>NW_024429207.1:22004730-24417230 GCF_017639785.1 Mesocricetus auratus
ATAAATTACAGACGTCTGAACAAGCAAATGGGCTATTGCATACAGTTGAAGGACAAGGCAGAGTTATTAAACACAGTTCAATTAGGGTTCAGAGTTACTATATAAAGATGAACAAGGAGGTTATTTAGCTATCTCTGTAGGGGCAGGCAGGCTCCGTAGGGAAACATTCTTCAGCTATTAACATCTTGGACCAGAAATCTCTCATGGACATGTTATCCACATACTACAAATATCCACACTCTGACCTGAGGAATTTTTCCCATCGCTTTGTGTCTCAGCTAGTAAAGGCTTTTCTCATCTCCTAGAGGTGAAGCATTGAGGTTTTGAATATGGCCTTTCCCATGTCAATAAATAAATAAATAAATATATGTTCAGTCAGGACCTTACCTGCTCTCTACAGGATTAAATCATGTTCTGATTCAAGTCCAGCTTCACAAGATGAAATGCCACACTTGGCACCTCTTGAACTAAGAACTTGTAGCTAGGCAAGTGATAGACCCAGGTAGAGCAGCAAAAATCTATTATCTTGCTATATGTACATAATAAAAAACTGATTCCTGATGACTTATTGTTATACTCATGGACCGATTCATTACTCACCCCTCATAAAAGAAACGTACTTGTGGTAGTTGATAACAAGCACAGAACCCCACAACTGTCTGGAGTGCAGAAAATAAGAGTCTGTGGAATGCTCATGCCTAAGTAGCATTTATATTATACTCCTTTCCTCGTAAGATTCACAGATTATTTCCAATGGGGAAGGGGAGTGTGTAAGAGTCAGAGGTGGTTAATTAATACAAAGAAATAATGTCTCTGAACACAATAGAGTTGTTGTACACATGAACAGAAGTCATGACAGCACATATAAACTGGTTGGGTTGGTTCAAACTGAACCAGGCAAATCTTAACATGAAGAGAAGAAGTGAATGTACTGTCTCACATCTTGAAGAGTTGCTATTGGCAACACATAGCTTCTGAGAGAGGTAGAGTCAGTTTCCTTTAAGAATGTTGGGAGATGAGATAGGGGGTTGGTGGGGGTATGGGAGGATGAGAGGGAGAGGGAACTGGGATTGATAAGTAAAATAAGATTGTTTCTAATTTAAATAAAAAATCTAGGAAAAATGTTGTCACTAGTGGGTCAACCACAGTTTAGTGGAAGGATACACATTTGTGCATATAAAGATAAAGTTTCATGGGTAAAGAAGGTAGATGTACCTGGGGTAGTTGTGGGAGGGAAGGTGAATAGGATCAAAACTGATTATCTTACATTCTCAAAGAACTAGTATTAAGAATTTAAGATATCACTTTGTTGTTTGAAGAGAAATTTTAAGTCTCCTAACAGTTGGCAGATGTAAGTAGTCTTCAAATGACTTTAATGACTCTGAAGACAGGAATAGACATGGCGATTCCCTTATTTTTCATCTAGTACAGCCTTAGGTATCATGGCTTGGAGGGCTAATTTTCTTTCAGGCATTCACAAACATTTATTCTGAGTACATCATGTATGAAGTAAGGCTGCATTTTAGTTTTTATTAAAGGTTGCAAAATAGATGTAAACAATATCTATTATAATCAAGAAAGAAAAGGAGGTATGTAGAAGAGGACATTATGTGGCCTGACATGGATCTAACTTTATCAACAAAAAACACACCAAATTGATTGATTTTAATGCTTCTTACTCTTGTAGTACCAATCTTCATTATTGTTTTATGTTAGTCCCATAAATTCATTTTTTCTTTACTTTTGGATAAGTACAGTTTGTTTTAATTTGCAGTATAATTATATCCTTATCTTTATAATATTTTTATTAGTGGTTGCTCTAAACTGTATAGCACATAATTTATAATTTTGCTATATTGCAATCTGTCTTCAAGTATTACTACACTGAGAGAAGAAAGGCATAATAATAATATATTTCCATCTTTCCTTCATAATTGTTGTACTGTTTTCGTACAATTTATATAATATATGTTACTATATAATACATTTTCTTTAAAAGTTTTTAAACATTAAGAAAAAATAAGGCAATCACACATTACCATTTCTCACATCATAAGTCTATGACCAAACATTGGTCAATTGCCTTTTTTTGTGCAAATTCTATTGTTTATGTTACACTTAAAAATGAGTTTCACAGTGCCTAAGCATTGGCCCTAGAGAAATGCTCCATGTTTTCTATAAACTTGCATTCAGTTTCATCCCCTAATACTAATTTCATGTATGTTTCTATATTAAGATGCCCTTTTTGTTTTTTATTGTGCATTAACTTTAGATTCATGAGCAGCACAGTATCTGTGTCTTTGGTATAAGGTATATCACAGTCTTAGAATTAGACTTGGGACTGTGGTTAGACATCATTGAAAACGACAAGAATCACAAGTACAGAGCCAAAGATATGAGAAGTGATGAACTAACTAACCTTTAAGGGGTAGAAATCGGCCCCAAAGATATTAACTTAATTGCTACCGTTATATTCAATCTTACTCTAATACGAAAATTAGGTATCTACAATGATAATCCATTCCACATGGAAGAACATCAGTCCTTCAAAATTTTCTCCTTTTATTATCACATCACCCACACTGCTTTACCTATCTAATTCCAAAGATGAAACTGGGTGGGATTTTTCTTTATAGCAACAACTGTATAGCACGCAAACGCCCAATGCTAGCCGTCTCTTTCCTTGATTCCCAGCTCACATTTTTCCACTTCACCTCTGTATTCCCTTGTCCCCAAATCAATTGATGACAGCAGGGTCTTTCACACATGAACTAATTATTTCCCTCCTCATAGGAGAAATTCCTCCATGTATGCCCCCAGGTATCTACAGCTCTTCATTGTACTCTTCAGGTAAAATCCCAGGAATGGCTAAATCCCTACTTTACAAACACATACTTAAAGCAAGTGACTAGTTTTTAAAACTCACTACCATATGCTGCAGACCTATGTATAACAAAATTTAAGAGAGACCTCAGGCTCCTTTTAATTAAATATATAACTTGTTTTTAAATTGAGGAACTATATCTTGTCTCTCTAAAATTCAAAAGTTTCTTTCCCCCTTCACTCCAAGTACTCATAATGACTAAACAATGGTCATTTACTAACAGAGTGGAAGCACCAAGAAAACAACACAAAATGGAAAATGCTGCTAAATACCTACCAAAATTTATGTTTGCTTCACTTTTCAAACGTAATTTTCCTTTTGCTCCAGTGGATAAATTGCTCTCATTTTCATGTAGGTTTAATGTCTTTCCCATCATCCAATCCACTTTCAGTCCATCATCAGCTACTCTTCTCCATCCTTAGTCACCATCAATGTCTTTCTCTGCCAGGCATTTCCCCTCAAGATATTAGGATAATGCTGTAAGTTTAAATTTCAGTGTTCCCCTTTACTCCGTTTTCCACTGTATCTTGTTAATACTCTTTATAACAAGACTTCTCTAGGGGATTGTTCTCCTCTACTGCCATTGTTGTTACCATGACATGACACCCTCTATTCAGCCCCTGTACTCAAGTTCCTTCCCGAGAAGGTATGCATTGATTACAAATGGAAAATTTGTGGTAATTATATAGTTCATATATTGGCTTATCTCAGACTCATTTGGTATAGTCATTCAGTTTACTCATGCAAAATGCTCATCTGTTGAGTTTAAAATGTAACCTTCTCTTACTTCTATGGCTTTACTTGAAACTCATTGTGATTTTCAGGTACATACTGTCCTTTCACATGAACCTCTCATCATTTGGTTGTTCTGTCACTTAGTTCTTGGTATTTCCCTGTGGATACTCTTATCCTAAGCCATTTCCTTTGACATGCTATCTGAGGAAGGTTCAAACAATTCACTCTCACTTTCATAGATGCTGAATTGTTCTTTGCAATCACAGGTTCAACAACTGCATGCACAAAGAGGCCAAATAAACGAATTCAAATTTTCAGATCCTCTTGTGAATCTTTGATTGTCCAGACTAATTGGCATTCATATTCCCTCCATGGGCCTTTGACTTGATGATTTCTGACAGCCTTTGAGGTCTGAGTCTCCTAGTGTCTAAAGGAGAAATTGGCCAATGTATCATATCATTATTAATATTCTATGTTCAGTGTTTTCTTTCAAGGACAAGGCTGAGCATAATACAGGGTAATCTTAAAGCATCCTCAGAGATTTTATAATTTTCCCTTCCTAGAGAAGAACACCTCATATATTTACCTGGTAATACAAGGCCTTACATTGTCCCACTCCTTCCTTCCTTCTTGAAGTTCACTCTCCATTATTGTATCATATGAACCTAGTCGAACTACTAAATATTAAAGAATTCCTGCTTAGAATTATTTCGATATTCTGCCCTGTTCACTTTCCTTTCACCTTTAAAAGTCTCTCTAATCTGACTCATAACTTTTCTTATAAATATGCCTTTTATGTTTCATCTACTCCAATTTACTCTGTGTTAAAATCTTTAGGTATATTCTGATTTTCAGTGATAGTAATTTCTTTCCTCTAAACTTCTTAAAAATTCTCTCTGCACAATATTCATAAAGAAGTTAATATATTATAACTATTATATACATATCCAGGTTAATTAAAAATTTCCTGGGTATCTGTAGGTGAAATTATAGCTATTAATTCTTTGAATTCCTTATAGCACCAAGGACAATCCAGTAAGGACTATTATAGTTTAAATGAACGATTTGAGAAAATGGGGTAGCATTAGACATCAGTTTAATCTCACAGAAAGGTTTACCCCATAATAAGGGTGATTATTCTAAATTTAGAGACAACTAGATGTACTATAGAGCACTGTCAAAGGGGAAAAAAACTCTCGTAAGTTTCGTAAGTGTCATTCACTAAAATGAATTGCTTAATAACTACTGAGAGACTAAAAATTCAAAAGGGACACTGGAGTATCACACAATTAGAAGATACAGGAGGCAGGTATAATCCTTCCTAGTAGAGAAAAGGCAAATGGTTGGAATATTAAAGCACACAACAGTGTCAGAGGACTCCTGGTGCTAATGTTAAGACCCCTGACCATTGGCACTGATTTGCTTGAGGCATTATGCTGCAGCTGGTTCTATAGTAATAGTTTGAAACCCCAAATTGGAATTAGTTACTTCTGTTAAACCACTACACATGATGAAGGCAAGACATGCTTTGAGAATTACACTCTATCAAACTGGAACAACAAGGAAGGAAGCAAGGGAGGGACGAAGGGAGGAAGGGAAGAAAGAGGGAGGGAGAAAGAACGAAAAATAAAGAGAGAAGGAAGGAGAGAGGAGAGAGAGAGAGAGAGAGAGAGAGAGAGAGAGAGAGAGAGAGAGAGAGAGAGAGAGAGAGAGAATATGAAGAAAAAGACTGCCTTGCCTCCTCTTGCTTTTGAATTTCTAATGTGGTTATTGGCAGGGATTTAAATAGAACAGCTGGAAGAACTAAAATGTGGTTGGCAAAACTCTAGCTCCAGAACTGTAAAGCAGAATACAGAAGAGTGAATTTGAGACAGAAATAGTAACTTAATCATTTCCATGCCCAGATGCCCTTTTAACTCCAAAAGCTGAGGACTTATAAACTACACTGAGCCAGGAACTCAATGTAGGCAAAAGAAAATGCCTTGGCTGTATCATACACAATTAAGTGATGTATTAAATCTTTCCCTATTTCCTCATACCACCACATAGGTGTTAGAGAAGACAGAAAAGGAACAGCATTGATATGTTCAGAGAGTTATTTGAATCAAGAACAACAATATGACTTAAAAAATTACTTTGCATGATTTCAATTGAATCACCTTTGATTTCATGGTTTTTGTTCTTAGTTTTCATTTATATTTTTAATTAAACATTTTTATTACTTTAATTTTAAATAGCTTGCTTCACATGTCAATCCCAGTTCCCTCTCCCTCTTTCATTTATCTTTGAGAAATTTCTAGGGTTTTGTTTGTTTGTTTGCTTTTTGTTTTCAATAGATATCCCTATTTCAACTAATTTATTGCCTAGTGGTTACAACAACTCTCCTTTGGAATGCTTTCTTGTGCAAGTGATCTATCAAGGGGAACAAGTGTTACAAAAATCCCTTAGAAAGTTGCTCAGAAATCCTTGGGTTGAAAGGAAAATATATGTACTAGACTTATTTCTTCACAATTAAATTACTATGACATGTCAGTAGGGTTTAGGGGATTATGTTTTGTGTCATTACTAAGTCAGAAAGACTTATAAACCAAAGAACAAAGAGTCCCATGAGAATATACATACATACATACATACATACAACTATATATTCACTCACATGCACATAATAGTTTTTATCTTAGTTTCTGATTAGGTTTATAAGCAAAATATCATGTTGAGGCTCTATTAGAATTGTCCCAATTTAACATTGTGCCATTTGTCTTTGAAGACTGAGAAACATAATTATGATATTTTCCCCTTAATTTAAATGCATTGCTACCTTCAGATTGTTTCAAATGAAAAGACTTTAACAATTATTCTCAATGTCTATCATGAACATGTCCTATGTGAATTAACATCAAAATAAAATCACTTAGGTTGGTCCACCTTGAGTCCTGGAAGTTTCCATTTTACCTCTTTGTGTTTATTTATATGTATTAATGTGATTTTATTCATTTCTTTTTTTCTTTTTTCTTTCTTTCTTTCCTTAGAAAAGCTGTTACTATATAGCCCCTAGCAGAACTGAACTAATTAGGTAGTCCAAGCTTACCCCTAAACTTCATCATCTTGCACACAGCCATGAATAACCCTTTCTCACATATTTTCCAGTGAAACAAGACACACCTTAAATTATTGACCATAGTCAAATAACTTCCTCACTTGCATTTGGTCAGTGTCCATTTTCTATAATTCCTATAAGTTCTGGATTGGTCCTAATATTTACATGTATAAATTATGTTTCAAAATTCAGCAATTTACATGTGATTACATAGCATCACTTGATGGAAAAATGCCTGTCTACATTGTTGCCTTTTGTTTTCCCCCACAGCCAGCTGCCCAAGTCTGCCTGAGTCTCAATTTGGATTCTCTATTCTGATTCAATGTTATTTTATTCTATGGATACACCAAGTACAACGTAAGTTTAATTGCTGTAAACTTTTGAGGATGAAACCCAGATAATGTTACTTCTCCAACTCTGCTATTTTACTTTGTAACTGACAGATAATAGTCATACACAGTACTACATGTTTTTATATATATTTATTTATATGTATGTTAACCTCCTAAATTTGAATAATAATATATCATTATCTCAAATGCTTAGCATTTTTGCAGTGAAGAATTCCAATGAGAACTTCCATATCTTTGGCCATTTTGAAAGTTAAAGAAGATATTGTTAACTCACACTGCCCTGCTATGTAATCAAATAATGAATTTTATTATTTTTATTTATGACACTATCCCCATTATTCATATTTTTCCTGTCAGTTCTGCTCTACCTTTTAGAACCTCCATTCTATTTCTAGGATATAAACTTTTCTACATCTCCTAAAATGAACAATATAGTGGATGGTCTATTTTTCCACTCCTGCATTCTTTCATTTGTATCCAAGGGTAATGAAATTAGTATATAGTAAGGACATCTGTGTTCTTGTGTTTATTGCCACACTATTCACAAGAATCAATATATATAATCAACCTAAATGTCCATCAGCTGATTCAAGGATTTAGAAAATGGATTATGCACATTCAAAGGTATAATATTCAGACATGACAAAAAAGAATATTATAACATTTATAGCTCATAAATCAGTGAGGAAGACGTGTTTAAAATGTGTCTTGATATTTCTTCAACCCTTTGTCTTTCAATTTGAATCTTAGGATGATTAGATCAATTCATAATAAAACTGTGTTAATATTTTTATTGAAGTGTGCTAAATTACAGATTAAGTTGGAGAAAAGTAGTAAAATGATATTGCTTGTTCTGGCATGTGAAGACAAAGTATGAATTTGACATTTTATTCTATTTTTAAATTTATTTTAACATTAATTCTGAAAAAATAGTATATACATTTTGTACTCTTCCTCCTGTTATGCAAATTTTTTAATTTTGAAAATTAAAGGTATAATTATATAATTTTCTCCTTCCATTTTCTCCCTCCAACCCCTTTTATTTGCCCTTCTTCCCTGTTTTATCAAAATTATCACCTTTTCTTTTTTAAATTAATTTTTATTTAAATTAAAAACAATCTATTTTACATACTAATCCCAGTTCTCTCTCCTTCCCATCCTCACTTCCCCCCTACCCTTCCATCCCACACCCTTTCCACTCCTCAGGGAGAATTAGGCCTCTCATGAGGGATCATCAAAGTCTATCACTTCATTTGGGGCAGGACCTAGGCTCTCCATGTATCTAGGCTGAGCAAGGTGTCCTTCTATAGGGAATAGGCTCTGAAAGCCTATTTGTGCACACTAGGAATAAATACTGGTTACACTGACAGAGGCCCCATAGATGTCCCAAGCTGACACTTACGTTCAGGGGGACTTGCTTAGTATTATGTTGGTTCCCCAGCTTCCAGACAGGGTCCATGAGCTCCTACTTGCTCAGGTCAGCTGTTTCTGTGGGTTTCCCCAGTATGGTCTTGACCCCTTTGCTCACCACTCCTTCCTCTCTACAACAGGATTCCAGGAGTTCTGCTCAGTGCTTAGCTGTGGATATCTGCTTCTGCATCAGCTACTGGATAAAGGCTCTATGATGGAACTTAAGGTAGCCATCAATTTCATTATAGGGGAAGGGCATTTAAGGTAACATCTTCACTAATGCTTAGATTCTCAGTTGGGGTCATCCTCATGGATTCTTGGAAATTTTCCTCGTGTCAGGTTTCTTGTTAAGCCCATAAGTGGGAATACACATACTCCAGACTGCCAGCTGTGGAAACTGTACAAGATGAGGGGCTTTGTTAGTTTGCTTTTGGTAAACTTAGGTGGTCATAGGCCAGGAAGGCAGATTTAGGTTGACCCAAATTCCATTTTCAAACCAACATAGAAAAATTCTATGAAAGTTTTATAGGAACAGAACAAAGAAAATCAAGACACTTTTCAAATATATTGGTGGAAACATCTGAGAAAACTGTTTTTAGAAAAATTGAGAAAATTCTATTTACCTTAAATGCCACCTGAGAGCATTTCCAACCCTTTGATTGGTGGAACTGGGATTTTTCAAGTTAATACATTCAAAAGGTTTCTACCAGTTACTTCCAGGTGTTATATATTAAGAACAACTTTATCTGTTGGTAGCAGGATATTAAGTCTCATGTAAAGGTCAGTGAAGTTAGCCATTTAATGGGCTAAAGATAGTCCAAGCTAAAATGTAATAAAATTCTATATTTGTCTATAGTTCATACCTTTCCAGCTTGTCTTTTGAGGGTTACTGTATAATCCATGCACTCCTGCAGGGGTCTGACATCTTCTAAACATATTCAACACAGGTAAGCACAAAACAGTCACAAACTCTGCAGGCATTCATTTGCAGAAGCATCTTAATTAGAAACTTACTTTTATTTTGATTCACCCTTTCCCTTGTCTACATTTCAATATTTTTCCCAAGATATAGACCCAATAAAAATCATTCTGAAATACCGCGTATTTCACCTGTAGAGTGGAAATTTTTTTTGTTACTGCTGTTGCTTTGAGTCAGTGTCTCTTCTTCAAGGCTGGTCTCAAACTCAGTAAATAGTCAAGAAGGACCCTGAACTCCCGATCCCCTGCCTCTACTTCCCAAGTGCTAGGATTACAGGCATGTGCCACTATACCCAACCTAGTAGAATTATCAAAGCAAAAAAAAAATGTTCTCTGAAGTTGTCACCCAAAGTGTTAATTCAATATAACATTTTGGTATCATGTTGTGGGGGATGGTGGGGGTCCAACTGAAACTTAGGTAATAGACAAGTCAAGAAACAGTCTAAAGGCCAGGTAGGTGTATGAGTGGACCTTCTTCAATTTCCATTACAGCATTCTGAGGGAAGAAAACTCTAGGTTTAAAAATATAATGATAAAAGTAAAGGCACCATTTACCCCTGGGCTTCAGGAAGGGTAGAGCATAACTGTGACTTGCCAGCTTTCTGCTGGCCACTGGAGACCCAACACAGGCTGGATCACATGCTAACAAGGGTTTCTAGCACAGGGAAGCATGGTAGCAGCCACTTTCAGAAAAGGTGGCCTTCTTTATAAAGCCACACTAACTGCTTCACAGCTGAGCACAAGTGACACCATGTTTCCTCCTTAGGAACATGTGAAATATCTGCCTTACTGCACAGGAGAGAAGTACAGGGGTACAGAACAGATTTATCAACGTCCACTAGCTGCCACTTTGTTTCCTTTTTACTAGAGATAGGGTGGGCTTCAATCTCTTGACTATCCTCGCTGAGTTTTCAGAATGCTGACAGGGATTACAGGCATATGTTATCATGACTAAATGACTTTTTCTTGTGATACAAGCACTCGGTTAACCGTATAAAAGACTACTTTTTGTGTTATATGATTAACTTCTTAGAGCTCTTCAAGGATGGTTTCCAAACTTTATCACTGTTGTACCTATCATCTCATCACAACTTGACACTCTTGGGGTGGTCTGCTTCCTCACCAGAAACTGCTCAAGCCTCTCACATGTCACCTTGTGATAACATTGAGAGAAGACCCACCAATTCCCAAAGACCATTTCAAAATCTATCCATCACCTCTTCAAGGAATTATTCAGCTCAGTAGATACCAACCAAAAGACATTTGCAGAAAAACTGCTGTTGCTACACAGAATTTAGTCATTTGTATACATGCTATATCTTCTCAATCACTCTGAATACGTTTCTTGAGGAAAGGGAACTGATAAATGAAATTTTCTAAGATACCCTGAAATTTACCATGGCCCGGAAGAAGGAAGAGATAAGGGAAGTCAGTTAGGTAACAGTTGTTTGGTGTTTGTTTTTTGGGGGATGGGGGTGGGGGCAATAATGGAGAACTAAAAGGCCTGTGCATTGAAATTCGAAACTACTGTTAGCTATAGATCTCAGATGCACTTTTTACCCTTGTTTGTAGTTAGCAAAATGTGCCCTCGCTAGTGTATGTATATGGCTCAATAAACCTTTTTATTTCTATAAAAAAACCTAGATTTGTAGCATTTTGAGCATCCCACAACTATGTAGTTGCAATACGCAGTACATGTAATTCCATTGTGAGAGCCCATGTTACTGTATCTCCTGCTGTGTGAAGGAGTTCCTTAATGTTTCTTATGTAACTACTGGCCATTGAATTGTGTTTGATTGTTGGTAGAAAGAGTTGTTGGTTATGCTCTTGTTGTTGTGAGTGCATGTGTACATTAGATAGCTGAAAAAATTCAGGTTGTATTAAAATTTTCAAAACTAAATTTTTCTTTACTGAATACAAAATTAAAGATTGCTACTGATCTTACTGCTTGTTTTTCCAATATTTAAAAATTGTTTTACTATGTTCTGAACATCTTTCTGACACATAAAATTCGTATGCAGATATATCTTTATGTCTGCTAATTACATACCTAACAGGGCTTTATGAATGTCCTCAGTGTTTTATCTCAGTCTAACTTTCTCTTCTCCAGTACTTTATCCTGGGAACTTGAATATTTGGCTTCAGCTAATGTCAAACTTTGTATCTACTTAATACATCCACTAGTCTTTGTCTAAACTTCCCTTTACTGTGCTGTAGCCTAGCAACTCTATCAAATCAATAAACACAAACAATTACATGATTATTCCCTCTGCCTCTCTCTGCATTCATGAATTCTCATCCAACAGTGTGAATTAGAAAGTGTATAAGATCATTTTCTAGTTTTTTACATAAGAACTCATATTTATAACAATTGATTTATCCTTTAGAATCCCTGTAATTGAAAAATCTCTTACCCCTATTTTATCTTGTCTTCTATGTGACATACGTGCCAGAATCTACCTTTACCCTAACCATTTTATTCTGTCCCCAGAAACTACTAATTTTTCTCCATTAAGTTAATGGCATCAAATATTTATTTCTAGTTCCATGTATTCAGTGGTAATCTTCCAAGTCACATTGCTCTGTCACATAAAGACCTTTCAAACTTTCACTCATAATTAGTTTAGTTTTCATTAATACTCTATAATTATGTATATTTGGGGGAAGAGTTTAGTGTTTCAATGTTGTCCAAATTGTGTAGACCAAATGAGCGTACATAGCATATCCATCTATTTATCATTTCTTCCTGGTAAAAACATTCCAAAACCTGTCCTCTACTTTTTTTGAAATATAAAGCAATTTTCTGTTGTCTAGAGTCACCTTGATATGCAAAAGAACACCAGAACTTTTAAGTATTGACTGCTGTAACTGATAATAAAAACTATCATATACACTCTATATCTTGATGCACAATCTCATGACTAACAATTAGAAGTACATAGTAATGAGCAATAATGCTGAAACATGTGACTCATTTCTCCAGTCAAGTCTACTAAGACTCCCAGGTTTCTGAACCTTATGAAGATATAAGTGGGACACTAGACTCTGTGAGACTACAATAGCATTTTTTCTAGAACAGGAATCAAATTCAACATACCTCTAAAATTGCGGATTAAAAATACTGTAGAAACCATGAGAAAGATATGCTGTAACAATATACTTTAATGAATCAGATGCCCAGGTGACCTGATGAGCATTACAGCTCCATTGCAAGTCAGAGACATTCGAGTGTTCATGAGGCATCTTTGGCAATGCACAGCTTTGGAAGATCAGACACCACCGGGAATGTGTAAACAGAGCAGTACAAACTTTAGCTTCATTAGTCCCTCATTTCCAATCCCCAAAGAAAATGCACTTGTTAAAAATTGTAATATTACTGACCTTTCTCACCAGCCTGTTGATTGATTGTATAACATTTCAGTCTACTGTGGTATTGCATGCTGCCAGCCTGTGTCCTGGACAGCAGCTTAACTCAATGGGAGAAAAGCTGTGAGGCTGATCTAAGCAATTAAAAAGGTAAAACATTTAGGCTACAGGGAATGCCTATATCCGCCAGAAAAAGATAAAAAAGCAATTAACTGTTGATCAAGGGAAAGAATCAAGAACACAGAAGTGAGAGAATAGGTTTACTTTCCCTGTGGACTCTTAGTTACCCAGGTAACCAGAGCCTGCTTTTAACTTCTAGATCCCCAGATCAGAGTTTGGAAAGAAAGACTTCCTCTGGAGAACATATATTTGAGTTTTGTGCATAAGGAAATCATCAATGAACAAATATCATTTAAAAGACTAGAAAAGAATTAAGCACAGACTCATAACAGCTGAATAATACAAAACTTTTCTTGCAATGGTAATTATTGCAAATTAGAAGACTAATTAAAAATACCTACAGTTTTAAAGCTCACAACAAGTTAATAGAACTAATTTCATTAAGGAATTTGGGTTCTGCTGTCTTCTAACATTGATAAAGAAAAGACAGTAGTAAAACAGAGTAATATTTTTCTACAATTTAAGACAAAGAAAACCATTTTGATCTTTTTCCAGTTTGATTATTGTCCATTTCTCCTGAACCTTCCATCCTACCTGGAAACCAATTATCAAGTTAATATTCTTTTTCCAATTTGAGGTAATTTTCCATAGATATAACAGCAAACTTGTATATTATGCTGTCATTAACAGGTAACCATGCATTAAGTAAGCATTCCATTTGAGCCTTTGTTATCCTAAGAACCTTTCTCCATCAGTTATTATAGCTAGGACCACAGCTACTGTGGTCTTTTTTGACCCACATCTTTCTCCAATATTATCAGAATCACTTTACACTTTAAAAGCAGTACCTTTTTAAAATGGGGATTTTAAGAGATCAGAATTCAAAATATTCTCTAATGAGCTCTTCTAAACATTTCTTAGGAAACATTTCTTTTTCTAATCCTAATTCAGAGGAAAAATTAATTAAACTATATAGAAAATGAGACCTATATTATAATTATTCTATTTAAAAACATAAAGATAGAAGTCTTAAAGTTTTGAGAGAATTCATTCATGTTAAATAGAAAGCATACTTACTTGAGTATGTTTAAAAATTATTCTCTTTTAACTGTCTGAATTTCTCTGGTATCTATTGTAATGTTTCCCTGTCTGTCTCTGATTTTGTTTTGTTTTTTGGGTTATGATATCTGTAGACCTTATTTATCTTTTCAAAGACTCATAGAAATGTTGATACATGTCAACATCATATATTTTTTCACTAATTCCAGGAATTTCTATAAAGAAATTTCTTTCTGGATTTCTTCTTTGACCCATTCATCATTTAAGTAATCTTGGTGGATTTGTGTAGTTTATGGATTCTTTGGCTGTTCATTTAAAGTTTTATTGCAATTTGGTCAGGTAGGATACATCAATATATTCAATTTTACTATATTTCTTGTGATTTGTTCTTTCCCAGTATATAGTCTATTTTAGAAAAGCTTTCAGTAGAAGAATACTCATAATCAAGGAAGTGAAATATATCTACAATGAAAACTTTAAATCCCTGCAGGAATAATGCAGACTAAATGATGGAAAGACCTTCAATGCTCTTGGATTTGTAGAATTAATATTGTATAAACAATCATTTTACCCAAGAAGTTTACAGATTATATGCAATTCAGTCATACTTCCCAAAGGTTATTATCAGAAATAGAAAAAAATCCTAAAATTCATATGAAACCTCAAAAAGCCACAGATAAACAAAGAAATCCTTACCAAAAATAACAGAAATGTAGAGATTACTGTTCTCTAACAAACAAATAAACAAAACAGAGCATTGGCATAAGAGTATAAATGTATATAAACAGATCAGAATGGAAGTGCCCAATGTAAGTAAACATAACTACAGCCTACAACCATCTTATGTTTGAGAAACAGGCAAAATGCATACATTGATTGAAAGACAGCATTTTTGAATAACAACGCTGGAAAAATCTGGTTGTGTAAATGCAGAAGAATGATATTTGATGCATATGCAAATATTAAACTCCAAATGGATTAAAGACATCAGGGTAAAAACTGCAATCTTAGATTTGCTAGATGAAAGCACACGTCACAGATTTAAGTATAGAGCTACATTCATTCAGAATTAATATCAACCAGTGATAAATGGGACTTCATAACACTTACAAGTTTCTATGCATCAAAGGAAACTATCAAGTCAAGAGGAAGCCCACAGAGTGGCGAAGAGTCTTTGTAGCTGTATATTTGAGAACAGATTAACATGAAGAACATATAAAGAACTCAAAAAGCAATGAATCAATAAAACCTTAGCCATTGGGGAAATGTAAATTCAATCTAACTTGACATTTCTTCTTACCCTAGAACTGCTAGAACAACAAAACAACTGAGAGCAAATGCTGAGCAGGATGTGGTGAGAGAGGAACTTCCATTCACTGTCAGAGTAATTGCAAACTGGTTCCTTCACTATAGAAATCAATGTGAAGAATTCACAAAAATAAAATAACCAAACCAAACAAAAAACAAACAAACAAAAAACCTGAGGACTGGCTTTCAAAGTGTTGGGAGGTGCTGTGCAGATTGACACAGGAGAACAGCAATTAATATTTATATGAGTCACAACAATGACTGGCCCAGAAAAATATCTTTTATGATATCTTCAGCGATAGGGTTTTACCACTCATGCTCTGTAAGCCAACGAAGGGCAATGACAAGAGGTTGTTGCTTTGAGAAGCTGGTGGACTCCTCTCTCCCAAACAACCAGTTGGACAGACATTTCTCCATGTTTTTTTCAAAAAATCCTTAATAAATATAACCCAGAAAATGAAGGATTCAAGTTCCTGAAGAAAGAGATTTAGAAAGACACTGGAAAATGTAAGATAAAAAATATTCTGTGTTCATGGATTGGTAAAATAGTGTGAAAATAAAAATTATACCAAAGGAAACATAAATATTCTATACAAAGTTAATCAAAATACTGAAAACATTCTTCAAAGAAATAAAAAAAATTAAAATGTATATGGAACTGGAAAATACTTGCACTATTCAAAGCAATCCTGAGCAAAAGTAAAATAATACTGAAGGGATGCCCATTTCACACTTTAAAATATATTATGATGCCATAATAACTAAAAGAAAATGGTACTGGAATAGAAGCTGACAAGGCCCAAATATTTTTATCGGTAACAACAGCCATGGGATATTTGACAGGGAGGTCAAAAACACATTGGAAGAAAGGCAGCATCTTCAACAAAACTCTATATCCATGTGCTGACGAATAAAATAAGACATATATCAAACTCTTGACAGAAATTATCTCTGAGAAGATCAGACACATCAATTTGAATCCTAAAATGCTAAAACTGCTAGAAAAAAAATGTAAGTACTACCCTATAAGATACATGTATAGGGAAGGACTTTCTAAATAGGATCCCATTTGCTTCAGGATTAAGGTCAGTGATTGACAGATGAAGCTTCAATATAAGAAAAAAAGCTTCTTATAGAGAAGGAAACAATCAGTCAATAAAAGAAGAAACACAAAGAATGAGTGAAAATCTTTGCCAGCCATTCATCTGACGGAGAAATCACATCTAGAATATGAAATTCCATCTCACCCAAATCAGAATTAGTAACAATAAAACGATTGACAACAAATAATGTTGAGACTGTAATGAAAGGGGAATCCTATTCACTATTGGTGCAAGAGCAAACTCTTTTATGTAGAGCTACTGACTGTATGTTATTTTCATTGAATCGTTATTAATGTCAGCTCAAGTTTTGGAACAAGGCTTTGTATGTGAGATGAGTTGTGTCAATCATTTCAGATTATGTGTTATGTCAGAATTATACTACCTAGCTGTGAAGATCTACTGAGCAGGAAAACATTCCAATTAAGACTAAATGCAACAGAGCTTTATGTAATACTGAATATAATTTTTGTAATACACCATTAATATAGTGATCACATTTTTTGCCTTACTATTGATCAAAAATTATTATCATCAAAGTTTTTAGACATGCAGCTGTATGGTTTGTATTTCCTTTGTTAAAAGTAAAATAACTTTTTGAATATGATTAATTAAATTGATTGGTTTTCCGAAAAATCCTTATATTCTAGTGCAACTCAATAAAACCAATGACATAATTACTTTTTACAAATACATTGATCATTCAGGGGAAAATATTTTATGTGACAGATTTTATATACGTTCATAGTAAATTTACATTATCAGCGTTATACATTTTATTTCCTATTGGCATTATAGTCTAGATTATATTAATTTTATAAAATTAGGCAGTGCATAATATTTTCCAATTGAATTTTTAAATGGTTCGTTATTATTAGTTATGTCCTTTCATATTCGTGTCAACGTCTTATGTATTTTGGTGTTCATATTACTCTAATTTTGAATTTTTTTTCATTTGGCGTCTATGTCCATTTGAAATACCTGATCACTGTGTGTGCACGAGTATGTATGCACACAAAAATACACAGATGTGTGTGTGTGTGTTGTGTGGGTGGATGAGTGAGTGTCAATGTTGAGAATTCCATAAATTCTAGCACTTATAAGTGCACTATACTAAACCAATTTTAGCCAAGACCAATTATTAGACACATACCCCCAAAAGACTGACTTGCTCTTATCACTGAACAGTATTAGAAATCACAATATGGATCACTGGTGTGTTTATTGAAGTAGGAATTCTCTTGATTTAATTTCCTCTCAGTTATGCAAGCAATTAAAATGTGATTACATTTCCATACACATATATGATGGGCATATGCAGATATTAATATGCAGTCATAAGTAAACCTATTTATACATATAATAATCTGCAACCATAATAAAGAATTCATTATGATTTGCCTCTAATTCCAAACAGACCATTCAAACCTTCACTTACAAACTTTCTTACCTGTATTCTCCCATGCAAATAATGATATGCCTTTTATTATCTAACATCCACTTGACTGTCCAAGCATAGATGTTTAACCATATCAAAACTTTCATTAATACTTTATAAAGAAGGTATTTTATCAGGAAGAATAGAATGTTCAAGTACTTTCATTTCTGGTGTTTTGGTCTCTTCATTAGTATGGCATCATAAGAGACACTGACCCTCCCACCATCCCCCACAAAATCCTTTCCAATCATATAAATTAAAGGTCAGGCTTAACCATGTAAATTTCTGTAAAGATGAAAAATTTCCATCATATGTAAACCACAAGAATGATGTTTAGTGTAGCTTTGAGCCTCAAAACATTTTATGTTTTACTCAATATTCTTACAGCATACACATAAACCCCAAGTGGTGACAGAAAATCTTGCTGACTCTATCAAAATTTGTTTTCACAGAATGCCAAATATCTAAGCTTATGAATTTTTTTCCAGGAATTCACCTGCCTTTCACTGGGGTTATAGACAAGAGCCGCAGTGCCCCCACTCATATGTGGGCTGGATAGAAAACTCATCTCCTCATTAAGCTTATAAAATGTAAAGCATTCTCAGAGCCAGTTTTACATGTTATATAATATAATCATTTAAACACACTTATTTATGTCCTGACATGGTGGCCCTTGTATTGAGATCCATAAATTTTTAAATCCATGAAAACCTGTTGGGGTAAATGAGTTATTTGTATTCATTTACAACCATAATGACCATGCTTCCCTTCTATAAAAATAAGTGTATTTTTTCTTCATTAAAACAGTGAGATACCCATTTGGGAATTTTTAACATTGTATGCTATGAACATTTCCAGTTTTCAAGGAAAGTTTTGTCTTTATCTCTCAAAAGCATCCAATTATAAACATATAAGAATTAAACAGTTTACTTTTCTTAAGTAAAATGCAAACACTTCGGTTTCTGAGATATGGCTTTGTCTTATGCTCTTGGAATTGAAAGGAATTCTTTCTTGAATTAAAGTAATATAAACATCTTTATTGCTTAGAAAAAAAAAGAATGAGATTTTCAGTTCCTATCCAAGAAATACATATAGAGTAGTCAATTCCTTACTCAACAAACATGAAAAGATGTATGGGAGAAATGAAAAATATATAATTTCACCTGGGACAACTAATTACAGTTATATTAAATATAAAGCTAAATTACTGAACTTGGAAAAAACAACAATTTTGTTAATCTACTATGGTTATTACAAAAATGACACAAATGTAATTTGCATTGAGTTATAAATCCACACAATGTTCACTATGCATAAATGGAAAATATGGAAAGATATATAACAAAATTATTGGTATTTTTCATAGTTAAATATTACTCTTCAAGAAATTTACTTATACTTTTGAATATATTCTCATTCTTTTTAAAACTCTATTTGTAATACTAGGGTAATTGGGTCATAATATGCTAGTATCTTCTACCACATAGAAAGCATTGTGAAATTTGTTGCAAAAGTAGTATTTTATATCACTGCAAGTACAATCTTTTTCATAATGTAATGTAATAGTAATTTTAATAAAATTTCTCTAATTTTAAATATGATAAGGAATAACCTTGCAGTTATAAAATGTTAGTGTAATTTACATTTAATCTTAAATATTATTTAGACATCTCTTCTTTATGAGATTGACAGTGCATACTTTTCTTGGTTTGTCTATTACAGTTTTTAACTTTTATTTCAATTTGTGCTTATTTTGTTTCTTTTTTGTAATTTTTAACTATGTGGTATATTTACATAATTTCTGCCTCAAGTGCTCCCCCTTCCTGTTCACTTTGTCTAACACCTACTTCATCTCAATGCTTTTACCTTTTCTTCTCTAATTATTATACTCTCTCTCTCTTTCTCTCTCTTTCACTTTCTCTCTCTCTCTTTCTCACACACACACACACACAAACACACACACACACATGCACACACACATTTCCCAGGTGCTGAGATTACACACACACACACACACACACACACACACACACACACACACACACACACTTTCCAGGTGCTGAGATTATACCCATGTGCTTCCATACTCAGTTCATTCATTGCTGGAGATTTAACTAAGTGAGATACATCTGCAGCCCCAAATTAAGAATTTTCATATTTGTCTTACTTGAAGCAACTGTTTTGTACAGATTTCTTTTTCAATTTTTCAACCTAGCTACATATACATTAAATCAGAGATTTTTTAATTAAGTATTTTGTTTCTGAACTGGAATGATTACTAGCTCTTCCCTTCCCGTTTCTTTTCCAACATCATTCAAATGCTTGTCTCATTTGACATCTCCTGTAACCACTTCTCTATGTTCTCTCACTGATGACAGGTCAGTATGAATTCTAAAATATTGTAGATGTTACATTATGAAAAAATCACCTGGTGTGATTTTTTAAAACACTGTTCTTTTAAAATTATTGTCCAATAATATGTAATATTATTCCTATAATGGGCTCATATTTCCAATGTTGCTCTAAAATTTGTCAGTGAGATTGTCATAGTTAGGGTTTTTATTACTTTGATAAAATACCATCACCAAAAAGCAAATTGAGGGGGAATGGTTTATTTGGCTTACACCTCAACATTATTATTCATTTTTTGTGGAAAGTAAGGACAGGAATTCAAATAGGGCAGGATACTGTCAGCAGGAAACGGTGCAGAGGCCATGGAGGGGTGCCTTGCTTCCTCTTGGCTTAATCAGCCCACCTTCTTAATAATTCTAGGACTGGCCCCAGGGATAGCATCGCCCATCATGGGCTGGGCCTTCCCCAACTGAGCACTAATTGAGAAAATACCTTATAGGTGTATCTCAAGGAGGCATTTCCTTAGCTGAGGCTTCTTCTTCTCTGCTGACTCTAGCTTGTGTCAAGTTGACATACAAAATCAGTCAGTACAGCGATATGTTCACATATGCCAACAATTTTATATTTATGACACAAGTGCTTCTGTATCAAGCATATATATTTATTTATTTATCTTAGTAATAAATGATTAGTTTCTAGGTGACTTTCTCATGAGTATGTGACAGCTTTCTCTTGCAGATGTTATCCTTGCAGCCCACAGGCTGATGGTTGTGGGGACACCAGACCTTGAGCAGAAACCCACTTCCCCTTTGGCCTGGGAGCAGGCATCTATGTATTGTTTACTGAAAACAATTCAGTGCTTTAAAGCTTGATAGGGCTCAGATAGGGCTGGCTCACTGAAATACCATGCCTTCCACACCTCCTATGGCTAGATGCCTCTTCCTGCCCCCTGTGGTGTCTCCCCGATTCTGGGGCCGGAGATTAAACCACCAGCCAGGAGGGTGAGAAGTGGAAAGAATGGTATGTAAATGGATGGCAAAAGTCCTTAAAAAGGGAAGCTCCTTTTTCTTAGAGAGACTTCTCCAGAGACTTCTCCAGAGATTTCGCCAGAGACTTCTCCAGAGATTTCGCCAGGGACTTCTCCTGAGAGCTCTGCTAAGCGGACTGGGGTCTCCTCCTAAGCTGACTTGGGAAGATAAAGTTTTCTTAAAGCAACCGACCGGTCTCTGTGTCATCTATCCCGACCACCTCGCTACATTCTTGGATGCAGGCCGCACAGCAGGTGTGACAATTGGAGGATCCCACCGAGATCATGAAAGCGAGGTAAGTGAGCCGGTTCATCTCTTTTTCTGGCCAGGGACAGATTGGGGAAAAAAGAAAAGAAACCATGGGGAATAGTTCTGGGAAGCTTAAATTGCAGTATCAAGTTAAAAAGTTACTTGAAGGACATGGGACTACAGTAAAGTCTAAAACCTTGGAAGGCTTTTTAAAATGGATTGAACGTGCGAGTCCATGGTTCATTACTGGGGGAGACTTAAATGTCCCAGATTGGAAGGATGTTCACTATGATCTTTAGAGTCGGGTGTTGGTGGCATATGCCTTTAATCCCAACACTCGAGAGACAAAAGGTAGGTAGGATAGAGGCCATCCTTGTATATATAACAAGTTCCAGGACAGCCTCCAAAAGGATAGAGAGAAACCCAGTCAAAAAAAAAAAAAAAAAAAAAAAAAAGGGAGGGTAAAATAAGAAATCTCCAGTCTTTCGCCTGATCCACTGAGGTCAGGAAAGTAAAGGGGAACTGAGAGATCTAAAAGGCTAGCCAGTAAGGCTATGTGGATGTGTTAAAAAGGGGTACCAAGCTAGGATGAAATCTCCAGGCCTTCGCCTGACAAAGGTCAGGAAAATAAGGGGACCCTGAGAGATTGCCCTCAGTTGGAGGGGGTATTGGATTAAATCTCTAGGCCCTTGCCTAAAAAAGGTCAGGAAAAAAAGGGAACCTAAGAGATCACCCTCAGTTGAAGGGTGGATTAGATTAAATGTCTAGGCCCTCACCTAACAAAGGTCAAGGGAACCTAAGATGAAAAGTTGCCCTCAGTTGGAGGGTGGATTGGAGGATCATCCTCAATGGTAGCTGATCATGACTTATCATTTCAGTTCCGTTTTGTTAAATTCTTTTTTGTTTTGCCCTGGAACAGGGTTTCTTTAAGCAATAGCACTGGCTGTTCTGGAACTTGCTCTGTAGACAAGGCTCGCCTCAGATTCATATAGATCTGTTTGCCTCTGCCTCCTGAATGCCGGGATTAAATGCCCAAAACACGACTCCTAACTGTTAAATTCTTTCTAACTCTTCTAGCATTCTAACATCCTATATTGTTAATTTTTCTACTGGGCTATTTTGTCCTACAGTATTATGAAGTTGTCCTTGTGTGCCATAGCATATGCTTTACATGTATTAGCATCTTTATGAACTATGAGATATTAGAATAGTGACTTCCTAAATTATATTTGTTGATTTCAAGCATCTCTTGCTGTGCTTGTTTTTTTTTTAATTTCACCATAGAAGAAAATCTATTTCTTAGGTTGGTCTATGAACATCTCTCTTAGGGGAAAGTCATAATATTTAATTGATGTAGGAAGACCAAGGCACCATGGGGTGGTACTATTCCCTAGAGTGTATGAGCTAGGAGAAAACTAACAGCAATATGCATGGCTCTACTAATTTCTCCGTTAACTCAGTTATGACTGTGGTGTGACTAGCTGCTTAAAGCTATTGTCACTGTAATTACTCTGCTATAATGGAGTGTAACCTGGAATTGCAAGACAAAGAAATTCTTCCTACACAGTTTTACCTTTTCATGATGCTTGAACAGCAGCATAAACAAAATATGCACATCTTCTATCTAAGAGTTGTTTTTAAATGTTTATGATTTAAAATATCAATATTTGCCTTGTTGTTTGCTTTTATTATAACATTTCTTCCTAGACCATTGACTTTTGATGGAGTCTAAGATCTCTTTATTTAAGAAGTTTCAAATATTTTCATCTTTATTTTATCTGGATTTAATTTTTGACAGGAAGATCAATGCAGAGCCCTGGTTTTATTTTCCTCCTGAGAGAATCTTCTAAGGCCTGCATTACTTTATAATTATTCTACCTTTCATCTCTGAATCTAATTTGAACTTGGGAGTTTATCAACTTTTCATATATTCTGGATGTTTCAAATTGATATACTATGAAAAATAACTACTTTGTAGTGATAATTATTTTGCATTGGTTTAGTGACAATCATTTTATAATATTTCTCAGGTTTGACAATATATATGCTTTATTATTCATATTTTTCAGAGTTGTATTGTGGGAATTTCTTAAATTCAATCTTAAGACACAACAGCATTTTATCTATTTTTTTTCAGTTCTGGGTATACTTTAATTCCTATGTTGTCTGTAACTATCCTGAGTCACCTATGGTGATTTAGAATATTAGGAATTTATTACAAAGTTGGGTCTGTAATTCCCAAATTGACTTGTGAACAGGATGTTTCTTTGGGATGCTTTAAAGAAAACATATTTCACACAACCGTCCTTGCTGTTTAATAGCTCCGTGATCTCTGCCTGCATGAGGAGACATAGAGGTAACAATGTCTTTTCGTGGCAATTCCCTCCTATTTTTTCCCTAGAATTTAATTCTTTGGATTTAAGTACCCTGAAAAATCCAGAATAGAACCTAACAACATTTCCTGAGATTTACATCCAAATAAGATCACATTCTCCAGCACCAAGGGTTTGGGATTTAATCATTTAAATTAAAACAGAATAGAAGTTAATTTATCTTACAATATGGTAACACATCTTATTAGTTAAAATAATTTTACACAATGAAGTTTTACTCACTCTCTTGAGATAGGTCAGATCTGTGGTTCTCACTAATTTTGTTCTGCATATTCTTAATGGTTTATTTGTGTTAAAACATTCATCATTTTGTTCACTTTAATTATTTTTATATGTACAGTTCCATCCTCATTAGTATATTTGATTTGTTATATATTTTGCTGCTTTAAAAAAGAAATTTTATTATGCTTATATGTAATTATAACTCAAAAAAGGGTGGTGTTTTCATGTTTATTTTCATCAACATTCAAAATTTATCCCTCCTTATTGTGATTCTGTTGAATAAGTATAAGAAATATTGGTATAAATTCATGTTTGCTTCAGTAGATACAAGTAGTGAATTAACTATGTTAGTTTATATGCATTGATGTTTTTCTATCCATTCACTGAAATTTTCTAGAAACAAGGACATCCAGGAAGCCAGGAGCTATTCTAGTACCAGGTCTTTGAAGAGTGCCATGTGCTCAGGACAATGAAAATACAAGATGATCCTGTAACACCAGGCAGTGCAAGGAAATAAATGCTAAATAAAATATAGGTTGGGAGGTTAGAGAACAGAGTGATTGGCAATAAGTTTATCAGTGACCAAAGCAGAAATGATTTGAACAACATGATAAGTAAATCTGGTTTATTATATAAAATTCAAATAGCTGTATATCAGTACATTCTGATCCAAATAAACAGTGCTCAAATAACTAAATGAGATAGAAAAATATTTGAATACCAGTTAATCTGGAAAAAGCCCACTAATGAATGCAATGATTGTTAGGAAAAGATTTGAAGAGAATGGAATCATTGACTATTGATTTTCTCCCTAAGATCGTTATTGATTTCTGTTACAGCTTTACTGTGTCTACAAATGATTTTGTCTTCCCCTCTTAAGGAGAAGCTTTGGTTACCTCATCTATAGTCTGACCTGTATTTAGTGATATTCTTCAATTTAGAATGAGATGGGTAGGGAAAATAATAACCTCACAGTGGAGATATTGGTCACATACTGCCTGAGATAGGGTGTGGTGGTGCAAAGGACATTTTACCTAGAAATTAGTAATTTGACTCTAATCATGAGGAAAAATAAAGTCAAACTCAAATTGAAGAATGTGCTGTCCAAAGTGTGATTAGCATATCTCAAAAGAATCACAGTCTTTTGGTTTACACAAAAAGCACTTCACAATGGATCACAGACCCTAATTTAAAGATTAGAACACTGAATATTTGTACACTATATCTATTGCTGATTTATTCTCTATTGCAGAGAATTATAGTCAACCCAGTTGTTTGTCAAAAGATGGATGGATAAAAAGGAACTTGCATACATAAAACAAATATTATTTAGCTTTAAAGAAAATGAAACTTAACATTTTTCAGGAAAATTAAATAGCCAAATAATCTCATAAAAATACATGATCTTTATAAGTAGAATTTAACCAACTTATATAGGCAAGTATACATGTAGATACAGTATAACATGCAGAAAAGGAGAACAAGAGAACTGATTATTTAGAGAGTGAAGAGAAACTGAACACAGATGATGGACATGCTTTACGAAAGAAGATATACACCTAATTATTTTTCTAGTTTTAGTTCTATAGTGTACTTTTGGTTTTTGTGGTAGATAAGATCATAATCAAGAAAGCATAAAATTCACTGTAAAGGTCTATGACCTCAGAATTCCTATTCCAGCTGTACAGATGTTCATTCAGATGTATAGACTTTGGTCTTATTAACTTGAGTATATGATGTGGGGTGTTGTTGCATCTTTTAATAGTAAAATTTATAAAAATGTTTAAAACTAAAAGAAAATCTGGGCCATGAAATGCAGGGACAGGCTTGGTGGTGTTATAAATTAGATGAGATTATGTTCACAGGATGAACCATAATTTAGTGGATTATATCATGCTGAAGTAAAAATGGTATGTGTTTAAAATGTGGTAAAACCAAAATAAAGATTCTACTTAATAATATCATTGTAATGTCAATCCTTGTAGTGTTCACTTAAGATATAAACACTACAAAAATCCAGAAGGAACATATACAGGAAGTCAATTGATTATCTTTGCGATTGTTTGACTAATATAAAATATTTAATATAATTTTTAAATATTTATTTGTTTATTTTAAAGTGGGTGGGAAGGGGGCAGATGTCTTCAGTGGTCAGAATCATCAGATACACTCAACCAGGAGTTGCAGATGGCTGCAGACCACCTAATGTGGGTGCTGAGAATTGTACTCTGGTCTTCTGGAAGAGTAACAAGTGCTTGCAGTCACTGAGCCATCTCTCTAAGCCCCGCATGAAATTGTTAACGATGTTATACAAGAAAATATGACCAAATAAAACAGAAAAGAAAGTGAGGAAAAAAAAGAAGTGGGGGAGCCACCTGAACCTCAGTGTAACTATCCTATGAGATGAAACATATGATTATTACAAGCAGTATGTTATGAAATAAAACAGCAATATGTCTGAAGCCTATAAAATTTATTTAAGCATGTGTGCTTAATACTATTATCTTAAGGCAGTAGACCAAAATGTGAGTTTTTGGTTAATAGGAATGGAAGCAAGATGGGAGACATTGCCTGCAATCATCGGCGAATTACAGAGATGATGGCATTAGAATATATGTCCAGTAAAGAGAGGAGCCTAGATGAAAATTGATATAACTCCTATTGTTTTTCATCAGGCAGTCTTGCTGGCTTGAACTTTTCCAGTGGCCTTTCTTCATCTTCCCAAGAAAAACATGCTCTGTTCCTGCGGGCCACTGTAATCAACACCAAGGACTTTTTAAAATTCTTGCACTGTTCTGATCCCTGGGAATCAGCATCAGGATGAGAGGCACCTGGATCTCTGATCTTGTTTCTAGGATGCTCCAATGTTCTGTCACTGTGACTTTTCCTCATTCAATTTCCATGCTTTAAATTTCTGTTGCAGTTTCTAATTTTCTCATTTTACCCACTAAATGTTTGTTTATAAAGTCATTTTATTAATATTTTTTTGTTTCTCCAAAGCACAAGACCTGTTCAAGTTCAAGCCATCAAAATCCTGGTGCTGCAAAAGGGAAGAGTCAACATTCCTCAACCCTGACCAAGAGGCTGTTTGCAACTGATACTTTTGGGGGGTTTTGGTTTTTACAGTAGAATGTCACTAGGTGTCTGGATCACATTCCAGTACAGGCCCCATACCTAGGCATAGTTATCGACTCAAAATTGATTCCATGAATTGTTTTGTGTGTAATTTCTTCTTGTTTTGATATATTTGTCTCTCTGTCTTTTCATTTTTTAATGATTGTGTTGATTTTTGTGGCTTTTGTTTGTGTTGACTTTAGGGGTAATTTTTCTTAGAAAGAGAGAGAGGGAGAAATGAAACCATGAAGTTGAGTGGGCAGAGATATAGCCAGTAGGATCTTGGAGGAAGGAAAGAATATGGCCAAGATATATGGGCTTTCTCTGTCCACTTTAGCAGTCTACTTCTGTTGTCCTTATGCAGCTCATTTTAGCAGCCATTTTGATGAAATATTAGGGTGAAGTTGTTGACCATAAAGGAAGAAATAATTTAATAGCAAAATCCCTAGTACACTGAGTCTTGAAATCCCTCTGGTGTACTAGTCTTTAACCATGAGTCCTGAGTCTTTCATTGGGATTTGTACTGTAGATGTATCCATTAGGGATTTTGAGGGAATAAGGGGAGCAAGAAATGTTGTATGTTATACTATAATCTCAAAAATAAAATAAATAATTGAAAATATATTGTGAGAAAAAATTTAAAAACATTTTTATTATGTATTTTTTTATTTAAATCAGAAACAAGGTTCCTTCACACATCAATCCCAGCTCCTTCTCCCTTGCCTGCTCCCCTGCTACCCCCAACCCCTCCAATACCCCACCAAATCCCCACTCCACTTTCCAGGGAGGGTGAAGCCCTTCATAGAGCATCTGCAAAGTCTGTCATATCATCTGGGGCAGGGCCTAGGCACTCTCATGTGTAGCTACGCTGAGAGAGCATAACTACATGTAGAATGGGTTCCCAAAGTCCGTTTGGATGCCAGGGATAAATACTGATCTACTGCCCAAGGTCCCAAAGAATGCTGAGGACTCATCACAGACACCCATGTTCAGGGCTTATAGATCAGTTCCATGCTGGCCTCTCAGTCATCAGTCTGGGATCCATGAACTCACTGCTTGTTCAGGTCAGCTGTTTCTGTGGATTTCATCTGCATGGTCTTAACCCCTTTGTTCATCACTTCTCCCTCTCAGCAACTGGATTCCAGGAGTTCAATTCAGTGTTTAGCTGTGGGTATCTGTCTCGCTTCCACTTCCATCAGTCACTGGATGAAGGCTCTAGGATGGAATACAAGGAAGTCGTCAATCTCATTATCACAGAAGGGCATTTAAGGTAGCCTCTCCAGTATTACTTAGATTGTCAATTGGTGTCATCCTTGTAGACCATTGGTAATCATATTAGCACCAGATCTCTCCTCAAACCTATAATGACTAACTCTGTTATGGTATCTCTCATCCTGCTCTGCTCTATTCTTCCCTGATTCAACCTTGCTGTTCCTCCATATCCTGCTCTCATCTTCTTTTCTCCCCCTCACTTGTCCCCAGTTCCCTCTCGCCTTCCCCCATGAACCCAGTCCACTCAGGAGATCCTGTCCCATTCCCCTTCTCTGGGGTACCATGCATATTTCTTTTAGGGTACTACCTGTTTCCCAGACTCTCTAGTGATGGATTGTAGGCTGGCACTCCCCTGATTCACAAAAAAATCCATATATGTGCTATTGGTGTTATGTTCAGGAGGCAGTCTCCTGTACCAATTCATTCAAGGGTACCTCCCACATTCTCTTCTCAGAGGTTCAGTGTGGCTGGATATATGTTAAGGTCTTTGATACATTTGGACTTAAGTTTTGTGCATGGGGAGAGACATGGATCTATTTGCAGTCTTCTACATGCCAGCACCATTTGTTGAAGATGCGTTCTTTTTCCATTGTATAATGTTAGCTTCTTTGTCAAAAATTAGGTGTTCATAGGTGTGGGTTAATATCAGGTTGTTCATTTCGATTCCATTGGTCTACCTGTCTATTTTTGTGCCAATACCAAGCTGTTTTCAGGACTGTAGCTCTATAGTAGAGCTTGAAGTCAGGGATGATGATGCCTCCAGAAGTTTCTTTATTGTACAGGGTTGTTTTGACTATCCATGGTCTTTTGTTTTTCTATAAAATTGATCATTCTGCTTTCAAGGTCTGTGAAGAATTGTGCCAGTATTTTGATGGGGATTGCATTGAATCTTAAGATTGCTTTTGACTAGATTGCCATTTTTAATATGTTGATTCTACATATCCAAGAGCATGGGAGATCTTTCTATTTTCTTGTATCTTCTTTAATTTCTTTCTTTAATAACTCAAAGGTCTTGCTATACAGTTCATCACTTCTTTGGTTAGTGTTATCCCAAGATATTTTATGTTGTTTGTGTAAAGGATTATGTTTCTGTGATTTCTTTCTCAGCCCATTTATAATTTGTATATAACATGGATACTAATTTATTTTAGTTAATCTTGTATCTTGCTACTTTGCTTAAAGTGTTTATCAGCTGCAGGAGTTCCCTGGTAAAGTTTTTCGAGTCACTTATGTAAACTATATCTTCTGCAAATAGTGAAAATTTGACCTCTTCCTTTCTAATTTGTATACACTTAATCTCCTTTTGTTGTCTTATTGCTCTAGCTGGAACTTCAAGTACAATATTGAAAGATATTGAGAGACTGGACAGTCTTTTCTTGTTTTTCATTTTAGAGGAATTGCATTGAGTTTGTCTCAATTTTGTCTAATGTTGGCTGTTGTTTTATTGTATATTCCTTTTATTATGTCCAGATATGATCTTGTTATCCCTGTTCTCTCCAGGACACTTATCATGATGGGGATTTGGATTTTGTCAAATGATTTTTAAGCATCTAGTGAGATGATCATGTGGTTTTTCTTTTGCAGTTTTTTTACATGGTTGATTACATTGATGGATGTTCAAAAGGTGAACCATCCATGCAACTCTTGGATGCAGCCTACTTGATCATGGTGATGATTTTTCTTATGTGTTCTTGGATTTGATTTGCTAGTATATTATTGAGTATATTTACATCAAAGTTCATATAGGATATTGGTCTATAGTTCCCTTTCTTAGTTGTGTCTTTGTGTGGCTTGGGTACCAGGTAATTATAGCCTCATGAAAAGAGTTTGGCAACGAACCTTCTGCTTTAATGTGTGGAACTCTTTGAGGAGTATAGGAATTATATTAAAATTAGCTCTTCTTTGAATTTCTGGTAAAATTCCTCACTGAAGCTATATGGGACTGGGCTTTCTTTGGTTGGGAGACTTTTAATGACTGCTTCTATTTCATTAGGGGTTATAGGCCTGTTTAAATTGCTTATCTGTTCTTTATTTAGTTTTGGTGATATCTACCCAGAAAAGTTTCCGTTTCCTTTAAATTTTTTAATTCTCTGGAGTACAGGTTTTCAAAGTATGACCTGAAGATTCTCTGGATTTCCTCAGTGTCTGTTATCATGTCCCCCTTTTCATACCTGATTTTGTTAATTTCCATGTTCTCTGTCTGTCTTTTAGTTAGTTTGGATAAACATTTGTCGATCTTGTTGATTTTCTCCAAGAACCAACTTTTTGTTACATTGATTCTTTGTATTGTTTTCGTTGTTTTGACTTTATTGATTTCAGCCCTCAATTTGAATATGTTCTGGTGTCTACTCCTCCAACGTGAATTTGCTTCTTTTTGTTCTAGAGCTTTCAGTTGTACTGTTAATTCTCCAGTGTGGCCATTCTCCAGATTCTTCATAAGAGCACTTAGAGTGCTATGAACTTTCCTCTTAGTCCTGCTTTCAAAGTGTCTCATAAGTTTGGGTATGTTGTGTCTTCATTTTCATTGAATTCTAAGAAGTCTTTAATTTCCTTATTTCTTCCTTGACCCAGGAATGGTGCAGTTGTACATTGTTCTGTTTCCATGATTTTGTGGGTTTTCTGCAATTTGTGTTGCTGTTGAATTCTAAATTTAAAGCATGGTGGTCTGATAAGCTACAGAGGGTTATTCAATTTTTTTCTAACTTTTGAGGTTTGCTATGTTGCCAAGTATGTGGTTGATTTTAGAATAGGTCCCGTGTGGTGCTGAGAGGAAGGTATATTCTTTTGTGTTTGGATGGAATGTTCTATAGATGTTTGTTATACCCAATTGGGACTTAACTTCTTTTAGTTCCTTCCCCCATCAAGTTCCTTTGTTTCTTTTATTTAAATTAAAAATGTGAATGTTTCACATGTCAGCCCCAACTCCCTCTCCCACTCCTTCTCCCTATTCCCTCCACCAGCCCCCCAGTCCAACACCCAATCCCCACATCATTCTCCAGGTAGGGTGAGGCCATCCTTGGGGGCAATATCTAAAGTCTGTCATTTCATTCAGGGCAGGAACTAGGCCCTTCCCCATGTGTCCAGGCTAAGAGAGCATCCCTCTATTTGGAATGGGCTCCCAAAGCTCATTCATAAACCATGGTAAACCCAAGGCCCCAGTGATTTCTGTGGCCTCCTCCCTCACACTACATTCATGGAGTCTGGATCAGTCCCCTGTTGACCTCTCAGGGTATCTGTCTCTGCTTCCATCAGTCACTGGATGAAAGTTCTAAGATGGCATATAGGGTCATCAACCCTATCATCAAGTAGGGGCTTTTAGTGTAGTCTCTCCACTATTATTTAGTTTGCCAGTTGGTGTTATCCTTGTATATCTCTGGAGATCTCACTTGTGCCAGCTCTCTCCTCAAGCCTATAATGACTCGATCTATTATGGTATCTCTCATCCAGCTCTCCTCTATTCTTATCTCGACTCAACCTTCCTGCTCCCCCATGCCTTCTGCTCCCCTCCTCTTATCCCCCTCTCTTTTTCTTGGTTCCATATACCCTCTCCCGATGTTCCCAATCTGCTCAGGAGATCTTGCCTCATTCCACTTCTCTGGAGTATCAGGCATCTCTCTTGGGAACCTCCTTGTTTCCCAGACTCACTGGCACTGAAATTCTAGGCTTACACTCCCCTGATCCATACCTAAAATCCATATATTAGTGAGTACATACCGTGTTTGTCTTTTTGTGTCTGGGTTACCTCACTCAGGATGGTATCCTCTAGTGCCATCCATTTGCCTGCAAATTTTAATATTCCATTGTTTTTCTCTGCCAACTAGGACTCCATTGTGTAAATGTACCACATTTTCTCAATCAACTCTTCAGTTTTGGCGTATCTAGGATGCTTCTAGGATCTGGCTATTACATATAATGCTGCTATGAACACAGTGGAACAGACATCCTTGTTGTGTGAATGGGCATCTTTTGGGTATATGCCAAAGAGTGGAATTGCTCAGTCTTGTGGTAGACTCAGACCCATTTTCCTGAGGAATCTCCATACTGATTTCCATAATGGCTGTACTAGTTGACACTCCCACCAGCAATGGAGGAGTGTTTCCCTTTCTCTATATCCTGTCCAGCACAAACTTTGGTGTTTTGGATATTCAACATTCTGACAGGAGTAAGATGATATCTCAGAGTTGATTTGATTTGCATTTCTCAAGTGTCTCTCTGCCATTTTATACTCCTCAATTGAGAATTCTCTACTTAGTTCAGTCCCCCACTTTTTAACTGGATCCTTTGGTGTTTTGGAGACTTGCTTCTTGAGTTCTTTTTAAATTTTGGAGATTAGTCCTCTGTCAGATGTGGGGCTAGTGAATATCTTTTCCCAATCTGTGGGGTGCCTTTTTGTCTTGCTGACTGTGTCTTTGGCTTTACAGAAGCTTCTCAGTTTCAGGAGGTCCCATTTATTAATTATTGATCTCAGTGTTTGTGCTATTGATGTTATGTTCAGGAAGCAGTTTCCCGTACAAATTCGTTCAAAGGCACCTCCCACTTTCTCTTCTAACAGGTTCAGTGTGGCTGGATTTATGTTGAAGTATTTGATCCATTTAGACTTCAGTTTTGTGCATTGCGATAGACATGGATCTATCTGCAGTCTTCTATATGCCAGTATCCAGTTATGCCAGCACCATTTGTAGAAGATGCTATCTTTTTTCCATTATATAATTTTAGCTTCTTGGCCAAAAATCAGCTATTCATAGGTTTGTGGATTAATCTCAGGTCTATAATAGAGCTTGAAGTCAGGGATGGTGATGCCCCCATAAATTGCTCTGTTGAGCAGTGTTGTCTTGGCTATCCTGGGTTTTTTGTTTTTCCATATAATGTTGAGAATTGTTCTTTCAAGGTCTGTGAAGAATTGTGCTGGGATTTTGTTGGGGATTGCACTGAGTCTGTAGATTGCTTTTGGCAGGATTGCCATTTTTACTACATTGGTCCTACCTATCCAAGGGTATGGGAGATATTTCCATTTTCTGAGGCCTTCCTTAATTTCTTTCTTTAAAGATTCAAAGTTCTTGTGATACAGGTCTTTCACTTGTTTGGTTAGTGTTACCCACAGGTATTTTATGTTGTTTGTGGCAATTGTAAAGGGTGATGTTTCTCTGATTTCTTTCTCCGCCCTTTTCCTGTCTAGTTTTCAATTCTCCCATTATAACTGTGAGACGTCTTATGTGTTTTGAGTTTTAGTAATGTTTCTTTTACAAATTGGATTTTTTTGTATTTGGTGCATAGATGTTCAGAATTGAGACTTCTTCCTGATGGATTTTTCCTGTGAAGAATGTGAAATGACCTTCTTCATCTCTTCTTTGTTGATTTTAGTTTGATGTCTAATTTATTCAATACTAGGATCTTGTTTCTTGGGTCCATTTGATTAGAAAATCTTATCCCAACCCTTTACTCTGAGATAATGTCTGTCTTTGAAGTTGACGTGTGTTTCTTGCAAGCAGTGGAAGGATTCCTTCTTTCTTGATATCCATTCTGTTATCCTGTGTCTTTTTATAGGCAAATTAAGACCAATAATATTGAGGGAAATTAAGGACCATTGAGTGTTTATTTTCCATTGTTTTTGATTTGTTGGTGGTGGTGTTATTGTTTGTGGATTTGCACCGATTTATCTTTTGGTTTTTGATAAAGTTGGATTATCTATTGCCTATGTTTTTGTGAGCATAGTTACCTTCCTTAGCTTGAAGTTTTCCTTACAGTACTTTCTGTAGGGCTGGATTAGTGGGTATGTATTGTTTAAGTCTGTTTTTGCTATGGAATATCTTGTTCTCTCCATTTACAGTGATCTTTTTTGCGTATAGTAGTCTGAGTTGGCATCCGTGGTCTCTTAGTATTAGTAGAATATTTATCCAGGACCTTCTGAGTTTCAGAGTTTCCATGGAGAAGTCAGGTGTGATTTCGATAGGTTTGCCTTTTGTTGCTTGCCCTTTTTACTTTGCTGACCTTATATTCTTTCTTTATTCTATGTGTTTGGCATTTTGATTATTATGTGGCCAGGGGACTTTTTTGTGGTTACCCTATTTGGTGTTCTGTAGGCTTCTTGTACTTTCATTGGCAAGTCTTTCTTCAGGTGGGAACGTTTTCTTTTATGATTTTGTTTTCTGCACCTTTGAGTTGGGTTTCTTCACCTTCTTCTGTCCCTATTATTTTTGATTTGGCATTTTCATGGTATCCCATATTTCCTGGATATTTTGTGTTAGAGATTTGTTGAACTTAAGATTTTCTTTAGTCAATGAATCTATTTATTCTAGTGAATATTCAATACCTGAGATTCTCTCTTTCAACCCTTGTATTCTGTAGGTTATGTTTGCATCTGTACTTCCTGATCATTTACTCACCTTTTGTAATTCCAGCATTCATTCAGACTGTGTTTTTTTATTTTCTTAATTTCAGCTTTCAACCCTTGTACTGTTTGAATTGTTTCTTGTAATTTTTGGTTTGTCTTTTCTTCCATTTCTTTAAAGGATTTTCTCTGTAATCTTCACGAAGTTATTTTTAAGGTCGTTCTCTTCTGCTACATCTGTGCTAGGAAGTTCAGGTCTTGCTGGTATACAGTCCCTAGACTCTGGTATCCTCATATTGATTTTTCTGTTGTTGAATGTGTTCTTATATTGTCATTTTCCCATCCCTTCTTCCAGGGGGACTAGGTGGGGTCTCTTCCTTTCTTGGTGGGTACAGATCCGACTTGCTCTTCCGGTGGGTGCAAGCAGGTCCAATACTCTTATGGGTCTCATGGTGGGTACAGGCTAGTCTAAGGCAATCCCTCTCTGGGTGGGTGGTAGCTTGATTTGCACAGTGTTCTCAGCAGATTTGAGGTTTATTGGTGATATGTTTCTTGGTGATTGGAGTTTGGGGGATGAGTTGACCTGTCTGCAGTCCCAAGGCCAGGAGATACCAGAGAGGGCAAGCAGAAGAAAGTGAGGACCCAGGGGGGAAGACGGAGATCACCTCTGCACTGAATCAGAGCAGGAGTCTACAGGCACTCTCAGCAGACTCCTGGTTGCTTGGTCCTCAGCAGGCAAGTCAACCTGGTTGCATTCCCCAGGTCAGGAGATCCCAGATATGGCAAGCAGAAAGGAAAAGACATTTTTAAAGAGAAAAAAAATATTAAGCATCACCAGTAAATGGCATCTAAAAATAAGGATAGCTAAAGATAGAAATTAAATGATGGTTTCCACAATTTGGGATATTAAGGAAGGGGTGGGATAAAATCTACTCTATGTCATAGCAGCAAAGAGGAGGGAGAAGTTGTTGTGTGCCAGTTCACAACAGAGTGACTATAGATTGGAATTCAAACTAAGTGTTTTAAAATGCCAAAATATTTAAAGAATCTTAAAAAATAAGCATGTAAAAATATAGATGCTTAACCTGATTTAAATACTATGCTAAATATACTTATACTAAAATATCATGTTGTACCCTATTAATGAGGACAACTGTTATGTCTTTGTGTCAGTTAAAATAAACCACCTGGTTAAATAAGATAGATCAAATGTTTGAATGTAGAAGAGACCTGTGAGAAGGAGGACTTGACAGTCATGAATGCAAGATATGAAACAGTGGTATAAGACAGTAAGTCAAGTGAAGTAAATGTATGTGTGAAATTGTCAAAAATAAATTTAGTCAGCTAGAAGAGTAAAAATAAAACAAACAATTTTAAGTATCTAATAAGCATTACACAGTTATTCTTCAGCCTTTTGAGCCTTTTTAAGCATTTATTTCCATCCCCTGAGCCTTAAGGGGTGATAGAAATGTATTGTTTGGGTCTGAGCCTTTGCCCCACAATCTCAGCACATCTAGCAGCCATGGGTCTTCCCATTCCCTACTGCTCTTTATAAAGAGAGGCTTCTCTGATTAGGGATGAAAGCAACTTTTGTCTGCTCATATAAGCATAAGTATTTTGAAGGCAGCTTTGAGATTGTATCAATTTTGTAAAACAACAGTATTAAGTTCTTCCATAAGTTATGATATCTCCTCAGCTATGGATTGATAAGCAGGTTACAGTACTAGTCACAGTTTCTCTCATGCTAAGTGGGCCTCAGATCTAATCAGAGAGGGCTTAGTTACCTACAGTTATGAGCATGGCACAGCCAATGCAATTGTCTTAGAACAGCATCAGATGATATTAACAGGCCTCCACAAGACTCAGCTTGCCAATGGTCAGTCACAGATTGGAGAGGGGCTGGCATTTCCCTAATCTACCCTGATGAACTACTGGATGTTGATGGATTCTGTGGAAGGTACAGACATTGTCTTTAGTTGTACACCCACTGATGAGTTCGTGAATTTTCAGTGGATATATCTCGGTTCATGGTCATGGGGCTAGCACTGGCCAAGCTCAGCAGGTCACAAAACAAAACAGTAGCTCATGAATGTGGGTAAGGAACTTCTAGAAAGGAACAGAGGGGTAGGTAGTAGAGGTGGAAGGAAGATAAGTGAGGAGGGAAGTGGCAGCAATCAATATATGTACCTATATACTATATATAAATGTGCATATACTATATATATATAATTGTCAAAGAACAAATTTAATAAAAGCTAAAAATTAAAAGATTTATTTCATTATGTATTTTTTATGTTTTTGAAGAATTATAGTTTATGTGTGTCTGTGTGTCTGTATGAGTGTGAATGAAAGAGACAGGTTTGTCAAGGTTCTCTAGAGGAACAAAACCAAGATAATGAATATATTTTAAAGGGGATTTATTAGATAGGCCTATGTCATGTAATCTGGGTAGTCCAATATGGCTGTGTCACATCTGAAAGGGTAGAAATATTGGATTTTGTCAGTCCATGAGACTTGATGTCTCAGGTATACCAAGATGGCAAGAACATCCTGGAGTAAGGCAATGGTTTTCAGTCTCTGCTGGAAACCCAAAAAAGTTGCTTCAAATACCAGCAAAGGAATGTGGTGGTTCTAGCAATAACATGAAACTGCCAACAACAATGAAGGCAAATAGGAAAAAACACTAATAAACAACAACAAATTTGTCTTCTTCTATTCCTCCTTTATCTGGCTTGTACCTAGAAGATTCCTGTGGAAGTAAAAGTGAGATATGCCCCCAAAATAGTCTCCCATATTTGAACACATGTTCCCTGGTTGGTGGCAGTTTTGAGGGGCTATCTAATTTTTAGGAGGTAAACCTCTGCTAGAGAAAGTGGTCTCTAGAAGAAGATTGTGAGAGTTCAAATCTTTGATCCACATTCAGTTTGTTTGCTCTGATTCATGTTTTCAGCTGGATTGGTCTTTCAGCTTCCTGCTTTCATTGCATACTTCCAAGATTTCCCCACCACTATAAACTTTCTCTATAAAAATGCAGTTGGTTAGTAGCCATAAAAATTCTCTGGACAACATAGTTTTCTTAAGTGAGGTTCAACTCCAAGTTATTTCCTTTTTGGATCTGTCTCTTAGATTCTGGAGAGTTTTCACATGCAGAGTCACAGTAGACATAAAATACTTGCTTTTTTGATAAGTTACTGTTTCAAATATCCTTAAGTTTCTACCTCTTTTTCTGGAAGTATAACCATTTAAGTACTAGTTAGATGGAATTAATTGAGAAAATAAAGACTGTGAGTTTACAGTGTTTGAACATTTGTGTATCACTCACACAGAACTTAGTTTGATTCCTGGCCCAATAATAACTAGGTTTTGATGATAGAATGTGTTGTTTATTTATAAAAAACAGATGTAACAATTCATCAAAAATACAGGCAGCTTCAAACAAGTTGGTTTCATTATATTATTGTTATTGAGTTTAGAAATTCAGAGCAGTTGTTAGTGGAGAGCAACAGTGGTACTGGTAAGCTGTGGTTGACTGAAGGTTTTAGGGATAAGTCTATTCATGCTGTTCCAGATTAGATGGAGAATTCAGTTCCTTGTATTTGGAGGGATATACATATTCATGTTCTGTTGCTTGATGGCGTTGGCAATCCCAAGATGCTACAAAGTGCCTGTTAGCTTAAACTTAAGCTACTTCCCTTTTTAAAAGTCAACAAGTTGGAGTTCTTCTCTTGCTTTGAATCTCTCCTGCACCTTCTTCCATTGTTGCAGTTTTCCTCACTGTCTTTTACTTCCTCTTTTACATTAAGCCCTTTTGACTGTAGAAGACACATTCAGATAATCTAGAAACAACCTCACTATTTTAAGATTCATTCAAACACTCAATCCTATCGGCAAGTTAAATTTGCCCTTGCCATGGAAAATAATATTCTCACAGGTTCCAGAGATAAGAGTGCATGAATCTTTGGGAATAGATTATCCCATATTTAGTAGAGTAGAATACATAATACAGATTTAATTTCTAACAATGATTCCTAAGAGTCCAAACTGAGATAACTCTGAATCTCAGAGGTCCTGTGAAAGCTTTGTAGATAGTAATGTTACCCTTATGTCTGTACTTCTGATTTAACCAGAATAAATATGCTTTCTAGTTCATCTCAAAGGCGGACAAAGTGCTTTGTAGTCTCTGAATCATTTGCCTCCTGAGTAGATCCTGAAATTACCTGCTTTAGCCTATGTAGGACCATGTGACTTTTGTTGCTTAATGGAATGTTAGCAAACATGATGTACATTCTTTCGCACTTGTTTCATGAAAATAACTCTGAACAAATGATCTTTTACTGTTTCCCCTGTTGTTTCCATGAAGGAAATGCTGGAAGGATGAGCACATAATATCACACAGGGTCTTTGGCCCCTATGTTGCTAGTATAATGTGTCATACTCTTAGCACACTCATATATGTGATAATAATATTAAATAATCAAGGAGTATACTTTTCCTATTAAACCTGTGGATTTTGAAGACACTCAAGTATAGCTTTTATCATGTACTCACTGATACTGATTGCCTAATATTTGCTAAACACTTATATGTCTTGAGCGCTTGAAATAAGTCACCAAATAAAATAAGTGAAAACAATTTAAATTGGTGACCATAGGTTCAAGTGTGCTACAAGCACATCTAAACATATTTCTTTTCCTGGTCCTACTTGACCTAATAAGTGAAAACCTTCAGTAGGTTCAGAGATAATCATGTCAAACTCTGATTTTAGCCAAATGAAAGAAGAACCAAGATTCCTTTAAAGTGATTGCCTCACAGATGCTTGGTGTAATAGTTCACACTGCCCACTTGATTCTCAGGCCAAATGATATTTTTTCTCTTCCACCTTGTCATTTTTAGGATGACTCACAACAATTGTTGAGAAAGAAGAATGGAAATGACATGTAAATTAAGTACTTGGAAGTAAACATACTAAAGCTATGTTCTCAAAATTGTCCATAAATTAAAATTTGTAACCCAATTTCATGACACCTCTTCATTAACCAATGGTGTAAACTCAAACATCTGCGAGTAGACAATTCCTTGGCATGAGATGCACTGTGTGGGAAAACAACCTACTTACCTCCACCATAAAAGCCATAATATGTTAAGTAAACTTCAGCTCATGTCATTTTGTGCCTAATTCTTTTTCTTAGATACTGTTTATTCTACAGTTACTGTATTTAAATTTTGCTTATGCACAGGAATTTTATGAAATATTGAAAGCAGTAATCAGAGAGAGCATGCTAATATTTAAAAGAACAGGCTTAGATGAACAGGAAACTGAAAACTGTCAACACTCACAGTCTGCTGTTGAGTAGGTGAGAAGATTATTGAGGGCAACAGAGGAAAGAGAGTCAGCACAGCATTCTCACTCACCCACTCTGTCTACAGGGAACCATTTATGATTTGTTTCACTTGTCATAGACCCAAGGAAAATGTGAAAGCTGTTTCTGAGATCAGATGTTTCTTCTGAAAAAAGATACCCCATCTATTGCTGATCATATGCAACTCATTACCTGGAAGCAAATTGAAATGTTGTTTAAATTAATGAACTATACATTCATACACATAAAGCAACACACATAGAGAGATGCTAATTTAAATCTGGATTACATCAATCCTACTTTATTATTTGTCTATGTGAAGGTACAAAAGTTATCTGTATCAGAATCAAGGTATTTTTTCCACTTCATCCTACATCTATTGGACCATGTGGGTGAGGTAGTTAAGTAATGACATTATACTCAACTGATAATATTTAGAAGAGGAAACGGAGTGAGGTCAGGAAACCTGCTCTGTGGGTCAACCAATGCAAGAAGTTGTTTACAAATATGTGTCACGTTTGAAAGTTTCCAGGTATAAAATGACTGATTTCATTTAAAATAAAGCATAATGAAAGTACCTATCTACTATCAAATATACTTCAATTCAGCTGCAATCTGGCCAACCAAGCGTAGAAAAATTTCCAAACTTAAACTACTGTTTAGGCAAAGCAGATATATAATACTGTATATTTATATAAAACATGACCTTATCTGCCCAACATGAGCCTTTATTCCAGTTAGGTGAATGTCATAAAAAATGAATTAAAGAGATACATAATGGTAAGTCTATAAAGAAGGGTCTGATCAAATGGAGCCCTCAGCTCTAGGAAACTGTATTTAATACAGACAGGAAACCCTATGTAGCTAAAGCTCGACCTCTTGTCCATGCAAAACTATTGAGGGGTCCAGAAGCTCTACCTATTGTCTGTAGGAAAAGTATCAAGGGGTCCAGTAACTCTGGGAATTCCTAAGTTCTATGTATTGGTAGTTTATATCAAAACATAAAATGAAGGTGCATAGTCCACAGTGTTACACTGATATTTAGATTATATTATCTATTCTTGAACAAGGTTAATGCCATGTCTGAAGCTCATTGTTCATTATGATTGCTCTGCGGTCTTCCTGATTTTATCCTTAAGGCTCTAGTATTCCTAGAGAGAAATGTCAAACATGACAGCTATCTTCAATTAAGCTCTTTGCTTCTTTTTAATGTGAAAAACTTTTGACAAAGAATCATGACAGTTTACTCTTTCTTTTTCCTTTTGAGAACTCTGTGATGAAAAGGTTCCTCAGGGTTCAATGGGTCAGAAATATTTAATCAAACAAAAAGCTCTTTCATTTATCACAGAAAATATGGCACATATGTGCCCACCCCAGACTACATTATACCTTGTCTTGTGTCTCTACATTTATCTAACTAAACAAGGTTTGTCTAGCCATACATTTCTATTCTTAAGGAATATCCATGTGGAAAAGTGAACAAAACAGCAATGTTAATAATATTCTTATCATCAAAAATTATTTCTACAGACTGATTATTTCCTGTTAATTTTAAACATGTTTATCCTAATAATCCATTGTTCAGTTTCACCTGATTGACTAATCTGCTTAATACTTCTACTCTTGTTCCTACCCTATAGAGTGATGTCAGTCACTTTGTACTCTCAATGATTATCAGTCTTTTTAACTCATGAGCTACTTTTAGTACCTACTTTCCTATTTTTGAATCCCCAGGGATCAAAGTCATGGCTTGAACATGCTATAACAATTCTCTACAACTAATTCAGTATTCTAATGCTGTGAACACCCACCATGACTGAGGAAACTCTTATGAAAGAACTCATTTTATTGGGGACTTGCTTACTGTTTCAGAGGTTGGACTGTTATCATCATGGCAGGAAGGAGAGAGGTATGTTGAAGTAGTAGCTGACAGTTTTATATCCTGATCTGGAAGCAGTAGGAAGAGTATAGACAGACACTAAACTTGGACATGTTTTTTGAAAACCTCAAGAACTACACACAGTGACATACCTCCTAAAACAAGGTCACATCTCTTAATCCTTCCCAAACAGTTCCATACACTGGAGACCAAACATACATATATATAAACCTATGGGGACCATTCACATTAAAAACCAACATAATAGGTTTCTGCATCATATGGCATTTCTAATTTTAAGGTTTTGTTAATTAAAAATTCTTCCCTGTAACATTTATACCAGCTTTGTTTTGCTTACTATAACTTAGGGATAGATTTCAAATACAATAGTAGGATAGCACTATTTTGTTTTATTTTCTTGATGTTTCCTCAACACTTGATCTTTAGAGCCTCTTGTTTTGGAAGATTTTCCTATTGTAAAAAACTGTAATTGGAATTTTGAAAGAGACTACATTAAAAGTGCACTGATTTTGGTACTACAGATATTTTAATGATACTGATTCTTCTAGCCAATTACATGAGATCATTTTCTAAAATTTGTTTATTCTTCAACTTATTTTTCTATTTCTTGTGTTTTTTGCCTCTTTACTTTAAATTATTCCTAAATATATGCTATATTTTTATAAATGGGAATATTTAAGTTACTTTTAGGGGTAGTTTCTGCTAATGATATTTGTTCATTGATTTTTATATGCTATAACTATCAAATTTATTTATTACTTTAACAATTTGTAAGCCATGTTAAGAGATTTCTGCATATAAAACAGCCCCATATGTGAGCAAAGATAATGTAAGAGCATCATTGTGATATGGATGATGCTATTTATTTCTCTTTGCAAATTTCTCTACCTAGGACATCTATGTTGAATAGAAATGATGAGGGTAAGTACTCTTGTTCTTGGGAAAATATTTCATCATTCTATAGTTGAGTATAATGTTTGTTAGTTGTGGCTATGTCATAATAATTTTAATTATATTGAGATATTTTCCTTTTTATGTAATTTGTGGATATATAATTTCTAACATCTTTGTATTCACTTAATTAGAATTCTAATTTGGAGAATTCTACATTTATAAAATTATTTTCTATCCAAAAGATTTAATAAAAGTTATTAATATGGTCAATATGTAAACTTAGTAATGATTGTGTTGAGTAAATGCAGCTATCTAAACTCAAGTATCTATTTATACTCAATCAACAAGGAACAAAAACATCACATAAGCCTATGCTTCATACTATGACAACGAGAAAGATTATACTATCTTGGAGAAACAACTGACTGAAGTACCTCTAGAACTTTACTAGAATAGATTGGCCATCAAAAACAAATAAAAATAAGGAATAAAGCATGGAGAAACCAGTTGAATAAGAACACAGGTAAAATTATAAGAAAATATTAAATCTTTGGTTTGTAGATACTGGCTATGGATATCAACAGAGTTTTAGAATAGATTTAATTAATTACTAGTGGAAAAAGTGATTTATTCTGGAAGAGCATAGAGGTAAGATCTACATGAGAAAGATTCTTGGAGGAATTTTGGAGGATGTTGACAATATGTTGTATTTTAAATATATTTAAAATTTAATTAGCTATATTTATTTCTTAACATTTATCACATAGGTTACTTCATACTACATCAGTTTCATCTAATCATACAAATGTTTAATCCTATGTAATAGAAAGTAATCAGAAATAGTTAAAGTTCATGTATTAATCTTAGAAAGCATTTATCATATGCTATATAAAAATCAAAAGATAGAATAAGGAATAGGAGAGATGAAATTTTATCACAAATTATATATAGTAAAATGTTAATTGTAGAATAAAATTACTATTATTACTTTTAAGTTGTGTGTGTTTAAACTTTTCCTCAATAAAATGCTTTTGAAAAGTTCAAAGAAACTGCATGTTTTAAAACATAAGATTACTGAGTATGAGGGGTGACTCAAGTCTTCTCAATGTCACTTGGTTCATGAAACATACTCTTGTATTAGTACCCACTAATTTTGGAAAAATAAGGCAAAATTTCAAAATTGTTCCATCTCTGATGAGCTTCAACCACATTGCCTTTTTTTCTATAAAGTATGATATCACAAAAACCTAAGAACATATAAGCTCACACATTTGTTTGCTTATAATATTGAGTTCTTATAATATTCTAGAGACTTTGCAGAACATGAAGTATGTCATTGTTCTAGTTTGCTTTCTATTGACCAAATAACTTATGGAAGAAAAAGGTTTATTTCACTTTATAGTTCATCCTGAAGGGAAGTGAGGGAAGGAACTTAAGGTAGGAACCCAGACAGGGAACTGAAGCACAAGTCATGAACAAGTGATCATAACTCGATTTCTCTCCAAAGCTTGCTCAGTTTTCTTCCTTATAGAACTCAGGACCACTATCTAAGGCTTTTGTCTTTCATAGTAAACTGGGATTCTGACATCAACTATCAATCAAGAAAATGCTCAAGAGTCTTATCTATGGAACAATTTGATGGAAGAAATACCTCAACTAAGATTTGAGATTCCCTTTTCTCTGATGCATCTGAGTTTGTGTCAAGTTGACAAAAAGCAACCTGCACAATTAACCCCTTGTGTAGTTGATACACAAGCACATTACTATGAAAGCATGATTTTTCATTTCTTTTTGACCCCAAGACTTCATGTTAATATTAATATAACAATTTAAAACAATCCAACTTTTAATAGCCCTGTAGTATTTTAAAAGTCTCCCCACCACCAGCCATCTTGCCAGTGCCCAAATTTTCAATTGCTTATTGCTAATATAGGATGGAGTACTGTAAGCACTCTTTTGGTAGCACTGTCAGAGAAATAAATTAGTGAAACTTCTTGCTAAGGGATCAGCAAACTGTGTTGGAAATGATGTGTTATAGTAAGAAACTTATCTGAAATGGCCACTCTGACATTTGCTGTGTTTACTACAATTGTCAAGCTATTAAGCCTCTTTATGTTTCTGTTACTCTCTTTGGAAGCGAAGAATTATACTAGTATGTATTCACTAAATGTGGATATTTGACAAAAAGTGAATTAAATTCATGCGGCCTGCTTAGAAGAGCACGGGAATGTGGCACACACCCAATGGATGTTGATTATTGTTATTATGTGGCTACTGAATAGTTGATAAGACACCTATTCTGCTGCAATCAGGTTAAGAACATTTTAAGTGAACCATTGCCTCTAAATACAATTGAGAAAATGACCTATTTGTCAGTAAATATAATTCTATTCAGAATAGTCAAATGCAGACAACAAATGAAATTAGCAATTTATAGGAAAGCACAAGAGATGGCTAGGGACTCAGGGACCTAGTGATAGCAGGAATCCATCATCAATCTATGCCTGTAGAAGAATTAAAATAATGTCATGAAGGTCTAAGAAAGGAGATTGACAGACGTGTGCCATGCATGCAAAAATAGGGCCTCATTGTTGGGGTTCAGTATGCAAGGGAGGGTTCAGGAATACATATTGAAATTACTGAATCATGATATCTTCAAACATAATATGAATTGCCTTGGAAGCTGTATTTCATTGCTGCCTAAATAAGGTACTTAGTTGCATTTAAATAAGTCATTGTATCACTGAGCCTACTTTGAAAGTGGGGACTACTTTCTCTCTCTCTCTCTCTCTCTCTCTCTCTCTCTCTCTCTCTCTCTCTCTCTCTCTCTCACACACACTTTTTCCCCTTGATTGAAAAAATAGAATTGAATGACATCCATAGTGTGGCTGCACTGTAGCAGTGGGGTAGATTGCCAAGGTTCCAAAGAATATTCCTGGTATGCAAACTGTATACAAGATAAAAATTTTATTGAAACTTAGTACAAGTGGAGTTATCAAGGAAAGTGAATTTAAATGATTGAATGTATAATGACAACAAGGTGAAGAGATAGAGTCTGAAAGGAATATGGAAGTCTGTTATGGCTGCTTGGAAGGTCCAGGATCACCTTGAGACCATGTGTTCCTCCACAGCACCTCTTTATGGCATTGCTTACCACAAAGCAGGCATTGCATTGGCTAAAACACATGAAGAGCAAGAAGGTCAAGTTGGGGGGAGAGCAGAGGACAGCAAGAAGAGATACCATAATGGAGGGAGCCATTAGAGGTTTAAAGAAAAATCTGGCACTAGGGAAATGTCCAGAGATCTACAAGGTTGACCCCAACTGGCAATTCAAGCAATAGTAAATGCCCTTCCCTGATAATGAGAATGATGACTACCTTATATGCCATCCTAGAGCCTTCATCCAGTAGCTGATGTAAGCAGGAGCAGACATTCACGGCTAAAAACTGAGCTGAACTTCTGGAATCCACTTGCAAAGAGGGAGGAGTGATGAGCAAATGTGTCAAGACCAGACTGGAGAAACACACAGAAACAGCTGACCTGATCAAGGTATTGCTCATGGACCCCAGATTGATAACTGGGAAACCAGCATAGGACTGTTCCAAAACCCCTGAATGAGAATGTCAGTTTGGAGGTCTGGTTAATCTATGGGGTCTCTGGTAGTGGATCAGTATTTATCCATAGTACATGAATGGACTTTGGGAGCCCATTACACATTAGATGGCTACTCACTCAGCCTAGACACACAGGGGAGGCTCTAGGCCCTGCTCCAAATGATATGACCAACTTTGAAGATCACCCATGGAAGGTCTCATCCTCCCTGGGGAGCAGAAAAGGCATGGGATAGGGGGTTGGTGAGGGGCAGGGGAGGAGAGGAGGGAGAGGGAACTGGGATTGGCATGTAAAAACAGGCTTGTTTCTAATTTAAAATTAAAAAAGGAAAAAAATTTAAAACCTATCATTTATATTATAAATAAATAAATCTGTGTCATTAAAACAAAACAAAACATGAACACCGTGACCATTTGCTTAGCTGCCTTTGTCTTGTAAGGCCAACATTATTCTACAGATTAGCTGACCTAGAACCCTTCAGGAAGCCAATCTCTCTAAAGGGAGTCAATGGCTCTCTATACAACCTATTTAAACTGTTCAGCCTGAGTTCTCTGGGTATCAGTTGTTCCATTGACCTACTGAAGATCTCAGAAACAGGGGGGATATATTCAAGGAAAAGGTGATAAACACCTTCCTTTTCTCAGTGGTCAAATGGGAATCTATTGTTAAAGTCATCACAAAATTCTGTTTTCCCTATGTGACCTGGAAAGTGTAGTGTGAGCCTAGAGTCAAGGTTTCATGCTGCCCCCTGAGACATTGTGAACTTCTTTCCAGAAGTCTCCAACTGAGAAGCATCATAGATTCTTTACTATGCCCAGGAAAGAATTTCAAGATAAGCTGCTATGAAGCTGGGTTGGATGTTTTTGAGCAGGTATTGCAGCAGAGTTTGAATCATATTAATAGAGAAGCTCACCCAAAGAGTCAGAGGTACACTTGAATGACCTTCTGAAGGTCAAGCCACACAGTGGCCACACATAAGATTCTGATAGCTCTCTTAATATCTCAATAGGTTTCAAAGACCACCCCTCCCTTTCCTGATTCTTTTTCAATAAATGAAAGTGTAAATTAGAGGTGCTATGGGTTGGGTCCTAATATGATATGATAAAAACACAGGTCCAAGAGTTTCACAGAATGTTAAATCACTTCTTTGTTTTTTATCTATATTATTTTATTTTTATTTAAATTATAAACAATCTTATTTTATATATCAATCCTAGTTCCCTCTCTCTTCCATTCTCCCATTCCTCCTACCAACCCCCTTCCTCCCTAAATCATTTCTTTCAATACAAATGTTGTTTTCTCAGAAATTCTAGGTTTCAAGATGGGAAATGAGAAAATGCATTCATGCTTGGCCTTAAGCATGACTCAATGCTATTTTAATTGTTGTTTGTTTTCCAAGACACAGTTTCTCTGTATAGCCTTGGCTGTCATGGAACTCATTCTGTAGACCAGGCTAGCCTTGAACTCACAGAGATCTGCCTGCCTCTTTCTCCCGGGTGCCAGAATTAAAAGCATGCACCACAACAACTGGCTATTTTAATTTTTTTACTCAAAACATCTCTGTATAATATTAGATTTGTCTCTGTGTGCACATTTTATAAGAAATATTGATAAGCATTTCTTCACTCTCAGCTGGCAAGAAGTTTCAAACAGACTCTGAGGTAAGAGACTACTTCCTTTCTCATGCCCCTGTAGTCATCCCTGTTTATCTTGCTACACTTGTACCTAAGTGTCTGAAAAGCTGAAAGACTCTGAGGGAATTACATATGCTTACATTATAGATGTAAGCTTTTTATTTACTGAATTTTACCTGTGTAGGGCACTTAAGTTTTATTTGCAAAAGGTTGGTAATTTTGCTTCATAACTTTTCTTTCATTTTTAAATGTTTTCACAAGTGTCACATTCTCCCTGGAGTATTACACAGCATTTAGTCTCAAAAGTAACCTAGAGCCGGGCGGTGGTGGCACACGACTTTAATCCCAGCACTCAGGAAGCAGAGGCAGGTGGATCTCTGTGAGTTCGAGGCCAGCCTGGTCTACAGAGCAAGTTCCAGGACAGCCTCCAAAACAATACAGAGAAACCCTGTCTCATAAAAAAGTAGCCTAGAAACTTTTCCACATTTCTAACGAAGTCATGAAGCCTTTCAAATACAAGTAACAATTACTAGATTAACTGGAGCTCTTTTCCAGTGCCAGCAGACAGTTCTACCAGCTCCCTACTAGAAAATCAAGTTCTTAGAAAAATAGCTTCTTTATGATTGCTTACCTTCATAGATTAATTTTTCATACATTTTAAATTTTACACTTAATGTTTTCCATTTTTGTCCAAAACTCCATCCAAAAATATATTTACCTAAAAAATTTTGTTCAAAGTTCATGCATTTGAAATGCAAATGAAGAAAAGTACTAACCATATTTATGCATACACAGAGTTCACCATACTAACACAGAAAAATTCCCGATAATTTAATGTTTAAGATTCACACTTAATAATATACTCTCATAATTTATACCATCATCTATGTCACTGTATAGTCTTTGTTCTCTGGATTATGGGTCCTGTAAAATGAGATTTCTACAATTTATCCTAGACATTAACTTATTTTAGAATATCTGTTATTTATTCTTAGAAAATGTTCTACAAGTATACAGTATGTCTTGATCACATCCACTCTTCCATCTGATGTCTCCCATATACTTTGAAATGGTCCTTACCTCTCACATTTATATTTTTTCTATCTCTCTCTCTCTCTCTCTCTCTCTCTCTCTCTCTCTCTCTCTCTCTCTCTCTCTCTCTCTCTCTCTCCCCCTACTGCTCCCCCTACTGACCTGGTTAGGTGTATTGGGAAGAGAAAGCCTTAAGTAAAGCAATGCCTCCATCAGGTTGACTAGTAATATGTCCGAGAGGAATTTTCCCAATTGCTAATTTATGTATGTCAACATCCCTAAGCATGTGAGTCTGGGATGTAAAGGAAAGGTAATTGACAGTTGATCAATAGCTACATAGAGAGGAAGAATCACTTTTCCCCCAAAATAATCTCCCTGATAAATTATTTAATGTTAAATGGTCAGTTGTGAACATGTGCATATGAACAACTTTAAAGTAGTATCCAAGAGATAGTGAATTTAAAGTCAGTGAGGTTCATTGGAGCATAATAGGAGATGGATGAGGACAAGCAGAGGTGGGAATTATATCTATTTGTCTACACATCCATTCAAACTCATCTATACAAAGTACCTGAACAAGAAGTTGGTCACCATTTTCTGCTCATCCTTCCCACCTTGAGTTGACTTCCCTGGATGAGGGATTGTAGTCTGAAAGCCAAATGAATTATTTTCTCCCTAAAATGTTTTTATAATGGTATTTGGTTGTGGGAACTCATTCAGTCAATTGTCTTTGAAGTACTGGTTCCTTTGGGGCAATACCTCAGGTGCTATGTGTAGACTGGGAACAAGCTGACTCTCCTGGTGGTGGTCTCAGTGTAGAAGGCAGCTTCCAGCGCCTAAGGATAGAAGGCCTTGGCAACTCTTAACCTTCATTTGTGTGAGCATTCCCCAAATAAATATTTGTTATACTTTTATTCAGGCCTTTGTACAACTCCACAATCTGCCTTCAGTGTTCATCACCTTAACAGAAAGCAAATGGCATCAGAAATTGACATCAGGCAGTGAAATACTGCTGGAATAAACATGATCATGTTGTTGTGTGGGTACCATTGCAAAAGTGTTTAGAACAATGGGACAGAAAAGCCATTGAGTGCTGAGACACTGTTGTGGTTCTCAACCTGTGGCTCGTGAATCCTTTGAGCAGCCACTTACAGGTATTTACATTGCAAGTCATAACAGTAGCAAAACTACAGTTATGAAGTAGCTACAAAATAATTTCATGGTTGGAGGTCACCATACCCGGAGGAACTATATTAAAGGGTCACAGCATTGGGAAGGTTAAGGACCACTAGATTAGAGCTTCTGTGATGTTCTGTCATACCTTGGATAAGGTCAAAGCAAATGAAGAGGATGGAGTCCTAGCTTATAAAAACTTTAGAGAGAAGGAAACACTCTCTCAGGGATGCTTGTATGTTATTTTGGAGTAAGTTCCTGGGGAAGTAAAACTTTGCTTTTTATTTGGACAATAGGTTCTGACAAGCTGGGGCTGACAATAAACTATAATTAATAAAATAACATTGTAGACGTTTAATCTCCTGAGGAGTAATTCCTTGGGATTAGCACACAGATGCAGTTCTTCACAGATGGGCAAGGATACACATCAAACTGGCAGTAGGGGCGTGCAAAATGTTTTCCACATGGTACTGGAACTAAAAGGCATGGTGAGTCAAAGGGAGAAGTTGAGGCTTGCCACAGTTTACCACAGTCAGAGTCTTCCTCAAGAGGATCTAGAAGAGGCCAATGGTGAAGAAGAAGTTCCAGATATAGTGAAGACCCCAGCTTATTGGTGCCACCAGGACCATGGAACCACTACCAAGTACATTAGTAGGTGTGGAATACAGTCAACCTGAGCCGCGTAGGCAATCTGCATATGCTGTGGGTGGCAGAGCTGGGGATGTGCTTACCCAAGCCCTTAGTAGTCAGTAGTTCATTTGAAAATCCCAGACATTGTACACTAATATAGTTGTACCACAGGATTGGGTGTGGCTTTCTTTTGATTGTAAATGTGTGCTGGCTACTCTTTAAAATAAGAAAGCATATAACTTGGTTTTTAGCTTTTCTACAGATGCTTATAGTTAACAAAAGTTTGAAATTTTATGGACTGTGAGACATTTAGCAGTTGCACTGTGTTTATATTAATATTAACAAAAGATCTTCGAAACAAAGAAGAGAAGTTTGTGGTTTGAAAAGTTTGCATATTCTCTTTCATTTGGTTAGTTTGGGTAAGTGCCTGCTCATCTTACTTTTCAAAGAACTATCTGTTCCATTGATTCTCTGTATTGATTTTTTGTTTGTTTCCATTTCATTATCTTATTCATTGCTTGCTATAATCTCTTTCCATCTCCAGATTTGGGGATTGGCTTACTTGTTTTGGGTGGCAGGCATAGGATTTATCATTATTTATGTGAGATCCCTCTGAGTTGTTTACATAAGCATTTATAGCTATAACTTTTCCTTTTAGGATGGTTATCATTGTATCTCATTGTTTTGAATATGCTGTATTTTTACTTTCATGTGGTTATAGAAATAATTTTATTTCCATTATGATTTCTTCAAAAATCCATTTGATTTTCAGTAATGTGTTGTTTGATCACCAAGAATTGCACATCTTCTAGGTAGGGTCTTTCTTGCTGTTTATTAGTAGTCTTATTCATCCATGATCAGAAACAGGGGATTATGTATGTTTTTAAGTATAATGTTGAGTCTTGCTTTGTGTCCTAACATAAGATACATTTTGAAGAAACTTCCTTGGGTATTTGCAAGGAGTATGTATTCTGCAGTATTTGGATGGAATGTTTTATAGATGTCAGTTAAGTCTGATCAGTAAAGTCATTTTATACACATATTTCTCAATCATTTGTTAAAATGCCTGTAAATAGGGAAGAACGGAGTATTGAAGACTCCAACTACTATTTTGTTAGGGATCATCTATGGCTTTGCGTCTACTAGTGTTTGTTTAAGGAAATACGGTAACCCTGTGTTTAGGCACGCATGTTTAGAGTCATAACATCATTGTGAAGGGTTGTTTTCCTAGTCAACATGATTACCTTCTCTCACTAGTTTCAAATTGAAGTCTATTGTGTCAGATATTCAAAGAGCATCAGCTGCTTTCATCCAAGGCCCATTTATTTGGAACTGTATTTTCTGGTGAGTTCTGCTTCTCAGGGCCAGCAAATAAATAGTTTCTACTTTTTAAGTCCAATTTGCTATTTTCTGTCTTTTGGTCATGGGATAGATGTCATTGGTATTCAAAGTTATTATGAAAAGATATGCATTGATTCTTGTCATTTTGCTGTTTTGTCATTTTTTCTCTTCTCTTAATATTTATTCTGGTATTATTTTCTTTTTTCCATGGCTTCATAGTTGGTTTCAGTTTTCTTTTAAGATCAAATATTCCTTCAGGTCTTTTATATATTCTGGATTAATTATACAAATTCATTTAGTCCATCTTAATAATGGGGGATTTAATTTTCCCTTCAATTATGACAGACAGCTTAGCTGGGTGTGACAATCTGAGCTGGCTGCTGTTGTCTTTCAATGCTGCATCTTCCCAAACCCTTCTGACTTTTAACATTTTAGGTGAATTATTTGCTTATTCTCAAAATGGTAGATCTAATTTTAGCTCTTAGTGGGTTCCCCAAACTGGTTTCCACAGTGTCTACACCAATGTTGAATATCACACAAATTCTCACTGGCATTTTTTGTCACTTGTTTTCTCCATCTTGGTAATTCTGAGTCAGGTAAGATGTAATTTTAATGTAGTTTTAATTCTCCCTTCCTTCCTTGCTAAAGACATTGAAAACATTTTTAAAAATTTCTTGGAAATTTTTGTTTCTTCTTTTGAGAATACTGTGGTGAGATTTGTAGTTCATTTCTAGTTTTTTACAATTATATATGTAAATTGAATATTAAACCTGTATGAGGTATATAGATGTATAGCTGGCAAATATTATTTCAAGTTATATGGAATTCTTATACACTCAGTTTTTTTCTTTTTGGGGAGCTATAGAGACTTTTCTGAATTTTATGAGGACATATATGTCAATACAAAAGAAGTGGATAGGTTTCTAAATTCATACAAATTGCCAAAGTTAAACCAAGAAGATATCAAGAACAAACAGATTCACAACAAATGAGCAGGTTAAAGCATTAATAGAAAGTATTCCAACTAAATAAAGTCCAGGAATACATTCAAAGAATATATTCAAAGAAAATCTGCAACCAATCCTTTTGGAATATTTTTAATTAGAAACAGAATATTTCCAAACTCCTTCTACATAGCCAGTGTTGCTCTAATGATATAGCAACAGCAAAAACCAATAGTCCAATATGCCTCATAAACTTGGAAGCAAAAATTCTCAATACAATGCCTGCAAACAAAGATGAGGCATGTATATAAAAGATCTACAACAATCAAGTTGACTTTATTTCAGAGATTCAGGCATGGTTCAATACACATATGTCAATAAACAATAAATCATACAAATGGACTTAAAGACAAAGGTCATATGAATCATCTAAAGAGATGCAGAAAAGACCTTTGATAAAATCTAACATGTCTTCATAAATAAAGTCCTAGAGGATAGGTCTGGAAGGAACATAACTCAACATAATATATATAATTTGTGACAAACCCACAGCCAACATTATCCCTAGTGGCAAAAACTTTGAAGAACACTGTTGAAATCAGGAATAATATAAGGATTTTAGTACTTGAAACATGAGCTATAGTACTTAAGGCAAGAAAATGAAATCAATGTGATGCAAATAGGAAAAGAAGTCAAATTATCCCTATTTGAATAAGATATAATATTACATCTATGAGGTCTCAAACTTAGTACAGAAATCTTTTGAAAATGATCATCAATTTCAGCAAGATTTTGAAGTCTATTAAAAAAATCACTGGCCTTTCTCTATACTACTATCAAACACACTGAGAAAGAAATCATAGAAACACTACTATTGATAGTATCCTTAAAAAGTGAATAAATAAAATATTAAGGAATAAACCCAGAAAGGGAAAGAAATACCCCTACAATGAAAAGTTTAATTTTGTAAGGAAAAAGACTGTGGAAGACACTAGACTGTGAAAGGCCTCCATACTAATGGGGTATTAGACTTTACTGTGAAGATGATTATTTGAGCAGAACAATTTCCAATTCAGTGCAATTGCAATGAAAATATACTTGACATTTTTCACATAAATAGAAAAAAAGCCCTCCTAAAATCCACATGGAGTGGAAAAAAGACTCTAAATAGCCTAAGAAATTTTGAGCCCAATGTACAATGCTGAAAGGATTGCCATTAAAGATTTCAAGCTGTATTATTGAGCTATGGAATAAAATCTTTATGGCACTGGCACCAATAAAATCTTTATGGTACTGGAACAAAATGGAAGACCAAAACAAGAATATCTAAGACCACAGCCATCTGCTTCTTGACAAAGACAGGAACTATTCATACTGAGGGTAAGAAAACTTCTTTGACAAGTGTTTAAACAGATGTCCACACACAACAGTGAAATTAAGCCAATATCTTGGACTCCACATAAAAGTCAACTCCAAATGAATCAAGGACTACGGTGTGAAACCCAAAGTATTGAAACTTCTGGAAGAAAACATAATCAGGACCCTGCAAGAAAAAGTTTGTAGGTGTGGCCTTCTGAATAGGACTCCATTCATCCAAGACTTAAGGCTAATAGTTGACAAATGATGGCCCATAATACTGTTTTCTCATGCTGTGTTTCAGTAGTGAGGGTATTAGTCTACCAATTCCCCAATAAGTTGCAGAATAAATGTGTTATGTGATCAGTGTTTGCTGTTATAGCTCTGTGGCCCTTCACTTTTACTCTAAATTTTGTGCCACAAAAGTAACTCTTGAGTATATATTTTTCTTTATAAAACTCATAATCAAAATGATAATAAAAAGAGACTGCATTTTTGTTTTTCTGTGCATTTTTGGTAGTGAGAAAGATAATCCTTTGTCCTATTTTACATACAAAGCTATCCCTATTGAATATTTAGTCAAACAGATGCTAAATATAATTTAATTGCTTACAATGCCCAAACATTAGAATACTCACATGGATTATATCTTAATGAAATCTCAAAGAAAACTAGTTTGAAAAATTAATTAAAATGATTTTAATTGGCCCATCCACTTTGTTCGTTGTCAGTGAAAGCTTTTATGTATTTTAAAACATTTAAATTAATGTTGTATTGGGTAGTTTAGCTTAGCCACGGATATCAAATTTATTTTTCTCTGTTGACATAAAAATCACTGTTCTCACCTCAAAGAGTGTCAGAAATAGGTTTTTCTGGAGACAAATGTAAGTCACCAAGTCCTAAGAACACAGATTCAAGTTCCTGGATAAATATAAGGTTCCATCATGGGAAAAGACTCGCAAAGATTTTATAGGAACAGGGAGAAAGAAAGCCATAAATCAAAGCACCTTTGAAATTCATGGGTATAAGTACCAAGTATGTAGTACCAGCAAAGTGGACAAATCTTCCATAGCCATAGATACTGATGAGCAGCATAATCATAATTAGCCTTTGAGTGGTTGATAGCAATATTAGAGGATGATAGCCATATGTTATTACTTCTGACCTCAAAACAAAGCTACTAATAGTAAGATATAGTTCATTCTAGAGCCAAATTCAGTATACGATGGCCCAGAAACAATTTAGGTTACCTCAAATTCTATGTTCTGATCCAGTAGCACGTCAATGAAGTTTTTTTATAGTAATAGAACAAAGAGACTCATAAATTAAAACACTTTGAAAATATTAGGTAGGAGGGTGAGAACAAATCAGAGAAATCTCTGCTATCTGCCTCTGATGCTGTCTGATGATACTCTTTATAGCTTTCCAGTTAGTGAAATCTAATGTATCTAATACAACCCAAACATGTTCACAAGGATGTTAGGAAAGACACAGAGGTATGCAAGCAAACATATTATTATGGGGACTAAAGATAGCCCGAGACAAATTATAATTAGGTTTTGGACCTGCAATAATACAACTCTACGATCATGAAAGTTAGATAATCACAGAGTGAACCTTACAGAATCTTTTTTTTTATTTGGTTTTATGAGACAGGATTTCTCTGTATTGTTTTGGAGGCTGTCGGGCCAACCCGGCCTCGAACTCACAGAGATCCACCTGCTCCTGCCTGGGATTAAAGGTGTGCACCATCACCGCCCGGCTACCTTACAGAATCTTAAACCAAGGTGAGGATTTAGTTTAATTTTCTTTTCTGGGAATTTCATTTCACACTGCAAAAAACTATTACTTCTCTTTTTGGAACATTGGAGGATGTTATTCTAGGTAGCTTATTTGACTTCAGTATGTTCTAGGCAGTCTGTCTAGTCTGCTTCTTCTAGACTGATCTGTTTCTTCCTGGCATGTAAACTGGTCTAAGTCTCTACTCCACAGATCATCTGATCTCTGTCTGTTTCATAAGTCCAACTTGCCTGTGAGTGTCTGTCAAGGGTCCTTACATCTTATGTATGCCTGGGAAGGGCCGGACCTAGTTAGTTTCAAAGCTCTCTGAAGCCTATGAAGTGTTTACTTTCTAAGCTAAGGGAGTTACCCTGCAAGATAATAGTGTTTTACCTCATCTGAGAACATCCTGTTGCTTCACCTCCTTGTAATACCTGCCTCTGAATGAGCTTCTCTGGACATAGGTTCTAATCTAGGAGGAAACTCATACCCAAAGGAAGGGGACATAGGTGGGAGGAGAGGGTGAGAAGAGAACCAGCAAATCTGTTTGAAATGTCATAATGAATTATACTGTGTATTTTAGTAGAAATTTTAATTAGTTTTTTATAAAATAGTAAAAATAAACAATCACAGCATTAGTACTGTTGAACTTATTCTAAGAATATTTACATGTCTAGTCCTGTCTAGGGTACCTATTATCTGGGGTGGGAGTAGGAGAATTTGTGTCTTTGACAGGTACACCAATTCACCCTCAGAGTCAGAATGTTGGAGCTAGGGGGAATGTAAATGATGACTTAGTCTGATCACTGTCTTTCACAGATGAGAGAAGTGAGCCCTCAGAATGACGAATTGCCTTTTCCCAAACTAGTTAATGGCAAATCTGTCACTTAGACCAACAAAATGGTTGTAAAAGTGCCAGTTGGAGGTACTGTCTGGCTTATTAGGAGAATACTTCTGCCCCTTATTCTTTTCTCAGAATATTGAAATGTCTATTCCCAGAGCATATCTCCTTTCTTTGCACAGTGTAGCCTACAAATAAGAGTTTCTCCAGAACAAATTGAAATGGGTGAATCAGGTATGTCATCAGCAGGGAAATGTGTGAAGCACGGATGCAAGAAAAAACTAGCCTTCGACTTTCTCTGGATGCTCAACAAGTGAGTGGAGCATCTCTGCAGACAATATTATGTTTACTCACTCTCCTCTATGCATTCATTCTGGCCTTCATTATTCAACATGGCATATTCACAGCTTAGACACTGGTGCTGTTGGTCCAGTATTTAAAGCTTTAAGCTTTCAGTAACACATATAATGTGGCAATCTGAAGTAGGAACACCAGAGCAGAAGTTCTCAAATGTGTTTCTTGAAAAAAATCACACTTTTCATTTCCGATTATGCAGTGGTCAGTCAGAGAGACGCTCTTGGGGCTACCTGTTCTTTGCCAAGATCCAAGGAAACAGAAATATATCATCAAAATGACAATATTCAAAAAGCTTTTAATTCTAACATGTGGTGGGTTAAAAGGACACAACAATGGAAATAAAAGGGAAAATAAGCTGGCTATTAGACAATTGAGAAGATAAGAATAACTTCATGGAGTGTAAAGGAGGCAGATGTTGTAGACAAAGGAGAAATTATAAGAGACATACCTGTTTTTGTTTGTTTTGTCTTATGACTCACAGACTCTCCACATATTCTGGCCACTAATTCAGACATATTTTCCAAGCTCAATTCAGGAGCCCAGGAGTTCCTACCCACATTTTTCTAATATACACTTCACTTGACTGATTCTGAGACAACACTTTCATAGGCTGCTGAGGCTGTTGGAACCAAGGAGGATCATTAAATTTGTGATCCTTTATATCCTATGTAGACTGACCATGAGAATCAATATAGAGATCAAGAAATAGTTTTACCCAGCAGGGCAAGGGCAGTTTCTCTAATTCTATTGCTGCTCTCCCAGAAGAATTATTCACCAAGAGGTCATTCCTGCTGCTATGATAGACTGGCTCCAAAATAGGCAGATACTGTCACACATTCATGTTTTTGTTGGCAAGCCGTACACATGTAAATCCATTCCTGACTATTAAATCAACCAGCCGAAGTTGTTCATTGGATTATACTTTATTATATATGTCTCATTTCTGGGAGAATATGATGAATTCACAGCAAATCCCTGTACTTGCTGTCATGTAGTCATGAAGGAAAGAGACAATATTGAAATTTTGCTGAAACATTCCAGGTCTGTCTGGCAGGCAGCCCTTTCCCATTCCTGTGAGTCCTGAGCATCTATCAAAGAAAATTGCTGGTGAAGCAGCAAACAAATATCATAAACCCTGCTTTCGTTTGTTCCAGGGGAGGAAGGACTCACACAGTTTTAGTATATTACACCCCTGAACAGAAGCATGGTGACATGATTAAAACACAAAATTGCTCCATTTATATCTACACCTAAATTTATCATCTTGAATTTTCTGAATTGTACTGATTTTTTTCTGCACTATGAACATTTCTGATTCAATGGCAATAAAAGCAATTGACTTAGAGTGAAAAAATACAAGTTCCTCCAAAGATGGCCAACGCCCCCCAGGTCAGCAGGAAGCAATCTTAAGAATTCAACGTCCTTATTCCCTAACCTGCCACGTCTAACACCCCCACCTCTTTTTAATCATAAATAAAGGTGGGAATGAAAGGTTCAGGCATTACGCTGGCCTGCCCTGTTACCTGGCAGGATGCACTCAGGCAGCACTCTGGCCAGCCCAGAGTTCTGTGAGAACCACGCAGGTGCAAAGGACCCCTTTAAAGGACTCGACCCTGCCCACTCTTTTACTCTCGTCTTACTCTCATCATCTCATCCTCTCTTACTCCCATCTCTCTCTCTCTTTCTATCTCATCCTCTCTCATCTTCTCTCTCTGTCATGTTTGTCTCGCCCTCCCTTTTGGTCTCACTATAATAAACTATGGTTAACATACTCAAAAAATATTGAAATCAGCATACAGTTTCCATAATTCATTTTTTGTCAGATAGAAGATTTTTTAAAGAAATCAAGATTATTTTAGTTTAGGAGAATCAAAAGGAGACAAGCCCTTTAAAATTACATATGGATTTTGCAGCAAGATGAACCCACATCAGGGAGGCAGGCAGCAAGTGAGCTAAGACAAACTTTCAATTAGTAAATCATTGTTTCCTGTTGGCAACCTTTCCTTAAAATATGGGTTTCAGGACCCATATTTCTATGACAGTCACAGAAGGATTCACCTGTTCTATGGAACATAGTGACAGGTCACTGAGCCATGAACAAGGATCAGCTGAGGCCAACTTCTCATGTGTGTGTATGCCTTTTTGAAATGAAACTGCATTTTAGAGCCTACAATCAAGTCAAAAGAGGCAGAACGGATGAGAATACTCCTGTCTCCCCCTACATCCTTCACCAGCAATCCTAGAGAATGAATACTGAACAGTGTCTGCTGGCATTATGATAGCTGTGGTGGTCCTAAACAAATTGATCATTAATCACTAAACATTGATTACTCTTTTTTCAGAGGAACTTGGATTGTGAAATTAGGAAACACACTTTAAATTCCAGGTATTGTGTCTTGGGAGAGAAGGGACACTCAGTAAATGCTAGTCAATTTTATAGGTGACTATATAGCTTTGCTGAGAAATATTGTGGAAAATTCAAGCATAGCCAAGGTTCCCATGAAAAAAAATGACTCATAGTGGATATGTGATTCCAGGGTGTCCACTCATCCCTTTCCCAGTTATATAAAAGCAGAGAAAGCACACATTTCTGGCAGTAGTCATGAATAGAAATTATTTAACAAACTGAAAATCTCCTGTTCAATCAAGACATATTCTTCTAAATATACTTTTGTAAATTCTCCCTGTTGTCTCATCATTTTCTTCAGTTATCTCTACATGATGTAATGCTTATGGGAGATAAGGAAAAAGAAATGAGGACAAATATGAAAGTTATAATAAGGGAAATTGAGAAAAAATTGGTGAAGGATACTTTTAAACTACCTTGCTCCAGAATGAAATAAAACTTACTCCCCAAACACTGAAAGTATCTTTAACATGCAAGTGAAATCTTTCTTCAAATAAGGGGAATTGAGTCAAATTCCATATAGTCTACCATTTATAAAAGAATTTTGCACACGGAATAGTATCACTGAATTAGGGTACTTGGATTTTTTTCACAGAAACATTAAGAATATTAACAGTGTCAACCATAAAAACATCATTATTGAGAGTTTTGTGATATGATGAATTTTTCTTGCTCAAGTTATATGTGAGCATGGGTACATGTGTGCATGTATAAACACATACATAAAAATGTGACATACAGGATTCCAGGAAAGGAGAGGAGGCTGGGAGTACAGGGAAGTAGCTGTCCCTCTGGCATCATCAGGTAAACAGGCCAGCTTCCCGGCCTGAGTTCCAGAGCCTGCAGATCGCCTGGGAACTGCACAGAGCTCCCAATCCAGGCGGGAGCATCAGGTAAACAGGCCAGCTTCCCGGCCTGTGTTCCAGAGCCTGCAGATCGCCTGGGAACTGCACAGAGCTCCCAATCCCGGCGGGAGCAAAGCACCCCAGACTCCAGATCTTCTCTCCCACCAACGATTCCAGGAAAGGAGAGGAGGCTGGGAGTACAGGGAAGTAGCTGTCCCTCTGGCATCATCAGGTAAACAGGCCAGCTTCCTGGCCTGAGTTCCAGAGCCTGCAGATCGCCTGGGAACTGCACAGAGCTCCCAATCCCGGCGGGAGCATCAGGTAAACAGGCCAGCTTCCCGGCCTGTGTTCCAGAGCCTGCAGATCGCCTGGGAACTGCACAGAGCTCCCAATCCCGGCGGGAGCATCAGGTAAACAGGCCAGCTTCCCGGCCTGTGTTCCAGAGCCTGCAGATCGCCTGGGAACTGCACAGAGCTCCCAATCCCGGCGGGAGCATCAGGTAAACAGGCCAGCTTCCCGGCCTGTGTTCCAGACCCTGCAGATCGCCTGGGAACTGCACAGAGCTCCCAATCCCGGCGGGAGCAAAGCACCCCAGACTCCAGATCTTCTCTCCCACCAACGATTCCAGGAAAGGAGAGGAGGCTGGGAGTACAGGGAAGTAGCTGTCCCTCTGGCATCATCAGGTAAACAGGCCAGCTTCCTGGCCTGAGTTCCAGAGCCTGCAGATCGCCTGGGAACTGCACAGAGCTCCCAATCCCGGCGGGAGCATCAGGTAAACAGGCCAGCTTCCCGGCCTGTGTTCCAGAGCCTGCAGATCACCTGGGAACTGCACAGAGCTCCCAATCCCGGCGGGAGCATCAGGTAAACAGGCCAGCTTCCCGGCCTGTGTTCCAGAGCCTGCAGATCGCCTGGGAACTGCACAGAGCTCCCAATCCCGGCGGGAGCATCAGGTAAACAGGCCAGCTTCCTGGCCTGTGTTCCAGACCCTGCAGATCGCCTGGGAACTGCACAGAGCTCCCAATACCGGCGGGAGCAAAGCACCCCAGACTCCAGATCTTCTCTCCCACCAACGATTCCAGGAAAGGAGAGGAGGCTGGGAGTACAGGGAAGTAGCTGTCCCTCTGGCATCATCAGGTAAACAGGCCAGCTTCCCAGCCTGAGTTCCAGAGCCTGCAGATCGCCTGGGAACTGCACAGAGCTCCCAATCCCGGCGGGAGCCAAGCACCCCAGACTCCAGATCTTCTCTCCCACCAAAGAGACCAGGAAACTACAGGAACCAGGGAGACCAGGGGAGTAGCTGTTCCGGATCAGGTACAACAGGACCCAGCATAGGGTCCAGGGGACCAGGTAGGAGGCTAAGCGCCCCAGATTCCTGTTCTTCTTCTCTACCCACGGACCAGCATTTGGACAAGGCATAGAAGAACCACCAGATTACTGGACTTACTAGCACCCACCAAAGGGAACTCTGGTCCCCAGACCAGGAAGGGGCTCTTTCTGCACCCACTAAAAGAAGAGATGGGAAAGAGACAATACAAAAACACAGTCAGCAACAGAAAAACAAATATGACACCGCCAGATTCTAGAGACTCCACACCAGCAAGACCCCAATATTCAAACGCGAAGGAAGCAGAAGAGAACGATCTTAAAAGCACTTTCATGAAAATGATAGAGGCCCTAAAAGAGGATATTGGAAAATCCCTCAAAGAAATGGAAGAAAAAACAAACCAAAAAATGCAAGAAATGGAAGAAAAAACAAACCAAAAAATGCAAGAATTGGAAGAAAAAACAAACCAAAAACGGCACGAAATGGAAGAAGAAATGAAGCAAAAAATGCAAGAAATGGAAGAAAAAGCAAAGCAAAAAATGCAAGAATTAGAAGAAGAAACATACCAAATAAGGCAGGAAATGGAAGAAGCAACAAAGCAAAAAATGCAAGAAATGGTAGAAAAAACAAAGCAAAAAATGAAAAAAATGGAGGAAGAAACAAACCAAAAAAGGCAGGAAAGGGAAGAAGAAACAAAGCACAAAATCCAAGAAATGGAACAAAAAGCAAACCAAAAAATGCAAGAAATGGAAGAAAGAACAAACCAAAAAATTCATAAAAGGCAACAAACGGACGAACAGATAAACAGAAAATTGCAAGAAGCAATGCAAATGCTGCAAGGGTTGAAAACTGAAATAGAGACACTAAAAAAAACACAATCTGAAGAAAGGCAGAAAATAGAAAAGCTGGACAAACAGTCAGGCACTACCAATACAAGCATTACCAACAGAATAGAAGAGATGGAAGAGAGAATCTCAAGTGTTGAAGATACATTAGGAGAAATGGATTTATCAACCAAAGAAAACCTTAAATCCAACAAATCCTTAACACAAAACATCCAGGAATTATGGGACACCATGAAAAGACCAAACCTAAGAATAATAGGTATAGAAGAAGGAGAAGAAATCCACCTCAAAGGGGCAGAAGGCATATTCAACAAAATCATAGAAGAAAACTTTCCCAACCTTAAGAAAGACATGCCAATGAAGGTACAAGAAGCCTACAGAACACCAAATAGAGTGGACCACAAAAAAAAATCCCCTCGCCACATAATAATCAAGACCCCAAACATACAGAATAAAGAAAGAATATTAAGAGCAGCTAAGGAAAAAGGTCAAGTAACATATAAAGGCAGACCTATCAGAATTACACCTGATTTCTCCATGGAAACTCTGAAAGCCAGAAGGTCCTGGATAGATATTCTACCTACACTAAGAGACCATGGATGCCAGCCCAGACTACTATACCCGGCAAAGCTCTCAATCACTATAGACGGAGAAAACAAGATATTCCATGACAAAACTAGATTCAACCAATATGTGTCCACTAACCCAGCCCTACAGAAAATTTTGGAAGGAAAACTCCAACCCAAGGAAGCTAACTACAACCAGAAAAACATAAGCATTAGAGAATCCCTCTCTACCAACAGCCAAAAGAACAAAGGGGCGAAATTCCACCCATAATTCCACCAACAACAACCATCGCAAATCGAAGAAGGATGAGCAATCAATGGTCATTAATATCCCTCAATATTAATGGCCTTAACTCACCCATAAAAAGACACAGACTAGCAGAATGGATTCGAAGACAGAACCCTTCCTTCTGCTGCATACAAGAAACACACCTCACCCTCAAAGACAGACATTACTTGAGAGTTAAAGGTTGGGAAAAAATTTTTCAATCAAATGGACCCAAGAAACAAGCAGGGGTAGCAATCCTAATATCTAACAAACTAGACTTTAAAATAAAATCAATCAAAAGAGATGAAGGAGGTCATTACATACTCATCACAGGTGAAACCCACCAAGACGAAGTGTCTATCCTGAACATCTATGCCCCCAATACAAAGGCATCCACATTCGTTAAAGAAACATTATTAGAACTTAAATCTCATCTAAAGCCCCACACAGTTATAGTGGGAGATTTCAACACACCACTCTCACCACTAGACAAGAATACCAGACAGGAACTCAACAAAGAAGCAAAGGGTCTAATAGAAGTAATGACCCAACTGGGATTAACAGATATCTATAGAACATTTCATCCACATAAAAAAGAATATACCTTCTTCTCACCACCACATGGAACCTTCTCAAAAATCGACCACATACTTGGCAACATATCAAACCTCAGCAGCTACAAAAAAATTGGAATAACTCCATGCATCTTATCAGACCACCATGCCTTAAAATTAGAATTCAACAACAACACAAAGTGCAGAAAACCTACAAACTCATGGAAATTGAATAATGCTCAACTGCACCATCCCTGGGTCAAAGAGGAAATAAAAAAAGAAATTAAAGACTTCCTCGAACTCAATGAGAATGAAGACACAACATACCCAAACCTATGGGACACTTTGAAAGCAGTGCTACGGGGAAGTTCATAGCACTAAGTGCTCACATGAAGAAACAGGAAAACAGTTATACCAGAGAATTAACATCACAGCTAAAAGCTCTAGAACACAAAGAAGCAAACTCCCCCAGGAGGAGTAGACGCCAGGAAATAATCAAATTGAGGGCTGAAATCAACAAAGTAGAAACCAGGAAAACAATACAAAGAATCAATGCAACGAAGAGTTGGTTCTTTGAGAAAATCAACAAGATAGACAAACCTTTGTCCAAACTTACCAAACAGCAGAGAGTGAACACGCAAATTAACAAAATCAGAAATGAAAAGGGGGACATAACAACAGACTCTGAGGAAATCCAGAGAATCATTAGGTCATACTTTGAAAACCTGTACTCCACAAAATTCGAAAATTTAAAGGAAATGGATGACTTCCTGGACAGCTATCATTTGCCAAAACTAAATCAAGAACAGATAAGCAATTTAAATAGACCTATAACCCCTATGGAAATAGAAGCTGTCATCAAAAGTCTCCCAACCAAAAAAAGTCCAGGTCCAGATGGCCTCAGTGCAGAATTCTACCACAAATTCAAAGAACAGCTTATACCAATTCTTCTCAAAGTGTTCCACACAATAGAAGCAGAAGGGTCTTTGCCAAACTCTTTCTATGAGGCTTCAATAACCTTGATCCCCAAGCCACACAAAGATACAACCAAGAAAGAGAACTTCAGACCAATATCCCTCATGAACATTGATGCAAAAATACTCAATAAAATACTGGCAAATCGGATCCAAGAACACATCAAAACAATCATTCACCACGATCAAGTAGGTTTCATCCCAGGGATGCAGGGATGGTTCAACATACGAAAATCCATCAACGTAATCCACCATATAAACAAGCTGAAAAACAAAAATCACATGATCATCTCACTAGATGCTGAAAAAGCCTTTGACAAAATCCAACATCCCTTCATGATAAAGGTCTTGGAGAGATCTGGGATAACAGGGACATACTTAAACATAATAAAAGCCATATACAGTAAACCAACAGCCAACATCAAACTAAATGGACAGAAACTCAACGCAATTCCTCTAAAATCAGGAACAAAACAAGGCTGTCCACTCTCTCCATACCTTTTCAACATGGTACTTGAAGTTCTAGCTATAACCATACGACAACAAAGAGGGATCAAGGGGATACAAATTGGGAAGGAAGAAGTCAAACTTTCACTGTTTGCAGACGATATGATAGTTTATATCAGTGACCCAAAGAACTCTACCAGGGAACTCTTACAGCTGATTAACACCTTCAGCAAAGTGGCAGGTTACAAGATCAACTCAAGAAAGTCAGTAGCCCTACTATATACAGATGATAAAAGGGCTGAAAGAGAAATCAGAGAAACATCACCCTTTACAATTGCCACAAACAACATAAAATACCTTGGGGTAACGCTAACCAAACAAGTGAAAGACCTGTATCGTAAGAACTTTGAATCTTTAAAGAAAGAAATTAAAGAAGCCCTCAGAAAATGGAAAGATCTCCCATGCTCATGGATAGGTAGGATCAATGTAGTAAAAATGGCAATCCTGCCAAAAGCAATCTACAGATTCAATGCTATCCCCATTAAAATCCCAGCACAATTCTTCACAGACCTTGAAAGAACAATAATCAATTTTGTATGGAAAAACAAAAGACCCAGGATAGCCAAAACAACCCTGTTCAACAAGGCAACGTCCGGAGGCATCAATATCCCTGACCTCAAGCTCTATTATAGAGCTATAGTCCTGAAAACAGCTTGGTATTGGCACAAAAATAGACAGGCAGACCAATGGAATCGAATTGAAAATCCGGGTATTAACCCACACACGTACGAACATCTGATCTTCGACAAAGAAGCTAAAAATATACAATGGAATAAAGAAAGCATCTTCAACAAATGGTGCTGGCATAATTGGAGACTGGCATGTAGAAAAATGCGGATCGATCCATGTTTATCGCCATGCACAAAACTTAAGTCCAAATGGATCAAAGACCTCAACATAAATCCAGCCACACTGAACCTCTTAGAAGAGAAAGTGGGTGGTACCCTTGAAAGAATTGGTACAGGAGACAGCTTCCTGAACATAACACCAGTAGCACAGACAGTGAGCTCAACAATTAATAAATGGGACCTACTGAAACTGAGAAGCTTCTGTAAGGCAAAGGACACAGTCAGCAAGACAAAAAGGCAGCCCACAGAATGGGAAAAAATATTCACTAATCCCACATCTGACAGAGGGTTGATCTCCAAAATTTACAAAGAACTCAAGAAGCAAGTCTCCAAAACAGCAAAGGACCCAATTAAGAAGTGGGCTGCAGAACTAAATAGAGAGTTTTCAATAGAGGAGTCTAAAATGGCTGAGAGGCACTTGAGAAAGTGCTCAACATCCTTAGCCATCCGGGAAATGCAAATCAAAGCAACTCTGAGATACCATCTCACTCCTGTCAGAATGGCTAAAATCAAAAACACCAATGACAATTTATGCTGGAGAGGATGTGGTGAAAGGGGGACACTCCTCCATTGCTGGTGGGAGTGCCAACTGGTTCAGCCACTTTGGAAAGCAGTATGGAGATTCCTCAGAAAAATGGGAATAAACCTACCACAAGACCCAGCAACTGCACTCTTAGGCATATATCCAAAAGATGCCCATTCATATAACAAAGATGTCTGTTCCACTATGTTCATAGCAGCTTTATTTGTAATAGCCAGAACTTGGAAGCAACCTAGATGTCCCTCACCCGAAGAATGGATAGAGAAAATGTGGTACATCTACACAATGGAGTACTATTCAGCAGAAAAAAATAATGGAATCATGAGATTCGCAGGCAAATGGATGACACTAGAAGAAACCATCCTGAGTGAGGTAACCCAGTCACAAAAAGAGAAACATGGCATGTACTCTCTCATATATGGATTTTAGACATAGATCTGGGGAGTGCCAGCCTACAATCCTATTGCCAGAGAGTCTGGGAAACAGAAACTTCATTTACTGGCTGGTTAAGTACTGAGCTGAACTCAAGAAAGCCAGTATCAGAGAGGGAGGACTGATGATCAAAGGGATTAAGACTGGGCTGGTTGAACCCCCAGAAACAGCTGACCAGACAAAGGTTAACTCTTGAATCCCAGGCATCAGCCTGGGAATCCAGCATGGGACTGATCAAGACCCCCTGAATCTGGGTGTCAGTGAGGAGGCCTAGGTAATCTATTGAGCCTTGGACAGCAGATCAGCACCCATCCCAAGTATACACACGGTCTCTGGACTCCCATAGAACAATGTGAGGTGCACTCTCACCCTGAACTCTTGGGGAAGGGTCTAGGCCCTGCCCTATATGAAATGACAGACTATGGACACCCCCATGGAGGGCCTCACCCTCCCTGGGGGAATGAGGGGATAACGGGGGGGGATGGGGGGAGGGCACGGGAGGAGGGGAGGGAAAGGGAGAGGGACCTCGTACTGACTTGTGAAGCAACCTTGTTTCTTATCTAAATTTAAAATGGAAAATAAAAAAATATTAATAAAAAAAAAAAAAGAAAAAAAAAACAAAAAAAAAACAAAAAAAAAAAAAAAATGTGACATACAAAAAGTATATTTTTATATATGTATGTTAGTTATATATTATATTTATAAAGCGCATTTAATTTGAACAAGCATGTGAACATGTGTACATATATATATGTATACATACACACATATATATATAGAGAGAGAGTGTGTGTATGTTTTATATATTTATAAAAAAACCACATGTTTGCATAACTTAAGCAACATTCATCATACCACAATGCTCTCAATAAATGATGGTTTTATGGGCTTATTCTTTTCAAATTTATTGCCTATATTTATCCAGTAATATATATAAATATATATATTAAATTCATGCTTTTCCCTAGTATATTCATTTTCTTCCTTAAGTATTTATTTGACTGTAAACACAGTTCCAGCTCTCTAGTTGACTACTAGATAATAATATTAACTAGTATTTATTGATTAATAATATATATATTATTGTATGTTTCTTAGGTAACATCTATTTGACTTTCATGATATTTCAAGTTCTCTATTGGACTGCTAAACAATAATAGTAACTAGTATTTATGTAGCATTTACCAATTGGAAAAAAAGTATAAGTAAGACCTCAAATGGATTAATGACTCAATACACACAATATCCTTCAGAGATGCTATAGAATTTGCCCACTTCATGGGAAAGTAAAATTTCCGAGACAGTAAATAAGTGCTCAAATGCATTTGTTTATCATTTATTGCCCAGTGATTTGACCCATCTTTTACTGGAAAGCAAACTCAAACTAATGCTGTGTACACCTGAAAAATGAAACAGTATAAATATCAGTAAAATAGTTTTATGAAAGTCAATTTAGGAAAAATAGATCATTCATCAAAATTGTATTTTTTATCATAACAGAAAGGAACTTTAGGAAGCAAGGGTTTTCTTTCAGATGAAAATGTAAGAAACTAAAATGTCAGATTTATATACTGTACTATGCATATAAACACATTTTCTTGAGAAAAGTAAAAGCTATTTTCCAAAGGTCGAAGTTTGAAAGAATTAATTTAGGGTCCGGGAAGAATATTACCACCTAAATCAGTGTAAGATAAGGACAATACAGAAGTGCTATAGAGTGGCTTGAAGGGTGCTGTCAATCAGAAAAGCAGAGCCTGTGTTTATGGCAAACTCAGACTATCAGAGTCATCTAAGACTCTGTGTGTATGTGTGTGTGTGTGTGTGTGTGTGTGTATGTATGCGTGTGTGTAAAAATGACAAGAAGCACCTAAGGATTGGTAACTGAACTAGGGGAACTTTAGAAGAAAACAGAAATACTTGAAACCTTTAACAGTTTACAGTTCTTTTATGCTGAAGATGAAATTCCTGGTCACACATGTGGTATTTTTAATGAAAATGGCCCCCATGGGCTCATATGTTTGAATATTTGAACACCAATTGGTAATGATGCTTTAAGAAGGACTAAAATGGGTTTGTTGGAGTAGGTGTGGTCCTGGCGGTGGGTATTGAGATTTAAAAAGAATCATGTATGCCGATCTCTGCTTTGTGGATGTGGATCAAGATGTGAGTGCTCAGCCTTTTGTGACTCCCCCATCATGGAGTCTAACCCTCTGATATTATTAGCCAAATTAAATGCTTTCTTTTATCAGTTGCTTTGGCCCTCATGTTTTCTTTTCACAGTAATAGAAAAGTAAATAAGACATTGGTCAGCCTCACAGTGTTTTGTGAGGTTAAGGCACAGTGGTAGCATTGGAATTGTGATCTAGGTTCGTTATGTCTGGCATGGCATTCGTTGCTTTTCTTTATGCTCCATTGATAGACTATGGGCGAAATAAGAAGGAAACTGCCCACAAATGCTAGGTTTAGGAGTTTTCTCAAATCACATATAAATGAGGGAAGCTATTAGCTACATGAAAATTTGCTCATCACTTTCATTCTGAGGTCATTATCTCAGTGGTTCTCTGAAACATGTATCACTAGGATGTAAAACCATTGCAGGCTACCATCATACATTTTGCTTAATTAGAATTTGGAAAATTCTATGTTTCATTTTAATAAACAGAATTATTATTTTGCTATACACAACGTTTCCTTCACTGTTCTTAGTTCACATGTTTTGAAATTCACCCCTGTGTTGTTGACAGGAGACTGGTTTTATATTCTCTTATTGCATTAGGGAATGCAAAACTCAAGACAAAAGCCTATGAGCCAGCCTCAATGCTCACACCCAGACCACCTAAGCTGCTGCTCTGTAGATCAGATCTGGAGCTTGTTATAAATCTGATTAGCCATTGAACAAGAAACATTCACATGATGCATAAGATTTAACAAAATATGCTTGATCTTTTCTTGTATTTATTCCTCTGATGCCTTCTTACCCAGGAAGTACCTGCACAGAGAGCAGGGGTCTATGGAAAAATAGTTTTTCATCCACTTCCAAGTCCCTGATGGACCCATCCCTTAAACTTCTCAGGTAGGTACATTGCATTCTGAGCTTGAAACTCTCATCTCTTCCCATGGCATGTTCTTAAAGCTTCCTTTGTTCCTGTTGGTCTTTTAAGTGTTCTTTCAAAACTCTCATGTTTTTTATTATTTCCTAAGATTTCAGCTTTTTGCTAGATATTCTGAAGAAATGACAGGATTTGTTGTTATTTTGAGGCAAAATCTCACTACATAGTTCTTGCTGGCTGACCAAGAACTCAACTAATAGGCCAAACTTGCCTTGAACTCACAGAGACTGTCCTGCCTCTGCATCCCGAGTGCTAGAATTAAAGGGATTAATGGGATGTGCTACCATTCCTTGCAGATTTGTTTGATTGACCTTAATGAGAGAAAATGAAGCTCTGTTCTCTGTTCCTCTAATACCCTTTATTCCTCTCTTATCAGGTACTTATTCCTCCAGCCACTATTTTAACACATCCATTGACTCATGATTTTTTTCAACATGCTTATTCATTGAGGCTTATGAATTTATTGATTCTCATCTGTCACCTCCTGGTAGCAAAGGGAGAAAAGTAGTGAGGAAAAGCTATTGGCTATGAGAGTACATTTATAAATGTTTGGTACATCACATGAGTTACAGTTCTGACTCAGAATAGGCAACCCTAAATCTAGGTCAAGATGCTATTGTTACTATTCAGGCATCTGTATGGGCCTGTCCATGAGGTTCTGACAGAATACACCGTCAGCTGCAGCCACTAAGAGCACCACCTGTGCATATTCACTATGTTCCCTTTTAAAAGGGCCCGGCATACCTCCCATCCTTCTCTCTCTTTCTTTCTCTCCCATTCTCTGCCTTTTCCTCTCTTTCTCTCAATCTCTTTCCCTCTCTCCCCCCTCTTTACTTTCTCCTCTCTCCTGCTGCTCCTGTCTCCAGAAGCTGGTATCCCCACTTCCCTTTCCCCTTTTTATGATCCTTTTTCCTATTAAAAGTTCCCTCTGCTTGAACCTGGTATGTGGTGTCTTTTTCTCATGCACAACTTTTTAAAAATTACAACAGATATCTTCTCTGATAATCAGGGAAGAGACACTCAGACTATAGAGGCTTTCATTCCCCACCAAGAAAAGACACCCAGAAAGGAAAACTCCATTCTGATCACCAAAATGGGACTAGAATAGAAAAATATGGTTAAAACCAAAAGGAAAAATTTCACAAACATACAATGTTTGATTATTAAAACTCAGCAGACACACTTGATTTAAAATTATAATTCCAATTTTGTTTCATTACATAAAGCAAACAGTTATAGAGTTTTGACATCAGTGCATTACTGCTGATACCCTCTCGATACAGTAAGATGATCTAGCCCAATTTATCAGCTTTGATGAAGTGTGATTTCAAACCTGGACTATTTGAATAATTTTGCACACAAACAACTACAGTCAACAAATTTGTCTAAGTTACATGACATCACCAAGTACTATTTTAGGTAGAAGGGAATAGAAACGTCAGCTTATTGAACTACATCAATATATGAAAATACAAGGAAGGGGAATCATAACAATAAAAATTGGCCATAGCTGTTATTAATTAAAATAACATTTAACATTGATTTAATTCTACAATGTCTCATGTGATATGAATAGCAAGTTTTCAAGGAGCCTTTGTGATCCCTGTTGTAAGGGGTTTTAGTGAAGATAATGCACAGAGATACTGGATGAGAGTTAATAAGCCAGGCAGCCTAGCCATCCTCCATATCTCCCCACACCACTACATGATACTGACCCCATACAGGTTTAAAGCGTCTACTGAATTCAATTACATGCTCATCTCAGTAACAAAATACAAAAGCAGCTGGCAGCATCTCGGACAAACATCTACCTTCAGCTGATATATAAGATAGCCTGACTCATTTGTCAATAAAAGCAGTATGAGATTTTATTCCTGGAACATCAGATCATGAGTCTAATGGCTATTTAAGGTTACATTATGATTCTAAGTAGTTTGTGCCTGTATGTGACAGTAAAAACTGTTCTTGGTGATTATCTGTGTTTAATTCATATTGTTTCTTGCCTTCACGTATTGTCACTTCACTCAGTAACAGCAAAACTAATTACTGTGCATTGTAAAGTTGAGTCTATATAACTCAAAATAGGGCTCTCCCTTTTACCCTGCTATGCCAGAACCCTTAAACTTCAGCCTCTAACTTTATTATAATCCTAAATTTGTTCCCTGATGATCACTACTGGATTCCTAATTGTCTTCAACAATAACAAGGCACTTTTAGAAGTGTATTCATGAAAGATTCTACCCCATTCTGTGTCATTGCTTCTGAACATATATACAAACTATAGGAAAAACAGCAAAAGCATGTTGGTGGCATGTTTAGATATTGTGCCATATACACTTGCATATTGTCTTGCCATTAACACAGCAGCTTTGTGTTTCATAAACAATCTTACCAAGCTACAAGACCAGCTGTTTCTGGGTGCTGATATATTAGGTAAGATCTGTGAACTTATTGGGCATTTATTCATTGTTTTGTTTCTTTCACTGTAAACAGACTTATTGGGTAAGACTCATTCTAATACAATGTTCTACATGATAGCACCAGAAAGCCTTGTAAAAAAAGAAAACCGAGTCTAGGACAAATTTTCCTGTAAAGACAGTTTCAGGTAAGGGATGGAAGGGTCTGCCACCAATGTTCAAACTGTCTTCCTGAATTTAGGATCCCATAGGAAAATTGGAGCTGGTTATTGTTGGTGACACTTCCAGAATTTAGAGACAGTTCAACACGTACACGAGAACTGAATGAAGATCTGCCTTCCACGCTGTGACTCTTGCCCTCACAGGTCACTTCCTTTTAAGTAGACACAGGTTGATTGTTGTTAACCAGGTTAATACTATGTGTTACATTGTAAACTATAATTTGGGTGAAAGTTTCTCAGTGACTCTGAGAGAACACAACTTTTTAGTTGTAAATAGGAGATAGTAAAAACTTGACAAATAGCCACATTAAATGTTATCATTGTTATTTTTATAACATGTAATTATTATAATGAATGGACTGTTAAGAAATGTATATATTTATATTATATATTATAAAAGGTAAGCTCTAGGGAATCATATTAGGTTAAACTATATTATTTCAATGAAAATGTTTAAGCTTCTATATTATTTTCATTTGAATATTGTGAGACAATACACATTGATTGAAAGATTACAGGAAATTATTCTAATTTTTAAAAGAAAAAGAAATCATAGCATAGATAATAAAGTCATTTTCCCCACACAAGTGTATGCCCCTTGAGAGATTTCAAAGTGTTTCATTACATTTAATCTGCAGTGTTATTTGGTAATTATACAGCAAATTATCTATTCTTCCATTCTAAACTCTATTAAACAATTAATGAAAAATTTAAACACTGACATCAAATAGTTTATTTTAATAATATTTCTCTAATCCAAATCTATCAGTAATTAAGCATTCATTTCAGGAAAGCTATGTGACAAACAATACTGCATTTCCACTCTCAGCTTGCATGTGAACAAATGCCCATTAAGGTAGTTGGTCTTCCCATTTGCATACTTCATTGTGGTGATACTCTTAGTTGAGAGCATCTTGGAAATACTGCATTAAATAGGCCAGACCTGGCCGTCTGTTATTCCCATATTGGAGACACCCAATCCAAACCAGAGCCTGACTCATAGCAGCAAGTGATATTACTCAAAAATGAAGGAAGAGGAAGATGAAAGAAAGAAGGAACAAAGGGGAGGGTACACAGAGAGAAAGAAGGAAGGAGAGGGAAAGAGATAAAAGCTTCGGGTCATCATAGCTGCTCACACCAATACATTTAAGGGTGAATTCTTCTAAGTTAATCATAATATACTTGAGGAGAATGGGCCATTGATCTCCTGCATCACCACCACAGGAGGAAAGGAATAAAGAGGTGCTGTTTTTTAAAGTGAACACTTTGGCTTTCCATTTACTATATTTTATAGATTTGATAGGAATTAAATGATATTTTACTACTATTAGTTGATATACTAGGTAGGATTCTTTTAATATATTTTAAACTTGTCAAGACCATGACTGAGATGCTATCTAATGACTGATAAGGAATTGTGAAGTTATTTTATATCTTCAGGAATTACAGGATAAAACAACAACAAAACTAAACCAACCAACAAACAAACAAAAACAACCAGAACTGAGTGCTCATAGGAAGCCTACTGACCTGAGTACAAGAAGACTGAGTATGAACATGAGAGGCAGGGGCAGTACTGTGTTCTGTTCTCTTCTTTTATTATTTCGACCTTTTACGGTAGTGCTGGGATCTTAAATACAGTTGGTCCTGGGAATTTGCTAATCAGAGAACACTGAGAGCATTTAAAGATGAGGAACTTAAGATGATGTTTTTCTTAGTTACTTAGACCTTGGTGAAAGAACCTGCAGAATTAGCAGCAGTGAAAACATTTCTCACAAGGAAAGAGGCAGAAGGAGATAATAAGTTGAAAATACCCTGCTTCCCATGATTCCCAAACCTGGTTATCTATTTCTCCATTCAGTGTGTGGTCTTTCATGATAAGACAAGGTCGAAATCACACTCTGCTCTTAATCTGCAGATGTTCCAGTAAGACATCCATCTCAGAAATATTAAACTCAGTTGCATTTGGAATGTGTAGTAAATATTAGGAACAATTAGGAACATACTGTCCCATAGTCAAAGAAGTATCACTGATTTCCAAAGACATTAAGAACTTTTTAGACTTGAACAAATTACAAATAACCCATACTTATTTATTTTTTTATTTTTTCTTGTATTGAAAACAGATTCTTTTCTCACACAATGCATGATGATTAGTTTTCCTTCCTTCTACTCCTCCCATTTCTTCCTTACCCCAACAACCCTTCGGATACACTCCTGTTCTTCCCTTCCATTTCCCATTAGAAAGGAACAGGCTTCTAAGGGATAAACACCAAAAATAGCAAAATAATATTAAAGGGTGAAGCTAAATCTATCATACAGAAGTTGGTCACTGAAACTCAACAGGAGGAAAAGAGACTCAAGAGCAGGCACAAGAGTCAGAGACCCACTTGTTCTGTCAACCAATAGCTAGTATTTACACAGAGGACCTGATGCAGATGTGTGTAGGTCCTATGTTGTCTCCTCTTCAATGGTATTTCCTGAGCTCTAAGGGGGAGGAATTTGATGGAGACCACAAATTTAGTTTCTCTCTCTTCCTCTCTCTCTCTCTCTCTCTCTCTCTCTCTCTCTCTCTCTCTCTCTCTCTCTGTCTCTCTCTTTCTCTGTCTCTCTCTCTCTGTATAATGTCTGGCTGTAGGTCTCTGCATCTGTTATTATCTGTTGCCTGAGGAAGCCTCACTGATGATGACTGGATAAGGCACTGATCTATGAGTATAGCACAATATCTTTAGGACTCATTTTACTGATTTTTTATACCAGTAGTATTTGGTTTTGCCCTAGGTCTCTGTGCTATCTAGTCTCTGGTTACCCAACAGTATCAGGTATGAGCTACATTTTTTTTGGAATGGGTCCTATGGCAATTCAGACATTGATTTTGTGTTCCCACAAGTTCTGGGCTACCATTGCCCTAGAATACAGGTGGGACAGATTGTAGGTAAAAGGTTTTGTGGCTGGGTTGGTGTCTACATTTATCTTTTGGTAGCCTGCTGAGTAGTTTATCTGCTTCCACAATCATTGTTAGGTTTGGTCTCTTCATAGAGTCCTAGATTTCCTGGATATTTTGTGTCAGTAATTTCTTTGTCTTAATATTTTCTCTGACTAATATATCTATTTTTCTATCTTATCTTCAATGCCTGAGATTCTCTCTTCCATCTCCTTTACTTTTTTGATGAAGCTTGCCTCTGTAGTTACTGTTTGAATTCCCAAAATTTTCATCTCCAAAATCCCCTAATTTGGGGTTTATTTTATTGATTCTATTTTTATTCACAGGTAATGAACAGTTTTATTTATTTCCTTACACTGTTTATGCTTTCCTGGATTTCTTTAAGGGACTGATGCATTTCCTCTTTAAGGACATCTATTATTTTCTTAAATGTTGTTTTAAGGCCCCTTTCTTGTGGTTCAGCTATATTAAAATATTCATGGCCTATTGTGACATAATAGCTGGTTTCTAGTGGAGGCATACTGTCCTGGCTGTTGTTGATTGTCTTTTCATGCTATATCTGGGTTTGGAATGACTAAAGGTCTAGGTGCTGGATTCTGGGTCTGTCTTTGTTGAGTGGGTGTTTTTTTCCTGGGTTTCTGTTTCTTCTCTGGATTTTCAGAATGTGTGATGGCTGTGTGTTGCATGTTAAGCTGGTGTGTTCTCAGGGAATGCCTGGTGGTATTGGAGAATGTGTAACTGGCATGGGTTTGGGGAAGAATGTTGGAGGAGAAGGTCTTTGTGCTCCATTGGGGATGGGATCAGAGATAAAAGGGAGATCAAAACAGGCTTCCAGACACAAAGCTGAGGATCAAACTTGGGGGGATGGGACCTCAGGAGCAGTAGGAGATGTGTGAGTGTGACTCAATCTACTTTTTTCCCTGGGGGGAGCTGCCCTTGTGTTAGTGGAGGTGCTTGGCAGAATTGAGGACAAAGCCAAAAATTGGGGAAGGGCTGTTAGGAAAGGAAGGATTATGGGATCCACAGGGAATATGGGCAAGGGCAATGTAAGGCTACAGAAGATGTTCTGCTACAGTGCTGGGGACTAGACTGAGAGGTTGGATCTGGGATAACAAAGAGAAAGAGGTCTGAGGGCAGCCTTCTGTTATCTGGCAGGCACCAACCCATACTTAGTTAAATCAAAATGGTATATTTGATTCCAAAGAATATTTCTGATGATGAAGTGACTGAAGAGTAGAATGATTAATAGCGTGAACCCTTCTGGGAGATAGCATCCAACATGGGACCTGTGAAAGTGAGTGCAGCTGGGGCTTGAACAAGCTTTACAGACTCCAAAGGCATATAGCTGTTCCGGTGCTTGTAAGAACGTAACCCCTCCACTGGTTCAGCCCACAGGGCATGTTCTTCAAGAGAAATATATTTTCTGCTCACTTTCTACAGAACATTTCAGTTTTGTCTCTCTGTACCATTAAATTTATAACTGGGTCTGTGTGTTGTCAGTAGAACCAGGCCATTAGTCCAGTTGACAAGATAACAGAGGACTGAAATATTGACAGCCAATCCCTCCTCTCACTCCATCCAACACTGACCTTCCATGTTTTCCTTTTAATGACACGTTAGAGATAATTTTCATCTTTGGAGAGAAAAAAATAATATGATTAGAAAACAGTAATTTGTGAATCATATGACTTTTTGAGAAAAGAATACAATTGCTCTTTTTTATTAATAATTTTCTTCTTGTCTGTTTCTTCTTTGGGAAAAAGCATTACTTATTCATTACAATGTGATTTGGAATCAGGAAAGTAAAGTTAAAGGAGTTCAACAATTTCTTTAATTTGTAGTATTATTATAAGTCACTCAACTTAAATCTTCTTTTCTTTTCTTCAAATTATGGGTAATGTGATTCTGGTTAACTGGTTCTGGGCTATGAAAAAAACATCATCGTATAACAGGATCCAGTGCCGACAGGTGCATTCATATAATAGAGGCAGAAGGAATGGTATGCCCAGTTAACCACTAGGTGGGTTATAAAAAATATAACTTTCTTCCTTTGTTGTTGCAATGGTTAATGATAAAGAAGATGGTGATGGTGATAATGATGACATTCCTAAACCTTCCACTGGTTTACTAAACTGTTTTGGAGGTGTGTCTCATTTAATTCTTTATTTCTGCTGCCAATGGCAGTCCTAGACTGACACAGACCTGCCAAATTCAAAGAACGAATCACTGCATGAATGGTATCAGGTGTCTTGGTCTGTTTGGGTTGCCTTGTGATTTTGGTTAGGGACTATAGCAACCAGAAAACCTTAAAGGACTTTAAAAAGCACAACAAGTAATTTACAGCCTCCAGGATTTACTTTCTGTATCACATCCCTTTCTTTGTCTCTTGATACATTTCTAGGTGTAATTACTTTGCTACATCCCTTAAGGAGAATAAACCAGGCTTAAAACTCTGTATAATTATCTTCTAACACAGTAAAGTCGTATCTGTGTCAGGTTTTTATTATCAGGGCCCAGAACAGACAAGATGGAGAGATGAAAAGGACAAAGCCAGGCAGATGAAGGTATGATCATCACCGCCAGGAGACATTTGATTATGTGGATGGGATGGGGTGCTCTGAAATTTTCTTCATTTACCTTGAAGAGCTGGGAGGAAATTCATCAAGTACTGGAAAATGCACCTCCTCTTTAGGCAATAGTAGAGAGAATTAAGTAGGCTTTGAAAATAGTAGAGGTTAAGACTTGGCGGGTGAAACTGACAGAAACAGCTGACCTGAACAAGGGGAGCTCGCGGACCCCAGATTGATAGCTGCGCAGCTAGCATGGGGACTGATCCAGACCCCCTGAATGTGGGTGTCAGTGAGGAATCCTCGGCTTTCTTTGGGTCCTCAGACAATAAATCAGCATTTATCCCTGTCATCCATATGGACTTTGGGAGCCCACTCTACGTGGAGGGATGCTGTCTCTGCCTGAACACATGGGGGAGGGCCTAGGCCCTGCCCCAGATGTTATGACAGACTTTCAAGATCCCCACGAAGGGCCTCAACCTCCTTGGAGAGTCGAGTGGGGATAGGGTGAGGGGTTGGAGAAGGGTTGAAGGGGGGGGCAGGAGAGAAGGAGGGACAGGAGAGGAGGGGGGGAGAGGGAGCTGGGATTGACGTGTGAAGCAAGCTTATTTCTAATTTAAATTTTAAAAATGCTGGTGAAAGAATATAGTAGTAAATGGTAAATTATAAACTTAACATTCAAAATGTTTGGACTTCATTATGTATTTTCATACACAAGTATTATTTTGTCCTAATTAGCCCCCTTCCCATAATCATCACTTTCCTGTAAATGGTAACCCCAGCTGCAACTGCCCCAACAACCGGTACCCCTGGGAAGCCCAGGAGCACAAGAGATTGTTTCTTGCCATCAAAATGTCTTGTTGGGGGCACAGTATAGCCTAAGAGCAACCTCACTTTTCAGAGGCACCCCCTGCATTTTCTCCAGAGTCTTTGGGCTGTGACTAGATATACACACCAGGGGGTAGGTACTAAACCTCTACCCATGGCTGGGGACTAGGTTATAGTCAATACCTTTTCTCAGGAGGTGCTCAGAGATGCTCACAGGTGTGGCCACTCTGACATTTTCAGGTAGAAGGGGTTAAAGGCTCTGAAGCAGTCTCAGATGCCTCTATTTTACCCTATTCCTATAGCCCCTCAGTCTCCAATCCCTATCACCGTCGTGATGCTTTCAGGCACTGCCATCAATTTTCCACAGCTCTTCAACAGGCTGCCATTCCTGATTCATATAGGGATCAGGTGCTAGCCTGCATGGAGAAAACTGGAGCAGGGTCCACCTGAAGCCCCAGTCTCGGGAATCACTCAAGAAGCTGCTGAGGACCTGACCTCCTTTTAGAGGGAGTTGAAAAAAGCCTACAAAGAAAGTTCCCTTCAGCATGCTGCCCGGTGATTTCAACACAACCCAGCCCAGTATGCAGCACTGTCCACCTCTAGGAATGGTCTTTGTCTGCAGGGGCGGGACGGCCTATGACTTCCCACCCACCAATTGGACGGGCCTATGTGCCCGGGCCACCTTAATCCCCAATGTAGATATCATTCCCAGAAGAGATGAGGCCCTTCCCGTACCCTCCTCTGATTTTATTGGAGGGAGACCCAAAAGAGCTGTGCGAATGATACCATTACTTGGTGGGTTAGGTATAACTGTGGGAATGGCCACTGGGGCCCACCTTATGGTTATAAGGAAAGAGGAAGTGCCTCACTCGTGGCATTTAGGTTTAGGATCGCCCCTACCTGGCTTGGGTGGACAGTCTACATCTTGGGAGAGAACTGGCTGGCTGTCTTGGACTGATCCCGATGGTAATGGGGGGGAGGGAGGTGCGCCCCCTATTGGTCTCTGGCCCGACAGCTAACCTCCTAGATCAGGATATTCTGAGAAGCAAAGGCTTTTGCCACTACTGATCATGAGGAATATTATGATGAAGAGCATGAATAGCAATTTAAGGAAGGACGAGTTAGCCACCCTGATTATAGAGATGATCCTCAGTTTGAAAAATTTACACGAAAACACCCCCAGGTTTGTGCCCAATTCTAAGGGCCACTGCTAGCTCCTGATACCAAAAATCTGATGGATACCTGGGGATCCCGTATGAGTTGAACAATGACTATTACCTATCCTTAAACTGCAACAACTCCACACACTGATTGCACAGCAGTTGTCCCTGGGGCATGTGCAGGCCTCAACAAGTCCCTGAAATTCCCCCATCTTTGTGATAAAGGCCAATGGTTCTTGGAGGCTCCTGCATGATTTAAGGAAAATAAAGGATGATATGCTTCGGGACCCCTTAAAGAGGGTTGCCCTGGATCCCAGCAATCCCTAACACCTATTACCTAACTATTACTGATATTAAAGATTGTTTTTTTCTATTCAATTATATCCGTTGATATGGAAAAAGTTGCATTTTCGTCACTCTCAACCAACTTTCGAATGGACAGAGTTGCCCCAGGGCATGGCTAATAGCCCTCCTATATGTCAGTACTACATATTTTCTCCACGACTCAGTGTGGTTCTCTCTGGTGACTAGGAGGGGGGTCTGAGCAGTCAATACTCACCATCCTGCTCAGCCCCAGGAAATGACCGACTGGACAGGTGTTTCCCACAGCCCGGACTGCCGCAGGACCCGGCAGAGTGACTCAGAACAGGGACCCCAGCAACCCTCCTCTGAAATATTGTCCCTTTGTTTTCATGTGATATGCAATCAACAACTTCTTTTCTTCCCTTCCATCTACCTTTAAGAACTAATAGTCATGGTCCCCTTTTTAAAATCTCTCTCTCTTTAATTCCCTCTCTCTCTGCCTCCTTCCCACCCTCTCCCTCTCTCCCTTTCTTCCCCACACTCATCAATGTTTATACATATTTAATATATACCTTAAATATATTTAATATCTCTATATATGCATATATATTCTGCAAATAAAAGAAAACATGCAATGTTTGTTTTCCCACATCAGGCTTATTTCTCAACATAATGATCTCTATTTACATCCATTTCCTAAAAATATTATGATTTAACTTTCCTTTATAGATGAAATTAATACCATTGTATATACACACATTTTTTTTTATACATTCACCTGGTGAACAGCTGAACTGACTCATTTCCTGGTATGTGAATGCAGATGGGTGAACATACATGCCTGGGTCACCTGAACCAGAGTCCTTTGAGTATAATTACCTTGCCTCATATCTTCTACTGACCTAAGTCTTTCTTCAGTGTTTCAAAATCCCCATTACTGTAGACCTTTACATTTGTTGTTAGGACTATCATTAGACAGCTTTTCAAAGTTACTGTGAATGTGCTTTTACCTCATATATTTTTCAAGTTCTTTGTATGTAAAAACATTCCTTATCTGTGTATCTTGATTGTTTTCATCCTGTTGCACTACTAAACGTTCTTATCATGTCTAAGAGTTTTCTGCGCTTTCATTAGGATCTTTTAACTGTAAGATTGCGTGACCCAAAGAACAGTAGAAACAGTATCATCTCACTTCTTCCTCCTTGCGTGGATCCTTTTATTTTTCTCTCTCTTGTGCTGCTGTAAAGCTTTGAGCATTATATTGAATAAAAGCTGGGAGAACAAACTCTTATTTTTTTGGTGGGGATTGAGACAGTGTTTCCCTGTGTATCTCTGGCTATGCTGGAACTGGCAGCTCTGTAGACCAGGCCTAGAGCTCATATCACCCTGCCTCTGCCTCCCAAAGGCTGTGACAGAAGGCATGCACCCCCACCACCTGGCATGATTTTGATCTTTTTCCTGATTTTAAATGACATTTTTTCAGTCTGTTACTATTTCGTATAATGTTAGAGATAGGTTTGCAATATATAGCCTCTAATATACTGAGGAATGTTCCTTCCTTGTCTAGGTTCTTAGAGATCTTTATCATGAAATAGTGCTGAAAGAAACCTTTTCTGCATCTTGAGCTGGTCATGTGATTTATATCCTTGAGTTTGAGTTCTGTTTTACATTTATTGATTTGCATATTTTGATCTATCCTTGCATCCCTCGGGTGACATGAACTTGGCCATGGTGCATGAACTTCTTAATGTGTTCTTGAATAGTATTTGCAAGGAAAACAGCTAAATACTTTTCTTGTTTTGTTTTCACTTTCTCTGGTTTTGCTCTCAGGATAATTCTAGCTTTGTAGAATGAGTTTATTGGGAATCTTTTCCTCTCTGGATTTTGGAACAGTGTGAGCATCATCAGTGTTAGCAATTCCTTAACAATGTGGATGTATTCAGCATCAATTCCAACCAGCCCTGGACTTTTCTTTGCAGCAAATATTTTATGACTGATAAAAATCTCATTCCTTGTTACTCATTTATTTAAGTAGCTTATGTATTTGTGTTTGGATTTTGATAGATCACATTTGCCAAGAAATTTATGATTTTTTTCTAGACATAATACATTATTGGAACCTGAGTTCAAAGTACTTTTTGATGATCTTCTGGATTTATGAATCTATTGTATCTTACCGCTATTCAACTCTAGTTTTAACAGTTTGGTTCATCTCTTTCTTTTTTGTTTAATTTCATTAGAGTTTCTCATTCTCATTTATCTTTATGAAGAATCACGTCTTTGATTGCTTACACACACTGTTTTCTCTCAGTGCCATTAATTTCTGTCACAGTCTTTGTTGTCTCTTGACATTTACTTCTTTGGAGTTTGACATACTTGCTTGAAAACTCTTTCATTTTTAAAAAGGAAACCTCTTTGTGGAAATGCCCTAACAATAACCTAAATGTTCTGGTAAATTATGATACTTTATTAGTGCTAGAAAATTAATTTTCACAAACAATTCACAATAGAATATCTATATGTCCACACTTAGATATACAGAGAGAGTCTGACCTTGCAGAATGAGCTGTCAGACTCTTTTCCTTTCTCGTTTGTAGAACAGTTTGAGTTGCATCTAAAAAAAGCATATAGAAGAAAGACAACAAAGCCTTATCTCTCACCCAGTACAAAACTCAGCTCCAACTGTGTCAAAGACCTCAGTGTACATAAGCGAAGACACCCAGACTCTGATGGAGAGGAAGGTGAACTCATTTGCACAAGAAAGGAAATTCTGAACAGACCCTGGCAGCGCAGCCACCAATAATTTACAAATTGAATCTGAGACATGCAAGCTTCTGAACAGTGAAGGACGCCATCATTTGAGTGACTAGACAACCTACAGTTTGGGAAAAAAATCTTTTCCAGCTATGCATCTGAGAGAAAGCTAGTATCTGCAACAAATAAAAAACTTTAAAAAAATGGGTGTCAATAAAACAATCAAATTTTAAATGGGACATAAAAGTAAACAAAGTACTCAAAAACAAAATACAAATGACTGAGATTTTTTTTAATGTTCAGTATTTCTAGCTGTCATTGAAGAGCAAATTAAAAATACTGGCAGTGTCTTAGGGTTTATGTTGCTTTGAAGAGACACCACAACCACAGCAACTCTCATAAAGAAATTTAATTGGGGTGGATCCCTTAAAGTTCAGAGTTTCAGTCCATTATCATCATGGTGGGACTTGGTAGTGTACAGGAAGACATGGAGCTGGAGAATTAGTGTGAGTCCTACATCCTGCAGGCAACAGGAATTGGTATTTGACATTCCAATTTGGGGGGAATCATGAGCATAACTGAGACCTCAAAGTATGACTCTACAGAGACACACTTCCTCCAAAAGACCACACCTACTCTAATAAGCCCATATCTGCTAATGGTGTCACTCCTTTTGGGAGACATTTTCTTTCAAACTGCCATGAAAAGGATGTGGCTAGAAAGGGAATATTTTTCCCTCCTGCTGAGAGTGTACCCTGATTAATCAACAATGGAAACCAGTGTGGAGGTTCCTCAATGGCAGAAATAGATCTACCAACTAACTCTCCTATACCACTCTAGGAATAGATCCCCAAAGATGCTGTATTCTTCTATAGAAGATATACCTATTCCCCAAGGATTATGGCTGTTATATCGAGGAAATGGAAACAGCCTAGATGTCTATCAACTTATAGATTACAAAAATCTGGTAAATTCACAAAAATATTAAGGTTTTTGAGGAAGATGAAATCAGCAGGTAAATAGATAATTTGGTCTATTTTATAGAAAGGTGAAGAATATGTCTTCTGTACCTGATGGAGAGAATATTCTATAATACATTTAATCATTCCATTTGCCCTAGAGTCTAGCTTACTCTGAGGTTTCTTTGTTGATTTTCTTTCTCTTTTTGAAGAACTCTTTCTTTCTTTTTACATTGCTTTTATTGACATAGAATTATGCCATTGACCCCCCCCTTCACCAATCCTTCCCAGTAGCATCCTCAAATTGATAGCCTCTTTAACTTTTGATTACATCCCTGGGCTAGGATAATTTTTCTCCTAGCAATAACTAGTTGCAATGGCTCCTTAGATCCCAACCCCAATAGACACATCTGCATCACAGGTCCTGAATCTGTGGCTCAGGAAACATAATAAAATAATAGGGCAGAAAAATTGTTAAGACACAGAATACCAGGAAGTCTGCTGTAAAAAGTCTCTCCTAGAAATTGTTACATAAACAAGACTGGAGTAATACTAATACATATCTAATAGACATGCTAAAATGGAGGAGAAATTGGTCATGGTATCCTAGGCCTAGAAAGAAAACCCTACAGGAAACTCTTGGTTGATTTTCAATTTACATGAGCTATCTCAAAGTCAGAGTGAGTATTGGAATAACCCACTGCTATTTTACCATAATCTAGATGACCTTTCACACCCATTAGCATTTTGAAATTAAATTAGGAACACTGACATTCACTGCATATGTTTTTACAATTATTATCTTTTAATGGATTATTGCATTTATTAATTTTCAATGTCCTCTATCTCTCCTACTAATTTTGATTTGGAATCTGCTTTGGCAATTATTAGAATAGCTTTTTTCTATTTCTATTATTTTGATACATTGACTTTTACCCTTAGACTCTTGTGTTGTGGTTATCCTTGGTAGTGAAGTGTACTTCTTGGAGACAGCAGAGCACTGAGTAGAGATTTTCTTTCAGTATAGTCAGTCATTTTGCATATCTTTATTGGTGCGGTAAAGGCATTTGCAAGGTTACACTGAGAGTCATTTTCTTCATTTTAATTCACTGACTTGCTATTTGTTCTTTATTTTCTCCCCTACTAGTATCTGTGGTTTCCAGTATTGGACTTTGTAGACTCTTTTCTTTTTCTGTATTCATCTATTCACTTCTGAAACTTGTTCTTTCCTTTTCTCTAATTATTGAGACTCTGTCCCTCTTCTACATGCAGTGTAGCAATCTGTTCAGTGTGTGTAGTATTCTGTGGTGTTGATGTGATTGATGGTCATGAGACATCTCAGGTTTTGTTTGTTTAGGAATATAAATATTTTTTCCTCTAGTAAAATGACTTTTTTTTACTGAGTATAGCAATCTTGTTTAGCAATTAACTACTTTCAGAGCTTGAAAAAAAATCATTCCATGCCTTCCTGCATTCTATAATTGCTGATAAGAAGTCTGACATTATTTTGAAATGCTTGCCTTTGCAGGTATTTTTTGTTTTTCATTACAGTTTTTCTTTTTCTTTGTTTTGCAGTTTGACATATTGGTTACAATATGTCATGAGAGTTTCTTCTCTTGTCACATGTATTTGAGATTCTACATGTCTTTTGTGTTTGTATTATACACACTTTCCTCTAGAACTGGAGAGTTTTTTTACTATCCTTTCCAGAAACAGATTGTCTATGACGTGAACCTTTATTCCAATTCCTTTTTGCCCAGTAGATTCTGAGGCCTTATCCTAAACAAACATATTGATCCTATTTTCCAGTATATTTTTCATTAACTGAGACCTTTATTACCCCAAATTATATTAGTGGTCAAATTTTTCTTGAAATGTTAGTATGATGCCATGGTTTTCATCTATATTGCTGATTATTTTTTATATGTCTTGCTGTTATTTTCCTCCATGCTGCAAATTTAAGAAAGGGGCTGAAAATTAAAAGCATAAATATTTTGTTTAAAAAAATATAAGCAAAATGCTATGAAACGGATAGGAGAAACAAAATGGTAAATGGGAGGCAAAGAAAAAAGGTTAAAAAGAAAGAAAAAAAGATCAATGATAAGATTTGGTAAGAAAGGGAGATGACAGGCCAGAGCATAAATATCATTTTTTTAAAATGTTATAAAGTAAAAATTCTGCCAAAAGTATAACTAAAAAGAGGCACAAAGGACAGAAAATGGAAACAAAGATGACAAGCTGCAGCAGCTCTGCTCTGTCCATGACCTAGTCTGGAACATGTGATCAGCAGCTTGTGGCAACAAATATTTTGTTTTTGTCATTTTCATTACTCTCATTGCCAAGTATATGTTCCATTTACTTAGGGACTCTGCTATTACCAATGAAGTGAATGAATCATCAGAAAACCTTCCTATAATCCCCTTTTCCAGGTAAATGACTCAGTGAACAATAATTAAATGTCAGGAAATGAATCATAGATGGCCTGCCAACATTTTGTAGTGTTTTTTTAAAAATAAGGGAAATAATTTCAAAAAGAGTCAGGAAGCACTAAAGCTTCTAGAACATATTGAAAGTACCTCTGGAAAATGACTCTTATTTACTATAAATTCAAAACTTTAAGTTGTCACTATTCACCCATTCCCAGGGTCTAGTGGATAAGTCTGCTCAATTCTCCCCAACGCACACCCTCCTCAACACCAAAGATTTGGCTCAGGTCCCCCACATCTATTCCTCCACCTACTCTGGTCACCTTGCCTTCACCACAAGAAACCTCTAGGCTTCTGCCAGGAAATCCTGCCTGTCCCTGACATACAGGTCCCTCTCCATCCAGCTGCTCATCCTTCTCTGTCCAGATCTCATTACAAAAATAAAACCAGTATGAAAGATGAAGTCAGCATCTCCTCTAGAAAACCTATTAATCCTTCATAGATGTTGCCAATGGCTATTATCTAGATGAAGCACAGGATACTGAATTTAAAAATCAAATATAATGTTCACCAAATATTTCAAGAAGTTTAAAGAAGACACAAAATATGGCTCAAGGAACATAAACAGAAAGAACTTAAAGATAATAAATTCATGAGTAATATCCAAGAACACACAAACATAAGGTTGATGCAAAAGACAATTCAAGATTTGAAAACAGAATTTAATAAAGAGGTAGAAACTTTGAAGAGGACGCTGACTGATACAAGCATGGAATTGAAAAACCTCTATAACCCAACTAGAAAACTCATATGGAAGCCTTACAATTCAGAATTATCAAGCAGGGAATAGAATATGAGAACTCAAAGATAAAAGAGAAGATTTGGCTAAAGTAAACAAAGAAAAATTTTAAAAGCATGTAAGGAACATACCGCAACTGTGGGAGCACCATAAAAAGATCAAGCTTTTGATTTATAGGACTGGATGAGAGAGAAGAATTGCAGGTCAATGGAATAAACCAGATCTTCAACAAAACCACAGAAGAAAACTTCCCCAAACAAAAGAAAGACATATCCATACAAATACAAGAAGCACACAGAAAAATGAATAGATGATATCAGAAAAGAAAATCCCCATTGCATATAATAGTTAAAATACTAAGTATATGGAATAAGGAAAGTATATTGAAAGCTCCAAGAGGAAAAAAATAAACACAAGTCAACTACAGAGTAAAGCCCATAAGAACAGCTGGTTTCTCACTGGAAACTCTGAAAGACAGAAAATACTAGAACAATTGCATTCTAAGTTTTAAAGAACAGAGAGGTAAATAAAGAAATGGGGAGGAGAGAGGCTAAAATAACAATAACTATTTGAAAGAGTCATAATGAATCATATTATTGATTCTCATACTATTGAATAAAATACCCATAATACAGATATGTCAGAGTATAAATATAAATTTTATAGGGAAACTTTTTATCTGGCTTGACAATCCTCACCTAAAAAGCCATGGACAATATAATAAAACCCCAACCCTGAGAATGAGAAGCCCCTTTTAAACTCTCAGGATTGTCCAAGAAACTTCTAAAACATCATATAAACTATTGATATTACCCTGGGTTGCCCCACAGGGGTAAATTGGTATTCCTGAATACACCATACATTTCATAAACATGGCTTAGAAAATCCCAACTGGGCCTTATCTGAAACCGTCTTCCCTGAAGAGTGGCTCTCATGGTACTTGAAAAAGTGCCATGCGAGCTTCTAAACAAGCAACCAATAATCCTACCTAGCTATGAATTCCATGAACCACAACAACCAGCATGACAGGATACCCTAAGCGTACAATTGTGGTACTTAAACCTTGGCAGTAACCAACAGCTCTCTAATCACCTGCTCAATAAGAGGGAAAACATGTGAGAGTATTTCTCTTAGATACATCAGAGAAGCTACGTACAAGAAGTATTATTAACATGGCTGCCTAAATATGACCTGAACAAGGATGGCACCAATAGACATGATGACACCGACATGGGAAAGTCCAAGAAGCCTTAACTACAGGGAACAAAGGGATACTGAGGTTGAGAGAAATAGTCTTTACCACTGAAGAGCACACCAATTGGATTCGCTAATACCAGATGTTCATCCCTGAACACATTACATACAGATAATATTATATGGATTGAACAGGTTATATTTTTATATTTGGGAATACACATATACACATATGTAAAAACAGTTAAGAAACAGAAGCTATGGAGAAACTTGGAGGCAAGAAAGAGAAGGGGAAAGATAGAGTTATATTGTAATTTAAATTAATAAAAACAAATTTAAAATGTGACTATTGAACACATCTCATACACATCAAATAAAAATAAAATTTTAATATTTTTCTCCCTATTTTTTAAATTTTCTTTACTTAGTAACTACGTTTTTCTCACTAATATGTCAGAATGTTTACATTGTCTTTTGAGTTCTTCATTATGTTTCTATTATTCAGAATAACATCCAGAACAAAATGTAGTCCAATATGTGTGAAATGAATGGACAGGACATACAACTTTAAAGTTTAAAAGGTTTAGGTATTGTCAAGTTCTAGCACTCAGAACTGTGGCAAGTGGATAATGAGTTTGAGGCCAGCCTAGACTACATACTAGAGCCTGTCTCTCAACAAGTGTACTAAAATCTTCTGTTACCATCTAAAGAGGTAGAAGAGTAGATTAACACTTCTCTTCACCTGTCTTCTTAAAACAATAGTAGGCAGCCATATTTGACATGAAATAGTTATAGGCTGTACCTGACATCAAATATTTCCTTTCTTTAAGACTGGAATTAAGTTTCTAACTCTTTAAGTGTTAATAAGCAACAAGAGATTGATAGATTGTCTTTCTCCTTGGGTATTCTAAAATGGATAGTTTTGAGAATTGAATGCATTAATCCTACTAAAAAAGGAAGAACACTGATGCTTAGGGTCTTAGCTGGGGTCATCCTTGTGGATCCCTGGAAATTTCCTTAGTGCCAGGATTCTTTGTAGCACCATAATGACTCCCTCAATCAAGATATCTCCAAACTACACCTTCTGAATGTGGGTGACAGTTTTGTGGCTTGGGTAATCTGTGGGGCCACTGACAGTAGGACCAGGATTTATCCCTAGTACTTGAACTGACTTCTTGGAGCCCATTCTCTTTGCAGGGGTACCTTGCTCATAATTGATATAGGGTGGGAGGAGAGCCTTGATCCTGCCTCAAAGATATGTTTCAAACTCCCTCACCTCCCCATGGGAAGCCTTATCCTCTCTGAGGAGTGGATGGGGATGGGGTGGTGGGAAGGTGGGGAGGGGAGAAATTCGGAACTGGAATTAGAATAATGTAAAATTAGAAAAGATTGTTTTCAGATAAAAAATTTGCTAAAAAAGGATGAACAAAGTTCCCTGGTCCCTGTAGCATCTCAAATCACCATGCTCAGGAGTTGTCAGCCCCTTCCCCAAAGGTCCTCTGTCTTCCTTAGCTTTATTTTAATAGGTTCTGCATACTGCTGAAGCCCCAGTGTCAAGGTGAATATGCCTTGATAGTCAGCTGTAATCATTTTTGAGTAATGCTGCCCCCGCCAGATTATCCCAAATACAGAGGACATTGCCTGTATAGGTGGCAGTGACTTAGTAAGCCCTATCTCCTCCCACATGGATCAATGTGAGGTTATTATGCTGCCTTGTATCACAAATGATTCCAAAGTATCTTTTCTTTGTCCTATGCATTGACAGTTACAATATAGTCACATACTTAGATAGGCTTAGATCATCTGCTTCTTATCAGACCTGACATTATTCCCTTTCATATACTGAGTCATGATGTTACACTATGCAGGTAACAGTGAAAGAACTTCTTGACAGACTTGGGAACTATAAATAAGATGACTCAATTCTTTCATCACAAGATATACCATTAAGTTGAGTAAAATATCCATTAAATTTCTTAACCTGGCATGCAATATTGACTTCAGGATAAACTGGAATTCTTAAGTTTGACGAATGAGATTTCCTACACACTTCAGAGATGATTTTGTTCTCCAGTAAGAGTTATCCAAGGATGTATTCTAAGACAGCAACAAGATACAAAGAAAAGTTCAGGCATGTGCTTTGACATTTGTTAAACTAGAATTTGGGTTAGAGTTCTGTAACTTCCTGATAGTAAGAGCTTGTGAAATTTACTAAATGCTTCTAAATCTATTTCCCATCCATAAAGTAGCGATAATAATGCAGAGATTAGGATTTTGTAGGATATTGGGAGATGACATAAATAGAAACTCTTAGCTCTATCCCTGCGAAGTGGGATGCTTTACCTCCCAATTGCTACAACTGGTGAAAGTAGGCCACAATTAACAAAGTTTAGATTATGAAAAAAATATTTCATCCTAGAATCTGATGATCTGCTTTTCCAAATGGTACTCTGAAATTGTCTATTATTCATTTACTCAAAAAGACCAGGATCTCTAGGGAGAATAACCTGGTGGCCATTCATTGGAACAGTGAGCTACCCTGAGTGGTTTTCTACTTCCATTAGTTACCACGAGGAAGCCTTGTAATCAAACTTACAACCCTCTCTTTTTGAGCTCTGTAGTTAATGTTATTTAGGCTTTTCTACACTTAAGTCTAAATTCATCTTTTAAGGAACCTATTTGTCAAAAGCTTAGTCTGCATTTGCTGTTATAGAAAAATGGTAGAATATTTAAGACATGGGTCTAAGTAAGGGGCCTTCTGGTCACTGAGAGAATGCCCTTGAAAATATTAGGATATTGCCCTTCCTCCTTCCTCTTTATTTCTTCTACCAGGAAGCAAATGCTTCACCATCATGACCTCACATGATGTGCCACCTTAAATATAGTTCCCAAAGCCAAAGATTCAATCGAGTGTTACTCAGTGCTGTGTGCTCTGAAACAATGAATCAAAGCATATAAATTGTGCTACTCAAATGTTTTGTTACAGTTATGGAAAAGAGATTAATGAAATAATTGTCCAAATTCAGTATCCTCAATTTATCTGTCATGAATCAGTTAACTGACCAAAGATGTGACAAAGACGCTTAAATCAATATTCATCCTTCTAGAGCTCAGAATAGAACATGAAAGGTCAAACAGTAAGCAAGCATTTGGAAGAATATTCAGAGATTACCATCAAGGAAATGTACTCAGGGGGCCATGACCTGCACATAAAGGTTAGAACATTAGAACATTAGATCAGGTTGAACCTACTAGCTACTGATCACCCCAACTTCCAAATGTGGTGGCTATTCTTAGTCATCAACTTGACATAACCTAGAATCACCTGGAAAGAGAATGTTAATGAAGGACACTCTAGATCAATTTGGCTTGTTGGCATGTCTGTGGAGGATTGTCTTGTTAATTGATGTGGAAAATCCAAGTCCACCATAGGTAGCATCATAAAGAACTAATAAGCAAACATGCATTCATATATCTCTACAAGTTCCTTCAGTTCCTGCTACCTGGATATCCATGCAATCATGGACTATAACCAGAAAATGTAAGGCAAAATATACTCTTGGTCTACTAAGTTGGTTTTCCATTTTTCAGAGTATTTTATTACAGCCAACAAATACACCATAAGAACCCCACCGAATGATTCACTTGGTGAGTCCTTTTCACAGATGGGGAAAACAGGAATCAAGAACCAAGTTCCTATAGTCTGTGTTCAACTGAAGAACAAGGCTTAGAAAATCCAAATTCAGATTTACAGCATGTTGGGACCATTTGATAGAAAGAATCAAAATGGTGTAGCTCACTCCACTGTCTCTTACATGATTCCTCTGAAGTTATGTCTATAGTTGCCACAAGTTAAGTCCATTATCATCCTAAGGAAGAACATTAAGATGTTTTCAAGCACTCCCTCACCAGCACTGTTATGATGATGCATTTATACCTTTTCTTGCCAATGATGTCAAATTTGATGCATTTATGGTGCCAATTTATTCCTTTTTTATATCTTATTGGGACAAAGGAGCTAGTTCTAATTAGTGTACATAATAGAGTTTATGCATCATTTTGGAACTGCCTTGGGACCCGTTGGTATTATAGGTACCATAAAACACTACTCATTAATCACAATAAAGCCACACAAACACTTATACAGTATAAAGTTTTAACTTGTGGAGTCTATGAAACAACCTGAGGTAATTCAAATCATGAAATATTTTATTAGCAGCCACTGGGCTAGTCTCAGCAATATAGAGTGCTCCATTCATTCTTACCTCAGATCTCCTTCTACAAGACTTTGTTTTGACAGGCAAAACTAATTAAAGTCTCTCTTTTGAAACTTAGTTCATCTCCTCCACTGTTCCTTCTTGTCTCTGTTCTCTCTTCAATCTGTCGTTAGCACAAACTACACAATACCCTGGCTTCAGCAGACCAGAGCCAGGGAAACAGAGAGAGAAAAAGAGAGAGAGAGACAGAGAGAGACAGAGACAGAGACACAGAGAGAGAGAAAGAGGGAGAGACAGAGAGACAGAGAGAGACAGAGAGAGAGAGACAGAGAGAGAGAGAGAGAGAGAGAGAGAGAGAGAGAGAGAGAGAGAGAGAGAGAGAGAGAGCCTATTATGGAATGTGAAAAGCTTTATAGTAGGACACAGGAACCATGGAGACTGCCTTGCTTTCTGGCATTTGAAGGAATGTGCACAGCAGTCACCTCAACATTCTCCCGTAAGAGCCAAGATCAACAGCAACTATGGAAAAAGATAGGTGCATTTGAGATGTTAAAGGAGTGTTTATAATTCTGAATAAGTACTGAAAGCCTGAGCTAAGGCAGATGGAAGGGGGTGTCTCATGGTTTCATCGGGACTCTTTCTCAAATTTATGGAGTAATATGTTCAATAGAGACAGGAATGGGCTTCTTTAGCCAGAAGCCTGAGACACAGGAGTAGGCATTAGAGGTGAGCTGTCTTTACTTGGCTTATCTCATTTTAGCAACAGAATAATCACCAGGCTTTCCCTGCTTCTGTTAAAAGTATTTTCTTGTACTAAAAATTTGATATAACGGGCTGGAGAGATGGCTCAGCTGTTAAAGGCTAGGCTCACAACCAAAAATTTGATATAACACCATTTAGCATTTCTATTTTCTTCTCATCACCAAACAAAAGTAGACACACAAATTTTATGTTCACGATTCATTTCTTCTCTTACCTTCCAAGTCCCCAAATATATATTCTAACCAACCAGACCATTTATTTCTTCAAAGTGGTCTTCATCTCTATACAAGGATTCTACAAGTTCTTTTCCTTAACTTTGGTCAGTTGCTGCTACTCTTTGTCCAGTTCAAAGTATAACACATTTGCTCCGAGTTCTCCCCTATGTCAAACTATTTGGGTCTTAGATGGTCACTACTGGTATGCACTAAGCTCTATGTAAATATTTCTAAGTAAAAGGAAAATATCATTTAGTCCTGGGGGAAGAAGAGTATAGGAAAATAATCTGCTTATGATTTTGTGAAGTGGAATAATGATAAGACTGCAAATTTGGTAGAGCAAAGTATATTTTTAGTTTTCATTCTGTACTCTCAGCTACCACCCTCTTACCATCAATAAAACCATGTAGTGCCTCATTGCTTCAGCATTTAACAAACATATGTTATGCATGCTGATGGTTGGAATTATTACAGATGCAAAATTGTCCCCATTATATAGTCTAGGCCTAGTGAGGAGCTGATGCAGTAGCAGAGCAAATAAGGATATAGTTTTAAGACATGACAAATGTTACTAAATTGTGTCAATGAATAGAACAAGTGATTTCCATGAAATGACATGAGCCACTTCTAACTGTGATTAGAGAAAACCTTTCTGAACAGGCTATTTATCAAAAACATAAACAGTCCTGAACATATGAGGGATAGGGCATTCAAGTGGATAAAAAGCCACCTATATTGTCTATGAGGCTATAAACTTGAAAGTGATGTGTTTAGATGTCAAGCTGGCAAGGAGTAGCATTGTAATTTTAGTGTAATTGTTGACATAAATTAGAATCACATGAAAAATGGACCTTTGACTTGTTTGTTGGTGGCATCTTGATTGCTTTAATAGAGGTAGAAAAGCACACCCACTGTGAGTGTTATAATTCTTTGACTGTGATCCTAGACTATAAATGGAAGAAGGGAATTAAGCAATATCATACATACATGAATTGCTGTCTACTTCATAATTATATATGCCATGTAACCAGCTGTTTTAACCTGTCCATTGGCATCCCAACAATTATGGGTTATACTTTAAATTAAATCTAGAATGAGCCCTTTCTCTCTTAGGTTGCTTTTGTCAGAAATTTTGTTTGGCAACAATTGGCAAAGAAATTCTGACAGGCATACAGAAGTGAACATAGGATCATATCATATCTAGAATACATTTTAAGGTAGAGCAAATAGTATTTTCTAATGGGCTTGCAGGGTAAATATTAGATGAACAAGGAATACAAGGAGGGGAATATCTAAGCACGAATTTAAGGTTCATGAATTAAAAATGCCTAGAGAACACAAAATGCCTAGAGAACACCCACTTCAGTACTAAGTTTGGAACTTGCTCTATTTGTACCAGGTTTAAAGTAGTAGCAGTGGGGAAAACAAAGAAGTATCATTATAGGACTAATCACAGAAGACACTGAGGAATAGCAGGTAAGGGGTAGGTTAGATTAGGCAGGAGGATATGTGTCAAGAAGCTGTGAAGAAAAATTTCCATGGAGGGATGACAAACAATACAAATAACAAGGTGTTAATAGAATTGAATCCAGCCAACGAATATAACTGATTTGTGGCTCTTGGTTTTAAGTAGCTCAAAGGCACAGTGAACTGACAAGAAACAGAGGCAGCCTGAAAATATCACATTCTTCACATTCTCTATTGCCTTGTTATTTCCTCCTCTCTTCCTCTAACCTAAAGCCTCTATTACCTTCATATTTCTTAAACTGCTATATAAAAATATAATTCAGCCCAAAAGGCCCCTTATAGCATATCAGGTTATAAGGCATTCTGTCAATTAATTATATCTATCTCTAAGTGTGACTATGCATACGAATTAAAAACCTAAGAAAACTTAGATCTGGAGGGATATAGGCTGTCTGGGCATATAGGAGAACACTGACAACAGGAGAGAGGAATATCACTGCTGCATGATGGTATGAAACAAAGAGAGTGATGGGCAAGTTCAGATGCCATAGACACAGTGCAGAGTCTATAGAAAATGTGCAATGAGACTACATGCAATAGGCAGCACACAAACAGAAATCTATGCTGCACTAAAATGATCTTTCCCTCAGGAGCTCAACTTCCTAATATTGGGCTAATTGAGAATCTGTATATGTGATGTCTTACACAGAGTTTGGCCAACTGTGTGCTCTGTATGCTTGTCAAATAGATTAATGGGGGTTTTGGCATGGCAAGAACATGCTATTTTGGAGCTGAAGGGCATCTTAGAGATTTTCCAGTACAACTTTCTTTTGTTTCAAGGTAACAGAAAACTGGTCTGAGAAAAGTGACAAAATTTCTCTAATATTGTCCACTGTATTGAAAGCAAACAACTTTATAAAATTTGGCTCCAGAGATGTCTTTGGTAATGAACAGCTAATGAGTAAATGTGTCATGAGTACTTGCAAAAATCCACCTTTAATGTTTTTTTTGTTTGAATTACACTTCTTTATTAGTTTTGTATGTACAGCATGGCACCTGTGTGGAGATCAGAGAATAACTTTTGAGAATTGAGTCTTTTCTTCTATTATGTCCTCTGGCTTGACAGGAAACACTTCTACCTGGTGATCCGTTTTGAAGGCACATCTTTAGGTATTGAATAGATAATAAAAAGGAGTATACCAGGTAGCATAAATGGATGTTAGTAAAAGTTTAGGACAGTTTGAATTGAAAAAGCCTTAGAAAAAATAGTTTGCTGGTGAGAAACAAGGATAAGGAATTTGTATACTATTTTGCACTATTATTCTTTGCTATAGGCACATGTGTATGTGTGCACACCTATGTTCCTTGTCCCTGAGACACTTTACTTATGCACTGTTCAGCAAAATGCTGAATGTTTGAATTGAACATTTAAATTGCAGAATCTTTCTCTGGGAACTGGCACAACTGTTGATAAGTACTGGAAACGACATAGTGTGACAGTAAGTGTGAAAGAACGTTCCCTTTGCAGTACACAGAAACTCTATATGTCACAATGAATGAACAGAGACCAGCTGGCCAAAGAAAGAAGACACTGACACAGAGTGTGGTTTCTACAGCCTTGCTCCCAGGATCATTCTCTTTCAAGTTCAGGTGCTTTGTAGTAAGAGAAAATTTGGTTATGAAGCTTATGAAGGTTATGGCTTTCTTCCTGTATTTCTTCAGAAGTTGAGAAAATACGTTTCCCCTGCTAAGCTAGCATTTGCACCACCTTTGGTGTCGATGTTGCTGTTGTGTGTTGCTATGGTGCGCTGCTGTTGTTTGCGCATGTGTCACTTCTTTCTCTTGCCCCCATTTGCACTTCTTCCAGATCCCAATAACCCACTTTGACTAGTCAATCAACATATATCTTATTCTCAGCTCATCTGCCCCTGAGGATAGCAGTCAAATCTTCAACAAATGTATGGGCTGAAAACACTCTAAAGTGTTATTCCTCCCTTAAGGTAGGCATTTTAATGGGAACCCTTGAAAACCTAAAAGCCTTAAAAAACCAAAAGAAATCAATGTTTAATGGTGGCATTTGAAGCATTATGACAAGGGAAAAGAGACTGAAAAGGATTTCAGATCTCACTGAGCACAGACAATTCATCTTAGGGATGAGCAAACTTAGGAGAAGGAAATAACAGTTTCCTCCTAACAACCCAAGGTCCATAACTCAGGGAGGATTGTAGATTGCTGCACTCAATAGCAGGATGCTCTGACGAACATGTCACAGTATCTCACCTCCAAGGAGAACAATCCCTCAGTGCTCATCTCCAGCAACAGCAGGGTTAACCTCACCACCCCAGAATCTATGAGCAGTTCCAATTTGTAGACATATCCTGAATTGGCAATTTACACTTTATAAGGAAAATGGTCACTGCTATTGAACATATTATTATGGATGTTAGTATAGAATCGTTTTGTATTACTTTTTTTATACTGAGAAGACAAATATGTATGGAAAATATCTTGCTTTGAATGCAAGGTGTTCTTATCTATTTTCATATATTTGCATAATTAAACTTGACTCATATCTTAGGTATAAGCACCATAGCTGAATGAAAAACTGAGCTTTATTCTACACTGGAGACAGAGAAAATATAAGATTCCGGGAACTTACAAGTCAATTGGTACTTTTTTGAGTAGATATAGTAAGCAATAGACTATGCATAGAATAAATGTTCTACACAGTGTAGTCTAACATGATTGGATTTTCTTCCCTCAATACATGTACATGACCTCTAACCTTGTCTCTCAGGCCTTCCTTACCATAAAACTTTAGTTCAGATATGGTAGTTTAGTCCTCCTTAAAATATTAACATAATGAATAGAGTCATTCTGCATGACAAATTTTTTTAATCAGGGGTCTAATTCCAAAATAGGTGGAGATGCAAATAGAAAGAGGTAAGAAAATGAGTTGTTTAGAATTACCAGTTCAAAAATGAAAGCAGTAGAAGCCTGGAAACGGGAAAAGTAGGGCAGAAAAAGAGGGTCAAATGTCACATTCAAAGATATTAAGGAAAAGAAAAAAGAAACAAAAACCATGAGAAAACCCTGTAATAAAATAATTGATCAAGAAAGATCAGAGGCAAGTCAGAGTAAGTGAACAATTTAAAAAGCATTTTCATAAAAGGGATTAAAATAAAAAACAAGTAAAATTGCTAGCAAAATTGTTAGACAATAAAAGACCATGACAAAAAGGAAAGGCTGAAAAGAACAACAAACAGGTTACAGGTTATTAAACGCTGGAAGAAGATCAGAAAGAAGGCGCAGAGTACATAAAATAAAAGGAAAAATCATTTAAAGTTCAGCCCATGCAGGAGCCATGAAGATGGATATAAAAGGGATAAAAGAAGTAAGAAAGTGGCAGATATTATTACAATACACAGAAGACACAGGAAACTATTCAATGTGTAAGGGTGGGGGAAGTGACAGAGTGAACTGAAACACATACAGCAGTTACACAGGACACAGGGCCTTTTTCAAATTTTTCTTAAAATGTATTGAGAAAGCATTCAGTATCACTTTAAATAGTATTATCTGGACGATAAAGACATTTTAAGGTTGTAATTAAAGGTTTATTCGTGCATAAAGATAGCTATTGCTGTATTACAAAAGTCACTTCAGTGACCCTTGTGTCACCACAAAATATCTAGAAAGTTAACCCTGAAAGTCTATAAGCAAAATTTAGCTATATCATTTTCCTTCCCGAAGAGAGGAATATGGGATTTTCCAGTTAAGTATCAAAGGAAAATGGCTTTAATCTTTTTATTCATATGTATAAAATAAATTTCAGGACACTTGGAAAAAAATGGTATTAAGTTTCCTTAGTACAGTGCTGTGAACAATACCTAATTTTCTCCATTGCACCCTTCCTCCAACTCCAATTGTAATATCCAAAGTGTTACCTGTCCCACAGTGAGCAGGGAGATCCTATGTTAAGATCCATGTGCAGATGTGATGTCTTCATGTGTCTTATACTTTGGACAATGCTCACATAAGCATCTACAATGTCACATAAGCTCCTACAATGTCAAATAAGGCACTCAAGGTCTCCCACCTGACTGTGACCCAAGGATGATCTCATGACTCCAGGCTTGATGGTATTCCCATTTTATTTAAGGAGTTATCATTTTAAAATTAGTTGGGTTTTTTGCCCATACTCAGGTTTTATAACTTTGGGGAGATCATGGCCTCCAGAGGTGTTGAAATGATTTCCTTTATTAAACATGGAACATTCATAACTAACTCTGCACAGGTGTTTGTAAGGAACATATATTAAATGTTGTCTTTAATTTAAATAGGCTGTAGAAGAATTTTCCTATCAAAATCTTAAAAGGTATTAAAGGAATTAACATGAAAATTTAAACAGCTATGGAGTTCTTTTTGATACAGAAGCCATATTTGATGGCAGTGAGCCAGGGATCATCAATCATTCTAAGTTCCCAGGACAGTCAGTGAATTTTCAGAGCATTCTTGGATATAGAGAAACATCTAATGGCTTATTTTATTAAGAGGGTTCATCCAAACAATTTAATAAATATTTATGTCATAAGATGAAAAACAAAATACACAGTCATTTCATGATTAACATTCATATTAGGTATTGTAATGTACTCATCTCCTGGGTGTGACCCATCCTTTTAGGCCTTAGAATCAGAACCCATACTACCATCTTCATTTCCTGTCTATATTAGTTCTCATGACATATTTATCCCAACAACTATGTCACCCTCAGCTTCACAAATATATGTGCAGTTGAATGGGTATTACCAAGACCTGGTGTGGGAACCTCAGCAGAGTTTGAATTCATGACTGGGAGCCCTTGTTTTCATCTTAGAGTAAAATACTCAGCCTTATCAGTGGTGACATAGAGGAAAAATTCAAGCCCTCAGAACAAAATGTTAAGTAGTTTCCTTCTAGGTATTCTATTTCACTTAGGATATCATATCAGAACCTAATAGACCATTGTATAAAATATGCAAATAAACAGAATACAAAATAAATCCTCTGGTGTGTATATTTTAATTTGCATTATGATCTCTTGACCTACAGATTTGTCCCTATGTTGCCACTTGGTTTAGTTAGAGGAAAAACCTCCAGTTTTATATAACTAGATCCAAGCAACACATTGAATATTCATAATTTGTTTGCTTGCTTTCTTTGTTTTTATGAAACTCCAAAGCAAGACACAACAAAACATCCTGAAAATATGGGACCACTTTAACTGAAGTTTTCTTCCTTAATCTAATGTATCTGTAATAGCTGAGCCCCAGCGGCATAATTTCCTTTGTCATACCTGCTTTGATCCTCACAAAATCCTTATGCCACAAGCAAGGCCATCATTATTATTTCTACTTTACATACCATGCTTTTATTAATAATGATAGAAATTCTGACATAAATTTACAAATTAAAAGATCTGACTGAGTACCTTCCCAAAATCCAGCCATATGACAAAGAAAAAAAAAAGAATCCTTCAAGGAAAGAGTAAGCATGCTTCACATACACACACTGAAGACTTATACTAATTGTTGAGAAAGCATATGCACATAAAGATTTAGTTATTACAGGATATCTGGCAGCAAGAATATTACAGAGCAGTTGAGAATGGAGCAGATCCTGGAAGCTGTGCACTACTGACAGTAAATACAAAGTGAATTCAAACAGAGTCGCCTTTGGCCAGTTATTCAGTGAGCTTTACCAAGCTCAGCATTGAGGTTACCAGGGAAGATCAAGGACACTCCAAGTGCACTAACCTGATTTATGTTTGGAATCATTAAGAAAGTCTGAAGTGTCAATCATGAGCCTGTTCTTTTAGCCTTTAGTTTTGATACCAGAGTTCTAGCCAACAACAGTGTAACACGGTGGGCTGCTGCTATGATATCTGACTTAACTGCCTATTGTGTTAACTAACTTTCCAGTATAATCACGAAATTCTATCTCTAGTCATATAAATGAAGCCTTCTTAGGATTCTAACAATAGGTTCAGAATCATAACATATTAAACAGAGCACACTTTTATACTATGGATAGTGTACAAATAGGAAGGAAAGGTGATTAAGAGAAAATTCTGTAACTGCTTTATCACACCCAAATATAGGATGGGCTTCACATGTGCTGTGTGAGATACATAAAGGGGACATCAGGGGGCACCTTCTCACACAAGCTGTTCCACTTTCCAAATGAGAGAAGGCAGCTTTGGGCTGCATGATTCGAGGAGAGCACAAGGTCTTCTGTCTCTCCCTAAGAAAGCAATACACTCATTGCAGTTGAGACCTTATTTTCTCAGCACACATCTATAAGAAATGAGGATCTTAGTATCTATAAATATCCCACATTTCTTTCTACTTTTACTTCCTGTTCTTCTGTTATTCAACATGTTTTCCATGGCCATATAACCCATACCAATACCATTAGTTACTAAGTGTATATCTTAAATATAAAAATTGCCAACTTTTCCTTTTAACCGTATGTCCTAAGATCTGATATTTGACATCTGGAAATTAGCTTTAATAGGAATAAATTTAAAGATGCTCTTTTCTAAAGTAATGGTTTTCAACCTTCCAAATGCTACGACCCTAAATTAATTTGGCCAACCATAAAATTATTTTTGTTGCAGCTTCATAATTGTAATTTTGCTACGTTTATGAATTGATATGTAAATATTTGTGTTTTCTGATGGTCAGGTAACCCCTGTGAAAGCATTATTTGATCCCAAAAGGGTTATAACCCACAGTTTGAGAACCACAATTCTAAATGACACCCTTTCTACACAAATCTATCTATTACAAATATTGTAAATAAGAAATTATCTTACCAGTCTCTCTGTTGTAAATTGGAGCTTTCTCTGAACCCCCTGCCTTGGTTATGGCCACATCTAATCTAAGTCTCATTTCTCCTGGGGCTTCTTCCCTCCCCTCCTTCTTATTCCTTATCACATTCTTCTCTGCCTCCCTTTCTGTCTTTCTTATTCTCATCCTTCCCTTTCCTTCCTTCACTTCCTCTCTTCCTTCCTCTCCTTTCCCTCATTTTCCCATTCCTTCCTCCCATGCTCCTGTCTTGCTCAATCCCCCCTCACTCTCCTTTCCTTCTTCTTTTCAAGGCATGTATCTTCTAATCTTTCTGTACCCAAATCAAAATTCCCCCACTCACTCTAACCACAAGAGTTGACTTTCATCATCATTATTATTAATAGTAATAGTAGTAGTAGTTTGTGTGTGAAACTCGGGAATTAAACCACTAGAAGGTAAACGCACTTATATCCCCAGACATGTTTATTATCACTCTGACAACAAAATATTTTATACATGCAGAATTTTTACTTATATATTAAATTATATGTAGTTAATATTATTTTTATATATGACTTTTCCTTTATTTTAATCCCTCCTAATTTAAGGTCGAATTTTTCTATAATTCAAATGTGATCTCATATTCCCCTGAAAACAGCTCAGAGAAAATATTACAAATTCTGTTCCATAATTCACTTCTACTTTCTCTTCTACTCATCTTTCAGCTATACATCTGCAAAAGATGCTTTCTATGCTTTTGCAACAAACCACAAGTAACATCTTTATACAAGCAATGTGCTTTACTGTGAAATTCAATTATACTTCCAAACTCCATTGACATATTCGTATCAGGCACTATAAGACAAATGCACTGAGTATTCTAAAGCTACATCTCATCATTTATGTTTTAATTGATTATAATAACCTAAATTGATGCTACAGAGAGTTAGTCTTCCTATACAATTGTACCAAGAAAAGAAGTCACTTGGTTCTAGGATATATGGAATGACACCATGCAAGAAAAAGCATCTCAGAAACCCAGGAGCTTATGGAACTAAACATAATCTAAGAATTCGATATTACTAAAAGTAATTGAAGTTTTAAACAAGAGAAAAATTTCAATGTTCATGGATAGAAAGACTTTGTATACCTGAGACATGTTTTTAATACTTATAGATCCAGTGTAGTTTATCACTGAACAAATGAGGATCAATGAAATTATTATAAAGTTTATTGAGGTGACAGATGCTCAACTCTGTAAATACATTGGAAATCTTAGAATTGTTCATGTAATAGGAATTAATTTATAGCCTATGCATTATATCTGAAGGAAGTTGTTAATGAAATAAAAAATTTGCAATGAATAAAGAGAGCACAGATTCCCATTGTTACTTTATGGATGTATGTATATACACGTATATATTTTTCTAAACATAACCTGTTCAGTCCATGTAATGTTACTTATGTATATGTTTTCAGAGATGACCATTTGGCATTGGACAACTAATTGGTGTGTTCTTTCCTGGGGAAGACCACCTCTGGATCACTCTTAGTTTAAATGACTCATCTTCAGAAATGTCTTATATGATCACTGAGTCTATCTAAATAAGTCCATTGGTTACTTTTATATCATCTTATTTTATTATATTCTCACCACTAAATATTTTCTCACTTACTCATTTATGTGCAGCTCTCATTACACATTTGCAATAAAGTATCTGTTTAGTGAAACAAGCACATTTAGAATAGCTTATTTCATGATATCCTTGTTAGGAAAAGAAATTGCAAAATAGGCCCTGAATATATGAAAGAATAAACTGCTATCATTAGTGTGGATTGTGAGTCATTAAATGGGGTTATTCAACATGCAAACTTCATCAACTTTACTCAAGGAGAAAAGTAACCACCCAAGACTAAGACAAAGCAAACACAACTTGTGTGTGTGTGTGTGTGTGTGTGTGTGTGTGTGTGTGTGTGTGTGTGTACTGAATAGTTTCTGGCAAATAGACAGAAATTAGAGTCACCTAGGAAGAGGCTACATAACAAAAGAATTGCCCCCATCAGACTTGCTTAAAGGCATATATATGTGTCATCTTCTTGATTGAAGATTTATGTGGAATGTCCCAGACTACTTTGCATGGTGATACCCAGGGCTAGGTGGTCTTGGATTATACAAGAAAGCAGATTGAGCAAGACATCTGCAACAAGCCAGTAATCAACACTACCCCATGTTTATTGCTTCTGTTATGCCCTGATTCCCTGAATTATCTTCTGTGATCTTTCTTGTATACGTAATGGGATGGTGTATGTGTATGACCTTTCATTGTTTTCTTCTTTTCAAACAGTCTGTCACTCTTCAGAAGCTCCTTGCTCTGCTGGAACTCACTATATAGGCCATCCTGCCCTAAAATCTATGGCAATCCTCTAGTCTATGGTTCCCATGTGGTGAAAGTACCTGGGCCTGTGTGCAACATTGCACACAGCAGCAATTCGTTTGAATAGGACATCATCCCTAGATCTGTGTTAGACAGTCAATGATGGCCTTTGAAGTTCTACAAAAATCCATTAAATCTGTAAGCAATAACAGCAACCTGCCTGCCTACAAAAAATGATAGTTTTGGCTCAAATAAAAAACGACATTATGCAACATTATAAATTTGTATAGAAATAAATAATTTGTATAAATTATATAAATTGAATAAATTTGTATAGATTATAATGTGTTATGAAATTTAGGTAATAGGAGGACACATAAACAAGGCATTCTGTACCCATAAGCAGAATTGTTACAGCATACTTTTTGTCAGAGCTAGGTCACTACAAAAATCCAAAAGATATTGAACTGGAAAAGAGCTGCCATAATAACCTGTTTTGCACCATAGGAACACTAATTCAGATATCAAAGACTAGTGTGACTATACAGAAGGGGCAACACACTGACCTCAGGTTGTAAACCTTAGATCCCCACGTTCAAGTCTCAGGGTTACTAAATCCCTCGACATTTCTCTGTTTTCCCAATGAGGTATATAACAACAAGGTCATGTCTGTCTTGTGACCTTGTGCTTTTCTCCTCTCCTCTTCCCTCCTAGTGGCATTTCAGTTGCCATATCTAAGTCTCCAGAGATATATCCAACAACTGTCACAGCTGGCATGAGTGATTTTTACAGCATTTCAGAAAGGTGCTTCATCTATCCACAATGCTATCATTATCAGTCCTATCTGGCAAATCAACACAGAGCCTCCACCCAGGGTGACAGCAGCTGCAGGCTGCTGATATCCTCTTGATACGGATTTCTTTATTGTTAATCTAGAATAAAGTGCATATTGCTTTGATTTAAAAAGTGCAGGCACAAAAGCTTCTTACTTGAAGGATTAAAAGTAAAATCTGATTTTGTTATAATTTCTTTGTGTTCCATTTGAACAGCGGGAGAGCGTACTTACTTTTCCTGTCCTTTTGCTTAGAGCAATGTGATTTTGATATTAAACAAAAGAAGATATTTACTTCCAATATTTGTCATGGGCCAGAGGCATGAAATTTGGAATTTGTTACATGAGGTGCAGTCCTACTAGTTTTCCTTAATGGACTCAATGACTGCAGAAAAGTTTATTTACTGTAATCAATATAACTTTACATTATGCCTCAATCAAAAACTACTTTTCTGTGGTCAATAACAATTAGACAGATGGACAGAAATTACAACATTAATGGTGGTGGAATTTAAAATTTATATCTGATGCTTTTCTCAAAAGAAAATAAAATCAAATGAGAGAAATTATCAATTGTATCACATTGAAGTTGCAGGAACAAAACAAAATGGGCCCTGGAAATAAGCATGAAAGAACAGATCATGAAGCTGAGGTGAAAACTTTTTTTGAAACCTTCTATCCCATACATTATTCTTAATTTCATGAGTATTGGAAAAAGAATTGTGAAGGGCAGAAGTAGTATGCAAATTCTTGGTAGGAATTTCCAATGAAACAAAATAATTCTACCTTGGGAAAATAGTTATTGACAGTTGTTGAGGTTTTCATCAAGAACTAAGACCAGGGTCTAATGCTAGGTAAGAAAAGGAGGAGCCAGATGGAGCAGGACATAGAAGCAACAAGACAGTGTGAGACACATTGAATACAAAATCTCATGAGTGAAGACACATAGAATATAAGAATTCTCTGTGAAGAAACAAGTGGTATATCAGCACAAACAATGAAGCTACCTTGTGCTGCACTGTATGGTAGTTCAGTTAATACTCCTGTGTCCCACCTCAGGTAATGGCAGCTTTGTAACAAGTGTTCTCCTTGATTATTTTAAAAATGGATATTGAGTGATTGGGAAAAGCATTTCTAATAGAAAATTGCAATAACAAAAGGGGAAAGCTAATTAGGTATTATTAGACATAAGATGAATGAGTTCAGTAAGTAATGGACAGGGTTGACTGTGGATACCACTGGAGCAGGAGTGGCAAGGGCAGTTCTGTGCTGCAGAAAGAGATGTCAAATGAGGAAAGGGCTGCAATAACATAAAGAAAATCAAATTGGACCAAGCCAATGTGAGGATCTAATAATGTTATTCAAACAAGTGTAAAATATGCAGTCAATAAAGTCCTAGAATTAAGTACTATGAGATACAGGACAGATCCAGCCCCCCTGAACAGTGTCAGTGAGAAGGCCTCAGCAATCTTTGGGACCTCAGTTCCCTGATGTATGAATGGATTTTGGGAGCCCATTCCACATGGAGGGATGCTCTCTCAGCTTGGACACATGGAGAAGGGCCCAGGCCCTGTCCCAGATGATATGACAGACTTTGGAGAACTATAAGATTCTTATAACTCCAATTGCTATAGGAATACAGCCCTTGGAGAATATAAAACAAGAAAAAAATACCATAGCAGGAGCCAGCATCCTGACTTTCTTAAAAATGTTAAGTCTCCAAGCAGCACCCTATTTTAGATAAAGATAAGTGCCTTAGAAATCCTGACCTCATATTTTTATCTTGAAAATTGAAGACTTTTTAAAGATTTGTTGGACTTGAATGCTCATATAAAACTCATGGACATTTTTGATTGTGGTATCAAAAAATCTTTAATTTTTCTTTGACCTTGTACCTTGATGTCATTTCCCCCAGTCCATTATGCTTACAGAGTTTAACATGAATGATGGGGATCCCAAAGCAGGTACCCACTAAACTCTCTCTCCAGCCTTGGCAGGATTTCATACAAGATATTCAAGTAGATCTATCCTGGACAAAGGAAGAATGTATAATGACCTTCCAAACCTTCATTTGACATTATGACCTTAATGGCCTGCTTAGTCTTGAGTAGAGTAAATTCAGATTTCAGTTAGGAGTCCCAACCTGAAAAGACTGGGAATATAGGTCTCTAGATAGAAATAATAAGTTTGAAAGGGTTAAAGAAAGAGAACATTGTCTATAGCATGACAAAGTAAAACCAAACAAAATACCAAAGAAGTGTTGATTATGAAATTCCAAAATTAAAGTAGCCCTGGATGAAAAAAGTCAGAGAAATTATTATATTATTTTATGTGACATATACAGCATGGAGAGCATAAATAGACTCAAAGCAGAAAGACAGTGAAATGAGAGGGATATTTTCAGAACATTTTAAATTGACTTATATAACAAAACACAGGAGAACAGGGATGCTGATTTTGAATCCTTTGAAAAACTCATGATTCCTAAAAATTGAACTGATTAGTCTGTGAGGCCACTGGCAGTGGGACCAGGATTTATTCCTAGTGTTTGAACTGGCTTTTTAGGGCCCATGTGCTTTGGAGAGATACCTTGCTCAGCTTAGACAAGGTGGGGATGGCCTTGATCCTGCCTCAAAGAGATGTGCCAGACTTCCTTAGCTCCCCATAGAAAGACTTACCCTGTCTTGGGAGTGGATGGAGGGTGGAGTGGGGGGAAGGTGGGGCGAGCAGGAGGAGGAGAGGGAGTGGGAACTGGGATTCATCTGCAAAATAATAAAATATTGTTTTAAAATAAAAAATGATAAATAAATCAGTGCTTAAAGCAACATTGTAGAGACCAGCCTCTTGTTGTGTGAAATAACATTCTATTTGTGTCCCAATGTGGAAGGATATATATTAGTACCTCAGGCAAGCTTGTGTTCCTTCGACTGTGCTATTTGCTTTCCACAGTACTGCACCTTTCATCAGTAAACTTTGGTTTAAAAAAATTGCTGCATGTACAATGCACACACATCACACTGAAAACAGTACAGGGCTGTTACTGTTCTTGCTCCATTCAAGCATTTGCTACAAGTTGCTTCTTATCTTAAGCTATATTGTGTCCCCTCATTCTCACTTAACAATGACTCAGAAAGACAATTTATAAGTGTCCAGTTGAATGCAGGGACATTCATCTCTTGTGAGGACTTCCGCAAGTGTAGAAGGCACAGATGGCTTTACAGTGCTTGTCACAGTTCACTGGAACTCGAAGATGAATCAACAACAAAGAGCACATATTAAATTGTCATTTTGATTTCAATTTACTGCCACATCCATCAGTCTCTCTAAGTAACAGCCGAATAATCAGTCTCTCACAGAAAATGCTTCCATCCTTTGTGTAAACCAAGGTGCTCTAATAGCAACTGGGGACTTAAATGGGACTGAATTTGAACAAAAACTTGAATGAGCAGCACAAATGTACTGAATCTAAAACTGAGCCTGTAGGATTTCTATTTTATTTGGTTTTATTTTGACTTTCCTATGGATCCATGAACCAAACCAAAGTTTGTTCTGCTTTTTAACAACTCAACGAGCATTATGGAGTCTCTAGCAAAGACAAGCAAACAAAATTAGAATGTGTAACTTTCTGTAAAACTGTAATTATTCTTTCTAGAACTGTTATCTATTTAAACCATTTTTAAGTAGATAGAATGCTGTTGTCTCTCAAATGGCTGGTCCATAGTATAGGTGTAGACAAACCAATGCTACTTCCTTTGCTTTTACATAATGGTAAAGAAAACAAGATTTTAGCCAGATGTGATACCACTTGCCTTTAGTCTCAGCAGAAAATTAGGAGGCAGAGGGAGATTGATTTCTGTGCGTTCAAGGTCATCCTCAGTTACCCAGTGGAACTTGTTTTAATGAGAAAATAAGAAATATTATTTACATAATATTCACTTGTTTTGACCAGATGTCTCAGTGGGTGAAAATGCGTGCAGTACAAACCTGATGGCATTAGGCCTACCTTATCTTCTGACTCTCATAATAATAACAAATTAAGTAATTTTAAAGGAACCAATACTATAGAGACACTGATGGATGTCACTTGTACTTAGTTTTATTTGTTAGTTATTTTAGAATGCACTAGAGAACAAATGACAAAAATTTGGTGATACATTTATGCTGTGTATCAAACCTGTTAATTGATCATTGCAACCCTCAGTTTTAGAAGAAGGAAGGGTACCATAATTCAAATAATCAGTCTAAGTAAGATTTAGATGATGGTCAGAGTGGTAGAGACCTCCCCCACCATACTAAAAGTGGTATGTTGAAATCCCAGCCAGCATTACCAAAGGACATGACATATAAGTAAGTGGTCCTTGCAGATTAGAGAACAGAAATGGGTTCATACTGGATCTGGGTAGACTCCTGATTCAACGCGAACAATGTCCATACAGAAGGGAAAGGCAGAGGTACAAAGACGTGATGAAAGATGTGGTTTCGTTTGAGACTGCTGATGTCTCCCAAGGAGCTAAAACCAGAAGCAGACCGGAGGAAGTGGGAAGGACTGAAAGTAAACTTGAGCATTAAATTTTCCATGACTTTAGAATGCTCAGCCTCATTCCCATCGCCTCTCTGACTTTCCATCTCATTTTGTTACACTTCCAATATCTATTAGATTTTAAGAGTGGCCAGGCACTGCTATACATAGTCTACTGAAATTATTTCATTCCATTACACCCACAAAATGAAAGCTGATGTTTCTAGAATTTTTACTCTAGTGATGAAAAATCTCAGACTCAGGCAAATTCTAACTGGACAAAGACAACAAATGAGATAAGCTATAATGCCAGGAGTCATATCTGAATGACCATAAAACCCAAGTTTCAAAACTAATCTAGCCGTGTTTGGTAGCAAATCATTTGTTCTTTGCACATAGGTAAAATTATATGAAAGCAAATTATAGACATCTAAAAGGAATGGCTAAGAAAAAAACTATTACATGGTCAGCTTTACAGATAATACAAAGAGGAAAATCATATTTAGTGGTAAACTCTAATGTTTTAGGCATAAGATTTTTTTAAATACAATTTTTTGAAATTCAACTCTCAAATTATGTGTTATCTCTATTTTAAAGACAAACTATTAAGGTTCAAAGAACTTATGATCACCTGTAGTTATAGATTGAATTCAGAATTTAAGTCCAGAATATCTCCTTTCTTACATTTAGTTTTTCCTGTGATAAAAGTTAAAAACAACTTAATCTTATTTCATATACCCAATAATTTATTATTAGTATCCCTATATTTACAGTTGTTGGTTGTTATGATTTGGGTATAAAATATTCTCATAAGCTCAAGTACTAATGGCCAATTAGCCACCTAATGCAATATCTGGAAGTTATTAGCTCATGAGAACTCCTGTTTCGTCATTGGGTGATTCCTGGGTGAATCATCCCATGATGATTTGTTATTTGATGGCACTCTTTGGAACAGATGGAAACTAGGATTATACCCTAGGTTATAGGAAGTATGGAACTGAAAGTGTCCTTTACATGGGTATGTCATATCTCTGGCCCCTTCATGGATGACCCTATGCTTCCTGGAAGCCATGAGAAGCCTATCTGTACAACAACCTTCTGATATGACACCTGTGCCTTGCCCCAGGCCTAAAAGCAATGAAACAAGTAGACCATGGGCTTAAACCATGAGATTTTCATCACAGTGATGAAAATGAGACCAATGCATTGCCATTTGAAAATTTCCTTTTATGAGTGCCTTGAGAGCTTTCTAAAACTCCATCAAGACAAGTTGATGAAGACAACCATAGTTTTGGATGGTGATCCTGAACAAAATTCCCAATACAGAAGATATGTTTGCACAATAGAGTCACAGACATTAGCCTTCTTTCCCAAAAGGTCAGTGGGAAACTCATAGCACTGTTTGCTTAAGGAACTAAAAATGTACTGGTTCTGAATTCTGTGATTTTTTTCTTCTAGAATAATCCTCTTTTGCAGGGTAAATGAATGTTAGACTCAGTTATTTATAAGACCTATTTGCACATCTCTTCTCCAGCAAGTTAACTAGTGGTATTTAATCTAGGATGTAATTATTTAGAGCATGAGACATAATCTATAAAGGAAGCAACCAATGAACATCACCATAAGTCTGATTTAGATTAACCTGAAGTGAAAAGAGCAAGCAGAGAAGAGTTCATTTGCATTGTATTCAGGCTCTCCCATCTGTCTCCTAAGGAGTGAATGGTATCTCCTGTGTTACAATACAATATTCTGAAAATATCTTTTACATCTTAAGAGACTGGACCTTATGCTTGTTCTCACATCCAAAGTTAATAATACACCTTGAAATCAGGTATGACTTAAGATTGCTATCCTACTGTGCACTCAAACTGTTTGTTTTATATGCCTTTAAGAGAACAAATGAAATAATCAACCTCACTTGCCTTGGATTTCCCAAGTAATCAGTTTTCCAACCCATAGTTTTAATTGTAAATTATGTACTCTTCCATGCCCTTGACCCAAAATAATAACTATGTATCATGTGCTGAAAGCAGTAAATACAGGAGTTGAAAGCCACTTCCTAGAGTCTAGCATAAAGGTTGAAAACATACATTTTCAGATATTGGTTGATAAACAATAATGTTTGTTATCTGGGTCAGTTGGAAAGCGTTGGAGCCAGTGACTTAATCCCTTGTAAAAAAAAACTCTGTTAAATGTTTCTGTAAAGTATCTCATTCTCTGCTGTTCAACAGAGTGAAGCCAGTTGTTCAGAACAGGCACACAGACAGAGCAAAGCCCTTTGTTAGGGACAGACACACATATGGAGAGACACCATCTACAAACAGACAGGCAATCACACAACAGAAAAACATCACTCACACAAAACGAGACACAGATCAAACAACAGACACACACAGAGACACACAGATAGAAAGAGACAAGGAACCAGGGGCATGCAGATTCAAAAGATAGTTTTCAGACATGTAGGAGGAAGTCTGATGCCGCCATTAAACATGTGACTTACTTAGTGCTATAAACTTTCCTCTCAGCACTGCTTTCAAAGTGTCCCATAATTTTGTGTATGTTGTGTCTTCATTCTCATTGAAATCGAGGAAGTCTTTAATTTCTTTTTTTATTTGTTCCTTTACCCAGGGATGGTGCAATTGTGCATTGTTCAATCTCCATGAGTTTGTAGGGTTTCTGCGATTTGTGTTATTGTTGAATTCTAATGTTAATGCATGGTGGTCTGATAAGATGCAGGGGGTTATTCCAATTTTTTTGTATCTGTGGAGATTTGCTATGTTTCCTATTATGTGGTCAATTTTAGAGAAGGTTCCATGTGGTGCCGAGAAGAAGGTATATCCCTTTGTATTTGGGTGGAATATTCTATAGATGTCTGTTAAACCCAGTTGGGTCATAACTTCTATTAATTCTTTTGTTTCTTTGTTAAGTTTCTGTCTGGAGGTCCTATCTAGCGGTGAGAGCGGAGTGTTGAAGTCTCCTACTATTAGTGTGTGAGATTTTATGTGCATTTTGAGCTTTAGTAATGTTTCTTTCATGAATGTAGGTGCCTTTGTATTTGGGGCGTAGATATTTAAAATCGAGACTTCGTCTTGATGTATTTTTCCTTTGATGAATATGAAGTACCCTTCTTCATCTCTTTTGATTGATTTTAATTTGAAGCCTAATTTGTTAGATATTAGGATTGCTACGCCCGCTTGTTTCTTGGGGCCGTTTGATTGGAAGATCTTTTCCCAGCCCTTTACTCTGAGATAACGTCTGTCTTTGGTGTTGAGATGTGTTTCTTGTATGCAGCAGAAGGAAGGGTTCTGTCTTCGTATCCATTCTGCTAGTCTGTGTCTTTTTATAGGTAAGTTGAGGCCATTGACATTGAGGGATATTAATGACCATTGATTGGTGATCCTTGTTTGCGCTTGATTTATTTTTAGTGAAGTTATTTTGTGTAGAAAAACTGGAGAACAGTCATACTAGAAAATTAACAGCACAGCTGAATGTTCTAGAACAAAAAGAAGCAAACTCCCCCAGGAGGAACAGACGCCAGGAAATAATCAAATTGAGGGCTGAAATCAATCAAGTAGAAACCAGGAAAACATTGAGAAGAATCAATGAAACAAAGAGTTGGTTCTTTGAGAAAATCAACAAAATAGACAAACCTCTGTCCAAACTAACCAAAAGACAGAGAGAGAACATGCTAATTAACAAAATCAGGGATGAGAAAGGGGACATAACAACGGACTCTGAGGAAATCAAGAGAATCATCAGGGCATACTTTGAAAATCTGTACTCCACAAAATTTGAAAATGTAAAGGAAATGGACAATTTCCTGGATAGATATCACTTGCCAAAACTAAATCAAGAACAGATAAATAATCTAAACAGACCTATAACCCCTAATGAAATAGAAGCAGTCATCAAAAGTCTCCCAAACAAAAAAAGCCCAGGCCCAGATGGCTTCAGTGCAGAATTCTACCAGAAATTCAAAGAAGAGCTCATTCCAATACTCGTCAAAGTATTCCACACTATAGAAGCAGGAGGCTCACTGCCAAACTCTTTCTACGAGGCTACAATTACCTTGATACCCAAGCCACACAAAGACACAACTAAGAAAGAGAACTATAGACCAATTTCCCTCATGAACATTGATGCAAAAATACTCAATAAAATACTTGCAAACCGGATTCAAGAACACATCAGAAAAATCATCCACCATGATCAAGTAGGCTTCATTCCAGGAATGCAGGGATGGTTCAACATTAGAAAATCTATCAATGTAATCCACCATATTAACAATCTGCGAAAGAAAAACCACATGATCATCTCACTAGATGCTGAAAAAGCCTTTGACAAAATCCAGCACCCCTTCATGATAAAGGTCCTAGAGAGATCAGGGATAACAGGAACGTACCTGAATATAATAAAAGCAATATACAGTAAACCAACAGCTAACATCAAACTAAATGGAGAGAAACTCAAAGCAATTCCTCTAAAATCAGGAACAAGACAAGGCTGTCCACTCTCTCCATATCTCTTCAATATTGTACTTGAAGTTCTAGCTACAGCAATAAGACAACAAAAGGAGATAAAGGGGATACAAATAGGAAAAGAAGAAGTCAAACTTTCATTATTTGCAGATGATATGATAGTTTACATAAGTGACCCAAAAACTCTGCAAGGTTACTCCTAGAGCTGATAAACACCTTCAGCAATGTGGCAGGATACAAGGTAAACTCAAAAAATCAGTGGCCCTATTATATACAGATGATGACGTGACTGAGAAAGAAATCAGAGAAACATCACCTTTTACAATAGCCAAAAACAGCATCAAATATCTGGGGATAATGTTAACCAAGGAAGTGAAAGACCTGTATATCAAGAACTTTGTGTCTTTGAAGAAAGAAATCAAAGAAGATACCAGAAAATGGAAAGATCTCCCATGCTCTTGGATTGGTAGGATCAACATAATAAAAATGGCAATCTTGCCAAAAGCAGTCTATAGATTCAATGCAATCCCTATCAAAATTCCATCACAATTCTTCAAGGACCTGTAAAGAACATTAATCAACGTTATATGGAAAAACAAAAGGCCCAGGATAGCCAAAACATCCCTATACAATAAAGGAACTTCAGGAGGCATCACCATACCTGACTTCAAGCTCTATTATAGAGCTATAGTCCTGAAAACAGCTTGGTATTGGCACAAAAATAGGCAGGTAGACCAATGGAACCGAATCGAAAGCCCTAATTTTAACCCACACACCTATGAACACCTGATTTTTGACAAAGAAGCTAAAACTGTACAGTGGAAAAAAGAAAGCATCTTCAACAAATGGTGCTGGCATAACTGGGTAGTGGTATGCAGAAGACTGCAGATAGATCCGTGTTTATCGCCTTGTACAAAACTTAAGTCCAAATGGATCAAAGATCTCAACATACATCCAGCCACATTGAAACTTTTAGAAGAGAAAGTGGGAGATACTCTTCAACGAGTTGGTACAGGAGACCACTTCCTAAACATAACACCAGTGGCACAGGCACTGAGATCAACAATTAACAAATGGGACCTTCTGAAACTAAAAAGCTTCTGTAAGGCAAAGGACACAATCAAAAAGACAAAAAGGCAGGCCACAGAATGGGAAAAGATATTCACTAACCCTACATCTGACAGAGGGCTAATCTCCAAAATTTACAAAGAACTCAAGAAACAAGTCTCCAAAACACCAAAGGATCCACTTGAAAGGTGGGGTACAGATCTAAATAGAGAATTCTCAGTAGAGGAGGCTAAAATGGCCAAGAGACACTTAAGAAAGTGCTCAACATCCTTAGCCATCAGGGAAATGCAAATCAAAACAACTCTGAGATACCATCTTACTCCTGTCAGAATGGCTAGAATCAAAAACACCGAAGACAATTTATGCTGGAGGGGATGTGGAGAGAGAGGAACACTCCTCCACTGCTGGTGGGAATGCCAACTCATACAGCCTCTTTGGAAATCAGTATGGAGATTCCTCAGGAAAATGGGAATTAATCTACCACTAGACCCAGCAATTCCACTCTTAGGCATTTATCCAAATGAGGCAGGTTCATACAACAAGGGCATCTGCTCCACTATGTTCATAGCAGCATTGTTTGTAATAGCCAGAACCTGGAAGCAACCTAGATGCCCCTCAACTGAAGAGTGGATAGAGAAAATGTGGTACATTTACACAATGGAGTATTACTCAGCAGAAAAAAACAATGGAATCTTGAAATTCGCAGGGAAATGGATAGCACTGGAAGAAACCATCATGAGTGAGGTAACCCAGTCGCAAAAAGACAAACATGGTATGTACTCACTCATATATGGATTTTAGATATGGATCAGGATAGTGCCAGTCTGCACTTCCACAGATAGAGAGTCTGGAAAACAGGAAAGAACCTAAAAGATATGCATATATGCATAGTACCCAAGAGAAGAGGATGGAGACAAGATCCTCTGAATGGATGGGGAACAGGGCGAGGGGGGAGGGTAGTGGGACCTGGGAAGAATAGAGGGGTAAAGAGGAAGGGAGTTGGTCATGGGGGAACAGGAAGTTGAGGGGGTAGGGGTAGAATAGGGGGAAGAGGGAATCATAGGATCGAAGACAGATCAGGCACCAGAGTGACCTCGAGTGATCTAAAGGTATAACATCAATTGGCAAGCTAAGCAATAGTGGAAGGACCACCTCGAATGCCCATTCCTGATAATGAACTTGATGTCTATAACTATCCGGGAGCCTTCATCCTGGGACTGATGGAAGCAGAGGCAAACACACAACTAAGCACTGAACTGAACCCAAGGAACCCAGTGACAGAGAGAGAGGAATGATGAGCAAATTGGCAAAGAATGGGCTGGCAAAACCAGCAGAGACAGCTGATCTGAACAGGGGAGTGCTCTTGGACCCCAGACCGACAGGGGGGAGGCCAGAATGGGACTGATCTGGACCCCCCAAATGTGAGTGTCAGTGACAAGGCCTGGACAACCTATGGGGCTCTGAGCTGTGGATCAGTGTCTATCCCTGGTATACAATCTGTCTTCATGTGCCTATAGCACAAAGAGAGATGCTCTCTCAGCCTGGACTCTTAGGGGAGTGCCTTGACCCTACCAAGAGTAAAATGATAGACTCTAGACATCCCCTATGTGGGAGGATTTGGCAATAGGGTGGGAGGGAGGGTGGAAGGGGAATGCGGGAGGAGGGGAGGGAGAGGGAACTGGGATTGACATGTAAAACAAGCTATTTAAAATTTAAAAAAAAGAAAAAAAAAGAAAACAAAAAAAATTAAAATAAAAAAATAAACAATAAAAAAAAAACATGTGACTTACTAGAGGCGCATACAGATGAGGTAATAAAAGGGCGGTTTACCACACCGCTAACCACACCCACTTTAGGCAGGACTAAAGACATATACGGCTGGACGTAAAGACGTATATGTACGTAGGCGGAACTACGTCACTAGCCAAGCCCACTTTTGGGCATGGCTAGGGGCGTTATGGGGGAAGGCATAAAAGACAGCGCACAGGAAGTCTCGCTCTCTTTTCCTGGAGTTCGGCTTCCGGTCCGGCAGCTAGCTGAAAACTGCTCCTCTGGGTTTGGTATCTTGTGAGTAAATTTCTACATTAAATACTTAGCTTTACTGTCAGTAATTGTGTGTTGCGTATCGTTACAGCGTCCAGTAAAGGCTACACAGACAGGCACAGATTCAGAACCATACAACCTACAGACAGGTAAAAGAAGACACTGGGAGCAGGAAGCAGAGAATTTAAATCTGGACTCCTTTGTTTCAACAACTCCAAAGGGAAGGGGAAGTGCTTTTATTTCTTTCTTCTCCTTATTATGACATAAATGTTATTGGTGACTCAAAGTTAATCACTAATGTATTATAATCCATGCACTCCCCCACTAAACTTCATGTTAACACACTAACAACAAATGTGACAATATTGAGATGGGACCTTCAGGAGGTAATTATGTTTATACGAGGTTAAAGGAGTAGGGCTCTTATGGTGTGCCTACAAGAAGCTCCACCACACCCCATATAAGGTAACAAAGGTACTGTTTGCAAGACACAGAGAAAATTCTCAACGATAACAGACAACTATATCCTCACTCTCAGTAGAGACAGACCACTCTACCCTCACTCCTCTTTCCTGAGACAGGGTTTCACAGGCTAATCTAGAACTCATAGTACAGTCTAGGCTGACCTTGAATTCCCAATCCTTCATTGTCAATCTGCCAGCATGCTGCAATCAGCAATTCCAGGTTATGTTGGCCTCTTGCACTTAGGTTCCCCATACTATTAGATTGTGAAAAATAAAATCCTATTGCTATGCTGTCCTAGGAACACTAATGTGCTGAACAGTAGACATTTCTGTGATGATAAGAGTGATCCAAAGCTTGCACCTAGGCCATTGCTTCAATAACTAAATAGATTCTGGTATGTATTTTTATTTTTGCTTGACTGGTTTGGTTATAGGCTCTAATGGAACAAGTCTCCCTTTTACAAAAAATTGTTTCTTGTTCGTTTGTTCCTGGGGATCTTATATTGCCAGTCTTTTGATTTATAAAATATGTATCTCCATAGCATTGCTGAATGTTTATCCTCCAGAGAAAGCATTTATGGCACATGTTATAAGGGCAAGACAGTGGAGAAAGGTCCCTCCATTTCCTATACTTGCTGAGGTCACTTCAGGTGTAACTACAATTTGATTTCCTTGATGAAGAATCACAATGAAATTTATCCAACAGTATTCTAGGAACCTGAAGTCAAGATTCCCCAGGTAACTTACCTTAGATTCCGTTAAACTGACAGAAACCCCTCCAGCTAACCACTTAGCTTCTATTGAATGGCTTGCTTCTGCAACACACACACATACATACACACACACACACACACACACACACACACACACACACACACACACACTGCAGTTGCTCAGCAAGACTCCAGGAAGTGATTTTTGCCTTTCTCTGGACACTCAGGCCTGCAGCTGGTTACCCTGAATGCCTGGGTGTAGCCTCAGCTGGATAGAGTAAAGACTTTCATTTGCCCATATATTATATCAGTATGGTTATGTCTGGTGGTTCTCTGTAACAAGATAGAAAAAAGAAAGAAAAGAAGAAAGAAAAAATAAAGAGGTTCTTCCAGCCTGAAACAGCTGATCTGACTGAACAAGGGGGAGCTCAAGGAACCCAGACTGATAGTTTGGAAACCAGCATAGGACTGTTCCAGACTCCCTGAATGTGGATGTCAGTTTGGAGGTCTGGGAAATCTATGGGGCCTCTAGTAGTAGACCAGTATTTATACCTAGTACAAGAATGGATGTTGGGAGCCCAGTCCACATAGAGCAATTCTCTCTCAGCCTAGACACACAGGGGAGGGCCTAGGTCCTCCTCCAAATGATATGACAGACTTTAAAGATCCCCCATGAAAGGCCTCACCCTCTCTAAGGAGCAGAAAGAGGATGGAATAGTGGGTCAGTGGGAGGCAAGGGAGGAGGGGAGGTAGATGGAACTAGGATTGACATGTAAAACAAGCTTGTTCCTAATTTAAATAAAAAGGAAAAATGTGAAGAAAGAAAGAAGGAAAGAAAGGAAGGAAGGAAATTGATTCAGTTTCATTTCTAAAAAATCCTGGATTCTCTACTGCTGAGATTAAACACTGATCAAAACCAACTTGATGGAGGAAGGAATTATTTCGATTTATAGGATGCAATCAGTCATCAGGGGAAGCCATGGCAGCAACTCAAGACAGGAACCTGGAGATGGGAAATGAAACACAAACCAGAGGAATGCTTCTTACTGTTTTGTTTCCAGGGCTGCTCAATTACATTTCTTATACAGCCCAGGGGTGGCACTATCCAATCGTTAATCAAGGGCATTACCCTACAGGTCAATGCTATGGATGTAATTCCTCAACTGAGGTCCCCTTTTTCCTTATGACTCCAGTTTGTGTCAAGTTGACAAAAACTGGCATGATTCTCAATACCATTAGCTTCTGGGGAACCAAAATTAAAGTGAAATATTATCTAATTCCTGTCACAATGGGTACTATCAAAACACCAACAAAAAAGCATATACCAGGGACATACAGGGAAACATCATTAGCATGTGTAAATTAATAAAGAATTGGAATCAAAACCTTCCCTGATGGTTATGGATACAGAAGTAAATAGGTATAGCTTCAAATTACTATTTCTTTACCCACCATACTAGCCAGTATTATATAAGCATGACATAAGCTAGAGTCCCTTGGAAAGAAAGAACTTTAAGAAGATGCCCGGACCAGGTTTGCCTGAGAATGATGCTATCCCTGGGCCCATGGCTGAGTAAGCCATAAGGAACAAGCCAGTAAGCAATCTTCTTCTATAGCCTCTTCTTCTGTTGCTGACCCCAGGTTCCTGCCCTGATTCCTCTCAGTAATGCAGTATGCCCTAAGAGTTGAACACTGAAACAATAGCCTTTCTGTCCCCAGTTGCTTTTGGTTATAGTATTTTATGACAGCAATAGAAACCCAATCTAAAACACCTACCATTTTAGAAAGCTATGGGGTATATCATACAAACACGTTTCTGCTTTTAGTCAGTGTTCTTCAGCACTACTACATCAGTGCTGAAGAACAGAAAGCAGGAGGTGCTGTCTTCAAGCTCAGTATGATGACACTCTGTGCCTCCATGGTGGAGGTAAATCACCTCCAAACCTGGCCTTTCAACCTATGGCTTTCTCTGGATGAGTTATAGAAATATAAATGTATTTTGCCACAGACAAACAAAGCATTACCTGAACAATGGCTTTGGAATAGAGATTAAGAGAGCAATCCATTCATCCTTGGGTATTAAAATACAAGACAGAAGCACCTATTTATTATTGAAGCAAGCCTTCTGCTTTGCATTTACCTTCCTTTCAATTAATAGATAGCCTTCTTTGCATTCCAACTGTCCTAAGCATGTCACTATCAAATCTTTCTGGAAAGAGAGACCTGGCAACAATCAGTAACAACAGAATGTGCAAACTCAATGGGCTGCTGTATAGATGACTACAGCCAGTGTCACATGGGTCTTTTCCAGCTTCTGCTTCAAACTGTCATTTTAGGGAGATCGGACAAACATCCCCTAGCAATAGTGAGAGCAAAGCATGTTGCCAGGATCGTGATTTAGCTGTTTATGAGTATTTTTGTTTTGCTTTCCATTACTCAGTAAATTCCCTGCTAGTGAGTATCTTTGAAAGGAAATACATGTTTTTAACTTGTGATTAAAAAAAATCACTAAAAACCAGGCAGCCTGCCCTCCCTTACCTGTATCTTCTCTCACCGCTGCCCAGATTTTTTTCTTCACCAAAGGAAACCATCCAAGGCCATGACTAAGAAGGAGATATTTTATAATGAATAATTACAACATGTTCATTTCATTAACCCTATATTGCCCTCCAATCTGATTTAACTTTCCCCAAAAGAAAGTAATTGAAAAATATAGGAAATCCATAGCAACAAATGACAGGCCTGGCAGAGATAAGGTGGCGTGGCACACGATGGAAAATGTACCTCCAGGACCACAATGTGACCTTTTCAAAAAGCCAGCAGTCATAATTATGTACCAGAAGCACATAGAGTTTCTAAAGAGAAGAGTGGAAGAGGAGAAAGGACAGCATGTTACAGTCCATTGCACTTACCCTTCATCAGCACAGGGCACTTTGTACACTTGGTATGGACATGGGATCACAGAGAGAAAGACTACATTCAAAATGCATCGTTGTACGGCTTGTTAGATTCTCATCTCTCTCAGACAATAGGGGCTGTGCTCGTTGCTAACCATAGAGAACCATAGCAATAAATTTGTTGTTTAGAAAGCTCTTAGCATAGACTCGGTCATGGAGCAGGTCCCTCAGATGTTAGCTGTGCAAAATGAGCTTGACAAGCCATTGTCCTGCACCAAGGCAACTGCCAAGCAGAGGGATGTCAGAATGTCACTCCAGTGAATTTGGTTAACTGATTTTGATTCTGGATAAATTTCTAAATGTCAGTCTCTTCAGTCTGTGTCTAATGTGTTGTGGTAGGACACAACCGTTCTTTCCTCCACTGTCTTCATGGTAGGACTTTCTCTGCTATAAAAGGAAGTGATGATACAGCCTCCTCAATATCAGAATTTCAAAAACCAGGGAAAGATGTAATAGTTCTCCTAATATTGGAAAATCATAGTCACAATAGTTATGGAGATTTGGATCTAGTATCTCATTTGATATGTGTACTGGCTGGGTTTTATGTCAAATTGACACAAGCTAGAGTCATCACAAAGGAGCCTCAGTTGAGAAAATGCCTCCATAAGATCTAGCTGTAAGGCATTTAATTAATTAGTAATTGGCGGGGGAGGGCCCACTCCATTGTGGGTGGGTCCGCCACTGGGTTGGTGGTCCTGGGTTCTAAAGAAACAAGGCTGAGCAAGTTATAGGATGCAAGGTAGTAAGCAGCACTCTTACATCAGCTCCTGCCTCCTGATAACTTTATTGTTTGAGTTCCTATGCTGACTTCCTATAGATAAGTGTAAGCCAAATAAACCCTTTCCTCCCCAACCTGCTTTTGTTGTCATGGTGTTATGTTGCAACAATAGGAAACCTAGCTAAGACAACTGGCAATCTAAATGTTTGTATTTTTTTCCTTTTGAAGTCTCAATGGAGTAAGTCTATATTTAATCTTTTAAAATTTTTGTTTTCAACATCCTGACCCATTAGTAGATTGAAAATAGATGCAGAGTGCCTTCACTAAGTCCATGTATCAATACCTAGAAACTACCAAGGGTTATAGCCCAGTTCAGACACGATGGACTTGTACACATTCATTACTCACACTTCATAGATTTTCTACTAGATCCTTTCTCTTCTTGAGAATCCAGTTCCAGATTTGGCATTGCCTGGGTTTCAAGTTTGTTTAGCAACCTACAGTCTGTGATGGTTTCTTGTTATTTTTTTTCCTAATTGACATCTTTGTCAGTACCAAGTAGCACTAACCAGCTGTGCTCAGAGACCCTTCACATGGACTTGTGGATGTTTTCTCAGGATAAGTTTGAGGTCACACATCTTTGGTAGCAATACAATATGTGATGCATTCATCCAAATTCGTTGAAAGAGAATGTGTGGGATTTGAGGTATCTCTTAATTTTCACTTTTAGAATTCCTTTTTATTAATTATTTATGGTATTAGATCTCAATCAAACTCAGGACTTTCTACATGCTAAGTAAAGCACTTTACCACTGAACTGTGCCCTCACCCAAAGGATCCTTTATTGGTAATACTAATCTGAACACTTGGTGAAGATGGGTCCTCCAGACTGTATCATTGTATACTAAGAGGTTTCTCTTTACAGTGAATGTCTTACAGCCAGAGATATTTCGTGACTGTGTCAGTGTTCTTCTCACATATATGCATGTGAACAATAATTGTATTACCCATCAAAGAATCAGGTCTCTATTATTTTTCACCTTGCTAGGAAATGGTGATTTTAATTCCAGTATTACAGATTATTAATTAAATTTCTACTATGAAAGAGGTATTCTCCTCTACCACATATTTATTTCAATTATTTACTTCTATTGTTATATGAACATGGAATCACACACACACACACACATATATTGGAACTTAAGTACTCTTAGAGTACTTTCTTATTCCTTAATACCACAAAGTATTCCTGCCTCAACCTTGTTATTTTTCTTTTCTGCCCCAGAAATACTTAGTCCTATTCTCCTGTTGATTTTCTTGGAGAATTGTGTTTAACATGTTTAACAATAAAGATATGTATGCTACATGTGCTTCCTTTCCAAGCAGTCATTACATTTAGGTGCCTTCCAGAAACAGGCCCAGGAAACATGTATGCATGAATATATTTCAGCATTTTGTGTTGACTCCTCCACTTCTCCTGATTTCTACAATAGGAATTACAATCCAAAACCACATATTTCAATGTAACCTCTCTTCCTCTCATTGGAAAGAATCGCAGTACACTTTAGTTGTTGGGCTTTTCTAAGTTCACAGAATAGAAAAACAGAATGGCTAATCCATAATTTTTTAAAATTAAACTCACTAATGGGATGATGATGATGATATTTGCATCCAGCTCAGATTTTTTTGCAGTAGCCTGGTAGAATATATAATCAAATGGTTGTTTGTCAAAGCTTTTAAATTATCTATTTTCCCCCTGACATTCTAAATGCACTTCTATCATTTATGTGTGCTACAATTGCATGCATTAGTTACTGTTCCCATTCCATTTTGAATTTCCTGGGTAATTTGTTGATGTTATGCATTTCTTTGTTCATTCATTTTGTGGTATCCTCTAGTCAGAACAAATAGCCCAACTTATATGCAGGGAAGTGCAATTCCTTCCCATCCTGTTAACCCATTATCATTACCTATTTTATAACCCCCAATTCTATCTCTCCCTTTAAGTAACAAATCACTACTTCCTTCTTTTTGTTGAGTTAAAGCCTTTTCTTTGCCAGCCACTTTGGTTTTTCTCCACCAGTCGCCTGGGCTCTGCCACATTGTAGTCCCCAAATAACACACAAGACACTGTATTAATTATGAAGCTGTTGGCCTTGCTTGTTTCTTATTGGATAGCTCTGACTTAAGTATTTACTCCATAATTGTTAATCTTATTATTTCTCTTACCGGAGAAAAGGGTCTGGACATCTTGCCCCTTTGGCAGCTACATGATGACTCCCTGTGTTTCTCCTTCCCAGAATCCTGCTCAACTCCTAGTCCCACCTATCTTGCTTCCCTATTGGCCAACAGTGCTTTATTCAACAACTAATAAGAGACAGATTTCAGATTGACATCTCCCATCATCTTATAAATATTTTTAACTAATTATATGTTTCATATGGATCATTTTCATAGGAGAATGAGAACCTTCGAAACTTACATGCTGATATTATTTAACATTTTTTGCATACTCCTGATGAAAAGAAAGAACTACTTTAAATGGGTAATTAGCCTTTGAACTCATGGCTTCAAAGTGATGGATCCTTGGTTGCTTGGTCCCATGCTTATGAACACAGAGCATCATGGAGGTGGGAGACTGGAGCCAAAACTACTCTTCATTTCATGGTGGACAGGAAGTAGAGGACAGGATCACAAGATGGATCCCGGGCAAGAAAGAGTCCCAACGATATACTTCCAAATAACATTTTTCTCCCAGACATCCTACCTCTTCCTTTTCTCTGCCTTCCAGTAATTCCACCATATCATAAACCCATCCAGAGATGAACCAACTCATCTTTCCCAGGCTTAATTATCTGTAGAGACACTCCGGGATGCATGCTTCACTAATCACCACAGTAATAGATATAACACAACCCTCCATCGTGCTTTATTTGAATGTGTTACTTTTAGGAATGCATAGATCTCTATCATGTACATATGCCATGGTTTAGTCAATACTTCTGAGATACATGGCACTTGGGTATTTTTTGAAAATTAGCATATACAAAGAATAATACTGTTATTTATGTGTGTGTGTGTACCATTTTATATTACCAAACAGAGTATAATGTTTTTCAAGTTTTTGAAACATAAAAATATAATATAAATTAGTCATTAGTTCTTCTAAAAGTGTAAAGCACCTAATTCTCATGTGGATATGTGTGGTACTGGCTTCTATTCATTGTGATTGACACATGTGTAGCCAAAGAACAAGAGAAAAAGAAAGCTAGGCTAAAGGCTTGGAAATGAGGAGACAACCTGAAGCATTAATGCAATGGGACCGAAAGTAGAGTAGAGTGCTGTACTTCACTTCACTAGGCACAAAGTATCTGCAAAACAATAGCGTCAAAGGTTTGAAAGATGAAAACCAGTGAAGTGAGAGAGCCCATGGCCAAAATGAGTGCTGCCCTATTTAGTACACAAAGAGAAAAAAACAAGCAAAGTTTTCACAGTGGAGACTCCTGTCTCTTATTGCAGAAAACCTTGCAAAAATACTTCTTTTTTGATGAATGCGAATTTCTCCAAACTATCATGGTTGCAAATAATAAAAATTTAGGCTGCAGGATGTAAAATGATAGCTTGTCCTTTCTGACTTTTCTCTCAAATATACGTAGGTCTTCTTGACCTACATCTTTTTATTTGATAATTCTCCAGCAAGACAACAACTGTCCAAAACGTTTAACTTCAAATGGACACATATTAAAAGAATAATTTCTGATTGTGTGAATATCTCTTTTAATTTTATCATGGCTTGCCTTAAGTCAAAAAGATATTAAGAGCCCATTAATATAACAAAAGAAGAAAGAAATTCATTAAATTATCATTATGATAGCTAAACATTTCTTCTGCTAGGTAAAAGAAGCAATGAGGTGAGCACTACATACATCAATCAATTCAGTTTCAAAATAGTTGAAAGATAGGCATCAGACAGAACAAATCACAGCTGAGTTACAAAAAAAACTAACAAACAAAAACGGAAAGGAAGCATTTAAAATAGGCATTTAAAAATTAAAATTTGAATGCGTTTTAATGGCTGACATAATGATCTGGTTAATGTATCATACTCACCACAAGAACTTCCCTATGTCTGTCTAAAAGAAAATAGAAGCCACTTGTGTACAAGACCAGTGTTAAAAAAAAAACAGAGCAAGTGAGATGGAGCATAGCATGGATGGAGACTCTGCAAACTCCTCAAGCAGGGTTTGACTTCTTTTCCATCAACAGGAATGACTGAAGATAGGGTAAGAGGCAGAGACAGTAAACTAGACAAGCACTTTCTGTCGCATCATTACTCCCTGTAGGCGTGTTCCCAAAACAGATTCAGGAGAATAACTTCAATTCTCTGAGTGCTCCGTGTGTTTGTCAAGACACACATTAAAACCCCTGATATGGCTCTATATATTTTGGTGGGACCTCAGAAAGCATGCATTATGGTAACACTCCTCCTAAAACTCCTCACTCCTGATAATTAAACACCTCTGACACCTCTGCTTCATTCACTCTTGGTGTTTAGTGGTTGTTGTTTGGTTTGGTTTTATGATTGGTTTTATTCTTTTCCGTAAAAAAAATCTGAGGCTTCTTTTTACATCTGAATTAATTATTCTTCTAAAGCTCCTTGATTTGTTTGTCTCAGGCAGGGGAGCCAGGTATGAGCGTTAATTAAATATCTTCCTGTCAAATCAAATGTTGATGAGATATTCAGTGCAACTGGACTGTGTGTGTGTGTGAGTGTGTGTGTGTGTGTGTGTGTGTGTGTTGTGCACCCTCTTAATTTTTTCTTTAGTGTAGAGACAAAAAGTTAGTAATGGTCTCTTTATTATAATGGCTCAGTGGACTACTTTGGAAAAGATCACATTGAAGTGAGACAGAAATAAAGTGGAAGCAGGGATCTGGTGGGGACTTGTCTGACAGAGCACATAAGTAAGTAGGGGAGCACTGCAGCCCACACCCCTACTACTGGATCCACACTCGAGGCTCTACTTCAGATCATTTTCATTGCATTCCTTTGTGCTGATAAAGACGGACACAGCCCATTGCCTGCAAGGATATAGGAGGCTGTTGGAAAGAATTGTGTTGCTACAAGAAGAACAAGATTATTACTGGAGCAAATTGCCATGTGAGGGACAGGGGTTGAATGATTGGGATGCCAGCAGGGCCTAAATGTTATCGGAGAAGAGGAAGTAAGTTTTTCTCGTAACTTTATGTGAAACAAAGAATAATTTCCAGGCTTATTGTGTTTGCAGTGACAGTTGATGCTTGTTTATTTTGTTTAGCTAATTTATAAAAACATACATATATTTTAAGTATAAATGTTATCATTGGGGAGACAATAACACAAGATAAGAAAACCTGGATTTAAGATTCTTTGCGCCTGTATCTAATATTATTTAAGAGTCTTTGTTCTGTCCTTGAAATGGTACACGAGCAATATTTTTCCACAAGACATATGTAGTTATTTGAATTTATCCTTACATAGAAAAATATAGCTTCTTAAGCTCAGTTATTTCATGTTTGAAATCTCAGAGTAAGATACACTGAATTTTTTTATTTGAAAAATTAGGTGGAAGATTTTTGTCATTTCATGGAAAAGAAATGGAGCCCTCTAGAAGATATTGCTTCCTTCCCTGGTGTCTGTTTCTTCCTTCATGTGATTCTAGTTTTACATTCATCATCTTTATGTCTCAAAAAATATTTCCTTGAGGGCAATTTTCCTCTAAAACTCACACCTCAAGTCTCTGACCTTTCCTTAATTAACCAAAAGATTATTCTACCCACAGATGATTTTTCCTTGAACTCATATAATCAATACTGTTATTTATACATTTTGCACATAGCCTTTGATAGTTATTTGGTGGCCAGGTATGGCAATGAACACTTGTAATCCAATCACTAGAAAATTAAAACACACTGGAGAATAACACCCTGAGCTACACAGTGAGACTCTGTCTCCAAACAGAATCATTTCTGTTGTGTTTCTTAATTTCTTCCTATTGTTCTTAGAGGTAGGGACTGAATTATAAGCACACTATCATATAAGGACAAAGCTTGCTTCAAATGTGCCTCAAAAATTGCGGTAGTAGTTATATTAACACCCATTGGGATCAACAATAGATAATTTAGAAAGCTCAGGGGTTGTTTTGCCTGCCACTTCTGGTGATGTTAGGCCATAGTGTGATGGCCTTGTTGCTTTGAACAGCATTTATACTGTAGTATCCACATGTAGGAAAACCTCTCACCTACAACAAGGACAGGAAAGAGAGAGGGGTGGGGAGGAGGCCTGACTTCCAAAGGGGTCCTCAAAGTTATACCTCTTATTAGTCACAAAATTGCCTTAAAATGGTCTTTGGGTCCCTTCACAAACAGATTGATGGCCTGATGAAGACATCTGGACTAGGAAAGCCTAAAGACTTCCCATCAAGTATGTAGCCCTCTCTTAAGTATTATGGCAAATGCTCAACCTTCCCTAAAGCTCATACTGGCATGTTGATCTTATTTACATTGGGCTGTTTTCACTTGACCAAGGGCACTGACAGGTTGATATGCTAATGCCTGACTCCTTCATGTGCCTGCACTATTCTTCATTGCTAAGAAGAAAGATGCCATGTCAGGGAAAAGCATTTTTATATCTCCTGAATTATACAGTGAGAAAAGATGAGCCAAGCCACTTAACTGTCTCTAAGCTGCAATGTTCAGTGACCCTGACTGCTCCTTTAGCCTTGGCTGAATGTGAACTGTGACCTCGAAGTGAAGATTTTCATTGGCCCTTCCTAAATGCCTAACCCTTCAATTCCCTGGACTCTTCAATGGTTTGCTTTGCAAATAGAAATGTCAAAAGGTCCATTGCTAAATTTATATTTAGTTATCTAGCAGAAATTTAGGGGGAAGAATTTATTTACTTTCTGAGCTTTGACTCAGCAGGAGAGTTGTGAATATCTAAATAAATGATGGACTCATTTCCTAAAAGGCACTGGCCTTTGCCCTCTGGCTCACCTTGTTCAAGCGAGCTGAACAGTTTGAACAGCCAGCCCCATGTTCTCTGGGACAACAGGATGAGATCAGCCCAGAGACAGAGATTCTTTTAAAGATGTTTTATTAATGTGTCCCTTGACTGTTCATTTACTAAGGGTTTACAAATGCTTTGTCAATTATTAATGGTCTTGATACCTAGCTTAAAAAAATACTTAGAGTTGGGAAGGATATGGGCATTAAATAATTCACACTCACTGTGACTTCTAAATGGATGCCTTTTAACAGATAAAGCCAAGGTAATCTGGCTTAAATTTGTTTATCTCTGGTTTGTTTCCTTTTTATTCCTCTAAGAGTAGGGCTGCACACTGAAGTACAAGGAATATCCTCTTGTTGTTAAAATTGGAAACAAAGAGCCAGAACTTGCCTGGTTTCAAGCTAATGTTTCTCCTGACCTTGGGTAATGGTTGGAAAGTCATTTAACAGGGCTCTCTGCTTGACATTTCCAGATTCCTCGGGCTCTATTCTGCGACTCATTTCTAAATGAATTATTGGAGATGAATTTAACCAGCCGCCCATTAGTTTGCACTTTCCTTGTACTCTGTATATCACTTCTAGCTGGTCTTTCACGTACACAGACTGAAGACCGGCTCTGTATCCCCACTCTTGTATTGCTAAATGCCTCCATATCTATTGTGTTGCTGCTTAGCAATGCAGTTGGAAATCAAAGGCCTCCCTCTCTCTCTCTCTCTCTCTTTCTCTCTCTCTCTCTCTCTCTGTCTCTCTCTCTCTCTTTCTCTCTCCCCCTCTCTCTCTCTCCCTCCCTCCCTCCTTCCCCCTCCCTCCCTTCCTCTCTTTCTCTTTCTCTCTATCTCTCGGCTCTGGAACCTGAATTGTGTGTGTGTGTGTGTGTGTGTGTGTGTTAAATGTATGGATTTACAAGGCAACTTACAGTACGTTTTTAGACAAACTAACTTCAAAATGTAAAGGCAGGGATGCATTTAGCATGGGCTGCATCCAGTCAATCAATGAGAAATCTGTCAGTCATAGCTCTTTATCTACACTGTAATATATGACTCTGGGACAACTAAGCTGGCAGAAGGGGTTTGTCCAGGCAACCAGAGCCTAGAGACTGTGGGCGACTTGAGAGATCCTAGATTATGGATTTGTTCCAAGTGGCCTCATTTATGTGAAAGAGCAAAGCAGTAGTAGATCACAAGTAGAAAATAAAAATTTGCAAAAGAAAATATGGGGATTAAATTCTAGGCTAATTTAATGGGGTCATGATGTGTCCAAACTAAATATCATTTCTAGTTATGACTATGAGTACTCAATGGACACTGCAGATTGTCCTCCTCAGGGCTGATGGCTCCCATTGACCTTTAGAAGGCTTAAATTGAACAAAAGGAAGAAAAAGGAGAAAGCCACTTCCATTGATTCCTGTTTGTTTTGCCTGAGTCTTCTCCTTCCCTTTGAGATTTACATCATTTGTAACACTGGGCTGTGGGCTTCTGAGCTTAGAATGAAATTAAACTGGCTTCACTGGTTTTCCAGATTTCACATGCTGCAATGGGATTTTTCACTCTGCTAATCACATAAACAAATTCCCTTTAGTTCAGAGGCACTGACCAACAACATGTAATAGTTACTGTCTGTTTATTCTTAAGCATTTGGACTATGATAACACTTCAGCCAGTGGTTGAAAATATGAAGCATTACAATTTAGTATTGTGGATCAAATGTTCAGAAAGGCTGGAAGATTATATGATGGTATACATACTGATTTGAATGTGAAATATCCCCAGAGGTTCACATTTAACTCTTGGTTCCCAGCTGGTAGCGCTGTTTGGGGACATTTAGGTTATGGTACTTAGCTAATAAGAATAGCCTAGTAGTATTTGGCTTTAAGAAAGGTTGCCTAAGAGCAAGACTCTACCTGTCAAATTCTCCAAAGTGTAAAGCTGAAAACTCATTTGAAAGACTGATTTGAAAAGAGAATACTACTAAAGTGTGTCCTGTTTGAACAGGACTAGACAAGGAACGTAGGCACTCAGACCACTATTCTTGGTTCAAATGTTCCCATCTACTTCTTCTTATTGTTTTGATTGGGAAACGGTTTCCTGAAGCCTAAGTTTATCTTAACTTGCTATGTAACCAAGGATGACCTTGAAGGGCTTGTTTGGTTTATACCTGTGACAGTTTATCCCTGTGAGAAATCAAGGTAAGAACTCAAGGTATGAACCTACAGGCAGGAACTGAAGCAGTGATCTTATTTATACAACTCAGGACCACCTGTCCTGTAGCAGTATGATGGTACAGTAGACTGGACCTTCCTAAATCAAGGAAATGCCCTAAAGATTTGTCTATAGGCATTCTGAAGGAGGCATTTTCTCAATTAAAATTCCTTTGGCCAGATAACTCTAGGTTGTGTTAAATTCACACACACACACACACACACACACACACACACAATATTCAATCATGATAGTGACTAACAGATTAGGTATTAGCTCTCGAAGGTTCTACATCGGAAGAGGGCGTTTAGAATCATAAACTGGGGTTTATTATACAGCTTGACTTTCATAAGTCCAAAAGCTTGAGGCAAACAAGAAGTTTCTGAAGCCAAAAGGAAAGAATGCCAGAGTATTGTCGCCCATTTTGAATGAAATAACACTTTTGTGAACAAAAATAACTTCCTTGGAGAATTTCAGAGAGAATTAGCTGATGTTACTAAAAGATACATTGAACTCTAAGTCTTTATTCCCTTTATCTCTGTCTCTGGCATTTTCCTTGAAAAAAATAATGGTCAAAAGCTAGAGACTATAAGTATTTACTTATATATAATCCCTAGAGGCAACAATATCCAGGAGTCACTATCATTGCCACAATGCTAACCTGGCAAGTGAATAGAGCTATGGGAAATGGATCAAGAAGGACAAAAGGAGGGGAGCCACGAAGGTCAGACTTGACACTCATGAATCCTCTCCTGGATACACAACCAGGAGATTGGAATCATGAAAAGGAAGAGTCTGATGCCAGTGTCTGTCTGATCTGTGACAAGTCCAAACAAGTGCAATGCTTGGACAGATGACAATCAGAATCAGTACTAGCTATATGTAAGGAGCCACCAAGTTTATCCCTCATAATCTATGGTTCAAACAGCTCTCACCCTTCCATTCCCCACCTTTTGTTCACTGCTGGGCAGACTCTATGGTTCTAGAAGGTAAGACCTACCACAGAGCTACATCCCATATTTACATAAGCAAAGTTCATTGAAAAAAATCACCCCTTTTATTCTTTACAGCTGTTTTTATGATACATTGCAAGAAAAATAGTGTTGATTATGAAGTCAACAAAGCTAAACATAAATCTGATTTTTATATAAAATAATGTTGATCTTTGCTATCAGTTGATCTGAAACAGCAAAAAAGGAGAAGTTTCCTCCTTTGTGTGCTGAGAAAACAATGGGTTCCAGGCCCCCAGTGTGGCTCAGTGAGGAAAAGTGCTTGCCATCTAGCTGATAACCTGAATTTCAAGACCCATGTGGTAGATGGAGGAGACTGATTGTTGCAAGTTGTCCTCTGCCCTTCTTCATAGGCTCATGTCTCACCCCAAATAACACAAAAAAATCCATAAAATAAATAGATTCCTATTCTATCTCCCTACAGGTATTTCTAGCATGTGCAACTATGTCCCAAAGATATAACTGTTTTATTTTCAAATAAATACAGCACAGTTCCAGGTCTAAGTGTGATTGATTTTATTCTGGTTCTCCACTCTCTATATGCAGATCCTGTATGAATCCATAATAACCACAATCATAGAGAACATGTTCAGAGTTTCTTCCTAACTAAGCTTTATTCTAAGAGCATGAAGTACTCTGTTAAAACCTTAAGACAACCTAGTGAGCTGGTACTCTAATTATCCTTACCACCAAGTAGAGGTGAGAACACAGTAATAACACAGAAGGTAAGCAGTGCGCCCAAGCTCAAGAAGCTAGTAATCCACAGAGCTAGGGTTTGAGACCAGCTGTCAGGATCCGTCTTTTCTCCTATTAACTCTATAAACATTGCCATTCAGCTTATAAAGTCCCTGTTGTTAAATCATTCTTTTCAATGATAGACATGCTTAACAAATGAAAAGGAAAACATACCAAATGAACAGAAGATTCTAATAGAATATACCCTTGTAATGAATTTAACACCTAAACTAAGTTGATGGTTCTAAAGGTATCCTCAGAGATCACAGTACTGTATTATAAACATTGTTTACACATTTGACCACATGGAATGTTAGCAGGGATTTGTGGAATGAAAACATAAGGCCTTAAAAGAGAGAACATGCTGAAAGTTATTATATCGTTCTAATGACAATGTATCTGGGGTAGAAAAGACAAAGGTCAAATGAGTGAATAGTGATTAGCTATGAAAAGGAGGTGCAGCAATGTCTTCTGCAGCTTTGGGGCTGTCTCTCAAACCACTGTAATGGGCCAGGAAATAACTCAGTTTATGCAACATTTCTGTCAAATCTTCTTTTCTCCCTTTTCAGGATGAAACAAACGATGTTTACATGCATCACTTTGCCAGCATCCTCTCAGAAACGTCTATCATGATGCAATAGCACAACTTTTCTTTCCAGGACCTGATTTTAATTGGTTCACCTCTTGTCATTGAGAAATAACTTTGTTTGGAATTTCAAGATGTGTTTTATTCCTGTTCACATGATTATAATTAATGTGTTTCCTACTAAGGCAGCCACATAAATTGTAACTTTTTTCCCTGATCTGAAATTACAAGCTTGGGACTCAGAATAGATGATGTGTCTTTAGTTTAAATAGATGTCTTCCAGATAAATTGAAATTTTACTTGTTTTTATTCATTTGATGTGAAATATCTATCCCTCACTTCTATTGCATCGCTAAACTATAAAGCAGAACTGGGGATGATTCCCAAATTCATGCTCCAGGACCTGTCTCTGAATTTGGAAAGCCCTTCATCTAAGTCATCTCAGAGAGCCATTCTTTCTTTCATTATCTCAATAAATAAATATTGAATGTTTACCATCAGCCAAGTAACCTGTCCTGTCTAAGCAACACAAAGTTTAAAGAACATTATTCCTTTGAAGCATTACTCTAATTAATCATAGTCAATAGAAACCAACAATCACATATCTGGGTAAAGACCTTCAAGATCAGAGAATGGGGAGCAGTAATCAGTGGCTTCCTACCTATCTCCTTCCTCTGTCCAAAAAGGCTGAAATCCTGTCTCGACCCCACCTTATCACTTCCTGTCTCCACCTCCCAAATGCTGGGATTAAAGGTGTGAGCCACCACTGCCCAGGTTCTATGGTTACCTAGTGGCTACCTCTGCCCTCTGATTTCTAGGAAAGCTTTATTTGTCAGAAAACAAACAAAATATCACCCAACATTTCTTCTCTTGATGAATTCAACCTGTAGAAGATAGATACAGAAAAGAAATGAAACATATCATGAATATTTGTGCAGATAGCTATGGTAACTCAAAGGCCAGGAGCTTACTGTTGCCCAGGAAATAAGGACTGGATCCATCAAGGAATTCATGGAATAAACATTTCAAGATATGTAAATAAGGCCATTCTACAACATGATATGAGTTTTAATTTTATCTATTTTTCAAATAAAGACATAATTAAACATTTAAAATTCAATTTAAATAAATATTGGCTAATTGAGTGACATGTGTCTATGTAAAACAGGAGACTACAGCTTCATATGATGCAGATTCAGTTTTCTCAGCCAAGTACTCTGAAATTCTTTTAAATTTGATATATAAAAATCAAGATTTTTGTTCCAAATTAGTCTTCTAGTTACCCTTCCCAGTGATTACAGAATGTTATAGATTAGATCACAGCTATTTTATTTTTCTTTACAAAAAAATTATGGATTATTTTCTGTGTGATTGCATTCATGTGGTATGTACTCATCAGCACCCCGGAAGATAATTTTGTGGAGAAGTTGGTTCTCTCCTTTCATATTTACATCAGTTCTGGGAATCAAACTCAGGTAACCAGGTTCTTACCAGCCCATGTGACAATTTTATATCTCCAATTTGTTTGCCTGGGCACAGCCAACTTTTCCTTATCACAATCTCAAAATGTACCAATACTTGTAGAGCAGGAACCCTCTCCTCATGTTTCAGTAAATATTATTTATTCTTTGCCTTTTGCTATTCTAAGTAAATCCTGTAATCACATTATAAAATCTTTAAAGAAGAAAGAAAAAGGCAAGCCATTTTGGTCATAGAAATGTATTTGCAAACTATAGATTTCATACAGAGTTAACAGCCAAATGCATACAGCACTCACATAACTTATTAGTCAAAAAGGAAATGTACACAACCTGACTGTGTTGGTAATCTTTGCACTGCTGTAATGGAAATTTGGAGGCAGTTAACTTGTAAACTGAAACACTAATACAGCTTTGGTTTTAAAGGTTCTAGCCCAAGATTTGGTGACCCCAACTTAGGTCCTTGGTGAGGACAGACACCCAGGTAAAAGAACTCATCTCCTAGTACTGGAATTAGAAACAGGATGTACCAGGGTCACAATCCACTTGAAGGTACACCCAATACTCACTGATATCTTTGGAGATTTTTGTCATCTAACTTCACTTTCTTTATAATTTTAAAAAAATCTTGGTTTTTGCTTGTATATCATGGTGTTTGCATGTGTTTCTTGGCTTTTTATAAAATCTATTATTCTGTATTTCTTTTGTCTTCTCTCCATGTTCTAAAGAGAAAGAAAGGAAGGAAGGAAAGAAGGAAAGAAAGCAAGCAAGAGGCATGGAGTTGGTGGGTGGGGAGAACCTGAGATGAGACAGTAGAAGGAAATCTATTATCAGAATATATTGTCAGTAAAACATTATTTTCAATAAAAAAATCACAAAATACATCATAAAAAATTAATTCTTTGATTATTTTACATCTGGACCTCAGTTTCCCCTCCTTTCTCTCCTCCCATTCCCTCCCATCTCCCCCATCAATTCACTCCTCTTCTGTGTCTGTTCAGAAAGGGGCAGGCCTCCCATGGGAATCAACAAAGCATGTCATAACAAGTTGGAGTAAAACTAAGAACCTCCCCTAGTATTAAGGCTGGGCAAGGCAATATAGTATAAGGAATAGGTTCCCAAGACTCAGCTAAAGCGTTAGAGTCAGCCCCTGCTCCCATTGTTAGGAGTCTCACAATCAGACCAAGCTACATAACTATCTCATATATGTGGAGGGCCTAGGTCAGTCCCATGCAGTCTCCTTGGTTGTTGGTTCAGACTCTATGAGCTCCTATGAGCTGGGTTAATTGTTTCTGTGGGATTCCTTGTACTGTCCTTGACTCCTCTGGCTACTACAATCCTTTCTCCCTCTCTTCGGCAGGGTTTCTAAGCTTGACCTGATGTTTCTCTGGGTCTCTGCATCTGTTTCTATCAGTTACTAGATGAAGGTGCTCTTATGACAACTGGGCTAGTCACCAATTTCTAAATAAAGGTAAAAATGTTAGTAAGAGCATGAGAATAGAGGAATTATCTTACTCTACTATAGGGAATACTGACACTTTACCGACATAAAAAGCAACATAGGGGTTTCTGAATACATAATTATAGATTGGTAATTGGTCCAGAAATTACAAGCATGAGGAAAATAACACCATCACAGCATATAAGGGTGTCTACATTCCCATAGGCATCAAAGAGTCATTCTCAATAGACAAGATGTGGTAACAGGAAAATAACATCATCACAGCATATAAGGGTGTCTACATTCCCATAGGCATCAAAAAGTCATTCTCAATAGACAAGATGTGGTGACAGGAAAATAACATCATCACAGATTTGCAAGAGTGTTTACACTCCCATAGTCACTAAATAGTCAATCTTAGTAGCCAAAATGTAGTTACAGTGTCAGTTTCATTGGAAGATGGATTAAGAAACTGATTCTTCCTTTCAGTGGAATACTCAACTCTACAGCAGACCAGGCTAATACATGGAAGAACCAGGAGAACATTATGCTAGCTGAAACAATCCAGACAGAAAAAGAAAAACAGTTCATGGTCTCATTTACAGAGCCCACAATTTTAAAACTCAAATATACAAAGAGAACAAAATATTCATTCCCATATACTCCAGGGAAGGTAGACCAGGAAGAAATGGCGGGACACATATCAGAAGAGAGAATGTAGCAAGTTTGTAAGATGAACAACTCTAGAATAGTAAGGTACAGTCTGAGAGGTACAGGCAATACATTTTATCCTGTACATGATCAACAAATCATTGAGATATTTTCTTGATAGATGATTGATGAGGGAGGCCCTAGCCCACTATGGTTGCTGTAACCCTGGGCATGTGTCTCTGTCTGATATAAGAAAACAAATCAACAAGCAGAATTCTTTCCTCAGCAGTATCTTTTTGAGGTTCCTGCTTGAGTCCTGCCCTGAAGGTCAGCCAAATAAACCCATTCCCTCCCCAAATGCTTTCCCTTTTGTAATTATCATAGCAGTAGAAAGCACAATAGGAAAGCAGGTAAGTTCTGACATCCCATAGTCCTCCTTGGGCCCTCTTACCTTTCAGGTGCACAGTGGCTTGACATCAGTGTCCAGTTATTAGGAGGCCTTTCTCTGCTCTTCAGTCACTTCCTGTAACATGTGGCATGTTTTCATAAGTGCATAGAACCAGTTTACACTGTGTTGTTTTTCTACTGACTTTAGTAAAAGATTTGACATGAGATTACGCTGGCATGTAAGTGTTACTTCTGAAATGAATAAAAAGCTTCCAGGGAAGGTATTTTTCTTTTCTTTTTAATCTAAAAAAAACCCACTAATTCTTTGAGTCAATTCTGCTTCCTGTTCTGTTTGGGTCATAAGAAAGAAACGTCCCCTGGCTATTCATACTTCTCTCAGGCTAGTCAATATGGTTTTCTTCATACAAAAGCAAAATAATCTATCATTGAGTATCAATCTATTTGCTTTTCAAATTGGGTATATCATAATAATAAATCACAAAGGAAAGGACATGAATCAAAAATGCCATCCAAACACATCCTGTGGTTTTTGTTTTTATATTGTTTTTCCTCTCCTACATCTCCAAAGGAAGACTACATTGGAATGACTCATCAGATAATCACACAAAAGGCCTCATTTAGGTTCATTATTCACAGTGAAAGTCTGGCTGTGGGCCTTGATACATTTCAGAACTTTGGTTTATAGAGATAATAAAAACATCCAAAGACATGTCACTGTAACCTGAGTTATATATAAATAAGAGGAATCCTTCTTGAACTAGCTTCAGCCTCTGCTCAACATTCATCCCCTAAACAGGTCACTCCCCTCGGCACGGCCACCCTTAAGGGTACTTGTTCTGTGTGATGATTATGTAGCGCTATTCCTCCACACTTAGGTATTTTCATGTACCACTCACGTCATGACAAATAATGCATTTTTTAAAGATTCTAATCTGAGCATATCTGAGGAAAGGGAATGATTTATTTGTTGCATGCTTATTCAGAAACGAATACAGAGGATCTACTACATCCAGCAGTATCCTCAATGTAGAAAGAATGTGGGAACAAAACAGATTAGTCTAGGCCCCTAGAGGCTTCCCTGGTGGTGATCTGTAACACACAGGCATGGTTAAATGGAGGTGTGTCCATCACAAAGTACACCAGAGGGCTGTCCCTTTCCTGCTCTCCACAGACTTGTCTCAAGATGACAGGAAAGTCTATGTATACTAGGGAGGTTCACTGGATATTCAGACAGGATATCTCTAACCCAGCTTAGCTGCTGTCACTAACTAGCTCCAAGACTGACAGAAGGCACTGCTCTACTTCACACTTAGGCTTTCCCTCCAGAAACAGACTGCAGGCAAAGATTGCTAAGTGTATCTTCAGTTTCATCTGCCCCTGATTCTGTGAGGCATCTAAATGCTAACACTGTGACAAATAAGGGTACACTTGGATTATGTGTTACGGTCATTGATTAGTGCTGCGGTATTGCTTTATTGAGACAATTTCTCCATGTAGAGTAAGCCGGCTTCAAACTTGCAGCAATTCTCTTGCCTCCATTTCCTAATTGCTGGAAGTATGTGTCACCAGACCCTGCTACCATTAACTTCATATTAAATACTGTGTGTGATACATTATCTGCCTTAAACCTTGAGGTTTGACTGCAAGACATACCCATGTACTACAAAAGGCAAAATTATAATGCAGAAAACCTTTGACTAAATTTCTCCTCCTTAAACCAAAATGCATTCGTTTTAACATAATCAATATGTAATATATAATGTCCCATTCTTTTAAAAGAAGAGTTCCTTTAAAATATGAAAAAGGAGTGACTCACAATTTTGTTTTATGCATGTTTATATTTTATAAAATAATTTTAATTACCTTTAATTAGTAAAGAGACATTTTTAATTTAATTAAATATTTTTTCAAATGAGTGTTTTGGTACCTGGTGAACTAACTGACAGAAAGTGATGCCTCCAGTTCCTGGTAAGGACCCATGAACCTTCGGTATGGTATGACTTTCCTTCCTCTTGCCTCTGAAGACTGTGGACTCTGATTTGTGCCATCCGACTCTGCCATCACATCACCATAGTAACAAGTGCACTGACTGCAGCGCTCAGAGCACTTCCTTGTGAAGATGACTGTGTAGGAGCATGCACTGCCTACCCTTCCTGTTAGCACTTTTGCTCCTCCCATTCACCCTCTCCCCATGCCCATAACCACGCACACCTTTTAAATCCACTTCATCCTGGCCTCTGATCCTCTCCTTCTCCCAGAGATACTCCTCTCTGTAAATCTGAAGCTCAGTACCACACTTTTCTGTTTTTCATCTCTAGTTACCTGACCTAGCACCTGGCCATCTTTGGAAGGCACTAACTCCCTTATATTTTGAAACATAGGGAAGTCTGCTTTTCCAAATCTCACCTCTTTATACTAGACACAGTCCAGAATCATTATCCATTCTCATTCCTGCTTTCAGATTAGCCCACCAGCATTGCTTTTTAAACCCATCCATTAAAAGCTCCTGGCATTCACTCATGTCAGCCTCTTCTCCTCTCTGCTATTGTCATTTTCATGCCTCTGATATCTCTCACCAATTCATCAACAGCTTCAGGGCCTGAGACAGGTCTTCTCCCTACTCCCAAGCCATATTCTCCATAGGAACAACAGTAACATCTATTTACCAGGTTCATCTCAAGTCTTACCTCATGTCCAAGGATATTGTTGCCTCCACCTTGGTTATTTTATAATTTATAGCTGCTCTGTTTCCTAACAGCTAGTGTAAACCCCCTACTTCCACTGAAGCCTTTGTTTCCACTCAGTTTGCATTTTTTAACTATAAGCTTGACCCATTATCAAAATTTATATGACCTCCACTATGATCTAATCTTGCATTTACTCAAAAACAGAAAATATGAATTTTGTCTTTGTGTGTAACCACTAAGAATAAGTAAATTTCTTAACGTATTTGTCAGGTAATAGTGGCCATGCACCTTTGTGCAGTTTAGGGAATTTACTTTGGAGAAAGAGGATTATTATCCTTAATCTCCCTCTTTTCAACCCATTAAATTGTAGAATAATGGCTGCAATGAAGGGGAGGTCTTTTTTTATGCAGTGAATGAGGGAAGTGTAACTTGTATTCTTCCCCACCAGCTGCCTGGATCCCACAGCTGATTCAGCCCCAAGGATGCAGCCTCTCTTCCCAGAATCCCATGGCGACTCTCCCCTCTTGACTACATTTCCCAGAATCCTCCTCAACTCCTAATCCCACCTATCTTGCTTCCCTATTTATCAACCAATAGGACAACATATACACAGAAGGACTTCCCCCATCAGGGAAGGAAGCTACACACAGAAGAGAAGCAAGATGGGACTGAAAACAAAGAAAAACTCCATTTAACCCTTTGGATTGACACCAAGATTTGCTTAGCTCTCTTTTATTCATGGCTCATGTTCGTTGTTTTTGTTTTTTTATTTTTTGTGATTGAGCCTAATTATAGAAAATATATTAATTATCCATATTCCTTATGCTATCTCTGAACTCATTCTGGCAAGACTCAAGCTACACAGAAGATGCCACCCACTGTAAATGTATAGTACCTAGTAGTTTCATAAATTTGTTTTGAACATGTAAATGAATAAATACCTGAAATAACTCATCCCTAAGAAAATTATCATGGAAATTTCAATGATCTTAGGGCTTTTGCTTGACTGTTTCACTTTGTTTTTATGGCCACTGTGAAATTCGTTATAGCAATGAGGAGTTTTCAAAATCATTTTGTTTCCTTAAGAGAGTTTAATATAATATTCTTTATAGATTTTGTACAATACTCTTTAAACGTTAAAACACTGGAACATGAAAACTGTGTAAGAAAACAAATGCAATTTTATTTATTTTCTCCCTTCCTTCTCCTCTGTATCAAGAACACTGTTTCTTGAGGTACACAGTGATTTCCAAGGGTAGAATTGTAATGAACAGAGTGGGAAAGTGTTGGGGAAGTCCTGTGTATATGTTAATAAATTACTGCTGGCCAATAGGAATCTAGATAGGTGGGGCTAGGAGTCCAGGAGGATTCTGGGAAGGAGAACACAAGAGTCGACATGTGACGCCATAGGGGTAGGAAGCCGGGAACTATTCTCCGGTAAGAGACATACTTAGATTAACAATTATGGGGTAATTACTTAAGGCAGAGCTAGCCAGTAAGAGACAAGCAAGGCCAACAGCTTCATAATTAATATAGCCTCCTGTGTGTTTATTTGGGACTGATGCGGATCTGGAACCAGGCGGGCGGGAAGGCTCCTCTCAAAGAAAAAGCTTCTCTTAATAGGAAAGGCCATGAGAACTCTTTACATATGGCTTCTCAGGTTGCCTGACATTTGTGAAATTTTTGGCTATGGCCCTCAAGTACATAAAACAGTTACATGAAGTGCAGCAACTGTTGGAGACCTGTCTGGTGTCTTAGCCAGGTCTACCAGAAGACTGCTTAGTGAGGAGTGGAGTCCAGCATGGTAAGTCAGATTTCCTATGGGAGTACTCCAGGAGGAACCAAGAATTGGCAATGAAGCACTGAGTACAAATATCACTAAACATCAAGTGAAATTTTTGGAGGAGAAAGTTTCAAAGTAACTAGAATTTCAAAACTCTGGCTTGGAGGCTTAAAGATACTGTAGTTGTAACTTGAGAAATAGAGCTTTGTTAAATTTAGAAGTTTAGGAAGAGCATCCTAAGCAGGAGGAGCTAACAAAAACACAAGCATACAAATAAATTATTTTTGGGGACAATGAATAGATAGACTGACTCTATCTGAGAATATTTTGGGGTATGTTTAGATTTTAGTTCTAATGTATCTTATTAATAAAGGGGATACGTTAGATATATATCTGTGAATACTTGAGCAACCAAGCTCATCTAACCATCCGAGAAAGAATGAAAGGCAAAGGATATACATTAAAATGGGGGCATTTCACCATCTATTCAACCAATAAGGCAAAATGTGTTGTGACAGAACTAACATTTATAGAGGCTTGGGGAAGGATTGCCTACTCTGGCTTTCAAAATTCAATATGAGATTGTTAGAAGCTGACATACAACCATGTGTAAGCTACCATGTTGGTGATACTTTATGGGTGTAGCTTCTTTCATTATGAGGAGACAGGCTACTACACTTAAATTCCCAATCCTCTGTTTCTTAAAATCTCTCCTCCCTGCTCTGTGACTCTTCTGTAGTACTCCCTGAGCCTCTGTGTGAGAGTGGTTTAAAGATGTGTCCCTGGCAACTGTGCTTTACCACTCCACATTTTTATTGGTGGTGCTTCTTTACAATCATCTGTGATGGTGCAAAGAGAAGTTTCCTTGATGGCAATACAGAAATATACTTATCTGTGGATACATAGACAAATATTTAAAGCGTAGTTAGGGATTATGCTATTTTCATAAAGTGTTGCAGGTTCTCCTCTGAGATTCAGAACTTCACTAGCCCTAGGAAGTTGACTAGGTTTCCAGGAATATGCATGCCTTCCCTCTTGTTGAGAAGGTCTAATTCTAATTAGAGAGCAGAGGGTCACCTTTATGGCATACAGGCAGCTATCGAATATTTAGGGATATCATGCCATACTGGTGATTGTTGTGGTTCACAGGTGTTAGAGATGCATAGGAAAATTGGTTGTTCCCTCTTTGGAAGCTTGCATCTCACTAAGGAAAAATGAGAGTAGTTACATGGCGCTATATCTGAAGTGTATAGTGTCTTCAATTGGGATTTAACTTTTACCTCCAGAACCCAATCAAGAGAAAACAAAGTAGCCAGGAATGTCTTGGGAGTTTCTGTGACAACCCCAAACAACTCAAAAGAGGGCCCCATTGATGAAGACAAAACCTACACAATTCATGTAATATTGAGAAGTCATCTGTTCCTTATATAGAACCTCAGCCCTACATGCTATCATCTTTGTTATAGGAAGGTATTCTTCATGCCACCAAAGAAGAAATATAAACCCCAACATAGCCACAAACTTTTTGATCTGCAGTGGTGTCTGGACTGCTGCAAGCTATATTAGTTAACCAAACTATACCTGAGGGAGTAAACAACACATATCTGATTTGACTAAAGTCCCACTCCACAAGACAGGACCTACAGTCAACACTGCTTGGATGACTAAGAACCTGAAACAAGATTGCCTGAGTAAAACAAATATTGCTGTTCTAAACAAAGCAAAATAAAATTAGTAATAAAATGACTCCTAGTGATATTCCGCTATCCTCATAGATCAGTGCCTGGCTTAGCCATCATTAAAAGAAGCCTTCCATTGTTGGTGTCAGGATTTTTGTCAGCTAGTCCTTTGGCTTTTGGAGGGAGTATTGTCATCCCAGAAGAAAAAATTCATTTTAACTATATATGTATATTCATACACAGTCTTAAGTGTAAAAATTGTTTGTGTTTTAGGTAGTTAATAGCATAATTACCTATGTCTTTTCAGGTATCCTTACTGTTCTTTTACTCTTTTCCCTGCTACATTTGTATGTCATCCCTCCCTAAATAGAGTCCCTCCTTTTTCCTATTTCTCCAGTCAGATCGCAGTTAATGCATTCTCTGCTATGCCTCCCTCTACTGTTACCTCACTTGCCTAAGATGGAGGTAGTCATTTTTTTACTTTACTGGTTTAAGCGTTTATTCCAAGATATAAACTCACATCTGAAGATTTGTAGCTAGGAGTCTCTGATGAGAGAGAACATGTGACATTTGTGGATTTTTTTATTTTATTTTGTTTTGTTTACCTCACTCAATATAATCTTGTCTAGATCCATCTATTTACCTGCAAAACTACACCCATAAAGTCTCACCAACATGAGTTCCTAAACATGAGGTCAACAAGGACAGCAACAGCAGTGGATGGAAAAATCCCTCAAGGCCTCATCCTTACAGGGAGAACTACAAGCAACTAAAGAATACTGAGAGTGGGAGAAATCATCTTCCCTAGGAAATAATTAAATCATTTGTTTACCCAATACCAAATGGTCATCCCGGAAAACATACTTACAAGTAACATTAAACAGACTGAGTAGGTTATATTTAAGATAGTGCATATATATGCATGTAAATTACAATATAATATGTATAATAGATAATATAAAATATAATATAATAACAATAACAATATATGCCTGTAGTAACAATTAATGGGAAAAAGGCCATGACTTTAAAGAGAGCCAAGTAGGGAGCAATTATATCTGTGTACATATATACCTCAATTATTATCATTTCTTGATGAAAAGCAGATGAGTATTTAGGTTTGGTATTCGAATATCACAAATACAAGAAGATACTCCAAGGTAAGGTTTTGAAGTTCATTTTATACTCTCAGGAAGTTTGTGTTCTTAGTATAGCAAATATAACATAAGTGTTAAAAGGACATGGAAAATACACTGTGAAATATAATGTTGAGAAATTTAATACCTGAAATGTGTCTAAATCAATGAAAGTAGATTAGATAAACATATCTAAACAGCATTTTAAACCTTGATTACTAAGTAAATCATTCTTTTTTATTATGAATAGATTAATTAAATTTTAGATTGTTGGACATTATACAAGGAGTGACATATTCTTAAACTTGAGGAAGAGATATGCCTGGTGTTCATGGCAGACAAAGAAGAAGAGATATTAAAGTAAGAGCTAGATCTAATTATGACCATTATGCTCTGACCAGTGTCCCTCCAGTGCCTACCTCATTGGTAATTAACTCAATCTCCAGATATTGGTCTGCTGCTTCTGAGTTCCCCCAAATTGCTTCCAGACCAGGAAGCAGGGGTGGCAAGTCCAGATTTGTATATTTAACTGGACTTTTTCCTGCCTTTGCCATGGTAAGATGTCTTGGATGCTTTGTTTCTTAAAATATTCATCTACTTTCTGTGGCAGTCGCCGTTCTGGCTGGTTCCTATGGGATGAGCTTAGTCTGTACTCCAACCATTCAGGATCCCATACATAACTGGACCAAGAAATTTACCTTCTCATCATGCTCTTTGAGAATCTGTTGTTTCACAAAATCAAGATATGCTGACTTCTGGTCTTGACTTGTTATCTACTGCCATTCCTTGTTTGTCTACATTGATGTCCACAGTTTATTGTTCCAGTAGATATCATCTGCTGACTCTCCCCATAAGTAGCTCACATGTCATCCAACTCCATCTTAAACTACAACAACAAATAAGATGCCCTTTCTAGACTGTACCTAAAGTTCTTACCATCTTTGATTATATCTTTATCTTTTATAAGCAATACAAATTTACAATTTAGAACTTTGTATAACACAGTTGGCAATTGGATCCTGTCTCCTGAACAGCCTGCCATCTCTGAAAGTGTAGATCCAAGCCTTTTTCTTTTATATATATATATATATATATATATATTTGATTTTTTATTTTTAAATTTAAATTAGAAACAAGGATGCTTCACATGACAATTCCAGGTCCCTCTCCCTTTCCCTCCGCCCCCCACTCCATGCCCTGCCATCAACCTCTCCAAAATCCCCTCATTTTTCTAGGGAGGGTGAGCTACTCCTTGGGGGTGTCCATAGTCTGTTATTTCATTCAGAGCAGGGCCTAGACCCTCCCCCAATAGTCCACAGTGAAAGTGCATCTCTCATTGATAGATGGGTGTCCAAGTCCATTTGTATACACAGGATGAATACTGATCTACTACCCAAGGCTCAATAGATTACCTATGCCTCTTCACTAACACCCACATTCAGGGGGTCTTGATCAGTCACATGCTGGATTCCCAGCCATCAGTCTGGGATTCAAGAGCTAACCCTTGTCAGGTCAGCTGTTTCTGGGGGTTAAACCAGCCCAGTCTTAACCCCTTTGCTCATGAATCCTCCCTCTCTGTCACTGGATTTCTTGAGTTTAGTTCAGTGTTCAGCTGTGGGAGTCTCCCTCTGCTTCCATCAGCTATTGAATGAAGGTTCTGTTACCCAGACTCTGGCCATGGGATTGTAGGCTGGCACTCCCCAGATTTATATCTAAAATCCATATATGAGAGAGTACATGCCATGTTTCTCTTTTTGTGACTGTGTTACCTCACTCAGGATGGTTTATTCTAGTGCCATCCATTTGCCTACAAATTTCAGTATTCCATTGTTTTTTTCTGCTGAATAGTACTTCATTGTGTAAATGTACCACATTTTCCTTATCCACTCTTTGGATGAGGGGCATCTAGGTTGTTATCAAGTTCTGGCTCTTACAAATAATGCTGTTATAAACATAGTGGACCAGACATCCTTGTTGTATGAATGGGCATCTTTTGGATACATACCTAAGAGTGGAGGTGCAGGGTCTTGTGGTAGGTTTATTCCCATTTTTTTGAGGAATCTCCATACTGATTTCCAAAGTGGCTGTAAAAGTTGACACTCCCACCAGCAGTGGAGGAGTGTTCCCCTTTCACCACATCCTTTCCAGCATAAATTGTCGTTGGTGTTTTTGATTTTAGCCATTCTGACAGGAGTAAGATGGTATCTCAGAGTAGTTTTGATTTGCATTTCCCAGATAGCTAAGGATGTTGACCACTTTCTCAATTGCCTCTCAGCCATTATAGACTCCTCTATTGAGAATTCTCTATTTAGTTCTGTAGCCCACTTTTTAATTGGATCCTTTGGTGTTTTGGAGACTTGCTTCTTGAGTTCTTTGTAAATTTTGGAGATCAACCCTCTGTCAGATGTTGGGATAGTGAATATCTTTTCCCAATCTGTGGGTTGCCTTTTTTTCTTGCTGATGGTGTCCTTTGCCTTACAGAAGCTTCTCAGTTTCAGCATGTCCCGTTTATTAATTGTTGACCTCACTGTCTGTGCTACTAGTGTTATGTTCAGGAAGCTGTTTCCTGTATCAATTCGTTCAAAGGTACCACCCACTTTCTCTTCTAAGAGGTCCAATGTGGCTGGATTTATGTTGAGGGCTTTGATCCATTTGGACTTAAGGTTTGTGCATAGCTATAGACATGGATCTATACACATTCTTCTACATGTCACCATCCAGTAATGCCAGCACCATTTGGTGAAGATGCTTTCTTTATTCCATTGTATATTTTTAGATTCTTTGTTGAAGATCAGATGTTCATACATGTATGGGTTAATATCAGGTTTTTCAATTCGATTCTCTTGGTCTACCTGTCTATTTTTGTGCCCAAACCAAGCTGTTTTCAGGACTACAGCTGTACAATAGAGATTGAGGTTTGGGGTTAGCGATGCCTCCAGATGTTGCTTTGATGAGTAAGGTTGTTTTGCCTGTCCTGGGTCTTTTGTTTTTGCATACAAATTGATTATTTTTCTTTCAATGTATGTGAAGAATTGTGCTGGTGTTTTAATGGGGATTGCATTGAATCTGTAGATTGCTTTTGGCAGGATTGCCATTTTTACTACATTGATCCTACCTATCCAAGAACATGGGAGATCTTTTCATTTTCTGAGGGCTTCTTTAATTTCTTTCTTTAAAGACTCAAAGTTCTTACAATACAGGTCTTTCACTTGTTTGGTTAGTGTTACCCCAAAGTATTTTATGTTGTTCATGGCAATTGTAAAGGTCGATGTTTCTCTGATTTCTTTCGCAGCCATTTTATCATCTGCATATAGTAGGGCTACTGATTTTCTTGAGTTGATCTTGTAGCCTGCCACTTTGCTCAAGGTGATTATCAGCTGTAAGAGTTCCCTGGTAGATTTCTTTGGGTCATTTATGTAAACTATCATATCATCTTCAAACAGTGAAAGTTTTACCACTTCCTTTCCAATTTGTATCCCCTTGATCTCCTTTTGTTGTCATATGGCTCTAGCTGGAAATTCAAGTACAATATTGAAAAGGTATAGAGAGAGTGGACAGCCTTGTCTTGTTCCTGATTTTAGAGGAATTGCATTGAGTTACTGTCCATTTAGTTTGATATTGGCTGTTGGTTTGCTGTATATAGCTTTTATTTTGTTTAGGTATGTTCCTGTTATCACAGATCTCTCCAAGACATTTATCATGAAGGGGTGTTGGATTTTGTCAAAGGCTTTTTCTGCATCTAGTGAGATGATCCTGTGAGTTTTGTTCTTCAGCTTGTTTCTATGTTTGATTACATTGATGGATTTTTGTATGTTGAACCATCCCTTCATCCCTGGAATGAAACCTACTTGATCATGGTGACTGATTGTTTTGATGTGATCTTGGATCTGATTTGTCAGTATTTCATTGAGTATTTTTGCATCTATGTTCATGAGGGATATTGGCCTGAAGTTCTTTTTCTCAGTTGTGTCTTTGTGTGGCATGGGGATCAAGGTTACTGAAGCCTCGTGGAAAGAGTTTGGCAAAGACCCTTTTGCTTCTATTGTGTGGAATACTTTGACAAGAATTGGTATAAGCTGTTCTTTGAATTTCTGGTAAAATTCTGCACTGAGGCCATCTGGACCTGGACTTTTTTTGGTTGGGAGACTTTTGATGACTGCTTCTATTTCCATAGGGGTTATAGGTCTATTTAAATTGATTATCTGTTCTTGATTTTGGCAAGTGATATCTATCCAGGAAATTGCCCGTTACCTTTAAATTTTCAAATTTTGTGGAGTACAGGTTTTCAAAGTATGACCTGATGATTATCTGAATTTCCTCAGAGTCCATTGTTATGTCCCCTTTTCATTTCTGATTTTGTTAATTTGCATGTTCACGCTCTGCTCTTTGGTAAATTTGGACAAATGTTCATCTATCTTGTTGATTTTCTCAAAGAACAAACTGTTCGTTGCATTGATTCTTTGTATTGTTTTCCTAGTTTCTACTTTATTCATGTCAGCCCTCAGTTTAATTATTTCCTGAGGTCTACTTCTCCTGGAGGAGTTTGCTTCTTCGTGTTCTAGAGCTTTCATCTGTGCTGTTAATTCCCTAGTGTAACTATTCACCAGTTTCTTTATGTGTACACTTAGTGCTATGAACTTCCCCCATAGCACTGTTTTCAATTTTCCATAGGTTTGGGTATGTTGTGTATTCATTCTCATTGAATTCTGGGAAGTTTTTAATTTCTTTTTTTATTTCTTCTTTGAATCAGTAATGGTGCAGTTGTGCATTATTCATTTTCCATGAGTTTGTAGGGTTTCTGCAATTTGTGTTGTTGTTGAATTCTAATTTTAATGCATGGTGGTCTGATAAGATGCATGGAGTTATTCCAATTTTTTTGTAGCTGCTGAGTTTTGATATGTTGCCAAGTATATGGTTGATTTTTGAGAAGGTTCAATGTGGTGGTACAAAGAAGGCATATTCTTTTTTTATGTGGATGTAATGTTCTATAGATGTCTGTTAATCCCAATTGGGTCATAACTTCTATTAGACATTTTGCTTCTTTATTGAGTTTCTGTCTGGTATTCCTGTCTAGTGTTGAGAGTGGTCTCTCACCATAAATGTGTGGGGCTCTATGTGTGATTTGAATGTTAGTAATATTTCTTTTATGAACCTGGATGCCTTTTTATTTGGGGCATAGATGTTCAGAATTGAAACTTCATCTTGGTGGATTTTGCATGAGATGGGTATGTAATGATCTTCTTCATCTCTTTTGATTGATTTTATTTTAAAGTCTAATTTGTTAGGTATTAGTATTGCTATCCCTGCTTGTTTCTTGGATCCATTTGATTGGAAATTTTTTTCCCAACCTTTAACTCTCAAGTAAGGTCTGTCTTTGAGGCTGAGGTGTGTATCTTGTATGCAGCCCAAGGATGGGTTCTGTCCTCGAATCCATTCTGCTAGCCTGTGTCTTTTATGGGTGAGTTAAGGACATTAATATTGAAGGATATTAATGACAGTTGATTGCTCATTCTTCTTTGATTTTGAATGATTGTTGGTGGTGGAATTATGTGTGGAATTCCACCCCTTTTTTCATTTGGCTTTTGGTAAAGTGGGATTATCTAATGTCTATATGTTTCTGGTTGTAGTTAACTTCCTTGGGTTGGTGTTTTTGTTCCAGAATTTTCTGTAGGGCTGGGTTAGTGGATATGTATTGCTTGAATCAAGTTTTGTCATGGAATATCTTGTTTGCTTCATCTATAGTGATTGAGAGCTTTGCCGGGTGTAGTATTCTGGGCTGGCATCCATGGTCTCTTAATGTTGGTAGAATATCTCTCCAGGTCCTTCTGGCTCTCAGAGTTTCCATGGAGAAGTCAAGTGTAATTCAGATAGGTTTGCCTTTATATGTTATTTGACCTTTTTCCTTAGGTGCTCTAAGTATTCTTTCTTTATTTTGTATGCTTGGGGTCTTGATTATTATGTGGCCAGGGTACTTTTTTGTTGTGATCCACTCTATTTGGTGTTCTTTAAGCTTCTTGTACCTTCATTGACATATCTTTCTTTAGGTTGAGAAAGTTTTCTTCTATGATTTTGTTGAATATATTTTCTGCCCCTTTGATGTGGTTTTCTTCACCTTCTTCTATACATATTATTCTTAGCGTGTACCACCACTGGCCAGCCAGATTGTGGGTTTTTTTATTGTCTGTATTTCAGTTTTCAAACCTTGCTCAGTTTGATTTGTTTCTTGCAATTTTCGGTTTAACTTTTTGTCCATTTGTTGCATTTATTGAATTTTTGGGGTTGTTTTTTCTTCCATTTCTTGCAGTTTTTTGTTTTTTTTTTCTTCTTCAATTTCTTGCAGTTTTTTGTTTTTTTTTCCATTTCTTGCTTTTTTTTGGTTTCTTTTTTCTCCTTTTTTTGAGGGAATTTCCTTTATCCTATTTTATGGCCTCTATCATTTTCATGAAGTTGTTTTTTAGGTCATTCTCTTCTGCTTCATTTCCATTGGAATGTTGGAGTCTTGCTGGTGTGGAGTCTCTAGAATCTGGTGGTGTCATATTTGTTTTTCTGTTGCTGAGTGTGTTTTTGTATTGTCTTTTTACATCTCTTCTTCTAGTGGGTGCAGAAAGAGCCCCTTACTGGTCTGGTGGTTAGGGGACCAGAATTCACTTTTGAGGGTGCAAGCAAGTCCAATACTCTGGTGATTCTTCTCTTCCTCATCCTAACTCTGGTCCTGTGGGTGGAGAAGAAGCCCAGGAATATGGGGTGTGTAGTCTCCCTCCTAGTCCCCTGGTTCCTTTGGTGGAAGACAAGACCTGGGATCTGGGGTACGTGGCTACTGCCTGGATTGGAGGCTCTGTGGCAGTCCCCAGGCACTGGTCTCCTGGACCCGCTGGTCCCCTGGTCTGGTCCCGCTGGGCCCACCGGACCCATTGGTCCCACTCGTCCCCTGGACCTGCTGGTCCCCTGGTTTGGACCCGCAGGTTCCCTGGTCTTGTTGGTGGGAAGAGAAGACCTAGGCAATCCCCAGGCACTGGAATGCAGGCCAGGATGCAGGGCCTGATTTACCTGGTCCTGCTGGTTCCCTGGGCCTGCTGGTCCCCTGGTCTCCTTCGTGGAAGAGACGACCTGGGATCTGGGGTGCTTGGCTCCTGCCAGCATGAGAGGCTCTGTGGGAGTCCCCAGGCACTGGGAGGCAAGCCCAGATGCAAGGCTTTGTTTACCTGGACCTGCTGGTCTGGTCTCCTTGGTGGAAGAGAAGACCTGGGATCTCGGGTGCATGTCTCCCACCAGGATGGAAAGCTCTGTGGCAGTCCCCTGGCAATCCCCATGGAGAGTGAGAGTAGTATCTAGGGTGGGACTGTAGGATTAAGTTTAAATGCTCAGACAGAACCAAATTTGTAGTGTTTGACCAGGAAATAAATTTTCCATTGGTATTATAATATAGTTAAATAATTTCCTACTTCCTTTTCTTACCTCCATAACTTCCCATGTACCTTGGCTGTCTTTTAAATTCATGGTGTCTTTTACTTTAATTATTATGTGTTTGTGTGTGTGTGTGTGTGCAGGGTGCATTAAGCAAACAATATACTATATATCATGTAAATTGAATATATATATTCATTTATTTAGGATCTATATATATGTGTGTATGCATATATATGCCTAAACACATAATACAACCTGTTTAATCTGTATATGTTTTATCAAAGAACAATTTTAATCACTCTGCTATTAGGAGACATCCCAAACAGTGCATGTATCCTGAAACACTAGGCAGCCACAGAATTCAGAATAATCCTTGTCAATATTAGAACCAGCATGGACCCTTGCTACTTGAAGACAAATTTCAGTCAGGACTTGGATGAATATGGATCACAAAGTCAAACTCTTCAAACTACCAACATGAGAGTTGCAGCGGTCATTTTATTAACCTTAAAATCACAGCACGTCCCATTTTATACAATTGAAATCTTAGGACTCAGTACATTGGATTACAGTTGAGTTTCCTGAATCCAGGCTCTGTTTCTATTACTCCCTGACCCTCTGTAATGTAGTTTTATTCTCTCCCACTTCAGTGAAACTGCTTCTGTCAAGGTCATGTATGGTAACTATAGTGCTAAATCAAATGTACAAATTATTTGTCTTTATTTTACTTGACCTGCATTCAGTATACTTGACCACATCCTGTTTTTTTGAACAAACCCCTATCTTGACTTCCATGCAACATGTTACTTGTCTGCTTCTTACCTTTAGAGCTACTCTCTCTTAATTTTTTTGATGTCTCAGGTTCTTTTATTTGAACTTTAGATGCCTAAGACCTTCAGGGACCCATCCTAAATCCTTTCCTGTGTCGAGAGGACCTCGTTCATTTCTAAAGGTTTAAATAACATATTTATACTATATGTTATCAAATATGTATTTTTATTATAGAATATTATTTTACATCTACATATCCATGAGTCACCTGTACTTATAGTTTTATAAAGACCTCAAGATTAACTAAAAGGGTTCTTTAACAGTCAGATATGTTTTACAACTCTTCCTCCAGCTGTCCCTAGAGAGATGCTCCATTTCTCAATTTTCTATCTTGCAGTCTCTTGTAAATTAAATTGATTAGTTTCTTTTGTCCTCTTTTCATTTCATTTTATATCCCAATAATCCTGATAATTATGTGTATTGTATCAGTCTTGTATTCAAAACACCCCGCCCCTCTCTCTGAAACAGAGTATGTAGCTCTAACTGGTCTGGAACTCATGAATTAGACCCAGCTGGCCAACTGGCCTAGAACTCTCAGACATCCACTTTCTTAGCCTTCAGAGTACTGGGATTCAAGGTGTTCACCATGCCCATGCCAGAATCATCCATTTCTGGACACCACAGTTGTATACTTGCTGCTGTGTCCATAACCCTGTTCCATATATTCATATATTGGCAGTATGGTCTCTCTTAAGTGGTAAACTAAATAACGTTACCAGCCTGTACAAAACATTTAAGTGGCTTGTGTGTTAACTCAGAAGAAATCTGAATTCCATTTATTCATTTTGATAGGATGCTTTCTTGGGGCTGGACCACCATTCTTATTCCTTACTGAATACCAGATCCTTGAGTCGTCTCTAAAGTTGCTCATGTGCAAGGGTTTTGCCAACTTAGAAACTTTGAGTCACTTTTCTTTCTCCACAGAACTTTCATTTCTACTCAGTTTCTACAAGTGTTAGCATAAATGTCATCTCCATAATGACAACTTCTCTTAGCATACTAATTAAACTTGGTCATTCTGTAATTTGTTTTAAATATCAAACCTTTGTGTTTTTTTCTTAATATATAGCATCATATGGCAGTCTTTCCAACTGCTGTTTGTTTTCAAGGAATAGATTTAAATGCTACCGCTGACTGTTTCACTAGCATTATTATAGTAGCTGGTACATAGCAGATAGTTGATGAACATTTCTTATGAATTTCCAAAAATATCACTCATCAAATAGAAACATTAGAGGGGTGTGTCATCACTGTGGATAAAACACAATTTACAGAAGGAAAAAACTCACTTTTTTCTTTATAAAACATAAAAATCAGAACTAAAATTAATAAATGATCTAGAAAAGGACTTTTTCAGTGGATTAACAGATTACTGTCTCATTTGGAAGGTGATACTATTTTCTCATTTGACTTACAAGGTCATAGATTACACAGTCATTAGACATCACTTTTTCCTTTTTACTCATAAAATGTAATACCAAAAAAACAGATAGATGGTTTTACAAGTTAGAGTATAGTAGTTTTGTGACATTACCTGTTATTTATCAACTTCTAACTTCAAAGTTTTCTCATCCATTGAGTAGTTTGGCAAGGTTACTAGTATCTAATAATATCATAAATAAAAGTGAAATAACATGTGAGAATACACTTAACTCAATGTCTTGCAGATGTTAAAGCATTCAGTAAGTGCAAACTGCAAGTCACAATTACTGTTTGCAATATAAGGCTCAATTATGAATTAATATGACTTTCCCAGGTTACTAACTAAATCTGAGCTAATATCCTCATTCATTCTCAAACCATAGCACTCTCAAATAAAGGAAAGCCTCAGAATACAAGCTGATGTGCCTGAAGGTTTTCTTTCATAAACTCTTGGTGGTTTTCTGTAGTTGTCTCCATCAGTTGCAAAATTATGTTTCCTTGATGAATTCTGGGTGAAGACAACACTTATCTGTGGATGTAAAGACAAATGTTTACAGAATGTTGTTAGGGATTGTGCTAGTTTTTAGTAAATTAGTGGCTATTGATACTCCTCCATAATCATGATTTCACTAGTCCTGATTATTTGGATATTTTCCTGGTACCTGTCATGGTATTCCATTTGTTAAGTAGGTCTATATCCAAGTAGAGAGCTGGTGGTTCCTACCAAGATGTGCCTGCCACTACTGCATCAGTAAGGCTATAGTGCCATGCTTGGCATTGATGTGGTTCATAGGCATCATAGCTGAGTAGGTCTGTTGTTACTTCCCTACTTTGGAAGCTTGCTTGGTGGCTTCTGGTAGACCCTAGGGGAGAAGCCATTTATGTCATTTCTAGCTAAGGGTCTTTGGGCCCTGTGTCTGAAGTGCATACTCTCTTCAGCAATAGGACTTGCTTTCCACCTCTTGGGGGGGCATCAAAGGCAATAGTACCCACAAGTAGTAAACAGAGAGGGCTAACACTAACACAGAAATTTTAAACCTCAAAGCCCATCCCCAGTGATCTATCTCTTCAAACAAGGCTAGATATCCTAATCCTTTCCAATAAGTCCTATCAACTGAAGACTAGGAATTAAAATACAGGGGGGGGGCATTCTCATTCCAAACATTTCATTCAGTTTAACAAACTCCAGTTTTGAATTTTTTCCTATTTGAGAAAGTTGCTATTTTTCTGAGGCATTTTCCTACTTGTCCCAAAACTTCTGTCACTTGCATACCTCAACTTGTTTGCCCTGCTGCTCTCTACTCCCTCCCTAGATATTCCTTCACCCAGGGGCTATGGAACGCTGAACTAAGGCTCCTCAGCTTGTATTTCCTACTCCCAGGCTACCATGGTAGCACAATTTTCAGTAATAGGTTATCTCTCAAGTTGCGGATTTCCTGATGCCCTTCACGTTATGTAGAGAGATGAAGTAGTACTTAATTCCATAACGTATTTACTCTAGGAATCACTCTTCCTAAAACTGTAAGTCTCTTGACATGAATGAAGTATCCTAAAGAAAACATTTATACCCCTGCCAGTGGCTATCAGACTGTTTAGACAAGGGTCTCCAAGAAAGTCTAATATCCCATAGGAACCATGGAGAAGAACCGTGATGGGAGAAGAAAAAGGCCAGTGCCCTAGTGATAGCTAGAGGAGAAACGGACTTGATGTTGTGCTGGCCACCTTTGTTCTAATTTGCATTGGATACGTCTCCTTTAACTGCTTTCCCCTGTTATCTGTTTAGTGAGCCCAATGAAGACAGGTGGCTGGGACTAATTTGGGCTCTATCACCCAGGCTTTTGCCTATCACTCCTGGTAGCAAAACCTGAACCTCAGTTGGGTGCCTGTGAGGATTATGAACTTGTCCTGAATGAAAATCCCTCCAACTTTCACCTTGTTTATCTTTTGAAAGTAACCTATTTTCCCCCCTTTCTGCCTAAATGTTGCAGGCTGAAGTACTGTTGGACTTATTTCCTGTCTGTGCATAGCCTGTCTTTCTCTCTGCAGTAGTCAGGTACCTATCCTTTCACTCCCTTTATACCTTTTTGAAGTTCTTTCTCTCTGTCTTTGACATAGTATATTTCTTTCATGTTCTGACTCTCCTTTACTGGATCATAGAGAGACAGCTTCTAGTCCACCATCTTACACAGAAGTTTCAATACCATTTTTCTTTTCTTTTTTTTACTGTTGGAGGAACTCATAGTTTAGAACATTACTTGAGTCTGATAGAAGAATCTGAATTTGTGGTTTTGAACAACTGTAGACACGTGGGGACCCTTGGAGATATATTAAATGCATTTGCTTTGTGAGATGAACACCAGGACACAATGTTATAGTGTGGTTCTTATATTCAATTCCAAGAGATATATTGAAGAGTTTGGTCACTAACCTATGGTGAAAGCTGTAAGAAGTTATACCTAAAGGAAGGAACAAAATTAGGTTATTGGGTAAACGTTATTGAAGTAGTGTTTGGACCTCTTCCCTATTTTTCTTTCCTTCCTGGCTGCCATCAAGCTTCTAACAATATGGTCCTTCCTTTGATGTGCTTCATTTCCACAGGTCCCAAATCATTAAGAGCTAAGTGATCTTGGCTACAGTCTTTCAAATCATTAGCCAAAATAAATATATTTTCCTCATAAATTGATTATCTAAAGTATTTTGTAACACTACTTAAGATTGGACTAACATACTATAATAAATATTTTAACTCATAAGTTAGGCTAAGAAAGAGTTTAACAACAGCTAATAATAAAATGAAGTAATTATAATAATAAATTACAATTAAAGTTATATGATTTAGGACATTCTTTCTTAAAATACCTTGCCTCACTCTCATTCTTCTTGTGATATTGTGAGTGTACAATGAAGTAAATAGAATGATATAAGCCTCATGGCATAGTATTGCACTATCAGTATTATTCTGAACATACAAGAAAAATGATCATCAATCCATACTGATACCAGTTGACTTTGGGTAATAGAATTCTCAGAAAAAACAATTGCAAGTTAGAGTGTATTGCTTCATTTAAGAAGGTCCACCAAATGTGAGTTAAGTAAACTATGACCCTCTAAAAATTCCTCTAAAAATTCTCAGACATTTTGTTTCTTTGCTTTCCTTCCCGAGTGATTACATGAAAATTTTTTAAAATTCCTTTTTGATAATTTCATGGTGAGTATACTGTGTTTTAATCAAATCTACCCGATGCTCTCTAGTTCCTCCTTTACTCCCAACCTCATTTCTCTCTCAACTTTATGTATTCATCTTTTAACCCTACTAAATCCAACTTAGGACTACATACATACATACATATATACATACATACATATGCCGCTGCAACACAGGAAGCTTATCAGGGACTGCATTCCAAAAACCTGATCTTCCTCACTTGGAAGCCATCAGTTGTCAATATCTCCTCATCAAGAAGTAGCACTACATGAATACTTCTCCTAGCATTCTGCATTCTGGGATTTAAGTTGGCTTAATCTTGTACAAAACTTGTGAAACCAGTCATAGCTCCTATTAGTTCAAGTGTGGAAGAACCCTGTCATATCTGTAAAATATTGTTTCATAGCAACTATGCACTACCTCTGGCTCTGACAATCTTCACATACTCTTTTCGATGATGATCACTGAGCTTTAGAGGGTATGTTATATAGTATTCCATTTATGACTGATCATTCCATAGTCTCTTATTCACTACAATCTACCAATGATGAGTATCTATTAATTATAATTGACTGCAAAAAGAAGCTTCTATGATAAGTGTTGATTGGATTATTTATATATTTAATTATTTATTTATCTTTATGTGTATGGCTGTTTTGCCTGCATGTGTATCTAGGTATCACATACAAGCCTAATACCCCATGGCAGCCAAGAGACTATCTCTTGGTACTAGAATTACAGATGTGAGCCACTGTGTAGATGCTGAGAATTGAACTCAGGTCCTGTGGGAAAGCAGTTAGGATTCTTGACTGGTCAGCTATCTCTCTAGCTCAAAATAAATGTTTAAGAGAAAGCTTGCTACTTTGTCCACTCATTATACAATATTGTGTGGTGCTCCTCTAGGGCTTATAGTGTACCCAGCCATAGATTTTTGGTTGTTAGAAGTACCACCATGAATTCTTTCTTATGAAGAAGACCTTAAATCCAATCTAAAGGTAGTTGGTTATTTGCCAAACATAGGCAGGACAATATCAATAGACATATCTTGATAAGATGATAATTATATTTCACAGGTTTCACAGAAGGGAAGGATCATTCATTATTTCTCCCCACCCCTATAGCATATGTAGTTCCTAGAAAGCTAGCCAGTAGCAATGGACTTTCTGGATCAGTCCTAGTTCATTATTCATATCCTGAGTCAAGTATATGGTATGTACAGCAATAGATTATTACCCTCAAGTTATGGAACATAACCAAGAGTCATCAAAACAACCTGTATCATCTTGGAGTTCTATGGTATCCCACTGACCAACAACTCAAAGTGAAGTTGGAACATATAAACACTTCGCACTGGGTTTATTTGTTGTTTGGAGTTTTTTGTTTTGTTTCAATTTGTTTGTCCTGGAGGGATTGATAGCCTCTGGAAAAAGTAACTTTATTCAAACTTTTTGTATGTATATATGTATATGTTTTAGTATTTTGGAACCTTCTACAGTACTAGGTTTCCCTATGACTTTGTAAGAAATTCTATCAATTCTTTCCTTTGTAATCACTTTTCTTATTAGTATTGACTATTTGTTCAACTGTAAGAATCTCAAAGATAGAGACTATATTATATATTCTTTAGTTTTCAGTGTTTAGAAACTAGAGATTTTCAGTAAAAGGTTTTTGAATGAATAGTTAATGGAATATTTCAGACGAGGCAGCTTGCTCTGTTATTAAGGAGAAGCATTCCGGTTTTCAAGAAAAATAAATTATGATCCCCCAAGTACTTGGTTTCTAAAATATATTTTAGCCTAGTTTCTTTAAATTATTAGAGTCTAAAACAAGGGTATCAACCACTTTCTAGTTTTTCTCAACCTTCCTAATACTGCTACCCTTTAGTACTGTTTCTCATCTTATGATTATCCCCAACTATAAAATTATTTTGTTGTTACTGACTAACTTTAATTTTGCTACTTTTACAAATTGTAATGAAAGTATCTGATATGGGACCCCAAATGGGTTCTGATCCACAGGTTGAGAGCCATTGCTTTAGACAGTCATCTTCTACCAAAATGAAAGACGTTTGTAGATTTAAACAGGTGCCAACTCTAATCACTTGTCTGTCACTCATGGGAGAACTGTTTGGAGAAGAAATTTGAAACTCCTAGGCACCACAGGGAAGGGAATCATAATTTCACTAGGTCCCAATATCTAGAGGAAGAATCCAAAACAACAGGCCCTAAAAAAAATAAAACCACACACACATTGAGTGGCCATATGACAAGTCTCTGTGGTCATTGCCATCACAAAACTAAGTATCTGTCTCTTTATGGAGTCCAGGTTACACCTTTTCCTTGATATAGAATGTCTATCTTGCTTACATGATTGGAGCTGAATATACTCAAGAACTCCTACAGTCCATATTCTCTTCATTAAGTTAATGGAGTGTAACCCTTCTATGCTCTTAAATAAACCATTCATCTGTCTGTGTTGTCTGGGTAATCTCAAACAGACATGTACACCAGGTGCAGAGTCATCCTATATCTTCAAAATGTGATATAAAAATGCATAGAAAACAGAGACTCTTGGAGTACAGAACAATCTGGAAAACCACTTTGTTACACAATATAGAGTGCCTTACTATGGGCTAGGTACAGCCTGATATCCACAAAATATTTAGTATCCATCTGTGAATATTTGTTTAATGATCCAACTATTTTTCTGCCTTTACAGTGTATACAAGATGTAGTTCTCTGTTGGAATTCAGTCATATACTCGTTTTGATTCAGTTGGCATTTCTAGATTTTATCTGTTTTAGGCTGTGACCTTATACTAATTCAGAAATGCTTCCCTTGATTTTACCTGGCAGTTAATGTACAGATCCCAGATACATTAGTTTTAGAGGATATTCAGGAACTCTCTGATACCCACCATCTTTTCCAGAGCTTACCTTTCAATGTGATGTCAGGAACAACTATATGGGAAATGTTTCCTGTTAAATTAGCAATTTGTTGATTTTAAGTAAAATCTGATTTGTAATGATTGGAATACAATTAACTTTACAGCATTTCTAGCAACAGTTGTATTGTACAAGAGTCCAAAGCTCAAACTCTTTTTCTTTGAAGTTGTATGCTGTTTGAAACTTTATAAATATAAATATGCCCTCATGAAGTATTAATAATTCTCTCTAGGCCACAAAGAGAAAAATCAAAATAAAGAAAGAAATTCATAATATCTTTAAATTTACAAGCTGAGAAGTCACTTAAAAAATAATAACCAGACTATGGGATGACTGGGCGGGTAAAGCACTTGTCATGCTAATAATGACCACCTGAGCTCATATTCCAGATCCCATATAAAGCCAGATGCGTTGGTAGCAAGTGCTTGTAATCCCAGCACTACTATGGATAGGCGGGAGGCAGATATGGGAGGATTACAAAAACCTGTAGACCAGCTACCTTGACATGTGAAAAAATAACAAGAAACCAAGTCTCAAACAAATGAGAATGAAAGGACTGACACTTAAGCTTTCCCTATGATCTCCAGGCATGCACTGTGGCACACCTATACGCATAAACCCATGTTCACACGCATACTCACATACACATCGATAACCCATGTATTCACAACACAATGACTAAAGAATACAATAATCAGAAAGCCAAGAAATAATCATTTCTGAATTGTTTTCCTGGAAAATGAAAACAAATCAGTGCTTTACATGATATCACACTCATATTGTGTACACTCACACAGAGACACAAACATGAGCACTCTGGCATTCTGGTGAAATACAGAACAGAGTTCAAACTCATTGTCATCTATTTCTATAAGATGTATTTGAATAAACTTATTTCCCTCTTGAGAGTTTCAATCCCTGGTGGCAATCTTGTTTTATTGGGAAATTCTGAGACAGTTGAGAGCTTTCACTTTGTGGGGTTGTTATTTTTAGGAAAGAGACTTCCTACTTTGAATGCTATGCTTCTTTTCTAAGCCATAGAAAAGATTAGTAAATATTTATTTGCTAACCCTTTGTGTTTTTCACATCTTTCTCCATTTTTATATTTATTTTTTTTTGTCACAGGCAAATACCATTCACACTAATCTCTTGCTTCCCCCGAACCGGAAGCTTACATTTCACACACATTAAAAGACAATGCTATTATCACCTGCATTTTGCTGATGGGGTCACTAAGGCACACTGAAGGTAAGACATTGAAGTCCTCTAATTGTCAGTACCTAGGAATACAGCTTAGGATCCCTGGATCCCAAAGCGTGTTTGTAACTGTTATGTTGCCAAGCTAATTCATTCACACTTCCTTTTGAAGGCAGAGTAGCTTGCTGACTAAGAACATGAATTTTAGGCACGCACTTGTAGTTCATGATCTTAGGAAGCTCAGAGACTATGATGGAGAGATTGAGAATAAACTACCTAGTTACAGGACTATGTGAAGACCAATCAAAATGAACAAACAGAAAACCCACATACCTCAATTAAAATTGTGTGTCTACTTTTTTAGCTCCATAACCCTAGGTAATTTTCTTAAAGCCTTCAAAGCTTAATTCTTCCTTGAGTCAATGGGAGATATTTATTTGGGAGGTCTATTAATTACAAAGTATACTTAGTAAAGTATTGGCATATAGCAAACTGGAATTATTAAAGCTATTTGGTCTATGTATCCAGGGAAATGAAATGCTTTGTACATGGCTACAACACTGGTAATGGAAAAGCAAAGTCTAGTCTATGGATTGCATGGTCCCAAGACCAATACCAATACCAGATGATTTTACCCTCAAGGGTTTTCTTACATTAATTGGCAAGTGAATCAGTACAGAAAGGAAACACAGCATGGTTATAAGCCATAAGGTGGGGGAGGGTATGAATGCATTACAACACTTCAGTGACCCTGCCTGCTGTTGTACACCAGAAACAACAAGCAAAAGAATAATCATCAGAAAGAATCCAGCATTCAAGTTCAGTTTAAATTTGGTAGCTCAGTTAAGTTTATGTTAGCAATACCGACATCACTTAATAAGTTTTCATTAGTTTCCAACTCTAGTAACATAGCATATGTCATCAACCAAAATTCCATGCAATGACAAATGTCTCTACCTCAGCTTTTATCTGCCAGTTTCTTAGCATAATTTATGTTAGGCATTTTTAAGCTATTTGTTCTCAAAGTGTTAAGTCAGATTTTCTCTTCTTAAGTTTAGTTGAAGCAAACATATGTGTCAAGAACATAATCTAAAATATGTGAGATAATTTGAAAACCATTTATAAGTTTTAGAATACAGAAGCTATATCTTGCTTTTAAATATATATGTGTATTTATAAATAAATGCATATATATTATCACTCAAGTTACTCGTTTTAATCTAATTTCAGGAATCATAGGCAATAACTCTGAAAACACTGAGGGTATTTTAAAAGCCTCTGTGTTCTCCCTGGGATAATTCCAGCAACACTACTCTTTTAAGTGACATTTTAGATGACCCTTCGAAATTTGCCACAAATATTTTTTCTATATTCTCTGAGTCTGATTTGATTTAGCCCCAGCAGCTTTTATAAATGTCCCTGAGACATGAGGGGTATAACTATAGTTCATGATTCAGCACATCTCCATCACAGAAAAATCCAATTTCCAGGGGCACCACTTACCTTTATTGTACTGAGATCAATAGAAGGAAGAACTCTTAACCCAGCTGCATCCCCAGCTCACCAACCTCCCCAAGAGATATTCATAATGTCCATCCATAAATTCAGTAGAAGTATTAGGTTACAGGAACATTCATGTGCAGAATAGCAAGGTTTCTTCAGCTGTTGGAGTGTCCTTCGGGTAGTTTTCACTTCTGATGACCTGAAGTATACCTGAGACACAGGAATACTGTGATACTCTAGAGGCCAGATGGACTCGGAAGGCTCTGAAACTCCACACTTTTGAATATTAGTGCTCTTTGTTTCCTGCCTAGTTAGTTGTCTGTAACAACCAACATCTTCAGATATGTCAACCTCATCTATTTTGCCCCAACATTTTTCCAATAACTTGTTAGTGACTTTCCTTTTGCCACATAGAATAATATCCCCGGTCCTCTCTGCAGAGACCTATTCCTTGATGATGAACATGTAGACCTGCTACTCACCTGGCCCTGCTTTGCCTGTGGTAAATCCATTTCTTATGGATTTATAAGGAAATCTTCTTCAGGATTTTTCTCACACTTAAACTGTCTTAAACTGTAGGTACATATTTAATTCCACAAAATATATTTAACATAAACTTTCAAAGATATAAATACTATCACATTGAATTATTTGTTGTTTTTTATAGCTTTTTATTTAGAAATGATCATAAAACAATAATAAAGTACTTCTAAATTCTGGTAAATTAAATTGTCTTACTTCTGATTTGCACCTTTTTAAAAAATTAAAACTAAAGCTATGTATTACCTTTCACATCTTTTATTGAGAGTAGCTTGCTAGACACTGATCTTCATCTAATCTCATACCCTTCTCCTCATAAACAGTGAATGTGTTTTTATTTATGCATTCACAAAACTGAAAGCATAACAAAACAGCTTTGGTATTTTTATAACAAGAAATGAGTCTTTTAACTTTTGTTTTGCTTTGTTTTACCAAAAAGTTTGGTGAACTATTTTAATGATTTTTCTGGTATTATTTTAGAATTTGGCAAATGGAAGGAGTGATGTGAATAGAAAGATGGTTTGTTTAAGAAAATAAAGGGGAAATTGGATTTCTAAGTATGGCTTAGAAAAGTAGAATGGTGGGCCAGGCGTTGGTGGCGCACGCCTTTAATCCCAGCACTCGGGAGGCAGAGGCAGGCGGATCTCTGTGAGTTCGAGGCCAGCCTGGTCTACAGAGCCGATTCCAGGACAGCCTCCAAAACAATACAGAGAAACCGTGTCTCGAAAAAAAAAAAGAAAAAAGAAAAGAAAAGAAAAGTAGAATGTTAATGCTCATGTATGGGGTAGGGACAGGAGAATCAGGAAGACTGCATTAGAGGTGGCTGTAAGAGGTCATGCATCTAGAAGTCAGAGGTGTTGATGTCTGAGGTATATTTTGTTTGTTTTGTTTTGTGAGACAGAGTCTCTGTGTAATCACAGCAATATTCAATGGCATGTCAGTGACTCATGAAATCCCATTCATTACTGATGATCATGAAAATGTCTGTTACACACAACTGTCTTACATGCTAAAAAATGTGTAAAGTTTAGAAATTTGAAACACCCATAAGCTTTGATATGTACTGGGAGATTGTAAAAGAGAAAATGAGTAAAACTTAATAATTTAACTAAAGTAGGAGATGCAAAGAAAATAAACAAGCAAAGGAAATATTAATTCCTGGGAAATAGCCTGAATTCCCCAAAGCGAAGAGGACTTCAACTTTCCCACCACAAATAGCAGTAGAGTCCAAAGCAACTAATCTGAATATCAAAACACAATCTTTATCAGGGGAAGAGGGCCCTCAGAACCCTGTTGATTACACACAGCCCACTGAGAACTTGACACTGGAGATGTGAGGCACGAAATGATCCTTCTTTTGTGTTTGCTTCTACTTTCCTCACCCCATGGAATGGAAGGAAGGGAAACACTGAGAAAGGAGCTGGCCAGTGTGGACAAAACCCATACTGTCATACTCACTTATCTTTATTTCTACATCATTGGGCTTCTCTCAGGGTGAACTTCTCCTATCATGCCCTTCTCCTTGATTATATACATACTCCTGTCGTCTACCTCACGAAACTTTTCTTCAGACTAATTTTCTAAATGTGCATTGAGGAAAAATAAAGCTATTGACTTTCTTAGGTTAAAAAAAATTCATGATTAATAGTGGACAGTACTCTGTTCTGTGGCCATCTCCCTATACATACATAGAAATACAAGCCTTGCAGCATACTAGGTGATTGAGATGAGAATGTGAATGATTGTACTCCAACTGATGAGCCTGTGACTTGCTTTTGTCACCTCACCTTTGTCAAGTGTTCATTTTGCTAGCACATTGCCACAGGAAACGCACACATAGCTGAAAGATGTTTCTATACAGACTTCTAAAGAGGCTCCAAGAAGATTGTTTAAGTGAGTATCATGCATTTTTGTTGATACACATCATCTTGAAAGTGGCATTAAGCCTTTTTAATATGAGCTAGACCTCCTTCCCATATCTCAATGGGTGTATGAGACCAAGAGCTGGATCACACACAATCCCAACAACCTCTGCTACTATTTTACTATGAATCTTTAGACAAATCAGTTAATGTACCTGAGATTTTTCTCCACATCTGAAAACAATAAGATGATAATATGCAAGGATAGTAAATAAGATGTCACCTGCCTGAGTAAATGGCTGAGGGTAGCAATTGCTTTTTGCTAGGTAGTCCTCTGTTCTGTTGGTGCTGGCCACACCAACTCATCACAGACTCTGCTATTAGAAATAAGCTGCTCTGCCAAGAAGTTTCATAGTGTAAATGTATTTTTAATGCTCAGAGTCAGAAGTCCTGCTTCCAGCAGCACACGGAGACTCAGACTTCTGCTTGATTGCAGAAATTAGAAATTGCATTTAGAATAATGGAGAAACTGGAAGCATGTGAGGTTGCCAACACAATACCTCTGAATACCTGTCTTTTTAAAATAGAAGTTTCTAGATGCCCTGTTTTCCACAGAAAAGCCACATACAAACCTTTATCCCATAAGCATTGCTCACAACCTTCTCAAAGGCAAGCGAATTATTCACATGTGACTCTCACTTCTTCTGTTTGAGGGCAAGAAGTAAATACAAAACCTTTGTCTTCTTACTCCATACTGTTTCCCTCCCTTTAATAGTGGAACTCAGTGTGGAGTGGGCTACAATGGGTGTTTCACATCCCTTCATCCTCAGAGCTAAGCTGTGATATGTTACTGACTGTTTCTTTAACTCAGAGAAACAGAAGACTCAGGCAGCACCCCCAAGGTCATAAGCACTTCTAGGCTTGCCTAACTCCAGAGTAGATACCATCAATGAAATTTTAGTATGTCTTTCCAACTTCACCGTGGTGTGAGCGAGCAGTGTCCTTCAAAGGCCTGCATATTACATACTTGACTACAAGCATGACGGTGTTGGTGGTAGTGTGGCTCTTAACAGGTTGGGCCTGGGGGATGTTCTTGGATCACTGAAAGTGGACTCTCAAATGTGCTAGCAGGACCCATACACATCTTTTATCTTTCTGATTCTCAGTTCTACATGTAAGCACCAACTCCAGCATGCCCTGCTGCCATGATATGATGCCCCTGACAAATTTCCAGATGATTGTAGTGTCCAACCTTGGAACTGAACCTCTAGAATCATGAGTCCAAATAAACCACTCTGTACAACATATAGTACCCAGTGCCCCTAGTATCTCAATAATTACCAACACGATTTCTTTACTTTCAAATATTATTGATAATAGTTAATATTGTTTAATCTATTTCTAACCAGCAGGTGCTGCTCTGGTCTTTATATATGCATTCCTTCATTTGATCTTGGAAGCCATAGCATGATTGGTAGTTATTATTTTCTTTCATTATCCATGTATAAGAAAACTGAGGGACAGATGAAGGAAGAATTTGACCAAGATCACAGTGTGGTTAAACTGGAAATACCAAATGCCAGACCTATGCAGCTTCTCCATCTTTCTACCAAATTTACCCTGTCCCTGTTACTAGACCCTACTTAAGAATGAAGATCAGAGGTCTGTGTTCACAGACTATTGTGAGACACTCTTGTCCTCACAACAAAGCACTGACTCTTCAAGGAATACACCACACATACCATTGATTTCACATAACTCGATCCTGGGAAATTGTCCTCTTCCTCCCTGCTGCTGTGTGAGCTCTGAGATCCTGTGTGAGCTTTCATTCACCAAGGTTCTCTATGACACTTACTCCCTGTGAACTACTCTGATTTTCTCTTCAGTTCCTTAAACAATATTCATTATCTCCATATCTGGATGATCAATCTTTTATCATGCCATTTATCAGATACGTCACAATTGACTGTTGACCATTAAGTCCCTTCTTTAAGATTTGAGCACCTTAATGAATAGATTATATTATTTATATTTTGTTTTGTAATGTCTGAAAAAGTGACTGGTATGGGGAGTGTGTGTGTGTGTTTACACAAAATCATATGTCAAACTATGACTTGGAGAAGAAACCACAAAGAAAACAAAGAAATGTTTATGTTTATTTGAGCATGAAATGTTGCATGGAATACGGTATCTGACCATTGATGTCTGCAAGAAGAGTCTGAGACAGTCACTGTGGTAGTTTGAATATATTTGATCCCAACAAACTCATAGGGAGGGGCACTATTAGGAGGTGTGGCTTTGTTGGAGGAAGTATGGTCCTGTTGGAGAAGGCTGGATGACATACATCCTTAATGCAGATCTTGAAGCTGTAGGAAACACCTTTTTTTTTCATTTTCACTTCTTTTTTTTATTAATATTTTTTTATTTTCCATTTTAAATTTAGATAAGAAACAAGGTTGCTTCACAAGTCAGTACGAGGTCCCTCTCCCTTTCCCTCCCCTCCTCCCGTGCCCTCCCCCCATCCCCCCCCCGTTATCCCCTCATTCCCCCAGGGAGGGTGAGGCCCTCCATGGGGGTGTCCATAGTCTGTCATTTCATATAGGGCAGGGCCTAGACCCTTCCCCAAGAGTTCAGGGTGAGAGTGCACCTCACATTGTTCTATGGGAGTCCAGAGACCGTGTGTATACTTGGGATGGGTACTGATCTGCTGTCCAAGGCTCAATAGATTACCTAGGCCTCCTCACTGACACCCAGATTCAGGGGGTCTTGATCAGTCCCATGCTGGATTCCCAGGCTGATGCCTGGGATTCAAGAGTTAACCTTTGTCTGGTCAGCTGTTTCTGGGGGTTCAACCAGCCCAGTCTTAATCCCTTTGATCATCAGTCCTCCCTCTCTGATACTGGCTTTCTTGAGTTCAGCTCAGTACTTAACCAGCCAGTAAATGAAGTTTCTGTTTCCCAGACTCTCTGGCAATAGGATTGTAGGCTGGCACTCCCCAGATCTATGTCTAAAATCCATATATGAGAGAGTACATGCCATGTTTCTCTTTTTGTGGCTGGGTTACCTCACTCAGGATGGTTTCTTCTAGTGTCATCCATTTGCCTGCGAATCTCATGATTCCATTATTTTTTTCTGCTGAATAGTACTCCATTGTGTAGATGTACCACATTTTCTCTATCCATTCTTCGGGTGAGGGACATCTAGGTTGCTTCCAAGTTCTGGCTATTACAAATAAAGCTGCTATGAACATAGTGGAACAGACATCTTTGTTATATGAATGGGCATCTTTTGGATATATGCCTAAGAGTGCAGTTGCTGGGTCTTGTGGTAGGTTTATTCCCATTTTTCTGAGGAATCTCCATACTGCTTTCCAAAGTGGCTGAACCAGTTGGCACTCCCACCAGCAATGGAGGAGTGTCCCCCTTTCACCACATCCTCTCCAGCATAAATTGTCATTGGTGTTTTTGATTTTAGCCATTCTGACAGGAGTGAGATGGTATCTCAGAGTTGCTTTGATTTGCATTTCCCGGATGGCTAAGGATGTTGAGCACTTTCTCAAGTGCCTCTCAGCCATTTTAGACTCCTCTATTGAAAACTCTCTATTTAGTTCTGCAGCCCACTTCTTAATTGGGTCCTTTGCTGTTTTGGAGACTTGCTTCTTGAGTTCTTTGTAAATTTTGGAGATCAACCCTCTGTCAGATGTGGGATTAGTGAATATTTTTTCCCATTCTGTGGGCTGCCTTTTTGTCTTGCTGACTGTGTCCTTTGCCTTACAGAAGCTTCTCAGTTTCAGTAGGTCCCATTTATTAATTGTTGATCTCACTGTCTGTGCTACTGGTGTTATGTTCAGGAAGCTGTCTCCTGTACCAATTCGTTCAAGGGTACCACCCACTTTCTCTTCTAAGAGGTTCAGTGTGGCTGGATTTATGTTGAGGTCTTTGATCCATTTGGACATAAGTTTAGTGCATGGCGATAAACATGGATCGATCCGCATTTTTCTACATGCCAGTCTCCAATTATGCCAGCACCATTTGTTGAAGATGCTTTCTTTATTCCATTGTATATTTTTAGCTTCTTTGTCAAATATCAGATGTTCGTACGTGTGTGGGTTAATACCCGGATTTTCAATTCGATTCCATTGGTCTGCCTGTCTATTTTTGTGCCAATACCAAGCTGTTTTCAGGACTATAGCTCTATAATAGAGCTTGAGGTCAGGGATAGTGATGCCTCCGGACGTTGCCTTGTTGAACAGGGTTGTTTTGGCTATCCTGGGTCTTTTGTTTTTCCATACAAAATTGATTATTGTTCTTTCAAGGTCTGTGAAGAATTGTGCTGGGATTTTAATGGGGATAGCATTGAATCTGTAGATTGCTTTTGGCAGGATTGCCATTTTTACTACATTGATCCTACCTATCCAAGAGCATGGGAGATCTTTCCATTTTCTGAGGGCTTCTTTAATTTCTTTCTTTAAAGATTCAAAGTTCTTACGATACAGGTCTTTCACTTGTTTGGTTAGCGTTACCCCAAGGTATTTTATATTGTTTGTGGCAATTGTAAAGGGTGATGTTTCTCTGATTTCTCTTTCAGCCCTTTTATCATCTGTATATAGTAGGGCTACTGACTTTCTTGAGTTGATCTTGTAACCTGCCATTTTGCTGAAGGTGTTAATCAGCTGTAAGAGTTCCCTGGTAGAGTTCTTTGGGTCATTGATGTAAACTATCATATCGTCTGCAAACAGTGAAAGTTTGACTTCTTCCTTCCCAATTTGTATCCCCTTGATCCCCCTTTGTTGTCGTATGGCTATAGCTAGAACTTCAAGTACCATGTTGAAAAGGTATGGAGAGAGTGGACAGCCTTGTTTTGTTCATGATTTTAGAGGAATTGCGTTGAGTTTCTGTCCATTTAGTTTGATGTTGGCTGTTGGTTTACTGTATATGGCTTTTATTATGTTTAAGTATGTCCCTGTTATTCCAGATCTCTCCAAGACCTTTATCATGAAGGGGTGTTGGATTTTGTCAAAGGCTTTTTCAGCATCTAGTGAGATGATCATGTGATTTTTGTTTTTCAGCTTGTTTATATGGTGGATTACGTTGATGGATTTTCGTATGTTGAACCATCCCTGCATCCCTGGGATGAAACCTACTTGATCGTGGTGAATGATTGTTTTGATGTGTTCTTGGATCCGATTTGCCAGTATTTTATTGAGTATTTTTGCATCAATGTTCATGAGGGATATTGGTCTGAAGTTCTCTTTCTTGGTTGTATCTTTGTGTGGCTTGGGGATCAAGGTTATTGAAGCCTCATAGAAAGAGTTTGGCAAAGACCCTTCTGTTTCTATTGTGTGGAACACTTTGAAAAGAATTGGTATAAGCTGTTCTTTGAATTTGTGGTAGAATTCTGCACTGAGGCCATCTGGACCTGGACTTTTTTTGGTTGGGAGACTTTTGATGACAGCTTCTATTTCCATAGGGGTTATAGGTCTATTTAAATTGCTTATCTGTTCTTGATTTAGTTTTGGCAAATGATAGCTGTCCAGGAAGTCATCCATTTCCTTTAAATTTTCGAATTTTGTGGAGTACAGGTTTTCAAAGTATGACCTAATGATTCTCTGGATTTCCTCAGAGTCTGTTGTTATGTCCCCCTTTTCATTTCTGATTTTGTTAATTTGCGTGTTCACTCTCTGCTGTTTGGTAAGTTTGGACAAAGGTTTGTCTATCTTGTTGATTTTCTCAAAGAACCAACTCTTCGTTGCATTGATTCTTTGTATTGTTTTCCTGGTTTCTACTTTGTTGATTTCAGCCCTCAATTTGATTATTTCCTGGCGTCTACTCCTCCTGGGGGAGTTTGCTTCTTTGTGTTCTAGAGCTTTTAGCTGTGATGTTAATTCTCTGGTATAACTGTTTTCCTGTTTCTTCATGTGAGCACTTAGTGCTATGAACTTCCCCGTAGCACTGCTTTCAAAGTGTCCCATAGGTTTGGGTATGTTGTGTCTTCATTCTCATTGAATTCGAGGAAGTCTTTAATTTCTTTTTTTATTTCCTCTTTGACCCAGGGATGGTGCAGTTGAGCATTATTCAATTTCCATGAGTTTGTAGGTTTTCTGCAATGTGTTGTTGTTGAATTCTAATTTTAAGGCATGGTGGTCTGATAAGATGCATGGAGTTATTCCAATTTTTTTGTAGCTGCTGAGGTTTGATATGTTGCCAAGTATGTGGTCGATTTTTGAGAAGGTTCCATGTGGTGGTGAGAAGAAGGTATATTCTTTTTTATGTGGATGAAATGTTCTATAGATATCTGTTAATCCCAGTTGGGTCATTACTTCTATTAGACCCTTTGCTTCTTTGTTGAGTTTCTGTCTGGTATTCTTGTCTAGTGGTGAGAGTGGTGTGTTGAAATCTCCCACTATAACTGTGTGGGGCTTTAGATGAGATGTAAGTTCCTTTAATCTTGGCCACACCTTCTGTTGGAAGTGTATCACTGTGGGTAGGCTTTGGGGTCTTTTTCTCAAATTCTGCTGCCTCTGAGTCAAGATGTAGGACTCTCAGCTCCAACATCAAGTCTGCCTGAACACTGTCGTGCTCCCCTTCATAATAACAATGGAGTGACTCTCTGAAACTGTAAATGAGCCACCCTCAATCACATGTCTCTTCACAGCAATAGTAAACCCTAATTAAGACAGTCACCAAAACTTAAGTTCGGCATGTTTCCCTACTAGAGAAATCTGAGTAAGTGAGCGTAATGTCTTACCAACTAAGTTCCTAAACTGATGAGGCTGTCATTTAATGGAAAGTACCACCTGCAAAAGACTTTTTATAGCAAAGGCACTGAAAAAATAGACTTTCTAACACAAAAACTGAATTCAGGAAAAAGATAAATAGGGCTATGAATTTATAATTGATGAAGAATATGTGTCTTGGATTTTTTGTGATTTTGTAATTACAGCCAGACTTGAGAATCCTTGCCAGGTGTTTTTAAAGCCACAGTCATGGAAGTGCTGTGAGCTGGCAAAAGTCAAGAACATAACATTCCCTTGACAAAATGGGTAGACTGAGAACCCGAGTGGACTGGGAAAGAGGATGCTGTATTCCAGGTGCTTCTGAGGGCAGATCTTCACCATGCCACTGGTCAGAAAATTTTACCATAATGGCTCCTTGTATATTTTTCTTGTTTCTCATGCTTATTGAGCCAATCAACTTTGCTTTCCTCCCTCACGAAACATATGCCATAAGAAGCCTTCTCAGGGGGTTCCTGAACAGAGCACAGCCTCTTCATGTGGAAATGAACCTTTCCTCATTGAGATGATGTATGCATGCACTGTTACCTTTGCTGAGTTGAACACACACAGTAGCACTAAGATAACAGGACCACACAACAGTGCTGTCTGGTGAACCAGAGTGAGGCAGCTGCAAGAGAGAAGACTGAGCACAGTTTAAGGGTCTACTGGAGTATGAGAAGGAAAGATTGGCCTCAGGCAGACACCTAAACTGACAGGTTTCTGGTGCTTCGAAATTAAAAACTGGCAATGTTTGAACTGAGCAGGAGTTAATTGCACAGGGAATCTGTAGCAAGTATTTATGACTAAACTGTCTATAAATAGTAGCTATACTGAAACCTTATATGATTGACTGTTTTTTCTTAATGTGGAATGCTTTCCTATGGTTAGCCTCTCCAGCCAGAACTGGATCATGATTAAATAGTTTTAGGGTTAAAAGGAAGATATTTTGTAAAGTAGCTAAACAGAAAACCTCTACATTATTAAAGGTTTTGAAAAAAATGCATGAGACAAGGCTTTGAAAGTATCAAGGCACTTCTTTGGACTAAAAAGTGTTTTAATTCCATTTCTAATTTGTCAGTTAAGGTGTTCTTGATATACCTGACCTTCGAATTTCACATACGCACCCACACCTACCCCTGACAGACATACACATACTGTGCTCCATGTGAAGACCATATATAGAAAACTGGACATTATGGTTGAGTATATTGTGAAATGCAGACAAAACAATATACTTCCAATGTAATATAGAGTAGCAACTTCGGTGGATATCATTGTAAAGATAAAAAGAAAAAAAAAGGCCAATGGAAATGCTGGCTATAAGTGATGGCGACACAGAGTCTAGCCATTAGTTTTCAACAGACGCTCATGCTTGCACTCTGAAAATCCAGCAGCTGAAGGAACCACTTTAGAGAAGGGAGAAGTGATACATTGAAAGTCAAGATCATTACCACTGCACATTAATTTTTTATATAAATTCATTTCTTCAAGACTTTAAGAATTCAGTTTTCATAATGATTCAATAAATATAAACTGAAAGAAAAAATTCAGAGGATCCTAGAAGGAGAAATAACATTACAATGCTAATACAGTCAGTAGGAGGCCGCAGTAATACAGATTATCATACATAACTGTCTTGTGGAAGCTAATTTGACTTTTATTGTGCTGCTAAATGAAATTATTACATGATCTATAGATTATTGAGCCCTGTGGCAATGCTGGAAAGTGAGGCACTGAGTTGCATCTTTTACTTTGATGGTTGCAAGGTTTTTAAAGCACTTTACCCATTAGGAGTGAGTAAAGAAGACTATAGTACTCACAAACAACACAGCAACTGAATAAATTACTTGCCAGAGACATAACCATGGCAGGAGATGACAGAGAAGCACAGCATCTCCTCATTAACCATGTGCATCCAATAAAGACAAGACATGGGAAAGCACTTTCACATGATGTCTGTATAGTGATGGAGCAGAAGTTCTCTTCTGATAGTGAGTCCTGTACAGTGTTGCCAACTGTTTCTACGCTGATCCTAACAGACTTGGATTATTCTGAGGATTTTGTTCACTATTGTGAACAGTGCACTGACCATTTGAATGGTGAGATCTGGTTAAACATATTATTTACCTGAGGCATATGCCAGGGAATAAGAGAAGGTATGTGTTTATAAATAATAATATCTTTTGGGTTTTGCTCTTACTTACTGTAATGAAAATACGTTTTTGATTCCTTATTGATGTAAAGTGATGTCTCAAGTCTGTATTGGGAACAATGTTATTTTCATGTCAAGCCACTCCTTAGACATACCAACTTGCTCCTTGTGATATGTGCTAACATCCAGTTTGCCCAAACTATCACTGCCATGTTGTCCTACAACAGACCAGACTCAATGTGTATACTATCAAACGTAATCAAATACATCTTCCATGTCCTACAAAACACATCTCTATTTCCAACTTCATTGCTTTATAATGCACTGTATTCTATTTGTATTGCCCATACGTGCTTGGCTGGAGAGCATGTGACTGGAGTATAGGGAACCTACTCATGGCCGCTTCCTCAAGGAAGACTGAAACTTCCTCCTTCAGCCACGATCATCTGCCAATAACCACTTAGTAAAGGGTAGAGTCTAGAGACCACTCACCCATCTATCTCAGAGTTTTAATTAGCTTGATTCTGTGCCAGTCTTGTGTAGTTAGCCACACTACTATGAATTACAAATAAAATAATCAGTTCATGACCAACCCTAGACTGCACCCCTTCACCTGGGTTCAACAATAGGGCCCACAACTATAGTCAGACTTTCCTTTGGGCTGCCAGCTCAAACAAAAAATGACATGGAATCTTATTAGTAATTCTGAAAGCTTAAGCCTTAGCTTAGACTTGTTCCTAGCCAGCTCTCATATGTTAAATTAACCCACATCTTTTAATATACTATCTTTTATGTAGCTTGATTACCTTTACTCTCTGTTCTCCTTTCTGTTTCCTCTCTGTCTGTCTGTGAATTCCACATTTGTTCTTCCCAGAGCTTTCTCCATCAAGAAGTCCCTGCTGTACCTCCTGCCTAACTATTGAATATTTATCTTCTTATTAAACCAACCACAGTGACATATCTTTACATAATGTAATTAAATATCTCACAATTCTGAATCCCAACAGCTTTACCAGAGGCCAGAGTGGTCCTAGAGACCCCAGGGAAGATACCACCTATAACCCACTACCTGCTTAAAACCCATCCAACAACCCAGACTGCACACTTTCCCTGGCTCCATATCTCCACCTGCAACTTCAGAAGAAGACCTCAGCTTTATTGGAGCAAGGGCCAGGTCTAAGGATCACTGTCCCAGAAGCTGTGCTGTAGGCCAGGCTGGACCTAGACACCTTAAGCAAGATTACACCCACTGTCCACCAAACCCCTTTGAAACTGCCCAACAATGCTTGATTGCAACAACCCCCGATGGCAACCCTCAACCCCTTCCAATCCCTGCTCTATATCCTGGCCTACAACTTCAGAAGAAAACTGCTTTACCAGAGACTGGGTTAGATCTAAGGAGCCCAGGTCACAAAAACCCTAGAGGGGATATCCTACTGGACCTGAAGACTCTCTAGTCACCAGAACCATCAGTCATTTAGGCCAAAAGGACCAGAGAGAAAAGAGAAACCAAGGAACAAAACACCCATCCAACAAAGACACATGTGGAAATCAACACCTAGAGATATAATCATCCCAAATCCAGATGCAAACTGAATCCAAGAACACAAAAAAAGATCATCTGCCGTGATCAAGTAAGGTCCATCCCAGAGATGAAAGGATGGTTTAACATATAAAAATATATCTGTGTAATCGATCCCAAAGACAAAAGAAAAAACAAAACAAATGATCCTCTTATTATATGGTAAAAATGCCCTTGAAAAAGTCCAACATCCCTTTATGATAAAGGTCTGGGAGAGATCAGGAATGTAGGGGACACACCTAAGCAAAATAAAAGCAACATACAGAAATCTGATTGCCAACATTAAATTAAATGGAGAGAAATTCTTCTGGGTCCTCTGGCAGGTAGGGCTGGGGAAGGGCTGATCCACTTGATTCCTTCCCAGTGCTGAGTGGGATGGAGAGTATTGATGACCCAGACTCCCCTCCTAGTCACTGGAGAGAACATTACTGAGTCAGGAGACTTGTCAAAGCAGGATCTCTGTTTAATGTATCAGGCAAGTGTTTATATAAGACTGAAGGAAGCGGCAGGAGACTAAGGATAGGATGAGGTGACATGGGGTTCAGTGGTCAATGATGTCTCACCAAAGTAGTAGTAGTTAGATAGAGGAAGTTCTAAGCCAGCCATGCTGAGTCATTCCCATGTGGAAGTACAGGCCAGAGACAGGTCACTAAGCTTAAATCAGGCTCAGGAAGTTACACTGAGCTTACTGGACTTCAGACTTGAGTCTTTTAAGGCTCAACAAAACTCAAAGCAATTCCACTAAAATTGGGAACAAGGCATGGTTGTTAACTTTCTCCATACATATAGTACTTGAAGTTCTAGCTAGAGCAATAAGACAACTAAAGGAAGTCAAGGGATACAAATTCAAAATGAAGATGTCATAGTACCATTATTCACAGATGGTATGATAGTATACAAAAAAAGAGAAGAACCCAGAATAGCTAAATCCTATTTTAAAAAAGAACAGTCGGAGGTATCACGATCCATGATCTCAAGCTCTGCCACATAGCTATAGTGATAAAAAACCAGCATGATATTGGCATAAAAATTGACACATTAACCAATAGAATAGAATTAAAGACCCAGACATGAATCCACACACTTACTATGGACACATCATTTTTTTGTCAAAGTAGCCAAAACTGTACAATGAAGAAAAGAAAACATCCTCAAAAAATGGTGATAGCATAGCTGCATGCCTGCATATAAAAGAATGTAATTAGAAAACTTCCTGAACAGAACACCAATAGCTCAGACACTAAGATGGACAATTAATAAATGGGACCTCATGAAACTTAAAAGCTTCTATAAGGCAAATGACTATCAATAGGACAAAATGGCAGCCTAGAGAACCGGAAAAGATCTTCACTAATCCCATATCCAACAGAGGGTTTATCTCCAAAGTATATAAAGAACTCAAGAAATTAGATATCCAATACCCAAATAATACAACTAAAAATGGGGTGCAGACCTAAACAAAGGATTATCAACAGGAGAGTCTCAAATGGCAAAGAAACAAAGAAATGTTCATCATCCTTAGTCATCAGGGAAATACAAATCAAAATGACTATGAGATTCCATCTTACACATAAGATCAAAAAAATAAAACATAACAGCACATGCTGGAGAGGACTTGAAGCAAGGGGAACACTCCTTCGTTACTGGTGGAAAGGTAAACTTGTATAGCCACCTTAGAAATCCCTGTGGCAGATTCTCCGATAAATGGGAATCAATTTAACATAAAACCTAGCTATAATATTCTTAGGCATTTACCCAAAGGATGTGCAATCATACCAGAAGGACACTTGCTCAAGTGTTCATAGCATCTTTATTTGTAATGTTCAGAATCTGGAAACAGCATAGATGCCCCTCAACCAATGAATGGATAAACAAAATGTGGTACATTTACACAATGTGCTGCTCAGCTGTTAAAAACAAGGGCACCAGAAAATTTGAAGGCAAATGGACAGAAATAGAACAAAATCATCCTGAGTGAACTAACACCAGAAAAAGAAAACTCACAGAATCAATTAACCTGGGCTCAAAGCTGCTCACAGAGACTGAATCGACAACCAGGGAACCTATATGGGACTGACCTGAGCCCTCTGCATATACATTACAGTTGTGTAGCTTGGTCCTCTCGTGGGACTTCTAACAGTGGGAACAGGGTCTGTCTCTGACTCTTTTACTGATCTTTGGGGCCCTACACCTCATCATGTGTTGCCTTGCCCAGCTTTAATACATGGGGAAGTGCTTAGTCTAATTGCAGCTTGATATGCCATATTTTATTGATGCTCATGAGAACCCTTCCTTTTGCTAAACAGAAACAATGGGAGAGCAGATTTGTGTTGTGAATAGAGGTGGAAGTGGGGGTAGTGGGAGGAGAGGAAACTGGATCCAGCATGTAAAATAAATAAATAAAAATAATCAGTTTGTGGCCAGAAGACAGAATTCCATGTTCTGGCTCTTTTATTCTTTCTCCATTCTTCTGTATGTTCTATGAGCCTCAGCAGGAAAGATGGGGTTGTTGATAAAAATTTTACACTTGGGGATGAGTCCTCCCAGTAACTTTTTCTTAGCACTCTGAAAAGTTATGAATTTCTGCACTGACTGCTAAAGAGAGATCCTTCTCCAAACAAAGTTGAGAGCAGTCCGGGTATGTTGACCTAGACATAAATATTTAGAAGGCAATTTGGCAACACAGCCATTTCACAAATTAACAATAGCAAGTTCTATCCTATGGCCTAGGACCTTCACAATCATCAACCTTTGACTAGGACTACCGTACTAAGTCCTTCTGTGAGGCAGACTTCAAATGAAATCAGAAAGTAGTTGGCTACACCAAAGCAATACTGCCTCTGCCACACCAGTGGACACATCTTACACACCAGTGTCCAGCACTGGATAAGAAAAGTCATACGTTTTCTCCAGCAGAATTTTGTAGTACTGTGTAATACTATGAAAGCTAGGCAGAGGGGAAGAAGTTCCCAAAACACTGTGAGATTGATTTCTCTATGTTCTGCAGCCCAAATCTATGGTGTCTTAAGCAACTTACTATGTAGATATGGTTGGTGGATGACCAAGGGCAATGGAGACAGCTTAGGTGATGTTTCTTTGAGACAGTATCTCATGTGTCACTTGTAACTGTGAACTTGTTGTGTGCCTGGGAATGACCTTGAATTTCTGAATGTCTGGTTTCATAGTATTATTGAGTTCCATCTTTTAAATTTTGTATAGATAAAAATATATTCTTTATTTTTTATATCCTGTACTTTTAATATTAATACAAGACCATAAGGCAAGCTGTTTTATTTCCAAGACAGACATTATAATAAAAAGAATTGTGACATCCCAGTACATATAAGAAACTTTAATATTTAGTCTAATGGGAGCAATTTCCTTTTATTCAAATATCGGGTTGTCAATTATTTCCATCCTCTGAAAAGTAGAACTGAAAATTTTTTCATTTAAATTCACTTCAAGGAATATTTATACAAACCAGCCATTTGCCATAGTATTTAATGAAGAAACTAGAGAAGAAAAAACGAAATAAACAGTTCTTATGCTGCCACAATGAAGAGATTAACAGCAGTGGTGGTATAAAACAGTAGTATTTAAGATCATAGTGATAATTATAGCACGTGATTAAGGTGCAGCTTGAGTTTCCAGGAGCTATAAAAACATTTAACACAATACATGATCGAGGCCAAGAGTGTCCTTTCACTATGATAGTCCACACTCAGAATAATGACTTTAATAAATAGGGAGTATTCACTCAAAATAAACAACTAACCATAGACCACCAGAGAAAGATAAATATGAATTCATTAAATATTGATAAAAGTTATTTAATCTTTATGATAAGTATTTAGCTTAAGGCATATATTAGAGGCAAAAATAACAATAAAATAGTATTAATAATAAAATAACAATTAAAATTAATATTAATAATTGCACACAGTAGGCTGAAGCAAGATGATCATACATTCCAAGCTAGCCTATACTATACTAGCTAAACCTCATTTCAAAAATAATAATAATAATAATATGGATCCCAGGAAGAAAAGCAACAGGCAATTATTGATAATATTAAGGAGATACTAAATGAAGCTCTCTTGACAGTGCCTGGTTTTCTTCTGATGACACCAGAGGATTCAACATTAACAAGCTTCACTATCCATTCTGTGTGTGTCAGCCCTTTATCTTCCCCCACATTACTACACCTAGAGACTCAATGTCTTTACCTATTACCCGAAATTTGTCTAAAACTTTTCTATGTTTCAATTGAAGAGTATATGTAATCTGGAATTTAAAGCTTTGTGAACTACTCTGTGTATAATATATCCGCATTAATAAACACACTTTTGTCTTTCACTTGTCAGTCTGCTTTTTAAGACTATCACTAAAACCCTATGGGACTTGCTCCTCCATGCATACAGATACTCCACAGCTCTACAAGATTCTAACTTTTGATCCTAGAGAGTTATTAGGGTTTTCCTATTTAAAACAATCTCTGATTATTCATACTAATTATACTGAAGTATATAGTGTGATACACAGAGCACTTTTAAATTTTAATTTAATTTCTTCTCTCTGTATGCGTGTGTGTGCTTTTTGTACATGTCTGAGTGTGTTGCATTCATGCTTTAGCCTGCATACGAATGTCAGAAGACAAATTCTGAAAGGCATTCTCTTTCTACCTTGTTTTAAAAGCAAGGACTTCCTTTGTTATTTGTATTCCACTATGTACTTCAAGCCAGATGGCCTTCCAATTGCAGTGCAATTCTCTTATTCTTATATCCATCTCCCATCTTACTGTAAGCTGCTGGGATTACAAATATGCACCACTACAGCCAGTATTTCACATGGATTCCAGGGATAAAACTTAGGCTCTGTCACTGAAACTGAGGCAGGCAGCTTCAGAAGGAGATTACACCTGTTATACTTACTGCTGTGTCCCTAGTTGTTGCATAAGTTCTGAATGTATTGTATCTCTGGGTAAGAGTTTCGTAGATGAAGACTTAAACTGCATGACATCAATAATGATTTACCCACACCCGTGTCTATTGCTGGGCTGCCTTTAGTTATTAAGACCCTTATGCAACTTGCAGTGGAGTTGTGCTTGCTGAAGAGTTTTCCTTTATGAAGGCTTCCATTGAAGAAAAAGGAAGAAAGTTCTCTGAAAAAAAGGTGAAATAAAATAAATGTATGCTGATTCTGCTGTGGTCTACTGCAAGAAAAATGTGTTGTATAGAGAAGAAGGATGAGAAATCCATGTTTATGAATTCACATCTATGGTACACAAGACTGAAGGTTTGGAAGTTACAGGAAGTGATGCAATTTGGCACTATCTAAAGTTTCAGATGGGTTTGGGAATGAAGTCACTAGGTAGTCAAGGACCCCTCTGTGAATTCCTAAAGTAGACTGACAGCCACAGAGCTATGGACTCAGCACCTTCTCTCTGTCCTTGTGAGTACCCATGCCTAGAAAGTACTCTCTTGCTACCTTCCCTTTATCTGCTTTTATAAAATAAAATGATGTGTAGCATTTCTTTCCTTTATGTCAAGGAGATGCCCAGTCTGTCAATTTAATCATCTGCATACTTTTTCGTTGCAAGATGGATGTTAATTGAAGAAATTTGCTCAGGTTTGGGAAGCCTTTGGGGCACTGGAAAGATGTTAGCTTCTAGGATCTGCTAGCATTAACAATGAGCCACTCTACCTTGACAGCACACTCTGTCAAGTAAAGTGAAGTGTCTGTAAAGTCCCTCTTATACCACTCAATACACCCTTCTTCTCCCTCACTGCTGCACAAACACAGGCAGACTCGCCAGTTGGCAGATCTTTGCTTTGTTTGCCCTTTTATTCCCTAAAATTTTATTTTTAGCATTACAAAAAAATAGCTTCAGTGTTTTTTTCTAAGCAGATATTCCAAGAGGCAAGGTTGAACATCTACTAAATGTTTTCTAACTTTGTATCTGTCAAGAAAAAGGCAGGCAGCAATAGCCTTTCTCGTAGCTGGCCATTTTGCTTTTCTGATTTTCAGTCAAGCTTTATTTGTTATATAATAAACAAAATATCACCACACAGGATCCTGGAGGTGGGAGTTGACACACAGGCCATGGAGGGATGTTGCTTACAGACTTGCTTCCCATGGCTTTCTCAGGATCACCAACCAAGGGATGACACCACTCACCACGGGCTGGGCCCTCCCCCATTAATCACTAATTGAGAAAATGCCTCACAGCTGAATCTTATGGAGAAATTTCCTCAACTGAGGCTCCTTCCTCTCTGATGACTCTAGCTTGTGTCAAGTTGACACACAAAGTCAGCCAGTACATCCTCAACTTTCTTTGCTAGCTATGAAGGAAAGCTCTCTTCCAACCCAGTTATCATCTTCACACCTATCATAACACTTAGGAGTAAAGCTGTTTGGGGCAAGTCTCAAAATGTTTTTCAACATTCTTTTAATGTCACCTGATTTAAAAAAATAGCAATGTAAGGTTGGGCTTTTTGTTTATCACATTAAGGAAGGCAAGACCACTTGACATAATCACAGCCACATGATCACAGCCTAACTTTCCTAGTTGCCCAGAAGTGACGCTGCTTTTTCCTGCAGTTTCCCAGAAAAAATAAATAGGCAGAGCCATTGTGGAACTTAAAACCTTCAATTCTATGCTGACTCAAGGAATGTCCCATATTTAAGTAAGACCTTAACAAAAACTGGTATTTGCAAATTAAGATGAAGTCATTGTTGCCATAACATAACTCATAGATAGGTTTCTCTTTCTGTCCCAGACTGTGGTGATGCAACATTACTTGTTGCTTCTCAAGGCCATATTTCTGTGAGTGAGCTTCAACCCCACTCCACCCCCACCCCCTTTGGAACCTCCGCATTTTGCTGACCCTGCTCCCTGACAATGGGTGGGGCACAGGTATTGGCATTGAAGCAGATACTTAGGCAGCTCAAAGGGACCTTTGTTGCATGGCTACATCATGCCTTATGGGATTTTGTACGGACTCAGTACATATGTACAAGCTTCCACTTTTAGGCAAGCACCTCCACATATTCGCTCTCTCTCTCTCCTTTCTCCCCTCTCTTCTCTCTCTCTCTCCCTTCTCTGGCCCTCTCTGCCCCTTCTCTGCTTCTTTCTCTCTCTCCCCTCCCCCCTTTCTTCTTCCCTTTCCCTTTCAATAAACTCCACATGGATTTGTTGAGTCTGGTGATTCATGTTTTCATCTACTCGAGACTGAAGCATGGTTTCCACTTCCATCTATTCTACTCTTAACTTAAACAAAAGAACAACACCACCCACCCTAGGACTGCACCCTGTGCAATCCTGTGGCTGTTTTTCATTCTTTGAACTCAAAGCACTTATGGCTAGTCCTTCCACAAGAACTTCCAAGAACTACTGCTTCTACAGAGTTTGGTTGTTTGGAGGACAGGATGAAAAGGTCATATCTATTATGCTGAATTATCAGAGTTTGGTTTAGTGCAGGTAACAAAAAACAAAATGACTCTTGCCCTTTTACCAGCTAAAGCAGACCATACAAGTTAGTTGACCTTCCATGAAATAATCATTAGACTGTCAATCAAAGTGATATCCCCTTTATACCCATAAGGAAGACACATGTCTCAGAAGTCATGGAGACATAGAAGAAAATCTGAGCAAATAGCCTCAAGTCCCCTGATTTCCAATTTGCTACCATTAGATAATACACTGCTTTTTTTCAACTATGTTTTTTTTTACAACTATTCTCTGGTTCATTAGCTCTAGAGAAGATATACACAGATTTGGATTTCCTGTTTATTTGGATATTCTTTTCACTATAAAGATCCCCATGTCTCATAAAGTATATTGAAGAAATTATTTTTTCTATCATTTTTTAATGTGTCCTTTTTCTCTTCAACCACTACTCAATCCTCAGAAGTGTTGGAGGAAAACTTCTATCCCTGCATACCAAAATCCTAGGAAACAAATTGAGGTTCTAGTGTTGTCTAGTGATGGTAGGATTGATTAAGAGGCAAGAAACGAATCATCTAGTCCTCACACTAAGAGGTCAAATTTAAGGAATTAATTAAACAAGAATAAACTGAACCAACTGGTACTCCAAGTAGAAATCAGGATAACAGATAGTACACCTAACAGAACTAGAGCTAGAGGGCTTGAGAAAGACATGTTTCTCAGGCAAAATGTCCAGCTTCACCTTCACTGTTCCCTTCTACACACTAATCTTTGATTTATATGAATGGAGAAATAATACTGAGCTGCTGAATATTTATAAACCTTCAAAGGTTAATCATGTAAGATTCTGTGTGTGCCTTTTTAGAACCATTGAGCTAATTATGAAAAAGCCTTGGAGGTCTGGGTGGAGACTAAAAAGTGGGAAGACAGTCTCTTGATCGAATTGGAGATAAAATCTTGTAAATATGTATAAATATGGCAGAAGGGAGTGATATCCATTAAGGCTTGGCATACCCAAATATGAATTCCTTAATGAAAAAAGCCTTAGCTTTCTTCAGGAAAAGCTTCCAGAGTCTACAGTTTGTAACCAGGTTTCCAAGGAAGGGCTAATACAGAAAAGATCAACGTGTCTGATCCTCAACCTTTAGACCTTAAAAGTTTCTGACAGAGAACAGGGTAACTACCCCTGAAAAAGAACATGTGGCCTGAACTTATGACCATCTTACACTTACACAAAAAGATACTGAGCCTACCCCTTCTTGCCATCCAGTCAGCAAGCAACCTCTTCCCATCTCCTTCCTGTAAATCATCCATAGTTCTAACTTTTGTGTTTACTGAGCATGAAACCCTAGTTCCATACCAATAATAAGAGAACTGAAAGTGTCATAAGTCACTTTCACGCTTTTTATAAATAAATATTCAGTGACCAGTTCTTTTTCTGTTAAGACATGATAACAAGAGCAAGCAGGGGGGTGACTTCAGAGTTTCTATGTCAAAATTTATTATGTCTGCTGATTCCTTGTTCAGTCACATATTTTTTCACCCAGTCCTGCTTTGTGTTGTTCATACCTTTTCTCATTGGGTTTTTTCAATGCTTGTTATATAGTTATTTCTAGATGGAAAATTAAAGCATGCATATGTCTTTATTTCATGAGTTGTTGTCCTAGTGGCCACATAATGTAACATCCCTACTTTAAAGGAAGTTTTAAAAAGTGGATTATTGAGGAGAGAAATCAGTAATCGGCCTAGAAACACAGATTCAACTTACTCTGAATGATGTACATAAACTTTTATAGACAATGAACAAAGAAGTAATAAATCGATGCATTCAGCAAACTGCCATTGGGGATAGTATATAAGTGGGCCACAGCACAGAGAGTGTCACAGGATTAGTGGTAGAAGTCAGTTATTGTTCAACTTACAATACATTACAAGGAGTTTCAGAGAATGTTAGGTCACATTCAAAGGTTATTAGCTATTTTTATATGTAAATGGATATTTTTTCTGGTGGCCTTTGATAGCCTAAGACAAATTTGGCTCTAGACACAAAGCATTGCATCTCTCTACCACCATGAAGTTATACTGCCTTGAGTTCATAATCTACAACATCTTTAAAAAAGATGAGATTTTTTTTTCAGAGAACTTGAGATTTTAATGGATTTAGGCCTTTACTTTTATAAAGGCTGATATAACAAAACAAATGGGAATGTGGTGATTTCACTGATTTTTTTTGTTTGTTTTTTGAGACAGAGTTTCTATGTATTGTTTTGGAGCCTGTTCTAGAACTCACTAGGTAGAACAGGCTTGGTCTCGAACTCAGAGAGATCTGCCTGTCTCTGCCTCCTGAGTGCTGGGATTAAAGGCGTGAGCCACCAACGCCCGGCTCACTGATTTCTTTTTAGCTCTCTTACTTGCTAAGTTAAAACTTCATTCCGTGGTTATCTAGTTGCTATATAGAAGAAAATACTTGGCTGTTGCTTAATCTTTTTGCCAAATCTTAATACAATAGAAAAGATAGTTTATTATTTAATAAAATAATAGCATTGAAAGTAGATCCAGAAAAGTTTTATCTTATATTTAATGGAAAATGGAACTGCATGTTAATGTTTCTCGACACTTTCATCATCTGCCCTTTCCTGGAAGTATAACCAAAGTGCTGTAGTCCTCACCATGCCATGCTTTCCTCCTGTAGGCTTCAATGGACGCTGTAATGATACGCGACACACAATTACTGAAAGTAAAGCTAAGTATTTAATGTAGAAATTACTCACAAGATACCAAACCCAGAGGAGCCAAGCAGTTTTTAGCGGCCAAACCGGAAGCCGAACTCCAGGAAAAAGAGACCGAGACTTCCTGTGTGCTGTCTTTTATGTCTTCCCCCGTAACGCCCCCTAGCCATGCCAAAGTGGGCATGGCTAGTGATGTAGTTCCGCCTACGTACGTATACGTCTTTACGTCCAGCCGTATACGTCTTTAGTCCTGCCTAAAGTGGGTGTGGTTAGCGGTGTGGTAAACCACCCTTTTATTACCTCATCTGTATGCGCCTCTAATAAGTCACATGTTTAATGGCGGCATCAGACTTCCTCCTACAATTCCCCTTGTAGTCTAAAAAGGACAACTAACTTGTGTCCATGAAGAAAATGTATCAAACATCTATCTACCTAAACTTATCTGAAAGAAACACCCAAATATGAACACCTCCTTCCAATCCCAACTCTAAAATAATTGAAAACTAACACTAACAGGTGTAAACTATCTTATAATATCAATAGTAGGGAGAGGGGGCGTGGAATTCTCAAAACTACTTCCTGCTGAGATGGGACGATGATAATCTCATGGGAACCTGTGAGAAGAAAAATGTTAGTATAACAAAATCTCAGTAGATCAGACAGTCTCTGTATGGCAGGAGATGCTTGATTGAAGTTCCTGACTGGGGTTCTAGTGTTGATTGAAGCTCTCATCTTAAAGCTCTGGTCAGATTGTAGAATATGTGCTGTTTCAGTTTCTTGGTCCCGAGTTGTGTAGAGTGATGTAGTTTCAAGCCAGTTTCAGGATAGTGCTTGTCAGGTGGAGTCAATGATGTGGGGCAGTTCAGATGCCTCCAGTCGAATCAGGTGAAGTCAAGGAAGTGGATCCTCATTCTCTTTCAGAAGCAGTTGAAGATTGCTGTCAGGAAATCCCTTGTTCTCTGGAAAACTCAAACATTAATGTTAACAAAGAAATATTTTAACTTTCATATGTATGCATACCGGAAGAGGTGACAATGGGGAAGATGGAAAACCTGGAGGAAATTAGACTGTTCAGACAAAGAAATCCACAGATAACAGACCCTCATTTTATTTCTTCTGTCTTATATCAATGGCTCTTTGATATAATACAGAAATTCTGAATCGTATTTAAATAATATGCTTGAGTTTAGAGTAGGAGAGCCAATCCAACTCCAAAGCCAGCTTCAGTTAAATGAATGGGGACTGAGGTATGTGAAGAAATAAAGATAAAAGGGTACTATGAAAAAACAATATAGAGAGATTTAGACTTTGATACCACACAGTGAGTTACTGTTTGTTTGATGGTCCCCAGGGTAGCTATTCATTCTTCTACAGGAATCCATACGTCCAGTATTCTTTGCTGAGTTTACCTGTGAAGACAAAAAACAAAACACTTCTCTTTCCTTTTAGGAGGTCACTTTACCCATGGTGGACTATGAATTTGTAGATGGGCTGTTAGCTTCCTCCTCCTGAGATGTTTTCTGTTCTGATCGAATTTTAATTAATTTTGATGGAACCCAAACCTTTTCTTCTCCTGTGGAAACAAAAGCATAACCCTTTCCCCAACGTAACACATATCCTGGTTTCCAGACTGAGGTCATAACATCCTTAAAATACACCGGTTGGTTCAGTTCAGAAGTCTTCTCTGTGGTCCAGTGTCTTTCTGCTGCAGTTTGTCCTTTCTCATCAGCATTAAGAAAATTCAACATTAGTAAAGCATTGTGTAACCTGTGTTTTGGTGTCTTTGTTTTCCCTGGCTGTTTATGAAGCATCTCTTTTAAGGTTCGGTTAGATCTTTCAATTATTGCTTGTCCTGTGGGATTGTAAGGTATACCAGTTACATGTTTTATATTATAATATTTGAAGAATTGTTCCAATTTACTGGAGACATATGCTGGACCATTGTCAGTTTTTATTGTTTTAGGTATACCCATAACAGCCATCACCTCTAAGAGGTGTGTAATAACGGAGTCAGCTTTTTCAGAGCTGAGGGCAGTAGCCCATTGGAAGCCTGAGAACGTGTCTATAGTATGGTGTCCATATTTCAAACTGCCAAATTCTGGGAAGTGAAATACATCCATTTGCAAAAGTTCATTTCTGTGAATACCTTTAGGATTACAACCTGCTGGTAATGGAGTTTGATTGTATAATGAGCAACTGGGACAATTTCTTACTATTTCTTTGGCTTGTTGCCAGGTAATAGAAAAATCCTTCTTTAAACCTTTGCTGTTAACATGGTGTTTCTTATGAAATTCTGAAGCTTCCAACACATTACCTACTAATAAATGATCAATTTCATCATTGCCTTGTGCCAGAGGACCTGGCAGACCTATATGGGATCTGATGTGTGTTATATATATAGGATGAGTCCTGTTTCTGATGATTTCCTGCAATTGTAAAAACAATGAGGTTAATTCTGTATTATCAGGAACAAATTCTGCAGTCTCAATGTGCAAGACAACTCTTTCTGCATACTGAGAATCCGTGACTATATTGAGAGGCTCTGTAAAGTCTTTAAGTACCATGAGAATGGCATATAACTCTGCCTTTTGTACGGAGTTGTAAGGGATTTGAACTACTTTACTTATTTTTCCTGATTTATACCCTGCTTTACCTGATTTGTTTGCATCTGTGTAGAAGGTAAGAACTCCAGAAATAGGTGTTTGCCTCACGATACGTGGAAGAATCCAAATTGTTTTCTTTATGAATTTGATTCTCTCTGTTTTGGGATACTTATTACTAATACTTCCCAAAAAGTCACTGCACGCTATTTGCCAATACTCATTATCCTTCCATAAGGAGGAAATTTCCTCATTCGTTAAAGGTACAATAATTTCAGCTGGGTCTTTCCCAGTCAGTTGACGAAGCCTTAATTTACCTTTTAATATCAAATCTGAGACCTTTTCTATATAGGTTTTCAATTTTTTATTCTGTTTATGTGGCAGAAATACCCATTCTAGAATGATATCTTCCCTCTGCATTAATATTCCTGAGGGGTATTCTCTAGATGGTAAAATAACCAGAATACAGTCTAGATTTGGATCCACTTGGTCCATATGTGCTTCTAATATTTCTTTTCTACCCATTCTAATTCTTTTTCAGCCTCAGCTGATAGTACTCGTGGGCTGTTTAGGTCTTTATCTCCTTTTAAAGCCATTTTCAGGTGTTTTAAATCATGCCCTTCTACACCGATAATTGTCTGTAATTGAGAGATTTCTCCTAATAGTTTTTGAAGATCATTAAGAGTCCGGTAACAATCTCTTCTGATCTGTACTTTCTGTGGTCTAATTTTCTGAGCATCTATTTTATAACCTAAATAGTTAATAGAATCTCCTCTTTGTACTTTTTCTGGTGCAATTTGTAATCCCCAGCGAGGCAAAATTTCCTTTACTGCCTCAAACATCTTTTCCAAAGTATCCTTATTTGAATCAGACAATAATATGTCATCCATATAATGATATATTAATGAATGTGGAAATTTTTTACAAATTATTTCTAGAGGTTTATTCACAAAATATTGACACAAAGTTGGACTGTTTAACATACCTTGAGGTAGTACCTTCCACTGGAATCTCTGTACCGGACGGGAATTATTATAGGTAGGTACCGTGAAGGCAAACTTTTCTCTGTCGTTTTCTTGTAATAGTATGGTGAAGAAACAATCTTTTAAGTCTATAACTATAATTGGCCAATCCTTAGGAATTAGAGAAGGTAACGGCATCCCAGGTTGTAGAGACCCCATAGGCTGAATTACCTTGTTGATGGCTCTAAGATCAGTAACCATTCTCCACTTACCAGACTTCTTCTTGACAACAAAAACAGGTGAATTCCATGCACTAGTTGATTCCTCAATATGTCCAGCATCTAGCTGTTCCTGAACTAACTTCTCCAAAGCCTCTAACTTCTCAGATGTCATAGGCCATTGACCCACCCAGATGGGTTCATCTGTCAGCCATTTTAATGGTAGAGCTTTTGGTTGCTCTGTAGGTTTGGCACTAGCATCTTGCTTCTGTACAGCCTGTACATTTGGCATCTGTTTTCTGTACTGTCTTACTATATTCTTTCTACCACTAAGAGCTTGTCTATAATTCCTAGCTGATACAGGAGGAATGTTAATCTGTGTATTCCATTGTTGGAGTAGATCACGACCCCAGAGGTTTATAGCAGTATCTGCAACATATGGCTTTAACCTTCCTCTTTGTCCTTCTGGCCCAATAAAGTCAATCCATCTAACGCTCTGTTTAACTTCAGATAGGGTTCCAATCCCTAAGAATTGAACATTAACCTCTTTTAAAGCCCAGTTGTGTGGCCAGGACTGCTGATTAATGATAGTGACGTCACTTCTGGTGTCCAGTAATCCGTGAATCAACCTATTATTTACCTTAACTGGTAGCTTGGGTCTATGATATTGTATAGAAGTTTGCCAAAATATATGTTTTGTATCTCCTCCTGATGTAATTGATTCATTCTCTGGAGCTAATGTATTATCCAGTGCCATATTATTTACAATGGGCAGTGGATCTTCTAATTGTCCTGTGAGAGGCTGTCCTCCACTGTCACTGGGAATGACCGGATAATCTTCCTTTTTGGGGCTCCATTGAGCCCCTGAACCCCGTTTCCCGGCTTTAAAGATCTACCTTGTCTGTCTATTGTGGAAAAGCATTCATCAGTCCAATGGTGCCCCTTCCCACACCTCCTGCATAGACCAGGAGGCTTAGGCCTTCTGTTTGATGCATTCCTGGTAAAAGCATTATTTCTAGGAATGCGTTGTCTACAGTTCCTACTAAGATGTCCTATTCTACCACAGTTAAAGCATGTTGCATCTTTATGCCTATTAAAATTCTTTGAGATTGCCTTTCCTACCCAGGCCTCTATGTCATCACATGTAGGGTATTTGGAATCCTGGTGCCTCCTCAAGCCTGTAGAAATAGCTTGACCTACCCAAGCTCCTGTATCCTGACTTTTACATTCCAGGTTCGCTGTATGTAGGACCCATTCCTCCAATGGCGCTGATCTTATTTTTAATGGCCAAATTACCTGCCTGCATTGAGGATTCGCGTTCTCATATGCCAAAGATTCTATAAGGAGACACCTGGATTCTGGATTCGCTACCTGTACTTCTACTGCTCTGGATAATCTCTCTAAAAATTCAGTGAACCTTTCCCTTGGGCCCTGTAATACCTTGGTGTAGGGTTGCATTATCTCTCCTGTTTCACAAACCTTATCCAAGGCATTTAAAGCAGCTGTACGGCACAAAGACAACATGTGCTCGTCGTATGCAGATTGAACCTGCGTGTCAGCGTAAGGACCCTCCCCAAGAATCTTGTCTTGGGGTACTTCATGACCGTTCTGTAATTCCTGAATCTCTATAGCTTTTGCTTCTTGCCTCCATAAAGCTCTCCATTGAATTTGACAAGAATTTTCGAGCACTGCAGAGGCTAATTGGGCCCAGTCTTTTGGGGTTACTTTATTTACAGTAGCCCATGAGGTTAGGAGCTCTCTGACAAAGGGAGAATGAAGACCATACAAGACAATGGCCTCCTTAATATTCTTTAGCTCCTTCATCTGTATAGGTTCCCAGTGATAAGCAATGGGACCATTTGATTGTTTTTTTGTTGCTGGTTTTTCTGTTACAGATATTGGAAAAACCATAGGGGAACGCATAGCAACCTTAGGGAGATCATTCCGGCATTTGAGAAGCTTTGGGAAACTCCTGTCCTGACCTGTTGCCTGTATTTCTGATTCTGAAGTATCAGATTGAGCGTCTTCTAATTCCTGCAGTCTATTCATCATTGTTTCTCTGAGCTCTTGAAGTTCTTGGGACAAATAATTTTCTAAGGATGTCATGGAATCTTTCATTTTTTTACATTCATCATTTACATGTGATTCCAAATTTCTAATATTCTCATCCTTAGAAAGTACCTCAATAGCATGTAAACTGCCTTCCACAAATGATATTCTATCAGTTAGTTTATCATTGCTCTCAGACATGGAACAATTCTTTTCTGTTAGCATTTCAATTTTATGTTCCAGTCTTTGTAATTTGCTAGTGAAATCATCAAACATGGAACCATGTTTTTCGTTAAATGTTTCAACATTATGTTCCAATTTTTCAATTCTATCTGTGGAACACATTTTTCCTGAAAATAATTCAATTTTGTGTTCCGTCTCTTTAAACCTGTTCGTCAGACCTACATTATCATTTTTAATATCCTGAATATTTTCTACCAACCCTTTCTTACTCTCCTGTAATGAATTTTGCATTTCCTGAATCCTTTGTATTAAGATTTCAAAACTATCCTGCGATGACTGTATGACCTGTATAAGTTTAGTCCTATTTTTGAGCCATTTCATTAACAAAATTATATTGATTATGAAACTAATAATCACCATCGTGGGTAGGAAGTACCTTTCAGGTAGGTCCTCAACCCTTTCTAAAATCCCATCCATACAAAAAACAAGAAAATTCTTAACATACTGCATCATAATGTTAGCTGTTGACATTGTATAAAGCAGTTATGTTTGTTACCAATGGAGTAATTCAGGCCAAAATCAACCGGCTGCCAGCGAAAGAGCACGTGGCCGGAGTCAGCAGGCCGCCAGTAAAACAGCACGTGGCCACGAGAGAAATCTTGGAATACCGCCAAACCTTACCGGCAGGTAGAAGGTGCTGGTTCCTGGCAGCAGGAATCGTGCCTTGCCGAGCAAAGTGGTGAGGAACTTAGCGAAAGGAGAGTCCATGTGTGCCTGGTCGGGCCGAGAGAAGCCGCTTTTTCTGGGCGCCTGGATCTGGATTCCAATCCCGCTCCCAACACCAAATTGTAGGCTTCAATGGACACTGTAACGATACGCGACACACAATTACTGAAAGTAAAGCTAAGTATTTAATGTAGAAATTACTCACAAGATACCAAACCCAGAGGAGCCAAGCAGTTTTTAGCGGCCGAACAGGAAGCCAAACTCCAGGAAAAAGACACCGAGACTTCCTGTGTGCTGTCTTTTATGCCTTCCCCCCGTAACGTCCCCTAGCCATGCCCAAAGTGGGCATGCCCAAAGTGGGCATGGCTAGTGACGTAGTTCCGCCTACTTACGTATACGTCTTTATGTCCAGCCGTATACGTCTTTAGTCCTGCCTAAAGTGGGTGTGGTTAGCAGTGTGGTAAACCGCCCTTTTATTACCTCATCTGTATGCGCCTCTAATAAGACACATGTTTAATGGCGGCATCAGACTTCCTCCTACATCCTCCTACTGAGCTCTTTGCCTAGTCCGTTCTTTCTTGTGTGTTTTCTTTTATTTTGTTTCATTTTCTGAGACAGGAGCTCTCTATGTAGTCCTGGCTCTCCTGGAACAAGCTTGCTTTGACATCATAGAAATCCTCCTGCCTCTGTCTCAAAAGTACTGGAATTACAGGCATATGCCACTGTGCTCTGCCTCCAGCCCAGTTTTAGGGAGTCTACTATCCAGGTAGCAACAGTATTCTTTTTTTTCCATGGCAGAGTTTTTCTGTATTGTTTTGGAGGCTGTCCTGGAACTTGCTCCATAGACCAGGCTGGCCTCAAACTCACAGAGATATGTCTGCCTCTGCCTCCCGAGATTAAAGGCATGTGCCATCAACGCCCAGGGTCAGCAACAGTATTCTTTACAAAATTATTAAGGAAACTGCATTCAGAGTTGGAAGCTGACTTCATTGTATGCCTCAATATATTTGAAGACTATTGAGTTTATTTTTCTGGAAGTTGGCAGGCTGAAAGGAAGCTCACCTTTTGGGAGGTTACATATGTCATTTCTTTTTCTTGATCTCAACAGCAATAATTGGTTCCTTTGTTGTTGTTGTTGTTGTTGTTGTTGTTATTATGTGTCCATAAAAGCATCCCCTCCAGTGGTAGCTGTGAATAGAACTGATGTCCAAAGTCAAGAAAATGAAATTATACTTAAAATGCAGATATGTTCACCAAGAGCCCTGTAATAGCACACACATTTGCAGACTCATTTCTGATCATTAATAAGTTTGGGTTTGTGGAGCTAGTGCTTTAGATCCATGATGATATAATTCTAAGGTTTTGAGTTTTAATTGTGCATGGACAGGGCAGAAGAGAGAAACATGACATATTAGTAAATTTGAGAAGATATTGAGACATGTATTTTCTGAAGGGGTAATAACAGTCCCACAATATTGATAAACATTGTATGTGTATAAAAATATGTATACATGCATAGTAGTATATATATCATGCATATGTGCATTTATTAAAGGAAATGTACATATTTCTAGTCTTGAAATTTAATAGAGTGTACAGTTGGGATGAAAGTTGCCTAAAAAGGAAGACTCCTTGCTGATAAAACAAACTAAACAGACATGGGGGTACATGTCATTAATATCAACAATTAATACAGGAGGGTGAGGAAGGAGGATCTCAAGTTCAAAATCATCCTTGGCTTCATTGCATGACACTGCTTAAAAAAGAATCAAAGGAAACAGAAGAAAAACTGTTCTAGATAAAAGGCAAAGACAAGCTATTCAAAGTTGAGAGAACCAAATGCAAACTGGCAGAGGATAGAATTCATCACAGAGAAATGAAGGCATGGGCTGTTAGGAGAGAAGTGGGGCACTCACACAATTCACAGGCACCAGTAGCCTAGACTAGAATTAAATGAGTAGCGGTAGGAATGGACAAGGATTCACTTGTCAATGTCAAAGTATGGTTCCCTGCCAGTTGTTTTCCTTATGGATTTTCTTTTTTATTATTATTTTTATTTTAAATAGCTTGTTTTACATGTCAATCCAAGTTCCCTCTCCCTCCCCTCCTCCCGCACCCCTCCACCATCCCCCACCAGCCTCCCACCCTATTGCCAATTCCTTCCACATAGGGGATATCTAGAGTCTGTCATTTCACTCAGGGTAGGGTCCAGGTACTCCCCTATGAGTCCAGGCTGAGAGAGCATCCCTCTTTGTGTTATGGATTTTCAAGAGGCCCTTAGTGTGTGAATTCAGAGACTGGACAGAAAGCACAATACCACACAGGTTCCAAACAAGAACTCCACTGATGAAAAGGGTAAAAAGATACAAAGTCCTACCCCTAACCAAGAAGCTGTATGCAATTGATATAGCTAGAAGACAGAAAGTCAGCTTTCTCAAACAGAATGATACTGGATATATCAATCATACTACAGGACAGGCTCCATGCTGAGGAGTAGTAGTCAGGCAACATAAAGTGAACTTCATGTATTTTCTCTGTGTGTGTGGTTTCTTTTTTGTTTTATTTTTTTTAAATTTATACATTTTATTGTAAATTCTTTATAAATTACATTGATAATTAAATAGTTGTATATACACCACTGAAAAAAAAAGAATACATAGAAATCTAAAAGTTATTTAATGTAAGGATAAACCTTGAGTGCCCACTTCATCTGATGATTTTTTTACATAAGATTTAGACCTCTCATTATGCCTGTAAAATAGTTTCCAGAGAGGCTTCCCTGTGCAATATACCTATTTTTTTATGAGCCATGTAGGATAGACACATGAAAAACTAGACAGGAAGTACTATTTACTTGCTTTAGAGACATTCTCTCTAAATAGTTCTCTAGAAATTTATACCCTGTTAATACTGTTTTTTATCATTTTTATTTTAATTTTAAATAGCTTGTTTTACATGTCAATCCCAGTTCCCTCTCCCTCCCCTCCTCCCGCATTCCCCTTCCCCCCCACCCTCCCACCCTATTGCCAAATCCTTCCACATAGGGGATATCTAGAGTCTGTCATTTCACTCTGGGTAGGGTCCAGGCACTCCCCTACGAGTCCAGGCTGAGAGAGCATCCCTCTTTCTGCTATAGGCACACGAAGATTGTTTGTATACCAGGGATAGACACTGATCCACGGGGGGTCCAGATCAGTCCCATGCTGGCCTCCCCACTGTCGGTCTGGGGTCCAAGAGCTCTCCCCTGTTCAGATCAGCTGTCTCTGCTGGTTTTTCCAGCCCATTCTTTGCCAATTTGCTCATCACTCCTCTCTCTCTGTCACTGGGTTCCTTGGGTTCAGTTCAGTGATTAATTGTGTGTTTGCCTCTGCTTCCATCAGTCACAGGATGAAGGCTCCCAGATGGTTATAGACATCAAGTTCATTATCAGGAATGGGCATTCGAGGTGGTCTCTCCACTATTGCTTAGCTTGCCAATTGGTGTTATCCCTTTAGATCACTCGAGGTCACTCTGGTGCCTGATCTGTATTCGATCCTATGATTCCCTCTTCCCCCTATTCTACCCCCACCCCCTCAACTTCCTGTTCCCCATGACCAACTCTCTTCCTCTTCACCCCCTCTCTTCTTCCCAGGTCCCACTCCCCCCCACCCCTCGCCGTGTTCCCCATCCATTCAGAGGATCTTGTCTCAATCCTCTTCTCTTGGGTACTATGCATATATGCATATTTTTAGGTTCTTTCCTGCTTCCCAGACTCTCTATCAGTGGAAGTGCAGACTGGCACTATCCTGATCCATGTCTAAAATCCATATATGAGTGAGTACATACCATGTTTGTCTTTATGCGACTGGGTTACCTCACTCAGGATGGTTTCTTCCAGTGCTATCCATTTCCCTGCAAATTTCAAGATTCCATTGTTTTTTTCTGCTGAGTAATACTCCATTGTGTAAATGTACCACATTTTCTCTATCCACTCTTCAGTTGAGGGGCATCTAGGTTGCTTCCAGGTTCTGCCTATTACAAATAACGCTGCTATGAACATAGTGGAGCAGATGCCCTTGTTGTATGAACTTGCCTCATTTGGATATATGCCTAAGAGTGGAATTGCTGGGTCTAGTGGTAGATTGATTCCCATTTTCCTGAGGAATCTCCATACTGATTTCCAAAGAGGATGTATGAGTCGGCACTCCCACCAGCAGTGGAGGAGTGTTCCTCTCTCTACATCCTCTCCAGCATAAATTGTCTTCGGTGTTTTTGATTTTAGCCATTCTGACAGGAGTAAGATGGTATCACAGAGTTGTTTTGATTTGCATTTCCCTGATGGCTAAGGATGTTGAGCACTTTCTTAAGTGTCTCTTGACCATTTTAGCCTCCTCTACTGAGAATTCTCTATTTAGCTCTGTACCTCACCTTTTAATTGGATCCTTTGGTGTTTTGGAGACTTGTTTCTTGAGTTCTTTGTAAATTTTGGAGATTAGCCCTCTGTCAGATGTAGGGTTAGTGAATATCCTTTCCCATTAAGTGGCCTGCCTTTTTGTCTTTTTGACTGTGTCCTTTGCCTTACAGAAGCTTTTTAGTTTCAGAAGGTCCCATTTGTTAATTGTTGATCTCAGTGCCTGTGCCACTGGTGTTATGTTTAGGAAGTGGTCTCCTGTACCAACTCGTTGAAGAGTATCTCCCACTTTCTCTTCTAAAAGTTTCAGTGTGGCTGGATTTATGTTGAGATTTTTGATCCATTTGGACTTAAGGTTTGTAGAAGGTGATAAACATGGACCTATCTGCAGTCTTCTGCATACCAGTACCCAGTTATGCCAGCACCATTTGTTGAAGATGCTTTCTTTTTTCCATTGTACATTTTTCTCTTTATGCCTTTATTTTTCGAGTTTGTTTTCATTTTCATTTTTGTTTTTACTTTTATTTTGTTTTCCTTATTTCTTTTAAGGTGAAAGAACATGAATTGGATTGGTAGTGAGGTGGGCAGGAGTTGGGAATAGCCAGCAGAGGAAAGACTATCATAGAAATATATACATTTTTAGGTAAAAATTAGCACAAGCACACAGCTCTCACCAGAAAAGATAATAAGAGACAATTTAGTCTGGAAATAAATTTGAGTGAACATGGCCTATATTAGCATAGATTTTGGTCATTGTACATTCCATTTTGCAAATTCCATATAGAAGCAATTTCACGAAATTTTTATTATAGAAGAACCAGGATAGTCACAAATCCAAGTGTTTTTAAAGTAAATCTGTGGGAATATTAACTGTATAACAAGCACAGTGGAGTAACCTTAGCTATGGGCCTTTGATGCTCTCTGACGATTCTTAGCCCTGTGAATGGTAGAGAATGGGTTTTGTGCAACTAATGCATCCCAGAGGCTTTTATGTTAACTTCAGTTTTATCTGCTATTCACAGGTCCAACTCAGAGGTGCATGAGGAATGGCTCTCTTGGGAGATAGAGATAGTACAAAATAAACTGTCATTAGGTTCTGGACCTACCACATCACTAAATTCTAATTCCCCACATCACTGAAATTCTAATGATGGTGAATCAGCCTTCGCAGACACAGTCCCATTCCAGGATCTCTCCTTCACAATTCAATGGGTTATGCCTATTCAGAATTGTCTGTATAACACAAAATTGCATTCACTCGTCATGTTAGTTCTGGTAGGCATGCTCCACATGCCTGTGATACCAGTACCAGGAAGCTGAGGAGGAGGATTGTGAATTCCATATAATGTCTAAAACCAATGTCTGAAATAAGTAAAAATGAAAGTGCATCATTTCTGTGAGATTTCTCCATATTTATGAAAGAGTACTGTTCATTCCAATGGACTGGGATTGCAAGCCTTCAGAAGATGGTCAGAAAGGGGATGGTGTAGCTGGACCTGCTTGTGCATATACTGCTCATGCAGTAACTCTGGATGCATGCTTAGAGTCATCTTCTATTTAAGTCTCTGCTCGGTGTATTAAAATATGAATCATTTTGAGTGCCACCATGTGCATTCTCATTTATTTTATTTTTGAGATTATAATTACATTTCTCCTTTCTTCCCTCTATACTATACATGTACCTCTCTCCACTCTCCTTAAAATTCATGACCTCTCTTTTCATTATTAATTATTGCATGCATATATACATACATATATAATTGTGAATATATCCTGTTGGATTCATATGATATTACTTATATATTTGTCTCAGCACTGAACAACAGCACAGTTGTTGTACTCTTCCTTGGGGAAGGCCCTCCCTTCCCATTCTCAGCACTTTTCAGTTGTCTGAAGTGTTGGGTACATTTTCATTTTGCACTAACTTCCACAAATCAGGTATCTGGTCCTGAGTATAGAACTACAATAAGGTCAACTCCAGGTGAATCCATAGGTGTAGTCTTGGAAGGCATTAGTTTTTCCAACTTAATTTATGTAAGTATTGCAAGGGTCTGTACCTAAGGAAGCAACAGGCAGGCAGATGTCTTCCATGTGGTGTCTGGAGACATAGTCCACCTCAACATTCACAAAAGTAATTCAGAAATTGCTGTTTTTGTTTGTTTGTTTGTTTTGTAAAGTGAATTCTAGCTTGAATTTATGATCCTTCTATTTCATAGGAGAAAGGATGGAAAGCATGAAAAATCACACCCAGCCTGAAATGTCTTTAAATGCTAAAATAAATCCCATATTATTGTCACCAACCTGACCCTTAAACAAAAACGCATTTGTTCTCCCTTGTAAAGCCTTAGCATAAAGGTTTTGGGAATTAAAATAGTAATTTATACTCCCATGAGGACAAAAAAACCATAACCTTAAATGTATAAATTTTTTCTCACCAACTCTTCCCCCTTAGTAATATCTATCCTTTTTCAATCAACAATGTTGATGGCGTTTTTGATCAGGTAGCAGGAGCCACTGTACCAGACATCTGGACATAGTTTTTACTAGCAATGGACATACAACCGTGATCTTAAACATCCCAGAATGGTCATGAATAGTGAGTTGTCCCAAGTCACCTAGTCCAATGATTCTTCTGGTCTGGTACCAATGGTAACAATTCCCTCATGTTCAGTATCATTGATTCCATGAAGATTGTTTACTAGAGACAGAGAAATAATATATTAAATCAAACAATTTGCTAATCCATGTTGTCTTTACATTTTAAAATCACAGATGACTACACTTTTATGATTAGAAGCAAATTTCATGACAACTCCTCTATCAATTATTTTTTAATTTAGGTTAGAAACAATCTTGTTTCACATGTCAATCACAGTTCCCTCTCCCTCCCCTCCTCCCCCGCCCTCCCCACCAGATCCCCCAGTCTCCCACCCAAACTCAGTCTGATCCCCAAGGAGGGTTAAGCACTCCATGGTGGATCTCCAGTAACTGTCATTTCATCCAGGGCAGGGCCTAGGCCCTCCTGCAAGAGTCCCGGATGAGAGAGCCTCCCATATTGTGGCTGGGCACTCAAAGTCTATCTGTATGCCAGGAATAAATACTACCCAAGGCCCCATAGATTACCTAGGCATCCTCAATGATACCCACATTCAGAAGTTCTGGGTCAGACCTATGCTTTCCACACAGCCATCAATTTGGAGTCCAAGAGCTTCCCCTTGTTCAGGCCAGCTGTTTCTGTGGGTAAAACCAGCCCTCTCTTAACTCCTTTCCCCATCAGTTCTCTCTTGTTGACACTGGATTCCAGGAGTTCACTACAGTGCTTGTCTGTGGGTATCTGCATCTGCTTTCATCAGTCACTGGATGAAGGTTCTGTTTCCTAAAATCTCTGGCAGTTGGAATGTATGCAGGCACTCCCCAGATTCATATCTAAAATCCATAAATGAGTGAGTACATACCATGTTTTTCTTTTTGTGACTGGGTTACCTCACTCAGTATGGTTTCTTCTAGTGCATTACATTTGCCTGCAAACTTCAAGGTCCCATTGTTTTCTTCCCCTGAATAGTGCTCCTTTGTGTGAATGTAACATATTTTCTCTATCCACTCTTCAGTTGAAGGGCATCTAGGCTGCTTCCAGGTTCTGGCTATTACAAATAATGATGTTATGAACATAATGGAACAGACATCCTTGCTGTATGAATGTGCATCTTTTGGGTATATGCCTAAGAGAGGAATTGGTGGGTCTTGTGGTAGACTGATTCCCATTTTCCTGAGGAATCTCCATACTGATTTCCAAGTGGCTGTACAAGTGGGCACTCCCTTCTCCACATCCTCTCCAGCATAAACTGTCATTGAACTTTTGATTTTAGTAATTCTGACAAGAGTGAGATGGTATATCAGGGTTGTTTTGATTTGTATTTCCCGGATGGCTAAGGATGTTGAGCACTTTCTCAAATGTCTCTCAGCCATTTTAGTCTCCTTTATTGAGTTTAGTTCTGTACCCCAATTTTGAGTGGATCCCTTGATGTTTTGGAGACTTGCTTCTTGAGTTCTTTGTAAATTTTGGAGATCAGCTCTCTGTCAGATGTGGGGTCAGTGAATATCTTTTCCCAGTCTGTGGGGTGCCTTTTTGTCCTGCTGACTGTGTCCTTTGCCTTACAGAAGCTTCTCAGTTTCAGGAGGTCCCATTTATTAATTGTAGATCTCAGTGTCTGTGCTACTGGAGTTATGTGCAGGAAGTGGTCTCCTGTACCAATTCGTTCAAGGGTGTCTCCAACTTTCTCTTCTAACAGGTTAAACGTGGCTGGAATTATGTTGAGGTCTTGATCCATTTGAACTTAAGTTTTGTGCATGGCGATAGACATGGATCTATCTGTATTCTTCTCTATATTCCAGCATCCAGTTATCCTAGCACCATTTGTTGAAGATGCTTTCTTTTTTCCATTGTATATTTTTAGCTTGTTTGTTGAAAATCAGATGTTCATACATGTATGGGTTAATATCAGGGTGTTCAATTCTATTCCATTGGTCTACCCATCTATTTTTGTGCCAATACCAACCTGTTTTCAGGACTACATCTCTAAAATAGAGCTTGAAGTTAGGGATGGCAATGCCTCCAGATGTTCCTTTGTTGAATACGGTTGTTTTGGCTATCCTGGATCTTTTGTTTTTCCATACAAAGTTGATTTCAAGGTGTGTGAAGAATTGTGCTAGGATTTTAATGGGGATTGTGTTAAATATGTATGTTGCTTTCAGTAAGATTACCATCATTTTTACTATGTTAATCCTACCTATCCAAGAGCATAGGGAATCTTTCCACCTTCTTGTGTCTTCTTTGATTGCTTTCTTTAAAGATTCAAAGTTCTTAGCCGGGCGTTGGTGGCGCATGCCTTTAATCCTAGCACTCAGAAGGCAGAGGCAGGTGGATCTCTGTGAGTTCGAGGCCAGGCTAGACCAACAGCTTCCAAAACAGAGAAACCCTGTCTCGTAAAAACCAAAAAAAAAATCAAAGTTCTTGCTATACAGGTCTTTCACTTTTTTGGTTAGCATTACCCACAAGGTATTTTATGTTGCTTGTGGCTATTGTAATGGCAATGTTTCTCTGGTTTCTTTCTCAGCCCTTTTATTGTATGTATATAGTAGGGCTACTGATTTTCTTGAGTTGATCTTGTAGCCTGCCACTTTGCTGAAAGTATTTATCAGCTGCAGGAATTCCCTGGTGGAGTTTTTTTGGGTCACTTATGTAAACTATCATATCATCTGCAAATAGTGAAAGTTTGACCTCTTTCTTTCCAATTTGTATTCCCTTGATCTCCTTTTGTTGTCATATTGCGCTAGCTAGAACTTCAAGTACAATATTGAGGTGTGGAGAGAGTGGACAGCCTTGGATGAGTTTTCTTGGATTTGATTTGCCAGTATTTTATTGAGTATTTTTGCATCAATATTCATGAGGGATAGTGATCTGAAGTTCTCTTTCTTAGTTGTGTCTTTGTGTGGCTTGGGTATCAATGTTATTGAAGCCTTGTAGAAAGAGTTTGGCAAAGACCCTTCTGCTTCTATTGCGTGGAATTCTTTGAAAAGTATTGTTATAAGCTGTTCTTTGAAATTCTGGTAGAATTCTGCACTGAGGCCATCTGGACCTGGGCTTTTTTTATTTGGGAGACTTTTGATGACTGCTTCTATTTCCTTAGAGGTTATAGGTCTATTTAAATTACTTATCTGTTCTTGATTTAGTTTTGGCAAGTGACATCTATCCATAAAATTGTCCATTTCCTTTAAATTTTCTAATTGTGTGGAGAACAGTTTTTCAAAGTACGACCTGATGATTCTCTGGATTTCCTTGGTGTCCTTTGCTTTGTCCCCCTTTTCATTTCTGATTTTGTTAATTTGCATGATCACACTCTGTCATTTGATAAGTTTGGATAAAAGTTTGTCTATCTTATTGATTTTCTCAAAGAACCAACTCTTTGTTACATTGATTTTTTGTATTGTTTTCCTAGTCTTTGCTTTATTGATTTCAGCCCTCAATTTGATTATTTCCTGGAGTCTACTCCTCCTGGGTGAATTTGGTTCTTTGGGTTCTAGAGCTTTCAGTTGTGCTGTTATTTCTCTAGTATAACTATTCTATTCCAGTTTCTTCATGTGGGCAGTTAGTGCTATGAACTTCCCTCATAGCACTGCTTTCAAAGTGTCCCATTAGTTTGGGTATGTTGTGTCTTCATTCTCATTGAATTCTAGGAAGTCTTTAATTTCTTTTTTTAGTTCTTCATTGACCCAGGAATGGTGCAATTGTGCATTATTCAACTTCCATGATTTTGTAGGGTTTCTGCAATTTGTTACTGTGGAATTCTAATTTTAGTGCATGGTGGTCTGATAAGATGTATGGAGTTATTCCAATTTTTTGTACCTGTTGTGATTTGATATGTTGCCAAGTATGTGGTGCTGAGAAGAAGGTATATTCTTTTGTGTTTGGATGGAATGTTCTATAGATGTCTGTTAATCCAAATTGGGTCATAACTTCTATTAGCCCCTTTGCTTCTTTGTTAAGTTTCTGTCTGGTAGTCCTATCTAGAGGCAAAAGTATGGTGTTGAAGTCTACCACTATATGTGTGTGGGGCTTTATATGTGATTTGACTTTTAGTAATGTTTCTTTTATGAATGTGGGTGCCTTTGTATTTGGGGCATAGATGTTCAAAATTAAAACTTCATCTTGGTGGATCTGTGATGAGTATGAAGTGCCCTCCTTCATCTCTTTTGATTGATTTTATTTTGAAATCTATAGGATTCCTACCCCCGCTTGTTTCTTGGGTCCATTTAATTGGAAAATCTTTTCCCAACCCTTAACTCTAAGGTAATGTCTGACTTTGAGGCTGAGGTGTGTTTCTTGTATGCAGCAGAAGGATGGGTTCTATCTTCGAATTCATTCTGTTAGCCTGTGTCTTTTTATGGGCGAGTTAATGCCATTAATATTGAGGGATATTAATGACCATTGATTACTCATTCTTGTTTGTTTTGGAATAGTTGATGGTAGTTGAATTATATGTGGATTTCCACTATTATTCTTTTGGCAGTTGGTAAAGTGGGATCATCTATTGCTTATGTTTTTCCTGGTTGTAGTTAACTCCCTTGGGTTGGGTTTTTCCTTCCAGAACTTTATGTAGGGCTGGGTTAGGTGATATGTATTGTTTAAATCTGGCTTTGTCATGGAATATCTTGTTTTCTACATCTATAATGGTTGAAAGCTTTGCTGGGTATAGCATTCTGGGCTGGCTTCTGTGGTCTCTTAGTGTTGGCAGAATCTCTATCCAGGATCTTCTGGCTTTCAGAGTTTCCATGGAGAAGTCAGGTGTCATTCTGATAGGCTTGCCTTTGTATGTTTCTTGGCCTTTTTCCTTTGTTGCTCTTAATATTCTTTCTTTATTCTGTATACTCAGGGTTTTTACTTTTATGTGGTGAGGGGATTTCCTTTTGTAGTACTGTAGGTGTTCTGTAGGCTTCTTGTATTTTCATTGGCATGTCTTTCTTTAAGTTGGGAAAGTTTTCTTCTATGATTTTGTTGAATATGTTTTCTTCCCCCTTTGAGGTGGCTTTCTTCACCTTCTTCTATACCTATTATTCTTAGGTTTGATCCCATATTTCCTGAATATTTTGTGTTATGGATTTGTTGGACTTAAGATTTTCTTTGTTCGATGCATCTATTTCCCCTAGTGTATCTTCCATCTCCTGTATTCTGTTGGTTATACTTGTATCTGTAGTACCTGACCATTTTCACAGCTTTTCTATTTCCAGCATTCCTTCAGACTGTGTTTGTTTTTATTGTCTCTGTTTCAGCTTTAAACCCTTGTACTTTTTGAATTGTTTCTTGTAAATTTTGCTTTGTCTTTTCCTCTCTTTCTTGCATTTGTTGAAGTTTCTGTTTGTCTTTTCTTCCATTTTTGTATATTCTGCATTGTTTGGATTGTGTTTTTTCCTCCATTGCTTGCATTTCTTGTATATTTTTGGTTTGTTTTTTCTTCCATGTCTTTAAGAGATTTTCTCATATCTTCTTTGAGGACCTCTATCATTTTCATTGAGTTGCTTTTAAGGTTTTTCTCATCTGCTTCTTCAGCAATGGACTGTTCAGGTCTTGCAGGTGTAGATTCTCTAGTTTCTGGTGGTGTCATATTGCTTTTTCTGTTGGTGGGTGTGATTTTGTATTGCCTCCTTCCCATCATTTTTCCTGTGGGTGCAGAAGGAGTCTTTTCCTCCCCTGATGTTATGTGATCCCTTTCCAGTGTGTGGGAGCAGGTCCAATACCCTGGTGGCTTTCCTCTTGCATGGATAGAGCCGTCCTAGTATTGGGACCTTAGTAAACTCTGGGTAGGCTGGACCCTCACCTCGCCTGTCCCATGGGTGGAGACGGGGACTTGGAAGCTGGCAGTCTCTGGGTGGCCTGAATCCCATTGGTGTGGGATCCAGCTCTGCTGTGTGCAGTCCTCAGGTCTCAGATGGTTCTGCTCAGGCCACCAGAAAGCAGGCTGGAGACAGACCCACACTTACCTCACCTGTCCTGTGGGTGGAGAATGGATTTGGAAGCTGGCAGTCTCTGGGCAGACTGAATCCTGCTCTGCTGTGTGCAGTCCTCAGGTATCCTCTATCAATTCTAAAATTATTTTGTGATGCAGATCAGGGATCAGACGATGGTAATGGATTATGCTTCAGTAAATGGAGGTGCTGCATAAGAAGGATGTGCTATGATCTTTCTCCTGCAGTATTTTTGAAAACTGCAGAACCATGCTGCAGCTTGGGTTTTATAGCTAAGGAATTTTGGCTGCTGAAACTCTGGATGTGACTATGAGAACAACATCTGTTCATAGAAAACATTCCCTTCCAGAAGAACAAGACCCAGGTTGAAGACCTTAGTCTTATTGAGCAGGAAATGAGAAAAGGGGGCACTGGGTAAGGATTGCCAATTCTCCCCCACAGCAGTCACTGCTCCCTGAGGATGATGAGCATGTGATGTTCACATTTAATGAAAGCCCTAAAGTGTGAGGCTTTAAAAATTAACATCTGGTCCTGAAAGACAAACTCTTCCAGGCTGTTTCCCCGCTATTCCATGACTGGTTGGGTCATGGAACTTCCTGGCCTCCCTTTCCATGCAATAACTATGCATGAACCATGAATGAATGGTTCAGTTCCATCCACCCAGCATGGAGAAGGCCGAGGGAGGAACCCACTAAAAGTGCAAGAGACTACTGACAGCTGGCTTTTACTGTATATAGTCTGTGCTCTCTAATCAAGGAGCTGTTCAATTGTGTCCAGTGAACCCTAACTGAGCAATTTTAAAACAATGAAAATACTCCAGATAAATGGCATTGCTGAAAATTTTCATAAATTTAACTTTGCTTGTAACTCAAGGTACAATATAAGCTGTTCAAATGTTACCCTAGAATTGTGGTTTACCAGACCTTCATAGGGAGCTTACCTTTCTCAAAAGAAAGAGCTTAAAATTGACACTAACAAAGCAAGCGGGGGGGGTTTTCTCAGTCATTCCTAATTCTTTCTTTGATTTCTGCTCTTGGGAAAGATTATGTCTTTCTAGTGGGGATGGCAGGGATCATTGGAGATGCTGTAGTCAGATTTTTTTTCTCAACATGTCATTATATATATATGCATATATATATACATATATATATATATATTTACATTCATTTCACTGGAGTTTCTTTGATTCCAGAACTAATATGAAAATGGTATTCCTTGGTCATTGGCTATCTATTCCACATTGGTTTTTCTCTCTCTTTTTCTGACTGATCCCTGTCAACTTTATTAACCCCAAAACTTTCTGAAACAAGGTGATTAAAATGAAAATGTACAAGTAGGATATATAAGCACAGAAAGAACCTTTATTTTCTCACCTCCTGATTGAGGGAATGGTTGTATGTGTTGAAAAAGTGGCAGATATTTGAGAGGAACTTATTTTGTGGTACAGTGTGTAGCAGATCCATCTGTATTTCCAAAAGGTGTTGCTTTATATTTTATAAAGACCTTAAGTAATCCAGTATACTTTGATGTAAGAGATTCACATATAAATATGTATTCCTAGGAGAGGATTAAGATGTGTGTAAAGACATTACTTCTTGGAAATTTACTAGTGATTTGCATAAATTCAAAAAAGAATGTGGATATGATCTAAGTCTTAAATTGTAAAACTGGCTAAATCAAACTAGACATAGTGGCAAACACCTATAGCCCCCACTACTCCAGAGGCTGAGGCACTCTAAGCCCACAAATTCAAGAATAGATGGTCAATATCAAAAATAACAACAACAATATTTAAATATATTGTAGGAGACTAGACTATACCAATCCCAAATCTGCCTTTTAGGTTTTGAGAAAAGTATACAACAAACAATGGAAACTCTGAAAGTAGAGAAATTATTCTTGAAAGGGAAATTTACATTGCTCCATAAAGCAACTCATTGTTAGGGTCACCTCCTATCTGTTTGATGAGGAGATGGATGATTGTCAATCAGTAGAAATTCTGGACAATAACCTCAGCAATATCATAAAAGAGATCTTTCCAACATATAGCCCCTTGAAAGAAAGTGAAGTGAAAAAAATTACCCATGCATAAGTAATCCTTCATAGAACAAATGAACTAGAATAAAAGATCCCAATAATAACTATGTATAGCACTATAATACTGAAAGATACATTGAAGGGGAGAAGGGTGAACAATGTTGCTTTCACCCTCCTCTGCCATTCCTGGGTACAAAGGTTTGAGAAAGGCCTCCAACATCTGGAGGAAGAAGACCACATGACTTTACTAGCAGCCCCAGCATCTTCCATTCCATTGCCAGACCAGCCACCGTGTCCTGAAGCACTAGGCTAGCATCTATAGACCTAGCCTCAAGATTAGTTACCACAGCAGCACACTCAGCATACCCAGAGACCAAGGCACTCTACAAGGGCATAATGTATCTGTTCTTTGTGGGATCTATCTCCATGACTGTATTAGCTATTTTTACATCACTGTCATCAAAATATTCTCACAGAATAGCTAGAGGAAAGACATATTTGGGCTTAGAAGAATTTATTTTGGTTTGGGAATACTTCATTATATCCTTATGGGAAAGTATGCTGGAATGACCCAATCTATAGCAGTGGAGGTGTGAGACAATAGTTATTCATACAGCATAGTCCAGGAAGCAAAGAAACCTGGCCAGAGTCCCAGTTATATACAACCCATTCCTAGTGATCTACTTCTACCTGACAGATCCTTTATCATGAAGGCTGCATAGACTTCCAAAGTAGTATTACAAGCTAGTAACCAAACTTCAAAACATGAACAAGTTTGGGGTGGGGCATTCCCAATTCAAACCTAGTATCAACCCTTTGACTGAGACTCAAGAATAACCATTTGCAGACTCAGATCTTAGGCACACTCAGAGGTAGGTCAGCTCTGGACTTTAGGAATATCTCTCAATTGATTTATTATTTATGAACCTAAGGTCAGAACTCTTCCATCAGAACTAGTTTCTATATGCAACCCATTAGACCATGATTCTAAGCTAGCCCTCGTTGACACAGTATATTTAATTACTATGGACAGAAGTTTTAGTCTGGCACCTAAAGACTGAGGACATTGGACCTGCTTCATTAACTCAAGGAACTTGGCCACTCCAGTTTTAGAACCATACTCAGATTATCAAGCTCCTTGATCCATATCCATCAATATGAATAGGGGTTGGTGTGTGCTTGAGTGTGTGTGTGTGTGTGTGTGTGTGTGTGTGTGTGTATTCTCTATTAGTTAGGGTTTGATTGCTGTGATAAAAAAATCTTGACCAAAAGTAACTTGATGAGGAAAAGATACATTACATCTCACAGCTTGTAGTCTATAATCTAGGGAATTTCAGATGGGAACTCAAGGCTGGAACCTTGAGGGCAGGAGCTGATGCGGATGCCATGGAGGGGTGCTGCTTCCTGGCTCTCTCATTGTTTGCTCAGGCTGCTTCCTTATACGATCCAAGACCACCTGTCCAGTAGTGTCTCTACTCACAGTGGTCTGGGCCCTCCCATGTCAATCAGTAATTAAGAAAATCCTCCACAGGCTTGCCTATAGGCCAGTTATGTGGAGGCATTCTTCTCAATTGTGATTCTTGCTTCCCACATGACTATAGCTTGTGTCAAGTTGACAAAACACAATCCAGCACATAGGCCATGTGTGAACTGGTGCCCAGCGTTGGTGATTTAAGGTAATTCCACATAAAAGCTAGGGATTTGGTTTTGTCCCTGCTTTTAGACACACACTCAACTCTGGATCTGGGTAGGATAGACAGTAGGGATACCAAGGAATCCAGTCTCTTGTACACAAACTCAATGTCCTCAATCCTCACAAGTGGTGCCATTTTCCCTAGACTGGACAGATTTTAGAAGATATTATCCAATTTAAAGTCACTTTGCAGTTGGCTACTTATGCTTGAGTCAGTAGTCATCATGGAAACTTCTTGATCTGCTAACTTTCATTTCACCTTCTATTCTAACCACCTAAATACATGACTTTACTATTTTCCCATTTCTGACCCTAAAATATTTATTCTCACCATTGGAATTACTATAAATTTTACTAACATATTACATTTGTATATTTGTATGTACACGTATGAATTTCAAAATCTATACACTGAAATTCCAGGCCATGGGGCATCCTATAATTTTGCACAATTGAATTTTTCACAATGTGTATTTTTAAATTTTTGCATTGTGATTATTAAAATGCCTCAAAGGAAACACTTAGAGAAGAAAGACTTTCTTTGACTTATAATTCCATAGGATTTTGGTTCATTATGGTGAAGGCATTGTATAACATTTTACATTGTGATAGTGGGAGCTTGTGATAAAGACTCGTGACTCAGCAGACAACCATGGGCACAGTACTATAGGAACCAGGACCTAGGAATAGCTTTCAAATGCCCACTAATAGTTACCTACCTCTATAAACCATCCTCCATCTACTAAAGAGTCCACAGCCTTCCAACATAGTGACACTGCCTGAAAAATAAGCATTTAAAATGTGTGACTGTGGAGAATACTTAAGATTTAAACCACAACAGATTCATATCAACTTAGATTCACACCCAAATTTGTATATAAGGCATATAAAAAAGCTTGCAGTCAAACCTGTTAATTTTTAACACAACGCAGTCTGTTCATTTATTCATTTAATATCACATAAAACTAACACTGTACAAGTATACTAAAATATATTGTACTGTAAACCAAATAGAACTGAATCACAAGGGATTAAGTTCTGAAATAGTGCCTAAGGTGAAAACTGTATATGTAAAACAGATTAAATAATAGACTCATCTGTGGCAAGATAACAACAGTAGACATCCCATCACTAATGGGAATAGGGATGTCATTCTTCTGTGATCTTGAGAATCTTTATCTGTTATTTTCTGATCAAGTGCATACACTTGGTGTTAAACACATTTAAATTTTACATGTGGTATAAATTCATGTTAGTGCTTTGAAGAATCAACATTGTCTCCTTACATAGAAATACAGAAAATCATAGAAATTACATTTTAATACAAATCCTCAGCAGTATTGTAGAATTGAAAAATATCTTCATTTTAGAACAGGGACCCTTTACATTGGTTGTAAGGGGATACACTGGAAGACTCTGGGTATACTGTAGCTATTACTTCCCACTTGTGTAAATTTGAGCAAGCCATATAAAGACTTCTTAATTTCAACTTCACTAGTAGAAAATGGATTGCTATTTCCTGCCTCTGAGGGTAGTTAAGAATAAATAAAGTATATAACAAACAGTCGTTGTGAATACCCAAGGTCCACATAAATGACCATTTGCTCAGACAAACTTGAGCTAATTAGGGATCCACTACATTCCCTAAGCAAGACCTATTGCCTAGGTGGCAACCCAGTTACACAATACAGCTTTACCTATCTCCTGTAATCTCAAATTCTTTCTACTGCCTACTGAAAGTTACACACTAGAGAAACAAGTTGACAAAATGTTACAAATCTACATTACTTATGTGTCGTCTGATAGGATGGCATATTCTTTCAAATTGGTTGCTTTTAGGAAACAAGTTGTACATGCTGGTAAAATATAATGCAACAGGGAGGCAGCTGCAATGAAAGGATGTTTCAAAATTGTCCTCATTCATTCCTCAAATCACATTCCACTAAACACATCTATTCCACGCAGCACAGAGTGCAAAGATGATACTTGGAGCTTCCATCCAAAGCATGTGTTGCTGTTCAGTGTAGGACACCATGCTCTAACCATGACTTGGCTAAAGGATCCAAGATTTCAGTTATAAAACATTTTTCATATTAAAATATTTTGTTTTGAGCAGTGCCTATGAAAATCAATGAGAGCTGTGTGTTTCTTTCTCCACAGGTTTCATCTATTCCTGGCAGATTCCTGAATTCCCTGTACTGACTTACATGCCTCCTGCTTGCTCTCCTTGAAGGAAACACATCCTAAGACTTCATTCACTAGAACTACATATACAACAGGAATAAAGTACTTGTGACACAATGTTTGAACAGATTATCTCTGAAATTCTGGAGGCCAGAGTATTTTAATGGAGTGATACCGAGCTACTTACTTGGGCTTTGGACATTTCCATCTTCACTTCAACCTTCCTCCAAAGGAATCTGCTTTTTCAGTGAATTTAAAATGGCAGACTACTCAGACACACAGATGGCAAAGATGTGAATCTCAGAGTAAGCGCTGGTAAACTTTTCTCTGTTTCCAATTCTCCAAACATTCATTTGTTCAATGACTTATCTATTTGTCTTTAGAAACAGGGAAAGACTTTCCTGGTAGAAATTTTTTGGTCACATGTAAGTTATCATATCATCTGAAGATAGTGAAAAATTGACTTCATCTTTTCCAATTTGTATCCCCTTGATTTTCTTTTGTTGTCTTATTGCTCTAGCTAGAACTTCAAGTACAATATTGAAGAGATATGGAGAAAGTGTATAGCCTTGTCTTGTTCTTGATTTTTGAGGAATCACATTGAGTTTCTTTCCATTTATTCTGATGTTGACTGTTGGTTTGTTGCATATTGGTTTATTAAGTTTAGGTATGTTCCTGTTATCCCTGATATCCCCAAGACCTTTATCACGAAGGTGTGTTGGATTTTGTCAAAGAGAAATAGGCAGGGCTGCCAGGAATATAGAATAAATAAGAAGAGAGTGGAAAAAGGAGGAGGATCAAGAAAAGGGGGAGAGAAGGATGCCAATGGTCAGGCACCCAGACACAAAGTCAGTCTTGGAGTAAGAAGGAAAATGAGATATATAGAATAAAGAAAGTTAAAAGGCACAGAGAAAAACATAGAAGAGAAATGGAATAATTTAAATTAGGTTAGAAAAGCTGGCTAGAAACAAGCCAAACTAAGGCTGGGCAATCTTAAGTAAGAATAAGTCTCTGTGTATTCACTTGGGAGCTGCATGGCTGGTCTCTAAAGAGTAAAGATAACCAACTACTGGAGCCCTCTCTGATTACTTTGTTTCTGCCTGTTTCCCTGAGAGTAAAGTTCATTTAAGTTAGAAAAACTAAAAGGAAGTACTATCTAAACTGACACAGCTATCAAGAGATTGTGTCACCTTTCTAATTTGAAATAAAGCCATTGTCCAAGTGAAAATACTATAACTAGGCACATAAAGTTTATTGTCAAAATCACTTTTGTTAACATTATAAATTAAATGCAGAATTATCATATGACACAGCAATCCATCTCTTGGGTATCTATTCAAATAGGAAAAATATGGTTTCCTAAAGAAATACATTTGCTGTAGAACTGTTTTCTGCAGTCACAATGTGGACTCACCTATCAATAGGTAAACTAATAAAGTGTGGCATATATACACAATGGTACAGTGTTTAGTACTTTAAAAATGAATCCCTGATTAGTATGGAAGATAATACAATAAGTGAAATGATCAAGCACAGGAAGCAAAATACCACGTGATCATACATTTATTGGAAGTCAATTTAAAAAAAGAAGACATGGAGTAATAAGGTAGAATAAGGTAGGTCTCAGAGTTAATGAAAGGCCAGGGGAATGCGAGATATTGGTGATAAGATATAAATTAAACAGGATAAAAACCTTACTCTTGATAAACACAAATTCACTAAGGTGAAAGGCAGATTCCAGTGATAGACAATATAAGCTAAGTAAATGCATACAAAATAAAAAATATTAACTCTCCAATGTCTAATATTTCTCAAATAGGATATAGTAGCTACAAACTAATGTTTTTGCCAAAGAACTATTTTATTAGTTTCAAAATAATAACTCCAATATTTATTCCCTCAAACACTAGAATGTATATTTGCTTAATCATCATTATATATAACAACATTCTACAACTTAAATACTTATTAAGAGTTATAATTACCGACCACTGTGTAATTCAGATAGAGATGTTTGGCACAGAGTTATTATAAGAGAATCTATACTCATATATCTACATATGTGCACTAACATATATGCAAATATGTCTATGAAATGACACCGGATGCTGCATTAGGTACATATGGCAATGAAAAATATTGTCCTTTGCAGGGTGAATAACCTGTGATTTGATCAGGAGTTCCAGCTGCCTTCCACAAAATCTTATCATGTCTATGACACTTCAACTCAGCTTCAATTTCATTTTGTTGTTAGTTCAACAATTTGTTTCCTTTCTCATGATTATTTCCCACTTACAATTTTGCTTTTGTATTGGATTTTTGTTGTTATGTTACGTTCTGTTTGAGTTATGATCTACTGTAGCCTGGGATGCTTTTGAACTCCTTATCCTCCAGCTCTGAGTTCCCAAAGACTTTGATTGCAGGCAGATGTTACCATGACTTCCTCTCACTTCTCATCTTGTCCATTGAATTTCTTAAAAATGAAAAGGAATAATTTCCCTTGCTATAGAGAGTTGTGCACATCTTTTGTTTCCCAAGATGTTTGTAATATAATTGTATTGTGATAAGCACCCAAAACACGGTCATAATAAACATGAAATCACTTTGTGACCTTTATTGGTACCTTCATAAATTTCATGAATTCAAAATTGTGATGTGATTTCTTTCATAAGAAGAAGAATGGATTCTGTTGAAAGTTGTGTCCTGTGGCTTTCTTGAGCATATATCTTTGTGCTTTTCCTATTCTGGCACACTTGTCCTTTATTCATTAAAACTATATGATCATTTTGACCAAGGTAACAATTCAGAAAACTCTTTGAACCCATTTTCCTATATTTATGAACTTTAATTTATTGATCATAATGTTAGCTTAGAATTCTAGTTGTAGGTATACATTCTGACTTTGAAATGGTCTGCGTATTATGACTTTGAATGGGCATAGAAAACTGCCAATGGTGAGTAAACTAATTCAGGATTCAGGGTGTTTTTGCTTCCATTTGAACAAGGTCCAAGAGGTAATTGGTAAAAATAGAGAATTTTCTGGCATCATTTGCTTTGGTGTATTATTATCTTGGTACATGACTATAATGAATGTCATTCAAGGAGGCCAGATGCAACAGCTTGGGAAAGGGCCTGAAGAGGTACATTGTTATCATTGATATTCATTGTCACTGTTAATACAATCATTATGAGGAATAAGGATATCTGCCAAGTGTGTGGGGGAAATCACACACTGCAATCTACCACAATAGAAAATGTCTTAACAAAGAAAGAAATTAGGACATGTTCTTTGGTAAAGAACAGAATCTCATCCAAGGGCAGAACTAATCACAAAGAGTCAATGTAGAAGAAGCAAAATCCTTGGTCACAGACTGGCTGACATGCTTAGAAAATGTTGAACCCTAGGATTATTGAATAATAATACCTACTTAGAATATGTATCTTTCCCTTACTGTGAATCTGCCCAGAACCTCAGAGTCCAAAAAATATAGTTCAAAGAAATTTTTACAATTCTGAAAGAATATCAGCATTTGGACTAAATAAAAATTCTAATTAAAGCACTGAATAAGATTGTCAGGCACATAGGACTGGCACGAATGTCTACTGTAAAGAAGAAAGTATTTTCATAGTTCAATTTCTATCAGTGTCTTTATTAAAGGATATAGCATACATTTTCTAGGCCATAGCTAGCAATCTAAAAATAGTTATGTATATGAAAAATCAATCTTTGGTGATCTAGCTGCCCCTAACTACCTGAGTGTCACTGAGATTTGAGATTTGTTTTATTTTTTGTCTTCCCAGCCTCGTGTCCATATGGAGATTCTTCTAATTTTTCCTGTACTCAAGGACAAGTGCTAGGTCCTACGTTGGGTTTGCTAGACTCACCCAGTGAATTGAAAAGTCACAGGTAGCATGAGAAGAACAAGGGAGCACTGTTTGTTAATGAAGCACCTTCACGTAAACATGGTTTCCCTACGCTAACTGGAAAAAACAAAGACTTGATGCAGGAAAGAAGAGTCATCAGTTTTTGAACATGAGGAATAAGCTATTCTTCAGCCTACTCAGTATTTTGTAGATGCGAATGTGGCTCTAGTCAGCCCTTAAGGAAGACAATCGGGCCCCTTGTGTGGAGTGTTATGGAGAGTCTTACCAAAGCTGGATTTTGAAAAGTCAACAGTTTAGATTCATGAGGGAATGAAAATGAGGGGTTTAAACATCCATCTTGATATTAGGTCAGCTTTCCCAACTTTTTCCCTTAAGGTAGCATCAGCCATCTAACAGAGGTCTGACATTCTGCCTCCAGACTGCTGACTCTAACTCCTTGGAGTAATTGTCCTGTAATCTAAGTTTGATTCTGCCACCCATCTCATGAAAACTACACTAAAGATTACATAGCCCCTAGTGAGAAAGAGAAATCAGGATTCATCCTAGATGACATTGTGTCACTCTTTTCCTTGTGCAAACTTTGGCATTAGCCACACTGGACCTTTCTACCTTTGCGAACTCACTGTTCTCCATCATATGGCAGTCTACATCACATGCCATCTTCCTTCTGTAATGACTATGACTTTCCCTTGCTACTCTACTGATGATTAATTACCATTCCTTCGAGATTTAGCCACATCTGGACATGATGGTACACAACTCAAATCTCATAACTTGGGAGGCTGAGACAGGATAAGTTTGGGGACACACACACACACACACACACACACACACACACACACAAAATAGGCATCTCCCTTATCACCTGCCCCCTTGGTGTACACATATGCACACATAATGTATGACCATAGGTATAATCAGAAAAACTAAGGCCAAGTTTAGTGATTTCTATCATCATAGGAAAAGTTTCAATTGTTTTGTGACTTTAAAAATATTTGTCAAAACACTGAAAACTCTCTAAGTATCAGTTATAATTGTAAAGAGAACATATAACAGGGAAACAAAAGGTTATCTGGTTTGTTATAATTAAAATATTAGAAGCACTGAGAATGGGGCCTTATTGGTAAAATGTAAACATGGCTAAGAAATATCTTTAGTAATTAGAGAAATGAAAATTTAAAATGGCTTTGAGATTTCATCTTACCCCTGTAAAAATTGCAAAAATCAAGAAAAAGATGGCCATCAAATGCTGTTGAGGATACAGGAAAATGGAGACCCTCTTCCACTGTTGGTGGGGATCACAAATTGGTAGAGCCAATACGAGAATCCCTGTGGAGAATTCTCAAAGTATATCTACCACATGATGCATCTGTAAAACTCCTTGTCATATTCCCAAACGTATCTAGAGCCCACTCTATAGATAAATACTCATCCATGTTCAATGTTACTCTGTTGTGGTAGTAGGGAATGGAAACAACCTATATGTCCTCAACCAATAAGTGAACCTCATCATGCCCAATCTCTAACAAACATTGTTATTGCTTTATTATTCATTAAGAAAGATTCATCTTACTTAATAAAGAAATTCTACTTCATGCTGACTGTTTCAATAGGGATCAGTATGCAAAGTTGCAAAATAGAGTATAATACTATGGAACCTTAGGTAATTTAGAAAAATGGTATAAAATGATCAAGTTCTCATATTGTGAATAGAACCAAAATATCCATCAACAAATGAAGGGATGTTGAAGATGTAGTACATATACACAACAGGATATTATTCAGCTGTAAAAATATGATATCATTAAATTTGTAGTTAAATGGACAAAACTAGAAAATATTGTACTGAGGTAACCTAACCAAAAAAGACAAATGCCAAATGTTCTCTGATTTTTTGGAGACTTGTTCTGGATCTTAAGAGATGAGTGCATAAATTGCTACAAAAACAAGGAGAATAAAATGGGACTGTGGTAGAGAGTGTGGAAGTAGTTCTAGAAAGGGGAACACTGGTGCTGCTTAGGGGAAATGAGAAAAACAGGATGGGGTATACTGGGAAAGAGAAAGGGGGGCAATGCCCTGTAAAAGGGAGGGAAGAGAGTTACACACCACTAAGGGTGTTTGAAAAGGCCATTAAGAAAAAGGTTAATTTATGCTTTCTTAAAAACACATGTATTCTGAATATTAAGTGTTTGTGTGCATGTGTATACATGTATGTATATAGTTAATATGAAGTTATGCCACTTGGGGTGATAATACTCTTACTGAGAAAAGTAATAATGTAACAACAACACCAGTGCCAGGCACAGGAAATCTTCTTTTGAGATGTTAGTTAAGGGAGTCCAAACAGTTAAGGCCTAAGATTTAAGGACTTAAGACTCACTCATTAAGAAGGAATTCATGCCTGGTACTTTAAACCTAACTAACTACCTATGGATGGTGAGGTCCTAGACCTTAGAGTACAGCCTACTGCTTTCATATTCCTAAAACATTAGAACTGCTAACTGCAATATAAATATTTGTGTTTGTACTAACAGATATCTATAGCTCTCAGTCCTCATCAAGGATGCTCTATACAGCATACAGATTGCTTCAGAAACTAACGATTGTCCTACACATAGAGAATGACTAGTTGTGGGGCACCCTACTCCAGATGTTAGATTTTCAACACAACTTCTATGCCTAAGGCTTAAGGAACAACAGGAAGAAGGATATGGAAAGATGTAGTAGGAACCAGAGATCCCAAAAGTCTGCTTCAAGATGTCTTCTGCATATAACAGGAAAGTAGCACCCAGGAAATCTCAACAATACAGTCACATAAACAAGACCTACACAATGACAACACCCCAGCCAATATGCTAATGTGGATGAGGGAAATCTTGCAAGTCCTACACCTATATGAAGAGCTATAGGTAATTAATGACTGCTAGAGAGGAAAAGATCGGTCACCTACAGGGATGAGACCCTCAGTAGGTTATCTGATGACAAGCAGTCAACCAGAAAACATGGAACACATATTCTTATGAGCAATACTAGAAAACATGTTCATATGAGCAATACTAGATGGATTCAGCAGATTGTGTGTGTATACTGTTTATATATATATATGTATATATGACATATATGTATATATATAATGCAATAATGATTGAAGAGGTCATAAATTTGGGAGGAGTTTGGAGACATGGCAAGAGCTGATTGGAGGAGAGATTGGGATGGAAATTATATAAATTCAGGCATACAGTATTCATGTATAACATTCTGAAAAACAGTGTTTGAATTATAAAATTACACATACACAGAGAGAGAGACAGAGACAGAGAGACAGAGACAGAGACAGAAACAGAGAGACAGAGTGCTATGAACAGAACTTTGACTCTGGATTGTAGCAAAAAGGAAAAGGGGAAAACTGTTATATGAGATGATTTCATCCTCCTAGGCTTAGCAATGCTTTATCAAATTCTCAAAATGAACTTAATTTCTATATCCTCAGATCTAGCAGCAGTGTGGCACTTATTAATTTCTTATCTTCTTAAGTTAATATACACAGTATTAGATCTCATTACGGCATTTTAGAACAAAATGTTTCAGTAGATTTTTCTTTCATTCTTATCTCTCTGACCAACACTGGTCTTACTCTGCCCTAGTAAGTTCTCACCCTGAGTCCTTTTTCATCTTGCATTTCTCCTGTGTGTCTGCTTGCCTACCCTCTCCTTTCTCATTTTCTCATCATTCATCTATACCTGCTCTTGGTCTCCTGTCTAATTAAGTTTTACTGACATTTCATGAATATATGTGTATGTATAGGTACACACACACACACACACACAAAGTGAGAAAGGGGGGGCAGAAACTGCATATGAGATGACATTTTGTTTTTATTTTTGTGTATTTTTGTTGGTGCATATGTAACACATTTTCATTATCCATCCATTTGTTGATGAGCATCACGGTTCTATTGACAATCGCGAGAACAATTGTTCATTTTGAACCATTTTTCTAAATTACTTAATTTCCTCTATTATTGTTCACTGTTTCACAATTTCACATACTGATTCCCATTGAAAGAGTCAGCATGAACTACAATTGTTTTAAGGTATGAGCTGAAGCTTGCTTTCTTGAACATGAATCATAAAAATGCTTATCAGAGAGTAGGCATGATGGTATTCTTAGAATGCTGATACAGGTATATTTCATATTCCCTGCCTCTAAATAAATGAGTAAAAAATAAATAAATATTCAGCAACAAATACAGTAACTTGTCTGTATTTGAGCCTTGGAATTCACTTGGTTATTGCTATGTGTTGGTTGTTCAGTCCACTGAAAATGAATCCACTTGAAAAGGCAACTCCAATGGTGTTTCACGCCAAATAAAAATTTATTTGATGGCTGAACAACATATTTCCTTCCCCTCATCTATACTGACAGCTTACTCTTTGCATTTCATCTCTGCACATATTTGTGGAGAATTGTATCTTTTGGTATGATCCCTGACAGCTGTGTTATTTAAGATTCAGGGGGGTTTTCCTCCTGAGAAACCCAGTTGAATTTACTAATTTTGACTTAAAGCTAACGTTTGATACTTCACTCATGAGTCTCACTTAACACACTTAATGAACCTTGGTTCTCAGTACCCTGTATGTGGTAAGAAAATGTTATTTCCAGTTACTTGGTGAGGGCAGCATCACAGTAAGTGCTTGAATCCCAGTAGGCAACAGAATGAATGACAGTGGAATATTCTAGGATCTGGGACTATCGTAGTCACAATTTCAGTGGATCTTATGCTCAAGCAAGAAATTTAAGATAAAGCCAACCATGACAACTCTCCCTTAGTTCTCAATAGAGTCCTAAAATATGTTCAAAGAATTCAAAACCTTGATACTTTATGAGTAGTTGGTATAGATTGCTATACAGTTTCATTTTCTCCACACTCTCCTTCCACACTCTCCTTGTATGGCCATGTGAATTTGGATGATCTAAGTGGAGTTAATTTAGGAGTGTATATTCATAAGTATAATTTATTTTTAGTGATAAATATCATATTATTTTAGCCAATCAACAAGTAATTGACCATAATTTCTGAATAGAAATAGCTCATCACTCACCTTTATATTCATCTGGACTCATGGCATGTGAGCAGAAGACTCAAGTAGACCAGTGATAGAAAATCATTTGTATGTCTGTTACAAAATCTGGGAAATGTCTGAAGTGAAACACCAGTATTTGAAAAATATTCTTCAAATTTATACTTTTACATACAAAAAAGACTTTTAAAGGTCTCTAAATTTGATAACATTTTCAAATTTTCTATGACTTTATCAGAATTGTAAAACTAGGTGATTCCTTCTAAAAGTGGTAATCATTACAAAATCTTATTTCATCATAACCAGTAGAGTTATTTGTGCTTCTGTAGAAAATAATGTCAAGAATCTTTAAGATCATTTATAATAAAAAATTCTAGGATAAAAAGAGGCTAAGAGGTGTCTGACAGTTAATGGAAATTGTGCTGCCTTCTTGAAGTATCTAGAGGCTGTGCTATTTGCTACATTTAAAATGTATGATGTATTGTAGTTCCTTGGACTTTGTGACTATCTTTCATACTGAATCTGTAGCTTTTATGTTGAAACAAGCTCTCTTGATATTGTATATTAGACCCCCCCCAGAAATTGGGGTATGGAATGCTGACCTGTACGCATAACATGCCCATTGCTGTCTTGGACTCTCAGCAACTATGACTTGCACAAGTCTGAGAATTTAATATATTCTCATGGGGAAGAAACAATGCTTCAACACCAACTAAAGAATAAATAGACATCAGTTAGGATCGAGAGGCCATGAGATCCCAATACCCCCTGAAGATATGTAAGTGATTAGTGATTTAGGAGAGCAACTTCTCTTCTTTGGTTTAGCCATTCATAAGTTCTCCACACTCCTGTAATTAGCCCCTCACCCATACTTCTGTAAGTAGACCCAACTAAAGTTTCTGGTTCACTAGATTAGAATTGGGTGAAGTGTTTTTCTATGATCTAAACAGTATCTAGGGTGAATAGACACACATTCTTCTTATCAGGAAAGGTTCATCAAACATTAAGGCTAATGTAGTGTGCAGGTGAGTTTCTAGAATGATTCAGTAGACTTCAAAGTTGATAAATGGGGTGATGAATGAGAGGAAACCTGTATCCTCCATACAGGAAATACAAACCTAACTTGGTGAATGTCCACACTTGGAATAACAGAACTGGGAAGTAAGACCAGTGAGAGCAGGGAAGGTAATATTTAGAGATCATAATAGCATCCCAGAAAACATAGTAGTACTCTGGGTATGTTCGGTCATACAATAGTATGTGACCTGAATTTTTAGCATTTACTCTCTTACCACATGGCAAGTAACTTCCAAATATTTTATATATCTTAACTCATTCAGTCATCTAACAACTCTATAAATACTAGCAGCATTTCATAGTTTACAAGGGGAACTTTGGCAGATGTTTAATTAGCTAATAGAGCCATGATTAACACAGATATGTAAGCTTATCCCTAATTGATGGTATACCTGTGCCTCATGGCATCATAGATACATCTATTACCTGTTGACTATAAGATATTTGACCACATAGATAATGTCTTGAAGATCTCATACTTTCAGGGGAAGCTGAAATTGAAACTTTGCTAAGCTTAAAAACCTATGCCTTTTTCTTCTTTGTCAAACCACCAGTCATGAAGGCTGATTAATTTCTTGGCCTCATTAGAAAAATATGGAAATGGAAGTTACGATTCTACAGTTTCATGAAATGCATAAATGGAGGCCTTTTCTTGTCTATCATTCATTCCTTGACTTCTGCTGTAGATATGCAGAGAATCCCAATGGGCTTGGCATCTAACCAGCAAGGGTATGCTCCTGGCAAGTTACTGAAGATAGGACTCTCAAAGGACACACTGGAAAGAGAAACACTGGAGCAAGTAGTCACTGCAGGTTATAGCTTCATGCTCCTGTGCTGTCCAAAATATTGCAATGCTTCAACTGTCAGAAAACAGAAAGAAAATGTTCTTGCCTTTTTTTATTTTGCTCAAAATCAATTTGGTTTGTTGTTGTTGTTGTTGTTCAACATGGTCCCTTTCACTATGCTTGTCCCATGAATCACTTTGAAAATCAGTAAGTACAAACATAAAATGCAAAGTCACTCCTGGTTCATCAAAAGCGATTGTATCACATAAGCTACAGAAAAGAGGCAAACGATCTTAAAATCCTCTCAGTACTCTTAGAGTTTTGATCTCTAGGTTTCCCTTACCTACAATTAAGCACATTGAAAAGATTAAAGGAAAAACTCCAGAAATAAACAACTCATGAATTTTAAATTGCACACCACCCTGAGCAGTGGGATAAAATCTTACACTCTTCCGCTCAGTCCTTCCCAGGGCATGAATCTTCATTTTGCTTATCATATCCACAGTATATGCATTATTCACGTGGAGCTCATTTAGAAGTAGTCTGGGTTATCAAATCACCTCCTGAAATGTGACCAAGTTTGTGCTCAAGAAATTTGTATTTTACTGAACAATGGAACCAGATCAACCTGGGGACTTTGATATGTCAGATAGAACCATGAAATGTCTGTAAGTGAAAAGGTGAGAGTCCAACATAATGCTTTTAGAGCCGTTCAGTACAGATTCACATCACATTTATTGAATATGGTTATGACTGTTCTGTTTTTAATGTGTTGTTACTGTAAGTAACTTTCCCTCTCTCGGTTATAAGAGTTTTACTGTGTGGGACTGGAGAAATGGCTCACTAATTACGAGTATTTGCTGCTTTTCTAGAGGACCCAATTTTATTATAAATTTTATTTAAATTAGAAACAATCTTATTTTACATATCAATCCCAGTTCCCTCTTCCTCCCATCCTTCTCTGTTCCCTATAGACCCTCCATCCCATCCCCCATCCACTCCCCAGGAAGGGTGAGGCCTTCCATGAGGGATCATCAAAATCTATCAAGTCACTGGGGCAGGGCCTAGGCTAAGAGAGTATCTCTCCATGGGAAATGGGCTCCCGAAGTCCGTTTGTGCACTAGGGATGCATTCTGGTTCCACTGCCAGAGGCCCCATAGACTGCCCAGTGCTCCAAGCTGACACCCAGTTCAGGGGGTCTCATTTGGTCCTATGTTGGTTCCTGAGTTGTCATACTGGGGAAGACCCAAATTTGATTCCCAGCATGGACACAGTGAACAAACAACTTTGGTAACTCCAGTTCCAGGGAATCTGATGCCTTCTTCTGGCCTAAATGGGTACGAAGTGCTTATATGGTACATAGACTCTACAGCGAAAACACCTATATAAAGAAAAGAAAATTTAAAACTGTGCCCTTGGTGTGTGTATAGTATAGTGGTGAAACAACATATATAGGGTTTGTTACTCTCTTCACTTCCTTTTCTGCACTGATAAACTTCCAGTTCATGGTGGGGGGACTATGTCTTTATAAAATGAAAATAAAACTGTGGATGTATAAATTATATATCCTACTTGTCTTTGTGTTTCCAGCTCTCTAATCCATGCTTAACTTTCTTTTTCTGAATCACAGACAGCAAGCAAATTTCTAAGTATTTTGTTTCATATGTGTTCATATATTTAACCCTGAGACTGCTGGTCTTGGAACACATTCTCATTTTATAAGGAGGGGTGTTCCTATCAAGATATAAGATTAGGAACTGTATTCTAGCTAACTGCAGATATTCATAAATGCAAATTAAGAATAACAGCATGGGACTGATCAGAACCCCCTGAGTGCGAGAGTCAGTGAGGAGGCCTGGGCAACCTATAGTGCCCTCGGCAGTAGATCAGTGTTTATCCCTGGCATACCGGACTTTGTGTGTCCATAACACAAAGAGGGATGCTCTCTCAGCCTGGACTCTTAGGGGGAGTGCCTGGACCCTACCCTGAATGAAATGACAGACTCTAGATATCCCCTATGGTGAAGAAAATGAGGATAGGGTGTGAGGCTGCGGGGGTGGGGGGTGCGGGAGGAGGGGAGGGAGAGGGTGTTGGGGAAGTCCTGTTATTTGCCTGTGCATTTGTCAATAAAGTACTGTCTGGCCAATAGAAAACCTAGATAGGAGGGACTAGGAGTCGAGGAGGATTCTGGGAAGGGGAAACACAAGAGAGTCAACATGTAACGCCATTGGGGGTAGGAAGCCTGGAACTATTCTCCGGTAAGAGACATACTTAGATTAACAATTATGGGGTAATTACTTAAAGCAGAGCTAGCCAGTAAGAGACAAGCAAGGCCAACAGCTTCATAATGAGCGTAGCCTCCTGTGTGTTTATTTGGGACTCATGCGGATCTAGAACCAGGCTGGCTCGACAGAGCCCAGGCGACTGGCGGGGGATAAACCAAAGCGGCTAGCAAAGAAAAAGCTTCTCTTAACATAATGGTGATCAGGAGTGGGATTGAATTTCCACGTAGAATGACAAAAGCTTTAAAGGAATTTTAGAAACAGAAGAATGGAGAGATGCACAGATTATTGGTAGCAGCATTTTTCTCAGGTGTGCTCTGTTTTGCTATTGACAAGCTGAGATTCACGTGGCTCGCTTACCAGAGTCTTCCTGACTCGGCATAAAAAAAAAAAAAGAAAGAAAAAAACAACAACAAGGTTGTTTTAAGAGACTCTGCTACCGATTGAAAGGGGTGTACGTACAGCTGGAAGTGGCAGATTTTGCTGGAGGTCAGCATGGACTGAGGCGGAAAGCTGGAGTCACGCTTACGCCCACCATCTTGAAACGGCAGTTTAAAACAGCCGTGGTTTTACAGATAAGACACGTGGCCAGAAAAACATAAAGATTTACAGTAAAGTCAGACTTGGATGAACAAAACCTTTAAAAGTTTACAGTGTGTTTAAAAATATACGTGAGATTGAGAGAGAAAATGAAACAGCAAAGTGGTAAATAAATACAAAAGCTGGCTGTGGTGGCGCACGCCGGTAAGATTTACTCCAGAGGCAGAGGCAGGCGTATTTCCAAAGAGAAATCCTGTCTCAAAGAAAAATAAATAAAAGTAAAATAAATAAAGTAATAATAGATAAATAAATAAGCCACGTAAAGATGGAAAATACACAGAGAGTCTGGATACTGTACGCTATTGTGTTTTTCAGTTTTTTGCTTGCTCAGGAAGGAACTGCTACTAAAGTACACTTGCTTATAAATGCTGCTAAATTAATACAACTTATATCTTTTGAAAATGCCTTGACTTCAAAATTTAAGTATAAGGATATGTTACTTGGAAAAGGAGTTTTTATTTATGTTTCTACAGAAAATGAAAAGCTAAGGATTCCTTCCAGGCTTCTGTGGTTTGACGAACCAAGACCCCCGGAAGCAGTGGACCAGGTGTTCCAACAATCAAAACAGCGAAGATGATGCAGTCTTACAGACCCTGAAAATATGGACTTATACAGGTTTCTGAGTTTTGTCATGATCCCCATGGTATAAACAGCGCCCCCTTCCAGCAGGAAGCAGTTTGGAATGAGCGATGTCCCAATTCCCATCTTGTTTATAAATCTTTGTTTTCATTTAAATGGGATTGTTTATAATTGGCTAGTGATCACAGCCAATCTTTTTTAATAGTAAAAAGGGGAATTATGGTATGGGTATTGTTTTTCATTTATTGAGACAAAATCAAGGTCAATTTTGTGATGCTTATATTTCTCCTCTTGATTAAGTATTGTGCTTATACTGATCTTTTACAACGTAATGCATAATTGAATACAGACTATAGATAGTTACTTATAATAGAATTTCTAGTTACATAAGTTAGGTTTCTAGATATACAGAAATATATTTGAGATGGACAGTCTTCAAACCTCTCAAAGACCTTCAGAACATGGCATTTAAAATGGTTTAGGGTTTGTCTTGACAATGAGAAATGTCTGCTCCTGGCAGCACCAATTACGTCTGAGAGGAAGATGGGCATCGAAGAAACTCGTTATAAAGTTTGCTTTCAACATGGCAAGATTAGCCATTTGGGCAAGAAACTGCTCTTGCCTAGATTGTTTGACTGTTGTTGTATTATCTGGACATGCAGGACCCACAGGAAAGTGACTACTGAACTCAGTCTTACAGGGTTCCTGCTTGATGAAGAGACTTTCTGCAGGACAAAGGAAAATGACTGACAGACTGCCAACGCAGATGGACAGTTTGAAATTTCCTGCTTTGCTGAGAAATCTTCTGGACACATTGTGGCCTATGGGCTGAAGATGGATGCCCCAACGTTACAGAGGAACTTCGGGTGACTGTCCAGGCAGTAAGATATCTCTGTTAATCCTAGTGTTTATATATTATCCTTCTGTGGTCTTTGATGCAGTTGAAGACAGATAGTTATAATTATAGTTTTCCTTAGTTATGATAAAAGATAACCTACATATAGGACTTTGGACTCACAAGGATGGGATGGATGATATTTTCTTTAAATCTTGATAAACATTGTAACTATGTTCTTACTTGATAACTGTTCTGTCATATACAATTTGACTATGTTAAAATTAAGACCTTTCTTTTGTTTAAACAGAAAAGAGGAGATGTTGGGGAAGTCCTGTTATTTGCCTGTGCATTTGTCAATAAAGTACTGTCTGGCCAATAGAAAACCTAGATAGGAGGGACTAGGAGTCGAGGAGGATTCTGGGAAGGGGAAACACAAGAGAGTCAACATGTAACGCCATTGGGGGTAGGAAGCCTGGAACTATTCTCCGGTAAGAGACATACTTAGATTAACAATTATGGGGTAATTACTTAAAGCAGAGCTAGCCAGTAAGAGACAAGCAAGGCCAACAGCTTCATAATGAGCGTAGCCTCCTGTGTGTTTATTTGGGACTCATGCGGATCTAGAACCAGGCTGGCTCGACAGAGCCCAGGCGACTGGCGGGGGATAAACCAAAGCGGCTAGCAAAGAAAAGGCTTCTTTTAACAAGAGGGAGCTGGGATTGACATGTGAAGCAAGCCATTTAAAATTAAAGTAATAAAAAAGAATAAATCCAAGGCCCAGAATACTGTATAAGAGGGAGGAAAATCAAACTAATGTGGGGTTCATCCTATAGATGGAGGGGAAGTAGGAAACAGATTGGTAAGGAAGCAGGCTGAATGGATGGAGTCTAATTTGAAGTAGAGAAGCTGGGCATTACTTTCAACATATAGGCTGCTTATAGATCTCACAGGATAGGCTGAAAGTTTGGACACTAAAACCTGAAACGCTATTTAAAATTTAAAGACATCAGCAACTAGGTAAAGTCTATTGTTTCGGGAAGATTGATCAGGTATTGATAATGTGGAGTCACTTGGAAGGTGTTAGGGATCCATAGGAGAGATTAAAGTCAGGAAAATCCTTAAGGTATTATTAAAAATTCCAAGCGTGAAGAAGCATTAAGACTAAGATAGCAGCTAGAGCATAAGTACTGGAGTCATATTGTGGAAAAAAACACAGTACAAAACTCTGTGACTGTGCCACCTTCACTGCTGACAGATGTGTGAACTCGCTACTGAGTAGACAATGGCAAAATGAGATGCAGCAGACAGGAGTGAGGGACACGCTTACATTGAAGGAGATGCAGATGTTGACAATCCCTTAGACGTAATGTGGTAAATTTCAGGTTCTCAGAAGAAACTGGCCTTTACAAAAGAAAACCAAGAGGGAGAATACGGCTGTGTGAATTATGCAGCCTACATGTTTTGGGATTTTCAGTTCTGCAAAACATTACTCTTCCATTCTCTGTTTCTAAATTCACTAATCAAATTTCTAAGTATTTTGCCTCACATAGATTAAGAATTCATATTCATACATATGATATTTCATCTATATAATGTGTATAATCTCAGGAAAGTTATTAGCTGGAAATTATAGATGGTATGAGCTCCAGAAAGTATTCTCCCTTTTGTAGATGAATACTTGGCATTCTTAAGTAACACATATGCTCTCTGTAAATTTGATGATCTCACTGGGTCTCACTGGGTCCAATTAACTCTGGGGCTTGGATGCATCAGAAGCTTTAAGACCATATCTGCACTGCGGCCAGTTAACCAAGTTTAATGTGCTTGCTAGCTTTGCACTGTCTGGGTGCTGATTATGCTGGCTGTACAGTCCTGTGTGGGCTATATACTTTATAACATTGGCCCATTCAAACAGTAACACTCTGGAGAAAGGCACCATCTATGTGCTAAGATGTAACTTTTTTGTATCATCTTTGAGGACTCAGTTATAACAGTGACTCATCATTTTAGGAGATATATAAAATATTGCATTGATATATATTCATAATTTAATTATGACACTAGATTCATGAAGAGATGTGACCTCTCCCAAGAAAGTAACTGTAAAAATGTCTCATAACATCTGTGTTAGACACACGGAGGCAGCATGTTGCCTTCACCTTCCATAGTACAAAACAGTGATGAGAACCAATCACATGTGCTCCAGACATGCTTCCCTTGTGACAGGTGCTTGAACTACGGAAGTCAGTACTATAAATAGCAGCGAATGACAGAGCAGGAAGATGATCAGTGGATACAGTGCTTGCCAGGCAAGTGTGAGCACCAGAGCTTGGATCCTCAGTACCTATATCAAAAGCCACCAGGGTGTGATGGCCCACCAGTGATCCCAGCTCATGGGAAGGGCCCTAGTGAGTGTCAGCTTTCATCAAGAGACCTGGCCTCCCTAAATAAAGTGGGGTGCAATGAAAGAAGACACCCTCTCTGTGGGATATATAATTCAAAATCCAAACCAGATGTGTAAAACTTCAAAAAATTGGACCAAATCCAGTATGTATTTTTATATATGCAAAGCTGTGGTAAAATTTATTTTCTGTCTGAAATATCATACTAGATTAGCAAAAAGTAATTATAAAATAAAACAGATAACCTAATTCACTGCCCAAAAAAATGTGTGTGACTGTATTGTGGTTCAAAACATCTTATTGTTCTAGAAACTTTTAATTTTCTTAGATTTATTTTATTTCATTATGTGTTTAGATGTTTTGCCTGTAAATATGTCTGTGCACCACATATTTGCCTGGTGCCCAAAGAGGTCAGAAGAGAGCATCAGAGCTCTTGGAAATTAAGATACAGACTGTTGCAAGTCATCTCATGAATGCTGAGAGGTGAACCTGGGTCCTCTATAAGAGGCAGTATGCATTCTTAAACATTAACTCCCTCTCTCCATCCCTCTCCCACTTTTTTAATTAAAAGCAACATTTGACAACTCTCTTTGGCATGTTAGAGTTGCTGATCTCAAAGTTCTTATGGTTTGTTTTCATTATTAAGTAAAATAAGGGTTTCTTGATCACAAGCCCTGTGGTGCTGCAATAGTCAATCTGATAAGAGAGACTAACAATGGGAGGGTGCCATATATAGTACAGACATGCAAACTAATAACTTATTCACATCTTTGAGGCAGAGCCAGGTGGTCCACAATTAATAATTTTTAACTTGAGCTGAGTGGGATTACACATGCCTTTAATCCAGACATTTGGGATGCTGAATCAGTAATAACTCCAGCTCAAGGTTAGCCAGGAAAACACATCCATACAGCCTCACCCACCCCCTCAAAACATATATATTTTTTAAAAAATTAGTGGATTGTTTGTTTCTAAATTTTCCCATGTACTAATCCTAAACCTTAGTTAAGCAAGTGATTGAAATTATGGAAAGAGAAACTGCAGAACAAATGGAATTACTACAAAAAGCAAGTGGGCAAGCTATGGCCTTTCATTCTCTGTGAAGTCAGCCCTCACTCTACCTGCACATCGAAGACACTCTCTCTCCCTTTACATTTCTTCCTGTCTCCCTTTCTTTTGCTTCCATTTTCTCCTTTTCCTTTGTTTCTTACTTCCTCTCCATCAGAACCCACAGAACTCTGATTCATCATTGCTACATCTTGACTACATTTTAAAATAAGAGTTAGGTCTGCAATATCCCCAGATATGCTAAGAAAGAGAAGATGGGTGTGAATATGTGCACATATCTGTAAGATTAAAAAGAAAACAAAAATGTGTGTCTTAGGAAAGCAGGCAATATCTCAAAACCCTAAATGCAGATGTAATCAGATTTCAATTCAATCAAGCATCTTTTCAAATACTCTGCATCTAATAACAGCAGAAATGGAAGCACATTCTATCAAAATGACATATAGAAGGGGCTTACCCAGCCTGCAGACAGACTCTGAATGCTGGGGATGCTGTTATTTAATATGTTTATGACTATTGCTTAAGCATGTTCAGAATTTTATAACAGTAGCATAAATAGCTACTGTATCTCAGTGCAGTCACATCTCCATATGAGGCATATGGAAAATGAATTCTCCTGCATGTTTCACCCCAAACTGCCAGCATTAATGGATACCCAGAAATTTTATGGAAAAAACAAGTGCTAAAATGAAAGCCACGGTACACTTGTGATGAAGGAAGCACAGCTGTCAGATTTATTAGTGAGGACTATCTTAAGTGAGCTTCTTATCAATTGTAAAATGATGGCTTCATTATGAACTATGCTTTTCACATAACATCATTTTCTCCAAGCATCAAAGAGGTGTAATTGTTCTCCTCGATGACATGGGGTATTGTAGGTCCTTTCAAAGGACATATGGAAATCATGGATTCATTCTGTTCAGTGTAGACAACAAAGACAGAAAGGTACCCAAGCTGAGAATGAATTCCAGAGGAAGCCAGATGATTATACACTTAATGCAGTGTGCTCAGATATTGTCTGGGGTACGTTATGAATGCAAATCATTCCTCCTCTCTAAATGGCTGTGAAGATACTGTGTTGCCAACCTTCTTGGAATATGTGGAATGCTTTTCATTTCTCCATCTTTCTTGGCTTCTGAACTTAGGAGGTTCCCTGTTTTGTTATGTCTTTTTTACGGCAGCAATTTTCATGTTTTTATAGCATTTTTATGACCCATTGAAAGGCCTCTTGGTGCAATATTTGGCAATGTTTCACCTCAGAGGCTGTCACAGAAGAATTCACAGCAATAGAGAGCAAAGATTCATCAGGAAATCCAACCTAGACCAACCAGGTCAGATAGATGCCAGACCACAAGACTCCCAGATTACCCTACTCCTACCTTGGTTTGGGGGTTTTCAAAATGCCTCAAACTGTACAGAAATAAGGAGGACTCTGTATCAGTGAGTGAGCCTATATCTTTGAGCTTTTTCTCAGGGAACTTACTTGAAAGTCAAACATCTACATTCACTGGGATTCTAATCCTAATTTTTTGCTTGCATGACAGTCAGTGGTAAACTCAGTTCCCTACTGTAACCAAAGATTTCTAGCAAATTGCCAACCAGCTCACCAGGGAGAGACCCTTCCTATCTATCTACTTTCCTGTGCTTTCAGTGTTTCATATGTTTTTCTGTGAGTCTTGTGGTCACAGAAGCTGGAGTGGCCCTTCCTGAAACCTGCCCCAACTGCTCTGGAATTTTGATGCCATGCGTAAAACTCTTGAAGCTATCTATGACATTCTCTGAGTAAGTCCCAATTTCCATTGCTTTTCCTCATCCTTACCTCAGACTAGAACCCTTAGACAAAGCAAAAAAGTAGATTCCAATGCCTGTGGAAGACTGCGTTTTCTTTTGAGCAGTCTAACATTGCCAGTCTTAACTAACTTAGGTCATATCATCATGAAAAAGAAGCTAGAGAGCCATTTATCCAGAGGACAGATTCTCCAGACATTTCAAATGGGCAGAAATGGGAAGCTGGAAAAGAGAGAGCAGTTTCCTTGTTGTATCATCCCACACTCTAAAAGGGTGTCAATCAGGCAGGAGGGGGGTGGAGGTGAGAAGAGAGAGAAGTTCCAAGTTCAGAATTTTAGCATTCAGGGTTGATGAGCTCATGAACCCCCAGACTGATAGCTGGAAAACCAGCATAGGACTGGCCCAGACCCCCTGAACATGGGTGTCAGTTAGAAGGCCTGTGTAATTTAGGGGGCCTCTGGTAGTGGATCAGTATCTATCCCTAGTATATGAATGGACTTTGGGAGCCCACTCCACATAGAGGGATATTCTTTCAGCCTAGGCCCTCCCCCAAATGATATGACAGACTTTGAAGATCTCCCATGGAAGACCTCACCCTCTCTAGGGAGCAGAAAGGGAATGGGAGGAGGGGAGTGAGAGGGAACTGGGATTGACATGTAAAACAAAATTGCTTCTAATTTAAACAAAAAAAAAAGAAAGAAAAAAGATAGAATGACATACTGAAGAGAAGACTTAGGAGTGAGTGTGCAGATTTCCATAAGAATATGCTGTCATTTTGAAGGTTGGTGGAATAGTGATATGTACAATTGCTGCCACAGAATAGAATATACGCTTCTCAAACAGGATGTGGCAGAATTTGGAGGATATTTGAAGAAATGTCTAGCAGCTCAAATTCCCAAACATACTGAACACAGGGAATGGCCAGTTCAGGCTACATATCCACTATTGCTAGGAGTCTTTGCTAGGGTTATCCTGTAGATCTTGAAAATTTCCCTTGACCATCAAAAGCCCCACTTTCCAGTCATCTTTCTGTACTTTCTCCTCCCCATCCCTAAACAGATCCCTCAAGTTTCAATGCCCGCCCTCCCCCAGCCACCCAGGAGATCACTTCTATTTCCCCTTACTAAAGAGATCCATTCTTCAATTCAGGACACCACAAGTAAACCCACAGAAACCACTTGTCTGGCTCATATGTACTCAGATAGTCTAAATCAACAATTGAAGAGCCTGCATGGGAGCAACCTATGCCCTCTACATGTATGTGACAGTTGTAGAGCTTGGTCTATTTGTGGAACTCCTGACAATGGGAGCAGAGTTTGCCCCTAAAGCTTTGACTGGCTCTTGGGGACCTATTTATAATATTGGATTGCCTTACCCAGCCTAAATTGAAGGGGAGGAGCTTAGCTTTTTGGCAACCTGATATGCCATGCTTTGTTGATATTCATGGGAGGTCTGCCCCTTTCTCAATAGAAACAGAGAAGGAGTAAATAGAGGAGGGGACAGAGGAGAAGTAGAAGAGGGGGGAATTGGAGGAGAGGAGGGAATGGAAACTATGGTTGGGATATAAAATTAATAAATAGAATTGTTCATAGAATAAAAATACAGATAATTGAAGCTTTATTGTATCCTCACCATAGATCCAAAAAAATTTCAAGGAGTACTGCTGCATTTACAACTATAGTAACATTATACTACATGTCATAGCTTGTAGGGTTTCTAACAGAGTATTTTAAACATGCATGTCAGGAAATAAAAAGAAAACTCATTCATGAAAATATAAGAAAATGGAGATCATGTGAGTAAATTGATAAACAGTTTGTAATTGAGCTGTATTTAGCATTTTCCAGTTGACCAAACAAAAAAAGAAATCAAATAAGCCCATATTTGTTTCTTGTTCACCTAAAGATGCTCAGCTTTTCAGTGATCAAAGCATCTTGATTTATCATCTTCTTTTTCTATTTTCCTTTATTTCAAATTTATTTTTTACAGTTGTCTAATCACATTCAAATAATGTTTAGGACATAGGAGGGAAAATGTAAGGAACAATAAAAAAAATCTTTACTGTACAGTCCCAGTCTTCACTTTCAAGGAATGTCATCCACGAATATAAAACACACTTTCAGCTCCGTGGAGCCTTAGCATTAAGATTATTGGACATTTTATTGGCCTTGCCTGAGCTCTGATACTAGAAATTCATCTGCCTCTAACCTTTCCACCCAAGTCGACTTCATACATAAGTAAAGAGTAAGTTGAAATTACAGGGAGCAGTAAAGAAATGGAAGTTCCTCAATTTCTTCTTTCAAAACCAATATTAAAATATATCAACTGCAATTGTCAAACTAAAAAGTGGCCAGATGATTCATAAGGATGAGTAGTCGACAGGCTGGCCTGGATGCTCCCTTGCATTACTGACTTTTTAACGGGTCCTTGGGAAGGAAGATGGTTATTTTCCATCAGAGATAGGTGGCAGGGGAGATGGGTGATACTGAAGACAGGAAGGATACTGAAGACAGGGGAAGGGGAATCCTCAAATGCTGAACACACATGAAGATGTACCAGTCAGCTAAGCATTCTCAGAGGATACAGGTTCAAGTAAATAGCTTGTAAAAGCAACTCCATAGAACTCAACTCCTCCTCCAGGAGTTCTTATCCCCCAAACTGTGCTCCTCTTATCTCACCAAGGAGGTTTAGGTTTACCTGTCAAACATCTTTTTAACTTGTCAGGGTCTTAACTCTGACTAAGGAAGCCAGATATTACAGCTAAATAAGGGTGAATATCTTCCATTTGCTGTTCTTGTGTCACAGCAACACTAATTATTGCAGCCAGCATGCACAGGAGGTGGGGCCTTGCAGCAGATGCATGCTCCTACTCCGTCTTTGGTCATCAGACATCTCAGCATGGTGAGACATCCTAACTAGCAGCTTTTCATCATATGTGATTAGCAATGTCACAAAGTGTTAGAGAGAGTTGAGGGGTCGAGGGATATGGATATTGTTCTTGTCCTTTCATTGGCTTATGGTAGGCATTGTCATTGTTTTCATTCATTCATGAAAGATTTGTTGGTATTTATGAATGTCTGACTACTGTCATTTATGTCTTGATTCAAAAGAACATGAATTCTTAACTGAACATGTCCATGTTTTCCCCTGTAAATCCTCTGGAGCGGAAAGGGCACTATTCTGCTGAAAGCGAGGAAGCCAGAGAATATTGCTGCAAGTCTCTTTGTAAGTCTAATAAAAATGCACCATTGTAATGTCCTGTGGTACATACATAATGGCATCCTGGGAACAGAAACAACACAGATAGCAATGTTTCTTAAATGCCTGAGAAATATATTAGTGAATAAACTTATTTCCGGAAAAAAATAAAATTCATGTGCATGTTGTTGTTATAAAAACATTCATTGGGTGTCAATATAAGAGTTGACTGGAGAAGAGAGTTATAACTACTAATAAAAAATTATATGACCTAATCCTGACAGGAAAACATGTAAACTGTAATCTAAACAGATGAAACAAGCCACATTAAATAATATTATAACAATACCAAGAGAGAGATAAACACAAAAAAGAATACTAAGCCCCCAATACTTGTGATGTTATAAGTAACCCTGTTGTTCTGTCTTCATTAACTTAGGAGTCAGGCAAAAACAGAACTGCAGTTGCCTATGGAACAATGTCAGGAAACCCAACAGGTAACAGGAAAGGGATTAAAGGGCTCAGCAAAGGGCTTGATCAGCAGTAAGTACTGTTGAATAGAAGTAGAAGTTTCAAGATGTGGAGCCAAACGTGGAGTTTTTAAGTCATGGGTGGTATGTCTATGAAGTTCCTTGTCTTTCTCTCTATGTACCCTTGACGCCTCAGAGAAGCCACTACTGACATCCTGCCTCTTCCATTCCTCCATCCAAAAGATACAGAGTTCCTCTCTAAGTCCCACCTTACTATTTCCTCAGTCCTCCAAAACATCTGTGGTGAATTTTGGTCGGCAAGCAGCTGTCTCTGCCCGCTGAGTCAAAATGAACTTTATTGTAAGAATGTAATCAAAATATCACACAACATTCCTTATATCTAGGGGAGTAGTTTACTCCACCACACAGTACCTTCATGATAGGCTGCCACTCCACAGGCCCAAAGCAACAGGTGCAGCCAATCATGTAGTGGAGTCTCAAAAACTATGAGTCAAATCAATCTGTTTTCTCTAGAACTTATCTCAAGTCTACATTACATTGAGAGAAATCTGACTAATGTATAAAGATTATGAGATTGAAACCTTGGAGAGTGAAAGCTTTAGAATAGATCACAACTGACCACAATATACAAGCTCAACTCTTCGGAAGGTTGTTGACACTGGAGACACAATAAAATCATCCATGGGGCCTTTTACAAACACCATTAGCACCACATGGAATCGGATTCACCTAGTGTGATACCAATGATATCAGCGTGGTCCAAATCCTCAGGGATGCCAATGTGCAATCATGTTTGAAAGACACCTACTTAAATAAAAGGGGAGATTGGAAATAGCAGTTCCTGTAGGTAAGTCAAATGGCACAGAGATCAAACTGTGGCTGTATGCACACCTCCTGAAGGGATATTTCGTCATTGTAGCATTTGAGAAACACAGTATACACAACACATATAATAGGCACAGGGTCTTTTTTCCCACCAATGTATCAGTTAAAAACAGAGATTGCAATGTCCTATGTTCTAAAACATACCTTGTTTTACATGTCTACTTTGAGCATGACAATGGTACAAATACATCTTGACAAAATGATCAAGAAATTACCTGAATATTTCCAATAAAATGCAGTCATGGTTAAGAAGGACTTTCAGACAACTATTAAAGAGAAATTGGTAAATCTATGAGTCAGGACTGGGCAGAAAGACTAACAAAGAGAATTTAGATGACTAAGTGGAATATTTAATAAGTAGTAGTAGCAGCAGCAGCAGTAGTAGTAATGACCATATGTTTGCAGGTATGCACAGAGACCAGAAAAAGATGTCAGCTCTCTTGAAACTGTAGTTACATGCCAGTCACCAGCTGCTGCGTTTGTGCTGGGAACAGTGGACCTGGGTCCTTTGTAAGAGCTACCAGTGCTCTTAACTACTGAATCATTTCTTCACTCCCAATAGTATCATTTTCAATTTTCTCTTGTTTTGAAGTAACCTGTTTTCCAGGGCAATAGTTTTCAGTTTTCTTAGAAACCTTGTCGTTTAAGGAGGCATCTTTATAAAGTCAAACTCCACAAACATGATCAAGCATGTTTGGGGATTTGTCTGCAGGATCAAACTGTTTTCACATTAGCTTATTTTTGTTGTTGTTTTTTTATAATTGAAACTTAAGAATACCTTATATATACCCAAATATGTTATATCCTATGTCTCTTTTCTGTTAGTAATCTTCTATAAATGTTTAAAATAACTTGGAATAATGAGGACAATCTACTGTCATTCAAACTGCAGAAGGGCAATGTTGTCACAAGGAATATTAGGGAAAGTGAACTGATTGTAATAAAGGAAATTAGAAAGTTCTCATAGTAGTCTGCTTGCCAGCATTGCCATTGCAGCCTCATTGTGAGACTGATGAAACTGTTAGTGTTTTTAATTCATAAGCAATAATGAACCAGGCAGTGGTGCAGTACACCTTTAATCCAGCGCTCAGGAAGGCAGAGGCAGGCAGATTTGTGAGTTCAAGGCCAACCTAGTCTACAGAGTGAGTTCTAGGACAGCCAGAACTACACAGAGAAACCTTAACTTGAAAAACCAAAATAAGAATGTAATAATGAAAATAAACAGGAAAATATGAAAAACCTTGTAAAAATGAAAGATGGTTCAAAAATAGCAAACAACACAATGGCTTTCATGTAAAAGTTGTTGCTGACTGTATGTGACCAGTAGATATTCAATGACAGTCTTTGAGATGATTAAAATATTTCCTGAATCCCCATTTGCTGCTTGTCACTCGTGTAATGTGACTGAGGCTGAATTCAAGGCTGTCCTTCATGCAGGGACATTGTACATTTTCTATGCCATTTCAGCAAGATGAATATGTAAAGAGTTGAGTATGAGAACTTACCAACTGAGAGTTTTTATTCACATTAATTACTTTTTTATATTGGAAGTCTCAAATTTATGTTCAAATAGACTGACTCCTGAGGCAGGAGAACCCAGCGTCATTAAAGGTCAGCAATGGAATTAAGCTTTGTGAGGGTAGTCAGTGTAATTTTTGTTCTGAATGATAAATTCTATTGTAATATGTTACTACAGTAATTCTTTCCATTCACATGCAAACTCTCCAGAGAGTCGGAACATGGGAGACAAATGTTTTCAAATTATCTTTCTAGATTATTATGTCTGTGTCTTACAAATAGATGGAATGCATTGTAGAGTGGAATCACAAGGGTTTGGGCTGAAATGATTCAATACAAATATTTTTTAAACAAATGAAAACTCTGGTTATGAGCAAGAGGATGTACCCAACACACTACTGTTATTTCAGGATGGAGAATAGCCTGTAAGCCAGATGCTGAGCTTTTCTGCTCTCCCAACTACTTTTGCCTTGAAATTTGTTCATTATGAAATAATAATCTGAAAGTTGATGAGTAGATTTTATATGTCTTACACTTCAAGCCTTTTGGCCTTCAGGCTAACATCAAGTCCAAAAGTGTATACTTATCTGTCCTGTCAGGATTAGAGGTTCCTTTTTGGATGATGGCACAGGGAAGTCAGCCCTTCATGACAAAATGTGTCAAGATGGAAAGTTAAGCCAACAAACCTGGAAGTGTGACAGCTGACAGGTAATGGAGAGAAATTCCAGTTACTATGTAAGTCACAAATTCCAACAAAACAATGCCATCACTGTTGTACAAAGCAAACTTTAGAAAATAATTAAGCAAGATATACACAAAAATTTCAATATATGTTGTTATGGCCCAATATGAAGAATATGAGAAATAGCCACCTTATTGTAAATACAAGAAGTAGGAGATGTAGGATCATAATTCAACTACCATAGGAACAATATATTTTGATAGCAGTTGATAGTTTACAAATTAATGTCCCACACACTGTATTATATGTTCCTTGTATTGTCTGTGATGGGCAATAATTTCTTGTTAAGAGAAGTTCAGTGATTAATTCAGTTATACTGCTCCACACAAGTAACCAAAAATTGATTTACTCCTAAATTAGCAGAAGAGTATCTTATCACTCTAAACTTTTTGGAGGTAGACAAAGAATGAAAGAAGCTGAAGTATATGGTGGGCCTTGAGGTTTGAAAGAAAAAATTCTGTAACAAGTTCAACATAAACTTCATAGACAAAGTGCATAGAGAGATCCACAACAGGAAAGAGAATTTTGAAAGGTCAACTGGTTTAAGAGGGTAGTCAGGGAAAGCAGTCTCAATTTCTGTATGTTCTTGATAGACGGATCTGAACACGATTTCAAAAGACTTCCCTAATATCTTTGTGACCCAGATTTGACCCAAACTCAGTCCAAATTTTGGAAAGAAGAAAACCTGAAGTTGAAGTTGCAAAGCTATCAATCTTGTAGCCTATTTTATGTGAAAAGCACCAGCAAGGTATCCGGGGCAAGAATTAGTGACCAAAAGTGATGGAAAACACTGCAGAGGAAAGTACAAAATTGGTGTTAATCTGAACATGGTTATTTAAACTGAGAAAAGTTCTGAAATTATTAATCACGTATGTACACATGTATGTATGGGCAAACACAGCCATTTTTCCTTAGTTATTGTCATTGTTTACCTGTGTGATTATTGGGGGATGCTTGTGAGTGTGGTGTGTTTACGTATGTGTTCATGCATGTGTGTGCTTGTATGCATGTGAGTGTTTATGTTAGTTTGAGGTGCATGTGTATGTATGGGAGTATATATGCACATGTGTACAACTGCATGTGAAGACCACAGGACAATCTCAAGTGTCATTCTTCCAAAACAACCCATCTTTTATTGAAAGAGGGTCTCTCATTGACAGTCAGAAGATTGTTAAGTGAAACAACTCATTGTTTCAGGTATTCCTCCAGATCATTCTGTTCCAGGTAGCAAGTGAAATCATGAATGGCAACTAGGCAGTATGAAAAATGATTTAAGTAAATCACTAAATTAATCAGTATCTAATAACTGGTTTTTTCAACCTTATTCAACTTCAGCAAGCCCAAGACTAAAGAAGAAACTCTTTTACAAGAAATCAGGAGGATGTATAAAACAAAAGGAATGTGAATCTCCAATGGTGTTTTTTTTCTTTTATCCAATGGTGTTTTTAAAATCTGTTAATTATGTAGTATAATATGGTGAAAATATTAATGGGACTTCCTTCATCAGCTACAAAGGACAAAATAATATTAAGAAGTGAACTGAAGACTATATTAAATGATAATAGCCACCAAGTGTGCATCCAGCTCCACTGAGCAAGATGACTGAATGACCAGCGTTAAGTATGTGTGTGTATACAGTTATTCTGGCCAAGAAGATTGATGATATCAGTAGTCAAGTAGGTGTGTACTCAGTTCTGAGCAAGAAGAAACTAAAAAAAGCCCCCAAATTTGCTAGGGATTTTAAGACAGCATAGTATTAAAGGTTATACTGAAATGTACCCCAAAAGGTCTGAGTTAATCCCTATTCCCTCAGAACACTATTTTGGGAGATTCTGGAAAGACTAGATGTGGAGACTAGTTGTGCTCTTGTAGGTGTCTTGTCTCTTGCTCTTTTTGGTCTCAGTCTTTGCTTTGGGCTGACAATGAGGTTAAGAGCCTTCTACGTTGCACACTCTAGCACTATAGTGTTCTGCCCACGTATATGAGATGAAAGAAACATAAGCTAGATTCATTCTTCTTCTAACTTCTTCTTTCTCATATTTTGGGGAAAACAAGAAAATTGCACTAGTACTCAAAGAGATACAGGTGTGAATCAGAACCAACTTATTTCTTCTTGATGTTTCTCTCATTAGCAGGTGAGAAAGCATATCTACTTTTAAGATATTTTTGTCAATTTCCACTTTCTTGGAGAAGGCACCAAAATTCTAAAATACTGGTAGACAAACTGTCTGATTTTCTGAAATATCTTGTCCATAATTAACACATTTTAGAAGAAGCTGCATATGTAGAAATCAAAACAAATAAAACTGTGATGTGAATTTGAAAGTAGTTAGCAAAATGTGATTTCTGAGATATTATTTTATGTTTTATTAATATTAAACATACCAAGTGATGGGTTTCATTATGACACATTCATAATACTTCATTCTTATTCATCTCTTTGCCCCCTGCATTTCCCTTTTCCCTCCCTGCATTTTATAGCTCATCTCTTCTTGTAAGTAATGCACTTTCTGTTTTCCTGTCACACATTCTCCATCACCCTTTCTATCTTCCTCCTTTCATTTACCAGCTTACATTTCTTCTTCACCTCTCATTGTCTCTTTCTGGTTTAATGATCCCCCCAGATGCATATATGAACACACACTCACACACACACACACACACACACACACACACACACACACATATATATATATATACATATATAATATGTGATGAAACACGTTTCTATATGAATATGAATATAAGGTACATTGGCATGATTATCTGTAGTTCTAGGCACCTTTCTGCAAATGTAACTTCATTTTATTTTATTGATGAATGAAATTGTGTTCTGTACAGATGCTACATTTTGTCCATTAATGGGTATTTAGGAGGTTTCCATCTCTTACCAAGAGTGAATAGTATGGAAACAAACAAATATTTCTGTGGTAGGACTTACAGTCCTTGGATTATACACTCAGGGTTGGCATAATTGGATAATATGGTAACTCTATTTGTAAGTTTGTTTAAAACCTTCTAAATTGATTTCAAAATTATCTGCACAAGTTTATGCTCCTACAAATAGTATAGAATGCTTCCTCTCTCCTCACATCTTCACCAGCATCTGACTTCATTTTCTTTCTTCTTTTTTCCCATATCAACATTTTACTCTCTTGTTCCATAAAAATTTTTTGAACTTTGATTTTGATTATTTTTTAGAATCTCACATATGAGTAGGAGAGTTACATCATAATTTCATCACACCCCCTCCATCTCCAACTCCTCCCCTTTGCCCCCTACTTCCTCTCAAAATTTTGATGTGTTCTATACTATTGTTATTTTACACATGCACGCGCATGCACACACACACACACACACACACAATGTTATGTGTCCATTTGGTGTTGTTAATATGCATATTTATTTAGAGCTAGCCACCTACGGCAAGATAGCCTATCTGGGAGGCTATCAATGGAAAAACAGATCCCACCCCGCTCTCTAATCTTTAATTGCCTGTAGCTCTTCATGTAGAGGTGGCACTTTGTGACATCTCCTCTATCCATATTGTGATGTCATCTGGATTGTCATTGTGCATGTCTTATGTGTCTTATTTAGGCAACCATAGTGTTGAATTTTCATGAGCACAGGTCCCTGTTATGTACAAAGGAACCGATTCCATAGTAGATGTCCTGGTTCACTGGTTTTTAAATTCTTCCTTCCCACTTTTCCATGATGTTCCAAGAGTCTTAGGTGGAAGGATTACATTGTAGATGTATCAATTGGGAATGAGCATCTCAGGATCATTTGTTTTCTGCCTTCTGACCAGTTGTGGAATTCTGTGATGATATTTGACTGCTGAAGAAAGAAGTATTTTTGATGAAGAGTGAAAGCTACTCTTCTCTGTCAAAATAAGAATAATTAGAATGCAGCTTGCAATAATAATGGTTTGGGAAATTGGTAGCAGTGGGTTCTTTTCCATGTTCTATGAACTCACCAGCCACAGGTAGTTGGTTAGGTTTGTAATACTAGGCATAAACTCCCTCCTGTTGAGTGGGCGTTAAGTTCAATTAGACATGTGTTAGTTATATCCAAGATATAAATGCCAAAGCCACCAAACGAAAAAGGTAACCACCAACCGATTTACAATCCTATGATCTACAACAATGGTTTGCCTGCATGATGTGTTGGTGCAATAATGGCACAACCATTTTATGAGTAAACAACCACTCTCTGATAGGGTTTAAGGAACCCATGTCTGACACTGATCTAATGGCAGGGAACCTCAGACTAGATAAACCATGGGCCTCAGGATAACACAAATACTGTTTGTCTGCTAAAGAAGCATGGTAGTAAAGTTACTTCTAACAACACTCTGCTATACACATAGATTAGTGACTTGCTTGACCATCATCAGAGAGGCTTCTTCTAGCAGTAGATGGAAACTAGCATAGAGATCTACAGACAATGTGTAGATAGTATGAGACTTTGAGCTCACACTCCTAAATGGTATGTCTTCATCATCAAACCCTTCCTGCAGGGTTTAAGGAGTTATACAAGGGAGAAACCATAAATAATGTAAGAACCAGAGGTAGTAGATAACATAAAGGAAATTATGTCTTCCAGACAGAACAGGACTGATGCACTTGTATACTCATAAAGACTGTGGCTTCATATATAGGTCCTGTACTGGCTCAAGGCAGATAAGGGCCCCGTTGCTGAGACAGGGAACGGGACATGAACTCCCATTACCAATCAAGAAACTATCTCCAATTGACAACTGCTTGCTAAGGAAAAAAAAAAACAGTTTTTTTTCCTTAGTCATAGAGTCTCTCTGGGAATATTAACCATACTTAAGTGTAGGTCCCACACACAGAAGTAGATGGCCAACACAAAATGAGCTCAATGGTATTTTTGTAGACAATTTGCTTCATATTGCTTTGCTTGGGAGTTTTTGTTTTTGTTTTGGCATATGGTCTTTTGTTTGTATAAATGGTTTCTATTTCTGTATTTTTATAGTTTGCTTTGTTGTGTGTGTGTTTATTTTGTGCTTTCTTTTTGTTATTTTTTGTTTTATTCTTCTTAGTTTGTCGTTTTGTTTTAGAATGAAAGAAAGAAAGAGAGAGAGAGAAAGGAAGGAAGGAAGGAAGGCAGACAGACAGCATGGAGTTGGGTGGATGGGGAAGTAGGGAGGAGCTGGAAGGATCTAGAAGAGGTGAAACCATGATCAGAATACATTACACAAACTTTTTTCAAGGAAATATAACACATTTCAAAAAGTTAAAATAAAGATATATACGCCACTATCACACACTTGGATAAGTAGCTTGCTGTCGTGGTCAGTGCTGTGATCCACAGCCTTTATAGCTGAATGGTTGTTTACATGATTTTTGCCATTTTGTTGGTAGTGAGATGGAATCTCCAAGTTGTTTTAATTTACATTTCCCAGATGTCAAGGAATGATGACCTTTTTTTCAAATATTTACTTCCATTTGTGTTTTGTTTGTTTATTTGTTTGAGAATTGAGTCTTAATTGTGATTCCTAATAAGACAGACATTACATCAGGGCCATTTCAGTGCTTCTTCCTTACCTGTTACTTTATGCCATCTGATACTGAATGTACCCAACCAGTGAAGACGATCATCAATGATGGGGAAGTCCTGTGTATATGCCAGTAAAGCACTGTTGGCCAATAGTGAAACAAGATAGGTGGGAATAGGAGTCTAGGAGGATTCTTGGAAATGTACTGAACTGAGCCATTGCCATGTGATCCCCAGGGAAGAGAACATAAGTCTGGCATTCTCAAAATGACAAGTCCTTATAAAAATATATATTGATGATTATGGGTCAGAGCTAAACAATGAGAACCAATAGCAAATGGCCAACAGCTTATAATTAATACAGTGCCCTGTGTGTTATTTGGGCGGCAGCTCAGCAGGGCCCAGGCAGTTGGCAGGGAAACTACACATTACACATCAATAGTCACATTTTAAGCATCTTCAGAACTAGGGGGAGGCTTTGAGTCTTAGAAAATGCCTGTGACATTATACCATGGGTAGTTTCTCTTTGGTTTGTTGATGGAAAACAGAGGCACAGTTCAATGCAAAGTCTTCCTTGATGTCATGGAGGGTGGGTGGGGGGGGCCTCATGACCGACCTGGGAAATGGCATGACTTCCTTTAAACCACAGTGTCATAAATATATCCTATGCTTTTCTTGTGATTTCAGCATGCATCAAAGTCCTGAGATTTTTCAAAAACTATTTTACAGGAGAGATGATATAAATGCTTGTTTCCTTTTCTTGAGTTAAATAACTCTTATCTGGTGAGAAGAGGCTGCCATTTTGTAGCTTTCAGGCCTCATCCTGTCTCACCACGCCATGCCTGAGATAAAAGCAGAATGCATCTGCCTATCTCTTCTTTTCTAACGCTTAAGCAATGAAGAAACATTACCTTAATCATGCTCAATGTTGCTATCTCCAGGCACAGCTGCTGTGCAGTCCCTTCCAATCCCAGTCACTAAGGAATCTTACCCATGGTGGAGTGAAAGGAGAGCCAGACACTTGCCTTCTAATAGCATTTAATTTGCTTTTCTAGTTAATTTCAGGAAAAATAGCCTGTCAACCAGGTTTTTCCTGTCTATAATTCTTCCTTTATTGTCATTTTCTTTCCTCCCTGGGAGAGGCCGGTTGTGAGCCAACTCCCAGTCATAGTCTGCAGAGCAAAAGATGAACCATGGCTTGAAATTATCCACCTTATCAAATGAGTCCACAGAGTCTCAACGAAAGTAATCCCCACCCTCAAAAAAGACATATCTGCTTTGGCAACTAGCTCACCAGGGAAGGTGCCTATAGGAAAAGCTATTGCATCAGAGAATAGAAATGGCAGGGAGTTCTGGATGCCCCATAATATGGTAGTTTAATGTTGTCTCCCATGGTTTAGCAAAGTAATCACAATTGCTCGTTAATAGGCTTTGGAGGTCAATAGCTCTGCTTATATCAGCAGGACTAGAGTTTTATGGAAGTACAAATGGATAATAATAGTGTCACCTGTTCATTACAAATAACCCTCACTTCTGTTAACAAAAATATGATACTGGGTTTTAGTTAGAGGCCCTGGTTCAAGTCACTCTGCAGATGGAAGTTTCTGTCCCACACAGTCTGACAGACATTTAGTCCCAAATAAACACGCAGAGGCTTATATTAATTATAAACTATTTGGATAATTGTTTCTGGTTACCCTGCTCAGACACCCCTCAGGGGAGGGGGTGAGAAGACAAAGCACCAAATCAGGTACTGGGAGTCAGTGAGTAGTAGAGTTGCAGACTCATTTATCAAGGAAGTTAGGCTGGCCTTTATACTCCTTCTCAAGGTCCCATTGGCTCATGCTGCTGACTCTGCTGTGTTGTCCTTTCCTCGTTGGTGTCTCTGGGTCAGGTGTCTCTTTGTCAGCAGTCTCTGGGCAGACAGGCAGTCTTGGCTCAAGGAGAAAGCTCCTGCCATGCATGCTCATGTGAACTGGCCTGGGCACCTAGGCAGGGTATATGCGGCTTATGTAGGATGGCTGCAGTTTCTCCTATAGCCAACAGCTCTGGATGCTTTATGGCAAGCTCTTCCTCTTAATGATAAACCCATTTCTATTAATTTGTGCATTTCCACATGGTCTTGGCTTACCAGAGAATGCCCAGGAATCCTGTCTTTCTGGTAGCTACATGACATCTCCCTGAGGAATCACTCTCTCTGCCTTCCTCTTCCCAGTATTATCCTAGTCTGGTAGTCCCACCTATACTTCCTTCCTGGCTACATCCTGCCTGTCCATTGACCAAAACAGCTTTATTCATCAACTAGTAAGAGAAACATATATCCACAGCATACAGAAGGACCCACCCTATCACCACTCTTGTCTGTTTATTGGTAATGTTGTGATCTAGCACAAATTTTAAAGTCCTTAAAAATCAAGGTTCTTTATGAATTTTGGAATAATCATGCACAAACTCATTTCATCATTATTTAGATTATAATATATACTAAGGCTTAAAAGTCATATAAACATATATATGCACACTTTGTAGAATACATAGCATTAGTAATAATTGTTGTCCATCATGAGAAACCATGACAGCTATATAACTTAAATTAGTCATTATTGTATTATGAAAGAAACTGAGATACAGAGTTTACTGTCTTACCCAAGGTCACAGGACTGAAAGAAAAGTCAATACTCATTCATATCATGCCAACCAAAAACAGTTACTTTTTTCTTTGTAGACAAATAACCAAAAATTTAAAAGTCTTTTTGTTAGTTTCTGCTTACAACTGAGGAAGAATATCAGACAATCAAGTATGGGGGTGGAGAAGGTAGCCCAGAAGTGGGCAGGCCTGGGCACCACCTATGTCATGCATTCATTTAGATTAATTTGTAGCATGAGACACAGACAAATGAAGAGAAAATTATCAGCTAGAATGGGATACAGCATAAATAGACCAAGCACATCTGCTACTGAAGACAAAGGGGCGTGGTGTGAAGTTCACATACATCTATCAGCAGGAGACAGGAGGAGCTAGGAAGAGAAGAATTAAACTGTACAAATGGCTCTATATATTTGTATCTGACCCTTACAGGTTTGTTTGTTTTTTTCTATCATCATTGACAAGCTGATACAACAGACCATAATATGACTATAAAGCTCCGCTTGATGCTCTCTGGAGAATGGGATTCTTTCAGCATAAAAGAGTTTCTAGGAAGGCTCACTGTGGCCAAGGAAAACTGCTTCTTGGGTTTTGCCCTGCTGCACTGTTGCTATGATGGTTTGGCTGTGGAATTACACCTCTATGGTCAAGAATAGCAAAAGTCCTCGCCTCATTCCAGACACTGAACCCTCAATTTATACTGAGCCATCTTGGAAAGTGATATTAGTGTTGCCCATCCTGGAAAGCAAAACCTAGAACATTTAATCTGTTTGCCCAGCACCCAACAGGTGGGAATGCATGGATCTGACACTTGAACTCTTGCAGCCAGCATTTCCTATGCATAGCCTTATACCCAAAATAGTATCTTCCTTGCCAAATATTTTCAAATCATTTGTTGCCCAAACACGCTGTGTTTTGTATTATTTTATATCTTGTGAGATAATACTTCTGTAAAATAGACTGGAAATCAGGAGAAAATGGAAATTAAAAATACATCCAATATACAACTCTAATCATTAAATTATTAGACCCAATATACAGAATATTGGCCTGTAAAACTTCACAAAGTTTCCAAATATTTTGTCTCACTTCCTCTGTGTATGGACCATCAGCAGTGACCCCAGAGTTACATTTTGGATTACATAGTTCTAGGTACAGTACCCATTAGCCAGGGTAGCCCCAGCTCTGTCACAAGGTTTATTCTGGAGTTATGACTTTGACCAATTGATTTGACACCCTAATTAGGACATTTAACATATAGAAGCTTAAACAATTTAGTTTGGCTTTATGCTATGCCAAGCTCTGAGGAATGGATTATGTATCAATCCACTAACCTGATTTTGTAAAAGTTTGTTTTCTAGAACAACTTACAATCTTCCTTCCCCCACTGATCTTTTTTCCTATAATCCAATTGATCTTTTATTGTTTTCATTGTGGCCTGAAGATTTTGACACATTTATTGAAAGAAACAAGTAAGCAAACACACAAAAGATCATTTTACTTATATATGCTTGTGATAGGATATTCACATCTACAATAGCAATTGCTTCCTGTTTGTTCACGATTGGCTATTTATGTCTAATATAGCAAATGCTTACTGTTTTTAATCTTCAGGTTTGAATAATATCAAATGGAAACTACATGAGTTTGAAACAACAATGTGATACCTATCAGGAGGTTGGACTAGAGGAAAAATGTAACAGACAAAGAAGTTAAAAATACCCCACTCTGGTATATTGATTAAGCTAAAAGCACTTACAAAATAACAAGTGCAAAAGATCCATCTGCCCTTCATGCCATTTCCTAAAAGCAGAAGATGAAATTCCCACATGAAGGATGCTGCATTGTTACTGTCAAGGACAGAAAGCAGAGAAAGAAGAATTTTGCATGGCTCTTAATCGGCTAGCTTTTGTCTTTGTAGGCCATTCTCTGCCAATTAACTGACTATCCCAAACCCCTTTACCTTGTTGCACATTAATAGTTTAGTACATTTTATTCAATATATCATTTAAATAGTCTATTTTGGGGGGTCTTCATTTCCTTGTCTGGAATCCTATGTCATGCAAAGCTTTTATTTAATGCATTTTCATGAGTTTCTTCTTTCAATCTTTGATTTAATAATTTAATTCTCAAATCCTGCATGATCATAAGAGGACACAGATGAGTTTTGTCTCCTCTATGTAATTGATAGCTAATTCAGGCAAGGTAAGGTGATGGAGAAGGATAGGGGTTAAACTCAAAAGTGTTTGCTACTTTGCTTTATTTAAAAATTCAAATATTTTAATATCCTTGCTGTAAATTTAATGTTCCTGCTATTGTGACTTGGAGGCTTTAAGCAGTGCGTGACTGCTCACATAGTAAAGGCTGTCTTCATAATAAAATTCTTTAGAAATATCTTTAAATCAAGAGCGCCAGCTTTCATGTTATTCCTGAAAAATACAATTAGTCATTATTTTCCTAACAATTCACAAATATGAGTCATGAATAATGGTAAAGTGCCATTTTTTTGCATATGGATATCAGGAAATCAATCTCAGAGCCTTTTAAATGTTGAGAATTTTACTTGGTACAACTGGTGGGCAGGGAATGGATGGTATTAAAAATGGGTGTACAATTGAGCTCTACACAACATACAGTTTAGCTGAGAACACATGCAACAATGAGATGAGAGAGAATGTCCCTTCCCTTGTGTACATGGGCTCTGCTCTCGGCTCTGGACCAGCTCACTCACTAAACCTAAGGAAAGCTGGCCAGTAGGAAGAACATAAAGCCTCATCAAATGCCTCACAGCTTAATGCTAGTTAGTGTCTTTCCTAATTCTTGTCTTCAAAGTTTTAACCAGGAACCAGGAAACTCATTATCCAAACAATGCCACCTTTATTAGCTTAACCGTAGGCTGTGTTCCCTGTGTTCCCTAGTTACAGCAGTCTTACCTTGTTTCCCATCACCATTAAAACAGATATGAAAATTTAAAATTTCTTTGAATAGTAAACTTCAGAATCCCATTCCTCTGAGATGAATTCAGGCATTCTTCACAGGGTTTTCTTTCCTGGCTTTTATACTGGTGTGTTTGGCATACCTTTCACTACCTGGAACCGATTTCCTCTCTTATTGTCTATGTAGATACTCCTTCCTTCAGGCCAAGCTGAGAAACCCAGGCCCCCTATGGATGATGACCCAGAAAAGGAGCATGAACAAAGAAAATGTGTCTTACTCTCATGACACAAAACAAGACAGCTGCATGGCATTTTATTTAACAGTATGCAGATTTTCAGGTGCCTGTCTTTTAAACAACAAAGGTTCTTTCTGGAAGAGCTGGTGGGACTAACTAGGATAGCCCTGGCTAAATGTTGCAATAAATAAACTCATAAATTGGTCTAAATATAGGAAAATAAAACTTACTTCTCTCTTCCTGAAAAATCTCAACCCTGTGGTAACTTGAGTATCCAAGTTCTTTCTGTTATAGGAAGACTGTTTCCTAAGATTGGTCATGTAGGAGTGTAGGAGAAAGAAAGGCCTATGTGATTGGAAGGAATCTTCATCCAGTGTACTTCTGCTTGCTGTTTAAAAGCTGGTCTTGGAGCTAGGAAAAAAGAAGGACCCTAAGAGAGACATATATGGTCCCTGAGAGAAGAGGAAAGGGACAAGATCTCCTGAGCCAATTGGGAACATGGGGGATGGGATAGGGAGTTAGGAAAAAGAGAAGAAGAGAAGAGGAGGGGAGAGGAGGACATGAGAGAGCAGGAAGATTGAGTCAGGGGAAGAATAGAGGAGAACAAGACAAGACATACCATAATAAAGGGAGCCATTATAGGTTTAAAGAAAAATCTGGTACTAGGAAATGTCCAGAGATCAACTAACAATCTAAGAAACAGTGGAGAGGCTACCTTAAATGCCCTTTTCCAATAATGAGATTAATGACTACCTTATATGCCATCCTAGAGCCTTCATCCAGTAGCTGATGGAAGCAGAAGCAGATACCTACAGCTAAACACTGAGCTCAACTCTGGAATCCAGTTGCACAAAAGGGAGGAATGATGAGCAAAGAGGTCAAGACCAGGCTGGAGAAACCCACAGAAACAGCTGACCTGAACAACTCATGGACCCCAGACTGATAGCTGGGAAACCAGCATAGGACTGTTCCAGACCTCTTGAATATGGATGTCAATTTGGAGATCTGGTTAATGTATGGGTGTTGGGGCCTAGCCCCCACAGGGACTCTGAGTTGTTTGCCAGCTGATAGCCACAGGCACATCCTGTTTGCTAGTCCTTGCTTACTGCACCCGCATTGCCCCACTGATATCAACATCTAGCACAAGGAAAACATGCTCTCTTCCACCTGGGGTTTTTCCTCTGTGCTATAAGCCTGTATATAGAAGACGGCTCCTACAAGAGAGAGACCTCTTAGCACTTGTAATAAAAGACACACACACACACACACACACACACACACACACACACACACATCCTCCTGGCAATAAAGGCAGCACATGCATTCTCTTAATACAAACAGGGGGACATCTGGTCTTTCTTTTCCTGATACCATGGACTTGCTTGTGGCGCAGACATCACAATGGGGTCTCTGGTAATGGATCAGCATTTATCCCTAGTATACGAATGGACTTTGGGAGCCCATTCCACATAGAGGGATATTCTCTCATCCCAGAAACACAGGAGAGGGCCTAGGCCCTGCTCCTCCAAATGATATGACAGACTTTGAAGAGTCCACATGGAAGGCCTCACTCTCCCTGGGGAACAGAAAAGGAATGGGATAAGGGATTGGTGGGGGGCAGGGAAGGAGGGGAGGGAAAGGGAACTGGGGTTGACATGTAAAACAAGAATGTTTATAATTTAAACTTAAGAAAAGGAAAAAAAGTTGTTCTTGGAAGAGCTGAGGAGATATCCCATAAGTCAATTTTTGGAAAGACTGTTGGGGGAACCCCTTGAAGCTTCCTAATGTTTTTGGCATCCTTCCATCCAAGCTGGAAATGGAGTAAAATTCTTCATGTTGTATCCATTGAGTAGAAAGCTCCCATCTGCTTTCAAAATGACCAGAAAATGCAAACTCCCTATGTGCTCAGGAAGGAGAAATTTTTTGAGACTCTATCCAAGTTCTAACATAGATGCTGTAAATGAGAATTGAAATACTTGATCAAGCATACTGTTTCTTCCTGGCAGATCATCTAACCTAATATATGCAATGCCTGGACACAGTAAGTGGGACAAGCCTTTTCTGTTTCATGAATATTAGCATATCATCCTCAGTACTATAACCAATACTTATCATGGAGGACATACTTACAAAGATTATTCAGAATGCTTTGTTCCATGAAGAAAGAAAGTATCCCTATGAATATCATGAAGTTGTCTTCAAATAGTCTATAGTTTGTTATTGCTCATCAACTCATCTTATCCTCAACCAGGAACACAGGAAACACCCATCTTTTGGTGAAAAGCATCATCTCACCACACTGTGACATGAAAGATGCTGGGATAATATGCATGTTGTTCCTCAGGTGACCCAGTTCTGGATATAGATCTTTAAGGTGGACTCTGGCCCACTAGGGCAAGAGAAAGACAATCTATCTCATAAACAAGCTGTGATGCATAGTGCACTGATGATAGATAGACTGATTTTCCTTTGTCTTGACTCTTCAGTTCTCTTTCAACTCCCTAGGACTTTTGCTAAAGATTTTTATTTAGCCCTCTCAGTCAATGAAATTTCACTGTCCCACTAAAATGACTAATTCCCCAAGAGAACCTTTTTTGTAAGTTTTAATGCACACTGGTTAACTCCCAAACCCTCAGTCTCAAGTGTCAGCCATGTGCTTCTAACTACCGAGCAGGGAGCTCCCAAAGCAACACAGAATAAGTTCTTATGGTTTATTGCTTTCAACAACCTCTGGTACTTCACTGAGAAACATACCAAAATTCACCTTTACTGAAACATTTATTTTGCAAAGGCTGGTAAGGTTAGACAACATAAGCATGTGGAAAGGAAGATCATTTTAGAGTTGTGTGTGTGTGTGAGTGTGTGTGTGTGTGTGTTACACTTGTTCCATAGCCAGGGGATTGCTAACACTCCAAGTTCATTCACTTGATTGGAGAAAGAAATGACTAAGAAAACATTGTTAGTAATCCTCCTTCTGAGTGGAAAAGGATTTGAGGAAGCAGCGACCCTTTGGGAAGTTGAGGTGTGCTTTTGAAAGATAAGTGTGGTGACCCAATTCATAATACAATATCTTCCATGTGTTCTTCTCTCTCATAATCTCCACAAATTTTAACTCTTCTTCGGTACCAAGACAGAAACCTCCTCCAACCTTACCCTTCAGGCCTCCTGCAAATATCATGCTACTTACCTCCTTCTTTAATACATTTCAACTCCATAATAGCATCAGGGAAGTCTTCAGAGCAAAGTCTGTGGTCAGTTCACTATTGTATTCATTTTTTAAGCAACAAAATTAGCAGCTTAATAGATACTCTGAAATGACTAAGAGTTCTCACTTGAAAAAACAATTGCCTAATGAGAATGAGCAATAAGGTCAAAATATAGATGTATCACACAGTAAGAGGTAAACTTAAGGGAAAGGTCCAGGATGCACCTGCAACATGGTGGAATTCCATATCTGAACTTACTGTGTTAGTACATTACCTCTCAAAAACAAATCTATGCATTGATATGGTAAAAATGCTTATCTTGGTCTTCCAGTGCAAATGTATCTAAATTTTAGTCATCCTTATTATCATTAGTGATAAATGCACCAGGATTTAGCAAACAGAGTTGTGCATAGATTGTAATATACAGGAACTTTCAGGTATAGAACAAAACCAAACATTTTTGTCTACATTCACAAATCTCACAATAAAATTTTGCTTCTGTCTTACTAAGTTCCACCTGACACAAAGTCCTACTCCACTTCTGGGAAATAAGACAAATACTAAAATACTAAGTGAGCAGCATGGTCACATAGCTTTCATAGAAACCATCTAAACACAATGTGAATTAATTCAGAGAGCTTGCCTCCATTTGAATGAATCAGATAAGATATGATATTGCAGATACATTGAAAGAAGTTATGGGGTAAAGAGACTGACTGAAAAGTGGAGGGATGCAAATTGGGGAATGGTTATCCACTGCAGAGTCAGCAAAGATGAAAGTGGAGAAGACAAGGATTTCCTTCATCCCAGAGACGCTTTGTTTGTTTTGCTGACTTGTTATTTTTTTGTCACTGGACCTAGGAACTTGTGCATGCTAGACACACTCTACTTTTGAGATGCATTTTCAGCCCTTTTAAAAACATTTTTTTCTGAAATCGATGTGAACTCATTCTGCAGTCCAGGCTTTTCTTGAATACGCAATCCTCCTGCCTCAGTCCCCTCTTAATACCTGGATTTACAAGCCTGTACCACCAGTCGGTCATTATTTTAAAAGATTTTTATTTAAAAAACTCATATCATATTGGTTCATTTACTCAGACTTTACATCAATCTTTGGTCTTACTCAGATATTGTTTACTTAGTGTTGTTGTAGGAACTCACAAGGGTCAGAACAGGGTTCTGTTCTTGTCCTTGCAGGAAAAATGGAAATACCCATCTTCGAGAAGTCAAAAGACCTTGGGCATATACACATCTAAAGAAGAAAGAATAGCTCTCCAAAAACAAAAAACAAAAAACACAACGCCAATAAAAACATGACTTATGGTATCAATATCCTCTGCTGGGTAAAAATCTCACTTCCTAAACATCTTTTCACTTTTCAGTATGGTGGTAGTCTTGACTCACTTAAAAATCAAAGTTGGCTTTGGAGTTGAACTGTGGCTCTCTCCTTCTTTAAATCCAAGCATGCTGTAAAAAGAAAAACACAGAGTTTCTGTCTCATATATGAAGAGCTACCTGGTATGAGACAGAAGGAAAATAAATCTAGGGACTAATGTTGTCAAAACTCTGTTTCTTCCTCCAACATTCCACTTCTCACTATACTTAATTTTGTCTCTTTTGGTACCTTCCCTTGGCTATATATATGGCTATCAAAATTTAAATTTTCTGTTTTCTTATTAATAGTGTTTAAGTTTTCCACAGTGAAAAACACATTTTTCCTGCAGCAATCTCTGAAGTTTAAGGAAAGAAGATGGAACCCCACAACAATGATTCCACCTGTTTCATTATGATGCATTAGAGAAGATAAACACAATTCAAGGATCAGCTTTGGACCAAAACTGCTCAAGACAATTCGAAGTTATCTAGCTGAGATGGTCCACCTCCTTACAAAACTCTGGCGGGAGCTTCAGACAAAAAATTCAGATAAGTCCTACCTACTGCTCAGAGACTAGCTACAAATGTTACATCTAGTCCTATTGAGACTTAACCACTGTTTTAGTTTTTACAGGATCCCAGAGAGACTGTGGCCCCCCATGACAGCTGGAAGTAATTCTAAGAAAACTATGCCCCCTCTCCCAACCATTGGGTTGGATGGTTTTTTGGTCTTTTCTCAATGGATATGGAAAATTGTCACCTTTAAAAACTAGTTATAGCAGATGCAGACAGCCACAGCTAAACACTGAACTCAACTCCTGGAACCCAGTGTCAGAGAGGGAGGTGTGATGAACAAAGGGGTCAGGACTGGGCTGGTGAAACCCACAGAAACAGCTGACTTGAAGAAGGGGGAGCTCTTGGACACCAGACTGATGGCTGAGAGGCCAACACAGGACTGATTCAAACCCCCTGAATGTGGATATCAGTGAGGAGGCCTAGGAAATCTATGGGACCTTGGGTAGTAGATCAGTATTTATCCCTGACATACAAATGGACTTTGGGTGCCTATCCCATAATGAGGGATGCTCTCTCACCCTGGACTCTTAGATGAGTACCTAGGCCCTGCCCTGGATGAAATGACAGACTCTACAGATCCCCCATGGAGGGCCTTACCTCCCTGGGGAATCAAATGATAAACTCTGGAGATCCCCGATGGAGGGCCTTATCCTCCCTGGGGAAGAGTGGGGATTGGGTTGGGAGTCTGGGGAGACTGCGTGGGGCAGGGGAGGAGGAGAGAGAGAGGGATCTGGGATTGACATGTGAAACAAGCTTGTTTCTAATTTAAATAAAAAATAATTAGTTATAGTTATAATAGGGTTGAGAGTTAATATGAAGTTTAAGTTCTGGAATCTCTTTTGGAAAAGTAAAAGGGGGGAATTAATGGAGTGGGATTATAGGTACCTACTTGTGATCTATTCTAGCAACTATTAGTTACAGACAATTTACATTGATTGCAGATCCTTGTATATTGATACCTATATAAAGTTATTTTTGTATTACTGTCTAAGATAATTTGTATATTGATACAAATTTGAAGTTACATTTGTCATTGTGTATGTTCCTCCTTCTGTTTACAATGTTTATGTAGACTGATGTAAAATTATTTTGCCTTATTGTATGTATGTATGTGTCTACATATGCTTAAGATATTTTGTAAATTGATGCATGTTTAGGACATTTTTGTATATTACATTACAGATTTCTACCTCTGATCAAGATATATATATATATATGTATATATATATGTGTGTGTGTGTGTGTTTGTAGTTAGAATTCAAAGTCATTGTCCTCATTGCTGCACATATGTTTAAATATTGTTTATTTTTATATGTGAAGCTTTAATCATTAGGATATATAGGTATTAAGAATTATAGGTTATAGTAACCCATGCTTTTCTTACCTACTAATGTTATTCAGGTTCTCTAGTTGCAGAGATGTACTCTGCAAAATTATGATCTTCAACCTCTTCGCAGACCTACAGAATGTGGCATTTGAATTATTTAGAATTCTGATGACATGATACACAATTGCTCCTGTGAGCACTGAGCTATTCCACTATTCCAGAGAGTATGATGGGTACCAGAGATGCTCCGTTTGGAGTTTGTTTTCTTCTTGGCCAAACTGGCCTATTGGGCAAAGAACTGCCCTTGCCTTGACTGCTCACATTAGACATGCTGTCCAAAATGGACAAGCAGAATACAAGCAAAGAGAGACTGCTAAACCTTGCCAAGACAGGGTAGGATGATCGTTCAAATCTTCCTACTTCTGAAAATAGTCTATCAGATATTCTGGGTCCCAGACAAAGTTAGTTGCCTGAACGTTACTGTGAGGTTTTGGGTGACTGTCCAGGTAGTCAGCTGTTTCTGTCATTTTTTGAGCCTTTTAGAAGTCGCCCTCTTGAACTTCCTGCTTATTCAGGTAATATTTTTTCCTTCCCAAGTCTTTGATGGAAGTGAAGACCAGACAGTCTCAGCTGGTATCCTCTCATATCTTAGCTTAGAGATTTTGGGTACAAGACTTAGATGCCTCAGGATAAGACAGCAGTTGGAATAATTTCTATTATTTTCCAGTTACCTATAACCTGGATATTTAGTGTGTATGTCTTCTTGATATTCTTGTTGATTGTAGTTCTAATTTTGTAGATATTTTATAACTTTTCTTCTCCTAGACAGTACTTGATATTTGTTTTTATTGCATATAGTTTTTAGACAAAATGAGTAATTGTTGTGGGAACTCATTCAGTCAATAGTCTGAGGTACTGACCTCTTCTGGGCAGGATCTCAGGTGCTATGTGTGGAATGGGAGAAAGTTCTCTCCCTGTCTCTGTCTCTCTGTCTCTCTCTCTGTCTCTCTCATTGGAGTCAAAGTTCAGGTTGCAGCTTCCAGCATTCTGGGCAGAAGACCTTAGCTCTGGGCAGAAAATCTCAGCAGTTCTCTACCTTATTTTGTTATTCCTGAGTGATTCCCTAATAAATACCTGACTTCCCTTTATCCAGGTTTTGGTGGACTCCATTACAATTTTCCATTACACTGTATCATGTAGGTTCATCTATTGTGTTTGTACAAGTATGTACATGTGTGTATGCATCTGTGTATAGGTGTGTACTTAACGTGTGTGTGTGTGTGTGTGTGTGTGTGTGTGTGTGTGTGTGTGTGTGTGTAAGTCCACAGATACTTTTAGCTTTGCTCTAAATTTGGCCCTGGATCCTGAAACTGTAGTATCTTTGACTCCATGGCCCATTTTCACCATCTCTGTCTTACTATATTCCATTTCAACATTGTTATCAGTTGTAGATGGAAGTTTCTGTCCCGCCCAGTCCCACAACCATTCAGTCCCAAATAAACACACAGAGGCTAATATTAATTATAAACTGTTTGGCCTACTGCTCAGTCTTATTACTAACTATATCCTACAACATTATTAACTCATAATACTTATCTATCTTTAGCTATATGGCTTGGTACCTTTCCTCAGTAATGCATTCTCATCTTGCTTCCCCTTCATCTGGTTGGTAACCCTATCTCTATGTTCCCTCTTCCCAGAATTCTTCTAGCCTGATAATCCTGCCTATAATTCCCTGAATTAATAAACATCTATTTTTAAATAAATGGATGTTACTTCCACATATAACCAAATCTTCCTATGCTAAGCCTCTTACAGTCAAGATCTCGGGAAGAAAATGAACAATAACAACAACAAAAACATTCATTTGGCATTATAAGAACAAAGAGAACTATGCTTCATAATTATTTCCCAGTGTATTCCCAGTACCTCAATGTCTGGCAGAATAAATATGGATGCCTCATGAATTCCTTCCTAATAAACTACAATAAGGTTTGAAATTCATGCCAAGCCAGCCCTCTATCACAGCTGTGTTTGGTAGCATGTCCGAGTGAAAGAAAATCAATGTCTGACACATTCCTATGTGACCTCCTTCACTTCTTGAACTTAGATATTAATTAATCACAATGAGGAAGGTACCTAATAATTGTTGCAAAACCTAGAAACATAGAAATCACTTAAAGAAATTCACTTTCTCCCAAAAGCGCTCCTTCCCTCCAGCTCTATAGCAACCACCACACCATCTGTTATCATCGGTTTTTCTCTGTTGCTTCATTGCCTTGTCCTTTTTCCAGGTTTCTGTGCCTTCATTCTTTGCCAGACAAGTAACGTGAGGCCCTCACAAAAAAAAAACAAGTTCAGAGAAGAAGAAGATAAATCCTGTCATTTCATAAAGGTACTTGTTTTTCACAGTTAGCTAAAACAAAATTAATTTTCTCTCCGCACCCATGTCAAGGCTGTCTGTGCTAACAGATAAGCTCCTTGGGAGCAGGGGCTATGCTTTTCTTAATTAGGTACAGGCTTTTTAAAATTGTTTCATGCTGGACTAAAGTCTCAAGGGCCCTATAGGCACTGGATAAATATTAAACACAGGCGATCATTGTCTAATGGCATTTATTAAGCATCTTCTTGCGCATACTGAGATTTTTACAGTGCTCCTAAATTATTATTCATATTATTTATTCTATTTAATACATGCAAGGTATCATTGCTGAATCTATCTCTAGCCTTTTGAAGGGCTTGAGGGATCTAGAGGATGACCCATAAAAGACATCTCCAACTATGTGTGCATACTTAAGTTCCTAATTTTACAAATAAGTTAATTCTTACAGTGATAACCAAGTGTCACATGAAGGAACAGTTAAATGAGATTAGGTTGTGAATGGTTCCAAGCAAATGATGAAGAGAACCCCAACTTGCTAAGTATATTTTTAAAAATAATTTGTATTATCTGAGGTTAACAAGATCCCTGTCACTTTGTCCCTGTCCCTTTAAGTAGCACCATCTTAAGCTACAACTGTCAAATAAAATAATAGATCATAATCTTTCAAAACAGAAAATAAAGCATTATTTGCTATCTAGGATGTCTTTAATACCTGGTACATAAAAATATTTTTACAGAATTTTAATCATAACACAAATAAAAGGCTTTTCACTAAGAATTCATATCCCAGAACAGGTATTTCCTTTTGCAATATGATGATGATGACGATAAATGCGTATGCCTATGTGTCCACATATAAGTTAAATGAAGGCGCTTTACTTATGTATTTGCAGAGACTTTAATATGTTGGCATATTTCTAGAAATTAACAAAAACCACTCATTCACTCATTCAATAATTATATACTTTTTTATTGAACCAGAAAAAGTTCCACATAATTTCCCTAGTACTGTTTATCAGAGTATAGAGATGTATTCATTTAGAATGTGTCATCCAAGCATTGATCAGGAGACAGTATGGTAGCCAGTCACATGGACAGTCAACAGAACAGCATTCAAAGGTCTGGAAAAGGAAATCCTACCCAGCTTACTTAGAGAATTCCCTGAAAGGTAACAACCATACAACATACCATAACAAACCATACAAAACTACAATCAAGAGGAGTTTAGAAGACATTAGCAAAAAGAATCACTGTGGTTGAATGGACAGAGGAAAGCTCCAAAAGGAAAGGGTATTAATGAGTTCTAAAGCCTATGTGTTCTTGCTCTGGATGTAAGGCAGGACATCTTCATTAAAGGGTGATACCAGCTACATTTAAAATAATCACTCAAGCTCCAGGGTCATAAAGACTTAGGAACGACAAAATAAGACATGGGAGACCTTAGAGGTTGGTAATAGTTTTCTAAGGCTATCTGCATCGCTGACAGATGATGCTGACATGCAACAAAAAAAAAGGTAGGATCAGAGAAGTTGAGAGAAGTTGCAATTTTATGTATTAATTTTAAAGTGGAGCTTACAGTATTAGAGACAGACAGAGATTGATTATAAGCCATCGAAGCTGATGTGAAGTCTTTGGTCCAAGGAGCTGGAAGAATCAATTGAATTGCCATTCACTAACATGAGAAACACAGAAAGGAACAGGCTTTGGTGAAATCTGTCATCTTTTTATTAGATGTAATCAACTGACATACTTATCATATAACAGGAAAGATGCTAGGAACTAAAGTGGATAGTTGAGTATGGAATTCAGTGAGCAGAAAGTACCAGTTTTGATAGTTAAGGCTATGTAATTAAGCAAATCACCTAAGATGTGTCAGTGGAATATGCAGCAGTCAACATTAAGAATATACAACATAAACTAACTGATTGCTTAGACACTCTGAGCCACAATTTCCTCAATTGGGAAAGGCATTGATCAAGATAGTTTCTAATAATTCAAACAAACTATAATATTCTGACTTTCTAAGAATTGGTCATTAACTATTACAATAACACACTTCCTTTTATGGTATTTTCTTTGAGGGACTATAAATTGCAAGTGTTTTACTTTTTACATTTTTTTGAGACAGAATTTCTCTCTATTGCTTTGGAGCCTGTCCTGGAACTTGCTCTGTAGACCAGGCTGGCCTCAAACTCACAGATATCTGCCTGCCTCTGCCTCCCAAGTGCTGGGATTAAAGTTGTGTGTCACCACTGCCTGGTTGAGTTGTTTTTTTTATTTTATGTATATGAATGTCTTACTTGCATGCCTGTCTAAGCACCATATGCTTGCAGATGCCCCCACAGGCCAGAACAGGGCATCAGATTCCCTTGAACTCCTAGGTGGATATGAGCTATCATATAGATGCTGGGAAGTAAAAGTAAGTCCTCTGCAAGAGCAATTCATACTCCAAAATACTAAGCAATCTTTCTAGCTCAAGTATTTTTTAGATAATGAAGGCAATATGAAGTTTTCAGATAACACTTACTGTTAAACATGGTTTTATTAACAGGAGGAGAAATCACTACAACATTTCAGAACTAACAGCAACATTGCAAAGGGCCTGTGTTGCATATGGAAGACTGGAAAAATTAACAAAAAAAATTACAGCCAGAAAATCACCCTGAATGGCTAAGATATCTCTGTGGAATTTTGTCCTTATTTAAATCAGACAAGTCCCCCTGCAGAGTGCCCCTAATTAAAAACTGCTTTCTGTAAGTGACTGATGAGAGACCCTGGGAAAGAATGAGCAACAGTTAGAATTCTGTCACTACATGTGTGTTTCTACAGGCAAGTGAATATGCATTTAGAACTCCTTTATTTGTATATGTAGTCTCTTTTCAGCCATCATAGTAATCAGGCATGTATTTGTGAGTCACTCAAAGAAGTTGAGGCTCAATAACAACCTCCGTTTTTATCAGACTGATTTCTAGAGGTTATTTGGATAAAAATGATTACTTCCCAGAAAAACCATGTGCATCCCTCACAATAATGATTTTGTCATGTTTTCTTTGGCTGTTGTTTCTGCCTGGGGTGGCGTTTATCAAAGAAGGTGAAACATGTATGAGAGCATGAAACATGTATGAGAGCATGGTGAGACTACTACCTTAATGATCAAGTTGGCCCTCACAGATACCTGATTCTTCCAGGCTGTACACAAATATGATTTTTCTCTCAAACTGATACTACTTTAGTTGGAACAGGCCAAAAACTACACTAAAATCAGTAGTACTACTATTGAGAAGTGGCACTGTATACTATAATGAATATACTACTGGGGAAAGAAAAAATGGAATAAAAATCTTTTTTGGTCTCTGTGTTCCTGAGTAAACTGTTTAATTCCTGAGCATCAGGGACCCCCATCTGACCCAAAAGATATTGGAAAACCAAAATAAAGCAATATGAAATCCCTCCTTACAGAAAAGGCAAACAGCATAGCATTTCCTCAATGAAAAAGATACTACATTTCAAGTCCTTTAATGAAGATATCTTTAAATCTCTGTTGAAAAGTTGGTGATGATCAACTTTTCAACAAGTTGGTGATATATATATATATATATATATATATATATATATATATATATATATATATCGAGGGAATCCTGTTCCAAAAGGGCTCTAAACCCAAAGAATAGATGTAAAACTCTGCAAGCCTTGATATCTTTGGCATTCAGTGCAAAGAATGGGAACCAGTTTCCTCTGCCTAAATTTCAGCAGTAACGACAGCTCTAACTCAGTATGTCACCAACTGTGGTGCAGCAACTATGCTGTTGCCTCCAAGACAGTCCAGACATCTGCTTCCTGGCATGTCCCTGCTTGTAGCATCCTCTCCCTCTTCAACATTCTGCAGATTTGGATTGTGCAACCAATACAATATGGATAAAGGGATAGAATGCCACTTCTGTGGTTATAAAAGATACCATGTGCAGGTTTTTGGGTTTGTTTTTTTTTTTTGGTTTGTCTCATCATTTAATCTAGAGGACTCTTCAGTGTGCATGAAGCCGTAGAAAGGCCTGTGTTTTGAGTAACTCAAGGCTTTCTTCTACAGCAAGCTAGTTGTGTGAAGATAAGCCAGGTTTGTCATGAGCTAACCAAACTGCGCTGATCACATAAATGCAGACAGATACACATGCACACTTACAAAAGCATTGAGCTCCTCATTTAGACAGTTGAGAATTCATCACAGAAAGATAAAAGATCTTGTGTCATTTGACTTTTCATTTTTACCTCTACCTTTGCTTGTTTGTTTTTATTATGAGACAATAGTTTCTAAGAAGTATGTAACACTCACTCATAGTTTCCATGAAGTAATTCACACCATGCCTGTGTCTATGTACACAAAAACCAGATGAAGTCCATAATGTCTCACCAAGTGTGCAGTGCTAACGTATGATTACAAATGGCTCCTCTTCTAGTAGGGAGGCCAAGATGTTGACGACAACATAGTAGAACTGTGTGCATGAAGGATGCTTGCTATTCGGGTTGGCAGAAGTCCACAGCTAGCTTATGATTTTATTAGCTCTGAGCCATAACACCTAGGAAAAATTTCTGGTGGACAGTTCCCTAATCTGAGAAGAAGCTGTCAGAATAATATGAATATCTATAACTTGGAGAAAGAGGTCCCAGAAGTATTTGCTATTGGGGAAAAAAGCAGTGTATTTATAGGGTTCTTAATGGCATGGAGTTTAAAGCCAAAAAGAAATTCTTCTCCTCTAAACTGCAGGGCTCCCTGGAGACGGTCTATCTGGCTCCTGCTCCTCCTGGCATATTTTTACCTCCATTTTCTCAGAATCAATTTTCCAAGGATATATCATTTATATATTAAATTATTTCACCATTTTGCAAAGGAAACAGAAGCACACCAGTGTGCTCACTGGAAGGTAATACACATTATGTTGGACTAGAATTGGTCGCATCAACTGCACCAAATCACTTGGGCTTGGAGTATCTCACTGAAAAACATCTTTGCTGGCATCCTGTGAAGTTGAAGTTGTTAGTAGGCTCTTGTATCCCCCGAACATTGTGTACATTCTAGTGGTAGGTTTATATCTCAATGTTATCTTCCCATGCTCCCAATAGTTATACCACTATAGAAATGATTAAACACCATCACACAAACAATATGTTTCCACAGACAACTAGCAAAGCTCTTTGTGTCCATGTGTTTAAATATATAGGGGTTAAATAGAGTCAGATCAAAATTATCTGGTCAAGGTAACTGAATTCCTGAGGAACATCACCCTCTGGCAAATCCATTGAAATAGCAGAACAAACAAAAATCAAAAGAATAAATATATGGGTAATAGTGAGAGAATTATGAAGAAAAATAAATGAAATATTCTTCAACTCAGGTGATTCTTCCTGGCAGAAACTTTTAATTAGGAATCCATAGTAGAAAAGTAGGTCAAAGTTTGGGGCGGGATGTAAGCATCCATATCATTCAACTTTTGTTGTGACAACAGCCACATCCAAAATCCTCTTGGCTTGTAACAATAGAGATGAACTTGTGTTTGTATCTGAAGGAGAGCTAGAGATGCTTTACTTAGTGACAGACCCTCACTTGCTCAGTACTTTCTCATTCCAAGTCCTTGGTTAAATGAGCATGTTCTATCTCCACCCCAGCTGCTTTGCTTCCAGGGGCAAATTCTGAGACTCAGTATGGGTAGTGAAGTGTTTCCAAAGCCTCTGTTTGAAAAAGGAATGACTGACCTGCGTTTTCAAAGTCACATTATGAAGGTCCAAATCAGGGATACAGGAAGTATTCTCAGGGCTATCTATCAGGAGGACACTGTACATATTTGGATGAGAAAACCAACCACAGCCTTCCTTTATAAGCATAGTTGTTCACTTGATTCGAAATATAAAATACTCTCACCCCATCCTCAGTGAAGGAACTACAAGGTCATATAGCTAGTGTTATTTTGACAGCCAATAACTTCAGGGTTTCATTGTTTAGGTCAAGATTCAGGATGCTTTCATGCAGAGCCTTCTCATCTTAGATGCTATTTGTTCCTATGCGAAATGGTCCACCCACAGGACTAAAAGCAAAAGTTTCATTTCCTTCCAGTAACTCTAGCCCATTCTGTTTTGTTTGCGTGTGAGAGCAACATTCTTATCCTGGCTTTTATTTGCTTGGTATTTGCTGTTGCTGGTATTTCTTTGATTTTGTCTTTCAAAACTTGGGTATCTACAATAGCTAATATTTTGTAAGATTTATTTGATTTTTATAAGAGTGCTATTGGGGGAGCATGTCCACACATTTGTGTGAATATATTTGGAGACTAAAACAGGGTATCAGAACCACTAGAGCTAGAACTACAGGTATTTCTGTGTTCTCTAACGTTGGCCCTGTGAACCAAACCCAGATCTTCTGCATGAGCAACAAGCACTTTAACCATTGAACCCTTTCTCCAGCCTTAATTTTGATTGTCAAGTTGACAGACTTTTGAATAACCTAGGAGACACACCCTATGAGGGCAAGGCATTTCCAAAGAGCTTTGACTGAAGAGGGAAGACCTAGCCTGGGCGTGGCCAATATCATTCCATGGGTTGTTATGTAAAGTTGAAAAAGAATAAAGCAAATGAAAAAGCAGGATTCATAGCACAATGCTTCCTATCTGTGGCCACAATGTGGCCAGCTGCTCCACTCTCCTGAAGCCACAGCTGCAACTGATGTGTGTTACTGCCATACCTTCCCCATCATGATGGACTACATCCTCAAACCATAAGGCAAAATGAATTTTTCCTGCCTTTACTTGCTTTTGTCTATATTTTGACACATTAATGAAAAGTAACCAGTCACAGTATCATGGCCATTTTTCCCAAAGAGGCATAGACATGCTTTTAGTGCAAAGTTGTGAGTACATTTGTCAATAACCTTGTTTTTCATTTTTGTTCATTTTTTCCTATTTTAGTCTACTACCTCCATTTATATGGCTTTGAGCTTCTTGAACTGATGAGGGAACCTACTTTTATTTTAAGAGTCAGCTTAGTCAGATGAAATAAAAAAAATTAGATAAATTCAGTCAGAATAGAACGTACCATGCATGATTTTTTCCAGGAGATATCTTTTGTTTGGGGTCACCTTTATGTCAATGTTACTTGGCCTTTTTTACTCAAAACCATTCTTGAATTTATCTTTGGTTGACAAAGAAGCAAAAATGTATTATTTATTGATTGTCCCCCCACTTCACTCCTTATTTTGAACATAAAATAATCTTATTTTTTTCTTCCCTGGGTTACTATTTTATCCTTAGAAAACATTCTCTCATATACTCATAAAAATTAACTCGGATACCATCCCCTTTCTTTCCATTGTGCCAACCAAAGGTGTGGTTCATTAAATACTGCAAAAATCCTTAATTATTATTGGAATCATTTACTCAACTGTTCACTTGCTATGTATTGTCATATCCTGAAGGTGATGCCTTAGGTTAGGGTGTGATTTTGTTGCATTATAAACATCATTGCTCCATTTCTGTCTCCAAATTTTGTATTGTTCAACCTTGCTCCAATAACAATGTCAAAGCCTTAGTGCTTCCAAGAAGGCACATTTACATAATATTTCCCAATTTGCAGCTGCTGTATTCTGGTCTGTTAAAAATACTTATTTCTAGAGTATATCCCAGGATGAGACCATTATCTGGGGCAGGCTATTACAGGCAAATGAAGATAAGCAAGTGGCCAAAGTACATTCCCAAGGCCTCTTCCTACACACATAATGTGTCTCCACAATAGTTAAGGTTGACCACCAAGTGCAGCATTGTTGGGGTAGGAATAATCCTCACACAGACATGGGTACAGCAGGAATGACTCTATGATAAATACTAATGTGACTTGCCATGCTCCTGATAATGGTGTCTCCTGCATATTCATATCAGTAAGCAGGGGGTATTTGCCCCCAGGACAAATCTGCAAGTCAAGTTTACTTCTCAAACTATAATTAAGAATTCTGATTTTGGAGACATTCAAAGCAGATCCTATTGCTGCAGAAGCAGGGCAGTATCCTACATAAAGTATTTTAGCTAAAGGGAAATTACTAACATCAAGACACCCTACACACACACACACACACACACACACACACACACACACACACACACACGCACACACACAATGAAACAACATTCATTAATTGGACCAGTAGAGGAAATATCATGCCTCATTAAGGAAGAAGATTTAATTTATTTGGCTTAAAAAAATAGACATGATTTAACCTCTAGTTTTGTAGTAGCCAAGAGTCCTTTCTGTTTTAAAAATAAACACCAAATATTTGTTTCATCTATTTGACCTCTAAAGGAAAAGCAGTTTTGGAAATTTTTGCATGATAACCTGCTTGGCCAGAGACCTCCTTGCTTTGTCAGGGACCAAAAATGGAAATCTTTGCTGCTTGTCAAGTAAACAAAAGCTTTGAAAGCATCCAGGCTTACAAATTCGAACAAGTTGTAGATCCTCACAGAAGAGTTTAGAAAATATGGAAATGAAACTTAGAAGTCAGCACACAGAGGTCATTGTGGAGACAGGGTTATAGTACCAGAAACATGCATGACTTAAGTGTAACTGAAGTTCTTAGCATGAAACACTATAATAGGGGGGAAGACGGAGGACAGAAAGTAAAAAGAAAGGGAGAGGATGAGAAAGAAAGGATGGGGATGAAAGAAAAGAGGTTTTAGAAATCATGGTTGCAAAAATAGATGAAATCAAAGGAACAACGAGCAGAGTATTTATGGATTATATATTAAAATATGGAAATTTAAATTAGCATGCAGGAAGATCAAATGGAAATATTTTTCCTTTAGATTGTCAAGATAAAAGCAAAAGGGATAAAAATTCTGAAATCAAATAAAAACCCCAAAAAAGTTTTGTGTTGAACATTTAATCACTCACTTGGCAGGGTGATAGACTGAATATTCATTTGAGTTCTATTGGAATGGTACCAGGTATTGATAACTGATTCAGGCCAGTCAGAGCAGGTACCTCCTTGTACCCCATAACCCCATAGTAATAATCAATACCTATTTGATGGGGACCCTAGAGTAGAAAACCGAAGGGCAGATAGACAGACAGACAGACAGACAGACAGACAGATGAAATGTTGGAGGAGTATGCTTAATTCAGTGAGTCATTTTGTCCTCCATAAGCAAATTCTTCCTCATCTCCAATGCATTCCTCATCTCCAATGAAGGCTATTCCTCAGTCTTTGAAGAAAAGAAACTGCCTTCTCCTGTGGCTACTCTTCGTAGTAGATTCTTTCAAACTCATTCTTCATTCTAACCTCACTGTTCTTGGATCACCCACTCCCAGTCTCTTATTCTTCACATTGTCTGTACTCAAACCCCACAGAAAATGCTTACAGAAATGAGAAACTTCTGGATCTTTTGCAAGGAAGTAAGGAAGTGCTGTGTTCTCTCTCTCTCTCTCTCTCTCTCTCTCTCTCTCTCTCTCTCTCTCTCTCTCTCTCTCTCTCTCTCTCTTTTTCCCTCCCTCCCTGCCTCCTTTCCACTCTCCCTCACCCCCTCTCTCTCCAACAGTTTCCTATTTCTATGACTGCCCACTGTGGATTCTTAACTCTCTCTCTCTCTGGCTATAACTTACTCACAGTCATCTCCTACTCCCATCTCTGCCAACGCTAGGTTCTCAGTTTGTTGAAGAACTGAAAGATGAATTCAGATAAACCAAAGCTGAAACTTAGGAACAATAATAATCTGCTGGGACCCCCAGAAACAGCTGACCAGACAAAGGTTAACTCTTGAATCCCAGGCATTAGCCTGGGAAGCCAGCATGGGACTGATCAAGACCCCCTGAATCTGGGTGTCAGTGAAGAGGCCTAGGGAATCTATTGAGCCTTGGGCAGCAGATCAGTACCCATCCCAAGTATACACACGGACTTTGGACTCCAATAGAACAATGTGAGGAGCACTCTCACCCAGAACTCTTGGGAAAGGGTCTAGGCCCTGCCCTATATGAAATGACACACTATGGACACCCCCATGGAGGGCCTCACCCTCCCTGGAGAAATGAGAGGATAACGGGGGGGGGAGGGGAGGGCACGGGAGGAAGGGAGGGAATGGGAGAGGGACCTGGAACTGACTTGTGAAGCAACCTTGATTCTTATCTAAATTTAAACTGGAAAATAAAATTTAAAAAAATAATAATAATCTGCTGGGTTTTTTGAGCTCAGCATGTATGACGTGTTTTCCTCTGAGATAGTATCAAGTGATCAATTAACTCATGTTCATAAAAACAAAAATAAAATAAACCATTAAAAACAAGTCCTCCCAGTGTAGAATCCAGCAGCAGGGTTTTCTTGGACTTCAAAGTTTTTATAATTTTGCTCTCACAGCAGAAGATAAAGGACCACATACTTCGGAAAGAAGCTATGATTTTATACAACAGATAAACAATCAAAAAGTCTCACATAAACGCAAGCACAGCTTTATCTACTTATTTATTAGCACACAAAATGCTGTGCTTCATTGTGACATTCACAATTATCCTCTTTGGCCCTTCCCCCACCCCCTTTAAGTTGAATATAGCTTTCTTAATTGATCACAAGTGTAACTTGTAAACTTAATTAACGTCTCAGAAGTCCTTTCCACCTCATACAAAATGGAAGTAGCTTCCCTAACAAGCCCAATTGTTAGAAGACAAATAATGTATGAAAAATGCCTTGTGTTTGGAAATCCTCCTTACACATTTATTATCTTCATTATTTCACACTCACAAGGGACTGGGTTTTCCTTGCAATTAGCATTGTTTAGAGGAAGATTTGCAAAAGGAAGCAGTCTTCCTGTGCTGGCATTCTGGTCAACAGAGATTCGTGAGCTGAGTGATGAGCCAATTTGTTGCCTGGATGAATTATTTTCAAATAACTTCACCTCCTTTGCTCCAGAAAATAGTTCACAAGGTTACTAGCTCATCAAGATCCCTTGCACTGTGACAGAAGCTGATTGGCTTCCAGCCATGACATCTCGAAGCAACATTCAGGCTGCAGAGATCTTGCAAGGCAGATTGGCATGGCCCTTACAGACCTTTGCTTTCTCATACTTTTGACAAATCAAGGTAGAAGATAATATGCCAGGTTAGATAACACTTATAAGTTTGTGATCAACACTAAAAAGAAAAAAGGGGGTAAATTTCTCAATGGATGAGTTCCTCTCCCTTCCATGCTCCTGTGTCCCCTAGAGCCATCTCAGATATTCACCAGAATGTTAATTAGATTGGGACCACAGCATCCTTTTGTGATGTTCCTGAACTTGGGGTTTAACATAAAAATTGCATAAGATATGTATCAGAATAGTTGCTTATGGTCTTGGTAAATAAATGCACATTAATAAAATATCACTGATAAAACAATATATTGCAGCAATCTTAAATATACAGAATTTTGTAAATACTTCCTGCTTAGTTGCTTATTAAAAATATTGGGGAGAAAATGCTTTCAATATTAATTTGTGGGAGAAACATCATATGATGGTTTGAAGAAGAATGTTCCCCAAGGCTGCTAAATTTGAGTGCTTCCACACCAGAGAGTAGCATGATTTTGAAACTATTAAGTGTAGCCTTATTGGAGAAAGTGTGTCACTGGGGGTGTGCTTTGAGAATTTCAAAAGCCCAAGCCAGGTCATGTAGCTTTCTCTTTCCTGCTGCCTGTGGATCCTGACATAGAACTCTCAGATCCTTCTCCAAAACCTGCAAGTCACCATGCTTCCCACCATAATGATAATGAATGGAGCCTCTGAAACTCTAAGTAAGCCCCAACTCAATGTTTTTAATGAGTCCCTGTGGTCATGGTGTCTCTTCAGAGCAACAGAACACTAAGGTATAGTCTGTGCATTTCTCTTTTTCCTTTTTTACTCCTCCACCTCCTTTGACAGGACTCTCCATTATGCTTTCTTGTACTAAGTTACAAGGAAAAAAGATGCCAGACAGTTTCTTCATGCAGAGTTTGTCTCATTCAGCCATTCATTACAGAGGACTATTCTCCTATTCACATATATCTTCTGTAAAGGTTCTAATTAGCTCTTAATCTGACTTTTCTCTCTGCCAGAGGCTTCACATCTCAAACAAGAGGAGGCCATCTCCAGAAGTCTACAGTATGGGATTCTGGGGAAGTCAGAGTTCTGGAGACATGGTCAGAGAGCTCAACACTAGGATGGATCCTCTGCACACACAGTGGTCCCTAATTTCCTCCATCTAAAGATGATGATCTCCATCCCAAGATTCTAACAGAGTATGGGGACTGGTGAGGAGTAGACAAGGGCCGCCAATCAAGCTTGCTCAAAAAGAACAGGTTGCAAACAGTCATGGGCTGTCCTCAGTCTGAAGGCTTAATGACACCACACTTGTCCACGGTTTGTATATGCAGTGGTCTCTGAACTCCCTTCTGTGAGAATGCTGCTTTTGCTTAGTAACCTAGTTAGACCTTTATTAACTTTCTTATTTATACTATTTGTTTATTTGCCACAATTCTTTAAGAATTTTTATTGGTCGAATTTTCCCCTATGGAGAATCTCTTTAATTTCAGTTGGTTTCCGTAGGGGTGTGGTGGGGAGGTGGGGGGGCGTGACAAAAACAAAAGACATGGCCTGTTTTTTCAGGTAAGGATATGCTTAGCATGCTGGGTTTATTCTTTCAAAAAGCACCTACCATGTCCTAAGCGGTAAGAACGCAGAGAAAAGATCGTGTTCACTGAGCTTGGTAAAAAGTGCCATCCAACAGAACTCTCTCTAACTAGGGAGATGGACTGTATCTGTTCTAGTCTAATAAGATAGCCAGCAATACATGTGGTCACTGAACACTCATCAGATAGCTGGCATGACTGAAAAATAAAATGTCTAATTTTACTTTAAATAATTTCAATAGTTTCTAGCACAGTTATCAATATGCCACACTACTCTCCAGAAACAAACTGCAGTCTAATTTGCAAATTAAAATGAAGTCTCTATTTTTTTCTTGTTTTTATTATTTATAATAGAAACAGCAAGGTAGTCCTGAAGGGAAGATCTCTGCTGCCAGAAGTCCAGAGCTGCTGATATAAAGAGAGCCTGAGAACCAACTGCAGAGCTGGGCCAAGAGAGGTGATGTCTGCGAGTAGGGAAGACTTACACACAATGACTGAACTTTCAGTGGTGTGGAGAGTCTGTCTAGAAGTAATCTAATCTTTGATAATTCATTGTGAAGAGTAGCATTATATTCTAATGAATTACCACATCGAAGTGGATAAGCTAACTGGTGGCTTTTAACTAGATTGCAGATATGTGGAAATGATTATAGAAAGTCAAACAAATTAGGCAGTAGCTGTGACATCCCAACTCCCCACAGACACATCTAGAAAGGTGATAGGTAACTATCATTAGAGCAATATTACTTGTGTTCCTTTCCCCTTACTTATGTCACACAAATGCCCATAGTAGAACATAGGAGACAAGCCAGCAGGGAATCCCACTTTTAGTATGGATTCATTAATGACAAAACCTGCACTCTAGTGCAATTCCTGCAAGCTGCTGAGTCACCTGACACCGAAGTTGTCTCAGTCTACCCTACTTCATGTGAAGACATAATTTGATATCAGCACCATTAAATGCCACATCTTTGACCATGGGAAACAAAACCCAAACAGACATGATAAGAAGTACAAAACCCCCAAGGCTGTATCAGGCATTAATAGGACATGATGAAGATTCTGGGAGCACAGAAGCACTTCCAGGAATGTTGGCCATGGCATCTGATCTCCAAATACAGGCAGACTGTTCTGTATTGAGCACCTTAAATGCATCACAGCATAATTAGAGCTCTTCAGAGTTCAGGGAACAGCCAGTCTCTCGATTCTTCCAGGATTTCATGTTTAATTTGCCTCAGGAGCCCAAGAGCTTCCACAGAGCCTATTTAAAGAGAGGCAGCCATGCCCAGGGAGGAGTGTAAATATTCCCGTAAGGTAAAGAAAAGCTGCAGCAAGCTGGTGAGATATTTACCACCTGGTTTAAGCTCCATGCTTGAGGAAGGGCACTCTGTGGGGAGATCATTTTGTATCTTATAATCATCTAATAATATTTCTCTATTCCTAAACATGCTCTCAGGTCTGTTATTTTTAAATGCATATAATTTTGGATTTTATGGCTGAATATTATAATATTTTTCACTACACATTTTCATGTAAGCACCATTTCAATGCAATCTGGATGTCTACCAACAGATAAACTGATTAACTATTTGTCATTGATGCAATAGAATACTATACAATTGTGAAAATGAAGCATTATACACTAAATGATGACTATAAGATTATATATACATATACACACTATATAAAGTTCAAAACAAAGAAATTTTCAAAGCTGCTAGTTAGGCTTATGATAGCAATGAAATGAGGCACAAGAATCTGTTCCAAGTTCTGGGAGTGTTTTATAACTTGATCCAGATTTATATTGGTGTGTCCAGCTTAGAACAATAACTGGAACCATTTTCTTTTGGTGTTTGCAGTACAGGACTTAGAATCACACTAGATGTAAAGTGCTCACCAAAGCAAACATGCTTTACACTTCCTATTATTAACAAAGGAAAAAACTTAAAATGAAATTTCATGTACCTGTAGTCTTACTAAAGGTTAAGTTATTTTTCAATGTTTTAATAATTTTATTGATATCAAATATAAAATTAAACAAATCATGAACATAGTGTGATGATTTATTTACTAATTATGATTATTCACACATGGAACCATAATCCAGATGTAAAATTAATCCAGAGCAACTATGGGCCTTAAATAGTCAGAAGGAACACTAAGAGAACTCCCCTTCTCACATGTGACTCCAGTGATAACCCAATCAGTGCGCCATGACAGTACTTATCATAGTGTAAATTGCTTCTGCTTTTGCATTTGGGTGATTAAATCAATTAAATGTCTATAAGAAAGGGAATTCAGAGTCTTAAGGAAGTTAAATATATAATTAACTTTGTTTTTGTAATTTAGTGCACATGGACCTTAGTAACATGGATCAATTATCCCTCATCTAAAATGCTTGGGACTGTGTTTCAGATGTCAGATGTGTCCCAGCCTTTGCAATATTTGCACATACATAATTAGATACCTTTGAGAAGGGATCAGTGTCTTAACATCAGAGTCACCTATTTTATATGCATCTTGTCAAACAGCCCAAAGGCATTTTATACAACATTTCCAGTGCAAATTCATTTTGATCATAACCCATTAAATGTCAAGTGGGAAAGTTTCTGCTGATGTACTGGAATGCCATCACTCAAGAAGTTTCTGATTTAGGAGTACTTGAGATTGCCAGGTAAGTAAGAGAGATTCTTGTGCAGCCTTTAATTCAAATTAATGATTAAAAAATAACTGTCTGAAAGAGAAACTAATTGTATGTTGGTTGGCTTTCCTAGACAGTTAAGTGAACTCAGCCATTTTGGTTTTATTTGAGAATTTGCTAGTGGTGTTGTGACTTCTGGACACTACCATTTATTTCCTAGATACAGAATGTAACAAGTAACCTTTTCCAGGGGTATTGTTGGGAAATCACTAGGGCTTTGACCACAGGATTTCATAAATGTTTCCTACTTTTGTTAATGTTACAAGCACTGTATTTACTTCTCTCTAGATGTATTCCCACCAATTTTTTCATGGGGGTTATTTTGTTCCTAATGCAGTGATAACGCAAAGAATTAAAAAACCATGAGAATTTCTCTCAGAGATTAAATTAGGGTAAAAATAGATGAGATACATATTAATAACTAAAGACCTCACAAGTGGAAAATGAATGAGATTTCTGTCACAGTGCTAAAGCAAAGATCAGCATCTTCCATGAATTGGTCATTTACTGTAATCAGGTACTCTCTAATTGTCATCAGAGAGCCTTTACCCAGTAATTGATGGAAGCAGATGCAGTGATCCATAGCCAAGCACTGGGCATGAACTGCAGGAGTCCTCCTGAAGAAAGGGAGGAAGGATTGTTATGAGTCAGGAGGATTAAGGACATGAAGGAGGAACTCACAGAGACAGCTGACCTGAGCTCACAGGAGCCCATGGATTCTGGACCAACAGTTAGGGAGCCTGCAAAGGACTGACCTAGGCACTTTTCATGTGTGTGTGACAGTTATGTAGTGTGGTCTGTTTGTAAAGTTCCTAGCAGGGAGTCCAGGACCTGTCCCTGACACTTAACTGGCTTTGGGAACCTGTTCCCCATTATGAATTATGTAGCCCAGCCTTTACACAGAGGGAAAAGTACAATCCTACTTCAACTGGACTTGTCATGCTTTGTTCATGCCCATGGGAGGCCTGCCCCTTTTCGAATGCAGATGGAAGAGGAGGAAATGGAGAGGCAGGTAGATGGGAGTTGCGGTAGGAAATGGGAGTAGAGGAGGGAGGAAAACTTGTAAAATAAACAAAAAAGATAATTAAATTAAATAAAAATTTAAAAATAACAAAATAAGATTCTTAACCCAAGCAATGTAATCAAAATAAGAATAATAAATCAAAATCAAAAATCAAAATAACAAAATCAGGCCTGTATCTTATGAAAACCATAAATAAAGGCAGCTTCAATTCTTTCTTTAACTATTTTTTTTCTATTTTTGCCCTTAATTTCTTGATTTAGTTATTGTGCTTGCAGTAGAAATCAAATCTAAATATGGAAGAGATAGAAAGAGTATTCCAGGAGATACTAAGTGGTTCAGAGAAACTTCCCCAAGCTACTATTGGCTTGAAAGATCAAAGAGGGGGGAAATAGAAAGAGAGAGAGCTTTATCTCTCTCAGATGCAGAAGTGTAACCATCATCTTTTAGCTGGACCCTCCCACTTCATGCATGATGTAATGGTACCAAAGGACCTCTATAAAATGGTAGAACTTCTGCTTTCCTTTGTGTACTGAGCCACCAAGTCATTAACGTTTACATTGCTTGCTTGGGGTTCAGAGTCCTGGATAGAGTATCACATCAGAGTCAAAGGAGCAAGAGTTTGATGATGGACTGAAGGGAAGAGTTGTGCCCCTTGGGCATTCATGCCAGCATTTTTTTGTCACCAAATTAATTCATTCAGAACGGTGAGACACATACTAACACTAACTTGGAAAGACATAATATGCATTTGAGAATAAAATGTGTCCTTTCAATAATTGCTTTCTTTTTTAAAATGAATCTGTTATTAGTCTGAGATCTATTGGACAGTAGAAGTGGCATCTCACCACTGATGTTCCTCATGTTTCAAGAAACTGTAACAAGCATTCTTCCCGTCAGCCTGGTCCCAGAGCCGCATTAACCCCCAAATAACACACAGAGACAATGCTATCAGCCAATGTCTGTGGCTTCTCATTTGCTAGTTCTGTCTTAAGTATTACCCATAGCTATACACGCACACACACACACACACACACACACACACACACACACACACACGTATATATGTATATATTTCTATAAGGCTTATTTTACCGAGGACACCAGACTCATACAGCCTCTCTTCCCGGGACCTGGAATTGACATGTGAAGCAACCTTGTTTCTAATTTAAATTAAAAAATAAAAAGACAAAAAACAAATATTGAGATTATATAATTCATTAAATATGCCCACAGAATGGCATAATTTAATATATTATCACAGTATTTTTCGCAATATAATACTTTATAAAATGTTTTGAATAAAAAGTCCATCAGAATACAACTTTAGTATACAATATTAGTGCTGTATGATAGCATGCATTTGGCCACATACTCAAAAGTTACTAGAAAATGTAAGAAATAGTAACTGCTGGCCATATACAAATAGGGAGACTTAAGCTGCTGGTTATCTTCCAGTTTGTGGTTTTGTATGTTTCCCATAGTTTCACCAGTAAGTCCTTGTTAAATAAAAATGAAAATTCTGCATCTTTTTACTGTTTCTCAAATGCCACATCTCAAGTGAATTTACTTAACTCCTTGTAGCATCATGTCCCTTGTGCTACTGAAGCATCGTTTGCTCTGTCCTTCACAGAGAGAGGGTCTAGAAGTGCTATCATTCCAAGACCAAAATACCATGTTTACAGCCATTCCAATCCTGTCTCTGCCATTTTTCCATGCCTCGGACCATACACTGACTTTTCAAGTGACAACTGTTTGTCTCACCTGACTCCTGTGCATTGTCAGCTGAATTGTGATGCCATGACACCCCTTCCCCCTTCATCACTAACCCAGCCTCACCCTGCTGGTGACAGAAAGTACTATAGTACATCTGTTTAGCGTCCCATGGAGGCCATCTGAAACCGTGCCTGAGACCAGGGCCTGTGCATCTGACACATTTTCGAGGCTCTGTCTCTTCTCAGGTTGTCCCGTCCCCCTACAAAGCCAAAGTTATGGGTGAAAATGTTTTAAAATATTAAAAGCTCCTCAAAGTCATAATTACTATCATGAAGGTGAAACTTGAATAAGAGAAGTCTTTCTCTCTAGGTCAGTTATCATTTACTAATGTGTACCATGAGACTTTTAGAGGTAATGGAAGAACCCTAACTCAGGGTTCAACCCAACTGGGTTGGTATCTCACCTCTGCCACTTGTAACTGAAAATATCTGATTTCAATTGAGTGTCTCCATTTACCCACTCCTAATATGGTTATAATTGATAATCATTTCTTTCCTCATTTACTATGAAGATAACAGGAATTATTACAGCAAAGAGCAAGAACAGCACCTGGGATATGAGGACTGCTTGTATGGCACTTCTCTGCAGATAGTATCACCCAACATGGCTCCATGTGATTGTCTTCTGAGGGACTAAGGATCACAGGCTCTCTGCACAACATCAGGTATTGGGTACAACTGACAAGTAAGATTTTTAGGACACCCTGGATCCTTCAGACAATGTGGTCTGGAGACAGCTTTCAAGAAAGTGTTGCCATCCAGGTGGTCCTCATAGCAAATAAGCCTATTTTCCTGATCTATGACCCAATCTCAACTATGACAAAACAAATGCCTTCTGCACAATTGCTCTTCCAAGCCAGGATGTGGGGAAGGGGCAGAGATGTAGCTATAGCTCGCTGATGAGAAAGTATAGTATGTAAAATGATAAGTCACTTCTGTTTATTTTTCAAGTATTGCTTCCTTAAGACGAAGAACTATCATCAAGAATAATTACTTCTTCCTGAGTCCCTTTTCCCACTACCTGTTCCATTACCTATAAGTTATTCTCTTCTCCATTGTTGCCATCCTTTAACTCTGTCATCCTTTCATTCCATTTTGTTTTGCTTAGCACCCACTGCAACATCACGGATGCTCATGGGTCCTTTGAAGAAATGCCAAATAATTTCTGGGGCATTTCTCACCTGATGATATCAAATCAATCACAACATTTCCCAAGTTTCATTCTATGCAAATTGTCAATCATCATCTGCCGGATAGGACTCATTAGAATGGCAATTGTGATCATGAAAAATATCTACTAATTCTGATATTATTTTTATAAATTATGCCAGAGTCCTTTTTTAACCTAAGAAGAAAACTGCAATGTGTGCTAGTTTTATCACAGTGACAAAACACCAATAAGAGCAAGTTCAGTGGAGGGATGTTTTAAGTGTGCTTCATGTATTGAGAAGTTTGAGGACCAGAAGGGAATGGTAGGGCAGAGCAGCTACCTCACCACAGCCAGAAAGCAGAGAGACAACAGCTGCTCTTCAGGCTGATCCTTTCCCTTTAATTCCACCTGAACTCTTAGACAATGTGATGGTGTTGCTGCCCATTCTGAGCAGGTCTCAGGCCCAGTTAACCCAGTCTGGAAAAACCTCACAGACACATCCACAGGTTCGACTTGCTTATCTCCTAGGTAGACATCAATCTAGTGACATTGGTAACTAAAATTAATAATCAACGTTTTCAAATATTGTGTTTTCATTTTTCTCTGGGATGTAGACTTAGGTACATGTTATGAAAGTAGAAGGGAGGGTACTTGCAGGAGGAAGGGCATCACCAGGATGGTGGAGGCAGGGGAGGGTGATAGGAACTGAGTATAATGGCATGATATTGTAATAAAACATAATCAATTCGTTTGAAGAAGCAGGAAACACATGAACTGCATAAAGGATTAGAAAGGATCACAGTCATCCAGATCTTTCAAGATGGAAAGATTCGTGGAAGATTTTGTAGCTGACCAGAGCTGGCCTCGTGTGTGTGTGTGTGTGTGTGTGTGTGTGTGTGTGTCTATGTCTGTGTGTCTGTGATTGCAAATTTTTTCTGGGATGCTTAGGAATTAGCTAGAATATTAAAATACCTTTCTAATTCATCTAAGGAAGACTGCATCTTTGGCTCTGACTCCCTGGAATATTTCCTCCCTGGAATACTGGCCTCCTGAGACACTCTGCCCAAGGGCTAAATTTGCATGGCCTTGCAAGTAAACACTACAAAGTACTGCTGTTACTTGAAGACACAGAGAGATGCCCCAGCAGGGCTTCACTTGTCCTGCTTCCACCATGGACTCAGTCACTCTGAGGTCCCTGACAGGAGCCAGTGACATACTCATGGCACAAGTAAACAAACAAATAAGCAAGCAAATCAAAGTCACTGGTCTCTCAATCCACAGTTTCATAGGTGATTGTCATATAACAGTGGATGCACAGAGCACAAGTTATGTGTGAACAGCCAACCCCCTTGACCAAGGAACATACATGCCTGTTTGACAGGTAATCTTGAGTGCTGATGACCGTATAAGCAAAAAGAGCAGCATTCTTGAAGCCCTAAAATGAAGGATCACGCCAACCTAAATCAAATGCCCATTTGAAGCAGACTCCAAAATATCAAGGACATCACATAAATTCACATTTATTTTGTTTATATTTCAGCCTCATGCAAGACGTGCATTTCAAGAAGCAGCATAGAATTAGTTACTTCTCAGAGTTTGAAGATATGGTTTGAGGTGCTTCTAAACAATGATGTGCTAAGGAAGGCCTCTCATCAGCACTGACTGTTACAGGGTTAGTTTTTCATATATATGAAGAATTACTGTATATTTTATTTAAATCTTTATAAGAGACAGATATTCTAGATCTCAGTTCCTAACAATGTCTTTCAACCCCCTAATACCTCTCTATAATCTTTACTGTGTAGTAAAGAGTTCTGTTTCCTTCCTCTCTACACATTTTAAAAAATTTACATATTGGCTTCTTATCTGCATATATGTTTTTCCACACTTTATTCTCAGTCCCTGGCAAGGTAACAAAAATGCCAGCAGCTAGTACTACATACTTGCCAGCAAATGGCTTTAAAAATATTTTTCTGATAAAAGTTGTCTGTGATTCTGGGATTAAATCAACACCTCTTTTTCCTTTATTTAGAATATAGATGTTCAAGAATATGGAAAATTATATTAAAAATAAAGTCATTTTGTGCTACTGATTATGTATTATAACTGAAATACAGTCACACCTACACATACACTGGGGAAATGTTTTCGCACACCATTCTTTGAATAGTGACTTGTAACTTTTAATTCTCTTTCAATTTTCAGATGTTAAAAAGAAACTTTTCAGCAGATAAACAATTTTGCAAATTGAAGTTGTAGTCCAGTAGTAGGGTATTTGTCCAGCATGTATAAGGGTCAAAGTTTCATTCACAGTACCAGAAAAAAAAAGTAAAACTGAACGAAGAGAGACAGGAGAACTGGCAGCTCTCAGACACACAAGAGGTTGAGGATTTACGCTGAAAATGCTGACTGCCATGGTCATGGAAGATCGAAGCGAAGAATAGAAATGACCTGATTGGTCACAGTGCCACAGTTGCCTTGTTTGAAGATATTCTCAGTTCCTATCCCCTGATTGAATGAAGTCCAACTGCTGGTTATAAAATACTCTGTTAATTTAAGCTTCTCTTTCATTTATCTACTAGTTTCTGTTTGTCATATAGATATTAGATATGCTCAGCATATATTTAAATACACATAGTGGTACTCGTACACACAAAGACATACAAACAGCTTTTTCACATATGTCTGTATATGTAGCATGTATATGCGTATGTGTGTACATGCAGGTGTTCATGCACAAGTGGGCATACACAAAGGTAGGGTCAGACACTGACTGCAGAATCATCTTTGATCACTATCCACTCTATATGTTGAATCAGGGTCTCTCAGTTGAACCCAGAATTCACCAGTTAGGCTCTCCTAACCAACTAGCTTATCGCAGGCAATCCCTGCCCCCAAGTTACATACACTAGAATTACAGGTGGTCTACTAAGCCACTTGGCATTTACATGGGTGCTAAGGATCCAAATTCTAGTCATCACACCTGTTCTGCCAGAACTTACCAACTCCCCACCCCTGAAATTAATTTACTTTTTATAGGTTGAAAAATGTACTTTTCCTTCCATTTTGTTTAGTATCCAAAGGATAATGAACAAGTTAGAAAACACTTTTGCACAATAACCCTCAATCTTCACAATAATCCTGTGAATGAGTACCATTGTTTTTATTTGGAGGTGTCATAAATTTACAGTGAAATTTATGGTATATGCAATGGGATGTTTTGATCCATGTGTGCACTGAGGAAAGAATAAATTGAGCAATTGAACATTGCTGTTTCCTCACAGCTGTCTTTGGACTTGGATTTTTTTGGTACTCTTACTTTGGTACCCTTGTCATAAATTTTAGCCTGATATTATACTGTATAAATAAAATGATTGATGTTCAGTAATACCCACCACAAAACGTGCAGAAGACAATGCAAGTCTAGCCCTAGACCACTGCTAACTCATTCCCACAGGCTTGCTCTGTCTCCCAGCAGCTGCAGTTCCATGCTATTTTCAATGCATCCCTTCATAGTTCCTTCTGAGATTGTTGCTTTGTCCAAAGTGACATCTCAGTGGCACTGCTGTACTTCCATCTTCACCAGAACCCAGGCCCATCCATGGGTCACACATCTCTGGATTTCAGCTGTGATTCACTGTAGATACGATCACAATACAAATGGCAGGCTCCACTGTCTAAAAAGGTATCTGAAACTTTCAGAATTGGAGGTATACTACTTGTCAGATGAGAATTATGGACACACTCCCATTATTTTTGTGAAGCATATAGGCATTTTACTAGAAAATCCTAAATAATTGAGGAACACCTTGTTAATTCTATATTAAAGGAGCTGTGAAAAAATAACTTTAAGTATATATTATCTTATATTTTATTTAAGAGCAATAAGACATTTAAGTCAACTAGGGAGAAAAAGCTACTTCAAATTCATGCTGTTTTGAATAAAACTATATCAATTTAACAAGAGTTCATTGCACAAAGAAATGCAGTTATTACATTGTTGCATGCATTATGGGAAAGTGTATGAAATTATGATTGTGCTGGCCAAATTTTCATCTTTGTGTCAAGGGTTCTATGCCAATTTCCATCCTCATTTGATCAGTTTGGAGAGTGTTTTCTCTACTAACTATGCATTTCCACTTTCTCTGTAGACCATTAACCCTATGACTGTTACACCAGTCCAATTTATGCACAGACTGAGTGGGTTGAATCCCACAGCCCATAAAGTGAGCTAAAACACCTTCAAGGATTCATTGCAATTGCCTTGAAACGTGCCTGTCAATAGCAGACTGTTTGGAAGCTCTGAAACCTAAGCCTCTGCACCCTCTGTCCTCAGCAGACATTCCACATCAGCACAGAGCCTGATTTGACCTTCTCCTAGACTTTAAGTGGCATACATCCCTAATTCTATTATGTCCTGCCTTGTCACAGAGTGGATCTTCCCACTCAAATTTCAGTCAGTATTCACACCCCTCTCCCTGAATGATCAGACCTCCATCCATATCCAGTCCCTCTCAAGGAACAGAGGTATCTGTGGTTTAGATTAAGGCAATAGAGAAAATGTTGACGTTCTACACGAAGTTCTTCCATAGCAGAGGAAAGAGGAGCAAAGGCTGGTAGGAGTAAGAATTTAATCAGGCTTCTCTAATAAAGAGGTGTGTATGGTGTTTACTGTTGGTAACTATTTTGCATATGTAGTTTGAACATCCCCTGATGTGGAGAGAATTCACAATCTGTTCTGCAAATGAATGCTTTGAACTCTACAGTTTAGCTGGTTTCCCTGGAGAACTGAGGATACCCAATCAACATAGCCAGACCTGATGATTATCTTTCCGATTTTCAAGCTTCTTCACCAAGGGCATATAAGACTGCACTAAGGACAAGACAAAGCCCAGATGTTGTGATTTCTTCACCAAAGCTTTTTGTAAGGTCAGGCAAAGGAAGACAAAAAATAAATAAATAAAGCATAATTACTGTTAGTAAAATTCAGCCAACAAACAAGTGTGCTACTAAGAGTAAGACTGATTTGCAAAGAGAGGGATCAGGACGTGGATCGGAAACAAAGACGTCAGGAAGCAGGGTTCAGCTAGATGAACCACCTGGGAAAGGCTGTACAGGTGGAGGTGAGACCGATTTAAATTATGAAAGTACAGTAATGGTGCATCAGGGAGCAACTAGAGGTCAATTTGAAATGTTGGGTGACCACTGGGGACCTCCCCAGTGTGTACTGTTGAAATAACTTTTTGGGCTCCAGATATCCTCACAAGATCACAAAACTCATGTTTATCACACGTGCATTGCTGTCTGTCTTTGACGTTCCTCTGCCTTGTCATTCTTTGTGTTGATACTTATGGTGTCCTACCTATCTCATCTTCTTCCCCATTTACCACTTCACAGTTTCTGATGAATAATCAAAGATTTGTGGAACACTGACAAGATAATGACAGCTCAGATTCTAGGACTGTGTCTATGGTACTGCTTGTTTTTGTAGTACTTGGTAACAGAGTTTTCCTGAAACCCTTTTACACTCAGTCTTACTTAAGACATGGCAAAAGGAGACTTGTGACACTAACTCTCTGTTCTGTGCTTACTTTAAAACTAGTCTGATCAGTGTGTCTTGACTGTTCACCCTCCAATTCTTTACCTTTAGAACTCATAAGTGATTAATTTCCTGAAGTGCCATGATATTCTTACATCTGCCTCCTGATTTCCTACTGCTTTACACAGGTAGCAAGAGTACTACAAATCAATTGTAGGTAGTTCAGGGACCTTTTAGAAGACTGCACAGCCCTGTGTATTCAGTAGATTTTCATTGTTTGCCTCAGTCAAAAGTAACAGAGAATGTAGGCAGCTGTTGATTACTTTTTCCACAAAGAAAAAGAAAAGCATGTTTAAAACCTAGAGTCTGGGTGTGTGTGAACATCCTACTTGTTCATCTTCTGCTGCAGGTATGGGCAGTCATATCCAGTGGGTAAAGGCAAATTACAATAAGAAGTTGAATGAGAAAAATCCCTGGAAAATGGCCAGCTGATTAAGTTCACAGCACTGAAAAATTAGTGGACCTATCAGCCCACATGTCTGGATGCACATTTCTGGTGATGTAAGACAATAGCCCACAAAAGCTGGCATGATGTTTCCTCTCTTACCTTTTTGGTTCATTGTGTTCTCTCTGTATTGGGTGGTTCTTATCACAGCCATGTGTACTTAAGGGTCCAGTTTACTCTCCCTGCTGTGTCTAAGAACTGTGATGTTTGTTTCCCCTTTTCCCTTTGCTAAGAAAACATCCAAAAGGTACAGTAGGGATTTGGTTTTCTCTTCATCTTTTGCTTCTTTACTTTGCCCCCTATCTTCAGGCGAGTTTGAATTGGCAGCTACTTTGCCCATTCCCAGGAGGAAATCCTGCAAAGCTAATGATGCTGGTAGGGGTTCCATTCATTGCAGGAAAATGTCAAACAAAGTACTTAGGAAGTGCAATTGGCTGGAGAATGTGGCTGTACATTATTATTTATGGGGGAGGGGGAAGGTAGGTCCCTCAGTTCCATGCATTTACATGTCATTTTTTGTCTGTTTCATGGAGTTTTATGTCAGGTTCAGCTAGTATGAGTTAATACAGCTACTTCTGCTGAAACCTAAATTCACTTATTTATAATTCCATACATATATTTCCAGATACAATCTGAGAATCTGGGTAGTCCAATGAGAAACAAGAGTGTATTTGGGACTTACACAGCATGTACACATAACACAGAGAGAGAGAGAGAGAGAGAGAGAGAGAGACAGACAGACAGACAGACAGACAGACAGACAGACAGACAGACACAGACAGAGAGAGGGTCTCCTCTATCATTCTTACTATTTATATTGCATTCAAATTGAGTGATTTGATTTTACCAGACTCACTGCATAAAAGTATGCAGCCTTCCTCCATGACTCTTACTATTTATATTGCATTCAAATTGAGTGATTTGATTTTACCAGACTCACTGCATAAAAGTATGCAGCCTTCCTCCATGACACTCAGTGGTCTCTGCTTCCCTTTGTTCTGCCTATGATTCTGGGTCCTTCTTTATAGGAAATCTGTACAATTATACTGTCTTTTAGCATAAGAACACACAGAATATAGTTGATGTGTTTGCTACATTTGCATCACCATGACCCAATACCTGACTAAACAAAGAGATTTTGACTCATAGTTTCAAGTGATTTAAGGTCCTCATTGAGAAAGAGCCAAGGCAGCTGCTGTTTCAGTGGTACCAAGAGGAAGAAGAAGAGAAGTGAGCTGGAGAGAGACAGTGGGCTCCATCTGGAGACACACCCTCAAAGGCCTGCCTTTAAAGACCTTCTTTTGTCCAGCAAGTCCCTTCCTCCTTGAAAAAGAACCACAAACTAGAGACTTCATTCAAAACATGAACCAGTAGGGGCCATTTCAGATTCAAACCATAACAGTTGGTGATTGTCATAGATTGAATTATTTTCTGTCAAAATATATAAATTAGAGATCAAAATCACCACAGGATATTTTTTGAGTCTTTGAAGGGTATAATTAAAAATAAGTCATGCCATCAAGGTAGAGCCCTGATCTGTCTAATAGGACTTTTTTTCAGAATATACCTCTCCCCCATCTCTGTCTCTCTTTGTCATTCTCTGTCTCTCTTTCTCCTGCTTTGCACAAGAAAAACCACATGCAAATGTAGCCCTTTGCAAATGTAAGAGGGATCTCATTGGAATGCAGCTCTTCTAGTACCAGGATACAGAATTCAGTCCTTCACTAACAAAGCCTAAGTGTCTCTGAGGAAATGAAATCCCACTGTTTCAGCGACTTCATCTGGCCTTTTGTTGTGAGAAACCATGTGGACAAATCCAGTGCCCAGTAAATGCATCTTGTAGAAACTCATTTCATTCTCTTCATGCCCTCTGACTTACGTTCCTGTTTTGTTTTGTTTTGTTTTTTCTAATTTTCAATCCTTATCTGGAAACAGAAGATATGTAAGAAATTTTAGAATAGGACACAGAGTTCACATGCTCTTTGAACTCAGCTGTCTCTGATATGAACACTGTGCATGGTCTTAGTAACATCTCTGAAATCAGAAAATCACTGTTGATCTCTACTGTGAAATCAGCTGCACTTGGCTTCCTGGTCAACAACTTCAGCATCAATGCCCTGTGTGTGGTGCTGGGTATCAAACTAGATCCCCAGGGAGCCTCAGGTGCCCCTTGCTCTAACTTGTGTCAGTTCTTGTCCTTGTTTCCCTCCTGTGCACTTGGAACATCTGAAGAATGTTGGTCAGCTGTTTTGTATGTTATTTTTCTAGTTTGGATTTCCTGATATTTTCCAAAGATTAGCTTCAGGTTATGCTCTTCTAACATGAAGAACACAAGACATGATTCATGATGTTCTCTGCTCCTCATAACAAGGAGTGTGTGGAATCATGTCTCACTGTGAGGATGCTGACTGTAACTGCTCTGCTAAGGTAGGACCTCAACTTCATAGTCATCCTTTTCCCTTTGTAATTAACAACTTTCTTATGGGCAAATTCTTGATGAGTATAGAATGGCCTTTTTCCTTTCTGTGGTAGTTTGAATATAACTAGCCCCACAAGCTCATAAATAGTGGCACTATTGGAAGGAGGTGTGGCTTTGTTGCAATAGGTATGGCCTTGTTGGAGGAAGTATGTTACTGTGGGGGAGGGCTTTGAGGTCTTCATTCTCAAGATATGCCCAGTGTCTCAGTTCACTTTCTATTGCCTGCAAGATCAAGATGTAGTTCCTTCTCCACTCTCAGCTCTTTCTCCAGCACTATGTCTGCTAGCAGCTACCATGTCCCACCATGATAATAATGGAGTAAATATCAGAAACTGTAAGCCACCCAATTAAATGTTTTCCTTTATAATAGTTGCCATGACCATGGTGTCTCTTCACAGCAACAGAAACCCTCAGACACCATCCAACTCTGACTAAGTGTTCAGAGCATGATTTGAGGAAAATACTACATCTAGCATCACACTAGGCAGCTACAGTGGGCATTCCAAAGAAGCAAGCAGTTTAACAGAAGCTAAGATAAGCAGTTAGCTGGAAAGAGGTCTGTACAAGCAGGCAGTTTAACAGAAGCTAAGTTAGTTGCGCATCTTGACCTCAGGTTCCTAGAATAGTTAGGTAAGTTTCCATAGGATTTTCTATCAAGGAAATCAAATGCTAGTTAAACCTGAAATGGTCCCAGCAAGAAAACAAGATGAAGGAACCTCTGCATTGTCTTGCCCTGTCATACCACAAACTGTGTGATTGACAAGAGAATTTTGTTTCCTATAGCTCTAAAGATTGGAAATGCCAAGGTCATCTTGCTGACTGATTTGTTGTCTGATAAAGACACTTGCTGGACCATAGATGGTATCTTTGCTCTTATATGGTACATGATACAAGATACCATCCTGGGAGTCTTACATAAAGACACCAATTACTGTTGTAGAATTGGAACACACATCTTAACCAGTTCCTGAGAAATGCTGTCTCCTGATACCATCTATCAGGAGTTAAGGTATCAGTATGAAAATTGAGAGGAATACATTCATACTTAGAACCAGGCTCTCATTATTTCTGTATATATTCCTTTTTCTCAATTCTAAGTTCAGAATTACTAGGTAGACCTGGCAGGGGAAGTCTTTCTGTGTATACATTGTCCTATTAGTTGATAAATAAAGCACTGTTGGCCAATAGGAAAGCAAGATAGATGAGATAGGAATCGAGGAGGATTCTGGGATGTGTAGTCAAGAGTGGAGAGTCACCATGTAATCCCTGGAAGAGAGAATGCATGAGGCTGCATCCTTGGTAAGATAAGACCTTATAAAAATATATATTAGTAATTATAGGTTAATAATTAAGTCAGAGCTAGCCAATGAGAAACCATAGCAAACAGCCATCAGTTTCATAATTAGTAAAGCATCCTGCTTTTTCATTTGGGACTGACATGGCTCTGGGACCAGACTGGCAGGAAGAATGTTTGTTACATAGACCCTTGTGAAAACCAAAGTTGTTTTTAACCCAAATGCTATATCTGTATACTATCCAAGTGTGTAGGTATTAATGTGCAGGTCTTTGTGCACATATGTTGTGTGTATGTTTGTATGTGCTTACGTGAGCATTTGGATGTATGTGCAAGAGTATAGTACAGGGCAGAGGTAGACTTGAGTATCTCCTTTAGTTGCTCTCTGTCATAGCTTTAGAGACAGTGATTCTCATTGAACCTACAGATCAATCATTATCTAAACTGGATGGCTAGATGCTGCACTCACTTTGATATGGGTGCTAGAGCTCCAAACTCAGGTCTTCAACTTCCTGTGTCAAACACTGTACTTACTGAGTCAACTTCCAAGATGCTAATTCTTTTCATTGGCAACTTTATGCTGTTTTTCAATGTCATTCCTTTTATCTACTTCCCTTGTCTAGTCAATATATGTAAATCATGCAGTCAAAATTGTTTATTACGTTTTGAATTCTATTTGTGTTTTCCCCTAAGAATTCCTGAGTATGTAGAATTCTAGTAGCACCAAGCACAAATGCCACACACATATCCTTTGTTCTAATGTTGATATTTATTTTTATTTTACTTTTGTTTTCAGTGCTCAAAGAAAGTGCCTCACACTTGTTAAACAACTGATGTACTTCAAAATTACCTTGCCAGCCAGAAGAGAATATTGGAATAGGTGTCAGTCTCACCTAGTCCCTTCTACCTATCACCATATCCCTAGTTTTCCCTCCCCACTCATGTTTAGAAGCCAGTACATTCATTTCTGCCTTATGTTTCCCACAATTTCTTTGCATAAATAATTTGTATACTCTCCAAGTTCTACAAGGAATAGCATATACTAGATAATCTTTATAATTGACTTATAAGTATTTTAATTAAAAGACAAAGACAAATATGTAACCTCACCTTATGTCATAGTTTCTGTTCCATTGCTATGAAGAGACTTACAAAGAAGAGCATTGGGTGCTTCCTTACAGTTTCAGAAATTTGGTCCATTATCATTATGTGGGAAGCATGGCAGCAGGCATGGCAGACACAGTGCTGAAGAAATAGCTGAGAGCTGCATTCTTTTCAACAAGCTCAGAGAGAGCCTGTGATTGGTTTGAACTCATGAAGCCTCAAAGCCCTCCTGCAGTGATACACTTTCTCCAACAAGACCACACACCTCCTAATCCTTTCAAATAGTGCAACTTCCTTGTGACAAATCTTTCAAATATATGAGCTTATGAGGACCAATTTTATTCAAACCACCACACCTTATAACCAATGACAGTTTATTAAACTGGAGATGACTATATAGAGTTGGAGATGACAAAGATTCAAATTAGAATATAGATTCAACTAAGTAGAAAATATGTTATCTTAGGATACTAACATTTCTAAAATTTTGGTATCTTGTCTATAAGAAATAATATTAGTGCCCAAGTTTCCTTAAGGATTAAATTAAGATTACATGGAAAGTATTTAACATAGTATACATCATTTGGTTAAGATATCAAGATCTGATGGCTGAGAGGCCAGCATGGGACTGATCCAGGCCCCCTGAATCTGGGTGTCAATGAGGAGACTCAGGCAATCTATGGGGTTTGTATGTATCCATGGCACACAAATGGACTTTGGGGACACATCCCACAATTGAGGGATGCTTTCTCAATCTGGACACTTTGAAGCAGGGTCCCTCCCAGGAACGAAATGACAGAGATCACCCATGGAGGGCCCTACCCTCCCTAGGGAATGGAGTAGGAATTGGGTGTGGGGGGGTAGAGGTACTGGTGGGAGTGAGTGAGTGTGGAGGAAAGGGAGAGGGAGCTGGGACTAACATGGGAAGCAAGCTTGTTCCTAATTTAAATATATAATAAAATTGTAATAAATAAATGATATCAAGATCCCTGAAGCCATGGTGACTCTAAGGGTATTAACATGACAACTATGACTTTGCAGTTAACTAAGCAAAGCCTCTAGCATTATTTTTCTATTATGAGAGTAAATTTGATTGGCCAGAGATGTAGATGAAAGATATATCCATCCTTACTGTTAAATTGGAAGAAAGTTTCTGGCTGTGTCAGACAGAAATTGCAGTAAAATGCATATAATTTAAAAGTCTCAAATACTCAGTTATTCATCTTAGCCTCTTTCAGTTTCTCCAACAGATTTATAAAGTCTTCTGCACAGCTCATACAATAGCTGTATGTAGAAAGTGAGTTTGTACAAGGCTAGATCTCACTGGAGTTCATATAACTTTTATACCAGAAAAGTTATTGAAGAAACATGTTTGTTCCTCTAACTGAAGGTACGCTGCTAGAATTTTTAAAAATAAGTTCAGATTGTTAAATGTGAATTTAAAGTGGGTAAATCTTATGCAAACTGATCATAAATGCTTTGATACATTTTGTCCTAGTAGTTCTTTGACATTTATTAAAATGGTTATGCTTATGACAGATGATGGGAGAAAAAAAAACACGAAAGAGAAATATCTTCCTGCAAGAATATTTCAGTCTAGTCCTGCCCCAGAAATCACTTGAGTCAGTGAAACACAATATGAAAACGAAATTTCATGGCTTGGATCTTCCGAAACAGAGCCAGAGTCTGCCTGGCCCATTCATAATTCATTGGGGGCATTCAGAATACATTTAAAACTTATTGTAACGAATTAGAATATTTCTCCAATCCTCCTTCATTTTGTGTATTGATTGACTGTTAGATAGCAAACACTGTCATAAATGGAAACAACTACAGTGAGAACCCCCACTCTAGCAAGCCTACATTGAGTAGGCCAAAATTTATCAATCAATAAAATAAAATAATTTGGGTGGTGGTAAATGTTGTGAGCGAAGTTAATGAATATAAGAAATGGAGAAGTTTGGTATGTTGTTAGGATTAGGTTAAGAAATCCTTTCTAAAAGCAGAATATCTAAGAATAGAATTGGAAAATTAAGGGCAAGAACTACATGGAAATCTAGAGAAAGAATGTTTGGTTGAAAATTCAGAAGAACAGAATAAAGGTAACAGAGGCCAATGGATGGATAGAATGGGTGGTGAGGGTTAATTTGGGATGATTTGGGGAGGACAAATGTCAGGTCATAATGTAGATGGGTCTCTTTCACCACAGTGCTGACACCAGGCCATAAGGAATCAAGAAGGAATCAAGGCAATAAGTAATGCATTCTTACATGGGGGCAGGTTTTGTTGGGATGTTTTGAATGCAGAACCTACAGAAAAGTTGTATGGAGTGCACAGAAAAAGGAGGGATGGCAGTTCCCATAAACATCAGTCTTCCGGTTTCTAATATCCTCAACAGTTCCAGTATGGAAGTTATACTCACTCTCTAAATGAAAAATCTGTATTCCATTTCTGGAGAAAAATAACAGAAATGCAATGTTCCTAAGCACAATAAAACAGGTTGCTTCCCACTGAAGGGCTTGGCACCCCCACTGCTTTGAGCAGTCCCTTGTTTGGGGAGCCGGCTCTGATGCTGTTTTCTCTTCTTGTATAAATAGAAATACCCAGGGTTCCATGTATTCAATGAGTATTCAATGAGATAGGAAGCCAAGGCTGGCCCCAGTTTAGGAAACCCATTCAATCTGTGAACTTGTTTAAAGCCAAACCACTTAGAGCTTGACCTATTCAGGAAGCCTTGCTGGCTTTGAACTATGCTTCATCCCACAGCACTTCAGAAATGCTATTTTGTTGACGTGTGTGTGTGTGTGTTTATTTGTGACTTAAGAAGAACCATGCTGAAAATTTCAGTGCCCTTGTCCAAGAATGAGCTTTGTTCGCTGTCCTTAAGATGAAAGAACTTTCATTAATTATAAAATAGGATGATACACTATGATGTCTAATAGATCTCCCAGAGTGTAGAAAAATTGGACTTCCTTCTGCCAATGGGAAAAAAATTTCTGGACACGTAATGTAATGTTGCCTCTTATTTCTAGTTTTGTAGTTTTCTTTTGGGTTTTAAAGACCAGTGTAGGTTGTCTGGGATTTCTGCGTAGTTATGTTTTGTCTTTTCAGATTGAAGCATTGTGTTTATTTTTTGTTCATCCCTGCCCCCAGGATATCAGTTGCTTAGATTTATCCAGTTTTCAAGAAAATTATTAAGGCTGACTTGGAGAAAAGTATTTATGTTGGCTTGGCCCCTACTTCATTGCCATATACATTTTAAATGACCCAAAGGAATTATCCGTATTAATAAAAATGAATTATTAGTATATCTTAACGTTTAATAGTTGAGGGCTGATTTCTTATGCTTTATTTTTAGAAAGAGGGGCCTCATTTGGAATTATAGTGGGCACACTGGATATACCATTCTCTATTTCCAAGCCTCCTTTTGGAGGAAGCCATTCTAATGGAAAACCTTACCACAGAAACAACACAAAGGGCAATAGATTCATCAGAGAAGGAGTCCATGCATCTCAACAAAACACTTGGGTTATTTAAAGGGCAGAGAAAAAGCTAGAACTTGACTAACAGACACTGACCACACACTTAGCCCATGCTACTCCCATAAAGCTTAGGAAGGCTGGTGCTTATTTGTATATGGGCCCTATCAAGAGTGCACCCATGAGACTTTGGGGCAGGATTCACTAGAGATTTGTGAATGTCAGTTTTCCAGGCATGATTTTAAGTAATTCAGCACAGTTGAGGCCAGCAATGTTTCAGGCCAGAGCAATAGAAAAAGCATTGGCTGTGGGGTGAGGGTTCATAAGCCAAATGGTCTGAGAAGCGGCAGGGTACAGCAGCTTTGTTACAGAATGAAAAACACTGATGAGGTAGGGTTATGTAAATATTTTCAACTTGGGAATCTGAAGTTGACTTTTATCAATACTGTGTTCAGCAATGCTGAATGATTTCTTTTGATTGTGAAAAGGATTCATCTATGAAACAATGATGCTATGTACAGCCATGAACTCTTTCTTCCTTCAGCATCAAGGCAGGGAGGTATTGTACTGTGCTCAGGACCAACATGAAATCCAGCTACATCTGACTTTGCAGTTGACTGCTACCAGGGACTTTGTTCCCCCAGCACTTCAACCAGAAGGATGCATTGGCTGAGGTTTTTTTGCAGTTGACTTGGTAGCAAATGAGTTTTAATTCCAGATTTTAATGATTTAAACCACACTCATGTTCCAGAAGTAGCAGAAGTAGAAGTGCAACTAGTTGGGGAGAGAAAGAAGATTAATAAGAGAAGAAGGGGGAAAAAAGAGTATGATCAAAATGTATTGTGTGCATGCATGAAAATGTCCTAATAAAGTCTATCATTATGTATAATTAATATTGCTAATAGAACACTAAAACGGTGCAGTAAGAATGTTTATGTGAATCTCCTTCTGGGAGAAATAAAAAAATGAATACACTTTCTTCAAATCATACCATTTAGAATTATAAATCCCAAACCTCTAACTTTAGAAATTTCTGGGGGTTGTTCTGCCTTGACTCTGTGAGACTTGTTATAATCTTATGCTCTTTGGGAGTTCCTGATCCCACTAGACCTAGTTATCACTGGATCTCAACTTTGTTAGGAAGGGCAAACTACCTACCAGTTAAGGTATAGTCAATACCCAATCACACAGCTGCTACTGTCCTAGTATTCTACATAATTATTCCTGTAATTATTCTGCCAGGTACTCAGCAAAGACAAATATGGCTATTTCTGTGTGTGGTGTAAGAAGTAAAGTCATCCCTTAGGGTCCATGGGATATTGCTTCCAGGACTTAAGCGTATATGAGCACTCAAATCCTGTGTATGTGCTCCTTAAATACTTCAAACTATGCCTAGATTATTTATGAGAGGTAGCACAATGTAAATACTGCACATGTAGGTGTTATCAGTACTATGTGCAGAAAAGAAAACTGTTTCATGCATTCAGTATGGATGCAAATTTTGAATTATTCTCTTAACTAGTATTGATTGACTCCGAGGTTGCATAACCCATAGACACAAAGTATACTTTGCTTCTAAAAATCATCTTAATACAATAACCCTGTAAAGAAGATAATATTATTATCCTGGTTTAGGAATGAGAAAAAACATACAAAATTAATTTTTTTTCCTAAGGTCACACAACTAGCTCCTCCTTGTTAGGAATCAGAAGTGCAGTATTATGGTCTTTGCCAATTAATCCATACATTTACTTAGCGAATGATTTCCTGAATATTTAAGATATGGGGTCTTGCTATGATGTCCAAACTGGGCTCTGTCCAGATTTCCAGCTGTTGTTCTGTCCAACTCTTTGGAGTATCAAGGACTTTAGGCACACACCATAGTATCCAGTTCAATCTAGTTTTAATATAAGGAAAATTAATTGTAGAGGTTAAGTAACATATAAGGCTCTATGGACAGTCATTAACTCTGTCAGCTCTGACTTTTTCTCGATGTTATATAAAAAATATTGAGCATGATGAATTGTTTGTGTTTATCCCAAAAACTTGATACCTCGGGTTCTATGGCATATCATTCCAAACAGAATGCCAAAGAGGAGCTAAATGAAAGTGGTAAAATTATGAGCCAGTAAAAGCAACACAAAACTGAAAACTTTCAAGATCTGCAGAGATTTTTAACTGACAATCAAGGATCAAAAGTCACATAGATTGTCCACAGGCTAGCAGGCTGACTCAGCGGGAAACCACTTACTGGAAGTACTACTGTTCCCCACCTTCAATTATCTTTACAATTTAGGCAACAAAAGACACTCAAGACCTATACTCATTAAGTGAAGCAGCCATTTTTCAAATCTTTAATTCGATTTTATGTAATTATATTTTTTGTGCATACCTGTGGGGAGGGTGCTAAAGTTGTGTGTGGAGGTCAGAGGACAATTTGCTAGAGTTGGTTCTCTCCTTCTATCTTGTGGATTCTGAACCTTAATTGAACTCATGTCAACAGTCTTAGTGGTAAGCATCAACCTTCTGAGTCATCTAGCCAGCCCATGAAAAACCTGATCCTGGAAGTGAGTTAAGATGTTCCACTGATTCTGAGATTATTTATAGTTGGTCAAGCTAGTACTTCTCGAACCCAGAAAATAGACCTCAATTTATGAGAATTAGAGGGCAAAATAAGGGGTTGTCTTTAATTCATATGAGAAAGTCTGATCACACAGCTTGAGTAAAAGGGGAAAGGATCTGGCTGAGTATAGATCTGAGTCAACTTGGAATTTTACTATGGATTCATGAGTTACATCAGGCTTTGGAAACATCTGACTCTGGAGTTCAAGTATGGAAGGGCACACCTTTAGGAAATAGAAGACTGTGTAAAGAACCTGTTGTCAAGTTGTACTGTTGCCAAGAGGAAGATACTGGTAGATTACCTTTTGAGTGATGATCAGTAACACTTATTTTCATGGTTTCCTTATTTGCTTGCCAAGACATTTTCTGAGTTGGAAAAATAAGTTGGTAGATAGCTCCCAACTTTTCTCTTGTGAAAAAGACTGATATTGTTTTCAAAATTCTCCTCAAAAGCATTCATCATCCCGAGGACCACCTAACTGCCATCCATGCATACATTATTTCATGGGGATGTGTTTTCAAATTCTGTAACCAGATTAGTTAAGGCCTGTGTCAAGCACAAGGCATTGCATTAGTTCTAGCCCTGCTCCTAGAAGTTACTGTGAAGGTCTATTATTTTAATTCATCTAAAACCTTCAACTTCCTGACAGTTCTTTGTAAACATTGGTGAAGCTAGGTCAACACTCAGAGAAAGGAAAGCTAATTCTCACTATTAACAAATTCAAAATATATCTCAATGACCAAGATGAGTAACAATTTCATCAATAAATAATACATCTATATTCAAACAAACCACTGATTAGGAAAGGGATGTGTTCCCTCAGAGAATGCGCATATAACTCGGGCCTCCAAACTCAAGGCAGGAGAGGATAAGTTTTCTCCTATGCCAGCTTCCTCTAAGATGGAAAAGGCCTGGTTATCAAGTGTGGTATGTCCATGATAGGCCACCCCACTAAAAATATAGCTATGACTCTATTCTTCTATGAAATTTTAGTGTTACTCATCCCAAACATGTAACAGGACAGCAAATGCATGGCAGTCATGTAGTCACACATGAGGCATATAGAGCACCTCTCACCCACACAGCAGTGCTCAGAAGTAATGAGACTCAACCTGATCCACTGTGTTTACTGGGAACAGAGACCAACTCAACGTGAGTGCAACGTGGATTAACATAATAAGTGTTGCAGGTTAATTAAATTCTTCCACATCACATGTAAGTATAATGTGTTAATAAAAAAGTAATCGCACCTCCATTGTTTCTGCAGGTTCAGCTTAATTACATGGCAGTTAGAACTCTCTCTCACTTTATTCATACTCAGCAAGGACTCCCTTTACCATCTGCTGATATTTAATTAATGTACATTAAACGCCCTGCTCTATTATTAAATGTAATTTAACAACTTACACTGTGCTCTAAATTCCGGGCAACATGAATGGGAGCTGTAATGAGGGGAAACAGAATCTACTCCCCTTATTAAAATATTACATACACATTTATCTGCACATTGCTGCATTCAATGCAGATTTGGAAAGATATTTCTCACCTCTTAAGTGTGGATTGATTCCTGGAAGCTTTGTGATTTACTGAAAGCCAAGAAAGAATTTTGGTTAGTCGAATTAGCTGATTAGAATGAAGCTTCCTGCTGAACCCTTTTCAAAAGCCAGGGACCTTAAAGAATTGATAAATGATTAGTAGGAAAACAGTAAAGATTTTTTTCTCATTTGCATTTTCAAGAAATTCCCAACATTTAAAGGTTATCATATATAAATCTCAAAGGTAAAGAATAGTGGTGATGGGATTTAAGGAATGGTAGTTCTCTTGTTATAGAATCCAGGTAACATCAATGTTGCCTGCTTAATCTGTATGGACTTAGCTTTACCAGCTGACAATTGTTGAATCCACAGATCTAGGTATTTGTGAGTGAGGAAGCAGACTCAAATAGGCAATGGAATGCCCAAGGGTTCAATGCTAGTTAGCTATCACTATAACAAAACACCCAAGAACTTAAAGGAGGGGAGAGTTGCTTTGGTTTGTAAACTGTTTCATCATTGTTTGGCTCTGTAGTTTCTGGAGCTGGAGGGAGGCATAAAATCAAAGCCAGAAGGCTACTCACTCTGTAGCAGCCAGAGAGGTGAAAGGAATCAGAGAGAAGAATGCCTAATTATACAGCACATAGAGAACTACTATTTAGATAGCCTACTCCACCAACTAAGCTCCACCTTCTGGCTTGTGGCACCTGTCACCCACCATAGTCTTAGGTATCTGTTCACAGACATACCCATTGATGAGTTTACAACCCTTGCCATATACAGGTTTCCTTAAAGCCCCAGCTCTGAAAAACCCTTCTGACATTGGAAACAAGTCCCCAGTCAATAAACTTTTAAGGGAAATTTAATATTGAAGTTAGAACAACTTCATTGCTAGTTATGGAATGACCAAAGTCAACTTTAAGCCAATGACCAAAGTAAGGTGGGGTAACCAGAGTGTTTTGCTCCCCATTCTGGGTTCAAGAAATGAAGAAGTAATGTATTATCTGAAGAGGAATTAAAAACAATTGTAAAACCAATTAATAGTCAATCTACTCTCCTTTATTACTATGAAATAACAATTTCCATGATTAAATACTTCTCCCCAAGGGGTAGATTTTATCGCTTGAAGGCCCCAGGATTTTTCACTGGATAATATTACAATTTATAAGACCATGCCATTGAATCTCAACTCTTTCCTCCCCATTCATCTCTCTGTCTTCCATAGATATAGTTAGATATATGAACATACATTTGTATATACTTATGGATTTAGTTGTCTATATGAAGGATTATATATATATATCACATATACATATATTTGATATAAATGTTGAATAGCATGTCTCTATATAGATTTTTTTAAAATCTGTTGTATGTCTGAGACAGTCCAAGTAATACAGAACCCTGACTTTTTGAGCACTCTTAAGTGTGATGAGTCTTGGAATTGGAAGTTTGGAGAAGGTTGTGCCTCAGAAATCATCCACTCTCAATTGTATATCTCTCAAAATCAGGGGAGAAAAAACAACAATCTTATCTGACTAAAACATCCATTCTGAATCAATATATGGCAGAATGTGAATTATGAATTATGGAGATTGCTCCAAAATTCTAGGCCTGGATCTGAAACCACAACTAGTTTTTTATTGTCCAAAATAAAGTAGAAAGAAAATCTACAAAATACTGGAGGCATCTTCCAGAGATTTTCCTGTGAGCCAGAAAACAACTTCCAAGATTAGATTTATAAGATGCCATTAGGGAATGAACCTAGAGGCACTTAATACCACTCCATCATGCTAACATGAGGAAACAGGATCTCGTGACCATTCCCTTTGCCTCCTGCATTCCTTATGCTTTCTCCTTCTTCGTGGCTGTTTCCTTCAATCCGTGTGTTTAACTTTTGTGTGATAAAAGTTGGTGAGCTGTGAGTCTGAGATGGAACTTGTGTAACCAAATGCCTTCTCTATGTAAAATTCTTCCTTCTGAATGACATATTCATCTATTTAAATTATCCATATCAACTATGTTCTGTCTGCTGAAGTTTCTTTAAGCACAGATCTGTGTGTGTGTGTGTGTGTGTGTGTGATTATGTGGGTTGAATATATTTTGTTCAACATATTTAGGAACAGAAGTGCTGTAGAGTTTGCTTTGTGGTTGTTAATGGAGTTTGATAGTGTTGTGTATACATACTGCTATAGCTTGAGGGTGGAATTCAAGACAAACACAAAATTCTTTATGATTCATGTACATTATATATATGTAGTCAGAAGATAATTTTTACAGTATTTTTCATAATGCTTTGTGTAAGACAAGTTCCTTTTAAAGTAGAACTTTGATCCATGGCATAATGTCACCTTTAGAATTTTGAGTTTTGGGCCCTTTTCAGATTCAGGATTGAGGATTTTGAATTTTAAGATTAGGATCATTCAATCTCTCTCTCTCTCTCTCTCTCTCTCTCTCTCTCTCTCTCTCTATCTATCTATCTTCCCCTCTCTCACACTGTGTGAGTGTGGGGTGGGAATGGGTGTGGGTGTATGTGTGTGTATTTAAGCATCTTTTTGATTTAGGAGAATGAAATATAAATGTCATAACAGATGTGGCAGGGGAAATAATTAAACTAGAAATTAATTTTACAGTGATTGTACTGATGGGAGATTGGAGTATAGATACTTCATTAACACATAGCCTAAAATTGAATTAAATCTCAGGTCAAGCAATATCCACTCTAATAAAGCAGATGTAAACTGAGAACTTGTGGATGAGTAGAAATCATTGAAGCCAAGAATTCAGGAAAACAAATAAACTAACCAACAAAAACTTGTATGGAAGTTCTTGGGCCAAAATATGTGGTCTGCTTTAAAAACTAAAAGGAAGCAATTAGAACCAGACCTGAAGTATATAAAAGATGTTGATTCTCTGGGAAGGTTTTGTGGATGTGGAGATTAGAAGGGTACTCTGATAAAAGTCAAAAGAGATACTTGCCTTATCAGCATTAGATGGGAAGGAAGGCTATGGGTGAGCCCTGGAGTTGGTCTGGTCTTCTGTCCAATTCAATATGTTTCATTGATCTCTCTTCAATGGTAACAATGACCCTACAATGTCCTGTGTCAAAGGCCATTGCTTCTGTGGGAAGAGGCCTTGTATGATGGCTCTTTTCAGTCCTAACCTTTGCTTTTCATGTCAGTAAATACAATGAATGTGTATTAACCTGAAAACATTTTACTAGAACCTGTGTTCTGTGGGTATAACAGAAAATGATAATTGGCATTAAATTGTTTGTATATATGGTCAAAAGAAAAAAATAGTGACTGTCTCCATTTCTACCTCTGATGTCCTCTGAAGTTTCTAACATTGTCTCACTATCTATTTAGGAGGAGTTAAAAGTTCACCTTCAATTTTTCAGGGACTGTTTCTAGAACCTCTACTTTCTCTCATCCTTAGCAAACTAAAATGTCCTTTAGGATGAGTAATTTAAAATGCATGAATGCCTGAAAGTTCCAGTTGCCATTGCAGAAATGGTAAGAAGAAAATGTTCTCGTCATTGTAGTTGAAGTATCCTGTCAATCATTACTGACAAAACGAGCTAGCAAAAGCCATCCATAGAACCAGCTCTCCCTCTCTGTCATTGCTGAGTGCTTGCTAGGAAATATCCAGGGAACTCTCAGTGCCTGACATAGGATTCATTCCCAGAAGTTGTAAAAATATATCAGTTGATGTTATCACTGTCATTCAGGATTGGGTGTTGTTATTTTTAATTCAATTATTTTGTAGGAGAGGTGAGAAACACATAAAAGGAGAGAAACACCAAGGGAAGCATTATCCTGTCATTTCTGATGGTAGATAACATCCCTGCTTTGGCCCACTTCAGTGCTTGATTTTGCAAGTGTGAAATGGAATGCATTAGCTTGTCTCTTTCCCAAGACCCATCATCAGTTTCATCTTGTGGACTGCACTGCGTGGGGCTGTGTGGCCAGATGGAAAGTAGGAACCACTGATGTGGTCCAGCTCCAAGATGGTCTCACTGTGATAAAGCAAGGTTCTCAAGCTAATCTGGGTAGAGTTACTGTGCATTTCTCATGTCTAAAGAGAATACCTCATTAATTTCTGATTATTTCCTCCTGTTTTAGTATTGTCTTTTTCTTATATTCCCATTGTTTTTATTTGAGGGTGTCACATGAATGCAGTGTAATTTTGTTTACTTATATATAACATATATACAATATAGCTTGTTAGTATATACAAAATCTATTATATGTGATATATATGTATATATATATATACATGTATATATGTGTATGTATATTGTGTGGTGTCCTAATGTGTTAAACTACTATTGTCCTAATTGTATGTGTTTAGGGCTCACGATTAGAAATGAGACCTCAATCCTGAACACTAACAACAAAAGAACTAGTTCCCTCCCTTAGCAGCCACTGGCTACCCATAGTGCCTCTGAAAGCTTCATCTGTCTAAGGTGACTTGATGACTAAAACATTTTTTCTTACTTTTTCTATGACTTTAAAGCATATTCCAGGGAAGGTAAAATCACTATGCATCATAATCCACTAAACATGCAATATATTCTGTGCCTTTATCTAGATGTTATTCCAAAAAACATTTTACAGAACAATTATGGACCCATTGTGTTAACCTCCCATCTTATTCTTATTAGTTTTATGTTTCCTTTATTTTTTAACCATTTGGGTTTTTTGTTTGTTTGTCTGTTCTAAGTAAAGCGTAAGGGAATGGAAAGACCACTCAGTGATTAATAGCATTTATTGTTGTTGCAGAGGTCCTGGGTTCAGTTCTCATCACCCACATGGTAGCTCACAATCATCTACAACTCCAGTTCCAAGTGATATAACACCTTCTTCTGACCTCAGTAGACATAGGGCACCCTTGAAGTATATATATAGATAAACTATTCATATACATAAAATTTAAAACTTCTATAAAATTTGAATATATAACATGATTGACTTTCGAATGCCCTTCTCTGTTTTTGAACCATCAGTTTATGTCATATCAGCGAATCTTATTACTTGATATGAAAATTTTATAATCAAGACCCATCATCGTTTATATTAAGAAATTAATAGAAGGCACCATTTAAGATAGCTTTCTGGTTACTAGTTAAATATCCATGTGTCCAAAAATATGGGACACAGATCAAGAATAAAACACTTATGCAAAGAACTAGTTTGTTAACAGAAAGCCACTGTGTGAGATTCAAGTGAATTTGTGCCAAAAAAGAGAAAGCAATTGGGAGAGACAGTCCAGAGCACACAGCCTGTACTGAAGTCACCTTGAATTCAGAGAACAGAAGTGTGAGGACACAAGGTCCCAGTAGCATATGCCTCATGACTCCAACACACTTTTCTCTTATTATTCAGCAGTGAGTCCCAGGGTCTTCTAATTGGATTTCCTTAGATGGACATCAGAGACCTCATTTGGAAAACAGTGAGTTTACTTTACTTTTTACCTAAATGTTATAAGCATATCCATGTCTTCACTGTACCAAAAAGGTGTGCCTGTTCTCCACAGGATGAGCAACAAATACTGTGTCCATCAGCCAAGACCTAAATAAGGGTCAAGACAGACCATTGAGGTCAAGGGCTCAGTAGCTTTGCGGGGGGATTGTTCTTTGACACGCTGTCATGAGCAACATGGCCTCATAAATAGGTGTGTTCCATGCTTTGCTAATGAAACACCTTTAATTACCTTGGGATGAAGAGAAAAGTGGATCTGGTCTTTAGACACACAAGTTTTAAGCCATTAGCGACTTTAGAGATCACTACCATTTTCTGTGATGTACTCTTGTGTGAGGACCCAACAAGGCAGAGTAAAGCTCAAGCTCAGTTTGACTGACAGTTAAGCTCATTTTGTTTTTACATAATTTTGATTTTATTTTGTATCAAATTATTGTATCTGATGACTCAATTGTAATATGGGGTTTATTTAAGGGGAATACTGTTATGATTTAAGCTATCAGTAGGGAAGCAGAATAAATCATGTCATTCTCCACAGACTATTTGTATTGCTTTGCCTTTTTCTATACCCTAAGGGTAATCAAGAGAGCCAGACTCTAGTAAATATCACGCCCTGGGTATAATCAAAAGCCCCAGCATCAACTCTGCACAGGCAGACATAGTAACTCAGGAGATGATGATGTCTGAGATCTTTCTGTCATCTGCCATTGGCATAATAATCCTTGGCCAGAGCAATTATTTGCATCAAGGTAATTGTCTGGAGAACTCATTAATTGTACTGGCTAATGGCTAATTATCAGATCACACCCAGATGTTTTCGCCTTTCTTTTTCTTCCCCAATGGTACACATAATATCACAACAAATTTTCCATTTAATATACTAATAGATTGGCCTTATCTTGTGCTTCACTGGGAATTTGTTTAACCAAGACTTCGCTGATAGGAGTAGTTGTTTAAATTGAAAAACTGCATTGCCTTCCCCAGCAACCTTGATACCAGTCTTATCTGGGTGTGAAAGTGACAAGAACATGTCTTTTTGTTGAGACAGCTTCCGATCAGTGAAGCTACATAGAGGTGTCACTTTATATATAGGGTTAGAAATAAAGAAAAGCCTTGACTATTTGTTGAGTTCTACCTAGTCATTTACACAAGCATAATGTGCATGCATTGACTCTGTCAGGCTCTGGTGTGTGTGTGTGTGTGTGTGTGTGTTCTGTATCAGGAAGGTCCTTGCATTTATGTTAAGAAAGGAGTACATTTTTTATACATAGACTTAAAATGAGAAGGAATAATGGATTAGACCAACAAAACTAACAGGGGCATCTTTAGTATATTTTTGGGATGCCATAGTTAAACATTAACATAGTGGAATGATATAATCAGAACTGCTAAGTACTCAAATAAACAGAAATGCTAAGCATCAGCTTTCTTAAAAGAAACAAACAAAGCAGTTTAGACCAAAGCAAACCACAGGGCTATTTTTTTTCCTAAGCATGAGACAATTGCTTGAGTGTAAGATAAAGCCTGTGCATGTCACAGCATGTTGAAAGTTCATTTCTTAGTTAATGTTTTTAGTGCATGAAAACTTAGGAATGTGAGGACCCAAAGCACAGAAGGTAGGAAAAATGACTTTGCATGTGGATACTCATGCAAAAGTATGTTTGTGCTCATTGTGGCAGCAGGGAAGTAGCAGAGACTAAGGGTAGAGTTAGATATGAAAGATAAAACAGATTCCTCCAGCTTGGGCTATTTAAAACTGATGGGAAGCACTGCTCATAGTTTTACACCTGGGGCAACAGGTGACTCTTGCTCATTTGCTCCAGAAGCCTGTTTGTTCTACAGATGGGTTTAGAAATGACCATTACTAGAGTTAGAAAAATAAAGAGCCGGGTGTTGGTGGCACAAGCATTTAATCCCAGCACTTGGTAGGCAGAGGCAGGCAGATCCCTGTGAGTTCGAGGCCAGCCTGGTCTACAGAGCTAGTTGCAGGACAGTCTCCAAAACAATACAGTGAAACCCTGTCTCGATAAACCAAAAAAAAAAAAAAAAAAAAAAAAAAAAAAAAACCTGGAAGTCAATGTACTATTATGGGTTTTTTTGTTTGTTTTGATTTGTTTGTGTGTGTGTGTGTGTGTGTGTGTGTGTGTGTGTGTGTGTGTCTTGAATTGTCCCTAAGCCTTAGAGAGGTTTCAAGCAACATTTCATCTCTATAACTCTATAGGAGTATAAGTATAAGAGTATAGGGAAGTCACAAATAATTTTTTATAGTTATGTGCTCAGACTCTGGGCTGGTAAGAATAAATTCATTACTATGAGGCATCTTGAGATATCTTCAATCTAGCTTGGTAGATGACAGACAGATGGATAGATGTAAATATGTTTACTCATATACACATAAAAGTCTGTGTATGTGCATACATATAATCAGTGCTTGATAATATTCTTTATAGAAGGCAAAGCTGACACCAAAGAGTTGTTTATCTATTGATTTCTGTGTAGGTGAACTGATTTGATCTAGGTAAAGAGAGCCTAGTCACTGAAATTTAATATATGAGGTACAGCTTTCAGATTCCCCCTTCCTAACCACTCCCTCCAAGTCTTTGGCCAAGAAGGCACCTGGAAGCAGTAGATGCAAGAGTATGAGGCCTGAAAATTCAGCGATTTTTTAATGAGAATGACCCCAAATTAATAAATAGACAATAACCCCAGATTCAATCAATCCAATGTTTGTCACCATTTCTGGAAACCATTAATAGTATCAAAATGACACTTGTTCCCAAAGAAATGGTTTGACCATACATTCTCCCGAGTGAGCAGTAAAAAATGTCCACCAGGCAAGCTTTGGATAAGTGTCAAGGGCAGTGATTTTAAAGCCATGCACTCCCTGACAAGTGCCTAAGAGCAGTTGAGTGTGCCGTCTTTTCTCTTCACTGCAAGCTAAGGTAGGCATCAGCTGATATCCTCTTATAAAAGTTGACAATCTGGAAAAGATACATTTATGCACTTAAGTGCTCTCTCTCTCCTCTTTCTGTATCCTTCCCTTCTTCCCCCCTCTCTTCAGATCTCTAAAAGCAGCCTAAATATACTAGGTACAAAGGTTAGAACGCCTTAGAAATTAAATGTTCATTTTCTACAGTTGAATACCAAATCACACATGGCCTTCTAGACCATGTGACTGCCATCATTTAAAAATAGGAACTTTTAAAGAGGCAGATCAGGGGTTCTGTGTTCATCAACACCACTAGTTCTCAGGAAAGCTCCTGGGCTCTCAGAAGTAGCCTTTGCAGCAGTCCTAGTGAGATGTCCACTCAGCAATGTTGACACATAAAGTCCTTACTTTCAAGGTTACACAAAATAACCTAGAGAGAGAGAGAGAGAGAGAGAGAGAGAGAGAGAGAGAGAGAGAGAGAGAGAGAGAGAGAGAGAGAGAGAGGAGAGTGAGAGGAAAGAAATAAAGGAAGGGAGGGAGGAAGGAAGGAAGAGAGAGAGGGGGGGAAGGAATGAAGAAGAAAGTTAGTAGGTTAGTTCTTGGAGTCTGAACTCTGTTGGCTTGCAGTTCTGATTTTAATTTTGTGGCGACATTTTCTTCTCAAGTAAAAAAACATTCACACTTGCACTTGTGGTTTTACTCTATTTTGATGATTTATTTACTCACATATTGCAGGTAGTGAGGTCAATTCCAGGTCTCTTCTATGCTGGGTAAGTGTCTGCCATCGAACTACATCCTTTGTGCTATTCTATTTTTAAAACTGGCTCTTCTGAGTTTTTTGTGTTTTCTTTATATGATGCCTGAACTTGGAACACTTTTTATTTCTTAGGTTCTCTCTAAGGTGAATTAATAGAAGAAAAAACAAAGATTCAGCTAACTAAATGAATTGACTAAATATATTTATGGCTCTTAAGTTTCAGGGGTCTCAAGCTTAAGTAAAATTCCTCTTAGATGTGAGGTCTTCAGGTTTTTTTTCTTGAGCAATTTTAGATTGGTATGGGTTTAAGCCTGTATCAGAGCCAATAATTAATTAGGTTATACCCAAGTACAGGTCATTGGTATCTGACTGAGTAAAGAGAAACCAGACTGATTTTAGTAAAGAGAAATATAATTCCCTGGAGGAACCATATGTGAATTAGTTTCTTTGAATGGGTGAATAATTAGAACTTTGTAATTGTAGACAGTTGGACTATTACAAATCACCAGTCAAGGTTGCATTGGACTATATCTTTACTTCTCACATTGCATAATCATCACCCACGTCTTCTATATATGGCCTAACACCTTTCTGACTTTTAGGAAGAACTTTTGTAATATATTAGCTTAACAGACCTCTATCTTCCACTAATCCAAAAACTAAGATTATATCTAATACATATAGAAGAGAATTCCTCACTCTTTGTATAATCCACCTATCTGCTATTCCAATCAATGAAATGTGTAAATTCACTGACTTATAACTCTCTTTTGTTAACTGGATATAAAAGTTCATGCAACCACTTTGGGACAACCTGAGTCTTCCATCAATGTTTATGGTCACTCATAATTGATTTATAATATTTGGATCATCTTTTTGGAACAAGGCCTGTATTTTGTACAGAAAGGTAGGCATGGTAACAGGAAGCTGAGGAATGGGAGTCTTCCTTCTTAGAAACTATGCATTTCTACAGAAAAGGCTGAGCATTTGCAAAAACAGCCTTAGACGAACCTTACTGCCAGTAGGCAATAATTAACCTCAAGAAAATTGCTCATCTGTAGGCACTTTGGTGGGAAATGTGTGTTGGGATGTGTGTGGTGGGTAAATGTGCTTGCATTCATCATTCACAGCCATACACATGCTTGTGAAGAAGAGAGAGATCATGAATGCCTCATGCATGATAGCATATTTGAAGTGGCTTGGGTATGTTTCTAAAACTCCAAAAAGTTGAGTAACTAATTGTTAAAAATGTTACACATTTACTGACAAACCACACTGTATTTCTCTAGTCTTCCTTAGTCTAAAATGAACTGACAGTTTTTGCTTATTGTTTACTACCTTGAGTATGAAGAAGCAGGTGTTTATTGAATGTAGTGCCTTTCATTAATGGGACCATTACTTTAGCCATCTTTATACCATGGTTAAAATCTTAAACACAGAACAACTGAGAAAAAAAGAATTACCTTCTAGAAAGGCTCTTCACACCCTTTTCATCAGCAGGTTCCATTCACTACTAAGCAATCTATTTAAAACGAATGAGTTGGAGACTAGAAATTATCTACTTTTTGTAAAAGGAATTTATGCTTATAAAGGATATGTTCATTCATAAGACTGTGTCCATGCCCTCAAACCTAAGTCACTACAAATATGTATACTGGAGAAAGAAAAGACAAAGCCACTCAAAAAGCCTTGGTTCTGGCCATTGTCTCAGCTGGGCTTTCCTTCTTATACATTTCTAATATTATCTAGTCCCTATGTCAGAGTTCTGTGGCCTTTGCGAGTAAATATTCTGCTATCTCTTCTCCACCTTACTTCACCTCTGGAAACATAGGTTTAGGGTAAAATAATCAGGTGGTTGTTGAAAGTATGACACATCAGCCACACTTCATGAGGATAAAATAAAGCTCTATGCAAATCTGTATTGGGTCAAGTGGACAGAAGGTGGGCCAACTAGTCCTGGAATACCAGAGGATCTGAAAACACTCATAAGTATATGAACCTTCAGAAAAGTTAAAAGCAAAATGCTGAGATTACAGGGAACACTAGTGAAAAATCAAGTCAATTATTAGATCAATACAAAACAGGGTATGCCTCTTAACTAATTCTACCTGCTAGAATGAGGCAAAAGGGAAAGAGCTAGGGATTTAAGAAGAGCTACCTCGATATGAGGGATCTGTTGGCAAGACAAATAGGCATTTTCAGGAACACATGATGCTTTGTGAGCCTTTTTGACCGGATACTGTGGCTCCAGACACCCTCCTGAAATAAATGTCAATGTTGATATCTTTCCATTGGCTCTAAGCTTATACAGATGGAGGAGAATTCTGAAAACCTGGCACTGCATTGTATATATTTTTGAAGTGCCTTCAGCAGTAATGAGGATGCCATGTTTTGGGGTGGGATAGTTCAAACATAATTGTTATTAATGAGCAAATTGGATGAATGTCAATGATATTAAAGTTTGTTCATTGATGCAGCATATTTTTAAGAAATCTTTTTCAGTGTTTTAAAATCTTAAAAACTATGTTCCACAAAGTAGTAGATAATCATGGAAGCTCTAAACAACCTTTAAATTACATTACCAAAGCACTAAAACTGAACATAAGTTTATAGTACATGTACCATGGAATTTCTTTTTAATATGGTGTGGAGAAGTTAAATATAATTTAGTCTGTTAGTAAACATACACACACACATGAAACCTGTATTCTGAACAAGCATATGTTCCTAGAAATTATGAAATGTATATTCATGAGATCATGTTTTATGGCAGACAGCTCAGAAATGCTTGTCTCTTGCATTTTCACTAGAAATCAGGCTTCTAAGAGCTAAATCTCTAATTAATATGTATTAATTAAAACATGAAATAGAATAGTAACAACTCCATATGCAAGATCTGTTCATAGTAAGTAAAGTTACAAATTATGGAAGATAAATTTCCAAGGGAAATTATAAAGATTTTTTGTAGTGAAGTTAAATGGCTATTTATTCCGAACGAAAATGAAGCAAAGAAGAATACATATCACAAGAGAGATAAGAAAATTGATTTGGACTTCTACAAGAATAATCTTGTAAAGGCAGCTTTATATCAAGTCAGACTGGTTAAAGACTAAATATGAAATATTTATATGTGGTTTTCTAAAAATTGAGCATTAATATCAAAACTATGCTACAACAAAACTAGAACTTGGTCTCTTCTGTTAAAACCACAAATTTCTTAGTGTTGATTTGCTCTTCAGTTTTTCTTCACCATTTATAAAGGTGCCTGTTCTAGGAAACAACATCTGTGTGCCACCAAGATGAATCCCTGTGCTAGCAGACCCATATTATTCCTCTCACCACTTGATAGCCAGTGATATTAAGGATATAAGGTTTATTGAGGGGCCAGAACGTGGAGAAAATTACAGGTCCCTGTGCTAGCAGACCCATATTATTCCCCTCACCACTTGATAGCCAGTGATATTAAGGATATAAGGTTTATTGAGGGGCCAGAACGTGGAGAAAATTACAGCATTATATGCCCCATCTCCCTTCTTGAAGAACTCAAGTACATGACAGAGCTAGTTATGAGACAGGAATGGGGTCCATCTGTGAAGTAGCAAAGAGGCTGTAGGCTAAGACAGTATTTGACTTTTTTTTCCTTGAGGTGGAACATTACTATCAACCTTGACCACATAAGGTTACTTCCTATAATTCTTTAGATAATCACATTTCATAATGCAAAGATCAACAGATGGTCTATGATTTGAAAATAAAAGGACAAAGCATTTAGCTGCTAACATCCTAATCATGTAGGTATTGCTTTTCTTTAGATATTCAAATGCTGAGCAATGAGAGGGGAGAATAACTTCATAAAGGTCAACCCGAACAACTGGTTCCTATTATAGTTCTCCGGTTACATGAAGAACTAAGAGCTTATCTATGACAAATATGGCACATGATCTCATTTCAATCAGGTGTTTTAAAACTTTGAAATTTTGTTAGTCGGTTTTATTAAATTAAGTCTTTTTTTCTTTTCAGAGCCTTACTATGTAGCTCAGGCTAAATTCAAAGCCTTGCAGCTCCCACCTCCCAAGTGCTGGGAGTTCAGGTATTTTTCATCTGCTTTCACCTCCTAGATGTTGGGATTCTGGGTATTTGTTACAACACAGGCAAAGTCTTTTCCATGACTGTGAACTGAGATTTCTAGGTACAATCATGGAGATTTTCATGTATTCATTTCTCTCTTCATGTTGATATGTTGTTATAAGGTAAGCATTGGAAAATAAGGAATTAATTAAATCTTCCTTGAGTTATACTTCTATAGATGTGTTGTTAATATGGGCCCCTGAAAATGTATGAAATTCTTAGAAATTTAAGAATTTGAAACGTTAATAAGAAGCTGACTGGTTTCATGTAGGTGTTTCTGAATACCAAACGCAGCAAGAACTAACAGAATACCAAGGAAATACATTGGCAGGTTTCTGGACTAAGTCAGTTAGGACATAAACTGCTGAGACACCCAATTTAAATGAACTCTACAATGTAAGATTCTACCTATGATGAGATTTGTAATAAAAGACAAAATTGTAAATTTTGTAAATTCACTAAAGTGGGATACTTCTGTCATGAATCCTTCATACATTATTGGTTTTAGTTGACCCATTGCCTACCATCTGTTCCCTTTCCTTCTGCACCACCATAACTTAAACCTTAGTGTTCAGTGTTCTTTCCCTATTTATATCATGTGTATTCTTCTATCCCCTCTTATTATATTGTTTAAACCAAGACTACAAGATCATAGGTTCCCAATGTTTTATTTTGTTTAAATCATCCCTATGTCATCATTTACCTCTCCCCATTGCTTCACTACCTGCTTGGAACATTCTTCCCACAGATTTCACTCCCTCTGCTTTAATTACACTTATATTCTACTAGCTCCCTTCAATAAATGCATTTGTTCCATCCTCAAACCACTTCCAATGGCATTACTTTAGTTTACTAACTTCCATCTATACACTGAGTTGAACACCTAGAACAAAAGATTTGAAGCTATGGCCCATATATGAGACACAACATGCAGAATTTTTCTTTTAGATGCTGAGTGACATCACTCAAAATATTTTTTTGTTTCATCCATTTACCTGTAAATTTCATGATTTCATTTTTCTTTATATCTGAGTAATTAATATTCCACTATGTATGATAGTTTCATAAATCATTGGTCACTTGATGGATATTTATGTATATTTCATTTCATTGCTATTAATTAATAGAATGACAGTGGAAATAGATTTGTAGTGATCTCTGTAGTAAGATATAGAGGTCATTTGGTGTATGCCCAGGAATGATATAACTGGATGACATGGTAGATCTATTTCTAATTTTTTGAGAAACCTCCAGGATGATTTCCAGAGTGGCTACATTTTTTAAATTCCTCCCAGTAGTGTATGTGGCTCCCCTTTCACCCCAGTATTTGTTGTCACTTGTATTCTTCAGGGTGACCATTCTGACTGGGGTGAGATACAGTCTTAAAAATATGGAAACTGGGAATCAGTCTACCATAAGATACAGCAATTCCACTCTTAGGCATATACCCAAAGGATGCACATTCATACAACAAGGACATCTGTTCAACCATGTTCATAGCAGCATTATTTGTAATAGCCAGAAACTGGAAACAAACTAAATGCCCCTCAGCTAAAGAATGGATGGAGAAAATGTGGTACATTTACACAATGGAGTACTATTCAGCAGAAAAAAAATGGAATCTTGAAATTCCCAGTCAAATGGATGGAACTAGAAGAAACCTTCCTGAGTGAAGTAACGCCATCACAAAAAGACAAACATGATATGTACTCACTCATATATGAATTTTAGACATAGAGCAAATGATTACCAGCCTACAATCCACACCGCCAGAGAAGCTAGGAAACAAGGAGAACCCTAAAGGAGACATATATGGTCCCACAGAGAAGGGGAAAGTGACAAGATCTCCTGAGCTAATTGGGAGCATGGGGAGAGGGGAGATGGAGTTAGGAGAAAGAGAAGGGGAGAGGCAGAGGGGAGAGGAGGACATGAGAGTGATCAGGAAGATTGAGTCAGTGGAAGAATGGTGGAGAGCAAGAAAAGAGATATCCTAATAGAGGGAGTCACTATAGGTTTAAAGAGAAATCTGGCACTAGGGAAATGTTCAAAGATTTACAAGGATGATCCCAACTAAGAATCTAAGCAATAGTCGAGAGTCTGCTTTAAATGCCCTTCTCTGTTAATGAGATTGATTGATGACTAACTTTTTTCCTTCTTTTTTAAATTTAAATTAGAAACAAGCTTGTTTCACATTTCAATTCAGTTCCCCCTTCCTCCACTCGTCCCCATCTCTCCCCAGCCCCCCAGCCCTCTACCCAACCCCCACTCTGCTCCCCAGGGAGGGTGAGGCCCTCCATGGGGGATCTTTAGAATCTGTCATTTCATCCAGTCATAGGTCATATCCTATATAATCAGATAACAGAACTGCCAAAGGAACAGCATTGTAAGATGAAGAAGTATGTATCTGTTTGCTAAATCACTTCCATTAAAATAATAACAGCAGCTGTCACATTCCTGTGAAGTTGAGTAACTAAAAGGTGTTTGGTACTGGAAGCAAGATACCTTAGGAGTTGACTGTGTCACACTGGAGAGGCTGACAACCAGTAGTTATTCAGAAGCTCCAACCTGGTACAGAGAGCTAGAGTTTCCTGCAGTGCCCCTGATTCTTAGTCCATAATGGGATCCTGGAAATGCTAGTTTTGATATCAACAAATGAGCAACAGCATCAAAAACAAGGGAAATCAACCCATGACAAGAGAGAAGGCCAACCAAGCAAATGGAGAAGAATCTTCTTTTTGCTATGTCCTTGTTTATCTGGGCTGCTACAACAGGTGCCATCCTCATTTGGCATGGGTCTTTCCCATATTATTTAAAGGAATCACTTGAAGCTCCCAATTCAAGTTAATTCTAATTTTTGGCAAGAGGAATTTAAAAACCAATTGTATAGTCCTGAATTGTTGGTTAGAGAGTCTCCAAAGACTCCTCAAACAAAACAGGCTATTGCCATTACCCTAGGAAGACCCTGCTGTTTAAAATGACACACACTTTTGATGTGAGAAACAGGGAAATTGGTAGTAAAGTGATCAGGGATTTCTCCCCAATGACCAGCTTTTATAGTGCCAGAAGATACTATTCTGATTTCCTGAGAAGAAAACTATGTCAATGGTCTTATTTAGCACCAGACTCTAAATGCTCTAACACCACCCTTCCAGGTAAGATATGCTCACTGATGAAATAGGGGAAAGACAGTATTTATGAAGTAAACAACTGGGTTCTGGTTTGGAGTAGAAGTGTTTTCCACAGAAGACACTCCTGTATCTAGAATTGTAAATATGGTCAAAATTCTTGACTATGGAATTCATAGACCCTAAGGGAAAACCTACTGATGCTATTACACTAAATAGTAATATGATCAAAGTACCGTCTAAGTATAGATATTTATATCCACAGACTTGTGCTACTCCCAACTTTGGTCAGAGAAGCTTTTTACTACAGTGGGAAGTGGTTAATGCCGAGATGCATTGCTGTTAAAAGTGCTGAGAATAAGCAACAGTTAGCATTCAGTAGTATGTGGGATGTTTATACCATCCTGCCCCCTAAGCTTAGGGAACTTGTATAAAGAGGGGACAAAAAGAATGTAAGAGCCAGAAGATAAGCAGAATTGCTGTAGGATGTTGCCCTCTGGCCATGGCTATTGTGCACATGAACTCACATTAGCAGTTACCTACAGAAGAACTGAACAAAGTCAAGCCAGTTAAGAATTCCAGCACGGAGGCAGGAGAGACTCTCAAGGTATCACTTCTCTGTAAGCTGACAACTGATTGGGAGTGGGGAGTCATTTTTAATTAGGAATGTGGTCATTGGAATGTTATCCATGCCCCAGGCGATAACCGCATGCCCAAGCTAATTAGACTAACAAGGTAGATAATACATAAGTAGATAGATAGATAGATATAGATAGATGGATGGTAGATAAACATATACATAAATATAAAAGGAGGACATGAAGTTAGAAGAGGGATGTTATGAGAGGTTTCTTGGGAGAATTGGAGGATGACGAGAAGGGCATAAATTCAAGATACACTTGAGTTTCATTGAATGAAGTATATTTTAGTCTATGTTTAAAGATGTCCGTTTCTATGCATATGGACACCTGGGGTACAAGTACAAATGCCTAGTCTTTTTTCAAGTCTTAGAATAGCATTTACTGCAGGTTCTGACCCCGACAACTCATCAGAGAGAGAACAAAAAGATTTGAATATGGGGAAATATTGGAATGCTGGGTATTACAAAACTACTAAAATATTTTATAAACATTTGGTTTTTCATCACCATACTCCAGAGAAAGCAACTGTAACCTCAGGTGGTGTATTTCTATACCTAATGTACCACTGCAGTACTATGAAAGAATTGTGTTCAATCTACTGCCTCACTGAGATATGAAGTATGTGAACACGCTATTGCAGTAGATTAATTCAGGAGGGCTAATATTGCAACAGCATATTTATTCACGCTTTTCTGTTTCTTTTTGTGTCTGTGTGTATGATGTATATACATGTTCTGTTGTACACTCATGTGAATGAAGGTTCTTTTGCATGGGGAAGCCAGAGACCTTGATTGTTCTCTGTCTTATTTTTTGAGACAGTCTTTCACTTAACCCGGAACTCATTGATCTCAGAGTTACTTTCCAATCAGCTTCACAGATTTGATTGTCACCACCTTTACAAAGCAGGGCCAAAAGATGCATTGTGCTACACCTGGCTTTGAATAAATGCTATAGCCTTATCATCAGCCTTATCAATTTCATTTTTTTCTAGAAAAGTTGAAAGGATCATTGACATTTAAAAACTTAAATTTGGCAATTTAAAGCAATTTAATAATTTGATTTCCAAGGTACCACTTCTCTGTAAGCTGATAACTGGGAGTGGAGAGTCATTTTTTGTTAGGAAAGTGGTTATTGAGATGTTATCCATGACCCAGAAGATAACCTCATGCCGAAGCTAATTAGACTAACAAGGTAGATAATACATAAGTAGATAGATAGATAGATAGATAGATAGATAGATAGATAGATAGATATCTAAAGGACTCATCATTGACCTTGACTGTGTATGGGCAGAAAACCCTCCATCAACCCTCTGATATTTGAATCTATGAAATAAGTAGGAGAAAAATTTACAATTGTATTACATGAGCAGAGATGTTGCATGAAAGAAAAGTGAGTATCTACATATCCAGTGAGCTTTAGCATATATATGTCCTTTTAATGGAAGATAAGAGATGAGGTATGATGGCAAGTGAGAAGACAATAGATGATTTGGGGAAAAGATAAATGGGTCCTCAAAGCATAGGTGATAGCCTGTGACTGTTGTCACAATGTGGCATCTTCTTCCCTGTGATCTTAGCTAATCATTCCTGTTAGATAAGATTCCTAGGGAGATGACTCATGACAGCTGAGTTCCTTTGGAAGCAGCCATCTTTCAGTAAATAACAAGTGTGCATTCAGACAGAGTCCTGTTCCCAGCAAGCTGCATATACCCTAGTCTATACTCCTCTACGTGGACTTATTGGTTTAGCTATTGACCCAGATAGTTGGCGTTTCAGTCTTTTGGTAAGCTACTGATAAGGGTCACTCCAGTCTATCATTTTCTCCTATCTTCAATATATGTGGACAGCCATCCAATGAACATCAAAAACTCACATTTTTAACTGGACCAGCAAGAACTCATGGCATTATTCATAGGAGGCTGTACCATTTGGCTTGTTAATCCATCCTGACATAAAGTAAGTTTGTTGTGATAGTGACAGAGATTGGCATCAGTGTTCAAAGTTCAATAGACCACAAATAGGCAACTTTTTAATAAATCTAAACTTGCCTGGTGATTTCTCTGCAAATTCAGTCACTGACCTAAAATATAGCTTAATATATACATAGCTGAAAGTTTTTTTAATTATTTTTATTTTATTTTTTCATGCAATACATTTTGATCATATTCTTTTCCTTTCCCTACCCCTCCCATATAGTGCCCACCTTCCTACATACCCATCTTCATGTTCTTTCTCTTATATGTTCCTCCCCCTTTTCCATCTCAAAAAAAAATCATTGGATTTCAGCTAAATAAAGCAGTCAATCTTCAGTCAATCACAGGCAACCAACCAATCAGGTTGTGTTTCAATGCCACGCCCTAACTAATCAAATTGTATTTGTACCTCACTTCCATTTTCTGTCCAGAAAGGCTATGTGAGCATCTTCTCCTTCTCCTGGTTGCTTGATTCTCTCATCACTCCTGGATCACTTTAACTCCATTATATTTACTCTATCTAAAGGTTGACTGTGGTACAGCCAAAAAATTCTATTCTTCCTGATACTGTCCCCATGTGATCACAAATGGTACAGTTAGACAGAATAAAGAACAAAACAACTACAATTCTTAGCTTGTTTTTCTCACAGAAAATATCGGGCTTAGAATGAACAACATGGTTATCAATAAGGCGACTGACAAAGGTTTTATTATATCAATAAGACAACTGGCAAAGACAATTAAAGAGTTAATATCAAGTAATGAACAAAGTTTTTAGAAATGATATATTCTTTAATAGATTGTCCAAAGATCAGCATTTTCATGGGTTAATAAAGGTAAATTAGAGAGGATGCATGCCTATCACTCATGAAGACTAGTATTTGGAATTATATAAGGGCAGAAAATAAACCCAATTCCTTAGCCTCTTAGGTATTGTGTCACATATGTAAATAAAATAAAACATTATCAGCACTCAATAAGAGCATGCCTTTGACTCTATGAGGTTCAGGAAAGAAAGTCTGCTTTCACAATGCGAGGGAAACAAGATCCTTCACGAGCCCTGTGATCTGTGTTTCCGCATTGTTCCCCTCCCAGGAATCTTAGGGAACCACTGGCCTGTTCTTTTTGTTTGGTTCCTGAATATAATTCTTAAGTCTGAGGTTTTCTCTTTGAGATTTCTAAAAGATTTCAAGTAGAATAAAATTTCTAGAGATCTTAACATTATAAGTATCATCTGCATATGAGGATTATTAAATATAATTAGATAGTTATATTTAATTATTTTATTCCTGTCACATACTGACCTTGCTAAACTTGCTTCTGTCTTAAAGTGAATCATCTACTCATTGATGTGCTCTGAGACGTGGGTGATGTCAGAGCAACTGCAATCTGTTGATATGGGGGAAGGGGAAGCCTCAGCCTCAAGGGATAGAAAAAAAAGTGACAATTTAATGATCAGTATTTCAACTTCCTTAATAATGAAAGTTTAAACATCCCTTTGAAAGAAAACATGATTTTTCACTATACTTATTAATATCCCAACTTCAGATGTCACTTCATATTTTGACTCAATAGATCTATGATAAGACCACGACAAGTGCAATACAAAAAATTCTGCAGGTGATCCTGAGTACAGTAATACTGTATATGAACTTTAAATAATATATTAAATAATATTCACTTTCTTGTCGAAGTTCTTTTAGTAAATGAAAAAAAGCAGCAATGAAATGAAAAAGGCATCTCAGAATAAAGGCTATCTATGACAAATCTATAGCAAACTTTACATTAAATGAGAGGAAAACTGAAAGCAATTCCACTAAACTCTTCCCTTGGTCATAATAATACTAGAAGTCTTAGCTAGTGCAGTAATTCAAGGAACATGAAATAAAAGATATTCAAATAGGAAAGGAAGAGGTCTGAGAATCCTCATATGCAGATGATAAGATTCTATGTAAGAAACATTAAGGAATCCACCAGAAATCACATTGCAGGCTTCTTGAACTGCCAGTCCCCAAATTATAACACGGAGACTTCTTATTAACTATGAAAGCACAGTTTTAGCTTAGGCTCGTATCTAACTAGCTCTTACAACCTAATTAACCAATTTCCATTCATCTATGTGCTGCCACATTCTTGTGGATTTTCTCTCTCTTTCTGCATGCCCTGCTTCCTCTGCATCTGGTTGGCAACTTCCCCTTTCTTCTGCCCAGATCTCTCTTTCCAGAAGTCCCACCTATACTTCCTGCCTAGATATTGACCATTTAGTTTTTTATTTAGCCACGCACAGTGACATATCTTTACACAGTGTAGTCAAATAACTCACAACAAATCTCTTAGAATTAATCAACACTTCAGCACAGTAGCATACAAAATCAATAAGCAAAAGTCCATAGCCTTTCCATATACCAATCATATAATATATTGTATCTATTCATTCCAGACAGGACACAAAGAGACAGAAACAGGATTCTATAGATGTCTAGCTTGGCAAACCACTGAGTTTATTGGAGCTATTTGGACAACTCAAAGGCATCACCAAAAAGTCTCTCCCACAGCATGGATAAGGGCTCATAAAAACTGCACCAATGAAGACTCCATCCCACATGCCCTGATTAACCTTTTGCCTCTGATGTATTCTACAGTCTATTAGGAAAATGGACAGATGAACAAAGCCAGTGGTGACTGGAATCTGAGGTGAGGGTCACATGACTTCCATCACTCTTTCTAGGATACAATGTTAAAAGAATTATTACCACTACAACAAAGCTAGATATAAGTTATTCTGCTATTTATCTCATTGTCCATGGCCATAGGACAACTCTTCTGTAGGTCACCACAGCAGAAGTTCTGCTTTTGAGATGTCATGTCATTTCATGCCTCAAGGAAATAGTTCCACTATAACATCTCCCGCCCTTTCTCAGCCCTTGGCACACTTTTACTGTTCCTCCATACTTAACCTCTTTAGCCATGAGTATGTCCAGGCACTGTGCTGGATGCGCTAGTTTTATCGTCTTCATTATCAGGAAGAGAAATTCTCTCACACACTCTTCTGGCTGCTTTTCCTTCTCACACATTGCAATCCTGGATATGGACATGGAATTGTATCCCCCATACCCTTAATCTTTCACTAAAACAATACAACTTCCACCTGCTGCAAGAACCTTTAGCTTTGAAATGGTGGAAATCCTTCAATTCTCCACACCTCATTTCTGGGGTTATCTACAGTCTAAATGGTCACTCTAAGTATTTTTTGTTAGTCTTACTCTGTTTAACTCTAACCATGAGGACTTGTGTTTATTTCAATGGCATCAATTCTGAAACTTCCTGTGCTTGGCTTTTCATACTCTTCATACTCTTATAGTGGCATTGCTCTGACCCTAACCATAGTTACTTTTCAGAATTATCTTTAATATTGACTTTTGCCAATAAATATACTCTTTTTATATCCTATTTTCATATCATTTTTTAGTTTCTTACGTGTGGCATAGAGAAGGCCAGCGATACAAGTCATAAAAAATACTTCATTAGGAATTAAAAAGAGAAAAACAGAATTTATTGAAATACTCTACATAGAGCAGCTGGCAAACCCAGATAGTGGACTGTACAGCTAAAAGCAGGTAGAAAGCATTTGTAGCAGCTCAAAAGGAAATCACTTGATCTAATCTCACAGACCATTTGGGCAAGGTCCATAACTGCATAGATATGCAAAGATCCCATTATTTTACTATGTTGTAAATTTGACAATAGATGTTCTTTATCTAGAGATTGGTTATTCGTGTAAGATAACATGGATCATTAGAAATTAGGCTCCCCTAGACTGCAAAAGGCATCAGGGGTCTTAAGGGGACAGATTCTGTGTAAGCTTGGCCTGATTAGGGTGTATTGCTTTGTCTTTTGTCTCTACAACTTTCAACATTAATCTTTCTACCTCACTCCACGTGAGCAGCCTGGCTCTGATCATTTTTACCTTACTGACACCTTATAATCCTGTAAACTATTACAACTTTACAGGAATGCATCCCCCCTTGATGTCATTTTTTCCTTCATTACTCAGCTTAAATTCCTTTCTCTAGTGTTATGGTACACATTTTCAACAAAGAAAGCTATGTTAAACTCCAAGGCTATTGTATACATAGTGCTCATTGATACAAACCACAGAAATGAAATTTGATTACTTTACACACAACATTATATCTGTCATCCACTGCTGCCACACAATTAGCTGTGCTATCTAACCTCAGACCCTATTTCTACATACTATATTCTGTCTTCCAATAACATCTTCACCTTAACAACTGTCAACTCTTTTATGATGTCAAGTTTTAATTACCAACAGAATCATTTACCTGATTATAAGAATAGTGAAATGTGTGACTTGTAATTTTAGATTCTACTTTGTTTGACTTTTGTGGTGCTAGAAATCAATGCCAAACTTGTGTTCATGTTAAGAATACCTTTCTATACAACTGTCAAGGGAGTTTCCCCGATCTCAGAGGCTCATAGAGCTGAGAAAGCATAGAGCCAGAATCATCTGTCTATGAAGAGAGATCACTAAATGAAAGCCTTGTCCTTCTGAAGCTGAAACACATGAAATGGTGTGTTAGCATTCATGGGACAACAGGCAGAACTCAGAGGAGATAAACAGAAGCATTTTCTTTAGTTTTTCTCCAAATTTCTTTCTGGAAACAACTCTAGTCAGCATTTTATTTCTACTATCCACCAAACTGCCATTTTTAAAGTTTTGTTTTTATTTCATTTTACCTTCCAACCACAGTTTTCCCTCCCACCCTTCCTCCTGCCAGCTCCCTCCCAGTTCACTCCCATCCACTCCTCTCACAGGATAAGGGCTCCCATGGGGGTCCACAAAGCCTGGCCTATTAAGTTAAATCAGGGCCAAGCCCATTCCCCTTGCATTAAGGCTGAGCTTTCTTAAAGAAATTAGCAACCTCTAAGGGAAGAAACAAATTGAAACACCAATATGCAACCATGAATGCATTCATTTAAAATACTAGTCACTTTTGCCAAATTTGTTCATACTTTGATACTTTACTTCAATCTTAAGATTCAAAATATGTTGTTCTCTCACTTCTCCATCTCTACCATGAGATCTGGGAAGATTCTTAATTACCAGAGAGAAGTCTAGGTCCTCACCAGTCTTCAGGCCACTCCAGAAGAATCTATGCACCAAACATTCCTAATTAATCCTTTTCTTCCATTAGCTTCCCAAGCTATTTATCATTGTACATTTGCTGAAACCAGAGCTTGGGCTTAGAGTCCTCTTTCTTGTTGTGTCTCTAATTATTACTCTTGGATAACCTTTTTGAGTTACTCTTCACTGAGGACGTCTACTTATGGATATGCTGTTCATATTCGTAGATTCTACCTTTTCCCTATTGTCAATATAGCTTGTCATTCTAATTTACAGGGCACCAGATAATGAACCTCAGACAGTACAGATTTTAGTTCAACCTTTACAAGCTATCTTTTTTGATAGACTTCTGCTCATCCCCTCAGCCTATGAACTTTGAATATGCTAATATTCAGAATCTGACCTATTTCTATAATCTAAAGAACATATAATATATATTCTATATTCTTTTATAATCATAAAACAATGTAAACTGAAGATACATACTAGAAATTGAATCATTTTTCTTTTCATTATTTAAAGACACACTGTGGTGAACAGTTAAACACTGAGAGTAAAACTGTGAGAGCAAAATTTAGATTTAAATAAAAGTTTAAAATAAAATATTAGAAAGCCAGTAAAATTAAAAGGTTAGGGGTTTAAATTGAAAAGATGAGAGAAATGAGATTTAAAATAAGAGATAAAGTGCATGAAGCCAATGAGATAAAAGGTTAAGCACATTAAAGATGAGAAAATAAAAAATTAAGATAAAAGGCTAAAGCTCTTGTGAGAAAAAAGTTAAATATGCAAAAGAAAAATGGATTAAGGATTAAAAATAGAATGAGAAACTTAAGATGTAAGGTTGAAGAATGTTAAACTTGAAAGGTAAAGAACATTAGGAGAAAAACGGTTTTAAGTCAAAGCAAAGCTATAGAATGTGAGCACTGAAGCAAGTTGTCCAGAGGACATGGAGCTAGGCCATCCGTGAAGAATGGGTTTGCTGTGATGCCTATGGCCTGTCCTTCGTTGCTCCCAAGCATTGTGTCCCTCCATGCTGAGAAATGGGAGTTACTTATAAATGGCTCACTTCCTCATAAGTCTCTGTGGAAATCTTCCCCACAGACAGCTTTTGCCTCATGTGTACAATGTCGCAGTGGGTATGAGTTCTGTGTCTACACAGGCAGCATGCAGTGTGGCTTCTGTAAGCCTCAAAGGAAAGACTCTAATATATAGAATCAATATTCATAACATACAGTCGCCTCTGTGTTAGTTTGCAAATCCCGTTCCCACTATTTTCGTTTAACCTTTCTTTAGACCCAAGGAAGATAAAGAGAATTTGCACCTTAGGGAGGACAGAGGCTACCAGGCCTCAGAGCTCTTAGCCCTAGACAGAATAGACTCTGGGAGCATCAGCGTGAGGAGAGAGAAGAACTAAATGTCCATCTGAAGATGAGATACAGGAAGCCCTATGTTAACATTCTTGAAAGAACAGGCAGAGCTCAGCGTGGGTAAGAGGAAGGCTTCCCAATTTTTTACAGCAAAACCCATGTGTAAGGGAAGACTCTTCAAACGGAGTCACCGCAGCAAGAGGGGTGTCTGTAAGGACCTCCATGCATTTCAATGCAATCCGGTCCCTATTTTCTGCTGGCCCTGCCATATGCAATCTACCCTATAGCCATTTGTGCGTCCACCTGCTGCCCTTGCTACTGCAGGTAAGAAATGAGAAATTTTGAGGGCGACTGCCCTCCCTGGATTTTCATGGCCTCGGCATGAAAATATTTAGTGCAGGTGCTTTGTGGGCAGTGAACTAGTGAGGAAGGTTCATGAGTGCTGTGAGCCACAAAATCACCCTTCTGCCTACAAGAGGTTGTTCCAGCCTCGGGGCCAGTGTGCACTGTAAATATCAAGGCCAGCTTTTGCTGGAAAATTATGGCTTCCTGTGGCCTCATTAAAGAATTTCCCTTCTAGGCTTTCTCAGATCCTGCCATAGGGGGAAAAAACTATTTGCTACTAGCCTTTAAAAGGCACATTTTAAACAAATGATTAATTAGGAAAGCCCTTTGGGTTTGAAAGAAGTACCACTGGTAACTGTCAAACTGGAGTATTTGGTGTTCAAAAGTTTCTGGAGAGAGTGAATGGAGATAATCATGCAGGCTTCAGCCTCTACCTCTTATAATATCAAATTTCCATAATATTGTGACTTGTTTTTCCTTGCTCTGGAAGTATTCAGGGAGAGACGCAGCTGGGCACATGAGAAGAGATGAACAAGAGCATCAAGAAGATGAAGCTCTGCAGGTAAAACAGAAACGCATGAAACATCACTACAGAGTAAAGCCTCTCCAGAATAAAAAGCAAGACTTGAACGTCACAGAAGAGTCTAAAATGGCTCTCATTTATCTCCTGGATGATGAACTTTTGTTCCTTCTAATGTCCCCTTCTTTTTCTATCCATTATCTTCCTCTAGCCTTTTTCTTCAGAAAGAGACCGCATAAGTAATTTTGAAAATTTATTTCTTCATCTTTTGGCAATACTGGGGATTAAACCCAGAGCCTCACACATGATACCTGTCATACTATCTAAGCAAACACTATCATTCTGAGTCTCACTAAATTGCCAAGGCACTACTTGAACTTGAACTTCAGCAAAAGGTGGCCATGACTGTGGTTCTCTTGGACCTGCCTCCCAAGTAGCTATGGCATTTTTACGTGTCATGTGCCAGAGATTGCTCTAAAAAATGAAGGTTGCTAATTATCACAAACATTTCTATTGACTGCACGTTGTATGTGAAACTTAGGGTGTGATAAAAAATAATGTAGAATCTTTAGTAAGTCACACAGTCTAGGCCAGCTTCAGGCACTAAGATACCTCTCAACCATTCATTTGGCGGTACAGTCTCTTGTATGCCACCCTTGTCTTTCTGAGAAAAATGTAGAGTGTTTCTTATCACTCTTTATAGATTTCTTATCCACATAATTATTAGTTTGTTTGGCAGGAAAGAGTCTACTAGTATTGTTCATACATCAAATATCAATGTATTAACAATCCCACAACTAAAGACGTCAACATATGGAAAATAGGTATCATACAGATATCAGAATGTGTGTGTGTGCATGAGTGTGTGTGGTATGTGTGTGTTGGCATTCTCCTTCATTTTTATATCTGAGAGCTGGGAACTTAGCTCAGGCCTCACATAGATTGATGAGTACTCTAGAACTATGCTATACCTCAGTGCCCTGAATATTTTTGGAAGATAAAACTCATCCTGATACTCAATGTTTGGATTGCAAACTAGAATACATTAGGAACATTTATGTCAAAATAGTGCTGTGGATGATTGATCATGTATAAATCATTAGATCTTATTAAGAACCCCAAGTGAAAGAGACAAGACTATCATCTCAGAAGCTGTCAGCAGGGAGCACTAGGGTACAGAAATCCTGAAGGTAAAGGGGGAAAAGAATGTGCAGTCAGAAGAATCAGAAGACAGTAGGCTGTTCTCGCCACGACATCCCCAGCATCGGATTGGATGGAGGGGGGATTTGTAGATAAACCATACTGGTGAGAAACCTGAATTCCACTTGTCTATAAGGAACCTCAACTGCTAAGTCCCAGAATGAGATGAAATCAATAAATTACATAGAATGTTTCAGAGCTATTTGAACATAAAAGTTACATTTCAAATGACTCTGTGATGTAGATATATCTCTAGTTCGCTAAAAGCCAAATCTGTGTTTAGAAAAGGGAGGCAAAAGGAAGCCATCCACATCATTAGAAGCCTGATTTTGTCCTTCAACAGGATGTACAGCCCATGCATTCCTGTTGAGAGCCTGGGTACTTGAACTGGTAAACATGCAGAACAAAAACCTGTCTTGAAAGATATGATCTTTTGTTTTCCAACTTTATCTAAGGCAAAGCACTATTTGATCAAACGTTTTCACATGTCTAATATACTTTGTCATCTGCTACCAACCTCAGCAAATCAAGAAGTAAAGAACCAATGAAGTAAGCAAATTAGTTCTAATGAGTCTACCACCTCATTTACACCCAGCTTTGATGCATAAGTAACTGACATGTCACAGAATAATTAAAAGGCAAGAGAAAGGTTCATAACAGTATTGTTTTTTTCTGTTTTTTTAAAAGTATTTTTGTAATGACATTGGAAACACAGACTGGCCTAATCAAGAGACACTTGTTCCTTTGTGGTCTTTATTGGAGCATTATGAGGACAGGTTTTAGATGTTTAATTAGAAGAGGGACACAGCGTGACATATTTATGTCTTAGTTGGATGCAAAGTCTCACCTAATTTCCAACATTGTTCAATGATAAATATTTAACAGGAAGCCATGCAGAGATGGAAAGTACTCCACACTGAGGAAGATGCAGCATGCCAGAACAATAGTGAGCCAAATGACGGCATTTTGCAACTGGAAGCCACAGATTTATAAAAGAACCAACAGAAACACTGGAACTACCACACAAAGAGTACTGTGGCTGGGAAATGGCCATCTGCATGCTCATTTTCATTCAACCAAATGTGCCATATACTTTTCCCTAGTGACACAGTTTCATTTAAACAGGCATAAATGCATTTATTTAAGCACATCTCATACTTAAACACATACATGAGATTAAATGAAAGAATTCCAGGCAATGGAGACCAGTCTCTATAAAAGTGATGGGGGCTGGAGTCTTGGCTTAGTGATTATGAATATTTTTTTGTTCCTGAGGACCCAGATTTGATTCCTAGCATCCATATGGTGACTCACAACCATCCATAACTCCAGTTCTGTGGAATCTAGCTCCTTCTTCTGAATTCTATAGATATGCTCATGGTGTACATGAATCTGATTGAAACACTCATATACATAAGTAAATCTAAAGTGCATTTCTTAAGTAAAATGAAGGATATTCCTGCCACATTCTGATACATGTGAAATGTCCTGAAATTTGTCCTGATAACAGTCAGCTCCATCTACACTCTCACAGAAGATGAACCACTATCAGGGACTCATGTCTTCTGTCAACTGTGGGCCTCATCTGTCTCCATCATGTTACCACAGCTCATTTAGAAATTAAAACTACACAGCTAGTATCCCATAAAAGTTTCAGGAGTTCTATTTACCACTCACCAAAAGATAAATGTCAAAGTCAATAATATGCCAGAGAACTCTTTAAAAAAACTATCCTCAACAACATGGCTGTCTAAACAGGACCAGAACAAGGACAAAAACAATAGCCATCCTAATGTAGACTTAGGAAAGCTCCACAGGCCTTAACGTTCCACAAGGAGCAAATAAGGAATGCTGAGAGTGGGAGAAAGAGTCTTCTGAAAAGAAAGCACAGCAATCCCAAATGGTCAGTCCTGAGAACATATGTAAGCTTAACATATGAACATGGATAGTATATTTATGTATTTAGGTATTTACGTGTAATACAAAAATTAAAGAAAAAGGTTACTGTAGGGAGAGATCAGGTACCCAGATGACCATGTCCCCTTGGGTACGTGGGATGATTCAGGGGATAAAAGAAAGAACAGGTGGGTGCTCACAATATCCTAGATGCTGGTCATGTTTTGGAGGGCAGAGGACTTCCCAAGTAAGTGATTGTTCCTTTTAATAAATATCCTTGTTTCCCCATTGCATTGATTCTTCATCAGGTTATGAATTTAAAAGAGATCTTGGGTAGTGGTATATGCAATGGGTTGGAAGGAGGAAAAGGAAAGGTAAAAGGAGGAAATAATAATTTCAGGAAATAAACTTTAAAATAGCTATTTGCCACTTGGTTTTATTTTCACTAGAGTTTCTTTTAATATGCCCCAAAACACCTTCAAGCTTCTAGGCAGTCTTTAGTGTACAATATTTAAAAAGCAGTGAGAGTCTTATATTTGTTTTATTTGTAAGTTCTCTACCCAGAGAATACCGAAAAGCAAGGAAATAAGCAAGAGCTCTATGGGCATCACAAGGCCTTCGACAATCTGAGTTGTTCTGGTTCCTTTTGGTTTGCTTACTCATTCCTTTGTCATTTCTCTCCTCACCTTTCTCCACAAAAGGAGGAGTCAGATATCTTGTGTTAATTGTTTTCCCTAATGACAAAGGCAACAGAGAGCTATCCACTTTCTTCTCCACTCCGATACTTCCTCTATGTTTCTCCCCCCACAAGTGATACAATTGTCTTATATTGGTGAACTATGAAAGTGTGAGGGATGATTTGGGGGAAGTTTCCCTTGCAAACTAAAATACCTAAGGACCATGCACTTGCTGCCCGAACAGGGAGAGAACAGCTTCGGTCCATGGTAGAAACTCTCCCTTGTATAAAAATTAATGGCTAATGCAAATAACTTTTAACTAATAGTGATGTCTTCTAGGATATTTTACCTTTTGTAAGTTACCAGCATTATGCTTTGTAGTGGAAACATCAGATTACTGAGCAGTATGAACGCCCAATTTATACATTAAATGACTTAATAATCTTGGAAGCATTTAAATGTAAAGGGAGGTTAACAACAATAATAGGAATGAACAGTTTTTTAAAATAACATGAGGTCAGGTGTTCCTTACAACCTTTGTCTGTAATTAACTTGTACATATCAAGCTTGTTTTGTGAGCCACATTAGCCCCATATAACAGGGGAGTAAATGGAGAAAAATTCGGTTGCTTGCCTTGATACCCACAAACTGAATTGTTGCTCCCAGTATCTGAAACCTGGCAAGCTTGTCCCAGAGGATGTTTCCTTTAAAAATGAGGAAATGAAGGGAGAGAATACACTTGTGAGGGAACAGGAAATTTATCTAACAGCTGGGGAAATCATTCACAAAAAGGAAATACAGTCTCCTTGGTTTTGATTCCTGGAGAAGAGGCATAGTGACATGAACATCACCCAAGATGCAGGTTTCTTTCATTTATACACTGTGGAATAGGGAAAACATTCTGATGCTAGGATGGGAAACTCCAGCACTCAAGGATGTATGAAGGAAAGAAGACTACATGAAGCAAGGAATCTTCCTGTGGGAGAGGAGAGCACAAAAGCAACCTGAGAGTTAAATCCATAGGAAGTCTAGAAGAGCGATAGAAAAGTAAGCTTTGGTACTTAGAAGATTCTAGAAAAGAAAGCAGAATACCAAGTTGGAGGACTTCCCCAATATGACTTATTCTGTTAGGAATCTGAGCCTGGACTAGGGAGTTGAGGGACGTGAAATGAACTAGATGGCTCCAGGTATGTTCACAATTGCTCACTGACAAAATTCTATTCTACAGGTATCCCTACTCTCCAACATCTCTCTTGTCCATTCTCAATGAATCAGTTAGTTCATAGTCACCCATGGAATCCTCCTTGGTCACTATTCATGTGCTACTGGGTACTCCAAAAATCTACTAAGTGGATGAACCTTGGGGCCTTTATGCCTCTGTGTCACTTGCCCTGAGTTCTAGTTTCTAAAATTCCAACACTCATTTCTATGCTTATTTGTGGTCTGTGCTCCAATCTCTCTTACTTTGAGAGCACCCCTATCTTTGTTTCATTTTTTGTTGTCCAATACATTATCACCACCTGGTATGTAATTTCTGCTGTGTCATCCCTCCTGAATACAAGCCCCATAATTAGGCGTTATTGTGCTCTCCACTGTGGCAACTTAAACAGATTAACAACAGACACACAGTCAGCCTCTGTACTAAATAATGAATGACAAACACATCCTGAATTGCTGAGAGAAAAGCAATTGAACAGATGTAAGGAACTGAGAGTGCTTAGGCAAAATTCGGCCATTAACAATGTTTAGTTTTTAATCTACACATCAATTTATCACCAATGTAAACCAACATTTCAATATCAGGGGAGTTCACCTATACACTCAAATTCTAGGCATTCTTTTGGAAACTTAAAAAAATTGGCATCCACAGGGTGTATATTCTCATGCCTCAACAATTGTCTGAATGTGAGTATCAGCTGTCTTTCCCAGCCAGCCCTGCCTTCTCCAGCTGGCACACTCACCCACAGCTTCTTTCCAAACTTCAAGGCCAAGTGTCAGTTGCCATGCATCACTGTGATCACATTGTTGTATAAATTAAGGCAGAGAACTCTCCCTCTGTAGTGATGGCTCTGAAAACAACACAAAAACAAAGACTCGGGTGCCACATTATTAAGGAGCAGCAGGAGGGATTGTATTTCTTTGTCTAAATGAAGGCATGTCCTTCATCTAAAATGCCAACATCAGGGCACTTGTGTGATATATATTATCTACATAGCCTCTAAAATCACTCCAGTTTGCCACATATATATCCCACCCAATCTGAGCAAGAAGAAATGATGAACTATTCTGGGCTGACCCCATGTATACTGAACTTACAGTGGCCTTAAAACAAACATGCTGACTCTATCTTTGTGTCTACTCTTACTCCAAAATCACTTCTTATTAATTTTGTCTCCTTGAGTGTTCTGGGAAAATGTCTTTGGAAAGAGCTATGTATTGCTGAACTTATTTATAAATTATTACAAAACACTCTGTGTCGACCAGGCAGGAAAATGACACATGACTAGGAGTCATAAGGTTTACTTTTAGACCCACCAACAAAGAATACCTCTTTCACTCACTGCCTTGGATTTTCCCAAGAATTGTGCCAATCCTCACCAACAACCAAGAAAAGCAGTTATCTTTGACAGCCCAAGAAATGTACACCCTTTCAGAGAACTCTTCTCTCCCTTTTTGTAATAATAATAATTGATAATAATAAAATCAACCCTAGAACATCAGCAAAAAAAAGAAGGTGGGAGCACTCTTAAGATGTGTGCCAAATGTCCACCTTTGCTACTGCTGTTCTGTGTGTTGCTCAAGTCTTCATTTGAGACACAAAAGAAGCTGAATATTTGGGCATTATGGCACAAAAGGCCTTTAAGACCTTCTCCAGTACCAGCTTAAGCAAAGCTAAATCTTTATGTGTATCAGCCACAGCCAAGCCTTGAAACATGTCTACACAATGATAGTGATTGCTCCATTTAGTACATAGAAATAATAAGGAACCTATAGAAGAAATAACTAAGGGAAGTCATCAGTGCTAGAAAATATTAGAACCAGATAAAGCCAGGAAGTTCAACTCCAGACTGGATTCATAGAACCATCTGTTTGAATTACCTCAACAGCAACATTACAACAATTTTCTGAACTGATGCCTGTGAAAGTTGGATAGGAGATGTGGTGGTGGGACAGTGGTAGGTGGGTGGGTTAGAGATGTCCCACATCAATTAAAAAATTTAGCACAAGTATTGCCCCTACCCACCAGATTCCAGTACCCCCTTCGTATATCTGAATATGGCAAGAAAAATTTCTCCAGACTCAGACATATGTTGCCTGGAAGATAATGTAGCTCTTGGTAGAAAACCATTGCACTCAGGGAAAATTAAGATTTGTTAGCTGTCGTTGAGGGCAATACAAATAATCAGAGACCCGAAAACAAAGGTAGCAGCATCAATTTGTAAACATTTAGAGATCACAATGAAAACAAAATAAAAAAATCTTTCAGAAGAACAAATCAGGTCTGCTCAACTGTGAGTTGAAAGAGAAGTGGGGTAGGGTACAGTGGAGACTGCCAACCCATATCAAGTAATGACTTTTTCTGAGCAGTCATAATGTGCTTTTAAGCACAAGCATCCACAGTACTAACATTGGTTGATTTCAGTATGAACTATAGAAAATATGACTCTGAAAGTTAATGGAACAACAAAAGGAAAAAAGTGATAGAAATATGAAAATCTCCTAGCAAGGCTCTGTCCACCTCATTGGCCATCAAAACATAGTATTAATAACAACAACAGCAGAATTAGTTATGTTGGCCTTTAAATAGAATTTTCAAATGTTTAAAATTTTTTCTTTACAGAGTAAACATGTTTTTCTGACTTCATAAGATAGTACAGAAGCAAAGTTACAACCTGTTCCTCCCTGCCTCCTTTCAGTATTATTGCTGCTTCAACTAAGTGCTTGTGTTTGCAACCATAATTGTATGATGGCTTGTGCTATGAAGTAAGTACATCCTGTTTTGGAAGGCTTGGCTCAGTAAGATGTCAAGGTAACAAGCATTATTTCAGGTTGATTGATTACTGGTGAGTTCCAGATTTAGAATTAGTCATATGATTTAGATTCAGCAGTATATTTCACAAAATAAATATTTATTAAAATACCTAAAGTAGATTTCTAGCTATACAACACGGTGCAAATGATCAGCAGAACACAATGAAAATAGCTAGAGAGCTCTGTGTGTACATTTGACTATGCCTTGCCTTTACTGAGTAGAGAATAATGACATGTATGTGATTTAGCAAAGTAATATTTATTATTTTGTAGCTGTTTGACAGTTAGCCTGTGTGCAATAGTGCTAATGGGAGACACAGAGGCTTAGATAAGATGTTGGCTAACAAATAATAGAGGGCATCCCAAACTAGGTTAGTCATAAAGGAGATTGATAAGAACACTTCTCAGATGCTGTGCAAAAAACAAGGGGATTATTAATAACCAGGATGATGCATGGTGAAAAACAGCTTTAAAACACTTCTCTGGAAGTTCTCAGTTTTCACATCTAGGAATCCAGTTGGTCCTTTCAGAATCAGATCCAAATACTGGGGAAATCAGCTGTGTCAAGTAGGTCAGGATCTCTTGATAGAGAGGTCAACTATCTTAGTTTTATATTCGGTACAGAAAGGCATAACTGCACATAAGTAAAATCCAAGCTATCACATCCATATCTGGCTATTGATTTTGAGAAAGAGAAAAATATAAATAAAATATTTCAAGAACCATGAAAGTACAGTCATCGTGGTAAGATCACCATCTCAACAGTACAACTGTTGCATTCAAATTCTAACTCTGCCATAGTCTATCTGTGTGATATAAAGAGACTTGCAATACTTTAGTTTCCCCCATTTTCCAAAGCAAGTCATATGCATGACCATACCACCCTGAATATCTGACCTTGTACTGATGAGAACCGTTACGAAACCTTAAATTTTTAGTATAGGCCCTACTTGGAATGAAATGACAGACTCTAGAAATCCCCCCATGGAGGGCCTTACCCTCCCTGGGGAATGGAGTGGGGATTGGGTGGGGGACTGGGGAGACTGGAGGGGGAGAGTGGGCTTGGAAGGGAGAGAGAGGGAACTTGGACTGACATGGGAAGCAAGCTTGTTTCTAATTTAAATATATAATAAAACAGTGTTAAAAATCACTTATACTAGACACAGTGTTGGCTGGTGTTTAGATATTGGAGAGATAACCTTGTTGTGACTTCTTGAGTGTCCTAGTTTGCTTTCTTTGGTGCTAAAACACTATTGTGACTAACCAACTTGGAAAACAAAGGTTTACTTGGACTCCACTTAGCAATCTATCGCTCATGGAAGTTAGGACAGAAACCCAAGCATGAACCTGGAGTCAAGAATTCAATCAGAGATCATACAGGAGTACTGATAACTGGCCCCTTTCCATGGTTTCCTCACCTTGATTTTTTATACAACACAGGCCATTTGTTCAGGAATAACAGCACTCACAGTGGCTGCTCTCTTACAGACCAGTCAGGAAAATCCCCCACAAGCTTTTGTCTTCCAGGTGACTCCAGTTTGTATTAAATTGACAAAAACTAACCAGCACACCACCTATATCTAGGCTTAGATCATGACCCTTGGGCAACTTTACCTCATCTTGAGCCTGGATTTTGAGTGTTCTCTCTAATCTGAGTGTATTAGCAAGAGGACAGATGGCTGGACAGAGATAGAAAGATCCATAGATAGATGAAATAGAGTAATAGATAGATGAAATAAAAACTAGATACATAGTAGGTGATAGATAGATGACAGACAGGTAATAGATCTTTCATAGCAAGGAAAGATAAGTGTGTTGTACATGTGCATATGTTCATGTGTTTATGTGCGTAAACAAAACTATCTCTTACATTCCCCAGTTTCTTTATATGTGATAGTTTTATCCTTGTTTCCTTTTCAGCTTTCAAATTTCAAACACTTCCTTTTCTCCCTTTCTTTCTTTCTTTTTTCTTTTCATTTTTTTAATGTTTTGAGACAAGGTTTCTCTGTGTAACAATGACTATCCTGGAACTCCCTCTGTAGACCAAGCTGGCCTCAAACTCACAGAAATCTACTTTCTAACAGCCCTAAAAATTCAAGTTGACACCACATTTTCCTTTTGCTATGACACTTTCAAAATCAAACAAAATGAGTAGTTAGACAAAGTCACACACACCCTACCCCAGTCATGTGCAAGGATCTAGACAAATAAAAAAAGCTTCCAGTCTTTTGATGGTTGCAAAGAATGACATGGACACAAGGTAGAGGAGGTTGGAAAGAGATTTTTGTCATTAGAGATGCAATTTTTTCTTTGTATTATTTTAGTTTAGTGAACATATAAAACCCGGTAAAATTTAGTGGATCTGTGTGAGAATCTAGGTTAGCATTAGGGTGAGGGTTAATGCCAGGAGAGTCTGCTATGGCATGATTTCCCAGTGCTGACTGAAGGGAAAGATCAAAAATATTACTCATTCCCTTTTAACTCCAGTTTCATCTGTAGAACCTAGATAATGTGTACCTCATAGCAAGGCTTCAGACACTAAATAATGCCATGCATAGTGATTACAAAAATTTGCACACATCCCCAAACAAGCAATTGTTATAATAATAATGGTACATTATGATTATGTTCACGAAATTAGGATGTGTGGGAAATTCTGGGTCTGGGTGATGGGGAACATGTAATGAAGGTGTGTTAAAATTCTAAAACAGTCCAAGCAGTAGACTTTTTCACCTGCTGTTTACAGTTATTACATAGTAAGCCGATATATAGTTTCTTGTGATTGCAATATTCTGTAACAAGGTACTTTTCTCATCCTAGTGAAATAGGTCATAGTCTTATGAATGTGTTTTTAGAATGGTCCCAGCATTTTTCCTTCCTAATGGCCTCACAGCATTGGGCCTCAAATTTTGCTCACAAATCTGTTTGAAGGACCTGAGATAGGAAGTCATAAGTTAAAAAATACATAATGCTCCCAAGATACTTGTGCTCTCATTTCTATCATTCTTATATCCAACTAACAATTCAGGTGCACAGATTCAATAAAAGCAGATGCTGGGGCTGGCATTTTCTCTTTTCAGACATCTGAGGTATGAGTGACTAGCCACATGCACAGTGTAACTGAATCTCCAAGAGACACTGTGATCCTCCAAAAACAGTCAAGTACCAAAAGTCACAATTTTTGAATTCTGACCTATGTTTCGTCATAATAACTTAAGATATCTTTGGAAAGAAAGCAAACCCTAGTCAATAAAGCTCATCATCTATGCTTCTCTTAAAGCGCTAATTATTTAACTATAATATAAAATATGGAAATTGTGTTTGCCTTTAAGCTTTCTTAAGAAAGAAAAATTCAGTCTTATGCATTTCTCTAAAGCTTACAACATATGGTTCTAAGAACTTTGAGTAAAAGGTCAATCAGTTTCCTTTGACTGCAGGAATGTGCATAGGTCATTTTCAGAGGCTATCCAGTTGAAGAGTGAATGGATTTCTGAACACTAAATCAGGTTGGAATTCAAAACAGGGTAGAGAATGTGCTTCAGTATTATGGCAGGGAACTGGGCATGTCTGAGTCTTCTCAGTATCTCATTTCCCAGAGGAAGTGTTAGACAGCAACTGTAACATAAGGTGCAAGCAAAATCAGGAATCAGTCCTGTTGCTGCCCATGGTACTAATGGAGATACGAGGAGTGAGATGGGCAAAGAAATGCTAAACTGTAGTCACCAGAGCAGCTGAGAAAATGAGACGTGGATCACTTAATCATATTAATTTACATCTCTATGTATAATATATGTAGTCTGATATTTCTTTTTCATTCTCCAGCTCACTTACCATCTGAAATAACTTATATTCACCATAGATAATTCTATAGCTCAGATTTAAGCTGAAGAATATGAAAACTCATAAGTGGCAAACTTGTAAGTGGCAAGTAAAGGGCAACTTATAAGTGACAAACATAAATATCACCCAAAGTGAATACAATACATACACAGAATGGTGTCTCCACTTTGCTACAAGGAAAAATGTATGTGGTTATAGTCAGGAGAGCAGCATCTTATTAGACACATATTGTTCTAGTCTTTAATGAAGAAAAATCATGTGAAGGAGTAGACTTGTTCATTGTTGGATGCAAATCTTTCACTAGATTCTTGTACTGTAGTTGTGAGAATGGACCCTAGAGACCTACAACTACAGGGTGAAATCCATCACCACATTAACAGAGATCAGAGTTCCCATAGGAGGCCCCTAGACACTGTCTCAATAGGATCAAGAAGCATTTAGATTCTTTTAATCACTATCTTTGACTTGATGACCCTTAGAAATGATGGCAAATATTCTCTGGATGGAAAGGTAACCCATCTCATTTCTTCAGATCTTGTTTTCTTCTTCCTGCAAAATTGGTTCAAATAGTAACAGGTTAGGCACCTCTCCCAGTTTTCCTAAATCACACTCTATTTTCCTAATAAAATATGTCACTGAATTACATCTTGGAATTAATTTCTTTCAAGTTTCTTCCTATTCTAAGATCCCTGTGATGCTGGGTGGAAGTCATTAGCTATGTATGTGAAATATAACCTGGCCTCCTTGGTCCTGAGTTTCGGTTCATTTATCAAGGATAAATGGCATTCAAACAGCTGCAAATATAAGACATCATGGTACATTAGAGGTCATAATGAGTAAACAAAAGATTGAGAGATTTCTCTGTGATCTATTTTAGTAAACTGGAAAGTAGTGAAATACTACTTAAACGCTTAATATTTATAGTTGCTTATGAGGTTGTTCTTGAAAACCAGTTAATTCAATGTTCCAAAGATTGCAAGAAAGGTTTCAAATACCCCATTTTCATTTTTTCAGGAAATACAAAAACTTATTGACATATCAACAGTACAGATTATATGAAGTGTTAGGGGAGGGGATCACAAGGAAAGTTAAACATGTTCACAGACTTAGGGAAATAAAACTCATGTCATAAAAAAGAAAAGAAAAGTACATCCATGAAAGCAAATTGAGTTTAAAATTTAAAGGGAAAAACTGGTAGTCTGATTAGAACTGGTCACAGAATGTCAGAAAAACTATATACATACTGATGGAATAATTAGCCCAGATCTATGTGTCTTGGAACATCAGGTAGGAGCATCGGATGAAGGCAGCTGCCCATCTCCAGATGCCTATTTACATGCTTTCTTGCTTCTTTTCACAGATTTGTAAATTAAATCCAGCATGCCCATCCTTTGATACAAATTTCTTGTACTTAACATTTTGAAATGAGTCATTTTGTTCAATGCCGAAGAAAAGCACAATGCCTACTCCATTACTATTTTCAGAAACAGACATGTGCTTAAGAAAAGAACAATGCTTTCATCTGTTCTGAAAACCTGCACTAGCAAAATGTCACCTTTGTAAACCTTCATTGCTGGGAAATTGACTGTATTCATGTTTTGTGATTCATTGTTTTTCTCCCAGATGAAACTTTTTACAAAGTCTCCAAAATATTCTGGTCTATTTGTCTAGCACTCTAATGGTTTATATACCATTATTTGGACATTGATCTCAGATAAATCTTTTCCTGTATTTCCTTCTTCAACTTTTCACTTCAAAATGTGCAAATATCACTAGAAACAAATCCAGTCAAGCTTTAAGATTTAATATTCCACAAATATGGTCAAGCATGCTTCATACGTTATTTAGCATCTATAGTTTTTGGATGAAAGAAATCCAAACTCAGAAGCCTAAGAACTTAGAATTTATCCTGTATCCTTCCCCATTCTTTGGGGGATGTTGCAGAGTTTACTGCCAGCAGCATAGACATGGGAGTATGTGTTTTCTAACCACTTTGACTAACCTACTTTCCTTGCACAATGTCTATATTGTAAAGCAAACACAGAGTGTTGCAAGTTTAACCAGATAGCTGTTTCATGGGAGGCTATAGTTCCAAAAGTGGGTTCTACTATTATTAATCAGCATTGTTTCAGGTATTGAACATAGAGATACTGAGTAAATATGAGTAGGGGTGCATTTGTCTTCACCACTGGTACTTAAGGATTAATATTCTGTATTTCATTTCCTGGAGGACTTTGTAATCTCAAGGTTTCTTGGTGGAGATTATATTCATCATGGCTGTATCCTTGAAGGAATTCAGGACTGGATCTTCCTGGGGTAGTGAAGAGAAGGAATGAATAAAAGACAAACATGCAGATATATTAAAAAGCTGTGGTTGGATGGACTGGGCTCTCTGATGAAAAAGTAGTTGTACCTTAAAAGCTCAAAGTTTTTATTATATAGAGCTGAACAAGCATCCTGGTTTAGCTAATCTAGGTCTGAGTATTCTCTGTAGTGAAGCAGTCTTCAGACTGTAAACATGCAGAAGGAAAAACCTTTGGTGAACATCTACACACACTGTCAACTTTCACAAGCAGATTCCTGAGCAAGCCTTAGTCATCCCTCTGAGCCTTACCTTGCTTTGCCACCCCCATGGGGCAAAAGCGTTGGGCCCTGTCAACACCACACCATCACACAGGAGTTTATTCACTCAGAGTTTCCTCCACACCCAACACACTTATTTAGAGACATTTTTCCAGACTCCTCCTGATAGTTTCTTGCGGTTAAACTATTTGCCCATAGATGAGAGAAACTCAATTAAATTCCAGAACCTGATTCATATCTAAAGCTTCTGGTGACCGAGTGGTATCAGGGATAACAGAAATGTCCTTTTACTGTGAGAAACAACCCTGAATATACGCTGTTTATGTAATGAACTTCCAAGCTCAAGGTTCTTTGAAATCAGGAATATAAGCCACATTTGAAACTACCAGTCTGGCAAATGTTCTGCCTAACCTGAAATTGTCTGCTTCAAAAAGGCTGTAGAACAAAACATGCCCAGTAAACCTAATGGTGTGGGAAGCTGTCCACCGGACACAGCTCTTGGGAAACCACCTAAAGTTTGGGAGTCAAGAGTGCTTATTCTGCCAGACATTTCTTATTTTAAAAGGGAGATTCTGGGTTATTGGTGGACATTGGTAGAGACTGAACATTTGACAGGCAGACTCTTCAACTCACACTCCTCTCTAGAACTAGTTTTTACTAATATGCCAAATCAGAAAATCAGAATGGGATGCCATTTTCAATGAATAAGTAGAAGTGGTTTTTGTAAAACCAAATCTAATTTTCCCAAAGTTACAAATCAAGTATCACAGTAGGTTAGTCAGGTTCCATTTGTGCCCATTTTTTCTGGTTTGCCCCTCTCCCCCAACTCACACATGTGATACTTAACGTAGGTGGAAACACCTTGGACCTCATTTATAGGTACATATGAACAGTATGCTGGAAATGGAAGAAGATACTACAAGAATACCCACACAGAGGTCTGAATCAGAAAAAGCCATGATCCATTTAAGCCCTTATATGTGGAACACTTTGAGAAGGGAAAACAAATGGTACATCTTCAGTTAAGAACCTCTTACACCTAAACATTGATCAACAGGGCAATATTTGGTACTACCTTTGGTTAGGTACTTGGAACAAGTCTGAGATTGCTAACATAGAAGAGTTGTGGGTATAGGTATATAACTTAGATTTCTACCTTGTATTGTGCTCAAAAAAGTTACAATAGCCTTTGCCTTTGACTGTGTGTAACTAATTGTAGAAAACATGACATCATCCTGAATGCTGCTCTCTCAGGCTAGAGATTGGATTGAAGCATCATTCCTTAAATGAGGACCACATCTCCTCCTCATCAGTCTTCTTCTCTTGTTGTAAGCCTCACCATGTTTTGGTAAGCACACCTCTGTCCATCAAGTGAGGCGATGAGTCCTAAAAAATAGCTGACTTCTGTAACAATGCCTGTAGCTTCAGCTATCACTCTGAACATCTTGCCAGTAGTTCTCTTGCCCATCTACAGTTATATTTATTAATGTGTTGCTTATTTTCTCTTGTGATTCCAGATAAAATAAATTCCATATTTTATCCATTCTGGAATGTTCAATTATTTCTCTTCTCCCTAGACTTCACTGATACATTTCATTCGCCTGAACAATTACCTATCAAACCAAACTATTGAAATTAAGCATCCTGTAATTGTGCATTCACTTATAAACATTAAACTTTATGTGCAAAGCAAATATGTCCATCTTGCCTTTCCTTACACTCTCAGTAACATCCGTATCGATGTAAAACAAGCATTCAGTCAACACTCAAAATAAATATTTCCTTGGATTGACTGCTTTGTCAATGTTACCTTGTGACATTTTATGTAAAAGATATTTTAAAAGAAGTGTTGACAATCTGTTACACAACTATTCTTGCTTTTGTGAGGTGTATTCTCATCTGAATGTTTATCCTCTTTCTGTCTGATTTAAATGATCTCTGCCTTCTAACTGAAGCACGTAGAGTGTGTATGACTATGTATCCCACATCAATCAAGAGTCCATATTAGAGTGAAAAAAGCAATAGTTTGACTGCTGGTTTACTCTTTGAAATATAGAGCATTGCAGTTGCCATTAATATCTGTCACGATTAAAAACTGAGAAATTTAAAAACTAGTTATTTCAGAGCACTAAACTTGCTAGACAAATTTACAACCTCAAATCTGGGAAAACAGGCAGGGCAAAAGGTTCCCAATATGTCTCTACCTGTCTAAAGAATGGGTCTGCAGAGCCCAAACATGTTTAAAGTATGAAACTCCTGGGAACTATATTTCTTAAGGAACTCCCAGAATTCCAGAGGGTTAGGTCCTGATGTCCTTTAATTTCTTGGAGTGAAGGTGCAAGGCAATTTTTCTTATGATGGTAAAAGCAATTATTTGAAATCTGTCCAAGAATGGTCTCTATAACCACTCTCCAGGGAGAAGACTACATCATAGTTTTGGACTATGAAGAAAGACATCATTTTCATTGGCTGCCCCCCAGTTATATTTTTCCTCTTATTCACCTAAGAGAAGAATTAATCTAGAGCACCAGGAAAATATTTGTGAAGCCGACAGCCCAGAGACTGAGACATATTGAAAGACAGACCAAATCATAAAATTGTGGAAATTTTCTTTCCTTTGATGAACAGCACATAATTAACAACACAGTCTCTCAGAAACAACATACTAGGAGTCATAGCAATAAGAAAGGAGTCAGGAAAAAAGAAAATCTAAATCGAAAAATACAAAATCATATTTTATCTATTTTCAGAAAACATAACCTACATAGAGAAGTAAAGTTCTGATGACTCAAAAGAAAGAAGAAAAATCTATTAAAATCAATAATCAGTAAATTGCAGCATCTAATAGCAACATGCATTTTCAATAGTGTTACACTACACTGATAGCAAATTACCTGAAATGGAAATAATAAATGCAGTCTCTGTCCTGGAGAACTGGCTCAGCAGTTAAAAGCACCTGTAGGAATTTTTTCTTAATTACTTTATTTATTTTACATCGTGACTGCAGCCTCCACTCCCCTATCTCCTCCTACGTACTCCCCCGACCCTCCCCTCCTCGATAACTGTTCAGAAAGGGGCGTGCCTCGCATGGACTTCAGCAAAGCATGGCATGTCAAGCTGTCATAAGCCCAAGCACCTCCAGACCTTGTATTTAGGTTGAGCAAGGCAGAATGAGGAATAGGTTACCAAGAGCCAGTCAAAGCCTGGAGGACAACCCTGCTCACACTGACAGGAGTCTTCCATATGGCCAAGATACACAACTGCATTTATATGCAGAAGGCTTAGATTGGTCCCCATGAAGGATCCTTGGTTGTTGGTTCAGACTCTGTGAGTTCCCATGATCCAGGCCAGTGGTGTCTGTGGGTTTTCCTGCAGTGTTCCTGAAACCCCTGTTTCACCAATCCTTCCTCTCTCTCTTCATTAGAACTCTCCAAGAAAGGTATGTTTGAACCTGTAGTTTTTGCAGAAGACCTGAATTCAGATCCCAGTAACCACTTTGGATGACTCACAACTATCTATAATTTCAGCTCTAGGTGATCCTACATATCTGGGCTCTTCAGGCACTGGTATACACACACACACACACACATGCATGCACGCATGCATGCACACACGCACACACACACACACATACACAGAGAGAGAGACAGAGACAGAGACAGAGACACAGTTACACACCACGCATAGATACAAAAAATATAAAAAGTAATTTTTAAAAAAATAATCCATCCCATTCATACTACCCAAATAAAAACTACTTCAAAGTAAATTTAACAAAGGAAGTATAATTTCTATGGAGATAAAACATGAATCAAAGAACTGGGAATAGAATTCCATTGTTCATATGTTTCCCATTTTTATTATTCATACATCAGTTGATAGATGAAATCTAAGTTTCTTCTATGTCCTAGCCATAATGAACAGAGTGGCGGTGAACATGCTGAACAAGTCTCTTTGTGGTAGGATACTGGAATTAAGATCTTTGGATATTAGTCAAGGAGTGGTATGGCTGGGTTGTATGGAGAATATACGTTTTAGCTTGTCGAGACTTCTTCACACTGATTTCCAAACAGGCTGCTTGAATTTGCAATCCCACCAACAATCAGTAAATGTTCTTTCTCCCCACCACATCTCCACCAGCAATTGTTGTGAGTTGATTTCTAGAACTTAAGCATTCTCTCTGGAGTAAGATGAAATCTCTAGGTACTCATAATTGACACTTCCTGATTGCTAAGCACATTGAGCAATTTTAAAGATATTTTTAGGCATTATTATTATTCCTACTTTTGATAGCTCTCTGTTCAGAGCCATAGCCCATTTTTTTTTATTGAAACATCTTTTGGTGCCTTGATTTCTTTTAGTTGTTATCCTCTGAACATTAATCGTCTATCAGATGTGCAGTTGGCAAGGATTCTCTTCTACTCTTTCAGCTTCCTTTTCATCTGATTGACCACCTTTTTCCTGTAAAGAGGTTTTCAGTTTTATGAGGACCCACTTGTCAGTTGCTGACCTTAATCCCTAAGCAAATACTTTCCTTCCTATTCAGAAAGTCCTTTCTTCTATAGATTTCTATAGATTTCATCATCTTCTGTTTCACATTGAGGCCTTTTGATGCATTTGAAGTTAATTTTGGGCAGGGTAATATACTTGCATCTAATTTCATTCATCTACATGTCTACTTTCTGCTTTCTCAGCACCATTTGTTAAAGATGCTCTTTCCTCCAGTGTATGTTTACTTCCTTGTGAAATATGAGATGACTGTAATTTCCTGCATACCTGTTTGACTCTTCTATTTTGTTCCACTGATCCATATATCCATTTTGTGCTACTACCATACTATTTTTACTACTATAGCTCTCTAATAGAGCTGAAATTCTGATATGGTAATCCATGCAGCATTGTTCTTTTTGATCAGGATTGCTTTGGCTACATGGAAACCTATGTGCTTACATATGTATTATAGGATTTTCTTTCTTTTTCTATTTCTATGAAGAATGCCCTGTTGACCTTTATTGGAATTGTATCAAATCAATAAATTGATTTTGATATGATATTTTTCAAAACATAAATTCTACCAATCCTACTTATAGAAGGTTTTTCTTCAAATGTGTTCCTCAACCTCTCTCTTCACAGATTTAAATTTTATTATAAAGGTCTTTCCCTCATTGGTTATGTTTATTCCTAGACTGACTTTATTTTTGAGTCTATTGTGACTAGGGGTATTTCCATGATCTTTTTTTTGGTGTCATTTTTATTGGTGTATAAAATGAGTATATGTTTTATAATGTAATTTGTATACTTATTTTATAATCTGAAGCTTTGGTGAAATTATTGTTCATTTTTAGAGGATTTTGGTGGTATTTTGTATCTCATATGTATATCAGCAAATGGGTATGATTTGATTTCTTTCCCAATTTGAATCCCTTTAATTTCCTTATTTTGTCTTATTGCTCTAGCTTGGACTTCATACCCTGCACTGAAAAGGAGTGGGGGAGTGGACATCCCTGTCTTGCCCCTGAACATCAATAGAACTGCTTTGATTTTTTTTCTTTTTCAAATATGATGTTAGTTGTATTTGTTATATATTCCCTCTAGTCATACTTTCTCTAGGATGCTTATCATGAAGTCATGTTGAACTTTATCACAGGGTTTTTCTGAATATATTGAGAGGATCATATGATTTTGTCTTTATGTTCCTGTATAAGCTTTATTTCATTTATTTTCTTATGTATGTTGAAACTTATGTCTCCCAGATAAAGCCATCCCCAAATTTTATAGTTAAAGTCCTGTTGATTGTGGTAGATAATATTTTTGATCTAACTCTATATTTACTTTGCAAGTATTTTATTAAGAATTTTGGTGTGTGACCATCAAAGATATTGGCCTTTGGTTCTTTTTCTTTGTAGTTTCTTAACCCGGCTTTAACATTAAAGTAATTCTATCTTCACTGAAGAAGTTTGGAAATATTTTTTTCTGTTTCTCCTTTTTCAATAATTTAAGAAGTGTTGGGTGTAGTTCTTTTTTGAAAGTCTGGTAGAATTCTGCTGTGAATTCATCAGCACCTAGGCTTTTTTTGTCAAAAGGCTTTTTGTTATTATTTCAAACTCCTTATATGTTATAGGTCTTTTAAATTATTGATTTCTTCTTGGCTTAACTTTTGTTGTTCAGAGGTTTCTAGAAAATTGACCATTTCTTTTAGGTTTTCTAGCTTAAGTGAGAATATAATTTTTAAATATTTCCTTATTGTGAATTTCTTTGGTGCCTTTTGTAATATTTCTTTGTTAGTCTCTGGTTTTATTAACTTAAATTTTTGCTTTCTTTCTTTTGACTATTTTATCTCAGGTCTGCCAATCTTGTTATCTTTCCAAAGAGTCAACTTTAGATCCATTGAGTCTTTGTATTGTTTTGGCTTCTATTTCATTAATTTCTATACTTTTTTATATATCCCCTTTTGCTGGATTGGGATTTCTTTTGTTCTTAGTTTTATAAACTCTTGGTTGCACCATTAAGTTATTTGTTGTGCTCTTCCTCATTTGTTACTATAGGCACTCAGAGCTATGTATTTCCCACTTAGGGCTGGTTTTAATGTGTTCCAGAGATTTTGCCATGTTTTGTTTCCATTTTCATTTCATCCAGGTTTTCTTAAATTACTTGATTTCTTGTTTGACCCACTCATCATTAAGTAATATATTATTTAATTAAGATAATTTTATAATTTCTAGAGATCCTTTGGCTAGTTATTTCCAGCTTCACTGCCTTGTATAGAATTCAAAGAGTAGTTTCAGATTTTCTGTAATTTTTGAGATTTGTTTTGTGTACTCGGATGTGGTTTCTTTTAGAAAAACATCTACAGACTGATGACTAGAATGCATACATTTTGTTATTTGGGCAGAATATTCTGTTGCTATCTGTAAGCCAATTTGATGTATGATATTATCTAACTAGTACATTTTTCTGTTTGTTAAACGGGTGACCCCTCTATTGGAGAAGGAGGGACACTAGAATCACCTGGCATTTATCACATTGAGGTTAAATGTGCTTTTAAGTTCAATAGTATACTTTTATTAAACTGTGTTGCTTCTGAGCATGGTAATGTAATCTTGGAAAAGTGATCCATTAGTCAGCATCAATTGTCCTTCTTTATCTCTTTTGACTTATTTTGATTTGAAACCATTTTGTCATTTGTTAGGGATAGCAATTGCTGACTGCTCCCTGATACAATTTTCTTGGAATACATTTTTTCATCCTTTTACTCAAAGGTGGTTCTTATTCTTGAAGGTAAGATTTGTTTCTTATAAACAATACAAAATGAATTTTGCTTTTCAGTTCTTTCAACTAAGCTATTTCTTTTGAATATGTAGTTAAGGATATTAAGACTTAAAAATATTACTGAATGTTATATGTGGATATCTGTCCTTTTTTGTTGTCTTTCAGTTCGTGTTTTTGTCATTTTTTGATCAGTAATTGCAGCTTCATTTTTGTCCTTTGGTAGCCTCTAGGCTGTGTTCAATATAAACCATTGCTCCCAGTACTTTCCTATGGGGCTTTTTTAAGCCCATTAACAGGATAGGATATTATAGGCTGTAGAAAATAGGGCTATTTCTCCTTCAAATATGGCAGATGGTTTTGCTAGACAAAGTCATCTGTCAACTTGGGCTTTTAGAACTTGTAGAACTTTCTTCAGACTCTTCTGGCTTTTGGAGTTTCTATTCAAAAGTCAGCTACTATTCTGATGGGTTTTCTTTATATATGGCTTTTCTTATTTTGCTTACAATACTGTTTCATTGTTCTGTATAGTGTTTTAGCTATAATATACCATGAGGAGTTTCTTTTCTAGTCCTGTCTAGCTGTTGTGCTATGTGCTTCTTGTGTCTGTACAGGTATGCCTTTGTTTAGTTTGTAGAATACTTATATTATGGTCTTGTTGTAGATCTGGTCTATGTCATTCACCGGTATTCTTCCTCTTTGGTCTCTAATTCATAGATTTAACCTTTATGTGGTGTCCTAAAGTGTTCCTGAATACTCTGCACATTCTGCACTTTCGTGTGTGTGTGTGTGTGTGTGTGTGTGTGTGTGTGTGTGTGTATGGTGTTCAACAACCATATCCTTTGGCTAAGTGGCACAATCGTCTCTTCTACTTGATCCATTCTACTTGTAAGAATTTTTCTGTATTTTCCAATTGGGTTATTAATATTTTCAACTTCATCTCAATTTCAGCTTTAATTTCTTCATAATTTCTATATTGAAATAAATTTTCAAATCTTTAATTATCTTTGTCATTTTATACAGTTGGATATTTGTGTTTCCTTGGATGTCAGTCAGGAATTTATACCTATCCTCTTTGAATTCATTGATGCATTTATTCCACCTTTGGTGATTTAATTAGGAATGGCCCCCATAAATTCATATATTTGAATACTTGGTCATTAGGCAGTGGCACTACAGGAGAGATATTATTAGGTGTGACCTTGTTAGAGGAAGTGTGTCCCTGGAGGTGGGCTTTGGAGCTTCAAAAGCTCAAGCCAAGCCCAGGGGCTCTCTTTTCCTGCTGCCAGCTTATCTGTATGTAGGACTCTCAGTTCTTCTCAAGAACTATGACTGATTGCCTACCACGATGCTTCTTGCCATGGTGATAATGATCTAACTTTCTAAAACTGTAACCAAGTCCCAATTACATGTTTTCCTTTATAAGAGTTTAATAAATTTCTTCACAGCATTAGAACACTAAGACAATGCCTGTCTTAAAGTTGCTGAATACATTGATAATGTTTATAATTGTTCTTTAAATTATGTATCTTGGAGTTTTTCTAGGCTATTCTCATTGGAAAACATTTGTACTAGAGGTGTGTTTCTTATTTGTTTGCTTGTTTTCCCCTCTTCAGGGAGAGCATATTGTCTTCACCTTTCATGGTGTTTCTCTTTGGGAATGTGACCTAAGTATGTGTTCTTTTTCACTGGTTGTTTATTTGATATTGAACTCTAGTTTCCTGAAGTTGAGTGTAATTTTTATTTTATTTTATTTTTGTCTAAACTTGACTTATTTCAGATCAGAGCTGACAAACTAGTAGGTCAGTCTTTTAGGTACTTGGTCCTGATGGTTGAGTAGAGACACAAGGGTAATTTCATTTCATCAGTAACCAAAAAGGCATGGATCATGCAGTCCTTAACTGGGTCTGACTAAGCTGGTACCCATGTTGGTACAACTGGAACCGAGCCCATTTAGATGTAGACAGGGATGGCATAAATTGGTTTTGAGACACTAATCTGTCTGGTTTGATCACACATGGGACTTTAAAGCTATATCAGAGGGGACAGGGATAACACTATCAGGGACAGGGGCATTCACACAACTAGGCTGTGCACAAGCTTTGTGACATAATGTATTCAGGACCCTTTACTTTCCTTGCTGGGATGAACTATAGCTCTTTTTACCATGGAAAACAAAATAAGCCTTTTACCCCTTAAGTTGCTACTTTTTGGGTATTTGTCACAGGAAGGAGAAAAAGCAATAATTCTATGTCCGTTGATAGAAGAGTGGATAATGAAAATATATAAGAAAGAATGAAGTCTTCTCATGTGTGACAACATAGATGGAACCACAAGATATATTAACAAATGAAGTCAGGCACAGAAAGACAAATACTGCATTCTCCTAACTGGAAAAGTCTAAAAGGCTGTACTGTCAGAAATATAGTATAGAATAAAATCCATCCATTACTGGAAAGAGTGGGGGTTTGAATGAAGAGTTGCTAAGTAGAAATAGCAGTGAGGTGGCTAGGAAGATTAACTTCTAACGTTCCTAAGCATTGTGGAAAATGGCAGTATGCAATATGAAACCATATTTCATAGTACCTTTCCTAGTAAGAAAGGATATTGACTGTTACCAATACAGAGAAATGGTAAATATTATATGTGCTGAATACAACAATCATCTTTACTTGATCATTACATTGTATAAATACACTGAAATATCACATTGTATATTGTAAATATTTAATAAATATGTAAGACTGTCATATGTCAATTCAAAATTTGAAAATTAGTCTCCAATGTCTCCCAACAAAATAGAAAGGGCTGGGAATTCTCTCAAGTTTTTGTAAAGCACAAAAGTTTTATAGCTAGTGTCATCCTAGGTACTGGCAAGGTATCAAATAATTTTACCTCCACATGAGCCATAAAATAGTTACATATTATCTCATCATTCCAACACAACACAGTTATTTTTAAGATTATAATATAATTACTACCTTTCTCCCTTCCTTCCTCCTCCAAACTTTCCCATGTACCTCTCACAACTCTCCATAGCCTCTTTTTTCACTATTACTGAATAAATATATGTGTATACATATAATCCATTCAGTCTTTAAAATTTCACTTGTATGTATGAGTTCAGGACTGACAATTTAACAGTGAACAACAAAATTTTGTTCTCTTCCCTGGAGAAGACCACTTCTCCCAACCCCAGCTTTTCTCAGCTGCCTATAGATCTTTTTAGGATCCAGGTCTAATGGATTTTCCCCCTGTCTATTTTGGCATGTTCACAGATGTCATTCTTGTTTATCTCAAATTTGGGTCATCAAGTTGGAGGGACTTCATGAGTGTAGCTTCTAATATTACTAGGAGACACAATCTCACAAAACACCCTAATCCTCTGTATCTTATAATCATTCTAACCCCTCTTTCACAATGTTCTCTTAGAAAATAAAGTGTTGTCTAGATGTAGCCATCAGGATGGAGCTCCGACTCTGCTTTATGATTGGTACAACACAGCTCTTAAAGATATAAGTATCTTAAGCGAAGAGTTAAACAAGGAAAGAAAATGTAAGATCCATATGTTAGCAAGTAAGAAATACAATGGCCATCAATTCCTAACAAAAAGTCCAATATGGAAAGCAACAACTATTAATCAAATATAGTAAAGTTACCAGGCATGATAGTAATTTATTAAGCCAATGGCTTAGTAATATACCAACAATAAGCAATTAGATAGAAATAAAGTTGTCTCTTACAAAGTTTAAATTAAATGCTTATGGGCAAATCTAAAATAATATGTAGGTCTTCTATGAATGAAACTACCAAAGTCACTGAAAATGTAAATACATCTGAGTAAAGACAGACAATATATGTTTGTGATGTATTACTGGGATGGCAATTTCTCATATATTGATTTGAATATTTAATGCAATTCAAATTATTGCATAGTATTTTGTATATGTTGACATAAAGTGATTTTAAAATTTACTCGGAAAGACAAATGTTAAAAATTAGCCAACATAATGCTATCAGAGAAGACTAAATATTGTGTATTCATAGAACCCTGATGGTAACACATGGATGAAATTACAATACCCAATAGAGAATGGCTTTCATCAAATAATGCAGAGAGATGAATGGGGCAGAATAGTGATTATGGGGTAAGGGAAGAGGGAAGAGAGTGAGAGGAAGAAGGAGGATGAGAAGGTAAAAGGAACAAGGAAATAAGGAAGAAAGGAAGGAGCCTGAAGAAAGATCTAGAATTTTTTCACAAAAATTTAACTCCAATTGGAGCACAGACTTAGATGATTGTTAGTGGGAGTGAAATGTAGAACCATCCAAACACTTTGGGAAGATACTTTTAATTTCTTGCAAAGGAAATCACAGTCTAATTCATAAGATCCAGCAATCATGTTCTTAAATGTTCTCTTATGATGTGGGAGCTCACCAAGTATAGCAACCTGCACATGAGTGCTTCTATCAGCTTTATTCATAGCCATGGCAGATGTAAGGTATCCAAAGTCTGCTTCAATATACAAGTAAATAATCAAATGATGATGTATCTCTACATGTACATACTACTCAAATAAAGATCTATCTATACATGTACGTACTATTCAGTTGTAGCAACAAAAACCAAAATTTTGAGTAATTAAACCATTAAAAAATTAACAAAGTTGGTCTGAAAACAAAACCTAGTATGATGCATGCTATGAAACACTGTAAGGTAGTTAGACAGGCAAGTAAATCTACAAGTTGGCTGATCCAGGAATTTCAGGATAATAGTAAGGTAGACTAGGTAAAATACATGAGATATTTTTAGGAGAGTGAAATATTTCTATGCCACTGTGATGTGAGCAAAATGACAGTATGCATTTGTCAACACCCATGGGACTACACAACACTTGATGTATGCAGATTAAATAAAGTACCACTTAGAAGCTTGGATGAACTCCAGAATGAAACACATAGAGTGGAAAAAAATCTATTACAAATGCATGGAACAACCTCACCACGTAAGGTTGGAAACATTGATGAGTAAGTAACTTTGGAAAATAAATCTATAAAATCAAGTCAAAGGAAAGTATACACAGGACGTGGTTTTATTTGATAAAGCTGTCACATGGTGACCTGAATTCGTAACTCAGTTCTTCTTGGTGTATGCTAGAACCAAAAGTTAAGCAAACATTTGTGGGCTGGGCAGTGGTGGTGTATGCCTCTAATAGCAGCACTTGAGAGGCAGAGGCAGGCAGATCTCTGTGGGTTCAAGGCCAGCCTGGGCTACAATGTGAGTTCCATGACAGGCTTCAAAGCTACACAGAGAATCCCTGTCTCAAAAAACCAAACAAAAAATTTGGGAGAATAGTGGAAGCAATGTTTTTCACCATTGAGAAGCTTGGAATAAATAAGCAAAGGGCAGAGACTAGAATGTTCCCTATGGTGGTGGATTAGTATTGGATACACCACTGTATACATCTGATTAGTTTAATCTGGGCACAGATGCCCCCATATCTGTAGATGGTGAGACAAATAAATTCCATTTGTCTGTTAGCCAAGATGTGTTCTAAGCAAGGACAGCATTATGGAAGAGCACATGTAGTATAAACCTAAGTTTCTGGTGTTCTTCTATAATAAATGAAACAGTCAGCTGTGGGAAATGAGAGACACTAGAACCAGACATGAAAACTGTATATGAGCCTGGAGCATCTTGTTGTGTCCAGAAATAAAGGATTTTTAGGACAAAAAACATACTGAAAGAGTGTCTCAAAAGTAATCAAAGATCCAACAATCTGAATGGCAAAATAAAGTAGCATTGGTTCATAACACAAAGAATAAAAGTAAAATCCATTTGTATACATTGATGTGAAGAAATTATACATTAACTAAATCAATGATCAGAGGAATTCTAAGCGATTTATGTAGAAATGCTGCCCATGTGAAGATGGACTGTGATTCTTTCTCTTTTAGTTCAGGTTTTTTTTTTGCTGTGATTTCTTTCCAAGAAATGAAATATGACAAGGAGCATCCACAATCCATTGAGCCAAGGAGAAACCTGCAAGACCTTCTGGAGTCATCTTGATCCAGGTTCACATCAGGGTTAGTAACCACCTAATCCATTGTTTGGTTTGGTTTTGCTTAGTTTTTGAGATAGGATTTCCCTGTATATCCCTGGCTGTCCTGGAACTCTCCCTGTAGACCAGACTGGCTTCAAACTCTGAGATTCACCTGCCTCTGTCTCTCTAGTGCTGGAATTAAAGGCATGTGTCACCAATACCCAGATCATAAGCTATTCTTAAATAAGGAGTAAATGAAATAACAAATACAAGTATAACATTGCAGGAAGCAAATTCATATATTTTCATAGGTATGATCCTGCTGAGTTACTCCCACTGGCAATATTAACATACTAGCTACAATACTCTAGGGGAAAAGTCAGTTTTCCTAAGATTTAACAAGTATTCAATAAAGATTCTCAGTGAGATCAGTGACACTTTCAAGCATATAGTCCATGGGTAATATTTTAGTTAATTTTATGGTTATGACAGAAGACTTGTCAGAAGCAACTTAAGAAAGTTTCCTGTGTTCATGGTTCATGGGAATGTGGTCATATCTTTATAGCAGTGACAGAATGCTAGCTGAAGTGGTTGAATTCAAAGAAGCAAAGGCTTGTGGTAGAGCTTATTCTGGTATTGGTGGACCAAGAAAGAGAATTGTGGACTAGATAAGTACTTTTCCCAGTAGAATGGTTGCCTGCCATGCAGGAGGTCCTAGATTCTATCCCTGGTATTACATAAACCATGTGTTATGGTGAATGTTTGTCATCCAACGATTACTGAGGTAGAGTCAGAGTATCAATATTTCAAGGTCGGCCTTGACTACAAAGTGAGTTTGAGGAATCTCTGTCTTACATGATATCAGGGGAGATAGAAACAAATGAAACGAGAAAAGTAAGTAGAATCAGAATGATGCACTCAAAGACGACTCTTAGTGGTCTACCTCTACCAGGTGATCCCTAGTTCCTGAAAGTTCTACTATTTCCCAAATCAGTACCAGCTGCTTAAAACTAACTTCTCAAATTCATGAGCTTATGATGTTCCTTTCATATTCAGCTACAACAAATAATAAGATATAGGTATGATCCTTCTCTATGACTTTATAGTGACTGTTGCTATTGTTTTTTATTACTTTTGTAACAACTTTATAGTCTATAGTTCATTACTACTGGCTATCTCCACCTTGTCTTGTCTACTATATGTGTCATGAACAAAGCATAAATATGAAGCAGAGAGTATCACTTTACAACAAGATTCTTTTGGTAGTCATCTATATTTTTTATTAGACTTTGATCTAACTGATGAAGATTAACCCAACCTCCCATTACCTTGTGACTTAGCACACAGAATTTGTAAACATGTTGGCTGAAGGTACACAGTCTCTAAAGACCAACACAGATGCTGGTTTTGAATCATAGAGCAACAAATCTCTAGTTAGCACACATTTAGGGGGGACTACAGCTATGTGCAGATACAGTGATAGGCTTTGGGACCTGGTATCACTAGCTCAATACTTTATTTCATAGAGGGGAAGAAGACAGCAATCCAAATGCAAAGATGATTAGGCTTAATGACAATGCTAATTGACTGGCAGAGAAAAGACTAGACACTAGGCCTCTGAGATCACCCTTTCATTAATGTTTTCGATGTAAAGAGTATGGCAATGCTCTAAGAAACTAAAAAATAAAAAGCCATGATTGTTCTTTCCAGTTTACCTATAATACTAAAATCTCACCATCTGATGATTAGGTTAAACTCTTTTGTAGTAAAAAAAATGAACATTTTTAAATTTCAATTTGTATTCACTCATTTGTTTTGGAGGAGTACTGCATTAACACCCCTAGGCATGTGTAAGGACATCAAAACACAACCATCCATCATACGGATCCCAGAAATTCAACCCAGGGCATCAGGTTGGGTGGTAAGTTGTGAACCATCTATCTCACTGCCCAAGAAACTAAATTTAAGGTCCATAATACATTACAATAATTAATTGTTAAGTATGAGAACAATCGGGACAACACAGATGTATAGGACACATGGTGGGAACATGTAATAAAAGTAAGAAATGGGAGAAAAGAAAAAAATCTATGTGATACATCAAGGCAAACAGATGCCCCCTACCTCACAGTTTTGCTTTGGACCAGCCTGTCCTTATACAGAATGTAGCAGTTACCTGCTGAAACCTGAGTCCTTGGTTAATCTGTGGGAAGATTTCCCTAAAGTACAGCCAATCCATACTTCTGTCTTTGTGTAGGTAGACTTGGCGAAAACTCTTTTGTTACACAAAGGTTGCAGTTGACTAACAAGGTCATTTCAGAAATGTTGCTGGGGTATCCAAAGAATAAAGGGTGTCAAGTTCAAGTGTTGATTATAAAGCTTTCTTGTGCTCAGGGTCAGAAACAAAGATGCTTCATAAAGGAGGTATTATTATCATCATCATTATTATTATTACTATGGGAAGAGGAGGAGGAGCAAGAGGAGGAGGAGAAAGACAACATTTCAGCAAGTAAGCAAACTGCTCTTATGAGGCAGGCAAAAGCTCTAGTCAGACCTTGATTTAAAATATCAATATGCTGGACAAACCCAAAATCACACTTAATAGGGTGGTGCTGGGCCAGGTGGTGAGGCAGCTGAATATAAGACTTAAAAAGAATGAGATAGAAGGGGTTCAGAAGGCTTATATAGTGCAAGTCATTTTTCTCTCAGCTTCAAAGAAACACCAGCTACTAAAATCTAGGGACACAATTGACAAGAATGGATTGAGTGTGCTGCCCTGCCTTCAGAAGGAAGGTTCATGAGTACCAGTGTGTGGCAATCACTGCTAAGGGCTCCTGCTGAAAACATTCAAGCCCAGACTGTGGGCAGAAAAGGACTCTTGGTGCAAAGACATTGACAAATGGGTCCTGTGTGGACTGTTCTGCCACACTCCCTCAGAGCCTCTGCTCTAGTACTGAAAAAGACTTCTCACAAGAAGTTAGAAGTTAGAACTCAGTTTTGAAGGGGAAAAGAAAGATGGGTTGGATACTCTTTGGTGCCATTGTAGTTAGAAATTCTAGCTTGCCTTTTAAGGTAGATATATCAGGAGAAGGAGAGATGTGGCTGACTCTTTTAACTGGAGTCTATGCACTTACTGGAGTTTTCATTAGAATTACATCACTAGACCACTCTGAAATACAAACAAGATAGCAAGATATGTTGAAATCCTGCTGATATTTAGATTGAACTTCTCTTTTGTTTTAATCTGTTCATTTCATTAAGAGTTGAAGAATCCAAACATAAAGACAATAAAATAATATGAATAAAAGCATTCTTGTACCCATTGTGGAGACTCTAATGGTCATCGTCACCCTGTAATCTTGTTTCATGTCTTTTTCCTCTTTTCTCTATGTACTTCTCCTTGGATGCTTAAAGGAAACCTCTGGCATGACATAATTTTGTCATAAGTGACTTCTCTATGCAAAGTCATTAGCTTTTAAAGTTAAGGTGCATATTGATAGCATGGGTAACTTATCTGGTGCTCTGGGGGAACACATGCAACATTCTCAGACAAAGTTCCCTCTTCTACAAAGGAGTCCTTAGTATGTTCATGCAAATATGTCTAGGGGCTTCTGATTTGTAAGATCAAGAAACATAGTTATATATAGGAAGACAGACCAGGTGATTCCTCCACCCCACACACACTGCACCCTACCAACCTCTGGACTGAGTTGATATCTCTTTGAGTTTAGGAAGAGAAGGAAGTTGTTGGGACAGTTTTCATATCACATTCTGTCTGCATATGGGGTTGAGACTAGTGACCAGAACAGTTGTGCTTATTATAGTATGAAATACTGGTCTAGTAAAGTACAGTCAGCCCATGGCACCACTGGAGAATTATTCCAAGGATCTCCATCAGATACTCAATATCTTTATATAAAATAGAAAAGAATTTGTATATAACAAATATACATCCTTCCACACACTAGAAATAATCTCTACATAGTCATTAAACTGTCCAGTTAGGAAATAAGAAGAAGAAATACATGTTTGTTACAGACAAATTTTTCTAAATATTTTCAAATCTGTGATTGGTTGAGTCTGTAGACAGAGGACACAGATATACAGAGAGCTGACTTTTCTGCATGGTATGAAGCTTCATATTTCTGCATGGAATGACAAAAAGAAAAAAACACAACACTGAGATTTATACATTACCAAGAAGAAATTTCAGTTGCATGTTTTAAGAACTTTAGAGGGGTTCTTTCAACTCAAGCAAGGGCAAAACTTATTAGCTGACAATTTAAGTCTATAAGAAGCTTGATTAAGCACCTACTGTGTGCCATTCTATGCTCCTATTATTTGTATCATTGCAGAGATTAAGTAAAGAAAACTTTTGCTATTAATGCAGGGGGAAAACAGACAACATGTCATAAACATGTAATAAGAAGTTAGGTGATAAATGTAATAAAGACAATAGAAATAAAGAAGTAATAATTAGGGGCTTTTGTTCAGGTTATGAGTGGAAGATCTCTGTGAAGAAATAACTTGAGAAAAGACCTGCATTTAGTATTAGGTGGGTCACACACCTTTTAGTAAGGAACAGCTGGAATAAGGAGTAACAAATATGCACATCCAGAGATTTCCCAAAGCTAAGCATGACCAAGGTAAGAATGCCCAGTGCAGCTATAAAACAGTCATGCATGGGTCAATCCTTCAGGACTCCAGAGCAAAGGAGAAAATACATTTGCATGTGCTTTCTGAGGGATCTCCATGATGCCTCAAGATAGAAGTAGCATCCATTGTTCAGTCCATGGGGGTAGGGCGTGTGCAGTATGTTCTCTGAATAAACAGAACTCTGGGCTAAGTTATTTAAACAATTAACAAGAGTTGCTTAGGTTTTCAAAGGATGAGTCTGAGTTCTACATAGGCAAGTAATTCCAGGGTAAGACAGCAAAAATGAGCTTTGTGAGATAAGCTACCAAGAGATAATGAAGCTATATCTAAGAAAGAGATGATGGAATATGGCTGAATTTGTGCACCTTAATCAAACAGTACCAACTGGATAGATGCTAGGTATATAAGAGGAAAGTTCTTAGTATACAAGTGATGACCTTTACTAATAGGGAATATCTTACATTTAACGATAATGCAGATGAATTTACTTGCTGTCACACTCGCATTAATTGTTTTTCCCATTTTTTTCAGCATCGTCGATTCATCTCTTTGTATTGCTCTTTCCTATGAGTAATCAAATGCACAGTACCTTTTCCCACATTATATCTTCTTCTGATGTACCTTCTCTTGGGATCTCCATGGCTCCAGAGGGTCAAGATTCTACAAGTTGTTGTCCCTGTGCTCCAACATTAGCAAGTTTCCACTCAGGTTAGAAAAGGAGAATGGCACAAGGCACAAAACAGAATAATAAAAAATACAGAAAGTTCCTGCTGACTCTTCTACCTTAGGTGACATCTCTGACATCTCAAGGAGAAATGAGGACTAAGGACAGAACTCTTTTGCATGTTTGCATAAACAGTTCAGAAGAGCCAGGTGGACCTCCAAAGAGTGACTCAGAATAAAGGAAAAAATTCCAAAAGAATACACAAACAGAGACAAAAACCTTTCAAAAAAGGAAAATGATTACTGTGCTAAACATGACTAAGCAATTGATTAAGAAAGCCACATATCTCTGAAAAAGACTTGGTTGAGTTTGTGGAGAAGAAAGATTGATCTGGAAAGATTAAGGAAAACATGAGAAGTAAGAAAAACTATTGGTGGAAAAAACCAATGAAATCTTGAAATTCGCAGGCAAATAGATGGTACTGGAAGAAACCATCCTGAGTGAGGTAACCCAGTCACAGAAAGACAAGCATGGTATATACTAATTCATACATAAATATTCGACATAGAGCAAAGGGCTACCAGCCTACAATCCATACTACCAGAGAAACTAGGAAACAAGGAGGACCCTAAGAGAAAAATACATAGTCCCTCAAAGAAGGGGAAAGGAACAAGAACTCCTGAGCAAATTGGGAACACAGGGTGACAGGTGAGGGAGGTAGGAAAAAGAGAAGTGGAGAAGATGAGGGGGAGGAGAACAAGAGGGATCAGGAAGACTGAGGTAGGGAAGGAATAGAGGAGAGCAAGAAAAGAGCCAGTGTAGGCTTAAAGAAAAATCTGGCACTAGGGAAATGTTCAGAGATCCACAACGATGACCCCAACTAAGAATCTAGGCAGTAGTGGAGAGGCTGCCTTTGATGTCCTTCTTTTATAATGAGATCGATGACTACCTTAATTGCCATCCTAGAGCCTTCATCCATTAGCTGATTGAAGCAGAAGCAGGCACCCATAGCTAAACACTAAGTCATACTCCTGGAATACAGTTGTAGAGATGGTGAAAGGATGAGTAAAGAAGTCAAAACCATGCTGGAGAAACCCACAGAACCAGCTGACCTGACCTAGTGAGAGCACAGGGACCCCAGTGGAAAAGCTGGGGAACCAGCATTGGACTGAACCAAACACTCTGAATGGGGATACCAGCTAAGAGGCCTGGGCAGTCTATTTGACCTCTAACAGTAGATCCAGTATTTATCCCTTGTACACACACAAATGGACTTCAGGAGCCCATTCCTTATGGAAGGATCCTATTTCAACCCAGATACATGGAAGAGGGCCTAGGTTCTCCCCCAAATAATGTGACAGACTTTGATGATCCCCCATGGAAGGCCTCACCATCCTTGGGGAATAGGTGGGGGATGGGTTATGGGGGTTGTTAGGGGGCATGGGAGGATGGGAGGGAGAGGGAATGGGAGATTGATATGTAAAAATGATTGTTTATAAATAAAAAAGAACAATATTGCTAAATTTTTAGTAGAAAAGTGACATAATCTTAAAGCAGTGTGTGAATCAGAAAAAAATCACAGGAAGAACTCAAGAAGGCCATATCTCATAATTTTCAGGTAGCTACTTTCTTTTTCTTTCCATCTAGAGACAAAGGGAATGATGGTGTTTGTAGAACCCAAAGTCTACAGCCATTTTCAGAGAGCTGAGTCTGTGGTAATAATCTCTAATTGAAGCTGAAGGCCAACAAACCCAGACTCCATCAAAATGGTCTACTATTTGAGCTTCCAGCTAATACCTCAACAATGACTGGGAATATTAAACCTTTAGTCACTGACTTTTTAATATCTACAAATATATGTGATAGTTTGAGTATTGAATATTCCTCAGTGGTCTCTTTGTTCCCTGGGGTGGTGGTATTGGAAAGTGGTTGAACCTTTAGGGAACATGGGACTCAAGGGGAGGTCTTTAGATGATTGGAAGTATGCCTGTAAGTGGGATTGTGAGACCCTAGGCTCTTTCTCTTTCTCTTTCTGCTTCTGGTCACAAGGTAAGCACTTTCTCCACACTGCTGCTGCCATTGTCATCCAGTGTCTCCACCAGAGGACCAAAGCAGTGAGTTTCCTTGACCCTTAAGTGGAACCCGCAAAACAGTGTGTTACAATAACCTTTATTCCTAATATGTTAATTGTCTCAAGGACATCATTACAATAATGACACACTCACTGTCACAAAATAAATCATCTCACAATCTTTCAAAATGCTAGTGCTCAGACGACTGTGTCTCTGATTATTAAATCATAATTATTAAAAATGAGAGGAAAAATACTTTCAAAAGATTTACCAAAAAAAAAATAAAACAACAAGAAGTAGTATAGGCAAGTTTTTGAAGAATGGATCAAAACGTATGCATTGCAAAATTCCTCTCACACAATGTCCTGGAATGGAACCCAGAACTTATATATCTATCATAACAACAAATGGTGAAAGAAAGCCCCTAGCCTGCCAATCCTATTGGATTAATTTCTGTAATGAATCAGGCTTCCTGTGAGCTCTTTCCCTTTAATTCTGCTTTGAGGTTATGAAAGCAAAAGATGAAAAGCCCAAAAGCAAGAGACTTTGTTTCCTTTCATTGTAAATCAAGTAATTAAGTGGTACAGTTAGCCACATGACATTGAGGGCATGTTTTCAAGAATGCTGTACTCATGACTGACCAAAATAGAGGGACTGCATGCTGGGCACTAGTTGAAGGATTGCATTTGATTACTTTTCAAACCACTGAGAAACCTCTCAGAGTATCTCCCACCTACACTTCTCTAGTTGAGATTGAACTGTGCACCTCATAATTAGAGACTGTCCCTTTCTTAGAGCCTGAAATATTTGTCACTTTTTGGGACTCAAAATCCTGAGCCTGTGGATCAGAAGTAAGCTTCTGGCCTCTCACTGAGAATCCTGCATTTCAGTTAAGTAATTTCCCAAAGCAGCTGGGATTTAGTCAGTGTTCTTAGTTATAATTAAATGATAAATCTTCATGTGGAAGGCATCCAACACCAAATATGTCAGTTCCATAGAAGCAGAATAGAGCACAATATACATTTATCGAGGAAAATGGTTCCACTTTGGAAAACTCTATTCTCCTGTCAAAAGCCAAATGACAACATTTCCCAACCAACAGTCAATGAAAAAAGTAAAATAAAAAAGCAAAGCTTTTTGGCAGCTTATCATGCATCTTCACACCCTAAAACCAAAACCATATAGTTCTCTGGAAATATGATTGCTTCCACACCTAGCATCTCTTACTAACATCAGTATATCTGATGTTCAGGTAGGCTGAGCCTTCACCACTCACTACAAGCAACCTTCCCACAGTACCCAGCACAAAGGAGGATGCACTTCCTTCAGAACACAGGACATTCTTCCAGTCAAGACTAACACTTCTGATGGTACCCAACACTTACTAAGTATCTAGTATTAGATGGGTAAATTGGGAATTACAACACTGACTGTGACACTTTTGATTCATGTGTCTCACAGGGCACTGAATGCTGAATGCCAGTGAACTTCTCACTGTCTTTAAATATACCCATGGACAAAAGCAGGTCCCACCCTTAGTCAGAGAAGCCTCTTCTTGCAGTGAACCATGATGAGATAGTATGGCTGCCAAAGACACAGAAAAATAAATGAGTGGATGCTCGCCCAACTCTAAACAAATCTCTTGTACCACCCCTTCTAAATCTCAAGAAACAATGGTGAAGAGAGGCTGGAAAGTATGTAAGAGCCAGAAGACAGGGTGAAATGCTTGCAAAATGTCACTCCCTAGACTTGATACATCTATGGTAATCAATAACTCACAATTGGCTGTAATTACACCTGCACTGAGCTCACACAAAGTTGTCATATCAACGATCTATAAGGGAAGTGGAAGGGGATCATGGGGCCTAGCCTTTGCCAATTCATGATCAGCTGTTGATAGACTCTGGAAGAGGAGGAATCATTGTCTTTACGCTCATTCTTCTGTACCCATAAGGCTGCAACAGATGGCTCGAAACACAGGATCCATCTCCCCCAGAGGTCCCTACTAATCCTTTTCAGACCCCCTCCACACTTCCCTCCTACTGCTGGGATGATATCCCTGTGGGAGTGATGACCAAACTCTTCCCTGTCAACATTAATCCCAGTGGTAATCTCCCTGCCCTCCTGGTACCCCTGGGAGGCTCACGATCTGAAAGACCTTAAAAAGACTGTCTCAGAGGATGGATATAATTCCCCACGGGCAGAGTCCATCCTGCAAGGTTTGGGTCATCATCATTGTACAACTCAAGATTGGAAGAACCTTGCTAAAGCTGGTCTCCCTGGCCACTTGTACATAAAGTGGTGTGCCTTCTTTCAGGATGAGTGCCTGTACTCAGGCTGAGTGGAACCAGGCCTCTCAGCCCCCAATATCAATCACCTTTGGGATGCTCTCAGGCACTGCTGATCATTTCTCTACAGGTCTCCAGCAGGTTGCCATTCCTGAAAAGTACCAGGTGTGGGCTTTGGGAATGGCTGCTTGGAGAAAGTTAGGGGAGGGCCTCTCCGAACCACCCATTACAGGAATCACACAAAAGGTTGGTGAGGACTTGGCCACCTTCCTAGAGAGGGTTGGAAAGAGCTTACAGTTCATTAAAATGCTGGTCTGAGAAGGCATGATGGATGATCATAAGTTAGCCTGCACTGGGCTAAACTATGACTGGTCATGAGGACATGGCTGCCATAGTCTGTGCCCTTCCGCAGCCTTCAGGGGGAAGGGGGCAATCTTGTTTTGAGTGTGGCAAAGAATGCCATTTAAAACGAGAGTGACCCAGTCAGGTTAAGAGTACCCCAACAATCCCCCCAGCCCCTAGCATGCCTCACATGCCTCGTCCCTGGTGCAGGAAGGGGCTTCACTGGGCCCAGGATTGCAAATCCAAGTTCAGTCTTCAAGTTGAGTCTTTAAACTCTCCCAGGGGCGGTCCCCAACCCCATTAAACAAGGAAAAGAAAGTGGTCAGGACACACTGGACCGTGCCTCTGATTCCTGGACTATGACCAAAAATGACTTTAACAGTTGGTGAGAAAACTTTCATGTTTCTCACTGATACTGGGTATGACCTCACTGTGATAAGAAAGGAGGAGGTCTCTCTCTCATGGCTGTTGGTCCCAGGTCCACCCTATCTTGGTTTAGGAGACAGTCAACATCATGGGAAACAACGAACTGGCAACCCAGGACTGATTCTGATGGTAATCGTGGGGAGGTTCGCCCTCTAGTGGTGTCCGACCTAACAGCTAACCTCCTGGGTCAGGATATACTTGGAGAACCTGAGGTCTATATTACCACTGATCACAAGGGCACCTATGAGGGGATACTAGACCAAGAAGAGTATGAAAAACAATTTGAGCAAGGACGGGCCAGCCACCCTAACTACAGAGATGATCCTTATTTTGACAAAATTAGACAAAAACGTTCTCGGGTCCACCTCCAGTCCTAAGGGTCACTGCTCACCCCCCATGACCAAAACTTCAAATGGTGACTGGAAACCCCCTATAGGTTGAGCAGTGGCCTAAATCTACATCTAAACTACAACAACTTTGTATACTAGTTGAACAACAGCTAGCCTTGGGACATGTGTGACCTTTAACAAGTCCTTCGAATTCCCGGTTTTTGTTATTAAAAAAAAAAAAGCCCAATGAATCTTGGAGGCTTTTACAGGATTTAAGAAAAATAAATGAGAGTATGATACCTTTTGGGAACACCCAGAGAGGACTCACTTGGATTCCAGCCATTCCCAATAGCCATTATTGAACTACTATTGATATTAAGGATTGTTTTTCTTCTATCCCATTACATCCAGATGGTGTAGAGAAATTTGCATTTTCCATACCCTCAACAAATTTTTGTGGACTGGACCTGAGATTTTAATAGACCATCCTACCCCAAGGCATGGCCAATAGCCTTCCCATTTGTCAGTACTACATGTCACATATCTTTTCTTCTTTGATTAATCACTCTAGATATATATGGATGATATTATTTGGGGTTGTTCCAAAACCTTACTACCAGACCAGATGTCTTGCTATTTTACAGGTCAATGATTTTAAGGTGGCTCCTGAAAAGATTCAGACCATCCCTCCCTTTAGGATTTTGGGCTTCATGTTGTTCCTTGATACTGTCTCTCCTGTTAAACCCTAACTTCTTCATACTCAGGGTTCTTATACTTCACTCCAGCTCCTAAAGGTACTGGCAGAAATTAATTGGATGAGGCCTTGGATACCCCTAACTACTGAAGAGCTAACCCCTTGTTTGACCTTCTAAAGGGTCTTAATCTTTCCTCTCAGATAACTTTATTCCCTTGTCATCAACAAATTCTATACAAGGTCCAAGGTGCTACAGCTACTACAGCCCTAATTTACCCATTTCTCTCTATATTTTCTTTGGGGAAACATTATGCACTGTACCGTTGGATCAGAAAGGTGAGCCTGTTCAATGGATTCACCTCTCCACCAATAGTGTCCCCAGAGTTTGTTCTATAACCAACCAGATCGATGACTGCATTATCAAGGGAAGAGACACCTCAGTCCAATTGTTTGGCACAGAACCTCATCTTATTGTCACCCCCTTTAAGATAAAAGACTTCACATGGCTTCAGAGAAACAATAACAGGGTCTCAATAGCTCTCAAGGGCTTTCTGGGTAAAGCTGATTGTCACTATTTTCCTCATAAGTAGATGATCTCCTTCTCTAGGTTGGAATGGAGGCCCCCCAAGCTTTTTGTGTCTCCACCTAACCCTGACTTTCTTACTGTGTTCACTGATGGAGGGTGCTTGGGGGCTTCCCTAGTCATTTACCATCCTCTAATGCAGGGTAAAGAACCAATACCCATAAAGTCTCTCCCATGAGGTTGAGGGATCAGCACAATTCAAGGAACTATTTGCTGTCATTCTTGTGTTGGACACCATTAAAGAGTTGTTTAACTTATTTCCTGACAGCCTTTATGTTGTTAACCTGCTACCCAACCTAGTTGAGGCCCAGATTAGAATTGATTCTAACCCTATATCTCCTCAGGTGATTCAAGTCTGCTCTCTACTCAAACACAGGATCAACCCCATTTTTCTTCAACATCTTAGGGGTCATCAAAATTTACTGGGATTTATCTCTAAAGGAAACAATTTGGCTGAGAAAATGGCTTCTGTGCCTCAATGTAATACTGTTACCGAAGCTACATACCTCTACCTACTGACCCATGTCATTTGGAGGGTTCTTAAATATAAATATCCATACTTGCCAGTTGAGGACCTTAAAAGGATTGTTAGAACTTGTAAGTCCTGTCAGCCTTTCTTCCAGATACCTCCCCTTATAACTACAGGAAGCAATTCTCCAGGGCTCCACCCTAATCACCTTTGGCAACTTGATGTTACATATGATTCCCAATTTGGGAAACTTAAATATATTTTTCTTTCCATTGATACCTTTTCTGGTGCCTGCTGGGCATCAGTACATGCAGGGGGAAAAGCTAAACGTGTTACTAGCCATATTCTTCAATGCTTTGCCACCCTTGGGTTGCCTGATCAAGTCAAAACTGATAATGGTCCCTGCTTTGTAAGCAAGGCCTTTGTAGATTTTCTTCAAACCCAGAAAAATCTCACATTTCACAGGCATCCTGTATAACCCCTGAGGCCAGGCAATCATTGAAAGACACAATCAAATCCTCAAGTCCCAATTACAAAAACAAAAGGGGTAATCCTTACCCCCACAACCAACTAGAAAAGGCATTATCAACTCTAAATATTTTAAATTTTTCTAAAGAATATAGACATTTATCCCCTTTTCGAAAACATTCGTCCTCATCTCTTACCTACAATTCTATAGTTCTATCTGGGTCAGAAGGAGGGACCCATTGACTGAGGGCTGGAGACGACCAGACCCCCCTCCTCACAGCAGGGAGAAGGTTTGGATGTGTCTTCCCACAAGAGAAAAAAGATCCATCTGGGTACCAGCAAGAGACCTAAAATATTTACCCCAACAAGGAAACAATGACACTTCTCCAGGGAGTGTTCCACCCCTGAGGACTGTGCCTCTGTTTTTCCCCCAAGAACAATTGGAGATGTGGGTACTGCTGCCCTTCCTGGTACCAGCGATGCTCATCTTTCCCAGTGACAGAGGGTTTGGAAACCCACAGGATGCCAAAGTTATCCCCCCAATCAGAATGAGGAAACCCTGTGACTGCCAGGGTAGAATATATTTGGTGTCTCCCATAAGTTGAAGAATCATCCATCAGGAAACGTGCTGCTTTTATGCCAATAGACCTTGAATCATTCAGGTCAAAATCAAAAGGCTTCAGGAGGACTTGGAGAGGAGGCAGCAGGACCTCCAGTACAACCCACTTTGAATGGCCTTACATGGCTTCCTACACTACCTCCTCCCTCTGCTTGGACCTTTCCTCCTTATCCTCACTGTCGGACCCTACATGATTAGTAAGATTACACAATTCATTAACTAACAGCTAAAGGCAGTAAAACTTCATCAGGTGAAAGCTCACTATAGGCTCACTACTCAGGAGCTGAATTCCTCATATGATTGACCATCTTCCTATGAGTGTCCCTCCCCCACCATCCATCTGACCAGTGACAGGTAAGATCTCAGACAGGCTGGGACAACCTAAGAGTGGTCATGGAGTGGACTCTCAAAGAGCCAGATGCATGGTACCCAGTGACGGGTAAGATCCCCAATGCGTGGCAACCTAAGACAGGGGCCATAGTTCCTGCCATGCTTATAAAAACAAAAGGAGGAGATGTTGGGCCTAAAGAGGCCCAGGCACGAGGCCCAATGGAACTTCCTGAGCCTGGCTAGAGTTTGGTGACCTGTCTTTGGCCTATCACTTCCACATAGGGGTGACTCAGCAAGGCCTAATCTAAAACTGCCTCTGCCCAGCTACTGGTAATGTAGTGAAATATTATTGGCTCTTACACCTTACCCCATCCTGAGGTCCCCACCCTATTTCTCAATGCTATATAAGCACATGCCTTTTGCAATAGAATGAGATCCTGCTTTGACAAGTCTCCTGACTCAGTTTGGTTCTTTCTGGTGTATAAGAGGGGGGTCTGGGTCTTTGACACTCTCCATCCCACTTAGCCCCAAAGAGGGATGGTGGGACCAGCTCCTTCACAGACTGACCTGCTGGAGATTCTGGCATAAAACAATATCATGGTTCTGTTCACATGTGTGCACATATGTGTATTTCAATACACTTTCATGATATTCTGTTTGGCTTACCTGTGTATCCCATGTGTCCTAGAATGAGGGTACTGGGACTATATATGCTTTTCAATATAAAAGAGTTACAATGTGAGAAACCCATCAGTGAAAATCCTGGCCGGGCAGTGGTGGCACACACCTTTAATCCCAGCACTCGGGAGGCAGAGGCAGGCAGATCTCTATGAGTTCGAGGCCAGGTTGGACCGATAGCCTCCAAAACAATACAGAGAAACCCTGTCTCGTAAAAACCAAAAAAAAAAAAAAAAGAAAAAGAAAGAAAAGAAAAAGAAAAGAAAAAAAATCCTGTATCATGAAAATCGATTTCACATACCTAACCTGTGAAACACCATCATAGCTTACCCCACAATCCACCGTCAAAGGGGAAGAAGCAGATTCCTGGAGATTACTCTCTCTGTTGATCTCCAGCATCATGGGAGTGGGTTATGACATAATGCTGAGCAGGAAAAAGGTCAAAGTTCAAGTCTAAAATTGTTTTTAACCCATCAGGTACCATAAAGTAGAGGAGTTTCAAATTAAGCTACTTTTTGTAGGAAGAAGAAATCCTCTGGAAATGTATTCAATTAACTGAACAATTGCAGAATTAGAACCATTAGAAATACATGACCTAAAGATTTAAAAAGGAATGTCAACATGCAATCTCTTTACTATACTCAGAGCATGACTATATATAATTTAATCTCCCCAAATAATTGGAAGTAGTCTTATTTCTATTTTTCAAATAAAAAATTAAAGCCTCATAGATGTCAAGAAACTCACTGTTTCTAAGTGAAAAAGTCTATCTCAGAGAGAGGAACACTACACAATTCTAGCCATAGGAAGCAGTAAAGCTATAGCAACCAAAGTCAGAGACAGAATCAGTGGAGTTGACTGGGGCTGGAACTATAAGGAAGTAGGGAATATTTCTTAAAGGAAATAAAATCTCACTTTTGACTTGCAAATATTCTCTGCAGATGGGTGGTGATGGTGATGAATTAGTGTGGATTTTCTACTTCACAGTACCTGGAGTTTATAGAAGATGAATTCATGACCCTGCATATAAGTGATTTAGAGGAGGTTAGCCCTCATGCATGGATATGAGGGATTGCTGAGTTTAAGAATATGTGCCATTATACATGGATCAGATCATACTTTGTGATTGTCTGCTTTGTTTTTAACCCATAATAGTGATCGTTGTCATTTGACTGGAGAATTTAGTCCATTTATATGTAATTACTATTAAGGTAATATTTATTTGACTAACAATGCAATATCTGTAAATTTTATGTACTATTGTCTCTCATTCATTTTCTTACTGCCTTCTTTTGTAGTTTGTTAATTTTTAGTGAAATGTTAGAATTCTATTTTAATTCAATTCATATATATTCTACAACTCTTTTCTTGGTGGTCACCATAAGGGTTATATTTAACGTGCAAAATTTATAATGATCGGAATGTTATTTTTATCAGCTTAACTCCAATCATATTAAAAACTCTTCTTGAACAGCCCTGTCCTCATTCATTTCAATAGACAATGTCAGAAAATTACAGTTTTATGCATTATGTATCTACTATAAATTAATAATTATTTTTATATATTATTAATCTCTTCACTAGGGAAAATGTAAATTTATAAGCCAACATTACAATAATACTAACTATGGGGCTAATTTTTCCGTATATCAATTTTCAGATAAACAGAAAAATGGCTTTGTAAACATTATCATAAGCCTAGCTTTACTCACTATTGTCATACTTATCTTTCCTTGGATTTATTTCTTTATAGCTCTTTGAATCATAGTGTAATACCTGTAATATCTTTCAGTTTATTCCCCAGGAGTCTTTTTTAGGTTCTAGACATTACCTCAGCATTTGTTATCTAGGAATTTAATTTCTCTCTCACTTTTGAAGGATTTTTATTAGATTTAGAATTCACAGCTGACTGTTTTTGTTTGTGAGGAGTCATTTATTTATTGTTACTACCCTGATTGTACAATCCATTGCCTTTATAGCTTCAAAATTTTCTGATGATAAGTGGTGGTCATGTCTTATCACCTCTTCTATACTGTGATGAATTACTTCTCTTTGACTCCCAACAGTTTGAATATCATGTTATAAGTTCATCCTATAACAACAGATTTTGGACTTGGTGAGTATTTACATTCATGTATTTAATCAAATCTTTAATAAGTCAATATTTTTCAAGTACTATCTCTACTCTCTTGTATTTAACTCACACTGTGTAATTATGACTTGTATAACATAATCCTGTGTCCTCTACTCATTTTTCAACATTTTTCCTTTCTGTTCCTCTGATTCAATAACTTCTAGTACCTTGCATTTGGCACTCACTTTTTTATCCTCTCAAGTCTTTCTTTGTGTTCATCTGTTGAATCTGTCGTTTCACTTGACATCTTACATCTCAAGAATGTCCTTTTGGGTTCTTTCAATTTTATTTTCCATCTTTTCACTCAATTTTTTTCAGGACATTATTTTCTTGAATTTCTTTAAATCTTCCCTCAGTTCTTTGAGCAGCTGTAAGTCAATTATTTTGAAGGCTTTTCTAGTAAACCTATTCTTCTCAGGGAAATATTTTATTGATTTAATCTGTCCCTTGAATGAATTTTGTTTTATGGTTTCTTTATATGTTATTTGTTGTTGAAAACTGGACAGTCTAGAGAATCCATGTTATTTTTCTCTTACTGAGAGTGACCCACTTTTTTTTCTTCCTCTTTTGACCTTGATCTGCCTGAAAACCAGGTATAACACTCAGATAAGACTTGGGTGTTCTTCAGTCTTTTCTGTGCCATTCCTTGAGCATGTGCAGCAAATTTCCAGTTAAACTGAAACATACTGTTGCTTTGGAATATTAAAATTTGTGTCTAATTCATAGAAAAAAGAATAAAAAACAAACCAACTACCAGAAGCTGATAAAGACAGAGCTCCTTAAGTCCCCTATCATTTAGACACACAACTTAAGAAGGAAGGTCTTGTCACTGTAAGAGAAGGTGTCACAATGCGTTCTGTCTCGATGTCTAAGCTCCACATAAAATGTAGCTTCCAACAGTTAGGAGAGCCAATCATTTCCAGTATAGCTGATTGCAAGCATCTCCAGGAACATATGGACAACTCCCTATGGTGCAGCTAGTGGTGAGGAAGAGAAGTTCTGAAGTGCTAAGGAAAGAATGAAACAAACAAACCAACTGGAGATTCCCTGTTGTCTCTCCACCTGCAAGTGCAAAAAGACCCTTGTGGATTTAAAATCATATACATCATGCTAGGACCATTTTGTCTGCAGAGGTTCTTTGGAAAAGTTGCCTCATTTATATCAATTTTCCATTTTGAGATGAACAATTCCAAAATTTTAACAAATATGTCATCACAAGACACAAGGTGTAAGGGCATTTTTGCAAGCCCAAGGGATTCATGGGTAGTTATAGTCAGTGTACTCTCAAGTTCCTGACCCTACAAAAACTGCACTTTTCAGAGCCCTCTTAATTTTTAATACAATTTTTATAGCTAAAATCACACAATCTGTAATTTTTGTCTGATTTCTTCTACTTAAAATGATGAATACAAGATTGCCAATTAATTACATACTACAATTATGCTATAAGAAAGTAAAATAGTGTTAATCCATAGATATTCTGGTTGTTTTGGCTTGAAACAATTAAGAATAGTGCTGCAATCATCTTTCACTCAGGGGATATTATGTAGACATGAGTACCCCTCTCTTTTATGATCAGACTTAGGTTTGATGAGCAACAGTTTAAGTATTTTATGAGTGTTACAGTAAACTGCTAATTATCCCAAGCAGGTGCTGTCCATGCTATACACCCAACCAGGATGCTTAAAGGTAACAGGTGCTATATGAAAAATCTATTTTAAGAAGAAAGAAACATAATTATCTTGTGGTTTAAATATATATTTCTTGATGATTAATTATATTAAATAACACTTATATATTTATTTCCCTTTCAAATGTTTATTAAGATGAAATGTCCATGCCTATCCTTTGTTCATTTATTATTGAACTATCAGTTCCTTGTGGTTAAATATTGAGAGGTGGTTTTTTTGTTGTTCTTGTTCTTGTTTTGTTGTTGTTGTGGAAGTTGTGAAGGAAACTATGACTTCACAGCAATTAGGACATAGAGCATATGCTCTCCTACATTTCTTCTAGAATTTTTGTGTTAAAACTGTATGATTAGAACTCTGATACACCTAGAGTTGAGTAGCTTCATGTCACCCTAAAACTATACATTCTAGTACCTTTCTCAAAATACAGCTTTATGTTTGAATAAACACTTGGATCTTTTGTGTTCCAAGAATTTATGTCTGTATGCTTTAGCCAAATTCATACCAAGTACTGCTTATCAGAAATTCTTACTATCAAGTAACATGTTAGTTCTCCAAATGTTATCTTTCTTTTGTAAGGTGTTTCAAATCCAAGAGTATTTAGGTAACACAAATTCCACTCAATGTATTAAAACAAAGAAACAAACAAACAAAACAGTTAGCACATAAAGTTGGGTAGGTAATATAGGGTGTTGCTGGATGGAGCTGGTAGAGTAGGAGTAAATATAAACTAGATTCTATGAAATTCTTATATAAATAATAAAATATTAATATTTATTTGGAACCATGCTCAAGATTACTTGACTAGCACAGAATAGATTCTGTGGGTTTTTTGTGTGTTTGTTTTGTTTTGTTTTCTTTCCTTCTGTGTGTGTGTGTGTGTGTGTGTATGTGCGTGTGCGTGCGTGCACGTGCGTGTGTGTGTGTGTTATTTTGTTTTGTTTTGATGGGGTTTTGTTTGTTTTTGTTTCTTAATTTTTTTCTTTTCTTTTTAGTTTGTTCTGATATTCATTTGGCTTTGTTGTTGCTGCTGCTGCTGCTGCTGGTGGTGGTAGTTGTGTTGCTGCTGCTGTTTGTTGGGGTTTCTGCAAAACACCACCAACATCAGAGTAACAATCTACACAAGGCAAGAAGGAAATCCAGATCAACATAACTTAGTCAGCCAGTTAGTATTGTGGAGTTTTCTTTTCCTGCCATCCTTCTCAGCTCCAAATAAACACACAGACACTATATTAATTATTAAGCTATTGGAAGATGGCTAGGGCTTCTTGTTGGCTAGCTCTGTCTTAAGTATTAACCATTTCTGTTAATCTATGTATTGCCACTGGGTTGTGGCTTACCTGTAGTCCAGCATATTACTCATTTGCCCACATCTCCTCTCCTCCTCCAGCTCTATCCACCTACCTTTCCCAGAATTTTCCTCCTCTCCTAGCCCCACCTATCGCCCTGCCTTTCCTGGCCAAACAGTGTTTCATTTGTCAACCAATAAGAGAAACATATATACAGAAGGACATTCCCCCATCAAGTTAGCAGGTATTCATCTAGAATCCGACCCTGAGAATTTTGTTGTAAACATATTTAAGTATAGTACAATTTGGAAAAAAATGTTTCCTGGCATAACACAATCCTCTATGCACAAGGAGGCATAATTAATGGAAATTCTTCTCAAAGTACATGTCAGTTCTTCCATGAAGATCGGTTCTAGAGATAGGCTACTTGTGTTATCTTAAGGGTCTAGGGAAGGATATGATGAGGTCTCGGTCATACAGATAATGTAGAGGTCATTTGGTAATTTTGGTCACCTCCTTTTCCTGTCTGTGGGAGCTTGGGAACCCCTGGCCATACAGATAATGCAAAGTTCACCTAGATTATCAGACACTTTCTTATGGAAGCTTGCTATGGCCTGGAGCTGCAGACAGTACAGATCATCAGGCTATCAGCCAACCCCATTCCCAATTTGTGGGTGGAAAAACAGGTTGTACATTTTTTTTTCTCTGAAAAGACAACACTGTGTGTTTAACATTCCTGTTTTCCCTGGTGCTAGCTATGAACTAAAGGGTCTTTATGCTTCCAAAGATGGTATTTGGGGGACTGAGAGTGTGTGTGGGGGGGCAACATGAAGTGGATTTGTAGGGAGAAGGGGAAGAGTTTGAGGATTTGTGGAAGTACAAAATTGTGATAAAAATATATGGCATGAAATTTTTTAAATAAAAATATTTTGCAAATATATTAATTTGGAGATGCTGATATTCTAATGCTACTCAGTTTCTCAAACCATTATCATATTATATCTCTGTTTTGACTTAGATCTCATTTTTTTATCTCATCAATTTAGTAGTTTTCAGGACACATGTCCAGACTTTATTAGAAGTGTTCTCTAACTTTAGTGGGCTTTATTAGCATTGTGAAAGACACTTTTGAAACTTCTAATTATGTGGGTACATATGAGCTGAGAAACAACAACATGGTATCCTATAAAACGGCAAAATTCATTCTCTAGCTCATGTGCTTCCTGTGTGAATTCCTACATAGATAATGGTGTGACTAGAACAGCTACTGTTCTACTTCTTCAATTACTATCAGGATGGCCTTTTATTTCATTTTCCTGCCAGTATTATACTGTATACACCCAGTTGTGTTGATGCAGAATAGCATTGCTAAAGGCATACATTCTTTCATTATGTACAATGTTAAACATAAAGTGTTAAAACTGACACTAGTATTAGTTCAACCAGAGTTTTTTTCAGTCAGAAATTTCCTTTAGTTCACAGTTTTATGGGAGTTTTCTTGTCATGAATAAATGTTAGTTTTCCTGCAATTTTTGTTACTTTTGCATGAGTTGACATTGAATATACCCAATTTTTCCCATCCTGATCTGAAGTTTTCTTTGTTTTGATTATTAAAAAAAACACATAACTATAGATGCTCAACTCTCAGTGCATTTAAATCCTGATAATACTATCATATGCTGAAAATAAATCTAAATCACAATTACATTTAGTTCATCTGCTCTACTGAACAACATAGCTAATGATATAACAACATACCACAGAATGTCAGTGATTTGTTCTCTTGTTTTGTCTGCATACAGTGTCTCACTGCTACTACCTAGCGTCATTTGAGCATATAGTATCACACTTCTCACATAGTACCAGCCCAGGATAAAATAAAAATTGGAGCATTTACTCTTAAAAAAATAAAAATGCATCCAAACCCAGAAAGTGTTACATAATTATTCAAGAAGTTTGATTCAGGATATATAGAGCTTGAAATCTCTCATTTTCCATCAATAGAGAATAATACACTAGTCAGCTAGTGTATCATATTAAATGAAACCATTCATACAAAGAAGGAACAAGCTACTAATATACACCCCATAGATTAGATTCAAAATATTATGCCAAAGAAAGAAGTATTTCAGTAAAAGCTACATCAGATCTCATTATATTTCTAAAGGTTCTATCAAAGAAAACTAATTCCTAGCATGAAAAAAAAATCAAATGAGTGTTTTCAAGTGAAGGGAGATATGTAGACACTGATAATAAAGAGACATTCCAGTGTGATGGGAATAGTTGATATTATGAAAGGATCTTGTGTTTCAGAGACATGTGTGATAACTAGCCCCACTAAAAAGTACCTTAAGTTTTATGCATTCTATATTATATGAATTTTTTACTTTTAAAACTGCACACAGATATCAAACACTTGAGCATAATAAACATGCTCTTAACTATTTAGAAATACCTAAGCACTGCAGTATACCTTATGAATAGAGTTTACTGCTTGCTAATTTTATATGGACAACAAGAAATTTAGATAGATGTGCAGATAATCAATGGGACAGTGGACGGATAGCTTTATCAACAAGCAAATATATGCAGTTAATTATGGAAATTATATAATGGGCATGTATGTAATCGCTTTACATTTCTATATTTTGTTACACTTAAAACTTTTTATAATAAAATGGAAGAAAAAACAATTACTTTAAAAAGCTTCTTCACATATATTCAGCATATTGGTAAAACTTGAAGTTCTTTTTTATTATTAATTTATATTAAAATATGTAAAATCTACAAGGAACTATTGCAATAAATCTTTCACATACACTCTTTGCTAATAGTTCCTTCTATGGAGTGGAACCACTCTATAAAAATATATCCAGCAATTATTCCTTTTATCTGGGCATGAAAGGAACCAACATAAAAGAGTTTCCACAAAGCTCTTATGTAGTGTTTTTGTTTCTTTTTCTATTAGGAATCTAGACCTAAGAGCCAGGGAACCTTGTATAGAAATGCTAATAATGAAGGAGCATTCATAGCTTGAAATTTTCCAGTTAAAGCCATCTGTGTTCTTCAAATAGAAGGGGGGGGGTAATGCCAATCAACATTCTAGCCTGATCCCTGATTACAAAATGAAGGGCTGACTTTGTACAAGTCTGATTGCAATTTGTACAAACTGATCGGTATTTTTTTTTTTACCAAGTAAGTCCTAAGAGGAAAAAAAATGGGAAAATTTATTTTAACTTCCAGTAGCAATATCAGATATGAAAGGAAAACATCACCTGTGTCACAGTGACTTATGAAAATGACTACTGCACTAATTATGAGCTCAACAATGGCTATATGCCATTATCATCTAACAAGGGGTCATTACTTGTTGCAGTCACAAGCCCTCTAGATTCTTTTCCCACTTTACATGCTTTCATTCCTCCACTTTCACAGTGTCCTTGGTGCAATATTCATAGAGAGTAATACACACATACATGGATTGGTAATTTGGAAAGGTGCTTTTTTCCAATATTAATATATCAAAGACCTCTCCTTTACATAACACCATACTATTCCTTGTGCTTTTGAAACATGCAGCTGACTAAAACTTGGTAAAGGGACCCTGTTTAAAATGGTAGTTCTGTAGTAACTCAAGTTCAACTGCATTAAAATAACTCATTCCATATTCTAAATGTAGACCTGATCTATGGACTTATGCTCGACAATAAACATGTAAAATGGAGTTCTGAATCAATTACCAATCAATCAGTCGATTTTCATGTCACAACCAGAAATATCAAAAGACAGATCACATACAAATACATATCTACACACATATACATGTAATTTATAATTATCACCCTCAGTAAACATAAAATCTACAGTATTTTTTGTCATTATCAGTATTCTTGGCATGGGAATCTTGATGGCAAATAACACATGATCCATCCTGTTGAAACTACTATCTATAACTCACAGGAACATTTGAGACTTGGAACTGAGAAGCAGCAACATGGATGACACTTTAATTTCCATGATATGATGAATCTATTAGAGTGTGAATATGAGAGGAAAGAGAACTGAAAACTAAAATAGAGATAGACAATAATTAGAGTAACATTTAGTATGTTTCTGATTATATATAAGTGAAAATTTCTTACTAGAATTTGGTAACAATCATAATCACAACATGCTAAAATACATGTTTTGCTCAGGTACTTCCTGGATTGTCTGTCACTAGTCATTGTTTATCTCAGATGTTCAATCAAAAAGGGTTTTGCTGTGTTTGAAAGTGCACATCAGGAGACAGATCTGCAGTTACTATAATGTCTATAATCCTTACAGCAGTACCAGTTTTGCTTGATTCTGAGATCTTCTTGTAAGAATAAGTCTTTGGCACAATGTCCTTAAAAGACAGAGACTGTCATCCTTAAGAGCAAAGAATGGGTTTGTATTTTTTCCCTCAATAAAAGATTTGGGTTTTCAAGCACACAGTCTATGTCCAGTAACATGACTAGGTAAGTGTAACCTTGTCTTCCTCATGTCACCTCTAAGAACTGGGGATAAGGATTCCAAGAAGGCTGGCTCTGTATGCAACTAGTTCTATAATCAACTGCCTTCATCTCTGGCCTGGCTCACATGTCTGCAGGCAACAAACTTGCCTATGTGGCTGGGTAATTTACAGCTCAAAGGGTGGGTGAAATCTTAGATGTCTTGAACTTTGGGCAGTCAACTGCAAAACATTCTAAAGTTTCCCTCTACCTAGAAAATGTTCAAGAGCAAGTAGGAAACCCTTAAGAACTTCATTTCTATAATGTCATTATTATTGTTGATAATGTGCTATTGCAGGAGCCGGCACTGTACAAAGCAGCATGCTGAGCATTGCTTCACAGGTAATTTGGAATATACAGGGTGGCACCTCCCTAATCACCGCGTCTACACAGTTCCACCAGTATGTATGCTGAGGGCACCAGCACTTCCTTTCAACACAGCTTCTGAATATGCAGCAGCTTCCAGAAAGAGCCTAAACTAAAGCATATACTCCCCTTGATTTTAGGGGTTGGACTTCTCATTGTCTAGTAAGTCTGGGTAGTACTTAATTGGAGTAGAAAGAGGAAGTGGGAATTATTTCACAATTTCATCTTGAAAGTCTCTGCTTAAGACATTCAAGATACATTCCATACTCATTCATTTCGTTTCAGTCCTTGTCTTATGTAAATCTGGTATTATTTACTTTGTGACAATTTAAACCTTAGAAGTCACTTCTCCTTCAACCTGTTACACAAAGTAAGCATTTGTATTACATAACTGTGACCCACCCTCAGTGAACAAGCTATAGCAATGGGAGCTTATACAGCTCATGGTAAAGGGTACTGGATGCAGCTGGGTTTTGAAATGTTTGGTATCTGCTCTGGCTAAGCATCAACCAAGTATCCAAAGCATCTTTATCCATTAGCCGCAAGCTTCTCTTCAAAGCCTGAATTCATCTTCTCCTTTTCAGATCATATAAGCAATGTCTTCCCTGCATTGAACGTATGTTTTAAATGACTTAACTTGTGGCAAATCCTTACTATGGCACACATTACGAATGATCAGCCCACAGTAGGCTAAACAGCACAGCTAACTGCAGCATTGGCCTTTCTGTGCAGGTGTGTCAGAGAGTTGATTTGTATTATGCTCACAGCCAGCTGGAAATGTCAACTCTTTTCCACATGAATTTCTAACAGCCAGGCTCATTACATTCTAAATTCATGCAATTGATTTTTGTCTTTTATCCAAAGCAATCTAAACACATTGTGCTGAGTTTGTTGATGCGGTTTAATCCTTTTTGCCACCTTCTTGAATTTTGTGAAAGTTCTTTTTGTAGTCAAATCTACCGATACATTTTCCAAGTTTTATCATTTAAAAACCTGAAACAAATGACTTTTAAACCTTTAGCTGGTTATTGATTAAAACATCAGAGAGAACAGAGCAAGTAAAAAAATTCTTTTGATGGTCACCTTTTAACTTCTCTCACAGTTAGTTTATGATACAGGGAAGGCTCTGTCTTCTGTGCATGATTATTTTAAAGGCTTCAAATGTTATTTACTATGCTGCCAGCTTAGAGTCATTTATTTACCTCTTTTGGGAAGCTGCAATGCCTTGGGATAATTTAATCAGAGTATTTCTAATCTTTGTAATAATATTTTATTCATTGTATTATAAAATTTGTAAACATTTATTATATAAAATTGCAAAACATGGGTCCAGTAGGCCATGGCCCAGAGAGGTGGCTAATTCGAAATTAGCACACATAGTCTGCACAACACCCTAAAGATAAAGAAGGGCAGAAAAGGCCACACAAAACACACAGTTTCTGTTTTGTACAAGACAAACAACAGCCAAGCTTCTAATCTTGCACACATAAAGAAATCAACATTGAATGCAATCAAGGCTGCTATTAGCTCACTCATTATTGCTTCCACCATGTTGTATGCTGAAAATGTCTCAGTTGGTGAGATGATTGCAACACAAGAACTCCCATAAAAGCCAGGCACAGCAGCATTGGCTTCTAACCTCAGCATCAGAAAAGAGAAAGGCTCACTGGTCAGCCCATCTAGCAGAATTAGTTTCAGTTCTGACTCAAAAATAAAGTGGATAGTGGTGAAGAAAGACACCAATATTGACCTTGATCTCCCCACTGGACACCCATACATATGGAAAAGTACACACACAACATTGGCTGTGAATAGCTGGCACAACTCTGCAAAGATTCTGTGCATAAACAATGATAAATACAGCACAAATACTATCACTACAGAAAGAAAATTCCAATATAGAACACAGATACAACTACAGGATCTGTGCTCTGGGTGTGGCGCTGACTGGTACAGCCTTTGCTTGGCAAATCTGTGTAAGCCAGTGGTTTTGATCTTCAGAACCACATAAAAAGTGAATATATCACTAAACGGGGAAAAAAGAGCAGGGTAGTTTGGAGGAGGAAAGGAGGTAAATACAGAAGAAGAAAGGATTAGGGAAGAATAAAATTAAGGATGTTTGATAATTTCATAAGGAATCATACCATTAGCTTTCTACTTTAAATATCTATAATACATGTATATATATACATGCACACATACATATACAGTATAAATTTCATAGTTTAAATGAAATTGCCCCCCAACTAGGCTCTTTTATTCAGAATAAGATGCCCTAAAAGCAAACACTTTAATGATAATGCTTATATTATATGTCCAACATTTAGAAATGAGAATCAGTCAAACAGCCAGAAAAGGAATAACTTAATTTAAATCAAAGAAACCATTAATGAAAAAGGCATACATGAAAATTAAGTAAGATTAATTAAACAAGAATGGGATTAAGTGGAAATTTCACAAGGAAATTAAACAGGAACAGATTACAAAGTAAATAACATGAGTCAGAAAGAAAGTGGTTTAAATGAAGTACAGGTAAAGATCTAATATAAAAATAATTGAATTTCCTGAAGGAGATTATTTCACAACACAAAATCCAGAGGGTCCTAATCTGGAGTCCTTCTTAAGGCCATTTTACAGTAAGTCCAGACTTAAAATCCTGCTGTGCCAACTAAGAAAACTGGAGAAAATGGATGTAACAGCTGCTCACTGAATCCTGGACGCCCTTCACACGGCTCAGCAAAGGCCTGTAGCATCAAGTAGGTTCACCTGCAGAGAGTGCTCATCTACATTCCTGGCAAACACTGAGGCAGCTAAGGAAATCTGGCTTGAAGGCATGAGATGAAAATCTTACCAGAAAAAAAAATGGAGGTACCAGTTTTGACTCTGGTTTTGCTTCTAGCTAGTCTCATACAGTCTAGCCTGACCTCACTAAATGGGACAGGCTGCCCTTGAACTTATGCCCCTCTTGCTATAGCTTCCTGAGTTCTAGAATTACAGGCATATGCCACCTTATGCCCCAAAAGACATCCGTATTTTACAATGTGAGGAGGACATTATTTTCAGCTTGAGTTCAAGTATAATAACTGATTTTGAGTAAGAAAAATACAATTCTTCTGAAGAAAACAACAGAACTCATCATCATTATAACATGCTATCTACAATGTCCATTTACTCTTGACAATTACAAGGCACACCAAAATCAATTTAAAAGGAAGAAAAACCCATACATCTGGAAAGGGCAGTCAGCTAAAACATTCTGAATAGAAGCAGATGCTGAATACAGTAGAGACTTCAAAGCTTCTATTTAAATACATTCAAAGAATTAAAACAAGACATTCAAATAATCAGAGGGAAATGATGAACATGGGCAAACTAAGCAACACAAGCAAATGACTTGTAACAAAATACAAGGCATATAATTAAAAATTCGGTGACAGGATGTTAAAACCAAATAAATGGTTGCTAATAGCTAACTGGTGAACTTAGACCCCTTGACTTTGAGATAGAAATAAACAGCAAGGTTTAGCTAGAATAAATACATTCAGGTAACTGAAAAAAGGATGAAAGCAGTAACTTCCACACTACTGTATAGTAAGCAAAATTGGCCAGACCAAAAAGGTAACAATGTAGCTCGATGATAGTATTTGCCTAGCAAGTATGCAGGCATGCATTCCATCCTTTACATTGCAAAACAAAGCAAATGGGTTTCCTGAGCTGATTTAAATGTTAGTCCACAAAAGGACCAGATCATGGGACAAAACATAGTAGCTGCCAGCGACAAGGCTGGAGAGCAGTGAAAATCATATTTACCAGGCCTAAGAACCAAGGGCATTTATATAAGTTTTTGAGGGTGAGTACACAATCTTGAGTTGATGTTGGTTGTAGATGAGGGTTGGGTAAAGTGTTGTGTTTTCAGCCTCACACTCTCAGGAGGAAGGCTTGTTACTTCTGGATTGGTTGAGACTAATAGTGTGAAAAAAAATCTTTCACAAACCTGCTTAGTAAAATGGAGCTTGAGGCCTGATTTTAACACATAATCAGGAAGAGGAACAATAACTGTACTTTGTTCCATTTTTGCCTTTTTTTTAATTTCAATTCACAGTGTTTGTGATGAGTAAGCTTCCTTGTCAACTTGACTGCATTTAGAATTAGCAAGGAACCACACCTCTGGGTGTTTCCACCAAGCTTAATGGAGGAGGGAAAACTCACACTGAATGCATGCCGCATTATCGGGTGGCCCCCAGCTGAATAAAAACAAGAAAGCACCCTGAACACCAGCATTGATTCTCTTAAAGCTGCCTTCTTGAGGGGCTTTTGTCAGGTAGCTAGCACACTGGTTAGCTAATTACCTTCCCCTGTCTACTGCTCAGGCACACCCATGTCATTCCAAAAAGAAAGAAGGAACTTCTCAGTTACCTGTTGTTTTCCTTTTCAAATTGTTGTTGCCTTTTTCAGCTACAGGCTATCCTATTCAACAACTGCCGCTCGAAATTCTGATCCCTCGGGACTGACTCTTTTAAAGCTACTAAGGAAACCTATTCAAATCTCAGTCCTGCTAAAGAACTCAAGATACAAAGGTTGTGGTAGAATCCTGAGGCCCGGAGAAGTTGAATAGCAAGCAGCTCACCTCTTCACGTCTCCCAAGAAGTCCTCTGGCTTGGTCTCACTCCTCCTTACAAACCTTTCTCCACCTGGCTCCTCCCTACAACTTCCTGTCAGCTAGGTGCTGACCCAGCCTCTTGATGACAGGTGTATTATATTTAACCAAGCATATCTTTTCATGATTAAACAAATGTTCCAGAGCATAAACAAAAGTAACACACCTTAAAATAATGTTCTACAAATTAAGAATGCATAGTTGACTGGATAGACCCCTGGAAAATGCAGAGACTCGATTTCATATCATGAACAAAGTTAATTCAAAATAACTCTCAAACCTCTTACAAAACTTAAAACCATGAAACGACTAGGAACTAACACAGAGTATGACCTTGATAGCCTTGAGGCAGCCTTCACTCAGATTCCTCAGACACTACCTAGAAAACAGAAGGATAATATTAAAAATGGATGAAGTGGATTTCATCAAACTTTAAAATGTCTACTTTTCAAAGACACACCTAAGAAAATTAATAGGCTACCACAGACAGGGAAAATTCACGGTACATTTACCTGAGAAAGGAATTGCATTAAGATTTTTTAAATCTTATAGTTCAATACTAGAAAGATAATAACTACACTAAAATTTAACAACAGACTTGAATAAAGACTTCTGGGTGGGAGAAAGTTATATAAAAGATGCTCACCATCATTAGTCATCAGAGAAATTCAAAGCAGAAAAACAACAGATACCAACACACAAGCACTATGATAGCTTAATAAAAGCAACAACAAGTAACCTGGAAAGACAAGTATTGGCAGAATCCACACACTGTTGGAGACAGCATAAAATTCAAGACCTCTGTAACATGAGAGTGTTTTTTACACAGTTAGATGCAAACTCACCACATGGTCTCGGAACTCTTCTCTAACACTCCACGTATTCTAAAGAAGTGATACATCAACAGAGAAACATCCCAATGGATGTTGATAGATTTACTTAAAAGATAACATATGAGCCAACATAAATGTCTATCAAATAAACTCTCAACTCCAAAAGTATGCATACAGTGAAATAGTACTTTTTCAATGAAAAGCAATAAACTATTGACACATGAAACAGCATGGATAAATTCCAAATCCATATTAAAACAGACAGAAAGTCAAAGAAGACTAAACAGAAGCCAGCTAGACTTGTTCATTTATCATTATTTATTGTCATTACTATTGTGCGTTCATGTGAATGTTCGTGATGTGTGAGCATAGATGCATGAGTACCACAGTACACATGTGGTTATCCGAAGGTAACTTTGTGAACTCCATTCTCCCCTTCTACATTGGGTTCTAGGCATTGAACACAGGTCATTGGGCTGATCTAGCAGGTGTTTTTGCCCACTGAGCCATCACTCTAGCCTCATACACACAATGTAGTGCATGTGTGTATGAATTATATGAACTTAATTTATATGAACTTCCAAGTTTTAACTATAGTGATAGAAATAAAGTCAGTTATTGTCTAGAGGTTAGGAACAGGGTCAGCCGGGCAGTGGTGGTGCATGCCTTTAATCCAAGCACTCAGGAGGCAGAGGCAGGCGATCTCTGTGAGTTCGAGGCTGGGCTGGACTGACAGCTTCGAAAACAATACAGAGAAATCCTGTCTCGTAAAAACCAAAAAAAAAAAAAAAAAAAAAAAAAAAAAAAGGAACAGGGTCAGTGGGTGTTGAAGGCATATAGGAGAAGGATGACTGACTGCTGGAGAAGGAACATTCTTGAGTTCTATAAACTGATAGTCTCTGTTAATACATGAGTCACACACATATATCACATTATTCAAAAAAATCATCCAACTTAATTCATATTTTGGCTAGAAGACCTATCTATTGGTAAGAGTCAGGTACTAAAGTCAACCACCATCACTGGCTGTCAATACTCTGACTTTACACCTGCTACTATTTGTATTATAAAACTGAACATGCCTCTATTTGGTGTATACATGTGTAGAATTGTAAGCTCTTCTCAGTTGTTTGCTTAATGGGATAGTGTGAACAAGTCTTCCTTATCTCTTTTGACTATTTTTGATTTATTCTATTTTCTTGGATATTTGTAAGAGATCTATTTTGTCAGATTTGCTCATTCCTAAATTACATTTACTTTAGTGACTTCCTAAATGCAGAAAAAGATGAAACATGTTTTCTGATGAAATCTGCTAGCCTACATTCTTTTATTGAGAAACTGAAAACATGAATATTCAAGTTACTACTGATTCCTGTCATTTTTGCTTTTTAAAATTTGTTGTGTACTCTTAGACCTCTTTTGAATAGTTGTTTTGTTATTTTTATTTATTCCTATGGCGTCCTTGATGAGTGTTTCCCCTTCAGATCAAGTATGCCCTCTAGTAATCTCTCCTCTGTGAATTAGCTTCATAATTATCTTTATTGAGAAAACATTTTTCCTATAATTTACTTTATTACATATTTCTGGGTTTTTGGCCTTCATGTATGTCTTGTACCACTTGCATCCCTGGTGCCCTCACAGGTCAGAAGGGGTCATCAGATTCCCCTGAACTGAATGTTTGTGAGCTACCACGTGGGACTTGAGAATCTAATCTGCATCCTCTGGAATAGAAGCAAGTGCTTTTAACTGCTTATCCATTTATCCAGGCCCTTTTCTTTCAATTTTAGTAAAAGTATTGTTATATGATAGTTTGAGTTGGTAGTTATGATCTTTCAAGTCTGGAATGCATATTTTAGGCAATTCTGGCTTTAAATGTTTTTGTGAAACAATCAGGTTGAGCATCTTTTTCTCTATAGTTGGAAAATTTCCCTCTATAAGTTTTTGGAAAATATTTTCTATGCCTTTAGTGGAATGTTCTTCCCCATCTTCCATACCCATTGTTTTATTTTTCTTCTCAATTTTACATAAGCTAGAATCATGTAGGAAGATAGAACCATTATTGAAGAATTGCTTTCATCAGATTGGCCTATGGGCATATCTGTGGGGCATTTTCTTGATGGATGGTTGAAGTGGAATGGCACAGCCACAGTGGGCAGGTAAGCCATATTAATATACATAGGAAAGTAGGTCATAAGATAGTAGTACAAGAAAGCCATGGAGAGCAAGCCCACAAGCAGCTTTCCTCCATAACTCAACTTCAGTTCCTGTCTCCAGGTTCCTGCCTGGAGTTTGTGATCTGTCTTCCCTCAGTTATGGACTTCTATATACTGCAAACTGAAATAAACCCTTCTCATCTCTTGGTAATTTTAGTCATGGTAGAGTATCACAGCAATAGAAAGCAAACAAGGACACACATGGCATGAAATTTTAACATATGTAAATTATACTTCAGTCAATTCAACTGTGGGGAAAAGACCTATAATCAAAATAATGTCTTCTTGGAGTTAATGTCCTACACAACTCTGAATTTTCTAAACTCCATGCCTACTAATCCTGATAAAGTATAAAGATAGAGAAAAAATCTCAGAGTTTACACACTAAAAGATCCAACAGAAGAAATAATATGAAATCAAACTTCTAAAAATCAACATAGAGAAGAAGGTGACAGTGAGATAGCACTTTCAGAACATAGTGGGACAGCACTTTCAGAGTATGAGACAAGAGTGAACCAATGATACTAGAATTAACTGAGCCGCTATACACATGTCAAGGCCACAGGAATGAGTTTATTTCAGGAACAACTGAAGCTGTTTTAGGGCCTGTCTGAAGGAAACCACCAGATAATGGTCTACAGTCATCTGATAAAGAACATGAAAGTTTTGTCAAAGAAACTGATGACAGTAATCTCATGGGTCAAATCATAGATGCATGAAAAGAAAGGCTAATCAAAATAACAAAGAACATGGAAAGATAATTTCACAAAAACCAAAGAATTCAACTCAAAAGATGGAGAAAAGTTAGTGAAATTGGGAAAAAAATAGCAAGACTTCACTCATAGTTAGAGTGGAGATCAAAACATAATCACTTAAAAGTAATAACTGAGCTATATACAAAAAGGCAAAGTAAGGTTAAGATGAAAGGGAGGGAGGGAATTATAAAAACACAAAGTTGGAGAAAGGTAACTTACAGTACAAACAAAACCTCTAATACAACAAAATATTATAAAAATTATATGTATATATATATTAGTACAGGTGGTTTAATGTTCTCAAAATAAGCTGGGCATTAACTAAAAGAATCTCTCTCTCTTCTCCCTCCCCTTCTCTCTTTTTCTCCTCTTTTCCCCCACCTCTTTTCCTTCATCTCCATGTTTTACTATTGTGTCCATTCACTCTCTCTTATGGCCCTGATCACTACACACATGGATTGTTTGACTGTATATTAACCTGAATTCGTCTAGATATCTCCCATGCCACCCAGTGTTCACTAAGAATGTAACTTTGAATAGCTCCCCTGTGTAATGAGGGTAATACATACGTTGGTGTATTAATACTGAAGCCTGTCTGCCCCACACCATTTGCACTCTTTATTCACAAGCATGTCTTTATCAATGCCTACTGCCAACAATCTACCTATGAGCGGGGATCTATTCCCGCTCGGGACAGGTAAGCAAATAATTGCATGTGTGCATTTCAATATCTCTGTCAGCCTTAAGACAAAGTGTGGTGATGATTTGGGTAAGCCTGAAGAAATTAGTCAAGTGTGAAGAGAGAAGATGAGATGGAGAGGAAGACGAGAGTAAAAGAGAGTGTAAGCAGGCAGGGGTCAGTCCTTTAAAGGGGTCCTTTGCCCCTGTGTGGTTCTCACAGAACTCTGGGCTGGCCCGAGCACTGCCTGAGTGCATCCTGCCAGGTAACAGGGCAGGCCAGCGTAATGTCTGAACCTTTCATTCCCACCTTTATTTGTGATTAAAAAGAGATGGGGTGTTAGACAAGGCAGGTTCGGGATCAAGGATGTTGAGTTCTTAAGACTGCTTCCTGCTGACCTGGGGGCATTGACCATCTTTGGAGGAACCTGAGAAAGCTGGGGTGTTGCCACATCTGGAGTAGCTGGTTGTTCCATTATAGTCCTGGCTGTCTGGAACTCTGGCATCTCTGTAGATCTGGCAAGATGTTATCAGAGTAGAGGACAAAGTTAGGTATAAAATTTTATTTCTTAAGTCCTGGTATTTGAGGGGAAGATTGTAAGATGAGGGAGGGGTTCCCAAGGTGTCCCAAGATGAGGGAAGGGAGTCCTAGGACCACGGAGAGGTTGAATAATATCTGGAGTGAATCTGACCTGTTTGAATGGGTCCAATTTAGCTTTCTGGAACTTAAAAGAATCCTTTGAGTTTGTGAAAACACAAGTATTAAACATGTCAGCAGCATATTTGTGTTAGAAAAGGCTTGGTTGAAAGCATTAACATTTTTAAAACTGATAGATATTTTTAGCACAATGAAAAGCACCTTAATTTTTAGCTTATAGTTATGATTATATAGTGGTATAGTTGTTTAACACTCTGTTGGAATTAGATAATTTATCAGAACTTTATTGATTAATGTTAAGAAAGAGAAACCTGGAACATATATTTTTAATGTCTCAACTTAAATATCTTATATAGATAAACCTTAGAGTACTCATTCCTGAAATCTGTTTTATGACAGAGCTTTGCTTTGTCTGTTACATTAAGGTGGCAAAGCTACCAGCCGTCAAAAGCATCAGAGTTCCTGAGAAGGATAAGATTTTACCTGAGATTGGAGAATGAGAGATTTAGTATCTTGACTGCATGGACAGCCACCCCCAAGGTCCTCCACAGTTGTTTGTTGGGAAAGTCCTGTTATTTGCCTGTTATTTGTCAATAAAGTACTGTTGAGCCTATAGGAATCTAGATAGGTGGGGCTAGGAGTCCAGGAGGATTCTGGGAAGGAGAAACACAAGAGAGTCAACATGTAACGCCATAGGGGTAGGAAGCCTGGAACTATTCTCCGGTAAGAAACATACTTAGATTAACAATTATGGGGTAATTACTTAAGTCAGAGCTAGCTAGTAAGAAACAAGCAAGGCCAACAGCTTCATAATTGATATAGCCTCCTGTGTGTTTATTTGGGGACTACAATGTGGCAGAGCCCAGGCGACTGGCGGGTGATAAGCCAAAGCGGCTAGCAAAGAAAAAGCTTCTCTTAACAGTTGTTAAAATCAGAGGCTCCAAGAACACCTGCCTTTTGCTGATTGTGAGACCCATGCATTGGGATTTCTTAGGAAGGCCTTCCTACCGTTGACCCAAGCAATGTGGAGAAAGTCGATTCCAGTGTTCTCTTGTCCAGTGAAGAGTCCTTTGAAGCAGTTGAGGTGAAAGGCAGGATTAGTCAGTGGCCAGCATTGCCACTTTTGTGGGCGGAGTTTCTTCAGTGTCCACCAGTCTTCTTGGAGGAAATGGGGTGGTGCCAGCAGGTGGCCTGTCTCTCTGTTATAAAAAGCTTTTTAATAAAACATTTAAATGCCATGTTCTCTAGATCTCTGAGCATTTGAGGACTGTTTGTCTGTTTAGTATATCTTAGTAGACAAAATTTATCTTTAGTGACTTGTCTTAAGTACATTGGTGACTACAGAAAAATTCCTTTTGTAATAGCTTTACCTTTGTAAACAGCTTACAGGAAGGACTGGGTGTTATACTTTGTTAATTTGGAATAGACCCTTATAACTTTAAATGTTTATCATCACTTAAAAGATATAACAATTTAAAAATATTTGATAATTTAGTATAGTTGAATTAAAGTTACCTTATTTTTTACATATACATATAGATACATTAAACAGGATTGGTTAAAAGTATTTGACCCACACTTGTAGCAAACAGATTTAAAGAGACAGTGATGAGACGAAAGATTTATTGTAGATAGAACAGGGGACCCTGGAAAGCCACAGTATTGCATAAACAAGCCATGGAAAACTGAGTCAGTGAAAGAAGAAATTAGAGGCAAAAATAAAAGTGCAAAAGAAACAAAGAGTAAATGAATTGTATGTCAGCAGGCTTGGCCGGCAGAAGCTGGCTGGACTGAGTGGGCGTGCCTACAGCTAGGTCACTCAGTAAACATGATTCCAAGCTAGGCCACATGTTAGGCCACATGGTTAAGATCACCAAGATGGAGGCCACTATAGGCACATTTCTTAGTGTCCTGAACAGACACTAACCCAAGCCAGGCCATTGTAAGCTGCTGCCATCTGTATGGAGAAGGAATACGGTAGAACCAAAGCTGTATAGAAAAGAGGAATTTGTCATTTCAAGCTGAATGAACAGGAGAGACAAATAGGACACTCCCAGGTAGAAGGCGGTTCCCGCCCTGAGGCAGGTTTAGTCACAATGGGAAGTGGTGGGAGTTTTTTTGGTTTAGCTTTTAAAGCTAGAAGGATAAGATTTAGAGGAAGAAAGAATGTTGAAGAGAATCTTTAGCAGAGAGGTAGAGAAAAGCTTGAACATAAGGTAACTCCTTCCATTGACCAGATCGCTGGTAGTGACTAGAGAGGTCCCATAAAATATACTGAAATAAGTGAGTCTTGATGACTTAAGGCATAGAGGAATTTACTTTGTCTGTTTGCTACCCATGAGTCCGGTCTAAAGGAAAATAAAATGGAAAGATCAACTCTTCAGAACTTATCAGCCCAAGAGTCTAGCCAGGGCATTAATACTACTCGAAAAAGGGAAACAGAGCCCGAAAGGCGAAAAGCCGCCCAAGGCTCAGAAAGGAGCTGAAAAAATTACCAATAGGCCGTGCCCGTGGAAAACTAACCGAAAATGATTGTCAGACAATGGGGGTCACCCGTGACCTTGAAGGTCATGATTGGGTGAATTCCTCCATTTCCAAGAACACCATAAGGGTGACAGATGCTCAACGGTCAGCCCTTAGGGTTCAGGGAAAAGTTTATGCCGACTTAGAGGGAGTCCTTACCAAATCGCAGCCGCTGTTGGATATAAAATTCAGTGTTCCGGTAGATGGAAAGTGGGCCTTTGGTCTGAAGTTGCAGGGTACCTGTGTGCTGGGTCTGCAGGGGGCCGGAGCTGCAGGGAGAGCCTGTCCAGGTCAGGGAACCAATGTTGTTAAAATGTCTAAGTTTATCCAGTAACGAGGCACAAACCGTGACTCAAAGATCCCAAGTGGAGTATTATTGGTAGACAAGGAGGGAAAGGGGGTGAGAGGTAACCAACCCATGCAGAGCTGAGAGAGAGATAAGATATGAGAGAGACAGAGAGACGGAGAGACAGAGACAGAGTAAGAGAGAAGATGAGATGGAGAGGAAGATGAACGTAAAAGAGAGCATAAGCAGGCAGGGGTCAGTCATTTAAAGGGGTCCTTTGCACCTGTGTGGTTCTCACAGAACTCTGGGCTGGCCAGAGTGCTGCCTGAGTGCATCTTGCCAGTAACAGGGCAGGCCAGCGCAATGCCTGAACCTTTCAGCACTGCAGAATATACTTTAAATGAATGAGTTGTGTGGCTTACAAATATCACCACATGAAGCAATAACAGAAGATTCTGCTTGTCATGTTCACTGTTCAGTAATTGATTTGCTGAAATTGCTCTTTTCCAGAAGTCTGGGTGTCCTTTCCTTTCTCTCCAGGCTTTGGCATCTTTTTTCTCACCATAGTTTCAAACTCAAAGTATGAACAAAATCAAACTCACATCACCAGTAAGCATTTCACTCTCACGCAGCTAGATATAACAATATGATTATTAAAAATCATCTCCAGTGCTTACTCACATCTCAATTTCTGTTGTTTGATGTTTATGTCTTCCCCACATTTTCATCCCTCAGCCAAACAAGCTCTTTAGGATGGGTCCAACCCATTGACTCACTGTCTTTGTAAAGGTTCACAACACACTGTGGTTCATAGAAAAAAAAACACCTTCTACAGAAACTTAACAACTATAACCAAATCTTTCAGTCAGTCAAACAAGTGAAAAAGATCAATGGGATTTAAGAAGAGGAGAGAGATCATTTGGGGACTGCAAACAGATTTTCAAATGTCCTGAAATCAAGATAACACTGGTGGCTGCCAGGCATGTCTCTTGCTTCCGCTGGCTCTTGAGTGTCCTGGTTTGCACTTTCCCCTTCTGCATTCTGATTCGGCAGGCTGGTATTTCTCCACAGTGTTCCTCTGACCAAATTTCAGTAGCTAAATGGCACCTTTGTATTTAGTTTGTTTTTTATCCTCTTCCCCATTGCCCACTCTGCTGTAAATTATACAGGAATGTTGTTGAAGGCTGGTGGTATAAGAAAGTAATACGTTCAAATAATTCCTTTTTTTCTTTTCTATTACATTGAAACCTTTTATGAACTTTGGTATTTTACTTCTCTCTGTCTAAAAGAATGCTGGAAATACTTAAAATTTCAGACAAGGCAAGAAGACTTAGAAAGAAAAACAAACTACAGCCAAAGGAAACTTGCTCTAAAAATTCAATCATCTGTATTCTTCTAGAGAAACTACAACTGAAGGACACATGCTTTAACAAGTCAATCATCCATATGCCTCTGGGATATATCAATGGTATTGGTATGTTATTTATGTGCACACATGTCTGTCTTTGTGGTGTATCTATACATGAGTACAGTTGCTCACAATGGCCACAAGGAAGTATCAGATCCATGAAACTGGGTGCTGTTTGACCCTCTACATAATTAGTAGCCACTCTTAATGGCTAAGCCATCTTTGCAACCGCTATTAGGGGTTCTCCTTAATAAGTAGGAGAAAACAATATATACAAAACATAAATGAAGATAAATTTAGGTGAACTCAGCACAACCATTCATCAGCATTTGAAAGTCAATGGAAATGAAACTGATGTGATAACACCTATAGTTGGCAACAACCAAGACATTAGGCTCTACCTCCATGGGAGCTGATAGAAATGAACAATGGTTTGGATGCATTGAAGGAGCTTCTAGAGACAATGTCACTTAACTTCCCACTTTCTCCAGCTCCAAGATTAGGGCCCTTAGAGCTGCATCAGTAAAAGCCCCAGATGGGAGAAATACTACTTTAGGCTCTGAAAATCTACTGATGTATGACAAAACCAAATTTTCTCTGTACCTATTTTGGTCTTTCTGAATATTTGTTTGCCTCCAAATGGATGCCCTTCTCTTTTTCAGGCTAGAGTAGGAATGAGGGGATAGCATCTTTCTGTGGATATCAATCCTGTTTACTACAATATCTCAGAGTTCAGTGGTAAATGTTCCTCCTCCATCATTCTTTGTCATTTTCAGATGTGTCATCAGGAAATTCTCTAAAATTTTCACCTCCGCATCAAGCTCTGAAGACAAGAACCATGTGTCCTGCCCTAGTGTATAATACCCATCAGGGGCACTGTCCCATACTTGCTATGATGACATAGCACATTCAGTCATGCTTTTCTGTCAACTCTTCATTCATGGCTCCCATTTAGTTTGTGTCCACCATGCCCTGAGTCTTTCCCACTTTCATTTGAACATCACTCTTCATGTGTGGACAAAGTTTTGTTTGACTTCTTAAAAATGACCTCTTCTGCACTTCTGCAGCTTTTCCATGAGGCACAAGTGTCAGCTATTCAGGCGGAGTTTAATCATTGACTGATCAGGCCTGTCCTTCCCTGGGGAAAGGAAGTTTGACTTTTCATGTTTGTGCTACTAAGGGCAATGTCTAAGAGATGATAAATAAGTAACAGCCCATGATGAATGTCTGATTCTCTCTGGGGCACACAAAACAACCTTGGTCAAGGCAACTATCTCTTCTAACAAGACATTGTCCCTACAGTGGTGATGGGGAGCTATAAGCAAGGACTTTGAACATCCATTTTTTTCTACATTTGAAAGAAGATGGTGGCAGGATTAATAAATCCTAAGTGGTGGGGCATGTCTGCTTCCATCCATTTTCTGATCTGTTTTAATGATGAGAGCAAAAGTGAGAATCCTTCTTGGGAGACTTAGATGCCTGGTCTTGCTTCGTAATTGCAGGGCTCTTGGCAATCTTTGCCCCTCTGTTATTTAACCATATTTTCAGTATGGAATATTGTCTCTTTTATATCAAATTATTGTAGTGAGAGCTCAAAGCATTTCAAAATATAAAAAATTAAGATTGATTATTATCACTATAATAGATACTTTGTTTTGAGGGTTGATTGGTCAGTGTGATGTTATTAAGAGAGCTGAGTACATTCAGGAGCAAATATTATATAATATACCTTGAACAGGTTCTTTCCTTGTGTTCTGAAACTTTGTAACCTTGGGCAAGCTGAGCATGCCCAGGGCTATTGTATTCTTGTCACAGTTTTTTACCTTTTAAACATGTGCTCTGTGGTTGTAAGTTGAATGAGCCCCCAAATGTGTTCATGTGCGCTCTCTCTCTCTCTCTCTCTCTCTCTCTCTCTCTCTCTCTCTCTCTCTCTCTCTCTCTCTCTCTCTCTCTCTCTCTCTCTCTCTCCTTCCCTTCTTTTCTTCCTTCTTATTAGACCTTAAACTGAGTGTGCTCGCTAACTTCCTCCCTGAACTAGCACATTCAAGAAAACACTACACCTTAAGGTGCTTTGCTATATGGGTATGGATAAACTCCCTTTGATTACTCAGTCTTTGATTCCTTTGTTCAGGCAGGGAATTTAATCAGAAATAAGTCAATCAGAAATAATTCCTGGGATTCCCTCAACTGCTACAAGTAAATCCTCCTCTTGTCTATGCCTGAATTATGTTTGTTTTTGGCCTTGTGCTCCCCCAGGTGCAAACACCCATTGTGTCTGGTTACAGTGCTAAAAAGAATTGACCAGAGTCCTCCATAAGAGGGTGCATGCCCACTAAGCCTAATCCACATTCCTTTATTTGATCTTTAATTCATGCTCTGCCTATAAAAGCTGAAACTTCATTCTATTCACTTTCTTATATTCCCAGCATCAAAACAATGTCTGTACCATGGTAGATACTTACTAAACACTTAAGGAACAAAGGAACGAAGAGACACCTGTCCTGAAGTTGCTGTGGTTTAAACAGAGTAACATACGATTGAATTAGTATAGACTTGTTATGATTCCCAATTTCTAAGAACTATAGAATATGTTGAGCACAGATACAAAGTTGCCCTAATGTTAGATGGAATTAGAAGACACAGAGAAGAAGGAAGGGAAACAACACAGTCAGTTTCTGAAATAAAATAGACTGAACCCTTTGAGGTTCAGCATCCCTCTATAACCTCATCCTCCCTCCTACCTTTCTGTCTACAATTGTCTTTCACTGGATCTGAAGGCCACTTTTAATTTCTTCCATTTATTAAATCAGGAATACTGAGGTGATTTTCATAGTTAATGTATGTCTCAGACTTGCCTTCTGTGAAATATCAGTGTATTTTTCAAGTAAAGCTGACTTTTCAGTGTTTAGTAAGGTTACAAAACCCTCAGATAAATAACATTAAATACTGTGACACTTAATACTGAATGATGACATCACCTCCATGAATATAGATATCCATTTCTTTAGACCACTTAATTTTATTCAGTAATATTTGTGGCTTTTAACACAATTTTCTACCGTATTGACTAAAGATTTAATTATCTGTATTCTTATGCTTTTAAAATATTGTAATCCTCAATTCAACATTTTCTGACCATATGTAGAAACACAGTTCATTTCTGAGTATTATCATTATTATCTCCAGATTTTGACAAATTCAATTATTCATTACTTCCAAGAGACTTATTCTATAGATGATTATGGCATATGAGAATGAGAGATAATTAAATCTTCCTTTCTCATAAATGTCCTTTAATTATATATATATATATTTGCTGATTTCATTGGTTCAAACACCAGTAAAATGGATTCCTTTGGTTTTTACAGATTAGGGAGTTTCTACCGGAAATGTACTACACCATGATAACTTCTGTCCTCATATAATGAGGTAATTATATGTTTTGTCTTATTGTGTTTATATGCTAAACTTTCTATCTTCCTTCCTCAATATTTCAAATGCTGAAATTATAGACATGTGTCATCTGTCCCAGTAAGCTCCTAATTGCAAGGAATTTTATTGTTCAAATTACCAGATTATCTGGCATGTGTTCATAATAATTTCCTTATGATGTCTGTACTTCAACTCTGATTGATCATCTGCCAGCAAACTACAATAAGAGTCATTTGTGCTTCTTCTCTCTCCCTCATCCCAATCAGCAGAGCTCGGAATATGCTAGTTCTGTAAACATTTCCGGGATTTTTATTTCCTCTTTTGTTTTCATTTCATTGGTGTCTACTCTGACCTTTATTGCATCCATGCTCCATATTACTTTCTATTTACTTGGTCTTCTTCCAGATCCCTGGTTAAGTTTTTATCGGTCTTGACATCAGACTTTCTTGTGTTTTCAAATATACACATTCAGTGCTGTGAAAATTCATCGACACTTCTCTATTTACTTGGATGTTTTATCTTTTCATTGCAATACTTTAAAATTAATTCTCTTGTGACTTATTCTTTGGTTAACTGGGGATTATTAACTAGTTTGGTGCTTCTAATTTGTAATCGAAAGGCCATTTAAGGACAGACATTGTTAAACTTCCATCTTTCAGCCATTTTAAATACTCAATGCTTTTGTCATTTTTCAAATTTTGTCATGTTTTTAACATAATGAAAATTCTTGTGTAGTCCAAAATATAGCCTATGCCAGTTAATAGAAGACTCAATCACATCCTTGTCTACTCTCCTCTAAGAAACAGTTTCAAGCAGTACATTCCATTGTTTGGAGAACTGGTTAGTTTGCTGGTATTTCAACCAGTTATACCAATTACGGAGATGTAGAAATTAAAATTCTTACTGTATATACATACATATATGTTTGTATGTATATATGTTATATACATATATTTAATTTTCTTTTAAGTTTTGTCAATATTCAGAATATATTTTCTATTTCCATTATTAACTACATACATATTTATTATTGGTTTGTCTTCCTAGAGAGCTGGTATACTCATTATTACAAAACATCCCTTTCTCCTCTTGTAATCATCTACAAGATCTGATGTTTAGACAGCCTCTCCAGCTTCCTTATGTTTTCTAGCCTGGCAAGCATAGGATTTAATATAGCTTCTGCCCCTTTACTTCTGATTATTTTTAACACTGCAGAGTTTTCTGATCATTCTGTTAACCACTCATTTTCCTCATTTCTAAACATAAAGGATATTGCTTATAGGTTAGAATAAAGAGATGCGATTATTTCTCAGCTTTGACAATATCCTTTAAGTGGAAGTTTATTCTATCTCTGTGCTGTTTAATTATATACTCCATGGAGCTGTGGGTACCATTTTCTCTTCTCTTGTCAGTTTGTCTACTTGTTGGTCCTAATTCCCACTTCCTTAATTTATTATATTTTAGAATTCCCCTTTATATTTTCTACTGCTTATAATTCTCTGTTTTTCTCCCATTTTCTTAGTAATTGTGTCTCAGATATCATAATTCAAGTCCTCAATATTTTAGGCTACTCATGTAATTTTACTTTGTCACTTGAAAATTAAACAAATCCTGACTGACATTTTCATATATTTTTCTGGTGATTACTCTTCATTTGTTTATTAAGCTTTGCTTTCATTTATAATAATTTCTACCAATCTAAGTAATTGTTTGACGTAACTTTTTTCCTCTATTTTTAATTTTTGGGAGTTAGTATAATATTTGTATTTATTTTTGAAGTTCAGTGTTACATTTTGTTATGTGTGAATAATATGTAAAATAAAATAAGTAATTAGAATTTCCTTACAATAAAGGGTTACCATTTCCAAACAGTAGAAAATTTCAAACTGTATTTACTGCTCTAACTGGAATAGGGACCTAGGGGATGAAGGATAAAAAAAATGAAACAGATTAAAGTCTGACAAAATAGACAACTTTATTCAGAGCCTCAGACAATTTATACGCTGAGAGTTAAGAGAAGTCACATGAATAAATTGCACATTCACAGGGACAAATCAAATGTTTTTCCATGCAGCATATAAACAAGTAACAATAGCCAGTTGTAATGAATAATCTAAAGTAAACTAACTTTTATCCACTGAACGTGGGAGAGCATGAAAGCACATTCCAAGAACAATTCTGTCCCTTTTGAGGAACTTAGGTCCCAATATCCTTGGCTTGTTTTCTTGGAGTTTTCTCACAAGCACTCAGAATTCAAATTGCATGACTTCATTCTTGGGCTGTGTTCTAACAAAACTGTGCTTTTATGGTTATACAGAAACCTTTAATGAATAGCTACAGAACATACTTACTGTGTAACTTATTCATCTAGCTAATGGTTTTTTTAATGCACATTATCAATTCTCCATTTCCCTCACATATCCTATTAGTGAACTTAATCTACTTCTATGAGATCAACTGTTACAGTTTCCACAAGTAGAAAGAATATGAGATGTTTCTATCTTTTTGTTCCTGGTTTATCTCACTAACATAAATCCCTCCACATCCAACCATGTTTTCACAAATGACAGGATTTCATCATTTTATGGCTGAATTATATTCCATTGTATGTACCATATTTTTATCCATTCACGCAATGTAGTCTCTCTCAATTGATTTCAGATCTCAGTTGTTAAAATATGGATCACTTTATGAATTTTCATGCCTTCCTTGGACAGGACCAAGTTATCCTTCTCAACGTCATTCCATTCTTGTACACTGATAAAGGGAACACACTTTGCCTATCTTTCAGGTAAGCTTAGAAACAAATCTATTGCCTTTTACTTATCAGAAAATAATTTTGTTTTTTTTGTTTTTTCTTTTTAAATTTATGTTTATAGTTTCATTTTTTACTATTTTCTTTTTCAATTACTTTTTTGAGGATTTACTACAATGGATTTTGATCATTATACATCCCTTCCCACAATTCCTTCCAGATTCATAAAACCCTCTGTAGAGACCAAACTCTACATATTTTTCCTCCATGAGGTCTGATTTGTGCTGAGATATTATTTTTGTGTGTGTAGCCATATACTAGAACATTGTTAATAAACTACTAGAAGCCACACCATTTTTTAAAAAAAATGATAGATGCCCTCCCTCCAAGTAGCTATCAATTTCCCATAGCTCCTTAGCTAGGGGTGTGACTTCATGCCTATCATCACCCACATCCCATTCCATGCCGGGATTTTGTTTGGCTTGAGTCTGTGAAAGTCGCGTGCATGTTTTTACAACCTCTGCGGATTCATACTGCAACTGCCTTATTCTGTTTAAAATAAAGAAGCAAACAAACAAACAAAAAACATTTCCTTGTAGTCATTCATTGTCTATGACTCTTACAATCTTTACAGGCTTCTGTAATAATTCCTGAGCCTGATGATAAGGGTATGTGATGCATATTTCCTATTAAGTACTCTTATTCTCTACACTGTGACCAGTTGTGAGTCTCTGTGGTAATAACTGTCTTCTTCCAAAAGAAACTTCTCTGGTGAGAATTTACCTAATCTATGAGTATAATTACAAGTCATAAGAGTCAGGTTAACACTATTTCTATTTAGTAGCACAATTGTAGTAGATTCTTCCCTAAGACTTATAGTCAGGAGAGCCTTAGGATCTTGGCCCTGATAACTACTATTTATCCAGATATCAAAGGCAGACAAAAGCCCCAGCAGAAAAGGAAAATTATAGGCCAATATCTCTGATGAATGTGGATACTAAATTCATCACTAAAATACTTGCATTCCAAATTCAATATTACATCAAAAACATTATCTACTATTTTCATTTGGGTTTTATCCTACAGTTACAGGGATGGGTAATTCAACATACATAAATATGCATATATAATCCAGCACAAACAGAGTCAGGACAGAAAACACATGTTCATGTCATTAGATTCAGGAAACATCTTTGACAAAACAAAAAAAGTACTAGCTAATCTAGGGATATGGGGAATGTATTTCAACCTAATAGAAGTAATATACAGCAAGCTCACAGTAAAATCTGCCAAACAGAGACGTCAAAGTAAAAACAAGACAAGAAGGTCCACTCTCTCTATTCCAGTTCAATATATTACTTGAAATCTTACCAGAGTAACAAGACAAGAGAAGTAGACAAAGGGATAAAAATGGGAAATGAAGATGTCAAGGCATGCTTACTTGCAAATAATATAATTCTCTACATAAAAGATCCAAAGGATCCTATCAGAAAACTCTGGTTACTGATAATCATATTCAAAGTAGTAAACTACAAGATTAACACTCAAAAAATAAGAGCCTTCTTCATACAAATAAACAACATTCTGAAAAAGAAATCACATATTAGTCACAATAGCCTCAAAAATATTATGGAATAAATCTAACCAAAGAGGTGAAATACTTGCACAATGAGAACCTTAATACACTGAAAACAGTAATTGAAGAAGATACCAGAAGATAGAAATACCTCCCGTGTTCATGGATTGGTAGAATTACTATTTTGAAAATTATCCTGTCACAAAAAGTATTTTACAGTTTCAACATAATAGCCATCAAAATCTCAGCGCAATATTTCACAAACATTTTTAAAAAATGAAATTAAGTTTCTTGTGATGATACAAAATACTCAGGATATCCAAAATATTCCTGAACAATAATAGAAATTGACGGTAGTTAAAGCCAACTGGTTGAAACCAGTTGTGACCACCCAGGTGGAAACTCCCTTGGGGCTGACAGTTAAGGGCATGTGTACTGATAACTTCCCTATGAGACGACATGAAGTCTGCTGCGGGGCCTGGAAACTATTGATATCATGACACCAGATGACCTGGATCAATGAGGAAAAGACAGCACAGTGTTCCAGATGAGACCTCCCACTTGGGTCCTGGATAGGGTATAACGGTCTACCCTGCTCCTGACTCCCACCATCCCTGAGTCTGTGTTGCTGACCCTGTCCCTTCTGGCCCCCTACCCCAAGGGGTGGTCTGAAGGCCACATACCTCAACAGTGATATCACATTCCCAGATTTAAAATTATAATACAGAGCTATAATATAAAAAGATCATGATATTATACTATAGTATAATATATTTAGTACTATAGTAATAAAAACAGACACATTGATCAATGAACTACAAATGAGGAGTAATATGTAGGCACAAGTCCCTACGGTTACCTTACCCCTTTGTTTCAAATGGATCAAAGAGCTCAGCATAAGACTTGATACCCTGACTGTGGCAGAGGACAGTGTGAGCAATACATCTGAACTCATTAGCTTAGAAAAGGACTTTCTGAAGAGGATCACCGTAGTGTAGACAATAAGACCAACCAACAATTAATTAGTGAGATGCCATGAAACAAAAAAAATCTTCTGTACAGCAAAGGATACCATAATTTGGGAGGAAAAAAAAACATCCTAGAGAATGGAAAAGGTCTTTACCAGTACATACCTGACAGAGGGTAATTATTCAGAATCCACATAGAACTGGAGAATCTAAATATTAAGGGAAAGAATAATTTAAGATGAAGCATGGACATAAACAGTTTCTCAAGAGACAAAATATAAATAATTGAGAAACACATTAAAAGGTTCAACATCCTTAGCTGTCAGGGAAATGCAAATTAAAAATATCTTAAGATTTTCTATTACCCAAGAAAGAAGATTTTTAAAATCTAACAAGTGATAGCTCTGATACAGGGGAAGAGGAACATTTATTCACATGGCTGGTGGTAGTGCAAATTGGTGCAGCTACTACTGAAATTAGTGTAGAGGCTCCTCACAAAGCTAGAAATTTATTTACTACATCATCCATTTTTGAATATATACAATATATACCCAAAGGCCTCTATAACCTAGTATCCATGTTGATTGCTACTGAATAAACTTCTTTAAATATATGAATTTACATGTATGTATTTATTGTATATATGGAAATATATTTTATATTTATATATTTAAATATATGTGGATATGTATGTGTATCTGTGTTTGTATGTATCTATATCTTTATGTACTGTTTAAATGGAGTTACCCTAATAATGGGATTGCAAATTCCTCTTCTAGAAACCACAAGATAACAAATAAAAAGACCAATGTTTGGAATGGATTACTTCTTTTGGAGCTGTTGGTTACTTAGATATGCAAAATTACAGGCTATTACCAGTGCTCTTGGTATCCTTCCAGAACTTGATGGTAGGACCCTATTGCTGAAGACAAATTATAGTAGAGTCTTAGAATGTAGAGAAATCAAGCTGCTATTGCTTTCAAATACTTACAATTCCATTATATAGGTTGCCTCAAGATAATTTCTTACTAATGATTTTTTTCTTGATCATGGCTCAAAAAGATACTAATAAGTGAAAATGTAGTATTATGCTGAACTTTAGAGAAAATACTTTGGGGAAACTCTGCATTTACTTGTCCCCTGAACAGCAGTAAAATTTATTCTAGAAGATGTTGATATTATTGGTGTATCACCTGCTCCTGGAAGCTTGGTTTATATCATGGATGGGGGATCTATTTCAGCTTTGCATTTCATCTTAGCTGTATTCTAAGTCCTGTGATATAATGTTCCCTCTTAAGCTATACCTCTAATAGGTAGCTGTAAAAAGCCCTGCAAGTTGACAAGACTTCTGCAGAGGATATCAGCAGAAATATCTCAGCTTTCCAGCTGTTGAGTTCCCAAGAGCCTCACACACATAATCACATCTTTAAAGGTCAAGTAAATATTTGAGGGGAGTTTAGATAAAATTTGGAGTTTCACCGATCTGTAGATCCACCTTCTCTGGGATCCCCATACTCAATTTTCAGCCTCTTTGACAGCTCTAAAGTCAGTTCTCTCAAATCCCATGGAAATAACACTAAAGCTATCAGCTTTAGGCTCTGGATGTAGAGCAACCCTACTGCAGAGTAAGCAATATACTTAGGTGAAAAACAACACAGATTTAGATGTCACCTACTATGGTTCACTTCTTTCAAGGGTTGAACATTTTCCATTTTATTTGCCTTCAGTCATTCCTTACACAAACAAATATATGAGTGTATGTGTATGAGAATGGGTGTATATGCAAGTTTGTGTAATAGAAACTGGTTTCATATGCTTCTAAAGTTCATTATGATTTCTGAGAGTAGAACTGGGAGATTGTATTTCCTGAAATTTTTCTCTGTATTCTTTACTTACCATCTCCATGTCTTCAGAAAGTCCTTCAAACTTGTCATCACAACTAATAGCCTATACTCACCTTTCTTTGTACTTTGAAAGTGTACTTTTTGGTGTGGTGAAGGGATATTTATAATAATAAAAAATTCAGCAAATGTAACTTAAAATTGACTGAATGTAGTGCTCTATTTAATTATTCTTCAATATAAAGCATGAACATATGTACATATAATTATGAAGTAAACATAATTGTATTCTTTATAATTTTTAGCAGTACATAGGGTTTGTAGAATATATTTACCAAATACTATCATGACAAATGTGAAAATATACTCATGAGATGATCTCCTCTTATGTACATTTTCACATTTTCTCCTTATGAAATGATCTATCCAACAAATATTTACTGAATTCATACACCTGGTTATTTTTTGTTAAAATTCCACTAGAAATTATAATATAGTAGGACAGAAAAGAAAGCATTCTACCCTACCTGTATTAGCCTCATGACATCTGCTTAATTTTTCTCTTGCCAAATAAAATATTCCAGAATGGTTTGGGGGCCAGCTGGAATGATTTACACAGAGCCTGCTTAATTATTACCCAGCATAAGAACATGATTTCAATCCAGTTATGTCCTCTTAATACTGGGCTCTTAAAGTAAGTAAAAGGGGTTAAATCAGCATATTGGGGAGATTAGAGTGAAGCAACAGTTGGAAGCAATCTCCTGCCCCTGAATCAAGTACAATTATATCACAGCATAGTCATCCTATGAAGCATGCATCATAGAGCAGATGGATTTCAGATGGTTTGGGCATGTTCAGAGTCTATGTCTTCAAAGCAGCTTTTCAGCAAGATATACTTCTTGGAAATCATTTCTCTCAATATTAACTATTACTTTTCTGCAAGGATGACCCTCTGAGCCACTCCCCCAATATACCTTGTCTCTGTTAAAAACACGCTGAGTATTTCCCCTCTGAAATACCCAAAAATGGATTCATCGTCTTGCTTGCTTTTACCCTGGTAAGTGGAGAATATTTCTTATTGAGAATTAAATATACTCAAGATCACAAATTATTTTTATTCTGGATAAATACAATTAATCTGCAAAAATTTACTTTCAGAACTAACAACATACCTACCCATTGATTACAATGAAAAAGATCATTGATATGTGTTGGTATATTTTATTATCATCAAGGTAAAAAATATTAAGCAATATTTGACATCAATATATTTTAGGTATATCCTAGTTATTTGAGGTTTTGGACCACCTTGAATAATCTTGGGTTCTCGTGAAGTTAAAATAATAACTTAAAATCATAAATTCTCATAAACATTCAATAAACATTCTATATTTTGATTAATCCCAGATTAAAATAGGGAAATAATTATATTTATAATGAAAGGATAAATATTAACCAAAAGAATTTTTCTCTATGCCTCTTTTATAGAGGTGAGGTTCTGGATTCATGATTAATCTCATTCTATAGGACCCAGTTTCACAAGAAGATACACTTGAGGAGGAGGATGTCAAAGAAAGATAGTGGGTAAATTCTTCTGATGATCATTTGTTCACAGACATTCTAGTTGGACAGCTGCTCATGGAACAAAATACTTTAATAGGAACTAGGGAAATCAAATGAGATACCAGAAGACTGAAAGACCCCTACCCAGGTCCCCCTAGGAAAAGAAAAACAAGGCCAGGCCGTTGCCTAATGAAAAAACCCAGACCAGGTGCCTCGTCCAGCTGGCAGGATGTCAAACAGGATCTGTGGTCACCAGAGCAGTCATGGGACCCGGATAATAACTGCTGAAGCATGCCGCGGTCTTTCATGAGGTAATACCAGGAAACTTAGTCCTTGGGAACTACCCCTGCCCCCAAGATGAGCCAATGAAATGCCTGTTGCTATGCTGATACTTATGTAACCATTAAAACTCTATAAAGATTGTGCTCCCTGCAAGCCCGGTATGCTCTGTACCCGAGTTGCAGTAGCATCCGCAGGCACCTGTGTACTCAATAAATCACCTGTTGAATTTGCATCCAGTGGTCTGGCCCCGGTTCTTGACAGAGGATTTGGTTCGGTGCCTGGTGTTTTGATGCCGAGGTCTTTCAAGACCAGTAGTGTCCATGTCTATACAACAAAATAAAACAGAACTAGGCCCTCCATATGTGGGAGACAGTTGGGAAGCTTGGACTACCAGAGGGGCCCCTGGCAGTAGGACCATGATACAAACATGGTACATGAGCTAGCTTGTTGGCGCCCACTGCTTAGAGTGAGATGCCATGCTCAGTGGCAGTAGGGCTATGGTATAATCCTAGTACATGAGCTACCTGGTGGGAATCCATTCCCTATGGTGGGATGTCATGCTCAGTCTTAATGCATGGCAGAGGGAATGGGTCCTGCTCCAACCTATTGTACCAGACTATGGTGACTCCTCGTGGGAACCCTTTTCTGTGAGGAAGAATAGACTGGGGGTTGGCTAGAGGGGAGGTTAGGGGAGTGGGAGGAGGCATGGTGGTGGGAGGAGAGGTAGTAGGAAGAACTGTGGTTGGAATGCAATATGAAATTTTAAAAATGGAAAAAATATTGATTAAAAAAAGAAATGGTGCCAAGTTTTTTTTCTCTCACTGCAACCAGCCCAGCCAGAAAAGAGAAACATAGAAATAAATTCTTTAAACTAAGAAAGAGACACCAGCAAGAAGGAAACACAGGAAGGTATAAAGCTCAGTAGTAAAGGTGATTGTGCAAGCAAACACAGAATGCTCTAATTTGTAACCATGGCACATAAGTCATTCATATTTTTGTCAGGAAGACTGAAATTACAAATATTTTACAATAGTAGTTCTATTATATTAAGAGGTAGGATAATATGGAAGATGAAATATGAAATATTTCAGTGTATTGGAAAATCATCTTAGGATACTTTCTTGTTCTTGTGTATCCTTCTGTCCTTATCTTTACAGCCATCATTTCAAAATAACTTTTTTATAAGAAAAAGATGAATTTGAAAGACTCATGTTAACCACAAAGCAAAAATAAAATAGATTAAGTAAAGAATCAAAACAAAATGATAAAGTAATTTGCTTAATGGCAAAGGAACGCTGTACAGAAGGAAGAAGAAGAAAAGGAAGGCAGAGAGAGAACAATTGTAAAGCTGTATTCATATTCATCAATAGTTGTCATGGATCTTAATAGATGTAATTCTATAATTCAAAGAAGTAAAGTAACTGCATATGTAAGGAAACTCCACCCAATTATATATTGCTTAAAAGAAATTCACATTACCTCTAAAGATTTATGTGGACCAAAATAAAGTTATAATCATTATAAAGCAATATAGCATGTGTATATAGTAGATAAAATATTCTTTAAACAGCAGTGTGAATAAATATAAACAACTACATGCCCAGTAATTTTGTAATCTAGAAAAGCATGGAGAAACTCCTAGTCACATACATATTACCAACACCAATCAAGAAGCAGGAGATCAACGAGACCAGGAAACCAGCTGATCCAGGGAGACCAGGGGACCAGCTGTTCCGGCAGGACCAGGTACAACAGGCCCTGCATCCGTGCCTGAGTCGCAGTGCCTGGGGATCGCCTGGGAACTGCACAGAGCTTCCATTCACGGTGGGAGCCAAACACCCCAGACTCCAGGTCTTCTCTCCCACCAACAAGACCAGGAAACTAGGGGATCCAGGGAGACCAGGGGATCAGCTGTTCCAGAAGGACCAGGTACAACAGGCCCTGCATCCGGGCCTGAGTCCCAGTGCCTGGGGATCGCCTGGGAACTGCACAGAGCTTCCAGATCTTCCCTCCCAACAGCAAAACCGGGAAACCAGCAGATCCAGCAAAGGGACCAGGGGACCAGATGGGAGGATAAGCACCCCAGATTCCTGGTCTTCTTCTCCACCCATGGGAGCAGAACGAGGATGAGGAATAGAAAAACTAACAGATTATTGGACTTGTAACACCCACCAAAAGGGAACTGTGTTACCGTAACCACCAGACCACTAAGGGGCTCTTTCTGTACCCACTAGAAGAAGAGATGGGAAAGACACAATACAAAAATTCACTCAGCAACAGAAAGACAAATGTGACACCGCCAGATTCTAGAGACTCCACACCAGCAAGATTCCAACATTCCAAAGCAAATGAAGCAGAAGAGAATGACCTTAAAACCACCTTTATGAAAATGATAGAGTCCCTAAAAGAGGATATAGGAAAATCCCTCAAAGAAATGGATGAAAAAACAAATCAAAAAATGCAAGAAGTGGAAGAAAAAACAAGCAAAAAATGCAAGAAATGGAAGAAAAAAAAACCAAAAAAAGGGCAGGAAATGGAAGAAGAAACAAAGCAAAAAATGCAAGAAATGGAAGAAAAAACAAGCAAAAAATGCAAGAAATGGAAGAAAAAACAAACCAAAAAAGGCAGGAAATGGAAGAAGAAACAAAGCAAAAAATGCAAGAAATAGAAGAAAAAGCAAACCAAAAAAATGCAAGAAATGGAAGAAAAAGCAAACCAAAAAATGCAGAATTACAGCTGACTTATCCACGGAAACTCAGAAAGCCAGGAGGTCCTGGATAAATATTCTACCAACACTAAGAAACCATGGATGTGGCAAAGCTCTCAATCACTACAGATGGAGAAAACAAGATATTCCATGACAAAACTAGATTCAAGCAATACGTATCCACTAACCCAGCCCTATAGAAAGTTTTGGAAGGAAAACTCCAAACCAAGGACGTTAACAACAACCAGAAAAACATAGGCATTAGAGAATCCCTCTCTACCAACAGCTAAAAGAAAAAAGGGGTGAAATTCCACACATAATCTACCACCAACAACCATTCCAAATCAAAGAAGAATGAGCAATCAATTGTCATTAATATCCTTCAATATTAATGGCCTTAATTCACCCATAAAAAGACACAGGCTAGCATAATGGATTGAAGACAGAACCCATCCTTCTGCTGCATACAAGAAACACACCTCACCCTCAAAGACAGACATTACCTGAGAGTTAAAGGTTGGGAAATTTTTTTTCAATCAAATGGACCCAAGAAACAAGCAGGGGTAGCAATCCTAATATCTAACAAATTAGACTTTAAAATAAAATCAATCAAAAGAGATGAAGGAGGTCATTACATACTCATCACAGGTGAAATCCACCAAGATGAAGTGTCTATCCTGAACATCTATGCTCCAAATACAAAGGCATCCACATTCGTAAAAGAAACTTTACTAAAACCTAAATCACATATAAAGCCCCACACACTTATAGTGGGAGATTTCAACACACCACTCTCACCACTAGACAGGAATACCAGACAGAAACTCATCAAAGAAGCAAAAGGTCTAATAGAAGTAATGACCAAACTGGGATTAACAGACATCTATAGAACATTTCTTCCACATAAAAAAGAATATACCTTCTTCTCACCACCACATGGAATCTTCTCAAAAATCGACCACATACTTGGCAACATATCAAACCTCAGCAGCTTCAAAATAAATTGGATTATGCCATTCATCTTATCAGACCACCATGCTTTAAAATTAGAATTCAACAACACAAATTGCAGAAAACCTACGAATTCATGGAAATTGAATAATGCACAACTGCATCATTCCTGGGTAAAAGAAGAAATAAACAAAGAAATTAAAGACTTCCTACAATTCAATGAGAATGAAGACACAACATATTCAAACCTATGGGACACTTTAAAAGCAGTGCTATGAGGGAAGTTCATAGCACTAAGTGCCCACATGAAGAACCTGGAGAATAGCTACACTAGAGAATTAACAGCACAGCTGAAAGCTCTAGAACCCAAAGAAGCAAATGCCCCCAGAAGGAGTACATGCCAGGAAATAATCAAATTGAGGGCTGAAATCAATGAAGTGGAAACTAGGAAAACAATACAAAGAATCAATGCAACGAAGAGTTGGTTCTTTGAGAAAATCAACAAGATAGACAAACCTTTGTCCAAACTTACCAAACAGCAGAGAGTGAACACGCAAATTAACAAAATCAGAAATGAAAAGGAGGACAGAACATTGGACTCTGAGGAAATTCAGAGAATCATCAGGTCATACTTTGAAAACCTGTACTCCACAAAATTTGAAAATTTAAAGGAAATAGATGACTTCCTGGATAGCTGTCACTTGCCAAAACTAAATCAAGAACAGATAAGCAATTTAAATAGACCTATAATTCCTATGGAAATAGAAGCAGTCATCAAAAGTCTCCCAACCAAAAAGAGCCCAGGTCCAGATTGCCTTAGTGTAGAATTCTACCAGAAATTCAAAGAACAGCTTAAATCAATTCTCAAAGTATTCCAAGAAAGGGTCTTTGACAAACTCTTTCTCTGAGGCTTCAATAACCTTGATCCCCACACATAGACACAACTAAGAAAGAGAAATTCAGACCAATATCCCTCATGAACATTGATTCAAAAATACTCAATAAAATACTAGCAAATCGGATCCAAGAACACATCAAAACAATCATTCACCATGATCAAGTAGGCTTAATCCCAGGGATGCAGGGATGGTTCAACATACGAAAATCCATCAAAGTAATCCACCATATAAACAAGCTGAAAAACAAAAATCACATGATCATCTCACTAGATGCTGAAAAAGCCTTTGACAGAATCCAGCACCCTTTCATGATAAATGTATTGGAGAGATCTGGGATAACAGGAACATACTTAAACATAATAAAAGCTATATATAGTAAGCCAACAGCCAACCTCAAACTAAATGGACAGAAACTCAACGCAATTCCTCTAAAATTAGGAACAAGACAAGGCTGTCCACTCTCTCCATACCTTTTCAACATGGTACTTGAAGTTCTAGCCATTGCCATATGACAACAAAAGGGGATCAAGGGGATACAACTTGGGAAGGAAGAGGTCAAACTTTCACTATTTGCAGATGATATGGTAGTTTACATAAATGACCCAAAGAACTCTACCAAGGAAGACTTACAGCTGATTAACACCTTCAGCAAAGTGGCAGGCTAAAAAAACAACTCAAGAAAATCAGTAGCCCTACTATATACAGATGATAAAAGGACTGAGAAAGAAACCAGAGAAACATCATCCTTTACAATTGCCACAAACATCATAAAATACCTTGGGGTAACGCTAACCAAACAACATAAAATACCTTGGGGTATTGCAAGAACTTTGAATCTTTAAAGAAAGAAATTAAAGAAACCCTCAGAAAATGGAAAGATATCCCATGCTCTTGGATAGGTAGGATCAATGTAGTAAAAATGGCAATCCTGCCAAAAGCAATCTACAGGTTCAATGCAATAACCATTAAAATCCCAGCACAATTCTTCACAGACCTTGAAAGAACAATAATCAATTTTGTATGGAAAAACAAAAGACCCAGGATAGCCAAACAACCCTATTCAACAAGGCAACGTCCGGAGGCATCACCCTCCCTGATGTCAAGCTCTATTATAGAGCTATAGTCCTGAAAACAGCTTGGTATTGGCACAAATATAGACAGGTAGACCAATGGAATTGAATTTAAAACCCTGATATTAATCCCCACACTTATGAACATCTGATCTTTGACAAAGAAGCTAAAAATATACAATGGGAAAAAGAAAGCATCTTCAACAAATGGAACTGGCATAACTGGAGGCTGGCATGTAGAAGAATGCAGATCGATCCATGTCTATCGCCATGCACAAAACTTAAGTCCAAATGGATCAAAGACCTCAACATAAAACCAGCCACAGTGAACCTCTTAAAAGAGAAAGTGGGTGGTACCCTTGAACGAATTGGTACAGGAGACAGCTTCCTGAACATAACACCACTAGCACAGACAGTGAGATCATCAATTAATAAATGGGACTCTTGAAACTGAGAAGCTTCTGTAAGACAAAGGACACAGTCAGCAAGACAAAAAGGCAGCCCACAGAATGGGAAAAAATATTCATTAACCCCACATCTGACAGAGGATTGATCTCCAAAATTTACAAAGAACTCAAGAAGCAAGTCTCCAAAACACCAAAGGATCCAATTAAAAAGTGGGCTGCAGAACTAAATGGAGAATTTCCAATAGAGGAGTCTAAAATACCTTAGAGGCACCTAAAAAAAAAGAAGCAGGAGATATGACAGACCATTAAAAAGTAATGATTCTAAATTCATAATTAAACTTTTACCAGATAGATTTTCATCAATGCCACAACCTACCTGGTATGAATAATTTAAGGAAAGAAAGTTGTTGGGTTTGTTTGGTTTTTGGTTTGTTTGGTTTATTTTTTTAATCAACATTTCAAAGATTTCAGCATATTTTTAGGAGTCACAAAGAAACATAATAATTCACACTAGGTAGGAGGCATTGAAATTATGTGTTGACTTTTATTCTTTTTCACTTTATTTTTCGTTCCGGCTCTATGGATGGTGTCATTCATATTCAGTTTATTTTATCCTCTATGGTATGGAAATGCCTTCACGCACACACACACCTAGAGGTATACTTTGCTGATCTAGGCTTTCCTAAATCCAATAAAGTTGAGAAAAATTATCACACATCCTATTTTTAGAAAGTCCAATTATAAATTAATTGGCAGTTTACTTCTACAAAACATTTAAAGAGGAACTATTACCAGTTTTCTGAAGTTATTTATTTATTTATCTATTTATCTACCTATCTATCTATCTATCTATTTATTTATTTATTTATTTATTTTGGGGTGTATTGCGATAGGGTTTCTCTGTGGCTTTGGAGGCTGTCATGTAACTAGGATCAGGCTGGTCTCCAACTCAGAGTTCCAAGGATGGTTTTTTTCTAGCTCCATCCATTTGCCTGCAAATTTCAAGATTCCATTGTTTTTTTGTTTTTTTCTGACTGTGAACAATCAATTGAGATAACTCATTACCTTTGGACCAGTCTTGTTTTTTTTTTCCACTGAGTAGTACTCCATTGTGTAAATGTACCACATTTTCTCTATCCATTCTTCAGTTGAAGAGCATCTAGGTTGCTTCCAGGTTTTGGCTGTTACAAACAACGCTGCTATGAACATAGTTGAATATATGCCCTTGTTGTAAGAATGTGCATTCTTTGGGTATACTCCCAGGAGAGGAATTGCTGGATCTTGTGGGAGAGTCATTACCATTTTCCTGAGAAACTGACATACTGATTTCTAGAGTGGTTGTACAAGTTTGCACTCCCACCAGCAATGGAGGAGTGTTTCTCTTTCTCGACATCCTCTCCAGCATTCAATAAATTTTATACCCATTTATGATAAAATACTGAACAAGAAGAAATCAGATATATATAGAACACACACAAACACATACACACACACACATATCCTTTAAATCTGAGGGTATCTGTGGAATGAGCTAGAAACCTACTGCAATGGGAACTCCCAGCAATCTATGAGGATGATCATAGCTAAGACTCCGGGCACTGGGAGGTACAAAGCCATGATCAAGTAGGCTTCATCCCAGGAATGCAGGGATGGTTCAACATTAGAAAATCTATTTTGTAATCCACCATATGAACAAACTGTGAAAGAAAAACAGCATGATCATCTCACTAGATGCTGAAAAAGCCTTTGACAAAATCCAGCACCCCTTCATGATAAAGGTCCTAGAGAGATCAGGGATAACAGGAACGTACCTGAATATAATAAAAGCAATATACAGTAAACCAAAAGCTAACATCAAACTAAATGGAGAGAAACTCAAAGCAATTCCTCTAAAATCAGGAACAAGACAAGGCTGTCCACTCTCTCCATATCTCTTCAATATTGTACTTGAAGTTCTAGCTACAGCAATAAGACAACAAAAGGAGATAAAGGGGATACAAATAGGCAAAGAAGAAGTCAAACTTTCACTATTTGCAGATGATATGATAGTTTACATAAGTAACCCAAAAAACTCTGCAAGGTTACTCCTAGAGCTGATAAACACCTTCAGCAATGTGGCAGGATACAAGGTAAACTCAAAAACATCAGTGGCCCTATTATATACAGATGATGAAGTGACTGAGAAAGAAATCAGAGAAACATCACCCTTTACAATAGCCAAAAACAGCATCAAATATCTGGGGATAATGTTAACCAAGGAAGTGAAAGACCTGTATATCAAGAACTTTGTGTCTTTAAAGAAAGAAATCAAAGAAGATACCAGAAAATGGAAAGATCTCCCATGCTCTTGGATTGGTAGGATCAACATAATAAAAATGGCAATCTTGCCAAAAGCAGTCTACAGATTCAATGCAATCCCTATCAAAATTCCATCACAATTCTTCAAGGACCTGGAAAGAACATTAATTAACTTTATATGGAAAAACAAAAGGCCCAGGGTAGCCAAAACAACCCTATACAATAAAGGAACTTCAAGAGGCATCACCATACCTGACTTCAAGCTCTACTATAGAGCTATAGTCCTGAAAACAGCTTGGTATTGGCACAAAAATAGGCAGGTAGACCAATGGAACCGAATCGAAAGCCCTAATTTTAACCCACACACCTATGAACACTTGATTTTTGACAAAGAAGCTAAATGTACAATGGAAAAAAGAAAGCATCTTCAACAAATAGTGCTGGCATAACTGGGTACTGGTATGCAGAAGACTGCAGATAGATCCATGTTTGTTGCCTTGTACAAAACTTAAGTCCAAATGGATCAAAGATCTCAACATAAATCCAGCCACACTGAAACTTTTAGAAGAGAAAGTGGGAGATACTCTTCAACGAGTTGGTACAGGAGACCACTTCCTAAACATAACACCAGTGGCACAGGCACTGAGATCACAATTAACAAATGGGACCTCCTGAAACTAAAAAGCTTCTGTAAGGCAAAGGACACAGTCAAAAAGACAAAAAGGCAGGCCACAGAATGGGAAAAGATATTCACTAACCCTACATCTGACAGAGAGCTAATCTCCAAAATTTACAAGAACTCAAGAAACAAGTCTCCAAAACACCAAAGGATCCAATTAAAAGGTGGAGTACAGAACTAATTAGAGAATTCTCAATAAAGGAGGCTAAAATGGCCAAGAGACACTTAAGAAAGTGCTCAACATCCTTAGCCATCAGGGAAATGCAAATCAAAACAACTCTGAGATACCATTTTACTCCTGTCGGAATGGCTAAAATCAAAAACACCGAAGACAATTTATGCTGGAGAGGATGTGGAGAGAGGGGAACACTCCTCCACTGCTGGTGGGAGTGCCGACTCATACAGCCTCTTTGGAAATCAGAATGGAGATTCCTCAGGAAAATGGGAATTAATCTACCACTAGACCCAGCAATTCTACTCTTAGGCATATTTCCAAATGAGGCAAATTCATAGAACAAGGGCATCGCTCCACTATGTTCATTGCAGCATTATTTGTAATAGCCAGAACATGGAAGCAACCTAGATGCCCCTCAACTGAAGAGTGGATAGAGAAAATGTGGCACATTTACACAATGGAGTATTACTCAGCAGAAAAAAAACAATAGAATCTTGAAATTCGCAGGTAAATGGATAGCACTGGAAGAAACCATCCTGAGTGAGGTAACCCAGTCACAAAAAGACAAACATGGTATGTACTCACTCATATATGGATGTTAGACATGGATCAGGATAGTGCTAGTCTGCACTTCCACTGATGGAGAGTCTGGGAAACAGGAAAGATATGCATATATGCATAGTACCCAAGAGAAGAGGATTGAGACAAGATCCTCTGAATGGATGGGGAACACGGCAAGGGGTGGGGGGGAGTGGGAGCTGGGAAGAAGAGAGGGGGTGAAGAGGAAGAGAGTTGGTCATGGGGGAACAGGAAGTTGAGTGGGTGGGGGTAGGATAGGGGGAAGAGGGAATCATAGGATAGAAGACAGATCAGGCACCAGAGTGACCTCAAGTGATCTAAAGGGATAACACCAGTTGGCAAGCTAAGCAATAGTGGAGAGACCACCTCGAATGCCCATTCCTGATAATGAACTTGATGTCTATAACCATCCGGGAGCCTTCATCCTGTGACTGATGGAAGCAGAGGCAAACACACAATTAATCACTGAACTGAACCCAAGGAACCCAGTGACAGAGAGATGAGTGATGAGCAAATTGGCAAAGAATGGGCTGGCAAAACCAGCAGAGACAGCTGATCTGAACAGGGGAGAGCTCTTGGACCCCAGAGCGACAGTGGGGAGGCCAGCATGGGACTGATCTGGACCCCCCAAATGTGAGTGTCAGCGAGAAGGCCTGGGCAACCTATGGGGCCCTGAGCTATGGATCAATGTCTATCCCTGGAATACAAACAGTCATCGTGTGCCTATAGCACAAAGAGGGATGCTCTCTCAGCCTGGACTCTTAGGGGAGTGCCTGGACCCTACCCAGAGTGAAATGACAGACTCTAGATATCCCCTATGTGGAAGGATTTGGCAATAGGGTGGGAGGGGGGGAAGGGAAGTGTGGGAGGAGGGGAGGGAGAGGGAACTGGGATTGACATGTAAAACAAGCTATTTAAAATTAAAATAAAAAATTAAAAAAATAAATATCTACGCATATCAAAGCATTTAGATTCAATGTCATCTCCATCAAACTACCAATGATAATCTTCATGAAACTAGATAAGCCATCCTAAAATTGGTATGGAAACACACACACACACACACACACACACACACACACACACAGAGACAGAGAGAGAGACAGAGAGACAGAGACAGAGACAGAGAGACAGAGAAAGAAAAATGGAAGGAAGGAAGGAAGAAAGGAAGAAAGAAAGGAAGGAAGACAGAAAGAAAGAAAGAAAGAAAGAAAGAAAGAAAGAAAGAAAGAAAGAAAGAAAGAAAAAAACCCAACCCTGAAGAATCAAAGCAATGTTAAGCCAAAAGAACTAGACAGGAGGCTTTATATATTGTTGGAGCCAACAAAACCACCTGGTATAAACCTATAAGTGTACAGCAAAGCGAGTTTCAACAATGCTCACAGAAGAACATGCATGAAAGGAAGGGCAATATTTTCTAAGACATTCTAGGGAAACCAGATATCCACATCAGAAGAATGAAACAAGAATTCTCTCACAGCATTCACAAAAGATAAACTCAAAACCATAATAAGACTTAAATATCTTTTCCCATTCTGTGGGCTGTCATTTTGTCTTGTTGACTGTGTCCTTTGTCTTACAGAAGTTTCTCAGTTTCAGGAGGTCCCATTTATTATTTGTTGATCTCAAAGTCTGTGCTACTGGTGTTATGTTCAGGAAGCGATCACCTGCAACAATTCATTCAAGGGTACTCCCCACTTTGTCTTCTAAGAGGTTCAGTGTAGCTGGATTAATGTTGAGGTCTTTGATCTATTTGGACTTAGATTTTGTGCATGGTGATAGATATGGATCTATCTGCAGTCTTTTACATGCTAGCATTAAGATATGCCAGGACCATTTGTTGAAGATGCTTCCTTTTTTCCATTACATAGTTTTAGCTTCTTTGTCAAAGTTGTACGGGTTAATATCAGAGTCTGACATAGGGCTAAACTCCAAAATTTACAAAGAAATCCAGAAGCTAGTTTCCAAAACATCAAATAATCCAATTAAAAAGTGGTGTACAGAACTAAATCGACAATTCTCAATAGAGGAGTCTAAAATGGATGATAGACAGTTGAGAAAGTGCTCAACATCCTTAGCCATTAGGGAAATGCAAACCAAAACAACTCTGAGATACCATCTCACTCCCATCAGAATGGCTAAAATCAAAAACACTAATGATAGTTTATGCTGGAGAGGATGTGGAGAAAGGGGAACACTACTCCACTGCAGGTGGAAATGTCAACTTGTACAGACATTTTGGAGATCGGTATGGAGACTTGCCAGGAAAAAGAAAATCAGTCTACCACAAGATCCATCAATTCCATTCTTAGCCATTTACCCAAAAGATGTACATTCATACAACAAGGACATCTGCTCAACTATGTTCATAACAGCATTATTTGTAATAGCCAGAACCTAGAAGCTACCTAGATGGCCCTCAACTGAAGAGTGGATAGAGAAAATGTGGTACATTTACACAATGGAGTACTACTCAGTGGAAAAAATGGAATCTTGAAATTTGCAGGCAAATGAATGGCACTAGAAGAAACCATCCTGAGTGAGGTAACCCAGTCACAAAGAGACAAACATGGTATGTACTCACTCATATATGGATTTTAGACATGGAGCAGGACTTTGACAGCCTACAATCCCACCACCAGTGAGTCTGGGAAACAGGGAGGACCCTAAGAGAGATATGCATGGTAACTCGAAGAAGGGGAAGGGGAGGAGATCTCTGAGGGGATTAGGAGCATATGGGGAGGGGAGGAGAGAAGGAGACAGGAGAAGAGAGGTGGAGAGAGGAGGACATGGAGGAACAGGAGGGTTGAGTCAGGGTAAGAATGGAGGAGAGCAGGATCAAAGGTACCATAATAGACAGAGCCATTGCCATTATGGGTTAGACCAGAGATCTGGCACTAGTGAGATTTTCAGAGATCTATGAGAATGAAACCAACTGGCATTAAGGCTACCTTAAATGCACTCCCCTGATAATGAGATCGATGACTACCTTATATGCCATCCTAGAGCCCTCATCTGGTGGCTGTTGGAAACAAAGGCAGATATGCACAGCTGGATAAGGAGCTGAACTCCCAGAACCCAGTTGCAAAGAGCAGTGAGAAGAAAAAATCAAGACCCGGAAGATGAAGCCCACAGTGGCACCTGACCTGAACAAGGGGGAATGCATGGACCCCAGAGTGGTGACTGAGAAGCCAGCATGGGACTGATCCAGAGACCTCCCCACCCCCAAGTCTGGGTGTCAGGGAGGAGACCTTGGCAATCTATGGGACTTCGGCAGCAGATCTGGCATATGGATGGACTTTGGGAGCCCATTCCATATGGACGGGTGCTCTCTCAACCTAGACACATTGCGGAGGTCCCGGTCCCTGTCTGGGGTGATGTGACAGACTTTGAAAATCCGCCCATGTAAGGCCTTACCCTCCCTGGGGAGCAGAAGGGTGGATGGAGTGCAGGTTGGGAAAATTGGGGTGCAGGGGAGGAGGGGAGGAACAGGGAGCTGGGAGTAACATGTGTAAAAAGTTAAATAATCTAAGAATTAATAAAAAGACTTAAATATCATACTTGAAACTATGAGACTACTAAAATATAACACAAAGAATATACATTATGTCAATGAAATGAGCCAAGAGTATTTAGAAAATATCTCAAAACCACAGGAACTAAACAACAACAAATACCCAGATGCTATTTCATCAAAAAGTTTCAAGGAATGGTATTGGAAGTTTTCGTGAAAAAATACATGTTGAGTGTTTAAGGATATAGGTGTGTTTAAGATGTTTAAACATGCAAAATATGCACAACAACTATTACATAGTGTCCTATTGATATGTGTGATTATTATGTATAATGTCCAAGTTAAAGACCATGTTTGAAACCATTGAGGATAACTTAATATGGTTTGAAATGATGATAAACCTGCCAAGTAAGAACAGGATGGAAAGACCAATAAGAATATAGTGTGAGTTGAAAGGATACATGCTGAGAAAAAAGAAGGTGGTATTTATTTCATCGAAAATAAAACCACTGATCCAGGTAACCATCCAGACTCCTAGTCCTGCTGATCACGGAGAAGGTGCTGATGCTTTCAGAAAGCAAAACTTCAGAAGCAAAAGCTGGTAAAACATAGTTTATTCTTGGTTCTGGTTCTGCAGTCAGGAAGGGGCCATCCTTCAACTCCTGTAGACAGGAACTTACTCTTCCTTTCTCCAAAGAACTCGGCACATCCTTAAACAGCCTTTAACCGACTCTAGTTCATTAGGCATTCAAGACAATCAGAAGGATAAATTACATAGAACAAATACCAATAACTGATGCCCATGCAACCAGGGACAGGGGAGGGATCCCTGGAGGGCAGAGAGTGGCAGGACCGGTAATTTTGTGAATTGTATCATTAATAAAATATATATTATTCTATTTGATGCTGACTTTAGGAAGGTTCCTGCGTGATGATTACATTTTTAAGCAGGTCATTTTTTTATGGCTTTACCCAAGGCTAAAGGGAAATCTAATGCAAAATTCAAAAAGACTTTGCTGAATTGTGCATTAAATTTTTAGTTGTGTCCTTTTAGGAGTTTCTAAGTTCTATATAAACTCGAGGCTGCTCAAGGGGGGGAAGATGTGTAACAAACTATTGTGTAAGTACAATGGGAAATTGATGAAAGGAATTATGATGTTCTCTCTACATTTATGCGAAAAAACAATTTCTAGAAACTGTTTTCCTAACTGATAAAATATAAAGAAAGCTCATGTTTTGAAAGAGACAACTATTCTATTATTAGTAACTAGAAATTTTAAGTTAACTGGAAAGGTTTACATTATCTTTTCATATAAACATACACAAGGGCTTTGCCATAAATTAATTATGAAATCCTTAATCTACATAATTATATTTTTGTTGACATCAGTACCTTCTATTTTGAGAGGAATTTAGAAAATTGTACACTATAAACATTTGCAAGAAGGTAAACTTGGCATCATTCTGAGAAATATTGTCTCTAACTCCAAGCAAGCAATGGAATTTAGAGATGAATTGAGAGGAACAAGGTGGAAATTGGAAAGCCACCCTGCTCTCCTAAAAACAGCCCTCTAAAATGCAAAGATGTTATTTTGATTCCAGTTACCAACTGTCACACATTTGTCTTCATAGTTCATAATTTAGCATTTAATGAGTTCCTTTGGTGTGCAGGATCCTATTATAGACCTAAAGTATTATATATTCTTCAAAGACAATGAAGCCAGTTTTTGTACTCCTGTAATCTATGGTGTAAAGAAATTATATTAATGCATAAATGTCTCTGTCATTGCATGGGGTGGAATGTGGTTCACACAAAGAGCAGAGAACTATGACAAGAACTATGAAAACATGGATGCGGTATAATAAAGTTCCCTGGATAGACTGAGCTGGTGAAAAGGCTCAGTCAGTAAAGGGACTGCTCTGGAAGCATGGGGAGCTGAGCTCCATGGGGAACTGAGCTCAGATCCCTGAAGACCACAAAAGAAAAACAGGTTCACATATATCTGTCATCCTACAGAGCAGACACAGGGATTCCCAAATCTCACTGGCAAGTCTGTCTAAACAAACTGAGAGTTTCATGTTTAGTGAGAGAACCTGACTCAAAAAGGTAAAGCCAGCTAGGTGTGGTGGTGGCACACACGTTTAATCCCAGCACTCTGTAGGCAGAGGCAGGTAGATCTCTGTGAATTCAAGACCAGCCTGGTCTACAGACTGAGTTCGGGACAGCCAAAGATAAATAGAGAGACGCTGTCTCGAAAGGCAAAAAAAGGAGGGGGGGAAGATAAGGTAGAAAACTATCATGGAAGACATTCAATGTTAACCTTTGATTTTCACATGCACAGCAGTCACAAGCACAAACACATACACATAAACATGCACATGTACAAATTTGCAAAAAAATAAAGTGTTTCAGGGAGAAAAATTGTTTCTTGCTTTAATGTAATAACAATTTTACAGATATGGATTGAAATAAAGATTAAAGAAAATATATACATGAAACTCTTAGTGTTGACCATGACATAGTATAAATAATCAACAAATAATTGCTATTTTAATTATTAAACAATGAAAATGTCTCATTCACATTTCAGACCCATTTTCCTGTCAGTGGAAGAATAATGACATTCAATAATATAAATTCACACTATAAGAGAAATTCTAAAGCCAGGGAATAAAGGTGGTAGAAAACCCCAATGATAAAAGGTGGCCAAGAAGGGCCCTCTATTGATGTGGTAAAATGAAGATCTAGAAGGAGGAAAAGAAGTGGCCTGGACAACTGTGTGGGAAAGCAGCAAGGAGAAAGGAAAAGTTTATCCATTAAAACACAAAAGCTCAAGGAGGCAAGTGTGGCTAACAGATATGGGAATAAGAATTGGAAGCTATTTGAGTAGACACCTCTAGGCTTCTGAGATCTCTTCTTTTTGGTTTTAAGTTAGATGAAAAGTCACTTCAGTAACAGAGATTTGACAAGCTATGAATTGGAATCATAATGAGATCACAAAGACTGCATGGTGAGAACAGAGTCAGGTTTGGCAGAAACAGGAAAGAAGGTTATAATAATCAAGACATAGGATGAGAAGATGATGCAAACTCCAGGGAATACATCTAGGGTGGTTGGAGAGAAGCCACCCTCAATATGGGTAACAGTTGAGAGACTATACAATTTCATTAGCAAAGAAAACTTAGATTTTAGAAGGGAATGGAGGACAAGGAGAGCTCAGTTCCAAGAGCTCAGAAGATTGGAACTATGGGCTAAGACAAGTATAGAACTTTAGAAAAGACTCACTATGTTTTCAGTACCATATCGTCTGGACATCAGATTTGGGAGTGGGATGTGATACAAGAGACAAAAGCCATTTAGCAGAGGGAAGGGCAAAGACCAAAGTAGGAAGAAGTAAAAGAAACTGTGAAGTTCGATTTTCAAATGAATCATGACTAAGTAGAAGGACACTCAAAACTTATAGAATGCTAAGGCCTCAAGGATGGGGGAATGTCCTCTTCTGATAACTGAACAAAAACAGTGGAATGTTAAAAAGACAAAAAAAATCACATGATTATCTGAAGATATGTGGAAAAGAACATTTGTCAAAATTTGACATCCTTCATAATAAAAGTCCTGTACAACACAGGGATATAAAGACAAAGATGAACATGGTAAACACATCCTTTAGTCACCACTATACTAAATGGAGAAAGGCTAGGCAATTTCGCTCTAAAATCAGGGAAATAGAAATCAAGGACTTCTATTGACTCTACTATAATTGAACACAGTGTGTTGTGCTAGCTAGAGCAATTCAAAAAGAGGAAGAACTAAAAATAGAAGTAGAGAGATGAAACAGTGGATCTGAGTTCTGTTCCCAAAACCCTCACCGAGAGTTTCATAACCAGCCCTCTCTTCTGGCCTTAGAAAGTATCTGCCTTCACCTGCGCAATCCCACATGTAAACACTCACACATACACACAATTAAAATAAAAAATGAAATTGAAAACTAAAAGGACGTGAATGGGGAATGAAGAAGTAATGTGATCCTGAATACAGATGATGTGAATTTATACCTAGGTCCTGGAGTGTTCTGTCAGAAAACTAATAGAACTCATACTGTTTCAGCAATGTATTAGGATACAAAACCAGTAGTTTTTCTGGAAATCATTAACAAACAAGCTAAGAAAGAAATCAGTAATGTTTTCTAACACATAACAGTCTCAAAAAATAAAATACCTAGAAATAGTCATAGCTAAATAAATGAAGTATGTCTACAAAGAAAGGTTGAAAACAGTGAAGAATGTCCTAGAGTACAGGAAGATCTCACATGTTCAGGGATTGGCACTATTAATATCATGACAGAAGACCTATAGTTTCAATGCAATTACTATCAAAATTTCTAACATATTCGTTGATATAAAAAAATTTAAAAGCCATATGAAAGCATGTAACCGTCTTTAATTGGTTTTTTGTTTGTTTTGGTTTTGGGTTTTTTTTTTACACTTTACTCTTTTGGGGACCAACCATCCAGCTCCCCAGAAAACACTTGGAGTCTTATTATTTCTTTATGAATGCCCAGCTTTAGCTTGATTTATTTCTAGCCAGCTTTTCTTACCTTAAATTATCCCATCTACCTTTGTGTCTGGGCTTTTATCTTTCTCTATTTTAGTACCTTTGTTTACTTCTTAGTCCTTGGCTTACTGTGTATCTGTGTGGTGTCCATTCTCTTCTTTCTCTTGTTACTTGATATTTTCTCCTCTATTTACCTGGCAGCCCTACCTATTCATCTCCTGCCTAGCTATTGACAGGTCAGCTCTTTACTAGACCAATCAAGTATTTTAGACAGGCAAAGCAACACAGCTTCACTGAGTCAAACAAATGAAACATAAAGAATGAAACACATCTTTGCAACATTAAAAAAGTTACACAGCATAAACTAGTATAACACATCTTCAACTAATATTCCACAAGAAGCACCTCAATAACCAAAGCAGTCCTGAGTAAAAAGAATAACAATGAAGTGTCACAGTACCTAATTTCAAATTACACTACAGAGCTAGGATAACAAAACCAGTATGGCAGTGGTACAAGAAGAAACATATGGGTCAGTGGAATAAAATAATAGTAATTAAAAAAGACAGAAATAAATCTTCATATCTATGGCCACCTGAATTTTTAGTAAATTAGCAAAATCTTATGTTGAGGAAAGGACAAACTATTCAACAAATGATGCTGACAAAGCTGGGTATCCACATAAACAATAATGAAACTGGCGCACTATACCCCACCCTGTACAATCAACTCAAACTTAATTAATTACATTAATGTAAGATCTAAAATTCTTAAATAATATTAATTAAACACTTCACAATATAATCATAGGCAACAATGTTCTGAAAATAACCGCATTTGTTCATGAAATAACAGCAAGAACTCACAAATGATATTTCATAAAACTAAATGACCTATACAACCAAAGATAACACTAAACAAAGAGACGGGTATATATTGGAAGAAAATATAATCTACATACCATAAACCTAAATAACTCATTACTAAGTGGATAAATCAGCAGACAATTCTCAGACACAACATAAAAATTGTCATACTCATTAAAATATGTCCAATCTCAGCTATTAAGGAAACGCAAATTAAAACTACATAGAAATCCCATGACACTGCAGCCAGAATACCTTTCATACCAGAAACAAATAACCACTAATACTGGAGAGGATGCAGGAAATAAAAGCCGATGACTTATACAGTGCTTGCAAGAATGTAAACTAGTTCAGCCACTAGGGAATAATTATGTCCATCCCTCGAAAGTCTGAAAGTACACTATCCTAGAGTGTAGCTATGCCACCCCTGGGAACATTCCCAAAGGAATCTAATCAATGTTCTACAGAGGTACTTACACAACATGTTTGTTACAGTACTGTCCAAAACAGATGCTACAGAATCTGTTAGTAAACATCACCAGATGAAGAGACAACCCCCCCCACACACACGAGAGAGAGAGAGAGAGAGGGAAGTGGGGAGAGAGAATGGATTTTTCTCAGTCATAAATATATAATGTAACTGTATAATTTTCAGAAAAATAGATGCGACTGGACATCTTTATAGAAAGAGAAATAAACCAGACAAAGAGAGAGAAGAAAACACACACTCTCTCTCATATATAGACTTTTCAATATATAAGTGCAGGCATAAATTAATATATATGGCGTGTATGTATGACATTATCTGGGAAAAGGAAGGAAACTAGTAGATTGAGAGAGAAATGGGAGAATATAGATGGTTAGTATGCTCAGAGTACATATTCTAGTTGAACTAAAATATCTTTATGAAAGTTATCACTGTATACATGACAATTTAAAAATAAGAAGAATATGGTACTGCCTATAAAAGAGAAAATGATGTAATGGTTAGAAACTTGCAGTGGGGACTCGATGAAGACTCTAATACTTAAAAATCTTGAATATATCTTACAGCAGAGGCAATGGGCTTGCCAATAGATTTACTGGCATACTTTCATAAGCAAATGAATGCATACTGTTGCCATTGATGAGAAGAAGATCATAGAGAGAGATGTCTGCTTTGGGGAAGGTCATAATGCCAACCACTAATTACCAAATAGAGATATTGAGAATAATAAAGAGTTAGATATGTAAGTCTAATACTTATAGACAAATATCATTTTGATATACAGGTTGAGATGTCCACTGCTTTCAGATGCAACTTAAAGTCAAGCAACTCAATAAGAATATCAAATAATAAGGGTTTGCATCCAAAAGTCAAGGAGATAAGGTAAAGAAGAAAGGAGTGTGACTACTGGAAAGGAAAGGAAAGGAAAAGAAAGGGAAGGGTAGGGAAGGAAAGGAAAGGAAAGGAAAGGAAAGACTTCCTACAGCAAAGGCTGATCAAGAGTTTGAGTATCACTGTTATATCAAGGCAGGTCACTAAGAAATGTCTAAGGATGGATCATTAGATACAACCATTGAGGAATCTGATGTAACCAATTCAACTTAAGTACTACAGGCAATCACCATGGCTTAGATCCATAGACACAGGAGACACTGATTTAAAGGCAGAGGATAGGCTTCATTCAATCAGTTCACTTTACAAAGAGAGACAGGGCAGCTGGAAAAGCAGAAAGTGGTGTTACGTCAAGAGAATGAAAACTTAACGCGTGTGAGTAGGAAGCATATAGAAGAAAAGAAAAACTATTAATGATGGAGGTGAGGGCAGATTTCGTTAGTAATGGTCTCAGGTAGAAACAACAAATTCTGACTCTAGGAGCACAAAGAATGGTTAGAGAACTTGCAGTGCATTGTGAAAGTTTTATTCTGTTTATGTCTATTTTCTTAAATAAGAAAATAAGATGTAATCTGAGAGAGTTTAAGAGATTGGAAAAGTTATAAGGCATCTTCTAGAAGAGTGCCACCTTTTCCTAATCTTTAGCTGTAATGAGCTGTCTAGTGTTTGGAGCTGTCTGCCAAGCTGGCTCATTATATACTTAGCTCAGGTTGACATTTTCTCTGCTGAGATAGTTCCAAATCTGTTTCACAACTGCACTGTTTGCTGAGAGCAAGGACCATGGCCCCTCATCCCTGGTTCCTATCATAGCGACTGGCCCAAAATGGACATTTAATCAATATTTAATAAATTAACAAGCTTGAGGACATTGTAGTTTTTCACAATATTTTTTTCAATGTGTGTGTTGGGGCTCTGTGTATCATATTAGTTCTGAGATTCTCCCAACAATGATTACTCAGTTTTATCCAAACACTCAATTTTTCCTCTAAAATTATACAAATAAGCATGCTGCCTTTGGGGGATATTTTAACAGCCCAGACTCTGACTGTTTATGTTTAGCAATCATTTTCATCACTCTGTAATCCAGGGCAGGGATTTCAACAGCTCCTAGTCTACCACTAGTGTGAACTTTCACAGTCAGAAAAATAGAAAGAACGAAACAGAAACCAGGCTGTTAAGTAGGTAAGGTTGTACTTGGGAACTGCAATATTGTCTAGGGTGTTTTCCAGCTTACATAGCCTTCAGGTTTGGATTACACAGGAAATGAGATAGACAGTCCAGCTCAGGTTAGGATGTGGTAAGAATGCAATCAATTGCCGCTAAGTGACCCAGAGCTTTGAGATTATATTCCTGTATTCAAGACAATATGTCCTTACAAGTTGTCAAACTAGGGAGCACAACTTTCTACTATATTTAAAACCATATTTTGAGGCCGGGAGTATGACAAAGGTAGAAGTAGACGCCCACTGCTACTACTTCGTAGTAAATACTACTTCATGAAAAAATTCATACAATGTATTTTTTATGTTTTTCCTTACCCAGTTCCTCCCAGACCCTCCCTACCACCACATCTCCCAACTCTCTTGCTCGCTGTCTCTCACTCTCATCTTTCTCTCTCACTCGCTCTCTTTTGCCCCCTCCCTGCTTCCCTGCCTCCCTCTGTCCTTCTCTGTCTCTGTCTCTGTCTCTGTCTCTCTCTGTCTCTCTCTCTGTCTCTCTCTCTGTCTCTCTCTCTGTCTCTCTCAGTCCTCCACAAAACCCAATGAAGTAAGTAGATTTATTATGGAAGGAGAGGTTATTTGGAAAAGCCACAGCTTGGTACTGAGTAGTGAAGCCAGGTATGAAGAGAACAGTCTGTCCAGATAAATTCCTTTATTAATTTGCCATGTTTATTTCTCATCAGCTTTTATCAAGTGTTACTGTGAATGTTTCACTATCTCTGATACAGATTTTCTTTTCCATGCTTTCTTCCTGAAAACACTGAGAATACTTTTAATCTCAAATTTTTATAGAAATGCCAAAGTGCAAGTTTTGAAATTTGAAAACTGCTTACTAAAAGAAACCAAGCAGTTGGAATTAAAATCTTCTCCTTTCTTCCATTCACTCCACCTCGTTTGAGCCCTTCCCCCTCACTTCTCTTAGTGTGTTTTGTGCCAGCAACTGTATTTAGGATTTAGGAGACCCTACTTTTTTTAAAAGTGAAGAAAATGTTAATTGTGCCAAAGGTTAAGAATCATTTAATTATACTTTTAAAAAAAATGCTATGGGCATTGGAAATGTTTAACTGTCAGGTAAACTTCAGGAAAAAAAGCAAGATTACACTGCACTGTGTTCCAGTTCAATGAGCAGCAGCGTGCATTTACAGAATGCAAGTGAATAGAAGGGAAAATGTGATTAAAATGTCAGCACTGCCAATGGTCAATTACTTTTCCCAAAAATACACTAATAGAGTTCCTCCGGCAGTTTATTGTGTCCCTTATCTGTACCATCAGACTTCTTTCAGAACCAGTATGGTCTTCAATACAGTTTCCCAAATAGTTATTACTAGCGAAGCAGAGGTAAGCCTGAAAAAATAATGTAATTATCATTTAATAACCAACAGCTTGAATCTGCTGTTCTGGTTTTTATCCCTAATGGGAATTTAAGTCCATTTAAGGCCGAACACTTTCAGCATGCAGTTCTCTGCCTTCGACACTCTTAACATACTTAGAAAAAAAAGAATGTAAAATTGGACAATTTGGTAGAAATGACTCAAGTCTGTTGTAATTATATCTTGAGCGAAATAAAACTTTATGTACAAATTAAATCCCAGCTCCAAAGAGCAGGTGCTGGAAGCTGTATTCTTGCTTTGGATAAGTTTCTTGGACACCAGCCCCCCTCATCATTATGTCACCCACTGCAATGATCCACCTGCTGTTTAGAATTTTTAAGACACTGATTTTGTTACCTACAGATTTTCACTTTTCAAAATTACTTGGCCTGTTGCTCAGACATCATGTTAGGGGAAACAAATAAAGAAATTGAAAAGCATATGGATACCTTCCCGAAAGGATCCAGTAAGTTTTCCTGGGGCATCTTTCTATAAATAGATAAAACCCTACACCAAGTGCAATGACACTTTGAAGGAGGATCAGAAATTTCCCCAGAGGAACCAACAAAAGGCATCACAGGTAAAGAGGCCTGAGCTGCTACATGAAAAGTGCTGGGAGGACAGACCATTAAAGAGGACAAATGCACGCCCCTTGAAAGAAAATTCTACAGCCACGGAAGAATTTGTGTTTGGAGGGCTGCAGTATAGAGTCATAGAGGACTACCAGTGATTATAGCATCAGTGAGATGGGCACAACCAGGAGAAAGTGTTACAAATGTCTGGGTAGCTATCAGAGAAGAATGTGTGGGAAATAATGTGTATTTATTTGGAAGAGCAAATATCAGGAAGAGGAGAGTCAAGGTATGAGAAAGCCATTGATATTTCTGAATGGAAAATCCCAAGTCCATTGTGGTGTTCATGGAAATTGTGATTACAGAAATTAAGTTTACTGGATAATATAAAAGACAGAGTAAAGGGAATTACAGGGATTCACCTACTTCCTTAGAATCAGGTAAAATTACTACTAATAAAATTGAGAATATAGGCAGAAGAACAAATAACTACAAAAGCTATTACTCAAATAGAACTGTGATTATTTTAAGTAGTTCCTGTGATCTCTCAGGCATTACTATCCCACGGGCATTTAAATCCAAGCCCCTACAGTTCAAGGAAGAAGGGGATCTAAAAAACTGGAGAGGAATCATTAGTTATCAGGTGCTGACAGTAGGATGTGGGGTTTTTCTGTTGGTTTGAGTTTTGCTGTTTTCATTGTTGTTATTTGTTTTCTTTGGATTTGATTTGTGAGGGGCTTCTACAGTCTGCTATCCTCTGGACCTTGGATGCTTCCCAATAGTCCTTTTTGCAAAAGGCTTGGTCTTCCCCAGGATGGTGACATTGGTAGGTGGTGGGTCTTTTAGGAAGTAATGACTACCAGAAGTCTCACAGGCCTCCAGCAACTTCTCCACCCTCCTTTGTGGTTTTGCTCCACCATTCTTTCCAACCATGGTGTACCGTTTCATCACACCCAGGCCAGTCACAGCTGGAACCTCTAAAACTGTCAGCCAAATTATACTTTTTCTGTCAATAGTTCCATCATTTCAATTGTTCTGCTATTTAGACAAAAAACTAACACAAGACCATTACCAATACTCTTCAGTCTACAGAATTCAAGCAAATCTATAATTACTGCTTCAATCAATTCCTTTGCTATGAAACACAGACTTTTTGCTATGTCAGTACCAAAATGTTTGCGTTTCCCCCGTATTCTTGCTCATACTACTGTCATAAAAGTACCCTCACTTCAGGAATGAACAGCGAGAGGATGATGAGTATGAGAAAAATCTTGGTCACACAGTGAATTTCAGACCAGCCTAGCCAAATAATGAGACTGTCTCAAAAACATAAACAATATAATTTACAAAAAATGTAACTTTCTTCTTTTGTGATACTCAACATAATATTTTTTCTGTGAAATAATTCTTAGTTTGACTCAGTTTGTAGAACCCTGTGATGGCTAGGTAAACACCAAATACTAACCTCTCCTTTGTTTTATATATGAAATATATATTATTGTATCTCAACATTCTTTGCTAGTAAGTAATATATAACTTTATTTCAATTTACATTGATGTATAATTTTTCTTACTGTCATTTTTAATGAGTCAGTGCACAAGTACTAGATTATCATCATTTCTACTACCACCCTTCATCTCCAACTACTTGCAGTGTCTCCCTCAAATCCATAGCTCTTCTCTACTTATTATTATTATATATATTTTATATACATATAACCTATGGGGTCCATTATTGTATTATCTTAATGCTTACTTCAACAGATATTTTTATTGTTAAAATTTTTATTATTCACCTATATGTACACTACATTGATTATAATACCATACTAAATGACAATAATTACAGATACTTATATCTAACATACATATGTGCTACCTATTTGTAAATACATATTATAAAAAATACTAATGGCACTTCTGGCTGGATACTCTCAAAACACTATTGTAGGGTTCACCTTAAATGATTTATGACACAAAAAGTGCTTACCCAGTATTTGAAATTTTATTATATTATAAATTAGATGATAGGTATATGCTAATTGTATCTGTTATCACATTTACTAAGATGTGTTGTGTCACCTGTCATAGTAATAAAACAATGAAATTGAATAAAATATCCAATAATATACTCAAGTGGTTCATAATTTTTATTATGTTGCTAGGACATTTTTTGGAAATAGTTTTCCATAACTGTTCTGCATCAGGGATGTACAACATGTAAGAAATCCTTCCATCTCAGGTATTCAAAAGATAGATACCGTTGGAGATATGCCCTGTGAGAAATTTCTTTACAGATCACACATTGCTTGGTAAGAGCAGCGTGGCAATTTTCTGAAGTGATGGAATCCTTTTTGTTCTGAAATATCAAATTAGGGGAAAAACATCAGGACCAGAGTTATTGTGCAGAATGTCATGTCAATTATTTCTTCTTTAGAATTATGTTTTTGAAAAAAAATATTTACTTGTAGATAGTTTTTACAGTATTAAAATGTCTGTAGAAAACAACTTTGAAATTATCAAGACACTTGTCTGCACTACTTGCCATACAGATAAATTACAAATTTTAATAATGAGTTTATTGGGGTATTTCCATGTCATAGTAATAGATAGAACAATGAAGTTGAATAAAATATCCAAAAATAGGCTCATATGGTCCATTTATTTTTATTAAATTGCTAGGATTTTTTTGGAAACAGTTTTCCATAACTATTCTGCATTGGGGTTATGCAATATGAAAGAAATCCTTATATCCTAGTTATTCAAAAGTTAGATACAAATTAATCATAGCAAGCCTATATGATACATTAAATTTCAAACTGTTACAAGAAACAGATGACAAAATCATAGTAATGTTTGATATGAAGTCATTTAAAATGAGATATAAATATCATTAACTATAGATGCAAAAGCCATAAACTCAACTTCAGGAAAATTAAAATAAGTCTTAACAAAGCACAAAGAAGAAATTTTGTCTATAGATGAAGGTCTGACATAAGCTTGAATCTAAAATGATTTATTTTGTAAATTATTAAGTATACCAATAGACCATATTAACGTGGATGGGTGAAAGACCAAAAGCCCCAACTCTATACAAAGAGCTACAGACAATTGAGAGTGGGAGAGATAATCTCCTCAGGGAAGATCAGAGCAATAGATTATCTAATACCAGACTCAGCTATAAAAACACACATAGAAGTGACATTATACTGACTGGGCAGATCACATTTGGGAACATATATGAAAACACTTACATATTTGCATGTAACATCAATTAGTGAAAACTGGGCCATGAATTGGCAAGAGAGTAAGGAGAGATATATAGGAGAGTTTGGAAAGATGAATGTGAATGGGGAAGTGATGCAATTGTATTAAAATCTCAAAATCAAAAGAAACAAAAATATTCAGAACACAGAATATGGGGCCTACAAAGATGGTTCACAAGTTAAGAGCACATTTGCACACCCAGAGAATGAATCTATATAGATGTGCCACATAGACCGTAGTAAGTCTAGCAGTATGTTACAAAAATACAATTGTTTCTAGTATCTCAATTCAATTGAAGATGGAAGCATCTACATCCAAGAATAAAGAACTCAGTCTTGTGAGGAGGCAAATGCAGCATGCTTTCCCTCTCTGTTAGTATTCAGGCATCTGTACTGGCCTGTCCTTGGGATTCTGACAAGATATGCTCTTAAGCTGCAGCCACTAAGTGTACCATCTGTGCACATTCGCTAACTCCCTGCCTATTTCCTCCCTCTCCCTCCCCCTCCCTCCTCTCTCTCTCTCTCTCTCTCTCTCTCTCTCTCTCTCTCTCTCTCTCTCTCTCTCTCTCACACACACACACACACACACACACTTCTCTTCTTCCTCTGTGTCCCCAGAAGCCGGTATCCCCTCTCTCCTCCTCACTTTTCCCATTCACTTCTCCCCAATAAAATAAAATCCTCCACCCAAGTTTGGTCATATGACATCTATCTCACACATACTTCTTATTAAATTACAGCCCTCTCACCTTCAATGAAATATCTTGTCTTTAGCATTGAGGAATTCACCTTTATCCTTACCTTGGGTCAATCTTGGCCACAAGCAGCAGTGTATTAGGAGATAACCTCACTAGAAGGGAACAGTGTGTTTTAGATTTACCTTTCAAATTTGAGCTAGGAGACCATTTTAGGTACCTGGGCTAAAGCTACACCATTGTGGATGATCTGATTTTATTTCCATTCACAACATGAATGGATACTAAACTTTCTCTATGCCTTCATGGTCAAAGGAGTAACAGAAGTTGAAATTTCTCGAGTTGTGGAAACAACAGCATAGGAAATACTTTTGGCCTCAACATCAGTAAATGCATTTCTAATGTGGAGTGCTCATCACTGTCTTCTCTTCTTACTAACAGTGCACACCCCAAGTCCACAGCATGTTTCAGGCAACTCCATCAGGGATTGATTTCTCTCACCGCACTCAATTTGCTATCATACCAAAGAATGCACTCTTATGCCTCTTATCTTCCCTCCCAGATTGCTATCAATATTCCATAAACCTTTGCATCTAATCACCTGTAGTATTTAATCATCATTGCCCTCAAAATGTTTTGGAGATAAAGTTTGTAGAACATTACAATATATGCTTGCACACTGACACAGAGAAGATATTGTAGAAAAGGAATACTTGAAAATGTTGAAGGATCACATTCATCTACAGTAATTGATGTAAAAGATAGAGGTGGGTTCTAATAGAGGTCATAGGTAGAAAGATGGGAAATAATGTGACTCTAATGTAAACAGAATACATCAGGAAGAACTCTGATACACTGTGAAATGTTAAGGAATGAAGAAAACTCAAGGCAGAGCTTTTAGGATGTCACTCTAAGTACAGTTAGGGCTTTTAGGTGATATGTGTAGTATTGGGGATCTGAAAATATAAGAAGAAATAATATGCTTCAGTTACCATGGGATATGTTTTCTCCCCTCCCCCATAGACACATACTCAAACACACACACACACACACACACACACACACACACACTCACATAGAGAGAGAGTTCACTTCCTTTATGCCCAACTTCACTTTGCAGTTTCAGATAGCCACAGATAATCCTTATTTAAAATTATTAATAAAAAATCCCAGAAACATATAATACACAGGTTTTTATGTGCACAGGTGTTTTTCTGCATCTGCAAATGTGTGCTTGGTGCCCACAGAAGCCAGAGAAAGGCATCAGCCCCCCTGAGATTGAAATTGAGAATAGTTGTATGCTACCATGTGTGAGCTGGGAATCAAACCTGGGCCTTTGAAGTTACCAGTGCCTTCTCCCTGATCCATTTACACAGCTCTCATGCATAAGCTACAAATGGCATATGACTCTGAGCAACATGATGGAATTACCACTAAATTCTCCCTTTGCCCATTATCCACGTGGGAAGCATCTTGGTCATCAGAGTGATTACAGCCACATGTCAGTGATTATGCTCAAATAGCCTTTCCTGCGGTTGCTAATAGTCTCAACGTTCAAGAAAAGAGATGCTGGCAATTCACATATACTACCTTTAAGTACGAAAGTGAGCAGGGCTCAGCAGAGAATAAAAAAAATGATGCCTGCTGAGGTTGGTAAGATCTACACTCCCATATTTTTAGATCAAGAGGGCCCATATTTGCATGTCTTATAATGATGTCATTATGGTTATTCTATTATTAGTCTTTTACTGTGCTTAATTTAAAAATTAAACTTTCTCAAGTAAATTTGAACAGGAAAAGCATAGTATATTCCTATCTGAAGTTTCGGGAATTCACTGGGGGTCTTGGATTGTCTCATCCAGGCACATAGGGGGAGTACTGAAAATAGATAAATCAAAGGATTGCTGAGCAGCAGGGAAGACCTGTCTGTGTTTGCTTAGCATGAAATTGCAGTGGACCCAATTATCTTGGTTTTGTGACTTTCTTTACTTACTGCTGACAGCTCAGTTTGAGGAAAGGAGACAGGGTTGATGGGGTTGTCCAAGGTTAGAGGTCTATAAAGTAGACTTGGCTGAAGGTTGTGAGTGGTAGTGGGATATTCTAGGATGCTAATGAGACATTACTGTGTTGCTTTGCCAAGGTTGCCACTTTTTGCAGTAAGGCAAGTGGATTTAGACAGAGTTCAGAATAAAACTACTAAGAGAATATTAGGGATTCAAATTTATGAAGGCAGTTGAGACCATGTCAGCAAATAAAAGGGTCTGCAATATGGACATAATAAAATGTAGTAGAAAAAAAATTCTAAGATCCCAGTCTAAAGGATAAGAAGGTCATCTGGAAACAGTTACATTTGTTGAGACTAAAATTCAAGAAATAGAAAGAACAAAACAATGACAAAGCAAAAATAGTTTGAACAGATTCTGCTCATTTTGCATTTTCAGACAGTCTCACTATATAGCTGAAACTTGACTCAAAGTTGCTATGTAGTCATGTGCTTCCCTCAAATTTGCGTTCTACTCTGAATGCTCTAATTACAGGCATGCATCGATACGTCCTGATAAATTCTTAAGCTACTATGGTCATTTAAGAAAACAGAGAAATGCTCTTCATGGAGATAAGCAAAGATGGCCATGTAAAGATGCCAAAGCAGCTAGAATAAGCTTCAAAGCCCTACGAAATCATAGCCTAGAAGTATCCATAGCATGACACACTTATTCCATTTTGCTTTTTGTTTTTAAATTTTGATCCCATCAACTTACCTGAAGAGTTGTCAAGCAGAAAGTTCAAACATGTCTTTCACAATAGGGATTTCAGGGGGGTAAAATGTCACTGGAAAAAAGTTGCTTTGCAATTAAAGAAAAACTACAAGGAAGCAATAGTGAGAAAGCTCCCAACCATGAGGAAGTCTTTGCTTTAGATATGGCAGTTTCCACACAACACCATTAATAAGTTGGTAGCTGAAAAAGTCAAGGCAACCTCAAGGAGGAAGAATATAGCCTGAAAATAATGAAAACATGGAAGGCAGGGAGAAAATATTGGCTTCAAGAACAGTAGGTGGATGGCAGGTGCCATGAAAGATCTGAGGAACAAGAAAAAAATCTATAAGAAAATATAGGCTGTAGATAATAAAGAATAAGAGTTTAGCCAGGCTTCTTGGTGGTAGGCACATATTGTCCCAGCTACTTGGGAGACTGAGGCAAGCAAATTCCTTCACCTAGTAGTTCATGCCAACAGAGCAAGACCCTACCTGATTGGGATAGGAGCAGAAATACCTTAAGTCTGCTTAGCGCTCGTTCACTAAATTTAATGACTGACATTAGTAGTGACAGATAAGATTGGGGGACTGAAATTCAAAGAAATAGTTGTGGTTAGTAGAGACAGAAGGAGCTTAACCTTTTATAAAAGAAAGTGAGAATTAAATTTAGAATCCAATCACTTTTTGCAGTAAGGTCACTGAATCTAATGAAGTGAAGTAGCACTTCCAGATGTCTTGAGCTTAGACATGGAACTCATGCCACTTAGCTACATTTCACCCAATTAACTATCAATCAGATGACTCCCTTTTAACCCACTCTCTGCTTGGAGCTGTCCTTATCACTATTTGCTTGTCTTCATTCCATACTGTATCATCTACATGCCACAGTCATGAAATTGGCGAAAGGCAAATTTGGCCTGGAGCTAGATATTGGCAATATCCCATGAGCCTTCCTTTCCCTCCACTGAGAGGAAAGACATGTGAAACTTGAACTTGAATTCAGAAGTCTCTCATCTTCACTGGCACCTTAGATCAAAATATTACTTTATGAAAATAGCAAATAAATCTGTGGTCCCTTTCTCAGCTGTTATTTCATTTCTTCCATTCATATTTTGCCAATGACAACATCTCTGAATTTGATCCCACATGATTTTGTTTTCTGGGTAAAAAGTCATTTACATGTTAACCTCTTTCCTATTTATTTTTTCCGGAAGTTCAAAGTTAAAGAATTACTTAACCATTGTGAGTCCAGAAATCTGTGTCTTCTGCAATTTGTAGCTTACTGCATCTCATCTAAAGTTGTGCCCCCAAATGCCAGTTTTATTTGGCAAGTGCTAGTCTGGGCTATTGTATGTTTCAGTGGCCTTGGATATTGTCTCAGTCTGTGATCTATTGCTCTGAATAGACAACATGACCATGGCCACTCTTATAAACAAAATTATTTAATTGAGGCTGGCTTGCAGTTTCAGAGGTTCAGTCCATTCTCATCATAGAAGGAGCATGGCAGCAGGCAGGCATGCATGGTACCGGAGGCGTAGTCAAGAGTTCCATATTTGGGTCTGCAGACAGCAGAAAGAGTAAGACACTGGGACTGGCTTACAGTTTTGAAACCCGAAAGCCTACCTCTAATGACACACTTCTTCCAAGAAGGCCACAGATACTCCAACAAGGCCACACCTCCTAATTCATTCAAATTGTGGTAGTCCCCAAGTATTCAAATAAATGGTCCTATGGGGCCATTCGTATTCAAACAACCACAAGTGACTTCCTCCACAGGAAAGCTCAGCATTCTAGGCTATTCTTGTACCCATACATCTTTATGTCATTAAGTAGGATTAAAATCTGGACAGATCATGGAGTGAGCCACTGGAAATGAAATACAGCACAGAAAGTGGCATATAGCACTTCTCCTTGAATGATGTAGAATAAGCGCATTTCCCAAACCTGCAGAGTTTCAGAGAGGTGGAGGAGTGGCATCCAAATACATTTCCTGATGAGAGAATGAGTTAATGGCACTAGTTGGAATATTCACTATGAATGGAAATGTAACATACTCTACTTTTTCTGTGCTGAGTGCTTATAATAGGTGGTAATAATTCAATCAGCCAGCCATTCTCATGTGCTATTAAAGTGTTTACAATAATATATAGTTGCTCTTACTTGGGCTTAAATGTAAGCTTAAGAAATGTACTATATTGTGAATGGTTGTAAACAAGGAATATGTAAAATTCATGAATGCTAATGTATACCCATAGATTTAATTCTATATGTATACATACTTTCAAATTGTGAAGGTTGTACTCTTTGCAGGGTTGAATATTTCTATTTTTCTATTGAATTGATTATTTATTCTTGTTTATAAACATATGGTGTGTCTAGAGTCATTTATCCAATATGGAAATTTATTGTTAAGTCATACATTATACTAATATACACATGTAGTATTTATCTGGCCTGTTGCTCCATCTATATTTAGTAAAAGCTCTTTACAGCGTTGTTTCAAAAAGGAAACCAGGAAAGAACTTTGAGAATGAAAATCACATGGTAAATATTTTGATTTCTCATCATGTATGTGATAAAAATTATCCAAAATTAGTAAGGCTAAGATCAGATGTTGACATCATTGTTCCTTCTTCTTACCTCTTGATTTTTTTCTTCAATAACATTTTTATCTGTGGGTAGATGGATACAGTAGATATATCAGTAGCTTGCCAATAGCTTTCTGCTAAAGTTTGGAGGTAAATCATCAGTCTGTATATGCTACCAGTCATTCGACATGCAACACACCCTGCAATAAGTGGACAAGTGGGACCTTTGGTCACAGTTGATGGGATCAGGAATAAGGGGCTAGGAGACCTTGAAGGAAGCAAGAGCTGCAGAGTATTTGTCCTGGAAATCAAGAGGGCTTTCCTGGTTCCAGTCCAAGAGCATCCTGAAGACCAGCTGCGAAAATGGTCTGTGTTAAGTATTACGTTTTACATATTCATTAACGATTTCTTAAGTAGTTTCCCAATTTTAGATTAAAAATAATATTTTTTTATTTTGCGCTTGTTTTGCTGACAGTATGTTTAGGCTCTAGATCTTATCCCTGATAGAGACTCTAGAACTAAACTTACATAAGACCATAATTGCAATAGCAAGTAATTATTCTGAACACTATCCATAGTCTAGACTATTTTAAGCACTCTCTATGTACTTCTATACATACTTTTTAAATTGTTATAACCCCCTTGTTGTAACTGAATATCATCTCCAATGTTGAAATAAATAAACTAAGGCACAGAAAGGTTCCAATCCCTGGCCAAATGTGCAAAGCGTATAGGTAATGGAAATAATATTCAAAGCTAAGAAGGATGACTGTGGAGCAAGCATTGTAGCCTCCGTACTTGAATTCTTAGGAAGCAGCAGCACATGCACCTCTCTGCTTCAATTCATTCATGAAAATGAAAATGGTAATTTGGAGAAATTCCCAAGAGGAAAACAACCACAATAGGAATACTGGTAAAGTGTTGGTGTTGTGGTATGAATATGAATTGTGTCCGCCCTGGCCTATGTATTAAATTGAGGGCCTCAGACTGTGACACTATTTGAGGGGAGGGAGTTTCTGAAGAATTTTGATGGTAGGAGCTAACTTAAAGTAGTAAGAACCTGCAAATGTATTCTTTTGGATATCCTGTCCTTGTCCCTTTTCTATCTCCCTCGCTGCTTCTTATACATCATGAACTGAATCTTTTCATCCACCATATACTCAAAGTTACCTTGTCTTTCTGAAAAGGGGGCCACATAATCACTAACTGGTACTCAGGAACTGAGTCAAACCCTATCTTTCCTTACTAACCTTGTTCTCTCTGGTATTCTATTAGCATCAGTGCAAAAGCAGCTATTGCTGTTGGAAACTAAAAGGTCTGGAGATGCTAGACTCTGTAGGCTAAAATAACATTCTGGATTTAGTGCCCAGGGAAGTTGTGGAAATCCATTTTGAATAGTAAAGAAATATGGGAAATATTCAAAGGGAGATCAGATGAATGGTTTTACTTTTCTTTTTTTTTTCCTCTTTAACTATGCATTAAGGCATTTGCAGAGTAATCCCACTTGATGTGAACGTTCAAAACTATGTCCTTCACACTCTTGGAAATCTTGAATGCCAGAGTAACTAGAAAACAATGAATGAATGAATGAATGAATGAATGAATGAGGGAGAAGCTTGTTATAATATTATCATAAACTGAGTCTGACAACTGAATTAAATACTAGCATTTTATTACAAGACTTGGCACAGTTAGGATCTTTCCACTTGAATGGATATCTCCCTAGATGGTGCTGCAAATTCTGTTCCTAATTCCTTCCTCCTTGGCCAAATATCCAACAGACAGATTGTGCTGTGTGCCGATCTTTATCTGCTGAGATAAAGCACATGTTGTTACCTCAATAATAGTTTGTTCCTTTTGGGAAAATGCTTAGCATGGCTCATGGTACCTTCAGGTGCTTATTACCTTGGACTGTGCAGGAGGTAAAATTTAAATGGCTAGATTTACAGGGCCAGAAGGAATAGGGATGCAGAAGAAAATCATCTGGAATAAATGATAATACAAGACTGTGGAAAGTGTTTAGAGACAACATGGTAAGGTTTGGCTGCACTTATAGGGCAGCGCAGCCTGTGAAGCTAAAACAGAATGTGTGTGAGGCATCAGAGAACACATCAGTGCCATTCAGGGGCCATGATCATAACTCCTGAAGTGTTTTGTGTAAAAGTGACAGGTGAGTCTTAATCATTGTATGTGCATACATAGAGTCTAACATCCAGGTTGGGATGAAAGAGATGAGGTTGTCAACATAAAAGCCACATCTCTCATCTTAAAGAAAAGAAGAGATCATTTATTCTGGAGCCTTTCTTAAGGACAGTTGTCCAGGAACACAGATTTAGCTTATCCTAAATTCCATTTTCAAATGTGGAAGCAGTTCCCTGGGTTTTGATAGTTTTGCTGAACAAATAAAGTCGTAAGTCAAGGCAACTTTAAAATACATTGGTGGGTACCCCCCAATGATGGGTACAGGGGAGCTGTTTTATAGGCACAAGATACAATCTTAGCTCTTGGAATGGTGGAAGCTAGTGTTCTTTTAAGAGGATTTTATTTATTATCAGGATGTGTTAGTTCACCTACAGATTATGGCAAGGAATGGCTGTTTCTGGATGGTTAAGAAGTAGGTCAAGATAAAGTAATTAGACTTTGGGCCTACAAAATTCCAGTCTCTCCACAGTATTGAAATTCCAATCAGTCTCAGTAGACACTGACTCCTTCCTTGCTCACAGCCAGACACAGATTCGTTTCAGGAATATTCTTTCAGGATGTTACACATTGTATCTGGACAATGTTCTCACACATGGTAGCTACTAAGAAATGTGTCTCATTCTTTTCATTTTATAGGTCAATTTATATAAACTGCTAAGAAAAGCCCCCTAATTCTGGCATTTAAGGAAAATAAACAGCATGTGAAACTCCGATTACCCCAGTGGAGTGTAGAGGGTCTATGAAAACATATACCCTGTATTTAGATGAGCTTTCAACCCCAGACTGCCTCTGTACATTAAGTGATATTTTTCTTCCCTCATTAACCACTAGCTGCTGCATATATATTCCTTTCCCTGGAATCTAAAGTAAATCAAATGGAGAAATGGTTTTGGCCCTTGAGTTGATTAACTGTTTGGCCAACATTAGTAGAAGGTTCCCATTAGGACTTCTGAGAGCAGTTTCTTTAAGTACTTACAAGTTGCCTGCTGTTTGCCCTAAGCAAATCTTCACCTCCACATGTAGTGGGATGTATGGACACCAATGCTATTTCTTTGATGGCCTGCTACTGCCCTTGCTCATAGGAAAGCAGCCTTGTCTATCCCCAGCAGCATTCCTTGGCAATGCATCTTGTCTGACATTTCACCTTATTCCACCTTGGTTGAAGTATGGGGCAATAGGAAACCCAAATATGCAAGAGGATTCGATCTCTCCTGGTTTGGTGAGTGTGAATCTTCAGATAGACTGCCTGTGAACATGGTCAAATGCTCTTAGCTTAGAATGGGCAAATCTGTCATTAAACTGCCTATATTAAATGGTTAGTTGTATTTTGTTTGTTTTTGTCTGTAGAAAAGTGGGCTACTTCATGCAAATCCACTTTCTGATATACCACATTTGGGGATGTTTAAGACAGTAGTCAAAAGATGGAACAGGATGCTAGAGATGAAAACATGCCTGGAATTTAGAAACAATGGTGTCCAATTTAAAAGAAAAATTTATAATTTATTTTTTAAAATTCCGTTTTACAGTCCAACCACAGTTCTCCTTCCCACCCCTCCTCACACCTTCCCCTCACCTCCCCACAATCCTCCACTCCACTCCTCCTCATGAGCAAGGCCTCCCATGAGGAGTCAACAAAGTCTGGCTCATTAAGTTGGGGCAGGACCAACCCCCTCTCACATGCATTAAGGCTGAGCATTGCATTCCGCCATAGAGAATAATCTCCAACTAGCTAGTTCATATACTAAAGTTAGAGCATGGTCCTACTGTCAGGTACCCCTCAGATAGTCTAAGCTTCACAACTGTCTCTGACACATGGAGGGCCTAATTTGGTCCTATGGAGTCTCCACAGTTGTCAGTCTAGAGTTCATGAGTTTCCATAAGCTCCGTTCACCTGTCTCTATGGATTTCTCTATAATGATGTTGACCTCCTTTGCTCTCTTCAACTCGATTCCCAGAGCTTGGCCTGGTGTTGGTTGAGGATCTTTGTATCTGGTTCTATCAATTAATGGATGCAGACTACAATCCACAGCTCCAGAGAAGCTAAGTAACAAGGTGGATACTGAGAGGGATGCATGGATCACCCTGGGTAAGGAAAACATGCCTGGAATTTAGAAACAATGGTGTCCAATTAAAAAATTATAATTTATTTTTTAAAATTCCATTTTACAGCAAAAACAGTTCTCCTTCCCACCCCTCCTCACACCTTCCCCTCACCTCCCCACAATCTTCCACTCTACTCCTCCTCATGGGTAAGGTCTCTCATGAGGAGTCAACAGTCTGGCACTCCAAGGATCTCCAAGGAAAACTGGAGGAGAGTGATAAAGGGAAGGGTAGGCGTGATTAAACATGAGGGAGCAGGATGGTCAATGGGGGTAGGGACAGAGTGGAAGAGCAATGAAAGAGAGATCCTAATAGAGATAGCCACTATTGGTTAGGGAGAAACCTGGTGCTAGGGTAATTCCCAAGAGTCCACAAGGAGGACCCCACCTAAGACTCCTAGCAATAGTGGAGAGGATGCATGAACTGGCTGATTAGTGAATACCCCAACTATCATCATAGAGCCTTCATCTTGTAATTGGTGTTCAATATTTTGTAGCTGAGAAAAAATCGTCTCCAGAAGAGTCCCATCTGTATCAATACATCACAGTAGGAATCCTGGTCCTCCCTCTTCTCAGCATCCACACTGACCAGCATCCACTTTCTCCACAATGTCAACTCACACACTGCAAAATTGCAGCTACTAGTTTAGAGGATGCTTGTTCCTGAGTAGGCTCACAGTCAGCTGCACAAACAATGCTTTAAATGGCCTTTTTAAGGAAATAAAATAATTCCCAATACAACATATTGCAAACACAGAATACACATACATGTGTGTTCACACAGGTACACACACAAACCATTCTAAGTGACTTACTAAACATCTCAGGAGTAACCATTCAGATTTTAATTCTCTTAGCTAGACTAGTCCTGTCCTTCATCTTTCTTACTTGGAGACTATTGACAAGGTGCCTTTGTGAGTTACACAGCTCTTCTTATCAGAAAACATGGGGAGGGTACAAAGCTTTGAAAAGACTCAGCCAGATGTGTATCTTTTTTAATGACTCTAGAGCTCATTTTTATGTAAAAGATTATAAGGGTTTAGATATAAACAGCACAGGATTAAAGTGTATGTTCTGCCTGTCTGCCTCTGGCATTCCTAAGTCTATGAACCTGTATTCCCAAAAAGTTTTCCTATAGACATTGAAATTATGTCTGTAAGCTGATCTAACAGGAAGCAGTTTGTGGGATGATCTCTATTATGTCACTACATAAGTTACAGATTTTTAAACACATTTTATTAGTCTTGGTATAGTTTGGTGAGGTGGGCAAGAGAGATATCATATAATTATAAAAAAGAAAATGTTATATTCAAGACCCATTTCTCCAAAAGTAAAATCCAGCATTTTGTGCACCTAACAATACATTATCTACTGAGTGCCAGCAATTAATGCTATATATCACCACATGGCAAATAAAGTATGAGGTAAATGCATGCACTCCCTGTTGTGGTTTGTTGAACTTTTCTAGCAGGGAAATTCCCAGGAAATCCAAGGTAAAGCATAGTGAAGCCTCACAGATAAACCCCATACAATTTGACCAAAGACCAATTTGAGTTATGTTTTTTAGGATGAGAATCAATGTAACATGATAATAAAGAAATGCAAGTGATTAATATTATTCAAATATGGTGGTTACCTTCATTAAGTTACAAATGAGATGCACTAACAGCCTTTCTGCACACCCCTTGGGCACTTCAGGTCATAAATGTTCATTATTTATGTAGGTGACCCTATCTATATAATACTGTCTATTTTACCCATGTCTCCTAGAGCATTTAATAGCTGTGATAGTACAATACACAGTAGGAATTTATCCAACTGAGATGCAGTACTTCCTTTCACAGTGATTGTCCTTGTGAGACTGAATCAAGTTGGGAAGAAACACACTCTAATTAAGACAAGATGCAAAGCTAGAAAGTGACCCACAGACCTTCAGTAAGGCTGTTGCAACTTAAAGAGAGGGTTTGAATAAATATATACTTAACTAAATCTTAGGAAGGAGAGTACATCCCATAAACCAGTTTCTACCTATTCACAAGGAAGAGGTCCTGCCCTGCAGAGTGGAGCTGGGAAACCTTCATCAGCAACTGTCTGTGTGGGCAACTGCAGTTTTCAGAATTCTCTGTTTCACTTAGGTGTGTTTGTTCTATACCTGAATGGGATTTCACAGGTGCCCCTCAGTGCTGGCACTTTGCTGGCCAAGTGGGGTGATATGAGCTGCCTGTGAAGACTCATCCAATGACAATAATTGTTTTCCTGGCTTTAAGGCAGTTCATGGGAAAACCAGTGCAGTAGAATCAGTTCACTTCAAAGAGGTAATGTAGCTTCTTTCTTAAGTCCTGATTATGCTTTCTCATCCTTAACTTCACACAATTTATATAACATCATACACTTCTTCCTGAGTCATAGGTTAAAATGCAACTGACATTGAAGAATCAGAAGAAATTTGAAAAGAAATGACAGCGTTTTAAAGAAGTCTGGAAACTCCAGTGTCTCTTGAGATTTTCAGTGTCATAAAACAAGCATGTTACAATCCTTCTATTATTACCATCACACTTATTATCTATACGCCAATGTTCTGTATATATAAAGGAGAGGAGAGTAGATAGAACAGCACTAGGTTCCCGGGAGCTATTGGCTATCAGGCTCATGAAATCTTGTAGTTATAAAATAATCATCAATAAAGTCTACCACTACATGTGAATTCTTCATTTTTAGTTTAAAAATAAACTTACTTTACAATAGTTTTTAAATTGATAAAACTTGCAAAGACGATACCCTGAATTTCTGTACATCATACACAGTGGTCTTGTCATCTCACATTAGTATATCACATTTGTCAGCTAGCAAACTAATGTGGGTACATTAATAAATATTAATATAAATTAAATCAACATACATTACTATAATATAAGCATTATTAAGATCTATACTTTATTCAGATGTCCTCAGTTTTTCCCGGGACCTTTTTCTGTTTCAAGATCTCATCCAAAAGTATGTACTACAGTTATAATCCATCTCCTCAGGCTGCTGTAGTCTGAACATGTTCTCACATTTCTTTGTTTTGTGTCACCTTTTGCTATTCTAAGACTGGTGTTTTGTAGTATAGCCTTGGCTTACGTTTGTCTTATGTTGTTCTCATGGAGTTACAAGTCCTAAGGGAGAAAACCAGAGAGCTAAACTGACGTGTTTGTCTCATCATTTCAAGGGCAATGCTACGCCTGTACTTCATCCTTGTCAAGCATGCCTGCTCACCTAGTTGTCAAATGGATTTCCAGCTTTCTTATTTTAATATTATTTCTTTTGTGCTTTGGACAGGCTACACTCAGAAAATGGAGAGTCATGACATCTCCTTGAAGTCAAAGTACATACAAAAGTTTTCTTTGCATTTCAAGCATGTCTACTAGTTTAATGTTTTCATCCTACATAGACAGTATCTATAAGACTTTGGGATTTTTCAGCATCATTTTATCATCATTTTATTTTGAAGTACAAATTGTTCCAGCTTTGGCCAAGTCTCATACTCTAATAAAGTTTTTTAATAAAATATTATAAAATACTTGTTGTCTATAAAATTATACTAAAACTAAAGATATATAAGTTGTGCATGGTATTAATATTATCTGCAAGGACCAGTGAATTATATATAGAAAAGACAGAATCTACTCTAAGTGAGCATTTTAGGTAAGACAGGCAATGCCAAACCTGAATTCAGATGAACTAATCAATACACTTCTAACCTTGGGCTACTCACTAATTTTGATTCTATATTGTAGGAGATTGAGATACAGCTCAGTAAAAGAGTATTTGCCTAGCAATAGGTTTAATCTCCAGTAACACAGAGAAAGAGAGAGAGAGGAGGGGGGAGGGAGGGAGGGATGGAGGGAGGAAAGGAAGGAAAAAGAAAGAAAGGAAAGAAAGATTGAATGCTGGCCAGATTTATCAGCTTGAAACAAGCTAAGGTCATCTGAAAGGATGGAGCCTCAGTTAAGGAAATGCCTCCATAACTTCTGGCTGTAGGCAAGCCTGTAGAGTATTTTCTTAATTAGAGATTGATGGGGAAGGGTTCAGCCCTTTGCAGATGGAGCCATCTTTGAGCAGGCCACCAAACCATAAGGAATAAACTAGTAAGAAGCACTCTTCCAGGACCTCTTCATGAGGTCCTGCCTCCAGGATCCTGATCTGTTTGTGTTGTAGTTCAGACTTCGATTTCAGTCCTGACTTCCATTGGGATGATGTAGAACTGTATGACAAATAAACCCTTCCCTCTACATATTGTTTTTGGTCATGGTGTTTCATCACAGCAACAATAAACGTGACTGAGAGAGGAAGGGAGGGAGGGAGGTTGGGAAGGAAAGGAAGAAAGAAAGAAAGAAAATTAATTCATATGAGTGTTTAGAAGATCTAGTTAAAATAAATTTAAACTTGGGCTTCAGAGCCAAACTGCTTTAGCCCATTCCCTGCACTATCTGCTCTGCAATGTAAGTGGCCCTCTAGTCCTACGTTTCACCACCTATCACATAGGAAAATGTGTAGAGATAGGCTGATGATTCCACCAAATTTATTATGTATTTTAAGAGGTGGGATGGGATGTTGCAGGGAGAATTTTAAGCTGGAAGACAATGAGTCATGGACATCTTTCATGACACTGAGATTCATTATTAATGGTTAGGCAGAAGGTGTCATGAAGAAATGAGATCTCACCTGGACCAAGTAGCTTCAGGATCTGTAGCAAAGACCCAATGTGAGTGACTGCCTGAGTCTACAAGAACTATATTATACATGTAGCATGAAAATGTTTTTTCCGAGCCTCCAGAAATGAAGTGTAGGAACAGCACACAGATTGTAGAAAAATTTTGTCTCAGCTACTGAACACACTGTATAGTATAAATTAATTGTTGATGTAAATATCTGCCTCTCTTTTGAATATGAAATAATGTTTGATCACATGGAATCAAGCAGAGTAGATGTAGAAAATAAATATTTGACTTAAATATGAATAATAGATAACATGTTTTGTTAGTGTTTATTAAAAGTTAATATCCAATAATGTCCTTAACAATGAAACCACCATCAAGTATGGTTGATATCAAGTGAATTCCATTCATTATTGAAGACTCAGAGGTACAACAAGGAATAACTAAAAAGAAAATTGGCTTAGGAATGAGACATCCTTCCTGTTTCTCTTTAGTCCAGTCACATCAGCTTTGTGTCTTGCAACAATTGAAGCTATTTGATCCTTAGTCAAGCACATCCCTGTCTGGCATTCAAGAAACCTCTGACGCAACTAAGACCACTCTCCATCTGGTAACTAGACTTTTATGTATTATTCTTGAGACCAATAGAAAATATCCATTTTTGAACAATGGAGTCTGTTTTCGTAGCTAGCTCTTCACACTATCAAAAGGTTGCTTTTAAATATAACTGCTTAACTTATGGCAACCTATAGCATGAGAGTAGCATCAATTAAAAAAATATGGAGATTTCACCTCCTCAATTATTTAGTGGTGATGATTATAGCCAAATCTGTATCTAATACAACATCACGTCAGTTTCTAGACACAGACTGCAGATCTCAGTCCACGGATTCTACCTGCCCCTTGTCTCTGGCTATGGTGTCCCCTTTGAATGGCTTTCTTGTGACTTCTTATAGCAAGAAATACCTAATATACATGTTTCACTATAAAACTGCCTATGCTTGTACAAATATTGTCCTCTGTTGTGATCCTCTCCTCTATATATGATCTGACACAAATGACAAGAACTCCAGATGTCCTTATTCCCCCCAATATTGGACAAGTGTGACAATTATTGTGTGGTTTATTCATTTTTGTAGTGGTTGAAACTACACAAAGTCATAACATGTGTGTCCAGTTTTGTGGTGTCTGAGACTGAAAATCATGAAATGGTTATGTTTTCTTGTCCATTCTTGTGGTGGTTGAGGCTGAAAATCATGGCAAGGTATGTCCAGTCTTGCAGCGATGGCGATTGGTAGTTGTGCCAAGATGTATCTACTCCTATTATGGTGGATACTGACAATCATGGCATGGGGTTCCATTCTGGTAGTGATAATTGACACTCATGGCACAGTGTGTGTCCATATTTGTGGTGGTGACGATTGATAATCAGCATATGTCCCTACTTATGATAGTGATTTTGTAAATCTTCATTTTTATATTCCTTTACTTCATTTTTCTGGTGGAAATAAATGAAGACCAAACAAAGGAGAAAAAACATTTTACTTAGCACTTGCTCTACTGTGGGAAGCAGCTCCCACTATGACTTTTATCAGGGAAAGGGCTGGAAGAACTTTGCAAGAAAGAAAGATGTGTTTCAGGTATGTACTACGGAGAACACTGTCATGGGGAAGATCGGGAACAAAGCACATCACACATATTACTTACTTTTCTACTTACTGTGACAAAACATAAGGAAAGGGGGTTGATCCAGCATTTGGGTCCATGTGATTTTTTTTTTCAATCTTGGTAAGCAAAACATGCAGTCACATTGCTTTCATAGTCAAGAAACAGGAAGAAAACAGGAATTGGGACTAGGCTATCAAATCTCAAGGTCTCCAGTGACACACCTTCTCCAGTAAGTCCCCACCTAAAGGTTTCATAGCCTTCCCCAGCAGTGCCACTCACTAGCTGAGGACTAGTAGTCAAAATGCTAGAGCCTATGGAGAAAGGGTCACATTTAAATCACAATAGCACATTGTTGATAGGGGTGCATATTTGGTCTTCTTTGATTGCTCCTAGCTTGGAAGTTAAGACAGACATTTGGGAAGTGATTAGTTATTAATCAATTCCTGATATTTTTAATGGATTGTAACAGAAGCTGTTGTCCATTTTCCTGGGCTGTATTGGCAGGGGAATTCCATGTCCTACAAGTCTGATCTTCAAAAGGCTGGATTCCTAGCCTACTTATTTCAGACAACAAGGTGGTTTTCCAGAGTTCATAATTAAAACTCATGGGTCAAAGTTCAATACATACATACATACATACATACATGCATAGATATGTGAGTATGTGTGTGCACATGGGTCGTTGAACATTGGTGTAATCACTCTATCTCTCTGCATCACTTACTGTTTGCTTCCTATACAAATCTATATGGCTATTCTTGATTGTCAATTTGACTACATCTGAAATTAACTAAAGTCCAAGCAGCTAGGCTCACCTTTGAGGGAATTTTTTTGATTGGATCACTTGAGGTCATAAGTCCCACCTTAAATTTGGTCCACATTATGTGGTGGCAGCCTATATACAGGACATGGAAGAAGGAAACTTTGGCTTTTTGCCTGCTTACACTTGAACTCTGACTGGCAAGTTCATTCCTCTACTGGTATAAAAACCTGTCTTCAGTATTCTAATATATACTGAAGATAAGCTGAGACATCCAGCCTCTTGGACTGGAAAACTATTGGATTCTTAGACATTCTGTGGAGAGAATCATTTTTTTGGACTAGCTGGACCACAGCATATAAACCATTATATTAAATTCAATATTTAATCTATCAGTTCTGTTTCTCTAGAGAAACGTGATTATTACGAAAACCTTTTGTAATTTTTGTTCTTTTTATCATCTTTATTTGCATGCATTTTATTCCGAGCCCAATGAAGACTGAGAAAAGAAAGTGTGGAATACAGCCAAGGTTCACCGTCATAGGAAACACGTATTTCCTTCAATCATGTCTCAGTGGCTCTCATCGAAAACAAAGATTGGACAAATCGGACTATTTAATTTCTCTGAAATGTGGAGTGATGTTTGTTTTTATGATAAAACATTAAATGTCATGCTACCATGTGACAATATCCAAACATAACATTAAAATGCACGTTTGTGTTATTGTCTTATAGAAAATTTGAATACGCAAGTGTGACTGGGTATCTTTTAAAGATGAGATCAATGGAGCAAGACTCAGTTACTTGCTGGACCTTGCCAAGGCATAGAACTATTTTGAGATAAGGCAGAAGAAAAAATAGCATAGATTCAAACATTTACTTCTAAAGCATTTAATCTCTTTCATTTTGGAACTATGAATGGAGATTAAATGTGACCATTTAGCTCAACAGTGTGTTCTATTGGAGGATGCAATCAGACGTAAAAAAGATTAGATTTCAAAGAAAGTGTATGTTTTCTATCTCCTTGGATACCACCAAATGTAGTGGTAAGTTTAGTTGTCAGCATCAAAAGAGGAAACCCACTTTAATTAAGAACAAGAGCTGAAATTGTTATATGTTACCTACTCCTAGGTGCTAAAGACCCATAATCAAGATAATGGAAAATAGCAATATTCATGCTTATAAGGTTTGCAAAACTTGTGACTCACACATTATCACATGAAGATTACTGTTAATTTGATTCTTCCTTTCTCTTGAACTTTTTAAAGCTGGTTATGGAGTGATACCTTTTGCTGAAAACACCTGAAGCATCTTTCCCCATGCACTCTTAGCTCAGCATAGTACCTGATTTGCCCAAGAAAAAGGATCATGTCTATCCATTCCAAACCCCAGGAGGAGACAGGCAGGTGAGCCACACTATCACAACATCCATCTGAACAAATGTACCCTTAAACAGCATTTTGAAAGTGATCTAACTGTGCTAGCTGAGTCATTGTTCACAGTAATTTTACTAATGTATGCCCTCATGAATTTAAAATGTGTAGTAAGTCATTCCTTATTGCCAATTGCTTACATTATCTGGTACAACAGAAATGTATTCACATATATTGGTGCCATCCATTGCTGGATCTACCAAATTAGTTCTTACTTTCATAATCCATTAAATTTCACATGCACAAAATTAGTGAGCAGTTAGCCAACACACATAGCATAAAATATAAAATCAAATGTTGATAGTTCTAGATCATGTTTTCTGTTATTAGTTCATGAATGGGGTTAAATAATACACATGAACTGAGGAACAGGTTATTTGTGGCACATACTATGTGAATGGCTGACAACAAAATTATGCTCCTATTAACTTAAAAAAGGTAGAGAAGTAAATTCTTTCTCTGTAGAGTACACTAAGTATAAAGTTTTCATAAGAACCACATTCATATGGAGCACTAAAACCTTTATACAGAAGTATCAATGTTATTATTTTGGAACGTAGTGAGCACATTTTCCAGGAATCAACAGCACCTTGCCCCTGTTCTGAGGCATCACATTGATGCATCAGTTATGGAACATGGTACTTCTGATCTTCAGAACATTTGGTGTAGTCTGTCTTATTTTCCACATGTCACCTGGAGACAACAACCTGTGACATCCTGGCTGTCATTCAGTCTTTTTGAAAAGTACCTTGGGATTTACATTATGAGCCATCCATGATAGGAGCAAAGCATTCCTGCTGATCACCAATTGTATAAACAAACAGAATCAGCTATTTGACCAATACTTGCAAGTCTTTGCTCATAGTAATTTCTGAGGACAGAGATGACTGCTTCTCATATCCCTATTTTTACGCATACAGTGTGTCCTCCTGATGATGTTCCCATGCTTGCTCAGTAGCTGCAGATTGTGTCGTAAGATATAGTGTCTGATCTTTTCATTGCCATATCAGCAAGGAGATGGTCTTGTCTAAGCAACACTGCTGATGTGGAGGACTCCCAGGGTGTTCTCTATAATAGAAAGTCTCAGAGCTGGATGGAGCTTGAGGAACAAAATCATATTTCAAAAGGTCCAGCAGTACTTATAAAACTAGTGATAATCCATCCTTCAAAGAGTACCAGTGCCCTTTAAAAGTTTATATTTGTCATGATGCAAGATTTTGAAATACAATTAATGATCATAAAAGCCTCCTGGATTCTGAGCTAGTCGTGTACAATGACTTACAATCTAGACCTGCAATGCACTTTTCTTCATGTCAAGAATTTGTTTCAGTTTAGTTTGATTTTCTTTTACAATTTTTGTTCACTATTTTATAATAGACCATTATTCTTGTTTAATTGACCTTTATTACTTTAATCATGGAAGTGTGTAAGGCTCACTGGCGTAATTCAATACTTTTATGTAGTGTAAACTTATAAAGTCAAGGTAATTATTTTTCCATCTCAATAATTAAAATATACCTTGTAGTTGGAGACTTGGTGTCTTTAACTCATTGGTAAAATATGCAATAGGTTATTACATCAGGGCTAGTAAGATGCCTCTGCTGGGAAAGGTGATTTCAGCCAAGGCTAACAACCTGAGATCAATCGTCAGGTCCCACATGATGGAATAAAAGAAATCACTCTCAGCTAGTTGTCTCTGACCTTCACACTCACTCTATGGCATCCACTACTCACACATATAATGGATATGTAAGTTCAAAAACAATTAAAATATAGATACCACCATGGACTCTAGAATACTAGAAGTTAAGTTTTTATACAGTTATAACTCAGTACACTTTAAAACAATACAGAGAGAAGATGAATAAGACACCGAAAGAGGGAAAGCTGACCCATGCTCATGGATAGGGAGAATGGATATGAAAATCATAGATACCCAAATTGAAAGCCACCCTTTCAAAAGGTTTATGGATATTCCTTACAGAATTAGATAGGGAATTCTAAAATTCTTATGGAAGCAGAAAATGCCCCAAAAGACAAGGGAATCTTTAAGCTGAAAAGGCAATTTTAGGATCATCAGAATATCTTAAAGCCAAAGAAACAAAAGCACCATATTACTAGCATATGTTATTGACATGTGGTATATCAATAGAATGACTACATTCAGTAGGATGGGATGGAATGGGATGCGGTGCAATAATGTGCAGTGGGATCTGGTGTGGTGTGGTGGGATGGGATGGGGGGGTAGGATGAGATAGAATGAGGAAGAATGGGGTAGAATGGAATGGGATGAAATAAGATTGGATAGGTGTGTTGAATTCTTTTCTATAGCTGTGATAAAACATGAAGACCAAAGCAGTTTATAAAAGAATTGAATTGGGCTTGGAGTTCTAGAGGGTTTGTACTTATGACAGAAAAAAGACATGAAAGCAGGTAACTGGAACAGCAGCTGAGAGCTCACATCTTGATAGTCCAGGCAGGAGACAGAGAACACTAGGAATGATAGGAGTCTTTTGAAACCTCAAAGTCTGCTCCCAGTGACATACCTCCTCCAATAAAGCACACCTAACCCTTCCCAAACATTTCTCCTAATCAGGGACCAAGTATTCATGTATGATAATATAGAAGCTATTCTCATTCAACCACCACAATAGGGAGAGCAAAGTAGGGTAGAATACAATAGGATGGGATGGGATGGGATGGGATGGGATGGGATGGGATGGGATGGGATGGGATGGGACAGGACTGAACAGGATGAGATGAGACAAGACAGAATAGTAGAATAATAAGTAAATACAAACCCATGCAACCTACAATTATCTTTTTAAATATCAAACTTTCTTTGGAGAAAAGACAGCTAGAATGCTTTTGAATAATCAGCTCTGTGGAAACTGGATATCCATACGTAGAAAAATGAAATAAATTCCTAGCTCTCATCTTGTACAAAGATTTCTAACTGTATCAAAGACTTTAATGATGATCTCAAATACAAAGAATGCTAAAGAAAACCATAAAGAGCAATTTAAGGACATATACATAGTCAAGGACTTTCTTAAGAGGGCTCCAATAGCTTAAAAATATAATGCAATGAGTGATGGGATTGTGTCGATTTCAAAGGTTCTGTACAGCAAAGGAAATGAACAAAGTAATGTCTCGCTCCAAAGATTTGGAGAAAATCTGCCAGGTTAGTATTAATGGAATTATTTTATGTGTTAGGTCTCAACTCTCATCTAATTGTCTTATTTGTGGTGTTTATTAATTTTTGTGTTTTCTTTTGAGTGTTTTCTCATGAATAAACAGAATTCTTTAAATTTTGTTTTCATTCATTTCTAGTATTTATCTCTGTGTGTCTCATCATGTTTTATATTAAATTATATGTGCATATCTTGTTGGACAAAAATATGGTTATTAGTTAGAGTAGAATGTAGCATTCATATATCAATGTACTTTTTCTCTTACAGAATTGTCAAACATTTCTCCTACATCTGTTTTGATCTGTATTAAGCAGAGCATCTAACAGTGTATTCAACATAAGAAGGGAAGCCCTATTGAAATCGCAAACTTCATTCTTCCTATTATTCTGTTTCCTTGATGTTAACGACTTTTCCTTTGTCATTTTCACTCTGTTGGGAAGAGTCACTAAGTTACTTGGAGTAGGATTACAGGCAAAATGTTCTCTTAATTTCCCTTCATCTGAGAATGTTTTGATTTCTACCTTGCTCCTAAAGAATGTTTTTGCTGAATACAGAATTTGGCACTGACGTTTCTTTTGTTTTCATACTTGAAAACATTGTGCCACATTTTTCTAGTTCATGTGGTTTCTGAGGAGAAAGTGCTATTGAACTAATTCTCTCTGAGGACAGATGAGGAATTTTCATCTTTTCATTGCTTTTAAAATTTATGCTTTGCCTCCAGGTTTCAAGACCTTGATTATGATATTTTTCAAAAAAAATCTATTTTCCTTTTAATTGACAAATAAGTAGGGTGAAATATGATGTCTGTTATTTGGATTTATCTTAATTTACACAGCTGGGGTTTTCTCCTCAAAAAAGTTCATGGGATTTGTCATATTTTGAAGTTTTCAACTTCAATGTTTCTTCGATTATAATGTCAGCTCATTTTCTCTCTTCTCTCCTACTGAAATTCTAACGCTGCAAATGTAAGTTCTTTTGCTATAGGCTCACAGACTGAGGTGTATTGCTTCTCTCTGTCTTCCTTTCTTCCTTTCCCTCTTTGTCTTTGTTTCCCTTTTATATTTCTCTAGTGTTTAATGTCTGTTCTCAGACGTGATGACCTCTGTCAGTCTCCTTCCTCATTTTGTGGTTGACATTATACATGGACATTCTCATTCTAATGACTACAGTTGTAGCTCCCAGTTTCCATTTTGTCATATTGTAGCTTCTATTTGAGACTATATTGTTCTTTACTTCCATATTGCTGTCCGTGTTTTCCTGTGAGTTAAGCATTTTGTAACTAATTGTTACGTTTATTGATGACAGTTTTATCATTTTAAGACTAGTTAGGTTTACCATTTCAATACTTTTGGCGACTAATGCTCTTTTTTTAATTCAAGCTAAAGTATTAATTAAGGATTGTCAATTGATAAATGGAGTGCATGTTATGAGATGTGTACTCTTATTTAAACCTTTATCTGACTTTCTATTATTTTATTGATAAAACATTGAAATTGACAAAAAATAACATTATAACATTGCTTTGGCAAAAAAGTGAGGAGAAATTTACATTTTTTCCTGCCAGATGGAATTATGGATGTTAGTTCTTCATTGATATGCATTGGCATGCAAGTAAGGTATGTGTCTCCTCACTACTGCTGGGCACAGGTACTAGTTCTAGCTCATCACAGAACGCTACAGATGACTCTGAAGCATTATGGTCTTTCTTGTAATCTGGGATGGACTCCACAGATGTGACTCTGAAATATCATGGTATTTCTTGTACTCTAGGATGACAGGACACAAAGTGGCTTTACAATTTTAGATGGTGGCAAACGTAGTTTCTCTACTAGGATACTTCTGATGTCATCAAGTCAGGACAACTTCCCTGGGGGATTTCTCACAATTTCCATTTGAGCAGTAGAGGTAATTATCTAATCACCCCCTCACTATCATTAACGGCCTTTCAGAGAGTTTACTAGCAAAGATGGGAAACGGTTTTCTTTCCTGATCAACCATTTCTAATCCCGAAATGGTAAAGGATTAGGAACCAATGTTTTAGCCTGGCAAAGATAAGAGTTAGGATTTCCATTCTAACTTTGTTCCCATTGATTGCAAGGAGGTTTTAGCTCTTCTGTGATGCTTAAATGGAGGAGAGTAATTATCAAATAAGGGTTTTCTATCTTTATAGTATTACCCAAATTCTTTTGGTTTAGAAGAGAAGGTACCCATTTCCAAATAGCTCTTCCTGGTCTGTGACCTGTGAGTATGATCAGAAGCTCAGAGAACTTATTATCATCTTGATTCCTAGGATGAAGTTCACAGCCATTCTACATCGTTGTTTCTATCCATCAGAGGCCTTAAATATGTTTTATATAAGATGGGCAATGTGTGCAGCTGTACTTAGGAGAGCATAGGTAAAGCACATATATTCTAGTTTCTAGTGAGTAGAAGTCCTCGATTTCCTTGTGAGTCTTCTTAAAACACATATCACAAACCTGTTTACTAAACTTAGGTATCTGTTCTCCTGTGTTTCTGCTGTAATTCTTTCAGAGCAAAGGGAAATCCTCACAATGGAGAAGGCAAAGAAAAATATAAAGCTTTCCATTACATTACCATTGTCTTACTGAGCACTTAAACTGGTTTTGACAGCAGGCTTTTATTGTTTCTGACTGACTATAGCTGTTTTTGTTTGAAATAGAGTATCTCTAGTCTGGGCTGGCTTGGAACTCACCATTCTCCTGTCTCAGCCTCCCAAGTGCTAGAGCCTTTTCCCCCCCAATACAAGGCATCAAACTCAAAGCCTTATTCATGTTAATCAAGAACCCAATCCAGACACTATTGAGGGAAGCGGGTAGGCTAAAGGCAGATCTTCACTTCTTCCCTCCTCCCCTCCAAGTCTAATCCCCCAGTATCAACCCAGGTCTGCAGCAGACCACCTGCTATGGCAGCCCTGTGCTACTTTCTTCCCCCATGTCCAGCAGATCACCCAGATCTTCTCTAAACTTCCTCCCCACACATCCCCTTGTCTAAGTCTCCAACCTCAGCAGGCACTCCTTGAGAATCCCTGGTCACACCTGCCAAAGAAGCAAGCAGACTCTAAGTAGGTAGGTGAGCCTGAGATATTCATTCTCCCTCCTCTCCTCCAAATCCAGCCCCCAGTCTCATCCCCAACTCTGTAGCAAACTACCTGTTGTGGCCTCCCCTCACTCTCTGTCCCTTCCCAGGGTAGTGGTCAAATCCAGTGGAATACCCTGCTTTCCCCTTCTTATGGACTCCCTTCTAGCCCATCCTCATCCCTAAGTGTCTGCTCCAAAATCCTAGAAACTCATTATACCCAGAAACTGCACACATAGCTACCACATTCACCTAAGACTGAGAGAGAGAATCAAAACCTCAGGAACAAAACACCAACAAAGACAAGACTAGACATTAGCACCTAGAATTACAATCTTCCCCAAACCAGATGTCTAGACACCAGCTAAAAAATGCAATCTCCAACATGTCTCCACTAGAGCCCAGCAACCCTACTACAGTAGGCTCTGAGAAATGAAATGTAGCTGAGAATAATATAAGAACATTAAAATAGCCTTTATGAATATATTAGAGGCCTTTAAAAGAGAAAATGAATATTTCCATTAAAGAAATCTATGGAAAACAAAGACACAGTGGAAAGAAATTAATAAAATACTTCAAGATCTGAAATTGGAAACAGAATAAAGAAAAGACTGAGTGGAAGTTGGAAAGGAAACAGTTAGGAACTCAAGCAGAAACATCAGAGGCAAGCCTCACAAAGAGAATACAAAAGGTTGAGGAGACATTCTCAGGCACTGAAGACAAGATACAAGAAATGGTTACCTCAGTCAAAAAAAATGTTAAGTCTAAGTTAATGGACTCAATTAGCAAGCCTATGTAGCCATTTTAACATATGACAAAATAGAATTCGAAACAAAACGCATCAGAGAAGATGGGAAAGGACAGGTCACTGCAACTCAACATCTGTTCACCAAATGCAAGGGCAAACCAGGAATTTTTTAAAAAGTCAAAATAACAACAAAAACCACATCTACACCCAAATTTATGTATTGGCCTCCACACAGTGATCATGGGTGGCTTCAATACTCCATTCTCACTGATAGACAGGCCATCCAGACAAAAATTAAACTGAGAAATGCTGGAGGTGACTGGCATTATAAACTAAATAAACCTAACAGATATTTACAGAACATTTCATCCAAACCAAAGAAGAATATACCTTCTCTTCAGAACCTCATGGAACTTAATACAAAACCGTTCATATACTTGAACACAAAGCAGATACAAGAAAATTGAAATAACACCCCATATCCTATCTGATCACCACAGATTAACCCTGGACATCCACAACCATAAAAAACAACAGAAAGTATACAAACTGAACAACTCACTGTTGAATGAAAAAAAAATGAGTTGATGCAGAAATAAAGATAGAAATTAAAAGTTTTCTAGAGTTGAATGAAAATAAACTTACATTTTCATACGAAAATTTATGAGACACAATGAAGTTAATTCTAAGAGGCAAGTTCCACATTATAAAAACAAAACCTCATATTCATATCTTAACAGCATACTTGAAAGCTCTAGATCACAAACAAGAAAGTGGACACAAATGGAGTAGACTATGAGAAATAATCATACTCAAGGGTTGAAATGAATAAAATATAACCAAACAACCAATATAATACAAAGAATCAATGAAAAAAGAGTGTTTTTTTCTCTTGAGAAAATCAATGAAATTGACAACCATTTAGCCAAATTAAATAAAGGTGGAGAGAAGATCCAAATTTTAAAAATTGGAGAAGAAAAAGATAACAACAGATACCAAAGGAAATCTGCAGTATCATGAGGACATATTTTAACACCTGTATTCCATGAAATTGAAAATTTTTAAAGAAATGATTATTCTATCTCTCAATAGAAAACTATCTATGGACAAAAATATCTATTTTCAATTACAAAAAAAGTAATATAATATAGAACCCAATGACCCAACTGCATCCCGTTTTTATGCCATATTTATGGTCAGGTGTTCTGTGTTTCAAAGGAGTTTTCAATCACATTTGTTGTTCTTAGCATTTTAGAGGACTTGTGCATTTTTAAAAAAATCCTATCAGTTACTTTTTTCATTTTAAAAATAATTTAAAGCTTTAGACTTCCATTTATTTAGTATATGTTGTGAATTTCTCCAGATAATATGTGCTTTACCATGTCACTATATGGCCAACTTCATAATTTCTGGAAGGGAGCTGTAGACATATATAGCACTTAACCAATTTATTCATAAAACATAACGATTAGATTTAATAAAACATACTATATAACTCAAAATAGAAGAAAGGTTTGTTTTAAATTTATTCATTACAAGGAACCAAAAAAAGTTTAAGATGCTAGATACATTAACCTGATTGTGTGTGTGTGTGTGTGTGTGTGTGTGTGTGTGTAGCAACTCACCAGATTGTACCTTAGAAATATATGTCAATATTATGTGTCAGTTAATGACTAAAGACAGACAAGGTATGGTTGATGACTCAGTCACTAAAGTGTTACTCTTGCAAGCAGGAGTGTCTGAGCCCTATCTCCAGGGTACATATGAAAAAGCCAGGCATGTAACTAATTGTAATGCCATTACTAGGGAGGCCAAGACAGGAAGATACCTGTGGTTCACTGGCCAGTAAGGTGAGATGCACCTACTAGTCTAGTTTCAAGCCAGTGACGAAGTCTATCTTAAAACACCAGGCAGATCTACCCAAGGAATAAATGACACCAATGGCTTACCTCGGGTTTCCACATACATGCACACACCTATCCACATATATACCCTTACATATCTACACATATGCATCTCATCAATATGAATGTACATATATACATACAATAATAAATAATAACAAAGAGCAAAATGGCTGGGTCATGGCGGAACATGCCTTTAATTTCAGCACTCAGGAGGCAGAGGCAGGAGGATCTCTGAGAGTTCAAGACTAGCCTGGTCTACAAGAGCTGGTTCCAGGACAGCCTCCAAAGCTACACAGAGAAACCCTGTCTCAAAAGAAAAAAAGAGCAAAATGGTAGTCATATGAAGTAGCAATTCTTAAGCCTTGAGTTGTGACTCCATATCAGATCACACAGGTGAAAGTGGGGGCCAGGAAAAATTTGGTAGAAGTAGAGGTTCACAGTTACTAAAAATCAAGTCAAAATCAAATATGTAATAAACCTGTGAGATTTCTAGCCAAGTCCAACTATTCCTCACTTGGATAGATAATATATACACTTTGTCATCCTGAGAACTGAGACTATTGTGTCTTTTGAATTTCAGTACGTTTACAGTGTATACACAGCTTTCTGCTCTTATAGAAACATGATGGTTTAATTTTTAAAAAAAGACTTTTATATTTCCCTGTTGTAATTACTCAGCATGTAAGTGTCAATTAGTATATCTTTGAATTGTATTATGTTTTAGAATGTTTGATTTTTAAAATTGCCATTTGAGTTCCTGACTTGTGTTTCATTTTAAGAATGTTAAGTGAGTTTGGATTACGCTCAAGGAAGAATTTGAAACAATTTGAATATCCCTAAGTATAACTCTGCCATTTTATATTATGTAAAGTGACATTATCACCATTGACAATTATAAAATCAAAACATTAATTAAAAAATTAAAAAATCATGGAAGATATTACATATCTTATAAAATTAAATATTTACTGAAGATTTGATTATATAAAGTAATACCATTATTATGAAACATTGATTTCATCCTTAAGAGATAGTAAAGTTATGAATACTAAAAGTTGTTTTAAAATAAATTTCTTATGATTTATTGTCACTTAATGTTTGACTGTATACTTACTTATATACCTATATACACAGGATTACATAAAATTTTCTTATGTAAAAGAGAACAAAATGAAAAAGTTTTAGGAAGACCTGAACCCCAAATTTTTAGGCACTGAAGGTCAAGAGAAGGGGGAATCTGTTGTAAACCAAGGCTAAGATGTAGTAACAGGTTGGCACCCCTCCAGAGACTTACTTTTGTCTCCAACTTGCTTGAATCACCTAAGCCATTGATCTAGTCTTCTACCAGCTCAGGCAGGAGGTGGCTAAGCCATGAATGATTTGACCAGCACACTTTCCTGCAGTGACCCATGGCTACCCACTGAAAGCAATATAGTTTCCAAGTTGACTGTGTCTCCAAACTGCTAAGCTTCAAGAAAGAAAACTAGAGCCAAAAGAGGGAGAAACCATCACAGACTAGAAATCAAAGACCAAGATTTCCTGCAGTGACCCATGGCTACCCACTGAAAGCAATATAGTTTCCAAGTTGACTGTGTCTCCAAACTGCTAAGATTCAAGAAAGAAAACTAGAGCCAAAAGAGGGAGAAACCATCACAGACTAGAAATCAAAGACCAAGATTTCTCATCAATTCATACATGCTTCAGTTACCCCATGTGTATACACCCTTGTCTTTATTGGGGAAATTACTTTTTCTCTGGAAAGAAAAAATTCTGAGAGATTGGGGTCCTTAAAAATTCAAGATGCTGCATTCTTAACACAACTAAGTGAACTCATCCTAAATTCTTGCCTTCATTAGGGTTTCTATTGTTGTGAAGAGACTCCATGACCATGGAAACTCTTACAAAGGAAAACATTTAATTATGGTGGCTTACTTACAGTTCAGAAGTTCAGTTCATTATCATCATGGTGGGACATGGCAGCGTGCAGGTAGAGGTGGTGCTGGAGCTGAGAGGGCTACATCTTTCAGGCAAAAGGAAATTGACTGACTCACTGGGAAGTATCCTGAGTATATGAAACCTCAAAGCCCAGCCACACAGGGACACACTTCCTCCAACAAGGCCATACCCACTCCAACAAAGTCACACCTCCTAATAGTATCACTCCTTATGAGATTATGGGATTATGGGGGTCAGTTACATTCAAATTGCCATACTTCCCTACTCTGAGGTTCTGTACCTCACAAAATTTACACATTGTACCCCCCATGTCTTAGCCACCTGAATGTCAACCAGAATGAATATTCATTATTCTACAGATATGTACATAACATTTTCATTTGTAAGCAAACCTTTCAGTGTTAAAGGTGCAAGCATAAATATTACGTATAAACAGTTTGCTTTGACTTCTCAGAAAGTTATTCATGAGCTCTTGGACCCCAGACTGACAGCTGGGAGGCCAGCATGGGACCGATCCAGACCCCCTGAAAGTGAGAGTCAATGTGGAGGCCTGGGCTACCTATGGGGTCCTGAGCAGTGGATCAGTGTTTATCCCTCGAATACTAACAGACATCGTGTGTCCATAACACAAAGATGGTTGCTCTCTCTGCCTGGACTCTTAGGGAAGTGCCTGGACCCTACCCTGAATGAAATGATAGACTCTAGATATCCCCTATGCGGAAGGAATTGGCAATAGGGTGGGAGGATGGGGGGATAGTAGTGGGGTTTCGGGAGGAGGGGAGGGAGAGGGAACTGGGATTGACATGTAAAACAAGCTATATAAAATTAAAAAAATAAAAAATAAAAGATACACAAAAAAGAAAGTTATTCATATGGAAAGAAATGGCAATGTTTTGTAAATTGAATCCCAGTGATTACAGATTTTCTACCTCTATCCCACATTTGTTGATGACAGAGTTAACTAGAATTTACCTCCAAAAAGTAAGATACATGACAAGCATTTTACACTTCAGATAATGTTGAGCCTCTTTCCAGAGAATGAGACTTGACAAGAGGGAGTCATGGAAGAGATTTGTTTTTAAGTAATCTAAACACCAACTGTCAGCCTCAAAGAAAAATAATATGGGTGACAGAAATACAAACAAATGGTGACTTAATCAGGACATTATTAGAAGGGCACTGGGAATCTTAACTGCACTGTTTAGCATTTTTCTCCTTCTTTCCAGAATCAATATAGAATCTGTAGTCAAATACATGAATCTTAAAAGAATTCTGATGAACTCATAAAAATCATTCATATAATGACGTTAAAAACTATTATGTGATTCCAGGGACAATTCCCACATTCTTAGTTGCCCAGGATGGCCCCCTTGCTTCCTCCCTGCCTCCTTTTTCTACTTTCCTATATTCCTCCCTGCTCTCCTTTCCACCTCCCTTTCCTAACATATTCTATGTATGCTGTGTGAGCTGCATTAAACGCCAAGCAAAAAAAAGCTGAATGAAACAATGCCACTTGGAGTTCCTAACAACATAAACTGAATTGCCCAGCCCATTAGAGTGAAGATCACCTTGACACATCAGATTCAACGTCAAACAGCATTCACAGATACACTGTGAAGACAAAATTGGATAACAAAAAAAAAAATGCTCATCAACACACAAGCGTAAAGGGTTCTGCCTGGAGAGTTCCCAGCTGAATTCTTTTAACATACAGAGGCAAAGGCCACCAATCCCATCCTCCTCAGACCCACCCCACAGCTGGTATCCTATACTCAAATCATCTGACCTAGATTTTGCTTAGCCTAAAGGGCAAGCTAGGCATCTGATCTTCAATATTCCTCTTCCTCTTTCTCCTTTATTAAATACCATGTATCTTCTCCAAGCAACAAATATTTTGTAGTGCTGACCATGAATGTACAAGCAAATATTAGCCAAAAAGTGTGACTCAGATTCAAATAATCTGACTTGATATTCCATAAAAATACTTTTAAGTTCATGTGATATACTAAATGATTAATAGTAGCCTAGAATGCAAGGGAAGAATAAGATGGGTATAAGAAATTGCATTACCAGATAAAATAATTAAAATTCCACTATAAAATACTCCAAGTGGAAAGTAAAATTGCTTCCCTCTATCACACCATATACAATACTGTTAATACATTATACTTTTCATTTTTATTAGAAATAATAAAATCCTCAACAGAAAATCTAGGAGCTTTCCTGTTTAAAGTCTAATGTAAGGGAAAAACTTTTATCCAAATCAAGAATGCAAAATCAGCTAGGAAACAAATATTTGAATATATATTATCATATATGCCGAAACTAAAAATAAAGGTAAGTATGCAAATAGAAAATGTCAAGCATTGAACTAGTACAGATAACAAAGAGTGGTTATGTGTCCACTACACAAAGTTTTTAAAAGCTACAATAAATGTCTGATCACACCAGTAAATATATAAAAACTAGGAAAACACAACGCACAGAGTATAAAAATTTAAGGACAAGGCCATAGGGGTGTGAAATATGCCTATAATCCCTGAGCTCAAAAAGCAGAAACTAACATGCTTGCATAGCCAACTTGGGATGTAGAGAAAGTACCTATCTCAAAAAGTGGGGCACTATTTATGGTTGCCAAAATTACAGAAGTGCATTCCTCTGGAACGTTTGCTTTGTCAAAGGCTTTATTGATATTACTTATGGGAAAAGTCTGCATAGAAATGTCCTGAACCCATAAGAGTCTGCACGACCAAAGAGGGATGACAGATAAAATATGCAGACTGACTTCTGTAGTCAAGGCTAGGAGGAGATTCTGCACTTAAGTAGATAGAATGAAATAATTCAGAATTCCAAGAAATTGCTGGAAAATGTACATGCCCTCTCATAAGGATAAAGCACATAAGATGAGAGATTAGCAGATTCTTTCCCATAGAATCTCATTTGATACTAAAATCAGGCATTTCTGGTAGGATAGGAGCCTGGAGGACCACCATAAGCTAAATAGTAAGACACCACAGTGCCCTCCCTCTGAACAATATAAGAGCAAGCTAATTCTATAAGACTGACTTACAGGGAAAAGAGAAGGGGAGAGGAGGACATGGGAGAGCAAGATGGTTGATCCAGGGTAAGAATAGAGGAGAGAAGGATGAGAGATACCATAATAGAGGGAGCCATTAAGTTGTAGGAGAGATCTGGCACTACTGAACTCTTCACAGGTCTACAAGAATGAGACCAACTGGCATGAAGGCTACCTTAAATGCTCTCCCATGATAATAAGATTGATGACTACCTTACATGCCATCCTAGAACCCTCATCCAGTGACTGACGGAAGCAGTGGCAGACACCCAAAGCTAGAAACTGAATAGAACTCCTGGAACCCAGTTGCAAAGAGGAGTGATGAGTAAAGGAATCAAGATCAGGCTGGCGAAACCCACAGAGGCAGCTGACCTAAGCAAGGGAGAATGCATGGACCCCAGACTGATGACTGAGAGGCCAGCATGGGACTGATCCAGACACCCCCTCCTACCCACCTCCCCACCTCCCACTCTCCATACACCCCCCACCTCCCCATACACCCACCTGCCCATTGCCCCAGACATCCACCCCCCAACCCCATCCCCCCACTCCTCCACCCCCATGCCAGCTCCAAACCTGGGTGTCAGAAAAGAGGCCTCGGCAATTTGTGGGACCTTGGAGAGTAGAGCAGTATTTATTTCTGGTACACAAATAGAATCTGGGAGCCCATTCCAAATGAAGGATGCTCTCTCATTCTGGACACATGGGGGAGGACCTAGGCCCTGCCTGGAATGATGAGACAGACTCTGAAAATCCCTCATGCCCCTTACCCTCCCTTGTGAGCAGAGAGTGATGAGTAGGGTGGGGGATTGGGAGGATTGGGGCATCAGGAGAGGAGGGGAGGGAACTGAGATTAACATATGCAAAAAGTTAAAGAGAAAAAAAAGACAAGAAAAAAAGACTGGTTTCCACAATGAGTTTTCTTAGCTACAGTTCAACAACATGCAACTAACCAGGTTCAAGTGAATGTGTAGTACTCAGAATTGTGTAGCCCTCCTTGAATAACCCATTTAGAGTCTTGGGGTCAGACATGAAGAAACTGCCATTTAAATATAATCAACAATCCTTCTTGTCCCATCTTCCTACCCAGCTCTTGATCTGTTTACAGACATTACATATTCACCTACAGTGGACATTTCATTTCAAATGAAATGATGTGACACTTTTAACAGTTTTTGTGACTGCTGTTTTTCATTTCTATATATGATTGGGTAACCTCACATTCTGTTCATCAACTGTGAGTGGATATGGAAGACATTCCTGTAGGAGTGAATGCCATAGGAGTATCGCTACACATTCCCATTTGTAAGTTGTCATGAATAATATTTCTGTGAACACACATATCTCTCACACATTTCTGTTGTGTGTTCTCTGTAGAGGGAAATCTGTGATAAATTTTAATTAATTAATTAATGTTAGTATTGGGCTTTAGGACTATTTTCTATTCAAGTGACTTGCCAGATAAAGGACTTAAATACTTTTGTCCATTATGTGAGTCATCATTTTACTTTCCTGATGGTGCTCTTTGACAGACAAAGCTTTAAATTTTAACATAGTCAAAAGAATCAGTAACTATGTTGGGAAGTTCCATATGAACCATTAACACCATGAAAATGACATATAATTCTGATAATTGCCAAGCTGTCTCATTTATTGTGTAGTCTCTGCATAAAGGGAAAGTGTGGCGCTTGTCTCCAGTCCTGACTAGAGTAGTCTGTGAAGCTGGATAATCTCAGCTCACCACCTTCAAATTGGATATACTAGGCCTATAGGCTGAAAATAGATGCCCCAATATTACAGAAGAACCTTGGATGACTATCCAGATAGTCAGCTATTTTCGTCATTTCTCACATGTTTTGGAAGTCACTTGCTCATACTTCCTGCTTACTGAGTTGATATTATTTCATTCTCTGGCCTCTGAGGAAATTGAAGACTAGATAGTTATAGTTTTCACTGTTTACCAGACCCAGAAAAGAAACTCACTAAAGAGACACAAAGTGTAAAAGGTTGAGAAACATTAAAATATAATTTGATAGTGTAAATTAGAATAGAAAGTAAATTAGGTAGAAGACTTTGGACACACCAAGATAGGATAGATTATGGAGTATTTTCTCTGAATTTGTCAAATGCAAATGGACTACACATTGTTGATGTACTTATTGACTGTATTGTATATAATACATAAGTATGTAAGTACAATAGTACTTATTGTACATGTTTTTTTTTAGTTACAGCCTTCATTTTTTGTATAGGACAAAAAAGGGGAATTGTAGTGATGTATTATTTATGATCTAATAAAGCTTGCCTGGATATCAGAATGCAGAGCTAGCCACAGCCCTAGAGACCAGGCAGTGGTGGTACATACCTTTAATCCCAGCAGACATAATAGTTAACCATAGAATCTGGGTGGTGGTGGTACAGGCCTTTAATCCCAGCACTAGAGAGGTATAGAAGACAGGAACAGGGTCTAAGAGTTAGCATTCAGTCTTAGGCAATTAGTCTGCAGCCACATTGAGGACAGGATCTCTCCAGTCTTGGTAGAGGAAAGAACTCTTTGGTGTCTTGGCTGCTTTGCTTCTCTGATCTTGAGCTTGAACCCCAATATATGCTTCTAGCTTTTTATTATTCATACTACAGTCAAACACAAATTCGTTCTCTTTCTTGTGCTTTTGATGTTCTCTCTAATAAATGAGATACCCAATACCTTATTGCTTTCTTCTGAATTATATCATTTAACTCTTATACATGTGATTTCAAGCTTTTAGCTTAACTGTTGTGTATGATCTCAAGAAAGGTGTCTGATGGTATTTTTGCATTTTTACTTGTATATGGCCCAGAAATATTTGCTGAAATACTTTTACCCTTTGACTTAATTAGCAGTCTTGTTGGATTGATCAGAAGTTTAAAGACTTGTTTATAGGCATTCAATTTACTTCTTTCGTCATATCTACTCATCCATACATCACTGTCTCTATTTCTATAGTCTTTAGTGGGTTTTAAAACCTGAACATTTGACTCCTTAGACACTATTATTGTAAATCATTTTGGACATCCAGAGTTCTTTAACTTACATATGAAACTTAAGATCATCCTTTTAACTACCAGGAAATCCATCATATTCCTCACAGTTTAGTTGATCAATCATGCTGAACCATCTAGCCATGTTAACATTTTCAAGTCTCACAATGCACAAATATGGATTTTTTTCATTTTATTTAGCTATAACATAATTACTACTAACAATGCTATGTAGTTCGAAGCCCAAAAATATTTGCTATATATTTTATAAAGTTTACTCCTGAATGTTTATTCATTTTGATACTTTAATGCGTGTAATTGCTTCCAGTTTCAGATTGATCATTGTTAGTTACACACAACTACTTTCGTATTTTTTCGTATGTTTAAACTTCATTAGTTCTAGTATGTTTCCAGTTAGTTTTTTCAAAGGTATTTTTATTAATTCTCTGAGGATTTCATACATGTTTTGATTACATTGAACCCCAACTCTCCCCAAACCTATTGCCCCTTCTCTACCCATCCAACTTCATGTTCTTTTTTTTAAACATAAAAGTCATTAAGAAAATTTGTGCTGTTCAAATATTCTTCATGTGTGGCCTCCACTAGAGCATGTTCAACTTACCAGAAGCTCCAATACTATAGAAAACAGTCTCTGTCTCTCTAATAACAATCACTTACCAATAGCTTCTCAGTGAGATGTGGAGTTTGGTGACAAACTCCACTCTCCATGCTAGGATTAAATCTGCATTAAGCTTGCACGGGTCTTGTTCATGATAACAAAATCACATGGACAGCTGCTCTACTGTCTCCAGAAGACACTGGTCCATTATAGCCATCTACTACCACTGTGTATTACACCCTTTCCACCCACTTTTCTGCAATAATATGCATACCTCTAGAGGACAGGGTTTGTCATATATGTTCAATTTAGGGCTGAACGCTCTCAGCACTCTCTTATTTTCTGCATTTTGATCAGTTGTGGGTTTTTGTGTTAGTCACCATTAACTGCAAATGAAAGCTCCAGATGAAAGTTGGCAGATGCATTACTCTGTGAGTATGACAAAATGTTTGTGTTAGTTTAATTTTGTGTCCCTTTAGCATAACAATAGAAGTAGCTTCTCTTAATGGGTCTATGTCCTGTCAAGCCACAGGCTTTTAGCCTGGTAATAGTGCCAGGGATGGGTTTCATCTTATGTAACCGTACCATGAGAAAGTAGTTGGTTACTCCAACAGCATTTGACTCTATTGCATTAGTTGGCATGTCTTGCCAGAAAATTCATGTTTGTAACTCTCAAGACTCACAATTAGATGATAATGATGATTAATTTTCTCCTCAAATATTGTGTACAGCATCTTCTAGCACAAACGCAAAATCTACTCTGTAAGCTTCCATGCTGAAACCAGCTTTGCTTTCCCATGATCTCTTACTCGAATGTGTATGGTCTTCAACAACAGGGTCTTTCCATCAACTTCCAATTCTTGGCATGGGAATTTTTATTTGTTGTCTCTGGGATAGAAGTTGTTGCCCCATTATGCGATAATACCATTTAATATATATTAAAGCTCCTATAATAGGCTTCCATATGACTCTTTCAAAAGCTCTGTCATGCTACTTATAACTCTCAGGATTCCATACTCTTTATTGCACTCATTTTCCCACATCCAAATGACTACCCTAACTCATCACCTCTCATATTTGAAAATAACATTACAGTCTTTGGTTAAATTACACTAGGTCATGGTGTATAGTCTCTCATTTGTCTGACACATTTCATTCAAGCTTGTTGGGATTTATTTTTCTTTTTGCATTCTATTCATAAGAAACGTCTTTTCTTCTCTACTTGCCTTTACTCAGGCAATGTATTTATCTACTGTAGGTGTCAGAAAGTAAGATGACCGCAAGTGGCTTCATCAGGTACAACAGGCCAGCTTCTGGGCCTGTGTTCCAGTGCCTGGGGATCGCCTGGGAACTGCACAGAGCTTCCAACGCCAGCGGGAGCCAAGCACCCCAGACGCCTGGACTACTCTCCCACCAACGAGGCCAGGAAACCAGAGGAGCCAGGGAGTCCAGGCTCAGGATCAGGTACAACAGGATCCAACAAAGGGTCCAGGGGACGAGGTCGGAGGCTAAGTGCCACAGATTCCTGTTCTTCTTCTACACCCACGGGACCAGAACAAGGACAAGGAATAGAAGAACCACCAGATTATTGGACTTGCTAGCACCCACCAAAAGGGAACTATGGTCCCCTAACCACCAGACCACTAAGGGTCTTTCTGCACCGACTAGAAGAAGAGATGGAAAAGAGACAATACAAAAACACACTCAGCAACAGAAAAACAAATATGACACCACCAGATTCTAGAGACTCCATACCAGCAAGACTCCAACATTCCAATGCTAACAAAGCAGAAGAGAATGACCTTAAAACCATTTTCATGAAAATGATAGAGGCCCTAAAAGAGGATATAGGAAAATCCCTCAAAGAAATGGATGAAAAAACAAATAAAAAAATGCAAGAAATGGAAGAAAAAACAAGCAAAAAATGCAAGAAATGGAAGAAAAAACAAATCAAAAAATTCATGAATTGGAAGAAAAAAACAAAAAAGGCAAGAAATGGAAAAAGAAATGAAGCAAAAAATGCAAGAAATGGAAAAAAAAACAAAGCAAAAAATGAAAGAATTGGAAGAAAATACATACCAAAAAAGGCAGGTAATGGAATAAGAAATAAAGCAAAAAATGGAAGAAATGGAAGAAAAAGAAAACCAAAAAATTCAAGAAATGGAAGAAAGAACAAACCAAAAAATTCATAAAAGGCAACAAATGGATGAAAAGATAAACTGAAAATAGCAAGAAGCAATGCAAACAATGCAAGGGTTGAAAACTGAAATAGAGACAATAAAAAAACATAATCTGAAGAAAGGCAGGAAATAGAAAAGCTGGGCAAACAGTCAGGTACTACCGATACAAGCATTACCAACAGAATAGAAGAGATGGAAGAGAGAAACTCAAGTGTTGAAGATTCACTAGGAGAAATGGATTCATCAACCAAAGAAAACTGTAAGTCCAACAAATCCTTAACACAAAACATCCAGGAAATATGGGACACCATGAAAAGACCAAACCTAAGAATAATAGGTATAGAAGAAGGAGAAGAAAACCACCTCAAAGGGGCAGAAAACATATTTAACAAAATCATAGAAGAAAACTTTCCCAGCCTTAAGAAAGACATGCCAATGAATGTACAAGAAGCTTACAGAACACCAAATAGAGTGGACCACAAAAAAAGTCCCCTCGCCACATAATAATCAAGACCCCAAACATACAGAATAAAGAAAGAATATTAAGAGCAGCTAAGGAAAAAGGTCAAGTAACATATAAAGGCAGACCTATCAGAATTACACTTCTCCATGGAAACTCTGAAAGCCAGAAGGTCCTGGATAGATATTCTACCAACAGTAAGAGACCATGGATGCCAGCCCAGAATACTATACCCAGCAAAGTTCTCAATCACTATAGACGGAGAAAACAAGATATTCCATGACAAAACTAGATTCAAGTAATACGTATCCACTAACCCAGCCCTACAGAAAATTTTGGAAGGAAAACTCCAATGCAAGGAAGCTAACTACAACCAGAAAAACATAGGCATTAGAGAACCCCTCTCTACCAACAGGCAAAAGAACAAAGGGGTGAAATTCCACACATAATTCCACCACCAACAACCATCGCAAATCAAAGAAGGATGAGCAATCAATGGTGATTAATATCCCTCAACATTAATGGCCTTAACTCAACCATGAAAAGACACAGACTAGCAGAATGGATTCGAAGACAGAACCCTTCCTTCTGCTGCATACAAGAAACACACCTTACCCTCAAAGACAGACATTACCTTAGAGTTAAAGGTTGGGAAAAAATTTTTCAATCAAATGGACCCAAGAAACAAGCAGGGGTAGCAATCCTAATATCTAACAAACTAGACTTTAAAATAAAATCAATCAAAAGAAATGAAGGAGGTCATTACATACTCATCACAGGTGAATCCCACCAAGATGAAGTGTCTATCCTGAACATCTATGCCCCAAATGCAAAGGCATCCACATTCGTGAAATAAACATTATTAGAACTTAAATCACATCTAAAGCCCCACATAGTTACAGTGGGAGATTTCAACACACCACTCTCACCACTAGACAGGAATACCAGACAGAAACTCATCAAAGAAGCAAAGGATCTAATAGAAGTAATGACCAAACTGGGATTAACAGACATCTATAGAACATTTCATCCACACAATAAAGAATATACCTTCTTCTCACCACCACATGGAACCTTCTCAAAAATCGACCATATACTTGGCAACATATCAAACCTCGGCAGCTACAAAAATATTGGAATAACTCCATGCATCTTATCAGGCCACCATGCCTTAAAACTAGAATTCAACAACAACACAAATTGCAGAAAACCTACAAACTCATGGAAATTGAATAATGCTCAACTGCACAATTCCTGGGTAAAAGAAAAAATAAAAAAAGAAATTAAAGACTTCCTCGATTTCAATGAGAATGAAGACACAACATACCCAAACGTATGGGACACTTTGAAAGCAGTGCTACGGGGGAAGTTCATAGCACTAAGTGCCCAAATGAAGAAACTGGAGAATAGTTACACTAGAGAATTAACAGCACAGCTGAAAGCTCTAGAACACAAAGAAGCAAACTCCCCCCCCAGGAGGAGTAGATGCCAGGAAATAATCAAATAGAGGGCTTAAATCAATAAAGTAGAAACTAGGAAAACAATACAAAGAATCAATGCAACAAAGAGTTGGTTCTTTGACAAAATCAACAAGATAGACAAACCTTTGTCCAAACTTACCAAACAGCAGAGAGTGAACACGCAAATTAACAAAATCAGAAATGAAAAGGGGGACATAACAACAGACTCTGAGGAAATCCAGAGAATCATCAGGTCATACTTTGAAAACCTGTACTCCTCAAAATCGAAAATTTGAAGGAAATGGATGACTTCCTGGATAGCTATCACTTGCCAAAACTAAATCAAGAACAGATAAGCAATTGAAATAGACCTATAACCGCTATGGAAATAGAAGCAGTCATCAAAACTCTACCAACCAAAAAAAGTCCAGGTCCAGATGGCCTCAGTGCAGAACTCTACCAGAAATTCAAAGAACAGCTTATACCAATTCTTCTCAAAGTATTCCACACAATAGAAGCAGAAGGGGCTTTGCCAAACTCTTTCTACCAGGCTTCAATAACCTTGATCCCCACGCCACACAAAGACAAAACTAAGAAAGAGAACTTCAGACCAATATCCCTCATGAACATTAATGCAAAAATACTCAATAAAATACTGGCAAATAAGATCCAAGAACACATCAAAACTATCATTCACGACGATAAAGTAGGTTTCAACCCAGGGATGCAGGGATCGTTCAACATACGAAACTCCATCAACGTAATCCACCATATAAACAAGCTGAAAAACAATAATCACATGGTCATCTCAATAGATGCTAAAAAAGCCTTTGACAAAATCCAACACCCCTTCATGATAAAGGTCTTGGAGAGATCTGGGATAACAGGGACATACTTAAACATAATAAAAGCTATATACAGTAAACCAACATCCAACATCAAACTAAATGGACAGAAACTCAACACAATTCCTCTAAAATCAGGAAAAAGACAAGGTTGTCCACTCTCTCTATCCCTTTTCAACATGGTACTTGAAGTTCTAGCCATTGCCATATGACAACAAAGGGGGATCAAGGTGATACAAATTGGGAAGGAAGAGGTCAAACTTTCACTGTTTGCTGATGATATGATAGTTTACATCAATGACCCAAAGAACTCTACCAGGGAACTCTTACAGCTGATTAACACCTTCAGCAAAGTGGCAGGCTACAAGATCAACTCAAGAAAATCAGTAGCCCTACTATATACAGATGATAAAAGGGCTGAAAAATAAACCAGAGAAACATCACCCTTTGCAATTGCCACGAACAACATAAAATACCTTGGGGTAACGCTAGCCAAACAAGTGAAAGACCTGTATCGTCAGAACTTTGAATCTTTAAAAAAAGAAATTAAAGAAGCCTTGAGAAAATGGAAAGATCTCCCATGCTCTTGGATAGGTAGGATCAATGTAGTAAAAATGGCAATCCTGCCAAAAGCAATCTACAGATTCAATGCTATCCCCATTAAAATGCCAGCACAATTCTTCACAGACCTTGAAAGAACAATAATCAATTTTGTGTGGAGAAACAAAAGACCCAGGATAGCCAAAATAACCCTGTTCAACAAGGCAACGTCCGGAGGCATCACCATCCCTGACCTCAAGCTCTATTATAGAGTTATAGTCCTGAAAACGGCTTGGTATTGGCACAAAAATAGACAGGCAGACCAATGGAATCGAATTGAAAAACTTGATATTAACCCACACACATATGAATATCTGATCTTTGACAAAGAAGTTAAAAATATACAACGAAATAAAGAAAGCATCTTCAACAAATGGTGCTGGCATAACTGGAGGCTGGCATGTAGAAGAATGCAGATCGATCCATGTCTATCGCCATGCACAAAACTTAAGTCCAAATGGATCAAAGACCTCAACATAAATCCAGCCACAATGAACCTCTTAGAAGAGAAAGTGGGTGGTACCCTCGAACGAATTGGTACAGGAGACAGCTTCCTGAACATAACACTACTAGCACAGACAGTGAGATCAACAATTAATAAATGGAACCTCCTGAAACTGAGAAGCTTCTGTAAGACAAAGGACACAGTCAGCAAGACAAAATGGCAGCCCACAGAATGGGAAAAAATATTCACTAATCCCACATCTGACAGAAGGTTGATCTCCAAAATTTACAAAGAACTCAAGAAGCAAGTCTCCAAAACACCAAAGGACCCAATTAAAAAGTGGGCTGCAGAACTAAATAGAGGATTTTTAATAGAGCAGTCTAAAATGGCTGAGAGGCACTTGAGAAGGTGCTCAACATCCTTAGCCATCTGGGAAATGCAAATCAAAACAACTCTGAGATAGCATCTCACTCCTGTAAGAATGGCTAAAATCAAAAACACCAAAGACAATTTATGCTGGAGAGGATGTGGTGAAAGGGGGACACTCCTACATAGCTGGTGGGGGTACCAAGTAGTTCAGCCACTTTGGAAATCAGTATGGACATTCCTCAGAAAAATGGGAATAAACCTACCACAAGACACAGCAACTCCGTTCTTAAGCATATATCCAAAAGATGCCCATTCATACAACAAAGATGTCTGTTCTACTATGTTCATAGCAGCATTATTTGTAATAGCCAGAACTTGGAAGCAACCTAGATGTCCGTCAACCGAAGAGTGGATAGAGAAAATGTGGTACATTTACACAATGGAGTACTATTCAGCAGAAAAAAAACAATGGAATCCTGAGATTTGCAGGCAAATGGATGACCCTAGAAGAAACTATCCTGAGTGAGGTAACCCAACAAAAAAAAAAGAGAAACATGGCATGTACTCTCTCATATGTGGATTTTAGACATAGACCTGGGGAGTGCCAGCCTACAATCCCAATCCCATGGCCAGAGATTCTGGGAAACAGAACCTTCATTCAGTGGCTGATGGAAGCAGAGGAAGACTCCCAAGGCTAAACACAGAGCTGAACTCAAGAAAGCCAGTAACAGAGAGGGAGGACTGATGACCAAAGGGATTAAGACTGGGCTGGTTTAATCCCCAGAAACAGCTGACCTGACAAAGGTTAACTCTTTTTTTTTCTTTTTTTTATTATTATTATATTTATTTTCCATTTTAAATTTAGATAAGAAGCAAGGTTGCTTCACAAGTCAGTTCGAGGTCCCTCTCCCTTTCCCTCCCCTCCTCCCGTGTCCTCCCCCCATCCCCCCCCCCCCCGTTATCCCCTCATTCCCCCAGGGACGGTGAGGCCCTCCATGGGGGTGTCCATAGTCTGTCATTTCATATAGGGCAGGGCCTAGACGCTTCCCCAAGAGTTCAGGGTGAGAGTGCACCTCACATTGTTCTATGGGAGTCCAGAGTCCGTGTGTATACTTGGGATGGGTACTGATCTGCTGTCCAAGGCTCAATAGATTACCTAGGCCTCCTCACTGACACCCAGATTCAGGGGGTCTTGATCAGTCCCATGCTGGATTCCCAGGCTGATGCCTGGGATTCAAGAGTTAACCTTTGTCTGGTCAGCTGTTTCTGGGGGTTAAACCAGCCCAGTCTTAATCCCTTTGATCATCAGTCCTCCCTCTCTGATACTGGCTTTCTTGAGTTCAGCTCAGTACTTAACCAGCCACTAAATGAAGTTTCTGTTTCCCAGACACTCTGGCCATAGGATTGTAGGCTAGCACTCCCCAGATCTATGTCTAAAATCCATATATGAGAGAGTACATGCCATGTTTCTCTTTTTGTGACTGGGTTACCTCACTCAGGATGGTTTCTTCTAGTGTCATCCATTTGCCTGCGAATCTCATGATTCCATTATTTTTTTCTGCTGAATAGTACTCCATTGTGTAGATGTACCACATTTTCTCTATCCACTCTTCGGGTGAGGGACATCTAGGTTGCTTCCAAGTTCTGGCTATTACAAATAAAGCTGCTATGAACATAGTGGAACAGACATCTTTGTTATATGAATGGGCATCTTTTGTATATATGCCTAAGAGTGGAGTTACTGGGTCTTGTGGTAGGTTTATTCCCATTTTTCTGAGGAATCTCCATACTGCTTTCCAAAGTGGCTGAACCAGTTGGCACTCCCACCAGCAATGGAGGAGTGTCCCCCTTTCACCACATCCTCTCCAGCATAAATTGTCATTGGTGTTTTTGATTTTAGCCATTCTGACAGGAGTGAGATGGTATCTCAGAGTTGCTTTGATTTGCATTTCCCGGATGGCTAAGGATGTTGAGCACTTTCTCAAGTGCCTCTCAGCCATTTTAGACTTCTCTATTGAAAACTCTCTATTTAGTTCTGCAGCCCACTTCTTAATTGGGTCCTTTGCTGTTTTGGAGACTTGCTTCTTGAGTTCTTTGTAAATTTTGGAGATCAACCCTCTGTCAGATGTGGGATTAGTGAATATTTTTTCCCATTCTGTGGGCTGCCTTTTTGTCTTGCTGACTGTGTCCTTTGCCTTACAGAAGCTTCTCAGTTTCAGGAGGTTCCATTTATTAATTGTTGATCTCACTGTCTGTGCTAGTAGTCTTATGTTCAGGAAGCTGTCTCCTGTACCAATTCGTTCGAGGGCACCACCCACTTTCTCTTCTAAGATGTTCAGTGTGGCTGGATTTATGTTGAGGTCTTTGATCCATTTGGACTTAAGTTTTGTGCATGGCGATAAACATGGATCGATCCGCATTCTTCTACATGCCAGTCTCCAATTATGCCAGCACCATTTGTTGAAGATGCTTTCTTTATTCCATTGTATATTTTTAGCTTCTTTGTCAAAGATCAGATGTTCGTACGTGTGTGGGTTAATACCCGGATTTTCAATTAGATTCCATTGGTCTGCCTGTCTATTTTTGTGCCAATACCAAGCTGTTTTCAGGACTATAGCTCTATAATAGAGCTTGAGGTCAGGGATAGTGATGCCTCCGGACGTTGCCCTGTTGAACAGGGTTGTTTTGGCTATCCTGGGTCTTTTGTTTTTCCATACAAAATTGATTATTGTTCTTTCAAGGTCTGTGAAGAATTGTGCTGGGATTTTAATGGGGATAGCATTGAATCTGTAGATTGCTTTTGGCAGGATTGCCATTTTTACTACATTGATCCTACCTATCCAAGAGCATGGGAGATCTTTCCGTTTTCTGAGGGCTTCTTTAATTTCTTTCTTTAAAGATTCAAAGTTCTTACGATACAGGTCTTTCACTTGTTTGGTTAGCGTTACCCCAAGGTATTTTATGTTGTTTGTGGCAATTGTAAAGGGTGATGTTTCTCTGATTTCTCTTTCAGCCCTTTTATCATCTGTATATAGTAGGGCTACTGACTTTCTTGAGTTGATCTTGTAACCTGCCACTTTGCTGAAGGTGTTAATCAGCTGTAAGAGTTCCCTGGTAGAGTTCTTTGGGTCATTGATGTAAACTATCATATCGCCTGCAAACAGTGAAAGTTTGACTTCTTCCATCCCAATTTGTATCCCCTTGATCCCCCTTTGTTGTCGTATGGCAATAGCTAGAACTTCAAATACCATGTTGAAAAGGTATGGAGAGAGTGGACAGCCTTGTTTTGTTCCTGATTTTAGAGGAATTGTGTTGAGATTCTGTCCATTTAGTTTGATGTTGGCTGTTGGTTTACTGTATATGGCTTTTATTATGTTTAAGTATGTCCCTGTTATCCCAGATCTCTCCAAGACCTTTATCATGAAGGGGTGTTGGATTTTGTCAAAGGCTTTTTCAGCATCTAGTGAGATGATCATGTGATTTTTGTTTTTCAGCTTGTTTATATGGTGGATTACGTTGATGGAGTTTCGTATGTTAAAACATCCCTGCATCTCTGGGATGAAACCTACTTGATCGTGGTGAATGATTGTTTTGATGTGTTCTTGGATCTGATTTGCCAGTATTTTATTGAGTATTTTTGCATCAATGTTCATGAGGGATATTGGTCTGAAGTTCTCTTTCTTGGTTGTATCTTTGTGTGGCTTGGGGATCAAGGTTATTGAAACCTCATAGAAAGAGTTTGGCAAAGACCCTTCTGCTTCTATTGTGTGGAACACTTTGAGAAGAATTGGTATAAGCTGTTCTTTGAAGTTGTGGAAGAATTCTGCACTGAGGCCATCTGGACCTGGACTTTTTTTGGTTGGTAGAGTTTTGATGACAGCTTCTATTTCCATAGGGGTTATAGGTCTATTTAAATTGCTTATCTGTTCTTGATTTAGTTTTGGCAAATGATAGCTGTCCAGGAAGTCATCCATTTCCTTTAAATTTTCGAATTTTGTGGAGTACAGGTTTTCAAAGTATGACCTAATGATTCTCTGGATTTCCTCAGAGTCTGTTGTTATGTCCCCCTTTTCATTTCTGATTTTGTTAATTTGCGTGTTCACTCTCTGCTGTTTGGTAAGTTTGGACAAAGGTTTGTCTATCTTGTTGATTTTCTCAAAGAACCAACTCTTCGTTGCATTGATTCTTTGTATTGTTTTCCTGGTTTCTACTTTGTTGATTTCAGCCCTCAAGTTGATTATTTCCTGGCGTCTACTCCTCCTGGGGGAGTTTGCTTCTTTGTGTTCTAGAGCTTTTAGCTGTGATGTTAATTCTCTGGTATAACTGTTTTCCTGTTTCTTCATGTGAGCACTTAGGGCTATGAACTTCCCCCGTAGCACTGCTTTCAAAGTGTCCCATAGGTTTGGTTATGTTGTGTCTTCATTCTCATTGAATTCGAGGAAGTCTTTAATTTCTTTTTTTATTTCCTCTTTGACCCAGGGATGGTGCAGTTGAGCATTATTCAATTTCCATGAGTTTGTAGGTTTTCTGCAATTTGTGTTGTTGTTGAATTCTAATTTTAAGGCATGGTGGTCTGATAAGATGCATGGAGTTATTCCAATGTTTTTGTAGCTGCTGAGGTTTGATATGTTGCCAAGTATGTGGTCGATTTTTGAGAAGGTTCCATGTGGTGTTGAGAAGAAGGTATATTCTTTTATATGTGGATGAAATGTTCTATAGATATCTGTTAATCCCAGTTGGGTCATTACTTCTATTAGACCCTTTGCTTCTTTGTTGAGTTTCTGTCTGGTATTCTTGTCTAGTGGTGAGAGTGGTGTGTTGAAATCTCCCACTATAACTGTGTGGGGCTTTAGATGAGATTTAAGTTCTAATAATGTTTCTTTAACGAATGTGGATGCCTTTGTATTGGGGGCATAGATGTTCAGGATAGACACTTCATCTTGGTGGGTTTCACCTGTGATGAGTATGTAATGACCTCCTTCATCTCTTTTGATTGATTTTATTTTAAAGTCTAGTTTGTTAGATATTAGGATTGCTACCCCTGCTTGTTTCTTGGGTCCATTTGATTGAAAAATTTTTCCCAACCTTTAACTCTCAAGTAATGTCTGTCTTTGAGGGTGAGGTGTGTTTCTTGTATGCAGCAGAAGGAAGGGTTCTGTCTTCGAATCCATTCTGCTAGTCTGTGTCTTTTTATGGGTGAGTTAAGGCCGTTAATATTGAGGGATATTAATGACCATTGATTGCTCATCCTTCTTCGATTTGCGATGGTTGTTGTTGGTGGAATTATGTGTGGAATTTCACCCCTTTGTTCTTTTGGCTGTTGGTAGAGAGGGATTCTCTAATGCTTATGTTTTTCTGGTTGTAGTTAGCTTCCTTGGGTTGGAGTTTTCCTTCCAAAATTTTCTGTAGGGCTGGGTTAGTGGACACATATTGGTTGAATCCAGTTTTGTCATGGAATATCTTGTTTTCTCCGTCTATAGTGATTGAGAGCTTTGCCGGGTATAGTAGTCTGGGCTGGCATCCATGGTCTCTTAGTGTAGGTAGAATATCTATCCAGGACCTTCTGGCTTTCAGAGTTTCCATGGAGAAATCAGGTGTAATTCTGATAGGTCTGCCTTTATATGTTACTTGACCTTTTTCCTTAGCTGCTCTTAATATTCTTTCTTTATTCTGTATGTTTGGGGTCTTGATTATTATGTGGCGAGGGGATTTTTTTTTGTGGTCCACTCTATTTGGTGTTCTGTAGGCTTCTTGTACCTTCATTGGCATGTCTTTCTTAAGGTTGGGGAAGTTTTCTTCTATGATTTTGTTAAATATGTTTTCTGCCCCTTTGAGGTGGATTTCTTCTCCTTCTTCTATACCTATTATTCTTAGGTTTGGTCTTTTCATGGTGTCCCATATTTCCTGGATGTTTTGTGTTAAGGATTTGTTGGACTTACATTTTCTTTGGTTGATGAATCCATTTCTCCTAGTGAATCTTCAACACTTGAGATTGTCTCTTCCATCTCTTCTATTCTGTTGGTAAAGCTTGTATTGGTAGTGCCTGACTGTTTGTCCAGCTTTTCTATTTTCTGCCTTTCTTCAGATTGTGTTTTTTTTAGTGTCTCTATTTCAGTTTTCAACCCTTGCAGCGTTTGCATTGCTTCTTGCAATTTTCTGTTTATCTGTTCGTCCGTTTGTTGCCTTTTATGAATTTTTTGGTTTGTTCTTTCTTCCATTTCTTGCATTTTTTGGTTTGCTTTTTGTTCCATTTCTTGGATTTTGTGCTTTGTTTCTTCCATTTCTTTGAGGGATTTTCCAATATCCTCTTTTAGGGCCTCTATCATTTTCATGAAAGTGCTTTTAAGGTCGTTCTCTTCTGCTTCTTTCGCGTTAGAATATTGGGGTCTTGCTGGTGTGGAGTCTCTAGAATCTGGCGGTGTCATATTTGTTTTTCTGTTGCTGACTGTGTTTTTGTATTGTCTCTTTCCCATCTCTTCTTCTAGTGGGTGCAGAAAGAGCCCCTTCCTGGACTGGGGACCAGAGTTCCCTTTTGGTGGGTGCTAGTAAGTCCAGTAATCTGGTGGTTCTTCTATACCTTGTCCAAATGCTGGTCCATGGGTGGAGAAGAAGAACAGGAATCTGGGGCGCTTAGCCTCCTACCTGGTCCCCTGGACCCTATGCTGTGTCCTGTTGTACCTGATCCGGAACAGCTACTCCCCTGGACTCCCTGGCTCCTCTAGTTTCCTGGTCTCTTTGGTGGGAGAGAAGATCTGGAGTCTGGGGTGCTTGGCTCCCACCGGGATTGGGAGCTCTGTGCAGTTCCCAGGCGATCTGCAGGCTCTGGAACACAGGCCGGGAAGCTGGCCTGTTTACCTGATGCTGCCAGAGGGACAGCTACTTCCCTGTACTCGCAGCCTCCTCTCGTTTCCTAGTCTCGTTGGTGGAGAGAAGATCTGGAGTCTGGGGTGCTTGGCTCTCGCCGGGATTGGGAGCTCTGTGCAGTTCCCAGGCGATCTGCAGGCTCTGGAACACAGGCCGGGAAGCTGGCCTGTTTACCTGATGATGCCAGAGGGACAGCTACTTCCCTGTACTCCCAGCCTCCTCTAGTTTCCTGGACTCGTTGGTGGGAGAGAAGATCTGGAGTCTGGGGTGCTTGGCTCCCACCGGGATTGGGAGCTCTGCAGTTCCCAGGCGATCTGCAGGCTCTGGAACACAGGCCGGGGAGCTGGCCTGTTTACCTGATGCTCCCGCCGGGATTGGGAGCTCTGTGCAGTTCCCAGTTGATCTGCAGGCTCTGGAACACAGGCCGGGAAGCTGGCCTGTTTACCTGATGCTCCCACCGGGATTTGGAGCTCTGTGCAGTTCCCAGGCGATCTGCAGGCTCTGGAACACAGGCCGGGAAGCTGGCCTGTTTACCTGATGCTGCCAGAGGGACAGCTACTTCCCTGTACTCGCAGCCTCCTCTCGTTTCCTAGTCTCGTTGGTGGAGAGAAGATCTGGAGTCTGGGGTGCTTGGCTCTCGCCGGGATTGGGAGCTCTGTGCAGTTCCCAGGCGATCTGCAGGCTCTGGAACACAGGCCGGGAAGCTGGCCTGTTTACCTGATGATGCCAGAGGGACAGCTACTTCCCTGTACTCCCAGCCTCCTCTAGTTTCCTGGACTCGTTGGTGGGAGAGAAGATCTGGAGTCTGGGGTGCTTGGCTCCCACCGGGATTGGGAGCTCTGCAGTTCCCAGGCGATCTGCAGGCTCTGGAACACAGGCCGGGGAGCTGGCCTGTTTACCTGATGCTCCCGCCGGGATTGGGAGCTCTGTGCAGTTCCCAGTTGATCTGCAGGCTCTGGAACACAGGCCGGGAAGCTGGCCTGTTTACCTGATGCTCCCACCGGGATTTGGAGCTCTGTGCAGTTCCCAGGCGATCTGCAGGCTCTGGAACACAGGCCGGGAAGCCGGCCTGTTTACCTGATGATGCCAGAGGGACAGCTACTTCCCTGTGCTCCCAGCCTTCTCTAGTTTCCTAGACTCGTTGGTGGGAGAGAAGATCTGGAGTCTGGGGTGCTTGGCTCCCACCGGGATTGGGAGCTCTGTAGTTCCCAGGCGATCTGCAGGCTCTGGAACACAGGCCGGGGAGCTGGCCTGTTTACCTGATGCTCCCGCCGGGATTGGGAGCTCTGTGCAGTTCCCAGTTGATCTGCAGGCTCTGGAACACAGGCCGGGAAGCTGGCCTGTTTACCTGATGCTCCCACCGGGATTGGGAGCTCTGTGCAGTTCCCAGGCGATCTGCAGGCTCTGGAACACAGGCCGGGAAGCCGGCCTGTTTACCTGATGATGCCAGAGGGACAGCTACCAAGGTTAACTCTTGAATCCCAGGCATCAGCCTGGGAATCCAGCATGGGACTAATCAAGACCCCCTGAATGTCTGTCAGTGAAGAGGCCTAGGTAATCTATTGAGCCTTGGGCAGTAGATCAGTACTCATCCCGAGTATACACATGGACTTTGAACTCCCATCCAACAATGCGAGGTGCATTCTCACCCTGAACTCTTGGGGGAGGGTCTAGACCCTGCCCTGTATGAAATGACAGACTATGGACACCCCCATGGAGGGCCTCACCCTCCCTGGGGAAATGAGGGAATAATGGGGAGGGGTTGGGGGGAGGGCACGGGAGTAGGGGAGGGAAAGGGAGAGGGACCTGGAACTGACTTGTGAAGCAACCTTGTTTCTTATCTAAATTTAAACTGAAAAATAAATTAAAAAGAAAAGAAAAAAGAAAGTAAGATGAAAGAGTCCTGACTACAGTGTATGTATGTATGTGTGTGTGTGTGTGTTTATGATAAATGAAATAATTCAACCTGTAGGCTATCACAGAAGACAGAGATAGCTTAAAAACACTGACAAAAAGGAAGATAAATTCTTATTAAAATCAATATTTAAGTTGGTTTTCTTAATTTCCAAAGGCTTGAAAGATTTTTGGTTTTCTAAAATGAAGTAATAGCAGTACATTTTCTTAGATATTGACATTTATGAAACATAAATGTGATACAACAAAAGAGTGAAGAGGGCAATCTGCTCTATTGTGTTTAGTTCCTTAAAGTGCATGAACAAAAATTATGATCATATTTAAAATTAGAGTGTTTGGGAATTTATTGATCGTTCTGTGACAAGACAACAGAAGCTAGATACTGAAATATTAGGATTAACATGGGAAAGTTTGTAGGGAAAGACTGAAAGTGATTCCTCACCCGGAATTTACCTTAAGAACAGAGTATGCAGTAGGAGCAAAATATAATGGGAGAGGCCAGGTGCTATGTAAAAGGTCTTAAAGGGATACACACTTTGTGTCCAATGCTTCAATGCTTTCTGTAATGTTTTTCTCAATCCACCAACTACTCCCCTTATTCTCTCCCATTTCTTTACATAAAATAAGATCTCTCTGTCTCTCTCTCACACACACACACACACACACACATATACACATACACACACACTTAAAACCTGAGTCTATTTCTAATCATGTATCTCTGTTGCAACCTTTGTCCCAGCACACACTGCCTGTAGTGGTGTGCTCTCACAACTCAGAAACTCTGAACTAGGAATATATTTTTTTCCTTTTCCTTATCTCTTTTTTGGACACCAACCAAAAGGTTATGTAAGCTGGCTCCTAACATGGCACTTTCTTGCTGCTTCTCTGATATTCACATCTAACTTAAAAGATAGAACTTTTTCTCTATCTCCCCTTCTTCTGGAAGCTGCAGATTTTCTAGCTTGCTTGTCCTGATAGTTTTGTTCAACACCTTTGTAAAATTGTCCTTGAGCTTCTTTCCAAGTCTGTCTTCAAATTCTTTTATTAATAAGACTGAGAATCCAAAAGGAAACTTCAGTTTCCTTGGTAACACATCAAACTACCCTCAGGCTCAGTAATTTGCCAGGATTTACAGAATACATAAAACCCATTATTCTCTTGTTAGTTTATTGCAGTATAAATCTAGAAATTAAAATTGGCCAAAAGAAGAAACATACAGAGTAGAGCTCAGGCCCAGCAAAGAATGACATTCCCTCATGTACTTTCTCAGTTGAGTTCTGCAGGCCACCCATCTCTCCCGTTATTTACCTGTGAAAATACACAGTACATTGCAGTCTTAGAAATCCCATTGCAAGATAGATCCAAGATTTTTAGTCATAGATATGATTAATCAGCCATGTAAATGATCTTTGTCTCCAGCCCTTCCAGGGTTCTAACTTGCCTGGCTCAAGACTCCATCCCTCGTAGATCACATTGTTAGTGACACTCGGCTAACTGGAATGGCTCAAAGTCTATGACAGATAAACTAATTATTAAGCAAGTCCTTCCAAAACTTGGGAGGTGACTTTTCAGAGTTCATTGTGAAGGTTAAATATTTCTTTGAGCAAGATCAATCTTGTACTGTCCTCTGTAATAAAGAGGAAATATAATATAAGCCCATGAAGATGTTTAAATTATTTGTAAAGGAGTATCAATAAGCAACTGGCAAGGTGTTAGATTCAAATCCAACCTTATGGACTATCATTTTAACCTATATACCATAATAAAGAGACATCATCATCTTGACATGAACAGAAGACCTAACAAGAAATTCAGTAAGTAGAAAGACACATATCAGTTAACATTTAAAGAATGGATGTGTGTGTGTGTCGCTAATCAAAAGAGAGCTAGATAGTCTGTCTAAATTCCAGATATACTAGGCTTTAGAGCTTAGAACAAAGATGCTATCATGAATAAATGGGAAAATACACCCAAAATACATAGCAACATTCTTAACCTTGTAGGAATTATGAATCAATTGATTAATGGGACAAATGGAACATGAATACTGTTCTAGTTGACTTTAATTATCAACTTAATTCAGCCAAGAGTTACTGCAGAGGAAAGTTTTGATTGAAAAATTGCCTAGGTAAGATTGAACTGTGAGCATATCTTTGAGGATTTTCTTAATTACCAGTTTAAGGAGGAAGATGCTGTCCACTGTGGGTAGTACAATCCCTAAGTAGGCAGTCCTAGTATCTAAGAAACTTAACTAAACATGAGCATGTGAATGAGCCTGTGAGTAAGTCGGTGAGAAGTATTCCTCCATGGTTTCTACATCAGTTTACCTGCTTTTGGCTCCTTCACTGACTCCTCTCAATGGTGGGCTGTTACCTGGAAATATAAGACATGAATCTTTTTCACCACTAAGTTGCCTTTGATGACAGTGTTTTATTACAATAAAGGAAATAAGAAGAAAAGTTACAGGATTCCTGCCCATTTCCTCAGCCACCTCAGAGACCCAAGACACTGTATCAATTTTGAATTTTGGCCAATATCTATGGCTTCTTATTGGCTACCTCTGACTTAATTTCTAACCAATTTCTATCAATCTACACATTTCCTTGTGGTCTTCTCTTACCAGAGACATTTCCAGGGACATGTTACTCTTTTTTAATCCTATATTGTGACTCACTGTGCCTACACCTCCCAGAATCTTCCTTATCTCCTAGTCCTGCTTATCTTGCTTCCCTATTGGCCAACAGTGTTTTATTTATTAACCAATAAGACAAACATATACACAGAAGGTCTTCCTCTATCATCTCCTCTTTTCTGTCTAAATAAAAATAAAAGTTTTAAATTTAACATAGTAAAATTATATATAACTGAAGAGTTGTTAAGCAAGAACTATAGTTACAATATTTATTCCAATAACATTTAGCAAGATTTAAAGAAAATATTTTATCTATCCTTATCTTTGTGAGTCTAAAGTCTTATATGTAAATTATCTTTTATCCTAACTAAGGAAAACTATAACCATGACTATCTGTCTTCAACTCCATCAAGGACCACAGAAGGATAATATACACACTCTAGAATTGACAAAGAGAACTCACTTCCTGGTCAGTCACCGAAGTTCTTCTGTAATGTTCCATCTTCGACCCATAGGCCATATGTGTCTGGCAGACTCCTCAGCAAAGCAGGAAACTTTAACTGTCCTCCTGTACTGGCAGTTTGTCAGTCACTTTTCTCGGTGTCCTCTAGGATGTCTGGCAGACTCTTCCATGAAGCAGGAACCCTGTAGCAATGTCCATTTTGTTTCAGCAGTCACTTTCCTGTGGGTTCTGCATATCACAATATTGACTTTAAATTTGTATCATTAGATGAAAATCCACTCCAATACAAAGTATTCATTTCTATACCATAATCAACTATTGCTTTAAAAAGAGATTGGTTGTGATCATTGACCATTTATAACCAACCCTATTTAAATGAAAACAAACATTTATAAACAATATTTGTGAATGTGGAAGTCATTCTTTCCAAACTACTTCCTGCTTGTTGGGGGTGCTGCTTATACCATGGGAATCATGTCAAAATACAGAAACCTGGCCAAATCCATGTTTTTATAGTCTGTAAGTCGGCATCATCTCAGCTGTTTTAGATGCTGGATCAGCTGGGCCACTGTTTCAGGGGTTTTGCTTCATCAAATCATATTAGTCTGGAAGGAATCCACACCTTTTTTATTTTCTGTGGAAACAAAAGAAGAAACTCTTTTCCCAAGTAACCTGTCCTTAGACATTAATTTTGAAGTCAAAGTATTTTTAAGATGTATAAATTGGATTATTAGATGTCTTATAGTAGTTAGTTGTTACTTTCTAAGCAATTACAAATTTTAAAGATAACATAATAACATATAGTATCCAAACTTTCTGTGTATTTTTCATCTTTACATGACTTATCTATTTTTTATTATAACTCTATCTCTCTATTATTTTTCTCCTTTTATGGGAGACATGAATATTCTGTCTATTTTTGCCTGTCTTGAAATTTACTCTGTACACAAGACTTAAATTATAGACAACTGCCTGTCTCTACTTCTAGAGTGCTGGGATTAAAGGCATGTGTTACCATTGCCCAGCTACTTTATTTATTTTTTCTTTTCTCTATCAAGCCTATATATATATTTGTTTATTGTAAATATTTATCTTTTTTAATCATATGAGTCTTATCTGCTTGCTAACAGCCACAGTTTTGGTGCTATATGAAAATCAGGGAGCTGCTCTTAAAGGACTCTCAGTGCATCTCTCTATGCCTGGGAAACAGATCTCTCCCAAGAAAATGTTGCTAACAAGAAGCTGTGCTTGCCTCTGTTCTTTTATTTCTAAAACCCCTTTTTAAGTCTTTGTGAGATTGTAAATGTAAGGAAGTACTTACGCCCACGTTGTAGGCACCATTCAATTACAGGACTCCCACCCAGTTCTGAAGCTGCCTCAGAACCCCCAAATAACACATGAGACACTATAATATAAAATTGTTGGCCAATATTCAGGGCTTCTTATTGGCTACTTCTGACCTAATTTCTAATCCATTTCTATCAATCTAAGTATTCCCATATAGTCTTCTCTTATCAGAGACCTGTCTGGAGATATGTTACTCTTCCCTACCCTGAGTGAAATGACAGACTCTAGATATCCCCTATGTGGAAGGAATTGGCAATAGGGTGGGAGGCTGGGGGGGATGGGGGGTGTGGGAGGAGGGGAGGGAGAGGGAACTGAGATTGACATGTAAAACAAGCTATTTAAAATTAAAATAAAAAATTAAAAAAACAAAAAAGAACTAGAACTTGTAGCAGTCACCTGCTTGTTGTGTAAGTACATTCTCCCCAAATAAATTTCATTTAACCTGTACTGAGTCTAGTGAATCTTGATTCCCACACAATAAACAAATACTTACTTAATAGTCCTAAGAGTGCATTTGTAACTATTAAGCATTTAAAAATACCTAAATCAGGGCTAGTGAGATGGCTCATCAAGTAAAGACAATCTACCAAGACAGAATACCTGAATTTGATTCCTAGGATACACCTGATGGAGGCAGAAAACTGTGTTGCCCTCTTACACCTAAAGGCAAAATAAATAAAGTGTAATTTTAATGTTTAAAATTCATGAAGCAAAAATATGTAAAACTAAAATTAGCAGTAGAAAAATGCACAGGATAGAAGGAAATATTTGTATTTCTCTGATGAGTCAATAGAATGAAGTTCAGTCAGTAAATCAAGGATCTGAGCAACATACTCTGTCAGGATAACTTAGTGTATTTGAAACCAAGAAAAAATCATTAAGTATCAGTATGTTATCTTTGAGTATAAAAGTATAAATATGAAGATTAATATGTGAAATATATACCTTGAACAACATAACACCTTTTATTGCATCATTTTCACAGATATATCTTCTTAGACTAAGCACTCTAATCTTGTCTAATCACCTCAAAGGGGCTATTGGCTGAAGACTGAGCCACTGAAGCCATCAAACCTAGTAGATGGTAAACAAAGACACAATAGGAAAGCAAGTCAACAAAAGCTAATTTCATTCTCTGCTAATATCAGATCAGTTGAGAGAAAAAAACAGTTGCAAATTTCCAAATAAGATAGATTATTAATTACTCATGGTGAATGCAAATTGAACTGTATTTTTGAGTGCTCATAAAACCTTGACAAAATTGGCCTTATATTTAAAAAATCAAATGTTGTCCATTGTGTACAGTTAAACCTATGCTCCATCAACATGATCCTGGATGCTAGCTCATTAGTACTTTATGCAGCTGAAACTACATCACCTAGTGCCTGCTCACCAGGGCCTTGCTAGCAGACCCCTCAACTTCAGCCATCAATATCTGATTCCAGTCCATGTTCCGCATGGCACACTTTCCATAGCCAGTTCTAGATAAACTTTCAGTTCCCACAAATAAAGGCTCTTTGAGTCACTGTAACCTTCCTGCTTCCCTTGTTTCTAACTCTAAACTGATTTTTTTAAAACCAGAAAGTACTGTCTGTTCTACTTTTCAATTACTACATGTCTAGAACCCAACCACTGTCTCGTTCTTTCACCCTGGAGTGAGCTCTCTCCCTGTCTCTTCTGGGTACCTGCAGCACCCTCTAGTTCTCTCCACTTCCACTTTTGCTCTCTAGTGTCTACAATCAACTCAGCAACTAGGCATTGTTTTTTAAAAGATGTTAGAGTGACTGGGGACTGCCACAGAGCGTCCCATCCCAGCAGAAACCAAGCACCCCAGACCCCAGGTCTTCTCTTCCACCAAAGGGACCAGGGTATCAGGTGGGAGGCTAAGTGTTGGGGAAGTCCTGTGCATTTGTCAATAAAGTACTGTCTGGCCAATAGGGAATCTAGATAGGAGGGACTATGAGTCCAGGAGGATTCTGGGAAGGAGAAACAAGAGAGAGTCAACATGTAACGCCATGGGGTAGGAGCCTGAAACTATTCTCCGGTAAGAGACATATTTAGATTAACAATTATGGGGTAATTACTTAAGTCAGAGCTAGCCAGTTAGAAAGAAGCAAAGGCCAACAGCTTCATAACTAATATAGCCTCCTGTGTGTTTATTTGGGACTGATGCGGCTCTAGAACCAGGCTGGCGGGAAGGCTTTTCTCAAAGAAAAAGCTTCTCTTAACACTAAGTATCCTAGATTCCAGATTCCTTGTCTTCTCCACTAGGATGAGGAATAGAAGAACTACCAGAGTATTGGACTTGTTTGCACCCACCAAAAGGGAACTCTGGTCCCCTAACCACCAGACCTGTAAAGGGCTCTTTCTGCACCCACTAGAAGAAGAGATGGGAAAGAGACAATACAAAAACACACTCAGCAACAGAAAACCAAAAATGACACCGACAGATTCTAAAGACTCCACACCAGTAAGACTCCAACATTCCAATGCAAATGAAGCAGAAGAGAATGACCTTAAAACAACTTCATGAAAATGATAGAGGCCCTAAAAGAGGATATAGGAAAATCCCTCAAAGAAATGGACGAAAAAACAAACCAAAAAAATGCAAGAAATGGAAGAAAAAACAAACAAAAAATGCAAGAAATGGAAGAAAAAGCAAACCAAAAAAATGGAAGAAAAAAACAAATGAAAAAATGCAAGAAATGGAAGAAAAAGCAAACCAAAAAATTCAAGAAATGCAACAAATGGACAAAACGATGAACCGAAAATTGCAAGAAAAAAATCAAACAGAGCAAGGGTTAAAAACTGAAATAGAGACAATAAAAAAAAACCACAATCTGAAGAAAGGCAGGAAATAGAAAAGCTGGGCAAACGGTCAGGTACTACCGATACAAGCATTACCAACAGAATACAAGCGATGGAAGGGAGAACCTCAGGTGTTGAAGATACACTAGGAGAAATGGATTCATCAACCAAAGAAAATCTTAAATCCAACAAATCTTTAACACAAAACATCCAGGAAATATGGGACACCATGAAAAGACCAAAACTAAGAATAATAGGTATAGAAGAAGGTGAAAAAACCACCTCAAAGGGGCAGAAAACATATTTAACAAAATCATAGAAGAAAACTTTCCTAAGCTTAAGAAAGACATGCCAATAAAGGTACAAGAAGCTTACAGAACACCAAATAGAGTGGATCACAAAAAAAGTCCCCTCGCCACATAATAATCAAGACCCCAAATATACAGAATAAAGAAAGAATATTAAGAGCAGCTAAGGAAAAATGCCAAGTAATATATAAAGGCAAACCTATCAGAATTACACCTGAATTCTCCATGGAAACTCTGAAAGCCAGAAGGTCCTGGATAAATATTCTACCAACACTAAGAGACCATGGATGCCAGCCCAGACTACTATACCCAGCAAAGCTCTCAATCACTATAGATGGAGAAAACAAGATATTCCATGACAAAACTAGATTCAAGCAATACGTATCCACTAACACAGCCCTACAGAAAGTTTTGCAAGGAAAACTCCAACCCAAGGAAGTTAACTACAACCAGAAAAACATAGGCATTAGTGACACTCCAAATGACACTGTAACAATAAACGGCACACTTACTGAGAGTAAAACTAAGTATTTATTGTAGAAATTACTCACAAGATACCAAACAAGTAACCCAGATGAGCCCAGTAGTTTTCTGCTGCCAAACTGGAAGCCGAAATCCGGAAAAGAGACCAAGACTTCTACTGTTCAATCTTTTATGCCTTTCCCCTTAACGCCCCCTAGCCATACCCAAAAGTGGGCCTGGCTCGTGACATAGTTCACCGCCTACATACGTATACGTCTTTACATCGGTCCGTATATGTCTTTAGTCATGCCTAAAGTAGGTGTGGTTAGCGGTGTGGTAAACCGCTCTTTCATTATCTCATCTGTCTGTATCTCTAGTAAGTCACATGGTTAATGGCTGCATACAGGCTTCCTCCTACAATTCCACTTTTAGTCTAAAAAGGATATTTAACTTGTGTCAATGACCAAAATGTATCAAACATCTATCCCATCTAAACCTAAACTTATCTGAAAGAAACACCCAAATATGAACATCTCCTTCCAATCCCAAGTCTAAAATAATTGAAAACTAACACTAACAGGTGTAGACTATCCTATAATATCAATAGTAGGGAGAGAGGGCGTGGAATTCTCAAAACTACTTCCTGCTGAGATGGGACGATGATAATCTCATGGGGACCTGTGAGAAGAAAAAATGTTAGTGTAACAAAATCTTCAGTGGATCAGACAGTCTCTATATGGCAGGAGATGCTTGATTGAAGTTTCTGTTTGGGGTTCTTGTGTTGATTGAAGCTCTCGTCTGAAGCTCTGGCCAGATTGTAGAAGATGTGCTGTTTCAGTTTCTTAGTCCGGAGTTGTGTAGAGTGATGTAGTTTCAAGCCAGTTTCAGGATAGTGCTTGTCAGGTGGAGTCAATGATGTGGGGCAGTTCAGATGCCTCCAGTCGAATCAGGTGAAGTCAAGGAAGTGGATCCTCAACAATATAGAGAGATTTAGACTTTGATACCACAGAGTGAGTTATTGTTTGTTTGATGGTCCTCAGGGTAGCTATTCATTCTTCTTCAGGAATCCATATGTCCAGTATTCTTTGCAGAGTTTACCTGTAAAGACAAAAAACAAACACTTCTCTTTCCTTTTAGGAGATCACTTTAACCATGGTAGAATATGATTTTGTAGATGAGCTGTTATCTTCCTCCTCCTGAGATGTCTTCTGTTCTGATCAAATCTTAATTAATTTTGATGAAACCCAAAGCTTTTCTTCTCCTATGGAAACAAAAGCATAACCCCTTCCCCAACATAACACATATCCTGGTTTCCAGACTGAGGTCATAACATCCTTAAAATACACCAGTTGGTTCAGTTCAGAAGTCTTCTCTGTAGTCCAGTGTCTTTCTGCTGCAGTTTGTCGTTTTTCATCAGCATTAAGAAAATTCAATGTTAGTAAAGCATTATGTAACCTGTGTTTAGGGGTCTTTGTTCTCCCTGGCTGTTTATGAAGCATTTCTTTTAAGGTTCGGTTAGATCTTTCAATCACTGCTTGTCCTGTGGGATTGTAAGGTATACCAGTGACATGTTTTATATATATCACAAAATATTGTAACTGTGTTCTTACTTGATAACTGTTCTGTTATATATAATTTGACTTTGTTAAAGTTAAGACCTTTCTTTTTGTTTAGACAGAAAAGAGGAGATGTTGGGGAAGCCCTGTGTTTATGTCAATAAAGCACTGTTGGCCAATAGGAAAGCGAGATAGGTGGGTCTAGGAGTCCAGGAGGACTCTGGGAAGGAGAAAGACAGAGAGTCAAGATGTAACACCATGAGGTAGGAAGCCCGGAAAGTTCTCCGGTAAGAGAAATACATAGATTAACAACTATGGGGTAATTACTTAAGTCAGAGCTAGCCGGTAAGAAACAAGCAAGGCCAACAGCTTCATAATTAATACAGCATCTTGTGTGTTATTTGAGGACTACAACGCGGCAGAGCCCAGGCGACCGGCGGGTGATAAACCAAAGCAGCAAGCAAGGAAAAGGCTTCTCTTTACACATTAGATAATCCCACTTTACGAACAGCCAAAAGAAAAAAAGGGGTGAATTCCACAAATAATTCCACCACCAACAACCATTCCAAATCAAAGAAGAATGAGCAATCAATGGTAATTAATATCCCTCAATATTAATGGCCTTAACTCACCCATAAAAAGACACAGGCTAACAGGATGGATTTGAAGACAAAACCCATCCTTCTGCTACATACAAGAAACAAACCTCACCCTCAAAGATAAACATTACCTGAGAGTTAAAGGTTGGGGAAAGATTTGCCAATCAAATGGACCCAAGAAACAAGCTCGGGTAGCAATCCTAATATCTAACAAATTAGACTTTAAAATAAAATCAATCAAAAGAGATGAAGGAGGTCATTATATACTCATCACAGGTGAAATTCACCAAGATGAAGTTTCAATCCTGAACATCTGTGCCCCAAATACAAAGGCATCCACATTCGTTAAAGAAACATTACTAAAACTTAAATCACATATAAAGCACCACACACTTATAGTGGGAGATTTCAACACACCACTCTCACCACTAGACAGGAATACCAAACAGAAACTCAACAAAAAAGCAATGGGTCTAATAGAAATAATGACCTAATAGGGATTAACAGATTAATGTATAGAACATTCCTTCCACATCAAAAAGAATATACCTTCTTCTCACCACCACATGGAACTTTTTCAAAAATCAACCACATACTTGGCAACATATCAAACCTCAGCAGCTACAAAAAATTGCAGTAACTCCATGCATCTTATCAGACCACCATTCATTAAAATTAGAATTCAACAACAACACAAATTGCAGAAAACCTGCAAACTCATGGAAATTGAATAATGCACAACTGCACCATTCCTGGGTCAAAGAAGAAATAAAAAAATGAAATTAAAGACTTCCTAGAATTCAATGAGAATGAAGATACAACATACCCAAACCTATGGGACACTTTGAAAGCAGTGCTACGAGGGAAGTTCATAGCACTAAGTGCCCACATGAAAAACTGGAGAATAGTTACACTAGAGAATTAAAGCACAGCTGAATGCTCTAGAATACAAAGAAGCAAACTCCCCCCAGGAGGAGGAGACGCCAGGAAATAATCAAATAGAGGGCTGAAATCAATAAAGTAGAAACTAGGAAAACAATACAAAGAATCAATGCAACGAAGAGTTGGTTCTTTGAGAAAATCAACAAGATAGACAAACCTTTGTCCAAACTTACCAAACAGCAGAGTGTGAACATGCAAATTAACAAAATCAGAAATGAAAAGGGGGACATAAAAACAGACTCTAAGGAAATCCAGAGAATCATTAGGTCATACTTTGAAAACCTGTACTCCACAAAATTTGAAAATGTAAAGGAAATGGACAACTCCTGGATAGCTATCACTTGCCAAAATTAAATCAAGAACAGATAAGCAATTTAAATAGACCTATAACCCCTATGGAAACAGAAGCAGTCATCACGTCTCCCAACCAAAAAAAGCCCAGGTCCAAATGGCCTCAGAATTCTACCAAAAATTCAAAGAACAGCTTATACCAATTCTTCTAAAATTATTCCACACAATAGAAGCAGAAGGGTCTTTGCCAAACTCTTTCTACGAGGCTTCAATGACCTTGATCCCCAAGCCACACAAAGATGCAACTAAGAAAGAGAACTTCAGACCAATATCCATCATGAATATTGATGCAAAAATACTCAATAAAATACTAGCAAATCAGATCCCAGAACACATCAAAACAATCATTCACCATGATCAAGTAGGTTTCATCTTGGGGATACAGGGATGGATCAACATACAAAAATCCATCAATGTAACCCACCATATAAACAAGCTGAATAACAAAAATTACATGATCACTGGGTGGTGGTGGCCCACGCATTTAATCCCAGCACACGGGAGGCAGAGGCAGGCAGATCTCTGTGGGTTCGAGGCCGGGCTGGACAGATAGCCTCCAAAACAATACAGAGAAACCCTGTCTCGTAAAAACCCAACAAAAAAATTACATGATCATCTCACTAGATGCAGACAAAGCCTTTGACAAAATCCAACACCCCATCATGATAAAGGTCTTGGAGAGACCAGGGATAACAGGAACATACCTAAACATAATAAAAGCTATATACAGCAAACCAACAGCCAACATCAAACTAAATAATTCTGCTAAAATCAGGAACAAGACAAGGCTGTCCACTCTTTCCATACCTTTTCAACATTGTACTTGAAGTTCTAGCCAGAGCCATATGACAACAGAAGGAGACCAAGGGGATAAAAATTGGAAAGAAAGAGGTCAAACTTTCACTATTTGCAGATGATATGATAATTTACATAAAGACCCAAAGAACTCTACCAGGCAACTCTTACAGCTGATTAACACCTTCAGTAAAGTGGCAGGCTACAAGATCAACTCAAGAAAATCAGTAGCCCTACTATATACAGATGATAAAAGGGCTCAGAAAGAAATCAGAGAAACATCACCCTTTACAATCGCCATAAACAACATAAAATACCTTGGGGTAACGCTAACCAAACAAGTGAAAGACTTGTATCGTAAGAACTTTGAATATTTAAAGAAAGAAATTAAAGAAGCCCTCAGAAAATGGAAAGATCCCCATGCTCTTGGATAGGTAGGATCAATGTAGTAAAAATGGCAATCCTGCCAAAAGCAATCTACAGATTCAATGCAATCCCCATTAAAATCCCAGCACAATTCTTCACAGACCTTGAAAGAACAATAGTCAATTTTGTATGGAAAAACAAAAGACCCAGGATAGCCAAAACAACCCTGTTCAACAATGTCCGGAGGCATCACCATCCCTGACCTCAAGCTCTATTATAGAGCTATAGTCCTGAAAACAGCTTGGTATTGGCACAAAAATAGACAGGTAGACCAATGGAATTGAATTGAAAATCCGGGTATTAACCCACACACGTACGAACATCTGATCTTTGACAAAGAAGCTAAAAATATACAATGGAATAAAGAAAGTATCTTCAACAAATGGTGCTGGCATAACTGGAGGCTGGCATGTAGAAGAATGCAGATCGATCCATGTTTATCGCCATGCACAAAACTTAAGTCCAAATGGATCAAAGACCTCAACATAAATCCAGCCACACTGAACCTCTTAGAAGAGAAAGTGGGTGGTACCCTTGAACGAATTGGTACAGGAGACAGCTTCCTGAACATAACACCAGTAGCACAGACAGTGAGATCAACAATTAATAAATGGGACCTACTGAAACTGAGAAGCTTCTGTAAGGCAAAGGACACAGTCAGCAAGACAAAAAGGCAGCCCACAGAATGGGAAAAAAATTCACTAATCCCACATCTGACAGAGGGTTGATCTCCAAAATTTACAAAGAACTCAAGAAGCAAGTCTCCAAAACAGCAAAGGACCCAATTAAGAAGTGGGCTGCAGAACTAAATAGAGAGTTTTCAATAGAGAAGTCTAAAATGGCTGAGAGGCACTTGAGAAAGTGCTCAACATCCTTAGCCATCCGGGAAATGCAAATCAAAGCAACTCTGAGATACCATCTCACTCCTGTCAGAATGGCTAAAATCAAAAACACCAATGACAATTTATGCTGGAGAGGATGTGGTGAAAGGGGGACACTCCTCCATTGCTGGTGGGAGTGCCAACTTGTTCAGCCACTTTGGAAATCAGTATGGAGATTCCTCAGAAAAATGGGAATAAACCTACCACAAGACCCAGCAACCCCACTCTTAGGCATATATCCAAAAGATGCCCATTCATACAACAAAGATGCCTGTTCCACTATGTTCATAGCAGCTTTATTTGTAATTGCCAGAGCTTGGAAGCAACCTAGATGTCCCTCACCTGAAGAGTGGATAGAGAAAATGTGGTACATCTACACAATGGAGTACTACTCAGCAGAAAAAAATAATGGAATCATGAGATTCGCAGGCAAATGGATGACACTAGAAGAAACCATCCTGAGTGAGGTAACCCAGTCACAAAAAGAGAAACATGGCATGTACTCTCCCATATATGGATTTTAGACATAGATCTGGGGAGTGCCAGCCTACAATCCTATGGCCAGAGAGTCTTGGAAACAGAAACTTTATTTAGTGGCTGATCGAAGAAGAGGCAGACTCCCTTGGTTAAGTACTGAGCTGAACTCAAGAAAGCCAGTAACAGAGAGGGAGGACTGATGATCAAAGGGATTAAGACTGGGCTGGTTTAACCCCCAGAAACAGCTGACCAGACAAAGGTTAACTCTTGAATTCCAGGTATCAGCCTGGGAATCCAGGATGGGACTGATCAAGACCCCCTGAATCTGGGTGTCAGTGAAGAGGCCTAGGGAATCTATTGAGCCTTGGGCAGCAGATCAGTACCCATCCCAAGTATACACATGGACTTTGGACTCCCATAGAACAATGTGAGGTGCACTCTCACCCTGAACTCTTGGGGAAGGGTCTAGGCCCTGCCCTATATGAAATGACAGACTATGCACACCCCCATGGAGGGCCTCACCCTCCCTGGGGAAATGAGGGGATAACGGGGGAGGGGTTGGGGGAAGGGCACGGGAGAAAGGGAGGGAATGGGAGAGGGACCTGGAACTGACTTGTGAAGCAACCTTGTTTCTTACCTCAATTTAAACTGGAAAATAAAATTTAAAAAAAAAGATGTTAGATTATTTCACTTCCCCTCTGAAGTGCTGGTAGTTCCCCCTGTCTCTCAAAGCATGAGACAATTTCAATGTGTAATCTTCAGCACTCTGCTAGCATAAGTGTTTCCCACTTCAGTTCTCACATGACTCCACAGCGGTGCAGGAGAGAACACAGGCACACACTTCCCATCTTCCCTCAGATGTCTCACTTTCCCATGAGGCATGCCTGGCCCACTAACCACCTCCCAACCCACCAGGTCATTGCCAGTCTGGGTAGCCACTCTGAATTTCTTAATTCTGATATTTATTTTCTGAGACACAGTGTACTTGCTACTTTAACCATCTCCAAGACTTCTTTTTAATCTAATTATATGTGAAAAAAAACTCCACAATTTCCTGATTGGTTTATTACTGTATTCTAAGGAGCAAGGATGTTTGACAAATGTAAATAGATAGTGAGAAAAATTAGTTAGCACTATAAATGTATTTAAGCTCTTATTTAAAAAAAAACTAGGTCAATAGTCAAAGAATCCATCCAATTTTATATTCTATATTCCATGAGAACTATCTTCCACATCAAATTAGTACAGGTTGTGTCTGGAGGTGTAGTTCAATTGTAAAGCACTAGGCTAGCATGTATAAGGCTCAGGATTCAATTCTCAGAATTGAAAAATAATAATTACTGCAATTATGTTTCTTTAACTAATAATAACAGCATGCTTTGAACTTCACTTCCCTATGTCATGGCCCATTCATATCATATGTGCAAAATTTAACCTTGAATTATCATCATCATCATCATCATCATCCTATCATTTTGTTTGTTTCAGATAAGACCTTCCCATGATGCTAAGGTTGATCTGAAACTCTCCATGTAGTCCAGGCTGAATTTAAACTCGAGATACCTCAGCCTCCCAAGTGCTGAGATTGTAGATGTGTGTTAATTCTATGGATATTTACAACTAAGCTCAAATATCATAATGTAAACGTCCTCTAATAACTCGTTTCACTAAGCTTGCTTTTAGCCAAAATGAACTTTTTTAGAGTTTTTTTATCTCTCTCCTTCAACTTTTTTTTTAGCTGACACACTAAGTTGATACAAGTCATGTGATTTGTTGAAATATGAGTCTGCCATCCATCTTGCTATAGCCCAATTCAATGTATCAGCTGAATTCATTTTCAAAAGCCCTGAAGCTCTGTACAAATAAAGCATTTTAAAGCCATATAAAAATAATAACAGGTTCCAGGTTGGCTGGTAACTTTCTAGGCACCACATGCGAAGGAATAGACTGTCCCTCACTGTAGCCTACATCATCTACAGGAATGTTCAAAGCATGGCACCTGCACCCGGTACATTTTGTGAGTTCTATTGCTATAAGAACCAAAACAATTTTCATTATAAAATGACTTCAGATAGCCAGCTATCCCAGATACAGACCTCAAAACTGACACTGAAATGCAGCCTCTGTGTATAGTGGATAAACACCTTCTTTTCTACTTCTGAACATAGCACTCTTTGGAGACACTCAAAATGAAAAGGCTGGAACTGGAGTGTGAACTCCTCTATCAAAATAGAAATATAACTGGAAACCAAGATATTGCATCAGAAATAGTCACCCACTCACTCCAGATTTAGGCACAAAAGGGCAATCCCACTTTAGAACAGCAAAAATAGGCTTTATAAACATTTTAATGATACTATGTAATGACAAACTTGGTGTGAACCTGGCTATCTTAGATCACAGAGACTCTTTTAAAAGAAAGTATTTAACTGGGGCTTGCTTTTAGTTTCAGAGGTTTAGTTCATTTTCATCAGGGTGGGAGCATGGCAGCTCACAGGTAGACATGGCGCTGGAGAAGTACCATATCTGGTTTTACATCCATATCCTCAAGCAGCAGGAAAAGAGAGATAGCCTCTGGCCTGGTGTGGGTTTCTGAAACCTCAAAGCTCATGCCTGGAAACACACTTCCTCCAATAAGGCCACACCTCCTATTCCTTCTCAAGTAGTGCCAATGCCTGATGACTATGCATTCAAATATGTGAAACTATGGGGGCCATTCTTATCCAAATTACCACACTGGCTATGTTATGGTATCCAGAAATTTGCTCCATCAAGTTCTAGTCTACCTTTGGCAGTGAAAGTATTTTCAAGATGATTATTAACATTTGAATCTGTAGACTCAGAGTAAACAAGTACCCTTCATGGTGTGACTGGGCTTGATTAATCAGAAGGACAGTCTCAAAGAAGCAGGAATTCTACCTATCATCTGCCTTTGGGCTCAGCAAATGTTTCTACTCTAAACCTCAAACCCACCCTAATAATTTTGGTTGATAGCCTCTTCAATCAGGCACAGTAATGCCAAATTAAATCTCTGCACCCCTCTTCCTCCTTCCCTCACTCCACCTGTCCTATTTTCTGAAAAAACTCACACTAAAATACCTAGTTTAATATCATAGGGACAAAGATTAGAAATTAATATGAAAAGATAACATTTGTTTTCCATCCTCCGTTCTTTTTAGAATGAAGAAACATACATATGAAAGTTGGAGAGTCCTTTATTTGCTTGTGTATTTGTGGCACTTTTATAATAAAAAATGTTAAATGTTTTATTCTCTCTTTCCTTTGGTCCCTTTTAATTTTTTATTTTGTTGTATTTTTTCTTGGTAATTATTTTGTCCAATGAGAGTGAAGAAACCTAAATCCACAGTCAGATGTTATAATATGAGTACATAAAACATAGAATATTCAGTGAACAATTTCCTCCTAATCAACTGAATCTCAGTTTTTTAGTCCATATTTTCCCTTGAATGCATAAAACTAAACTACATTTGTATCCTGCCCTAAATATAAGAGAAGCAAATCCTCACCTTGTCTCTCTACTGTCTTGTTTTAATATAAGGTAGTTGCCATATGGACGTGTTAAAAATCACATCTAAAATTATATACATGCAGATGCTGCACAAATACTGGTTTAGAGAAAAGCATTTTTAAAAATCTCAACATCAGACATATTCCATCTTTATTTAATGGAACAGTCTAAACCTTGCTAAAATTATGACTTTCATGATTGATTACATCGTTGATCAGGCCCAAGCTATTCTGGCATTAACATCTGTTAATCAAACAGATGTTCACTATGGTATCACTGACGAATGATGGCTCTTTCCCTCTTTTGGTGCTGGTTATAGACTGACTGGAAGTGGGTAGGGGAGGTCTCTGTTACTCTTGTTGTTTTTTAAGAGGCTGTTCTCAGTGAAGAAGAGGAGACAACGTAGATTTGAAACACCAGAAAGTAGATGACCATTCTGTTCATATCTCTTTGGTGGCTTACTAGAGCTGAACTCATGGCAATCCATGTTCTCCTTTGGGTTATTAAGTAGGAGTCATGTGTGACAGCAATTCTAGTCTTATTTTAAGAAAATATATTCTGATTCTCTGTCAGTGACAAACCTTCCATGACAAAAATAAATAAATAATTCACTTACACACCACAGCTCTTTATTTTATAAAACTCAATGCCTTACTGAATTGTAATGTGTAAGGGTAAAATGTCAATATGTAATTTTGTCAACTAACTTTAATGTCAAACACTCAATGAAAAAGTCATAGCCAAAATCCTATTCTTCTCATTCATACCAAATGTAACTTTACAGGTTTCACCAATAAAAGTAAAAGAGGAAAGGAAAAGAATAGAAAGAAAAGAAACAGTGTAAGAGGAATCAGAGAAAGAAGAAAGGTAGGAAGGGATGGAGGGAGAGGAAAAACCTTGTGTTACAGTCTTCTATATAGTTGTGTCTTTAAATATTTCTCAAAAAATGTATGATCAAAAGTTATCCCTAAGTGTATCATCAGAAAATGTGGTAGTTTGAATGTAATTGCCCCTATAATCTCATAGGGAGTGGCACTATTAGGAAGTGTGGCTTTGTTGGAGTGGGTGTGGCCTTGTTAGAGGAAGTATCTATACTCAGGATACTGCCCAGTGTCTCAGTCAACTTCCTGTGGCCTGCATATCAAGAGGTAGCCAGCACCATGTCTGCCTGCACACCAAAATGCTCCCCACGATAATGGACTGAACCTCTGAAACTGTAAGAAAGCTATCCCAATTAAATGTTTTCTTTATACAGGTTGTGATAGTTATAGTGTCTCTTCACAGCAATAAAAACACTAAGACAAAACATTTGCACTCTATTTATACCTAATTCCATCCCTAATATGCTCTAAATATACCTTAACCTGAACTAGAGAGACAACCTACTGGTTAAGAGCACTTGCTGCTCTTACAGAAGACTTGGATGTGGTTCCAAGCATCCATAAGCACCTATGACTCTGATTCTAGGAGGTCCAATGCCCTCTTCTGGCCTCTGCAGGCTTCTACACACAGGACACACATGAATCCACACAGTCATATACATACACATGAAATAATTAATAAATAATATTTTTATGAAGGAAAGAATACACCTAGAAGAACATTATTAGTTATTACAGGTCCAAACATTTGACTCTGAGTGTCTAAAGAAAATGGGACAATGGCAGAGAATGGCAAAGAATTTAGAAAAACTGGAAAGTCATTGAATAACCCCAAGAAGTGTTATAACAAAGAAGTGCCAACTTGTACTTGGAGGCCTCCTTCCTCTCCTGCCTGCTCTCGTCATCTGAACCTGTCAGGTCAGGTATCCAAGACCGTGTCAAAGCCAACCTGTCTTTCTACCATGCAAGTCGTACTGGTGATGCCAATTGGAGCTATGTTGATATTAATGCTCTCCGTTCTTGTCTAAGATCATCTTACCTTCATCTTTACAACAAACTTCTGAGCTAAGCAATACAGTCCAGATTTCACAGCCACACAGTGAGCTGATAATTTATAGAGAAGCTATGATTCCAAGCTGGGCCTTCAAGTCTCAAATTAGAATCTTTATTCTCCAGAGCAAAGGAATAGTTTCACAGGAGTGATGAAGAAATGTGAGAAAATATCGGGGACCAGGAATCTGCCCTACTTCCTCTGTGTCAAAGGCTCACATTACAGACCCACCCAATTATGCTACAAAGCCTTCGGTGCTTGATATTTTCTTTTGAGGAATGATAGATATTTCTTTCACGAGAGCTGCCTAGTCACTTGACAATTATGTCTTGTGTATCAAGGAGAATGAAGGTACAGTGATGGGTTTTCACTCCCAAACAACCTTTGAAATAATATAGAGTCCACATAGCTCCTATTTCTGGATGATTCTTGGCAGCTGGGACAATTACTGGCCTTTTGAAAAGCCATTCACCATGCTGTGTGTTCCGCACCTGTGCTTCACCTCAGAGCTTCACATGAAGAGTAATAACAGAGTTCCTGGCAGCAGGAACCCTCAGGGCACTTTGAAGTTCCATCAGGGATCTGGCAGGCTTGTTCCATTCCCTAGCTTCTCAGGTCCATGCTGCTGGCACAGCATCCTAGTGCAAGGAAAAGCTGGCTTGCCAGGTAAGCACCAGGTGAGAAATCTCCTTTACCAGAGAAGTGTTTCCAGGTGCAACCACACCCACCTGGGCAATCCTTGCCCCCTTTTTTGTCTATGGAGTTATAAACTGAGGAAGTAACAAAAGACATAGGGGTTAGGGTCATAATCCCCAAAGACATGTTCCCTAATGGCATCAGCCAAAAAGCTCAAATCAAAAGTCTTAAGTCTACAAGCCCTATTTTCCAAATCCTGAAAACATCGACACCCCCAGAAATACATAGCACATGAAATAGTAACAATTTTCTAAAAGATGTCTTTTTACATATTAAAGTGAATTTATTTGAGATGCACACACATGTAGCTTGTTTTACATTATGATATAGACAAGAATGCCATGTACATATGTGTGATTGTAAAAACTCAGGTGAACAACAGCATAAGCAAATGAACTGCAGTGATAAAGAAGTAACCAATCGTGAAAAATGGAACTGTGACATTTGCAAGAAAAATGCACAGAGTCATGAATAGACATGTTAAAACTCATAAAGACAGATATTGCATTTTCTCAAAGAACCTACATTTACATATGTGGTTTTTTTTGCAGGGGAGAGGAAATAGAAAAGGGGCAAGCTAGAGTAACAGACGATAAAGAAAGGTGTAAATATGAGAAAAATACTTAATATATACATGTGAGATGTCATGATGAAAGCCATAGTTTTGTACAATGAGAATATGCTGATTGTTAGTATTTAAGCATCTGTAATAACCTGTCCTTGGGGTTCTGATGGTATACACCCTCAGCTGCAGCCACTAAGAGCATCACCCGTGCACATTCACTGTGTTCTCTTTTAAAAGGGCCCTGCCCACCTCCCATCTCCCCCCCCCCCCTTTCTCTCACTCTGTCTCTGTCTCTCTCTGCCTGTCTTTCCTCTCTCCCACTGCTCCTGTCCCCAGAGGCTGGTCTTCCCGCTCCCCTTTACCCTTTTTACGAACCACCCTACCATAATATAAAAGAAAAACAAAAATTCTGCTTGAATTCTGTCGCATGGTGTCTTTCTCTCTAGGGTGTTTTTTTTTATTATAACACTGATAAAAATAACAACAAATATATCAAGAAGTAATTAAATAAATATTCGTGTGATTGATAATTTTGAGAAGTCTGCTAAGTTTTTTGGTGACATACATTAAAAACCATGGGAGGCCACTACCTTATAACAGTCATACAAAGCTGTTACATATCAGACAAAGCATGCAACCATATATATCTTTCACAAATGTAGATGTCCAAAGAAAGAACATGCCTCTTTGGCTAAAGATGTTTCACCACTTCACATGTGCCACAATGCACACTTTCAGACTCAAGTTTGAAAAGACAAATTAGAACTCTTTATGCAATGTTTATCTCCCATATTAGAAGTGAAGTATATTACCTTATTTTCCATTGCTATGATAAACAGCATGACCAAGGCAACTTATAAAAGAAAGTCTAGTTGGGCTTAGAGTTCCAGAGGTCTACAGTTTACAATGTCAGAGCAGAGGACGGTGGCAGGCACCCAGATCAGCAGCTGAGAGCTAACATCTTTATACACAAAGAAAGGGCAGAGCACCCAAGAAGAAGGGCCGGGATGCTTTTCAAGCCTCAAATTCCTGTGACACGGTGCCTCCAAAAGACCCTACCTCCCTAACTATTCCCAATAGTTCCATCAACTGGGTACAACGTGTTCAAACTTCAGAGTCTGTGGGAGTCATTCTCATTCAAACCATCACATGATGAAAAGATGCAATATACAGCTCACTGTATTATAAAAGTTAATTTAAATTAGTGGGAGGAACTAAAAGGAGACCAGTAAGTGAGGCGCTAAAGAAATCTCAACACATGATAAGTGTATCACATGGTTTGGTTATAGGTGATTGTCAGGGGTATTCCTAAGGAGCCTGAGAGCCTTCTCAGTCATGTGTGTGTTAGTCATGCTTTTTGGTGAATAGTTCCTCCAAAATGTATTTTTCTTTTTTTTTATTTAAATTAGAAACATTCATGCTTCAAATGTCAATCCCAGCTTCCCTCCTTCTTATACCCAGCCCCACCCCCACTCCCACTTTTTCTTAGAGATGTATTTGCCTTGTTTCCTATGTGGCCCAACCCTCTCCATCCAATCCATTCACACACTAACCTCTAGAGGGAGCACTTCTAGGTAAATGCTATAGAAATTGCCAAAAGCAATCTCAACTAGCAGTTGGTAGAATCTAGTGTCAGCCCAGCTTTAGTCTCAGTCCCTCTGAGGTTTATATACTTTGTCTCCTTTACTTTAAACATCCCAATGGTTACCAATAGGCTATTGGAGCTTAGGATGCAAGAATTTTTGTTCAGACAGCAACTTTACCACTTATGAGTCATAGCTTTTCATCCGTCTAGTACAGATAATTGCAACCAAATTTTAGGGTGTCTGTGAAGATTACAAAAGTCATATGTGTGAAGCACTTAGCACCTTGGAAGAGTAATATATGTGAACCACTTAACACATAGCTTAGCACATTATAAGTCCTCAATAAATGTAAATTGCACAGATAATATATGAATATCATATGAATATATATGTATGGGTGTGTATTTTGCCACAGAGAAAAATAATATTGGGTGATATATTTAAAAATGAAATAAGATGGGAAAATTACAAAAATAATTTTATAATTCAACTGGTTTTCAAAATTCTTCCTAAGAAAAGAAATACTAAAAACACTAAGCATAAATTTACTAAATTAATACTTACATCTCTTCTGTCGTTACACTATCACAGCTTTTCTGACTGAACTTCATAATGTCTGTTATAGTGGATCTGGTGTTAAGGTCCCATATGTTAAGACAGTACTAGCACATGATAGGACCTTTAGGATGCAGAGTCCACTAGGAAGACTTTAGGTCACTGGAAGCTTATCCTTGTGGAAGGATGAGAACTACCCCACTTTTTCTCACTCCGTTTTGCTTTTTGATTTTCAAAATGAGTTGATTCGCACTGCTACAAGTTGTGGGTCTACACAACCATTGACCAGAGCATCTGAAACCATGGGCTAAACTAGTCTTTACATTTTACAAATTTGTTATGTAAGACTTTTTACAGACAGCTGACTAGTACAATGGAACTGGCCTGGGGGAAAAACAAAAAAAAATAAGGTAGAAGCAAATCAGGACACAGAAAGCAAAACTCTCATCACACTGAATGGCATAATTTCAACTCGATGGACAACTTAGAGCAATGGCAGGTTGATTTCAAAAAAGGCACAATTCAGTGTTATTATCATCACATATGTGGAAAGCAGATTTATGTACTTGAAAAAGAGAGCGGCTCCGGAATATAGTCTTTGTTTGAAGTTAATTAAAATTGTAGAGAAATAGCTTGTTAAACACTGTCTGCAGTCAGCTAATTCTTCAAGAGCAAGCATGTTGATTTATCTTGCTTCAGGTGCATATATTTTTTTCAAGTTCAGTTTTCTCCATGAGTTAAGAGAGAAAACACTTCTGCTACTTAAATAAGACTATTCTCTGTGAAAATGTATTAGGAATCTGACTTAAAATGGAACGTTTTGAGTATTTGGCACCCGTCATTCCATTATACCCATCTCACACTATATGAAAATGGAAAATAGTATTTACCCTATTTGTCTACCTATACATTTGAATAAGGCTTTACCCATTAAATTCTCACACAATGATTTTTCTATAAATCATTCTGCACTTACTTAAGGCATTCTAAAATGCATACTAAATTCAAGACATTTAAGCCAGTTTGCACACATAATCAAAACTTTCTGTTAACTGCTTCTTCTTCCGGCCCCACAGTCCAATTGACAATGTGTCATCATGAATGCCTGAAGAATGAAGATGTAGTTTTGTCTCCAAAGCTGTTTGTGCCTGAGTGTGTTTCCTTGCATAACTGGTAAGAGTCAACCAGCAATCAGATGACCCTGGATGATTTTTTTTCCAAAGTTTTCTCATCAAATCCTTTTCTGCATTTGCACTTTGTATACGTCATCTTCAAGGCTCAACTGCTGGTTATTCACTGGCATTCATCCAGAGATCACTTTCCATATATCCTGTATTCTACCATTTGCTTTGTAATCAATGATTTTTAAATTGTAAAGCATTTGGGTTGTAAATAACCTTGCCCTAGTTTATGGATGAGGAGATTGGAGGAGATCGGAGGTTGGAGGACTTCAATTATTTGATTGGGGTAATACTGTGGGAAGGAAAGTAAGATGCATTTTATTTCTTTTTAAATTGTTATTTATATATTACATCAATTTATTATGTGCACACATGTGCATGTTTGTGTGTGTGTGTGTGTATGTGTTCAGTAACACGTCACCATATTGTGTGATGATCAGAGAACAATTTGTGTGAGTCAGTTCTCTCCTTTCATCGCGTGGGTTCCGGGAGGCCAAGCACATTTACCCATGGAGTCATCTCACCAGCCAGGAACTCATTTCTTATGGGTTATTTTCAGCTTTATTGAAGTATGATTGATAAACACATATCATGTACATTTAGAGTCCAAAGCATGTTTGGAAATACACACATCTTATAAGCATGGCTACAGGGATGAGAGTGAGTAAACTATCCATCACCTCATATAGCTGCCCTTTCTCTAGCCTGGTGAAATGTCTTCAGATCTATTCTCCTAGCAAAATTCAAATTATAGTAAGTAATTTCTAGTTATCAGCAGGGGATGATGCTCCACGCCACAGTAAATGGCTGAAACTACAGAAAGCATGAAGCTATAGCACTTAGTGCCTCCCCTCCAGTTCTTGCACATTCGCCTCCCAAACTGACTGCAAAGCTTGCAGTTTGAGGCAAAAAGTAGAAAAGATACCAGAAAACTCTCTATTCACAATTTCATGGCTGATAAAATAATCATCATCAGGCTGGAATGATCCCTCAGTGGTTATGAGTGGGTATTGCTCTTGCAGCAGACCCAAGTTTAATTCCTAGTACTCATGTTAGGCAGCTCACACCTTCCTATAACACCAACTTCAGGGGATCCATTGCCCCTGAAATCTCCGACCACTGCACTCATGTGAATAAACCCATACACATAAATAAAATAAAATAATGTTCATTGTATATCTTAGGAATCTAGGCATATGTTTTTCCTTCCTTACACTGAGGATTTTAAAATTTTCCCTCAAAAGCAGCACCTGGGGCCTCTCCCTGACATATCCAGTTTATCAGCATCACTGCTCTTGCTTTCCCCAATGTGAGTAAATAAGATAAGGGACACTTAAGCATAGGCACAGTCATGCTTTAACATTTGACCTTACAAAAAAAGGTAGATGAGTGACCATTGTATATAACTGCTATTTTGTTGGAGCAACACATGGTTAGTACATTATACTATCTGTCTTGAGCTGATGTAACTTAATTTCAATCAGGTGCTATGTCCTTCACTGTTACTCCCTTATCACATCTGAATTTCCACTTAAGTTTATGGGTTTTTATAGCATTTCTAAATATTTAATTCTAAAAGTAGTAACACTTAATACCTTTGTATTTTAACCTTTTACTGGAGCTATACATGATTTATACATCTCCATTATGGTGTTAATACATTCTTAAATTATGCATTATTTTTACCAGTGAATTTTATACCTGTATGTTTTAACATATTAGTAACCCTTTGTTTCAGGTTTATACAATCCTTTTAATATTGTGTGCAAGCCAATTCCGGTAACTGTCTCATACCAGCGAAGTCTTTGTTTGTATCACCCCCATTTCTGAGTGGCAGAGTTGCTGGAAAAGTACTGAATTCTTAGGGTTCTGTAAAGAAACAGAACTGATATTGTGTATGTGTGTGTGTGTGTGTGTCTGTGTGTGTGTACACATGCATGTGTATATACACAAACATATATGATCTATTTGAGTGGCTTACAAGGCTGTGGCCCAGCTAGTCCAGCAATGGCTATCAGTTTATAAAGATGGATAACTCAGCTGGTCTTCTGTCTTCATTGGAATCCCAATGAAGTAGGTTCTAAGACCAGTGAAGGAATGCCTCAGAATCAGGATAGATAAATTTTTCCAGTGAGCACAAAAAGAATGGGACAATAACAAAATCTTCCTTCTTCCATGTCCTTTTACATGGGCTGCCACTAAAAGTTATAGCCCACATTTAGGTAGGTCTTTCCACCTCAGATAATTCAATCAAGAAACCCCTCATAGGCATGCTTGGGTATTGGTTGGTTCCAGATGTGGTCAAGTTGACAGATAAGATCAGCCATCACATGTTCTCTTGGTTCATTTTGTAGTTGTTATTGGAGTGACAGGACCTACAAGGCAGAGGCAGAATTGACAAAGATGCCCAAAGCAGGACCATCCAGTGTCTTGAAGGGTACATTGTCTCAGTGCTAGAGACACTGACTTGAGATCACATTGTTTAGCAGTGAGATCCATGACAGTATTAAATGCATGGTCCTTTGTGACAAAAGTTCCTTGAAGTGTGTGATACGATGCTAGAGGCATAGTGGCAATTTGGGTTCCAGCTTCAAGGGAACAAAGCCCTAGACATTGAAGATACGGTATTGTTTGTGTGAGCTTGGCTGTGGCACTCAACTACAAGCTTTTGTTAAGACCTGAACAGGAGCCAAATGCAGGACTCTTCAGCGTGGAAGGTAATAGTGTATTCCCACATGGTTACAGGAGTTAGGACTGTTACTCTTGTGTGGAGCTTAGTACAGGGACCAACAATCGTTAGCAGGCACAATGGTTGGAACAATTCATGGAGGACAGGATCAGCTGGAGCCAGCTTCTGGAGTCTGCAGTAGCAAAGCTGTGGGACCCTTTGTTGTCCAGCTGCGGGAGAACACAGCTGTCACCAGGATGTCTCCATGACTCTGTATTACAGGGGCACCCAGTATAGGTTCTCTCATTCCTTTCCATCACAACCTTGCTTTTACTACCACCCCATACAGCAGTGACTTCCAGATCTGTAACTAACCCTACATACTCCAACCCAGATTCACAGCAACATACAGAACATTGCAACCAGGACAGAGTTCTGCATTCAATATTAACTCAGCATGACCAACTTTGAACTCTTTTTCTTTCTAAATCAGGTATTGTTTTTCAAGTTTCTTTTTAGGGGTTCATGCCATCAACCTCTACTGAAAACTTTAGCAGAAACTGGCTACTGGTTCTCCCATATCTGTAGTCATCATTACTGCCATGCAGCTTGTTGTCTCTCTGTTTTGAGCACCAATTTCTCCAGAGTATTTATTCTCATCTAATCTCAGACTTTCGCCACTAAACTGGTACAACTTATTTTGATCTGTTTTTGTTTCAAACATATTGTCTTTCTTAACTCTTCTGTGGCCTTATTCCTGAGCACAAGTCAACATCTTAAATGTCCATGTGTAAAACTCTTTGTGGCCTTATGTCATTGTTCTAAGGATAAAATCTAAATGATCTCATGCAACATTCAAGTGCTGCCCAAATATTATATACCATAACAGGTTTACAATTTTGTTTGAGCTATTTGCTTATCACCTCTGGGACTTTATGTATTCTAATTACTGGCATGTATTAGTCCATGTTTTAAATTTTCAAGCTTATGTGGTCAGAGGAACTCCTGGAATGGAGCTAGAGGCAATTGTGAGCCACCAGATGTGGGTGCTGGGCACCAACCTCAGGTCCTCCACATGAGGATACACACGCCTAACTGCAGAGCCATGTCTCCATGTGCCCTACTGTACAGCCATATCTCCACATGAGGATCCACATGCCTAACTGCACAGCCATGTCTACACATGCCCAACTGTACAGCCATGTCTCCACGTGCCTAACTGCAGAGCCATGTCTACACACGCCTAACTGCAGAGCCATGTCTCCACATGCCTAACTGCACAGCCATGTCTACACCTGCCTAACTGTACAGCCATGTCTCCACGTGCCTAACTGCACAGCCATGTCTCCACGTGCCTAACTGCACAGCCATGTCTACACATGCCTAACTGCACAGCCATGTCTCCATGTGTCTAACTGCACAGCCATGTCTACACATGCCTAACTGCACAGCCATGTCTACACATGCCTAACTGCACAGCCATGTCTACACATGCCCAACTACAGAGGCATGTTTCTAGGTCTATGGGCATGAATTTTAAAGAATTATAATATTTATGCTGTCAAAATTCTTATTTGTCCAAGCTCAAATTCATACACATATTTTTCAAAGTCAGAGTTTATTCTAGTACATGTTATGTATACATTGTCTCTATCACCTTATTAACCTAAATATACTGATATTATTGTTATTTTGAGATGGGCTTTTATTGTTTGGTTTGGGTTCTCTTCCGTCCTACCGATTGAACTCAGCTCCTTTTCCATGTTAGACAATACTTCCACAGAGCTACACCCTCAACCATATTTTCAAAGTTTATTATTATTGTTGTTGTTGTTGTTGTTGTATTTCAGAGTATTTATTCATTTATTATTATTATTCTTTCATACACTGCATTCCAATCAAAGTTTCCCCTCCTTCCACTCCTCATAGGCTCCCACCTCCTCTCGCCCCCAGAGGCAGCTCTCCTCCATTTCTCTTCAGAAAATATCAGGCCTCGCAGCGATATCAGTCAAACACAGCCTAACACCTTACAACAAGACTAGACACAAACCTTTTGAAGCTAGGTGTCAAGGCCTTTCTCTATGTGGCTTCCTGTTTTTTAAGCAAGGTTTCTACTAGAGGAATTAATTATTAAACCTCTGCCGAGAAGAAGAAGAAGAAGAAAGAAAAGTGGAAATACAGCGTTGGGCATAGTTTACAGTGAGACTCGTTTGCACTGCTCGCTATGAGGAGGGCTCAAGCTGTGTCTTCTCCTTTCAAAACAATATCTGATGGTCCTCTACGTACATTTCAACTCAAATCAAAGATGTGCTTTTGTTTCACTGTAGTTGGTCATTTATCTCAACTCTTTGAAGATATTAGAGCTGAAAGTGGCCTTGCCCTTTTGTCAAAGTTTATGATGTATTTTCAGGATTTCTTGAATTAAGATGCATAAAACCACTTACTTTTGAAAATGCATAAAAGATCAAAGTGAAATAACTCTGAAGAATAAACCTAACAATGCAGAACGGGCAGTGACGTCACCATTTCAATTGCCTCTGTCCTTAAAGCCCAGGAAATCTCTGTACTCGTCTAGATAAGCGTCCACTCCTTATCACTACACTGTGTATGGTACATCACCCTCTTTGTCAGCTGGACTCTACCTCCCTTCATAGTCTGTGTTGTTGTCTGTCTGTTAATTTCAATATGCATATATTTTCTATGTATGCAAAAAATTTCCCTCCTCTGAAGTTCAGAGCCTGCTCCATACATTATTCAAATAATGATTCAAATTTCAATTTAATAAAAAATTAAATGTTTTAAATTTTAGACTATACAATAAAATATGCAAGCTTGGTGTGAATTGTTCTTTCTGAGTTTGGTTGGTTTACCTCTATTTTATGCTTGTCCTTTGCTGTCACTGACTCTTTTGATACAGGAACTTGATGTCAGCAAGCCAAGGGAAACATTCTGATGGAGCCAGGACTGTATGGAGGTTCAGTCTGAAGGAGTTTAATAACATTTTGCTCATGATAACAATGATCAGGCATACTTGATTCTGGAATGTGTTTTGAGGAATAGGGAGAGAAGATTCACTGTATAAATAAGAACCAGGTGTTCATGCCAAGTACTCTCAAATCCCAGTTTTAATGGTCAACACTGTGATGTGGTAACCTCATCCATTTCATCGATAGTTTTCTATATCTGTAATGAGAAATTACTTGGCTTCAATCATGTCTGTATACTTTCCTTGGATTCATTCCTAGGTATGAAATGATTTCAATAAATGACTTGACTTCCATCATGTCTGGCTACTTTCCTTGGATCCCTAGGTACCAAATGATTTCAGTGAATCAAATGAGGGGCTACTTTTGGATTTTTGGAGCTCTTGAGTTATAGACCAATAACTGGTCATGATAATTCCCATAGTGGCAATCAACTTGTTCCTCCTTCAGATATGAGCACATGAGAAACAATCTCTCTGCTCCTCGTCATCCACCCTCCCTTGATTCTAGTTGGGAAATCCGAAATTATCCACTCATATTCCTTCCAATTTATTGTGAAATTGAGGAAAGAAATAGGTTGATTGCAGCAGCAGTATAATTAAATAATGTTCATAGAAAGATGAGGACAATAATTTGACTAATATCTCTGGTTTTAGTGTCTCTCATAACCACATAGATGATAGATGATAGATAGATAGATAAACGCAAGTGACTCTGATTACATTCACAATGAAATATAAAGGAAATGTTCACTCTTTTTTATTATCTATTTGTTTATTTATTTATTAGTATTCTCTGAGCCAGTTACATTCCTGCTGCCATAATGCCTTCCAGATATTCATGGAAATATCCATCCAGTCTTCGTCATTCTACCTAGGACATGGTAGAGAGACAGTTTCAGAATGCTAATGACAGGTACCATCAGGACCTCTGAAATGCCTCAGCTAGGAAGCACTTATGGAACACGAGCTCCCCAGCGATGCTCAGAGCTCATTATCTTTAGGGGGTCCTGATGCTCAGAGCTCATTATCTTTAGGGGATCCTTCCCTATAAACTGCATGGGTGGGAAAGGAAGGGACTGCTGACAGGACTTCAGACAGGTGGAAATATTTGTTAGTATTGGCTAGTAACATGAAGCTTGAAAGCCACAGACATCACTTATCCTGAAGATCCTCTAACTGCCCTTTCGCGTGTGTGAGTTCATTCCCAGAGCCAATAATAAGCGAATGTGCAATGACAACCTCTGCTTCAGCTCCACGTGGGGAAACATGCCATGGCAGGTTCAAAATTACTGTCCTTTTGTCTTTCTGTGGCGAGGAACAATCCTAGCCAAACTCTGAAATCAAAGTCAATTTGCATTGGTCCGCCCCTGCTGCTCGTTACCGACAGGTGGCGCTGCTGCAAAGCAGATCAACCTGCAGAGCGGCAGGCCGGGTCCACACAGGTGCTGCGGCGACAGCTGTCAGGGCGCCCAGCCTCATTTCATCTCCACAAATGAACCTTTTCATTTAGCAGGTGATTCATCCACAAATTAAGACAGTGTACTTACTCAGGACCCAAACTCTAACCTATATTTGAATAAATCTAGGCTTTTCTCTAATTCGTTTTTAATTCTTTTCTTTAAATGGGCTTAAAGATACTCTACTCATTAAAGTATTTTAAATATTCATTACATTGCAATTCCCTCAGCAGGCCGTCCCGGTAAGCCGATGTTGCTGTTGCGTGTTTTATTATGAAAAATAATACTTCCTCATTCCCTCCTCTTCCTCCCTTTCTCCAATATGATCCTGGGTTGCTTTGAGAACAATACCATCTAATGTGGTCATGGGTCATAGCCAAAAATAGAGAGGCATATATATATGTATATATACATATGTGTGCATTTATGTCATGGAGTCTATTCATACTTCATTCATTATGCACCTTTTCAACCAGACAGGAAAACATTCATCTTCCTGAGACTGTGGGCATAAAGGCAGCCTGTGAATTTAGATGGTCACCAACAAACTGAAATGCATGAAACTTGTTCTGCATGGCTGTTGATAAGCTCCTGAAGGTAGGAAGGAAGTCCATGGTAAAGAAACCCTCTGCAGAGCCCCCTCCTCCACAGTGGTGGGGATCTCTAAATGAATGACTGTGCCGCGGAGCCCTGAAGCCACAGGAAACGTAGAAGGAGCTAGACAGTATTCTAAACTCTTGCTCTGGTTTTATTTGTAGCCAAACAACCCAAAGCCTTCTCAAATTGGCCCTGATTATTTTTGCTCATAATTCTGAGAAGACATAAAATTTCAAAGACATTCAACATAACTTTCTCCCAAATCATTTCCTTCCCCGGAAGCCATCAATCTGAACTGTGTTCAGAAGCCAGCAATAAACAGTTACATGACTAAACAAACGACATAGGCAAGTGTCGATGCCATAAGCTGGGCAGGACAGGGAGGCCAACAGTTATCATGGCACTGCCCATATAACCATGGCCACACTGCAGAGCATGGGGCTCAACTGCTGGCTACTCCTGGTTCAAGGCCAGTGGAGCCTTGCTGCCACTGAGCTGAGCCTTCTCAAGGAACACTATCTCCTGAGAGCTAGTGTCACACTGGTCAGGATGTGAGTCTAGTCTCTGCCCCTGAGGGGTATCGTAAGCGCCTAGCTTCAGGAAGTCTGCCTTCTCCTATGGTAAATATATAATGCATCTCTATGAAAGGAAATGAGATGCTACCAGAGAAAGGGCTTGGAAACCATGGCCTCCAATCTGAAGGAAAATGTTTGAACCATGAATCCAATTTATAAAAATCAATTCCCGAAGCCCCTACAGCTGCGCATTATAGTCTGTCCCCTGCATGATGCCATACGGCTCTCCAAATGCTGCATCATTTTTATATGTAAAAAATTATCTTCTATCTGTAAAGATAAAGAATGCCCGACAACGAATTAAATGTTTTCATGGTAAACAATGTTCATGTTCCATTTCAGTTTAGCTTCCACATTCACCGCGAACCCACAAACTTTGTGGCGTCCTTTTCTCCTTTGTCTGTCCCTCTACTCTTCATTAGCCACGCTAGGTCGAAGACTGACAAGAACAGGTGCTGGAGGATGCTCAAGAGATCCTTGCTCACCTCTCACTGGGCATCCAGGGGCTCCAGGGGGCAGAGTGCAGTGAGTCTTTGGTGTTTTCTCTAAATAACACACTTCAAAAGCTCCGTTGCAGCGGACCCATGTCACATGCATTGACCTCATAGATGTGATTTCGTTCTTACTAGGATATTTCAGGTTTTGAGACCATGGCTGTCACACTCTACCCTTAGCAGCCCTTCACCGCAATCCCAGAGCACTCTCCTGGATCATCCCCGCCACCCTCTACATCACCTCAGTTACTTGTGTCCAATGAAGAGAATGTGCATTTTTCAAAGCACTCACATGGCCCTTACATCCTAAGGACTTAAAGGCGATTATGATGACTAAATAAAGTGAATGAACATGTAGTTAGGGTCGATGGGAAAATCATGGGTACAGGAACAGAGAAAGGAAGCCACTCATCCCAGAGTCTGGGTGATGCCTCTCATCGGCTGAAAAGAAAGACTCCAGTACAACTAACATTTCCTACAAAAGTCACCAACGAGGTAATCGGAATTTTATGCAGATTTTTTAAATAAAAATGTTGAAATAGCAATAAGTGAGGCTTAAGCTCTGAGGGTATACTGAGAGAAGAATGGCCTTACCCCTTGCCTAAGTGTTCTCACAAATAAGAGGATTTGCTTTGGTTTACAGTAAACACTTCTCATCTCTCAGCATCCCTGTGACCTAGAGTTTTACCTTATTGAATGTAATCCTGTCTGTCAGGCACACCTAAGGAGTGAGCATCGGATTTCATCTAAATTCCTTACCAATCCTCTGGAGATAAAACTATAGACGCCAGCAAAGCTGTCCATGTGGACATTGTAAAGACAAACGAGTGTCACTCGCCTTCCAGAACTGCTCTCAGACAAACCTGATTCACCTAGTGTCTCTATTCACCCTGGTGCTTTAAACCTATGTTTAAAATTCCTTTGTCTTTTAAAACTCATGTATTTATTTACTTAGGTGTGCATGTATATGTCTGTGTATATGTGTACTCACAACTTTGTATGAAGGTGTATGTCCTGTGCACCTGTTCTTCTCTGACTTCTCTATTTATTTGAGGAGAGCAGGGTCTCTCCTTTAACCTGGAGCTGAAGTTTTCTCATCTAGGCTGGAAGCAAGCAAGGACCCAGTAATCCTCCTGTCACTACACTCCTCAGAGCCAGAGCCACAGATGTGCACCAGACACCTAGATTCTTCCATGACAGCTGGGATACAAACCTCAGACCGTATGGTTTCATAGCAAGTGCTCTTAACCACTGAGCCATCTCTCCAGTCTTTCACAAAGTCTCTTAATAGATTCCAACTCAGCTTCAAACTGTCTTCTCTTGAGATTCTTTCATGCAGTGAAGTCAAGGATACCTAACCCTTGCAGGAAAGAGACCTCCTCTGGATGATTTGCTGGTGACATCATTTTCCCATTCATCTGTTATCATAAGAAGAAATAATGATAGAAAAAGTTTAATTAACTGTCCTTCATTACTGGTTTGATGCTAAGTAATACAGAGAATTTGAAAGGTGGTTTATGAGTTTTAAAGTTACTGGATTCTTACATATGTAGGACTTAGCAATCTTTCTAGATATGTACCCTGGTGGTTGACTCTAATTTGGGGGGGGGTTCTATCCAACTAATTATGACAGTTGTATTTACAGTTGCAAAAAATACTAGAAGCAATTAAATTCAAGCCTGGTGTGGAGAAGAATTGTGTAGTCTTAGCACATGGGAGGCAGAAGCAGGCAGATCTCTGTGAGGTAGAGGCTAGCCTGGTATACATAGCAAGGTCTAAGCTAGCCAATGGTACATAGTAAGACCATATTTTTTTAAAGCCTTCAGTTATATGGATAAGGGAACTGTAAGACATATGAACAATGAAATATTATTCCAACTATTGTTGAAACTTCATTTCATAGTGAGTGAACAAAACCAAACTCAAAAGGTTGTATGTACATATGTCATTTATGTAATGCTCTTGGGAAAACAAATGGTGAAACTGAGAAACAAGAAGAATTTCTTAAAGATGTATGTATGTGCATTTGTGTGTATTTGTATGCATGTATGTGCATTCTTGTGTGTTTTATGTGTGTATTCACATTTGTGTGTGCATATATATTTGTGTGTGTATATATCATAAGTGTGTGTGTGTGTGTGTGTGTGTGTGTGTGTGTGTGTGTGTGGTGTCTTGTGGATGCTATGTAACCACACTAAAACTGAGCTATATCTCCAGCTTTCTGAGGGATTTGAGGAGTGGAAGGTGTTGACCATTACAATGCATACAGGGAAGTTTTAGGTGATAAGACTATGCTATACAATGCTGTGCCAATGTTTATGGTACTATACATTACAAACAGCAAACTCTGCCACATGAGAATGAAAACAAACATAAAAAATTGGAGACACCAGGTGGAACGCAGACTAAGCAGTGAGTCTAACTATAGTACTGGTTGGTATCTAAGAAAACCACACTGAACTGGTAAAGGCAAAAGAGCTGACCTAAATCAGTTTGGGACTTTAACCAGGAAGTATAAGAGTAAAGAGAAAAATAAAGAGCTATAGTTAGCAGTGTAGTGTGAGGCAATCAGTACATTCTTTAGGGAATAGATTAGCAATTCTGAAAATACATGCTGCTAACTGCATTTGGTCATGAATGGACCATGTTATATTGGTCTCAAGGACTATGACGTGACATCATCTACTTTAGTCTACATTAAGTTCATTCTAGGATATTTACACAATGACAAAATTGCTTATCAATGCTTCTATTAGAACATTTACCCATTAGTAATAAATGCAAGACTGTATTTGACACACAATAGTAAAATTAGTAAATGAACTAGAAACAATGGAACCTAAGTTTCACATTGTCAGAGAGAGAAGGCAAAAATAATCAAACAAAGGTGGCAGAGAGCAACCTATGTATGAGTGAACTCATCCTGTGGATTTCAGAATAATTTGATGATTAATAGATAGATGAATAAATAAAAAGAGAGATGATAGATGATATAGATGATAAAGATAGATGATATATATGCAGGCAGATAGATGATAGAGTTAGAGATATAAGGATAGTAGATATATTGATAAACAATTGATAGATTATAGGTAATAATAAAGATAGGTTGATTAGATACTACATAGAGATATATTTAGATGATGGATAAATGGGCAGAAAATAGATAAAATTAATGGATGAATAGATAGATGATAGAAACATAGATAGGAAATATATATATATACATATAGATAAATGATAAAAGATGATAGATAGATAGACCCACAGACAGACAAATTGATAGATGATAGATGACAAGTAGATGGAGAGAGAGAGAGAGATAGCTCAATGATAGACAAATATCATGCATTCATTGTCAGTGTAATCTATACACTGAGACTGTCACAAAACAGACACTAAAGCACCTAGGACTTGATTCCTAACTGATGTTCTCCAACAACAGGAATGCAGACTCTGTGCATGCTAGGTGGGGTTCAGAATAACACAACATGATCCTGGAGCACATTGAAGTGCCAGGAAGCTTTTAAATTTCTAAATAATGAAAATAAGCAGAAATAAAAAAAACAAGTGCTCCGAAGATCAACACTTAGATAAAATACTGGGTTACAGTACAGCCTAGTTTCTTACAGGGGAGTCTTTACAGGTAAGAACCAAGAAGTGAAGTAAAAACCTCTGTTAGTAAGAACTGCCTTGCACTGGCCACAGCTAGACACTAAAGCCATAAAGGCAGAGGTGGATAGCCTCAGCAATCCCTGCCACAGCACACACAGTCACTGGGAACTCTAGTCCATACCCACAAGCTTGTTCTTCCTTCCTTCAAGGGCACACTAATCCCCCTTACCTGAAATGTAGTTGGACTTAGGGGTTCCTGTCAAATGCATAAACTTCAAAAACTTGTAACTCAGTGGAGAAACCCGCCAGGCCTTGATGAATGGGGGTGAAAACTAGAGTCCCGTTAGGGAGTGGGAGAGATACATGCCTTCATTCACCCATGGGAAACCCGCACTTAACTAAGAGTTCAGGGTATTTATCTGGAATTTTATGAAAGAGCCAAGACCCTACAAGCAAAAGGAGACCTGGAAGCCAATCACAGCTTGTTGAAGACCAAGGAGCAAGAGGGCTCAGTACTATGTGGTACCCAGAATTAGATCCTTCAGCAGAAAAATAAAGGAAGGAAGGAAGGAAGGTAGGAAGGAAGGAAGGTAGGAAGGAAGGAAGGTATGAAGCCTCATGCAGAACTCTGAAGAAAACCAAGTAGACTTCAGTTTAGTTTCTCATTCTCAGTGAACCCCAATGGGCATTTGTGCATATGTGCATGTGGTGTGCGTGTGTGTGTGTGTGTGTGTGTGTGTGTGTTTGACCTTTCTATTTTTACTGGTGCATGTCCAGTATACATAGTGAAAAGTTTTGTAAGGATATTTTTATTCAGGCAGATCCTGTACTGGGACCCCATTCACCTCTGTGATAGGGTTTCTATTGCTGCAACAAAACACCATGACCAAAAAGCATTGGGGGATAAAGGATTTATTTGCCTTACACGTCAGCATTGTTGTTCATCACTAAAGGAAGTCAGGACAGGAACTCACACAGGGCAGGATCTTGAAGACAGAAGCTGAGGCCATGTGGGGAGCTGCTTCCTGGCTTACTTCTGATGGCTTGCTCAACCCACTTTCTTTTAGAACCCAGCCTAAGGATAGCACCACCCCGTATGGGCTGGCCCTCCCCATTGATCACTAAATGAGAAAATGTCTTACAGCTGGATCTTAAGGCGGCATTTACTCAGCTGAGGATCCTTCCTCTGATGACTCTAGCTTGTGTCAAGTTGACACAAAACCAGGTACAACCTCCTATGTTCTCTCCTTTCTCTCTTCCCCTGCTTGCTATTTCCTTCTCCTAGGCAGTTCTGCTTTTATCATCATGTCATATACATGTGAAAGACTCGTGTGTGTGCGTGTGTGTGTGTGTGTGTGTGTGTGTGTGTGTGTGTGTGTGTGTGTCTTACATATTGAGGATCCACACACATAAGATAGAACATGAGAAAATGTAACGTTTGTCCAAGTCTAGATCGTTTCTAATATGGTAATTTTTCTCTTCCATACCATGCTTTCTGTACCCATTTATGTGCTGATTAAACATAAGTTAATTCCATTATGCAGCATTGCATGCAGATTATATAAAACAATGTTAGGGGAAGTAAAATAAAGGAATCTATGAGCTCATTCTTACAAGTGCTATTATGTATGTTCCAGATACAAATTGAAAAGAAAAGGCATGAGGTTAATAAATGATCCATGGCAATCAGGTGGTAAAGACCCAGGTTAACAGATCACCATGGAGAACATGATGCCATCAACAAGGTGAGGAGTGAGAACCTGAGCACTGGATAGTGAGCAGAATATGGAGATCCACAAAGTCTGAGGGAAGGACATGAGCAGAGACATAGCAGTTTAAAGCTACAAGCTGTTCAGAGAGCAGAGTGACAGCCAGTTAAGGTTGAGGACAGACATAACAAGAAGCAGGGCAGGCAGTTAAAATGGATGCAAAGCAGGCAGGTAAGTATGGATGATATTACAAATATCATCCATATTAACTGTATTCCTCAGGGAAGCGGTGACTTCCTTTCTAGAATCCAGACATCATGTCATCAAATCATACAACTACTAAACACATGACTGCTTCCATCAGACTTAGGTTACCTTTGTTCCCCATCCAGACCATTGGTAAAACACACTTGTAATTTAGTGTTGGAGGCAGATTTGTTAGTGAGTCTGGTTTAACTCAAGGTACAATGGTCAGAACACCAAGTGGCACACGTCTCCTTGATCAGCCGTTGTCACTACTGTCAAAGAACCTTCCAAGGCTCTTGGATCACCATCCTTAGATACACCATTTCTTCTTCTAAGTTGGTGCCTCAGCTGAACACTCTTTTTTGCTTTTCCATCCTTCTAGGTGAGGGATTTGAGACACCATTTCTTTATGTGGTTCTGTATGAATTTAAGTTATTTTTGATGCAATGTCTGCTGGAACAACCATGGCATTGTCTATTTTCATCCCCTCATCTTCATCTAGAAGTTGTCTGTGGCACTCAAAAGACCTCTGTAGCATCCTTTAGTGACCAGCTTGCTCCCCCTTCCTCTTCATGGCAGAAATCACAAAACTAGTCCAAGAGGGGGATTGGCTGACTAGTTAAAGTTACAACAATATTAGGAACTATATATGATGCAAGGATGGGCACCGATTCCCTTCACAATCTTTGTTTGGCTGACAATCATTAGATGCTCCTAGAAAAGCATTCTGTGTATCATTCCCACTATCCAGATTCAACCACCAGCCCTGCTAGCTACCATGGATCCTGAGGCACAAATACTCCCACATGCACACATACCCAGATGCACTTCACCCTTATTACCAGGAAATCAAGCCTTGAAACAACCGTCTGCTCTTGGAGAGAAAAATGATTTCTTTCCTGCAGGTAGTAAAATGTATGAAAATATGCCCATAAACCTCTGTCTCCTAGCGACTCTCTGCAGCTAAGCTAGAATTGCTGCCAGTCTCGAGCTGGAAGGTGAGGAGTAGTGTGGGGCTTCCCATGTGTGAACACTTATCCAGAGGTAAACCTGGAAGATACATATTTTGTCAACACAATATTGCAATGTGACCAAATATGGGTAGCTGAATGTTTATACTACTGTTCTTGAAATTAACTATAGCCAGTCAAGTCAGAGCAGGAGTAATTATCCTTGGTAATGCAGGTTTTCAAGGGGGTAAAATCCCAAGAATAAGGACTAAATTAAACTGCAAATATAGAACATTCAGGTTAAAACTTAAGGTTAAGACCAGTGCATCTTAATCCATCGAGGACTGAGCTACTAGAGGGCATGCCTGACTCCATGAAGTAGATTACAGGGAAGATGTCAAGGTAGTAACCACGTGGGAAACCAGCCTGAGTCCCTGAGTCACAGGTTCCTTTGACCAAGAGTTCTCAGAATGTCCCCCCAGCTCCTGCAAGATAACAGGAAACCTGTCCTAGAGGCCAACTGCCCTATTCTGGAATCATCAGGGAGCCCCTCTCCTCACTTTGCACAGAGGGTTTAAGATGTGTTTTCAGCCTATGTATACCCCCTATTCTGAAGAAAAGGGACTATGCCTACTGCTGACTTCCAAATGTTTAACAGTACTGATTAATTTGCCTCTGTGAATTTTTTCAGCTTCCTCCCATGCTCCCAAATTCTTTCTCCATGGAGCATGCCTGTACACACACACACACACACACACACACACACACACACACACACCATGCAAATTCACTGGAACTTACCCCTGCCTAGTCTCAGACACAGGACTTTTTCTTATACACATTCCCAAGCAAGAGAAAACGCTGTCTGCTCCTCTTCATGAATTCTGTTTAATTTCTACAAGAAAGTACACTCCTTCTCTATTCTCCTGAGCATTCACAGGCTCTCTTACTTTTTGCCCATGATCAATACGATGACACTCTCCTTAGGAGTGTTGCAGAGTGGGCATCCTGAAACTAGCAGGCTCAGAAACTTCCAAAGTTTTTCCTGGAAAAGCCAGCAGGGTGATCAGCATGAAGCCTGGCTTCAGCCTGTGAGAAAGGAAGCCAGCCAGCTCAGAGTGTGGGGAACCCACGGTCACTGAACTCAGTACAGGGTGTCCTGACAAGATAGCTTGGCATTAGACAAATAGATCACCAAGATGAAAAATCAACAGGGAAAATAATTGCTGTTGGCAGAGAAGAATATTGTGACATTTCAGGATCACCCAAATGCTTTTTTCCAAGAATTCATTCTCAGCCACGAGAAATTTTCACAGTTAAAGGGCTGATAAGGTTAGGGGATCCTATTGTATCTGGGGAAGAAGGAAGAAAAGAAACAAAACAGTCAAACACACATATTTAAGGGGAAAACAATACCATTGACTTCTTTCACACTTCAAATGAGAAACTCCAAGATCAATTTACAAAGAAAATTTTGTTGTTGTTTTTTTTGGGGGGGGGTGTGTGTGAACTAGGATGTCTGCAGATGAAAACAATTAGATCACTTCTATGACTTCAGTTTTTGAAAACACACACACACACACACACACACACACACAGAAAGAGAGAGCACACTCAGGTCATTTTCTGGAAAGCTCCTTCACTGGGGACATATGAAGTCCAGATGCCTGTGATAAAGTGACATTTTCCATCCTGTACATAGCTTTGCTTTTCTGTTTTCTCTTCTTTAATACTTCAACCAAAAGCAACCCTCCTGGTTCAACCACTCTTGTCATCCAGCAGTCCTAAGCTGAACCATTTAGAAGATTATTATTGAAATAATTGTCTTTGCTTTAAAAAAACACCAAGTTTTGAAATACTATAATCTCAGTGCATCAGGCATGCCCTCTAATAGCTCAAGAGCAGGTCTCCACCAGTTGCCTATGCTTCCCTGGGTAGAGGTGAATAATTTGAGGAAGTCAAAAAATGATGTCCCCACCCTTCAGGAAGCAATGCATTCTTGAAGGCTTCTTTCATGATGATTGGGCTTATTTTGCTCTTCTGTATAACAAGCATGTGACAGCCATCACTGATCTCAAGTCACCTGGGGAAACCTGGTGGAACTCATGGAGAATATGGCGCTAATCATGTACCTGCTGCCATCAAGCCTCCTCTCTCTATTGTATCCATCACCTCATCTCAAGATGAGTAAAGGAACAGGCTTGAAAGAGCTAGGAAGGTTGACACTGGGAATCTTCATTGCCATTTAAGAGATATATAAAATCCTTAAAAGCACTGTTTATATTCCCAAAGCTTCAGTATTTAACAGCAGTGCGGAGATATTTTAATGAGTAATAATGGAAGGCGGTTAACGTAAAACAATTTTTAGAAACTAATAAGTACATTCATTTTCATTCTGAGAAAAACAGAAGGAACTTTATTTTCCGTCAAGCATCATCAGACTCTTTTTGTGAACATGCCAAGATAAAGCAAAACAGCAATGTTGAACGTCAGAGCCTAAAACGAGTGTGAAGCTGGCCCTTAATCACCCAGCTGAATGGAATTTTAAAGCATACCATGAATGATGAAAAATCTTCCCTTTGCTGCCTGCAATTTTCCCATATATTAGCAACAAGAGCACGGAATGCATCTTAACTCTTAACTCTATCTTTGTGTAAGCCTTCTACAAATACACATGGCTCAAATGGCAAAGATCTACCAGCTCCACACATAAGCATAATCTCAGTGCCTTGCCCCAAAAAATCAGACTCAGCATGAATTTAAATTACCTATGGAAAAAGAACCTTAGAAATTATACACAATAAATTCTATAGAACAATCAATATGGAACATCTAGCTCAATTCTCATGTGTCTATGATACCCTTCTTAGATTAGTACAACCGAATAGCATATCAGTATTGTAAATGAGTTATATAAAAAGTAGGAACGAGGCTAGGGGGTGACTCAGTGGGTAATTCTCTTGGTGCATAATCACAATGACTTAAATTGGACTCAGCAGTTACATTCAATTAATGCTTGATTCCTCAGTATGGGTCTGCAATCCCAATACTGCTGAGGTGAAATGGGAGACAGAGACAGAAGAAACCCAGCAAGCTCAAAAGCCATCCTTCCTGGTGCATTAAACAACAAAACAAGAGACCGAGAGACCCTGTCTCAATCAACGAGGAAGTCAAGGACATACACCCCCAGCTGCATGCTAGGGCACACACTTGCCCACACTCACACATAGCACACACACACATACACATATATCATACACTCACACAAACACACACCTCATTCATATATATGCACCATATACTCAGACAACACACATATTATACACTGAAACACACACATCATCTATAGATACACACGTCATCTGCACACATATCACACACTCATATAAACACACATAAGGAAGAAACAAAACAGTTGTTTTGTATGTGACTATGTATGAGTACATGGCTTTCTTCGTGGCTTGTTCATTGTTATTTTATTTTTCTGTATGTTTTATCTACATGCATATCTGTGCACCGTGTATATTCAGTTTGTGGCCACAGAGGTCCCATGCAAGTACTGGATCCCAGAAATTGGAATTAGAGATGGATTGCTAGGCATGGAGTTTCTGGGTATGGAACATGAGTCACCAGTAGAGCAACCAGTGCCTGTAGCCATTAGGCATCTCTCCAGGTTCTAAACATACATGGCTTCAAGGTGAAATGTGTATGAGTGTCTATCTCTGCATGGTACTTCTGTCTCAAGAATTGCATAAATCCAGCCCACGTAAACTCATTTGTTTACATATTATCTCTGGCTCCCTTCTTACTAACCCCTGACCTACCTAAGCATTGGAACCATCCCTTTCTGTAGGACAGAGATTCAATAAGGTTTTTTTCCTAGATTTATTACAGCAACAAATTCTAGAGTAAATTCTGCCAGTTGATCATCAGGTAAATTTATAGATTTAAATAACCTACAACTATATTTCTGTTGAGGGTGACACAGCTCAGCTAAGAAATTAGTACACACACACACAGACAGACAGACAGACACACACACACACACACACACACACACACACATTCCCGTAAGCACAACCCTGTGCCTGAGTAGCAGTGATAACTTTTGACACACTGGAAGGAAGGACCTGAAATGCTCATCAGAAGATCACCCTTGTCATCCAAACAGTGAGTATTTACACACATCCTGTGCCCACAGACCTGTCCCTATGGTTCAGATTCTCCTCACAATGTCATGTGACATGTTTAGGTGGCTTAGATGTTGGTTTTAGCTGACTATGAGGCATGCAAGCCATGTTCCTGAAGGCTCTCTCCAGTTTACTGGGCATCAGTGTGCTCCTTAGACAACGGAAAGGTTGAGGTTGTGTTTGCTTTGCATCCCCTCAAGTTCACAGTTGCCAGAGAACCCTTGGGCATCACAAAGCTCCCCCAGCCCTTCGGAAAATGGTCTGGATTGAGAGCATTGTCCACCCACTGACCCTGGGGTCTGCTTTTTATTAACCTGTTTCCCTTATCGCTCAACAGGGCTCTAGTTCTCCCTGCCTCTGGCTCTGCTGTCTTGCATACAGCTTTGTCATCTCCTCTGCATTTCATTATCGCAGTGCTCAACTCTGTTTTAATCTCACCACAGGGGCTGAATAAGATTAATTCTCACTGCTTCTCCAGAGAGGCAGCTCACCACCAGCTCCCGCCCTCCACTCCTTTGCTGGTATTCACACTAGATATAGTAAACTACTTTCGGTGAATTAAAATTGAACGCTTCATGTTTATTTCTGCTCAGTGTCACTGGAAGAAATATCGTCATGAGGCAAGGGTTTTTTTGTTGTTGTTGCTTTGTTTTTGTTTTGCTTTGTTTTTTAAATCCACTTGAAAGGTTGTTTTCTGAAGGAGTTATCCATTCTTATTTCTGACCTCTAATGACAAGATTTGTGTTGGGTGGCTGTTCACAGAAAAGAGAGTCAGCAACAGCCTCATTTAAATAACAGAGAATCATTGCCCCTGAGTATGCAATGAATATAACCTTCCATACTTGTTTGCCTCAGCTTGCTTCCCCTTCTGGAAGTTCAACACTAGAAAAAATATTTGCGTGCAATTTCTCCAAAATTTCTATATTTTTAGCTCTCCTTTTCTATACAGATCTTTAAAAGAAAAAGACCCTGTATTACTTATTTCTTATTATGTTTTTTTCTGAGTTGCTGGTGCTTAGTGAACACATGCCATGTGCTCTCAATGAATAGTCACTGTTTTTTAAAGATTTATTTTTATTATTCTCATTTACGTGCATGTATGTGTGTCTGAGTAAGTGCCATGTGTGTTCAAGTGACTGTTGCAACCAGAATAGGATGCCAAACCTCTCAAATCCAATCCAGAGCTATGGAAAATTGTGAACTACCTGATGCATGCTGGCAGCAGAACTGAACTTAGGTCTCTTGTTAAAGCAGCACACACTAATAAGATTTGAGCCATCTGGCCAGTACAGAGAGTTACTGTTTTCTATTCATCTGATCCCGCACTATACATGCTTGGACAAAGATAATGTTTGTGAACTTATGGAGTGAAAGTTAAGTGCTTTGAGATATGCATGTTGTTACACCAATTCATGAATATGGTATACTGCTAATTGACAAATACACGTATAAAATTTTAAAACCTGTTCTTCCCATCTGGGCATTCTATCTGTACATGATACAGAGCGAGATTAAAAGCATGCAACAAATAACTCTGGTTCACAGGAAGCTATGGCTTTTTCTTATGTGTACACATAGCATGTCATTATTTTCTTCAGGGTTGTAGGTGTTGTCTGGCTTTACCCATATACTCTGGTTGGAGGAGGGGAGTCTGTTGTGAAACTAGAGGTAAGCATAAGCATGCTGAAGTTACCTAGAGATGTTTGTCCTCTGTGTGGAGTGCCCAGTAAGATAAGATGGCTGCTTGGGTATGTTTTCTTCCTTTCTCTCTTTGTCTCCATGCATCCAGGACTCCTTCACAACATGGCAACCTCAAAGTAATTGAACTTCTCACGTAGCAACTAACCATCCGCCAAGCTAATATGGTGTCCAATTATTTTGAAGAGATTTAAAATATAATTGTAATCATTTAGTGAGGACCTATCTTAGTTACTTTGCCTTGGCTACAATATAACACCCTGACCAAAAAAGAAAAACCCTCAAAACAAAAATGGTTTATCTTGGTTTATAATCCCAGAGGAATATATTCAAAACGGTGAAGAAGACAGGGCAACGGGCATAAAAGGCATGGTGCAGAAGCAGTAGGCTGGCTTGTCACAGTGCAGCCACATTCAGGAAGCAGAAGTTGAATTTGAAGTAGAATTAGGCGCTGAAGCCTCAAGGCCTGCCTCAGTGATTCACTTTTTCTAGGGATGCTCCACAATCTTTCCAGACAATGACACCTGAAAGCCTGTGGTAGACATATCACATTTAAACCACACTGTCTATGACCAGTTAGATATTATAAATGCAATGTATTTCTTTTCCACAATAGCAAAAGCATCATGAAAAAATAGATAACACAACTCCTGTTTTGGAGATAAAGAAACCATCATTGAGATGAGTGGCCTAATGGCACACATTGGCATAGCTATGGGATGGAAAGTGAGTTGATCTCTCCCTAAGTTCACATACTTCTCTTATGCTATGCAATCTGTCACACAAGCAGAAAAGGAGTTAAAAGACAATTAAGAAACAACATTAACTAATAACAGTACAGCTATGTGTTGCAACCCATGTGGTCAATAACCAAATTAAAATATAATCTTGTACACCAGGAGTGGGGCAGAGAGAAAATTATCAGGGAGCCGGCATTTCTGACCATCCTTCTCATAATAAAGTATCCTAAGTTCTACAACATTGTTGCTCCCCCACCCACAAAGGGATTTAAGATAGTTCAGCAAGGCAAATACTTTATTATCAGAATTCTTTTCTTGCTTACTTCAAAACTCTGTCTAGCATGTTTCCCTGCATACAGCTATTAAAATTCCAGATCTGTATAAGGCAGGGCAGATAAAATTTATTGCAATGGTTTGAGTAATAACTCTTCATTATCTAGATACTTCACTGATTTCCTTTTTGCCCTATTAGATTATATGACCATTATTATTTAATCCTAGAAGAGAGTCCAATCAGCTGATTAGGGCAGGAAGAAAGGATTATTTCATTAGAAGAAGCTGTTTTACTTTCCTTCTTGGTGATCGTAATGCTAAATTGACTGAGGGCTTGTCCTGCTGGCAGCACAGAATGACAGACATGTCTTGTGCAGATCTGAATCACATTTCAAAAGTTTGCCCTCTACGTGCTAGGTGTGGTGTTTCAAAGTTTAGATCTTCATACATACTTTATGTATCTTGTTTCCCACTGTACCCTCATCCTTAGTCAAAGACCAATGAGAAACTCTTCTAGCAAGCACAGATTACACACACACACACACACACACACACACACACACACACACACAGAGAGAGAGAGAGAGACAGAGAGACAGAGAGAGACAGAGAAAGAGAGAGAGAGAGAGAGAGAGAGAGAGAGAGAGAGAGAGAGAGAGAGAGAGAGAGAGAGAGTTAGGGAGGGGATGATTGACGAAGGCTCCTATGGGACTCACAGTGGGTTCTTCTTAATGCTGACCAAATCAATCAATCAAGCAAAGTAGATCCATGTAGCCATGTGATGGATTTGTTGTGAGCTGGAGATTCACAGGCATCTCAGTTGTTCCCAGAGCTACAGCAGTTATCATTGCCTAGGAAAAAGTGCACAACTAGTGCTCAGACATGTGTTTCCTTGGTATACCTGTATTATTAGGAATATGATTTTCTGAAGTTTTCTGTGACTCCAACCAGATATGCAGCTTGACACAGTGGTACCACCAGGTACCGGGCTCTAAGCTCCAGGGCACAGCAACATATTGGAGCCACAGCCTCCTTCTCAGTTTCTGAAGACATGAATCTATGTGATGATCCATTCATAACATACACCCTTGGCATCCTTCTGTTGCCCATTCACCCTCTACTAACATCACACTCTTGGAACTGGCATACCTGAAGCTCATGCTTTATAACTTGCTCTATTTTTGTTTGCTGTGCCAATCTTCCCTTTTGCTTTACTCCCACAGGCAAAAGTAGTGACTCTCCCCGAAAATGTCCCCAAATCCCTTTTGCATTCCATGCAAACTTGACCATTTCAATGAAACAATCTATTGAAGACACCTATAGATTACACTTACCCCAGAAGCTCATTGAGAATCAAGATAAGACCATGTTTTTCTTTGACTCTCAGGAGCTGTCATATTCTTTGAACTCAGAAATATCTGTTGAGCTGAACTGAAAAAAAAATGGTAATAAGGAAAAGATCTCCATAAGAAAACATGGGTACTTCATGGCTTAAGAGCCAGCAGTACCTGCTATATCTCTTAGCTATGATTGCACAAATAGGGATTCTGTTCTTCATACACACTGCATCACCAAAGCATAACACATTCCATTATAATTTCTATGTTTCCAGTTGGCTACAAAACCACATTGGGGGTTTCTACTAAATATCTGAATCAATCTAATTTCCTTTAGGAATCACAGATGAACGAGGGAACATATCAAAGCTGAATCAGCCAGGAGTTTTTGCAGTCTCTGGACTGGCATAGGGATTTCTTACTATCACCAAGCAGGCATCAAACCCATTAAAGCCAATAGAATCAATTGATACCAAACTAAAGTGATGAACTATCTCATAATCAGGGCAAAGAGAGCAAGCCAAGGGGATCCAGTATACATCCAATCAATTTCCTAAAAAAACTGACACTGTCAGACTTCCCTGAATGGGCCAGACATGAATGGCTCCTGACAGAATGAAGAAAGTGATAAAGCCTTGATGTTACTTCCAGAGATGAGCAGTATACCCAGGCCTGGTCCATGGCAGATTAGAAGCAAGGAAACCCAGGATGCTGGCTACTCTCATGAATGATCTCAGCAGTCATCAGTAGATCACAAGTCTACTGAAGGCCAGCAGGAAATGGAGTTAATATCAAGCCCCCGCTAAGGTTGTCTGAGCAACTGAGAAGACAGGAAGGCAATTGGGGTGCAATAGTCAGTCCTCCCAAACCACTAAGTCATTATGTGCTTCTCCAGGGGGAGTAGGGGATGGTATCAGCATGAAAGGATGGGAAGGCATTTCCTTCACTTTCAAGCTGTGAAGCCATAAGGGGCTCAGGAGCAGCCTTGCTGCTCAGTGTTGTTGCCATTAGATCTGCACAGTGTTGCTTCTACAATAGATGGCACCAGAGATTCCTTTTCAGTTTCAATCAACTAAGTAAAATAATTCCTCAGCCTGGTCCTCGGCCAAGAGGATTCACAACTCTAAACTGAGTGGGGTTTGACTTTCAGCTGGTTACATCCTGCCATTGAGAAAAAGGCTTGTTACTTCCTTGTCCTAAACTCCCAAGTGATAGACCTGAAGAACAGAGAAGAGCAAATTGCAGTCCCCAACTGGATGCTGATTTTTAGCTTGCTATCCTTTGCAGTAAATCAACTTACTCTCCATTACAATAGATGGCCATGGTGCATTACTTGTCATCAGCATGCTCCAATAGTAAAGGTCTTTTTAGACAGCCTCTCAAACACAGACAGCAATGTCTATGAGGACAGAACTGCCTTTATAAAGAATATGAGCAACCATTCCCTAGTGAGGCCAGACCCAGTATTTCAACATGAGGTTCCCTGAATATGCCTACATCCCGATAAGTAGTATATCACAGAGGGCATGATAAGAATGTGTGGTCTAATAAACTACCTTTTAAGAAGTGCGGATAGTATCGACTCAGCAGCAAATAAATAAATAAATAAATAAATAAATAAACAAATAAATAAATAAATCCAATTTCTGCAACACTTGAGGCCTGAGAGAATATGCAGGCAGCCAGAATGGCTGATTTCAGTTTCTCTACAGTTTACCACCTACATATCCATGAGGCTTACTTGCAGCACTACACATGTGTAACGGACATAGTAATAGTAACTTCATACACAAGTTCAAATGAGACAGCATATAATGTCCTTAAAACAGATTCAAAACTGTCTAGTATTTATTATTACCTTGCACAAACTTCTAGGTTGCCAACCTTGTGGGGCCAAGTGCTTCATTTAATTAGGTTACCCACTGCAATGCTATTCTTTAACCCTTGACCTTCCCCTCATGCCAACGTAGATTCAAAAATCTCAGAAAATATTCCAGGGGGACTGATAGTTGAGCTTTCCAAAGAAAGAAATCAAGAGACCGTAGTCAGCTTGTCCCTGCTGGGCTGGCATATGACAAAGATCTGAAGTAGCTCTGAGGCATCATGGAGAAGAGTCAAAAAAATCACATTGTCGGCCTGAAATGCATCAAAGCACTTTACTGGTTGGAGACCCCTGGGGAGAGCTTCCACTCATCTCAGGTCCTGGCAGGATGGGGGTGGGGCTCAGTCACTACTCCCTATGACAGTTTGTAGTAAGCCTTTGATGAGGAAGAAATGATGACAGTAATAGTCCCTCCTCACCCACAAATAGTGCTCACTTGGGGACATATGTCATCATTATCATCACTGAGACAAATTCTCATGGTTTTTTTGCTGTGGCACACTCAACAATGCCCTACCCTTGGCAGATAATAAGACCAATATCTCACTTACGCTCTGAACACTGAGGAAAGCTACCAGTATTAACAAGTACCCCTGCCCTGTTGTCTACGTGTGTGCTGCTAAGGACAAAGATCTAAGATACAGTCTTTGAGGTATTTTTCTTGTGCTTAATTCTTCATTAGGCAGAAATACCCCTCTGCCTCAGGATAATCCAGGCTTATTGCCACATTTAGTTGTCCTCTTTGGTGAGTAATTTACATACCTTCTGCTACCACAATTGACCTTGCAAGCTTTGGGAAAAAGAATTGTGTTCATTGTCTACACAGCTGCTCCCCAAATAAGCACTGCATGAGCTTTGCATAATATAGCTTGTTAAGGAGAGTGAGGGTTAACATTGATTGTCAGGTTGACAGGATCTAGGATAACAAGGAGATGAAGGTTTAGGTTAGTTGAGATGAAAACACCCATACTGTAGGTAGCACCATTTGGGATGGGGTCCCAGACTGAATAAAAAGATGAAAGAGAGCAACGCACCAGCATCCATCTCTCTGATTCCTGACTGTGGATGCCACGTGACTATCTTTCTCAAGTCCCTCCCACAATAACTTACCTCTTGAACTGTGAACTAAAATCATTCTTTAAATTGCCTCATCAGCTAGCTCAGCACAGCAACAAGAAATTGTAACAAATAGATGGACTAAGTGAACACAGTGTCCTTGTGGTTACAAGTCCTAAAAATAAGTTTTCTCAAGGAAATAAAGCCAAGCTAGAGGACAGGGTATTTTGCAACTGGAAAATTAGGCTAGGGATAGGATGTATTTTGAACATCTGGAATTCACAAAAGCCGAGTCAAATGGTGCCTTTACTTTCTCATCTTCCTCAGATCTCAGTATTCTGGAGAGGTAATGAAATAGTTATTCTAAAGCAACAAACAAGCCATGTCTCCCACCCAGACACTAACTTCTCCCAGTGTAAGCAGAAAGAGCCCCGACTCTGCTTCTTCTTAATTTGGTGCCACTGTCATGTACAAGTAGCACTTGGTTCCCAGCTCCTGCTTAGTATTTGTATACTTTGCTCCTATCTTCCCCATCCTATGGAAAATATTGGGTGAAGGGCTTGTTTAAGTTTCAGTTTATCATTTTTACATATATAAATATGTACAATATCAATTTTACAAAATAGTGGTCTTCATGCTGGATTCTTTTTACATATACACAATATTCCTCGGCTAGCCATTGCTTGTAAATACTCAGATCTGTTATACACACTTATCCATCACCTTTCCTTTCCTTTCCCTTATTATGTATTCTTTATATGAGAGAAGGCATGTACTATTCAATGTTATGAGTCTAGTTTAGCTTCCTTAACACAGTAATCTCAAGTTCCACCCATTTCCTGTAACCAGCATTATCTCATTCTTCTTAAGATTGGATAATGCCTGATAGGGTACATCTGTCACATCTTCTTTATTCTTTCATCCGCTGGTGGTCACCTGTGCTGGTTTTACTATATGGTTATTGTGAATGGTACTGAAGGAAACATGGTAAAATGCTTTGAATCATAAAACAAGCCTCAAATGTTTCAAAACAGATCTTCCTATTTATCACCTAATACTAATATGCAAAATAAGCTCCACAGAAACTGTCTGATATATAGATAGGGCATGTTACAAGTGTTCTTCCATATAAAGCCACTTAAAGGTTCCTCTTCTAAAGGCCTAGAAATGATGACTTAGATGAAGAAAGTACAATTTGCTGGCCAGTCACAGATTAAATACTGTGTTCTGTGTCCTGTTTGCCTGTGTTCAGATGAGTCTCACCACCTACCCATTTCACCTCTCCAAATTTCCATTGCTTGCCTTAACATGATGCTAATAATATTCCTACCCCATAGGACCACGTTAGTAACCCACAGAACCACTTAATCCAGGGACCCTGACAGTAAGCTCTCAATGAACATGGCTCATGGTGATATGGGGTCTTGCTTGACTGAGCATTTCTATAAATGTGTGTACACAAGACTGTATTCACCCTCTCACTCTTCTTGCTCCTCACTTATAAAAACATATTTTGGAAATAGAATCCATAAGAGAAAGAGTTTCCATTGCTTCCTAAAGCACCATGTAATGGGGGCAGGGAGCATCAGTAGATGAGATGAGATTTTCTCATATAAACTTAAAAACATCAAGGAACTAAAGATACTCTGTAAAGGGGTATGGAAGGAGAGGGGGTGTCTGGCCCACAGCAGAGTACAGCCTGGGCAGATAGCAGCCTGTCTCTGAGCCTGTGGGAAAGGAACATGTCAGTGAATGCATACCTAATGGAAATGGCAAAAAGCACATTCCACCCATTTCCTGAACACAGTTTATTCCAACTTGGCTTTCAACATCACAAAAAAATATCTCTGGCCAATGCAGCAAGGCAATGCTTTTTAAGTATGAAGGACCCAGGATTATATAAAATGTATCTCAGCTAATCATCACTGTCACTTTCTGAGATAGCTAAGTTTGTTTTCTACACAAGTAAGATAGTAGTGAGTTTATACCTTTCTTTCTTGGAGGGGCCCCATTCATTTTTTAGACTCTAATGAAGGATTCAGTCATTTCCAGAGGAAAGTTCTCATGCATGAAATGCCAGTTATGACTCCTCACCACTAAATGAGACTCATTCATAAAATCCCTTTAGGAATAGTGCAAAAACACGCATTTCTCCCCAGCATCAAGAATTGGCTCCCTGTGTTCCCAGAATATGTATTTCTTATTCATCTTTCTGTCTGCATTGACACATAGATGCATGAGAAGTTGTTTCTAGTACACGAATAAATGAATATCTGCATTGGGCCAGGTGGTTTACAAACAGGATCTCAGCTAATGTTCGGAACATTCTATAAGGAAAGATCACATTCTACATTTCACAGGCAAAAAGAGCTTGTAGAATTATATGCCTTTGCCAAGGTCACACAGCTTGTAATTACAAACTCTGAGCTCAAATTGTCTGGTTCACCACCTGTGTGCTCACTATATTGTCAGCCTAGGATGCCATAAATAACAGAATCTTATCTCAAAGATCGTGTAGCTAATTTGTCCAAAATCAAAGTGCTGGCTGATTGCACTCCTGTTAGTGCCTCTGCCTGCCTAGCAGACAGAGATCACTTTCAGTGTCCTGCCATGGTGGAAAGAGACTCGAGGGTCCCTTCTCAGAAGGACCCCAGGATTAACAGATTCGGAACCTTCTCTTCAGACATCATGTAATATGTATTACCTCCTCATTTGACCAAATGCAGTCACACTGGGAAATAGGGTTGAGCTTACAAATTTAGAATCTCAAATGTTCAGCTCCTCGCATAACAGTAACCTGCCAGCAGCTTTTGCACAGACATGAGTTCCTCCCATCAGCAAAACCATGACTGTTATTCCCGTGAATCTGTCTGGATTTCACAGGTTGCTGATTGACAGCCCATGTTTTGAGGGCTTTCGTGCAATTTTTGATTGTCCTAAGAATCCATTGCATCAGAAGCAGAAAATAGAAACAACCTGGCAAGAACCCAATCTGCCACTGTACAGTCACCTGCACCTGGAATTTTTATGTCAAGTTGACACAAGCTAAAGTCATCAGAGAGAAGGGAAGCTCAACTAAGAAAAAACTATGATCAAGCTGTAGGCAAGCCTGTTGGGCATTTTCTTAATTGGTGATTGATGGCCCTGGGTTCTATAATAAAGCAGGCTGAGCAAGCCAAGAGGAGCAAGCCCATAGCATTCCTCCTACGTAGCCTCTGTATCAGCTCCTGCCTCCAGGTTCCTACCTTGTTTGAGTTCCTGTTCTGATTTCCTCCAGTGATGAACTACAATGTGTAAAGTGAGGCCAAATAAACCAGTTCCTTCCGAACATGCTTTTAATTGCAGTAATAGAAACCTACCTAGGACACCACCCTTTTGCCTTTATGCACTCAAGGAGGTCTTTCCTCTTCTCTTTCATACATGCTTCCTGATATGTGACTGAGATAACATGTCAAGAGAGTCTCTTCATCTATTCCATGTCTCACTGTCAAATGAACCACTTTCCTCCTGTGGATTCTAAAATGTTGAGTTGAGGTTGGAGTCGTTTTACTGTAAATAGGCATGAGATACTCACATTCCTATTTGAAAAAGTGTAAAATGTGAATGCATTAAATGATAAAAAATTTAAGGCAATGAAATATTAACAACCAAGACAAATCAGTGATTACTTACAAATATTAATTATTAAAATATGTTATATAGTATTATATTTTAGTCAGTAATTTACTAATTAACTTGTATTTTAGCAGTTATTTTGCTGATTTATGTTTTAATTATATGTTACCTGTAAGAGAAACAAAATTGCTAGATCCTTGCAGCTTCCTTCAATTTAGAAACAATGAGATTGGAGCTGAATCACCTGTGCATAGGGACTATCCTACCATGGCATTTGTTAGTAACATGGTAATGAGGAGAACAAATATTTACTTTGCCTTTACTTATGTACTTAACATAACTTGTACGTTTCACCTTTATGATAGCTAAATTAAGTAGATGCTTTTCGCCTTCCCTTTACATGGATAAAGAAAAGGGATTAAAAGAGATGCCATGCCTTGCCAGTGATAGATATAAACGGCATCAAGATCAGGATTCACAAATGTGACACTAGAGTCTATGCTGGAAAGCCCAGGCTCACAAGGTAAGTGATTTTTCTGCAGTGCCTTTCTTCCCTTTGCTTCCTTACATTTTCATTATGTAGGTGGCCGTGCTTTATTATGCCACTAGAACTTCTATTTATTGAATAAATATTTTTCTATGACTCACAATTGCATAAAAACAATTTCAACTGGTGGAGGAAAAAGAATGTATGTGAGTAGTGAATAATAACTTTATAATAGCTCCCAAACTATTTTTCTCTCCACATCTTGTGTATTATGTGCAATCTCCCTACACTGATTTTTTTCCATGGAAACCTCTCTCTCTCTCTCTGTCTCTGTCTCTGTCTCTGTCTCTCTCTCTCTCTCTCTCCCTCCTTCCCTCTCTCTATCAAATCAACCTGTTTTGCAAAACAGTATATAAGATGTTTTAAGGACTACCTTGGGTAACTTCCTTGTAATGTATGAATCTGAAATGTTTCCCTGTAAACCCACGATTTGCCATACAGTCAAGCTGTTAAATTGCCTCTCTGAGAAACAGAAATTACTGTTGATTTGATTTCCTTTGTTTTCTTAAGCAAGAGTAAAACGTTATGGATTTCTTAAAATCCTGCCACTATTGTCATTGTCTCCCACTTCACTTTTGAAATTCTACACAACTTTCTATGTCAGGTACTTACCGAAATATTAACCTACAGAGTATGGGGAAAGACATGTGGTCCAATATGTATATCAACATGCTTACCACTTTCCTGTATATTCTAGCCTGGTATATAACAAAACAATAGCAATAAACAAACAATGTCAAGATCCAGGTGTTAGTCGATTGTATTCTCCATCGTGTGTGTTCATGATTGTGTGTGCACATGGATGTACACAGGCGAGCCAGAATACAGCCTCAAGTGTCATTGATAGGAGTCATCTATATTGTTTTTTGTACTCATCTGCCCAGAATCCATCATCCACCATGCCCAGACTTTCATTTCTTGTTCTTATATATCTTCATATATCTATGAAGCAGTGTTATAACATGGCCTTAACTGTCAGGGTATCTTCTACAACTTTTATGTATTTGATTAACACAAGAGAGAAGAAGCAGATCTTTGCTTTATAAAAATGTGCCACCCAAGAGATGCCACGTGGGAGGCAGTGACTTTACACTTTTTCTTTCTGTATCATGCCAGAGTTATAGGAAGCTAAGAGTGAACATGTCATTAATGATGAATCTTTTCCCTTGAACCTGGGTCATGACGTGGTTAAGACAAAGGAATATTAAGCAGGCAACATGTTTATCTGTCACCTAATGAATGGAATTCTATATATATAAGGGTTTGTGTCACTTCTTTAAAAGCAATCAAGTCCCTCATTTAAAAGTTTAATTTCAGCTATTCTTAGCAAAAATTCCTAGAATTTTTATCTTACAAAGATGCAGTGCTCTAAATCTTTCCCTGATCTGCACTTTTTTCCATGCACCTTCCTCAGTTTTTGAGTGTGTTACCCTTTTTTTCTAAACAGTTTTTATTTGATTTGCATTTTTGTGACCATGGATTTATGTGGATGTGCATCCAATAGGGTAAACCTACAGAGAGGTCAAAGGAGAAATTTCTGAAGTTTGTTTTCTTCTGTCATCATATGGGTTCTGGGAATTGAACTCTGGTTGTGTGGCTTGGCAGCAAGTGCCCTTACTAACAGAAACACGCGATTCCAATGTGTGGGTGGTTTGTTTTCTGTTGTGGTGGAGATGGTGGTGGTTGTGGTGGTAGAGGAGGAGGAGGGGAAGGAGGAGGAGGGAGAGGAGGAGGAGGAGGGGAAAGAGACATCAGGGATGATGGTGGTGTGATGGCGTGGAGGTGGCTGTGGAATGGTGGGGTGGTGGCGTGGTGGTGGTAGAGATAGTGGAGATGGTACTGGTGATGGTTTGGGAGTTTGTGCTGTTGTTGTGGGGGGTATTTCTATACAGAACATACTGCTTATCCTCTCTCGGAGTTGGTTTATGATTTAGACATGCTGGCATTGCTTCACTTTGTACTGTCTGATTTGGGCTATTTTAGGAATGCAAAGCTAACAATTTCATCACAGTTTATATGAAATATATATTATTGAACGAAAGCTTGCAGAATTCCAGAATGAGTAGCTAAAACCTACTTAGAAATGTGTGACATAAACACACACACACACACACACACACACACACAAAGTCCAACACAATAAAATCAGTATTTGCAGACTGACAGGCAGGGGACACTTTGGTTCTATTCATCTTAAGTCAGGTAAGTTGCTTAAACTGAAAAGGAATAGGCTACATTTTTCATATGAAGTGAGTCTTTTGTCCCAAAATGTTTGCATCCCTTATGTTATTTTTATGTTGAAATAAATCTGATCACTCAGCTAAATAATTAACTCAATATCATGTGCCATATATTATGGACCATTTAGGACTTCATGATAATACTTGTGTGGATATCATAACTATGAAGGTAGCATGGAAGATAATTTGCCCCTACACTTGGTGAAGGGCATTATTGTGTCAGCCAGTTGAATCAAATGTAAATGACTAAATATTAATGACAAGAGCTGTAGTTAAAGATAGATTCCTAAGACACCATTAAGCCTTGTGGCATCATTTCAAATTAGCATCCTAAAATATTGTGCACTCTATCTCCTTCCCATGAACACTACCTGTTCTGTTAAACCATCTTTTTAAAAAATAATTTGTTTGTATTTTATGTATAAGTGCATGCAGTGCTCACAGAAGTCAGAGAGAACAAGTCCCTGGAACTGGAGTTTTAAATGGTTGGGAGATGTCATGTGGGTGCTGGGAACCAAACCTGGGTTCTCTGCAAGACCTGCAAGCACTTTTAAGAGCTCAAACATCTCTCCAATTCCCTGCTGTTATAGTAATTTAATTCTTACCCTTTCATACTGTTTCCCCCCCTCAGGTTTTCTCCTTTTGTCTGATTTATAATTTGTTAATATTCTTACTATCCCAAAGTTGCTGATTGCAAATTTCTGTTGTAATACCTATTGTCAGACACCGCCATAACTTTAACCCAAAAGGAGTGAATTTTCTGTACGTTGTAAAGAAATTCTAGCCCATTTGACATTAATTCTTAATCTCAATCCTTCTCCCTTGTAAGCACATACGTCCTGTCTTCTCAGACCAGCCTCAGTCCTTCCCCCCTCCCAACTAAAAGGGTGGGTGCTATCGGCAGGGCAGTCTTGACCCTATTTTTATTGCTGCATAAATGACAATAAAGTTTCACATATTTATGATGCATGGCACAATGGTTTCCACTGTGAAATGAGTACTACAATACACCTAATTAATGTATCCATCAGCTCACATAGTTTTCAATTTGGCTATAGGTACTGAAGGCAAATTTCAAATATGCAGCACAGTATGATACCAACCAGATCTCCAGTACTTTGCATACAGCCTAAGTGTAATAGCATCTTTGGGCTAACTCCCCAGTACCTTCACCTATAGTCTCAAGGAGCAATATTTCATTTCATATAGCGTCCCTTAGTTTCATCCATTTTAACACAAATTCTAGATTTACTTCTTTTTAAATAACTGAATAATGTTGTATCATATATGCGTACATGCACGATTTTACCAAATTTTCTTTCTTCTATTAAGGGTCATTTTGAACATCTGATTACTTATCTTCACTGTCATTATAACAATGTCATGAATGTCAGACTGAGAATGTCTGAAATCAAGTTTTGACATACACAACTGGGAGTGGAATTGCTGGATAAATTGTTAATTACATACTACTTAATTTTTATTAATTTTACTTACCAATCACAGTTCCTCCTCCCTCCCCTCATCTCATTCCCCCACCCCATACCCTGCAACCCAGGCCCATTTACTCCTCAGAAAGGGTAAGAACTCCCATGTGGAGTCAACAAAGCTCATATTAAGGTGAGACAGGACCAAGTCCTTTCCTGCTGCATCAAGGCTGAGCAAGGCATCCCACCATAGGTAATGGGACCCGAAAAGCCAACTCATGCAGCAGAGACAGATCGTGGTCCCTCTGCCAGGGCCCCTCAAACAGACAAAGCTACATACCTGTCACCCACATGTGGATGGCCTAATTAGTTTATCAAGGCCACCCAATATTGTTTTCCATAATGACTATACAATTTCCATCAATATTGTGCAGGTTTCTCTTTTTATCCACATTTTTCTAAACCACCTGTTCAGTTTTGCCTTTTTGATAACAGCCATTTTGACAGGTATAAGGTAATGTCTCAATTATATCTCTCTTTTACATTTTCCTGATTAATATAGATGTTGTCCATCTTTTTATCTAGTTGTTGGAGTTTGCAAATCTTCATTCCAGAAATACTCTTTTTGGTATTTTGCCTATTTTTAATTGAATTATTTCCAGCCTCTAAATTGTCTGAGTAGATAATAACTTCTTATCAAATTATACCTTGCAAATATTTCCTCCAATTCCATAGGCTGTGTCTCCCCTCTACTGGTTGTTTTGCTTGGCACTGTCTTATTCAGTCACATTTTTGTTGCCTTTGGCTTGGGGCTCATAACCAAAGGGAAAATTTTTAATTTAACCAACCAACCAACAAACAAATACTGTCCAGACCAATATTGTAAAGATTTTTCCTGTTTTCTTTTAATATTTTTAAACTTTCAGTTCTTACATTTAATTATTTAAAAATCAATTTTAAGCTGACTTTGGTAAATGATTTACACCTAAGATCTACTTTCTTCACGAGTGTGGATATACTGTTTACTGAAGAAGTCTCCAGTGTATATCCTTAGAACTTCTGTGTAGAGTCAACTGACTGGCAATGAATGGACTTACTTCTATAATCCATTTTGTTTCTTGGGGATATATGTCTATCTTCATGCTAGTTTCATAGAGTTTTTTGTTACTAAAGTTATACTGTATATTTTTTAAATGAGATAGTGTGTTCTTATTAGTCCTGTTTGCCTATTGTTTCTTTGTTTAATTGAAATCTTGGGTCACAAATTAGTTACCATTTGATCCCTGTGATTAAGCACCATGGCCAAGGCAACTTATAGAAGTATAGAAGGAATACTTATGTTGGGCTTTTAGAGGGTTCGAGTCTATGATAGCAGAGCAGGGAGCAGGCAGCAGGAAGCATGCAGCTGGAGCAGCAGCTGAGAACTCATATCAAGGACCACCAACAGAAAGCAAAGAGAGGTAACGCAAAAGTCTTTTGAAACATCAGAGCTCACCCCGACTGACAGAATAACACAAGTCTTTTGAAACGTCAAAGCTCACCCCCAGTGACATATATCTTTAGCAAGACCACACACACCCCCTAATTGACTCCAACAGCCACCAACTTGAGACCAAGTATTCAAATGCCCAAGACTTATGAGGGATGTCTCGTTCAAACCACCACACCACATGAATATTATTTTTCTCATTTTTGTAAAAATAGATATTGATGCTTTATTAAGGTTCATATTGAATTTATAGATCATATGAGGAAGTACGGGGATTTTGACAAATTCTTTCAATGCATGAAAACAGAAGAACTTTCTTTTTATTTCATAGATGTGTTACAGGTTTCCCATATATTTTTCTATATATTCCTTCACTTTTTTGCTAAATATGCTTGCTATAATAAATAAATTACCTTTGCTTTCATTTTGTAGGTGTTCATTTTTATATAAGAAGGTAATAATGTTTATGCCCACAATCTTTACTAAATTTTTTTTTGTTTTGTCTAAGCATTTTTCAGTGCAATGTTCAATGCTGTTCTTCATGAAATCATGTTATCTGCAAACAGACTATTCTACTTCTTTCTGTTCTAGATACAGATGCTGGCAATTTTCTCCTCTTAAAAAAATAATTTGACATACAACATGTTTCCTTTCCCTTTCCATCTAAAACCATCCCATATAGCCTCCCCTCCTTTAAATCCATGACCTCTTTTATCATTGTTATCTCTAGTTGTGATAACAATTGTTAATTGTTACACACACACATGGATATTTACACACACACATGTTAGCACACGCATGAACACACACCACATATTCCTGAATATAACCTATTCAGTTGATAAGATGTTAGTTGTGTGTTTGTTTTCAGGACTGAACATTTGGTCCCTCACAAACAATTTGTCTGCTCTTCCCTGGGAAAGGCCACCCCTCCCAGTCCCAGCTTTCCTCAGCTGCCTATAATTCTGCTTGTAGAGCTGAGGCCTTTTGAGCTCTACATCACCCATTTTGCCATGTGAATTGATGTTGTTCTGGTTTAGTTCACATTTGCACAGTCATGTTGGTGAGATTTTAATGGGTGTACCTTCTGACATTACTGGGAGACACAATTTCACAGTGATCTCCATGATCCTCTGGCTTTTATAATCTTTCTGCCCACTCCTCTACAATATTCCCTGAGTCTTAGGTGCCAGAGTGTTTTCTAGATTTATACATTGGGACTGCCTTCCATGACTCTGTACTGGTTGTCTGTACTGGTTTCCATCTGTGCAAAGAGAAGTTTCTTTGATGAGTAGCAAAGATTACACTCATCCGTGGGTATAAAGACAACAATTTATAGGTTGTTGTTAGGGATTATGCTAGTTTGGTAAGTTAGTGATTGTCGATTCTCCTCCAATAATCATGACTTCACTAGCACTAATTAGTTAGCTAGGTTTTCAGTACTACACATTGCTTCCCTTTTGCTGAGTAGTTCTGTAGTCCAATTAAAGAGCTATTGATTACCACCAAAATATGTGTGCTACCACCCCATCATTAGGGTTATTGTGCCATGCCTTCTGCTGATGTGGTTCACAGGCACCATAGCTGGGCAGAACTGTTTGTTGCCTTGTTTGGAAACTTCCATGGTGCCTAATCTTTAGGAGGAGGCATTCAGGTCAGTTCCAGCTCGTGCATCTCTTCTAGGAATGTATTGGATAGAAACAAAACAGGAGGCATTCTGGTCTTGTTAATGGTATTAAAAGAAAAACTGTTAAATCTAAATTTTACTGTGTACTGTGTACACAAATGGACTTCACTGTGCTGTGACTCATTCCCTCTGCACCTAGTTTTTTGTTTTGTAGTTGTTATTGTTAATCATGAAGGGATGTTAAATTTCTCAAGCCTTGCATCTTTTGAGCTGAACATAGAGTTTTCATCGGGTTAATGTGATGCACTCTTGACACTCAGAGATGAATCCCTCATGTGGTTGTACGTGGTTTCTAATGTGCTGTTGAGGGATCTAACATATTTCTTCATCTCACCTAAAACCTATAACTTTTTTGCTAGTGTCCTAGCCTTTAGCGTCAGGATAATGATAAACTTGGACAGTAAGCAAAGTGATGTGGGGGTCTCAGGAAAGCAAAATCCCTGGAAGAAATGGCAACAAAACCCAAACTTCATGATACTAATGGATTCACCCTAAGAGACAAAACCGGAATGAGAACTACAGAATCCAGAGCTGAGGGAATCCAGAGGCAGAGATGGATGGAACAGCCAAGAAAAACTGCCAGGAGGTGCCAGAGTGCTACTGATCTGAGAAGGCATTTATAGGATAGATCTCAGGGAATCTTCTACTGTGAGTCTGAGCTGGGACTTCTCTGGCAACAGAAAATAGAAATGTAAGTGGGAAATACTTTTTCTTGCCTCACACATTGCTAGCTCTACCTGCCAGGGAAAACTGCAAATAGCTGGTCTTGAGAAACTTAATCCATTTAACCTTGAGTCATAAAAGAACAGTGGCACAGAATTCACACAAAAGTACTATTAAAAATGTGTGAAACAGCAGTAAAACTTTCCAACAGGAGAGAAGTCTTGGGAAAATATTGTCAAGTTGTAGCTGATTTTTTTTGCCCAAAATCCCACCGTTAAAATGAGTTATGAAACAATCAGCACAAGAAGGAAGACTGCAAAGCCGAAAAATAAGAGCTCAAGGGGAAAATGGTCACACAACCGTCAAGACTGAAACATGAGCTGACAGAACACTGAGGGAAGAGAAAATAAGCGATGGACTAGAGAAATGAAGACCACTGGAGAGAATGTAAGAGCAGCTGCTGTTACTACCAGTAGCTATACTAGAAACAAAGTAGTTAGAAATGAGGAAAATGAATAGAATCCCAAGCAGATTCAGAAAGGATATATTGGACATAGCAAAGGTATTCACTGTCTTTGAACTCAATGATGACCACTTCATAAAACATCTTCACATTTCGACTCCTTAAAAACAGCAAAGTAATTAAACAAAGCTGTAGCTCAATTTCTAATTGGTCATAATTATAAAAACCAGAGTCAGATATATGGGTTAATGCTGAAAGATCAGAGAAGCAGGGCAGCCAGCCATTGGTTCTTACCTCTACCGAATCCTCAGACTAAAGGGGTGATCATGTCTCTATGAATCCTCTGACTGAATGCTCAGATGGAATGCCATGAGCTCCTGTCTCCTCCCACTTTATATTTCTCTCTCCACCCAGTCATATCCCTTCCTGTCTCCACCTCCCTAGTGCTGGGATTAAAGATGTGTGACTCCCAAGTACTGGGATTAGAGGTATGAGCCACCACCACCTGACTCTGTTTCTCTTTTGGACTGGATCAAATTAGTGTAGCCCAGGGTAGACTTGAAATCACAGAAATATGTTTGCCTCTGTCTCTAGGATGCTTAAATTAAATATATGTGCCATAATTACCTGATCTCTATGGCTAACTAGTGTAGCTAGCTATGTGCTCTAATCTTCAGGCAAGCTTTATTTATTACAACACAAACAAAATATCACCACACAAAGCAATATTTTAAGGTGAAATGGAATGATTTATTTTAAGATAATGAAGCCTTGAATCTACATTTTTCTCTCCAAGAAAATTAAACAGGACAATAAAGTATGTGCTGTATAATTTCTAAAATTATTTGTTGTTAAAAATAATGAAAGAGTCATAAGACAACAACAAAAACACTTCTGTGTGCAAACAAAGACAGTCTTATAGTTGTCTGAAAGAGAAATGTCCCCCATAGACTCAGGTATTTGAACACTTGGTCCTCTGTTGCAGGCACTATTTAGTGGGGTTATGGAACCTTCAGGAAGTACAGCCTTGCTGGACAAGTATATCATTGGGAATGGGAGTTTATAGTCCCACCCACTCGCTGCTCTTCATTTCTCTGTTCTTTGTGTGCAGATGAGATGTGATCTGTCCACTTCCTCCTTCTACTACCATCCCATGCATTCCTCACCATGATGGACTCTGTCCCTCTGGCACCACAAACTAAAATATGTCCTTTCTTCAGGTTGCTTTTGGTCAAGCCATTTATCAGAAATGTAACTAATATATATTCCCACTGTATCAATATAAGATCATATTTCTCTTTCTATCCCAGTACCCAATGTCCAAAGATAGTGAGGCACCACTATATCAACAAAGAGTAAAAATGAAAAGAATGTGAGTCAGTTTTATATTTTATATCTAGTAGAGGATAAAATGCAAAAAAGATATATATATATATAAACACTATGTGCAAATATTTTGAAACAAACAAAACAACATCAACAACAAAACTCAAAGAATACTTCTTGCATGAGTTCCTCTTTAAAAAAATTGATTAACAACAATTTATCCAAACACAGATATCAGGGGAAAGGTTATCAAAAGACTGCTGATGAGCAATTAATTTTTCTACAACTAATATTCAAATATCTATGAGGATAGAGGCAAAATAGAATGGAATTGCAAAGTGGTTTGATATCATGTGAAGTAAATAATCAATGTCTCATCAATATCAAAAAACAATGGCTAACTAGTGATAGTAAATCAAATAGAAAGCATGGGTAAAGATGACATGACTGTAGAAGGATGGAGAGATACACAGGCACACTCACTGTTTCAGTACAGGACCAGAGATCAGTTCCTAACCCCTAAGTCAGAAGGGTCACAACCTCCTGTGTCTTCAGTTGCAGGGGATCTGACATCCTCTTCTGGCCTCTAGAGGCATTTCATTCACATACTCACACTAAAATACTGTTTATACATATGCACATCATTATAAACAATAACAACAATTTTTTAAATTAAAGAATAAAACAGCAAAAGCTAAGGAAAATAAAATTGAGGAAGTTGACTAGAGGGGACTTGTAGTTGGATTCCTACTGTCCGGCCCATCAGTTCCCACAGCCGCTTATGAAATAATGCTCTGAGACTTAATATAGATTACAATTGTTTGGCTAGCTCTTTCTTACAAGTTAACCCATTTCTATTAATCTATGTATGGCCATGAGGCCACAGCTTGATGGTAAAGCTCTGGCACTTTTACCTTTGGTGGGTAGATGGCGTCTCCTTGACTCTGCCTTCTTTCTCTCTGCATCTGTGTTTGGATTTCCCGCCTAGATGTATTCTGTCTGGCCATTGGCTGAAACAGCTTTATTCATCAACCAATAAAAGCAACACATTGACAGCATACAGAAGGACATGCCATATCAGGGAGTAATAAAGGACAGAAAGGAAGATGGATAAGAACATATTAATAAATTAATCAATTTTTGTGTTCTCCTGGTGGGTATCTAGTAGATACTAGGTATAATTATGATGATAATGGCTTCCTATTGCAAACTTTTAAGTACAAGAGATTAAAAAAATTAAACAGTAGATATAATACACAGCATGCATATATCTTTATATAAGGAAAGTTAAGAAATTATGCAAGAAATTAGCACATAGGGACCTCCCCCCAAATCAGTGAGTGTGTTCTTGGCGAAGGTGACAGTGCTCTACCTTCACATTCATTTTGATCCAACTATAAATACCAGACATAACATTTACTTGTTGGCCCAAAGAAAAAAGTCAAATACTTAAAGTAGATTCCAACTCCAAGCCTCCCCCCCAAAATCTGCTCTTAGTCTTGCTATATCTTCACTCTACCATTCTGTTTCTTTTCCACACACTTAAACTTATCAAAAGAGTAATAAATATTACATGAGTAAGAGCATGAGATAAATTACATAAGCCCTTTCTGCTTCCTCACCATTCCTTCTTCCCACATAAATATTTGCAGTTAATCTCAAGGTCACCAATGATCTCATGAGGACAAAAGTATAAAGATTAATGCTATTAATATACCAATTTTTACTTGATAACTGTGTAAAATGCTTTGGCTAAATAAGTCAAATGCTGATTAATTTGTTTTACACACACACACACACACACACACACACACACACACACACACACACACACATTCCAGAATCTTGAATGCATCTCAAGGTGGCCTTGAATACACACTTCTCCTGTCTCAGTCTCCCATGTCCCAGGATTGCAAGCATAGGCCACCACACACATGTCTCAAGAATTTTACTGATACCTAGAGAGAGCAAGAGATTTTTTAAAGGAAATTATTTCATATTCTGTTTTTATTTGTTATTTGAGTTTGAATAGTATGTAAAATGATGCTAAATTGAGTTTTTTACTTTTAAAGAGAGTTTTTATTGTCATTTTAAAAATTATTTGACAATTTCATGCAATGTATTTTGATCATATTTACCTTCTTCAAGTTCCCTAGGTACATGGAGGCAGCTGTCAAGCTGCCTCTAAATCTCCATCTCTCCATATATTAGTGTACCTCTCAGACCTCATCACTTAGATGTCTCATGTACACTCAAACTTCATGTCTCTCTCTTTTTTCTTTTTTATAACTCACTGATTCTAATTTGTGCTGCCCAAATGCTCCTAGGTTTAACATTCTCTGAAGCATTGTCAACCTATCAGGAGCCAGCCCCTTAAAGAAAACTGACTTCTCTTTACCCTGAAGCCATCACCTGTCCATAGACCTCAGGCAGGAGTGGAGGTCATGAACCCCTTCCTGCACCACACTAGAATGTTTACTGGCTTGATCTTGTACAAGTCTTCCACAGGCAACCACAGCTATTGTGAGTGAGTTCATGAGTGTAGCAGTCAGGCCTGTTATATCTAGAAGATACCGTTTCACTCAGGGACCCCTAGCCTCTGACTCTCACAACCTTTCAGGCGCTTTTCCTAAAAGATGCTTGAACCTTGAGACAAGGATGTGGCAGGGATAACCCATCTGAGGCTGCACTCTCCACAATCACCAGTTCTCTTCACTTTGACCAGCTGTCAGTCTCTGCACTCACCACAGCCCAGTGCACAGAGAAACTTATGTGATGAGGACTCAGAGGTACACTAATTCATGCACAGAGAGATGGAGATTTAGAGGCAGCTTGGTAGCATGTCCACATCACAAAATAATAGTAGTAGGTTCGCCCCCTGGGCCTGTGAGCTCCTCAACCATGAGTTATTAGGCAGATTTACTGACTTACATGTGCAAATGAGCTGCATGTTTTCACAGGGCTTCCATCCTCTAGTTTCTATACTTACTCCACACCCTGTGATTCAGTCAGCACTATGCCTAATACCACAGCATCACTCCAGGAGACTCCCCATCCTTTGCCCCCAGGTTCTCTTCTCACATCCTCAACACCTAAACACCTACCAGACTAGGAAATATTCACTGTTGAATGAATGAGCAAATTCATTAGTATATATTAGCTTCGTTTGCTTAAAGCCAACTCCATTCCTCAGACTTGGTGTGATCAAAAGAACCTGAAATTGTATTTTGTCTAAAGTGAAGGGGAAGCATTAATTTTCATGACAGAATTGAAAGACAATACATTTTTTAAATAAAAAAGGAATCTACAACATGGAAAATGGCCACAGTTTTCCCTTCAGGGATAGATCTGGCTTCATCTTTCTAATTCCAGAACACAGGCAACAAAAGACTAGTTTAAATTGAACAGTAATCCACAGTGAAATTGAATAATCCAGTTTCACAGATACCGACTCTGTTAAATGCAAAATCTGTGCATTAAATTGAAAATAACAAAAGAGCCTACAGTGTTTCTAAACTTCTATATTGGAAAGTCAAGGTCTTCTTGCACAAGTTGTGTGTGTGTGTGTGTGTGTGTGTGTGTGTGTGTGTGTGTGTGCAGTGTGAGTGGAACTTCCGCAGCATGTTTGTTCAACAACTTGGAAGAAACTCTACCAGAATTCCAAAGAGAAATGCCTAACTCAACTCAGGAAAAATCCAAGAACCATTTGTAACTACAAAGGAAGAAGAGCAAGTAAATAGAAATTAAGCAGTTCATTAATGAAGAGATATAGAACAACACACTTACTGTTTCATGCGCTGAGCCTCAGCCTTGTTTTCCAGACACATCTCATCAGTACAGGGCCTGGTTTCTATCCTAGGCAGCCTCTGCTGAGTCAGTTGTCTTCTTTGATGTTACATGACTACAAATAACAAAAAGCATTCTCAATAGAGCCATCATTTATCTAAGAAGAAAAATGCATATGTTTGTGGTGTGTATGAATGTTTATGTACATATGTACATACCTGCATGCATAGCTATTCATTTGCTTACTTACATCTTTACGGTAGGATAAAGAGAAATAAAGCTAACAGAAAAAGACCAAGCCAAATTTCTTCAAATACAGTTGTCATAAATTGATTTCAAAATCACATGCATATCATGTATAATTATAAAACTAAATTAAATTTTATAAAATGGTCCTAGAGATAAAATACAGGAAAATAACTGTAATTATATAATTGGTAGGATGTTGGGTACTGGAAATCAAACCATGGGCCTTACATATGACAAGCAAGTTCTGAATTGCTGAGTGACACCCCAAGCCCTGTAATTCAGTCTTTGGCATAACCATTTGGAAAGGAAGTGCTTCAAGAGACTTCAAAAACCTAGTAATTTTCTATATAGTCATAGTGGAATAGGTCCTAAGGGAAACAAACCATGAAATTAAAAATTATCTATTTTCAGTAATTATATTATTGCTGATACTCTGTTGCTATTAGGAGGCCATAGTGTGGCTTAGAAATAAATCTAATCAAAGATTACAATAATGTTACTAAACACTAAGATTTTGGAATAGAAAGCAAGAAATTTTGGTGAGTGAATGGATGGGTAGAAGGATAGAATAAACCAGTAAATAAGTGGTTTTAACAATGAGCAGAACATAATTTATAATTTGTTTATAATTCTGGCCAGCTATTGTGTTGCTCAAGTGAATACTTGAGTTAATATTTTTATGAGTATTGTAAGGGATAACAGGTATGTATGAGCTTAGTAAACAGCAAAGCTATGTAAAATCTTAGATAGTTTGTATGTTAACTCAGGCTACAGTACAAATATATGTTGAAGCAATCCTCAGTCAGGAAAGACTATTGGGACTATGGAATGGGCACCATGTTGACTTTGAAGATCCGGTGTGATTCACTTAGAAAGTCAGTCTATCCACTTGAAATGCAACCTTCTCTGGGTTAAAATGAGATAGTTTTTGGGTCACCTCCTGTTAGTGGTTCCTCTACTTTATAAGCATCTAACCTCAGAAATGCTTTCAGGAATTTGAGCAATTCTGATAGCTGTTTGCACTACTAGAACTTCCAGAGGAAATCTATGTGCCAGAAGAGTCCTTTAATTTATACATAAACCAAGGATTTTTAAAAAAGATAAATAGGGTTAGCCAGGTGGTCATGGCACATGCCTTTAATTCCAGTACTCGGGAGGCAGAGACACTCCAAAGCTACAGAAAAACCCTATCTCAAGAACCCTACTGAACAAACAAACAAACAAAATCCCACAAAGAAACACAAAAACAAAAACAAAAAACAAACAAGCAAACAAAAGGCCAATAAGGTTTTACTATGTAGCCCTAGCTGGCCTTGGATTTAATATTCTGTCCTAGCCTCCTGTGCTAACATCATTAGTATATCTCACCACATCTATCAGGAAGTAAAAAAATCGTTGTCTATATGCTTTAGTCTTAATATTTTTGCTCATGTAACCATGTATGTCTACATTGTATGCAAAACTTGGCTCATTTTACCAGGATGAGACAATTAAGAGAAAAATAGTAATGGAGTCCCCACTGATATCTTTCTACAATCAAAACTCCAGTCAAGACACTCTATGTGGGATGGCCTTTCCAAGGATCAACTTCCTTGGCCATGACCTCCCTTCAACACATCATTTTCAGTGAAAGCTTGGTTTCCAAGAGTATCAGGAACTGAGAAGTCCTGGAGTGGATCTGAGTGAATGTGTGCTTTTTGAAAGGGCCCCAAGGCCTAAGACACAAGGAAATTGGCAAAGTCTTCCTCTTAACAGGCTAGGAATTGACTGTGGATGTTGGCAGTGTGTGCAAAAAAGTAGCAACTGCAGCTTCTTTCTTCTGGATGACTACAGTCTTAGATTGCTCCCCTGTAGACGCCTCTACTAAGACTAGCTAACTCCTCATCCATGCACTGTCGCAAAGAACTCCCAGAATGCCCAGCTGTCCTGCAGTTGGTGCCCTCCATCAGTACAGGCTCAGTCCATGCAAAACCAGCTTTTCTATATGTGTGTTGCAGTGTGTCTGTACTTCCGTATTTTCTTCTCACTTCTGTCAGGTTTCCAGGATCAAGCCTTGCTGGACCCAGCTTGAGAAGACAGACAAGATACCAGTACTTTGCAGGAATTTCCGGGAAATGCCTACTGTTCATATCTGGAGACTCAAGAAGTTTCGTTGCTCACAACGAATTCCATGCATACAATGTGGAGGAGATCTTAAATGAAATCCTTTTACTTGAAGAAAGACTCCAACTCCCAACTGTCCCAGCTGGTCTTTTGTTTAAACCACTGGAAGGATGCAGCATGGGTTATTTTTAAATAATCTTGTTCTTTGTATCATGCAAAGCAGTACAAAAAATCAGAATGAGCCTGCTTGTGCTAGCCATCAATTAAAAATACAAATTGACTGAAAGACTACACTGCTTAGGCACTTTTCCTAAGCCTTTTCTCTCTGTGTATTTCAGTTAAAGATAACTCTTTAGGTTTTGCTCATACTTACATAACCCAGAAAACACACACACACACACACACACACACACACGCATGCACTACTCCCTCATTTCTTTATGAAGAACTGAGTTCACATCATGCTGGGCAGGAAAGGGAATAGAAGGTCTTCTAATTTCGAAGTAAGTCATTAAGGAAAACTGTAGATGAACCAAAATACAATGCACACTAGTGAAAGCTATTTCTTTTTAATAAACAGGTTATCTGCTTTCAAAAATATCAATCCTCACACACACAAAGTTGTATTTTAAGATTAAGAAAAAATGATTTTCTGATGATATGAAATCTATCAGTTCCCCTCTTAGCTAAACATAGTGATTCAGAATCATCTTTCATTCTTTCCTAGTACTAAACTGTTCACTTAGCTCAGAGATACCTACATCAGCCATCTGCCACACCGATCTCCACTTTCAGAGGTGGTCTGATAAGGCTACAAGAAGTGCTGTTCTCGTGTTTCTTTTGAGTATTTAAACCCAGAATCCAACATATGCTTCCACTGGTACTCATCTGCATTTACTAATTTATACTAATAAGTGTATCTCTAATTGCTAACCAAAGAAGCTTTGGGAGGGGGATACACATCTTAATCTTATTTAAAATGAAAGTCTTAAAATCATCACGTGTGTGTGTGTGTGTGTGTGTGTGTGTGTGTGTGTAGTGAAGAGGACAACTTGCAGGAGTGAAGTTCACTACTTCTACTGTGTGAATCTCACTTGGGTTCTTCTTGGTACAGTCTTTATACTCTGAGCCATCTTGACAGCCCCCAAAGGAAGATTTCTTTACCCTGAAATGTTAGTTCCACACCTAAATCTATGGACTCCATCTTCTTCACAAAACAACTAGTTTTGGACCCCAAGCCAAGTGCATGCCCTGCACATCTACCACTAGGTTATATCAGCACCTCCTGATAGTTTGGATATTCCACTTTATATCTTCACAGAACAAAGTGCTTCTGTCAGATACTAAACAATTATTACTAAAAATTTTACATATTTCTTGTCAAAGAATCTTCCCCCTCTCAATTAGGATGTAAATTTTTATATTGGACAGTTACTGCCATAGCATATTACATATAAAATAAATAATTTAATAAGTACTTTTAATAAGAAAAAATAAACTACAAACTCAAATTTCCCAAGTATTTGACTTCTTTAAATTTCTGGTTGTCACCTTATGTCTCTTTTAATACCTTGCCTTTTTTGGGGGGAATTCAGACAGGGTTCCTCTGTGACTTTGGAGGATTCCTGGAACTAGTGCTTGTAGACCAGGCTGGTCTGAAACTCACAGAGATCCTCCTGCCTCTGCCGCCCCAGTGCTGGGATTAAAAGTGTGCACCACCACCGCTGGGCAATACTTTGCCGTTTAGTCAATTGTTCAGGAAACCTAAAGTACTGTGAGGTTGATGTTTAAATTGGAAGATTTACAGAATATTGTCATTGCCTGCCACTCTCTCCATGATGCACTGGCATCAGGAGAGTTTTCACCATGTTGCAGTCATTTGCGACACTATTCAAATGTGAAGGCATTTTTCTATGGGGAAACTTACAGCTAAGGTATGAGCAGGGTCTGTTACGTGAGTGAATTCAAACACTGCCCATCCCTACTTCCATCCGCAGGAGCCTCAGGTGGAGTAACCCCATAAAAGGTATAGGGAAATCTTCCTGGGACTGATCGCACTCACTCCTTCCTGCTCTTCCCGTGCTCGGGTCATTCACCATTTTGACAAGTTTTACATCAGCATTTGTGTCTGTTCACCAGAGACGCATGCACACTCATGAATTATTTTGTCAGAACTTTGCCCTCATGTCTTATTTGAATCACGATAATGAAATTCTGAAGGGGAATATACATCAGTTGGGACCAATATAAAAAGACAGTACTAAATGATGATTTGACTCAAAATAGGCATTTATGACCCTAGTTATTTGAAGTCCTAACTCAAGTTTTCACAAGCTTGCCAGTCCCCCCCTAAAGTGAGAAAAGAAAAGTATCTAGCCACAGATTTGTTCCCCTTTCATATATACACATTACATTACTATATATCTATATCTATATCTATATATATATATAGATAGATAGATAGAGAGAAATACTAATGCATATATACACATCTGTATATACACTGGATGAATTTCTCATAGGCAGTCAGTACACTGACATTTTTGTTGTATTATTCAGTTCTTTGATTACCTTGGGATGCTTGGCTTCATTTAATTACATGTTCATAATTCAATAACTATATTCAGAGAGAAAAAATCACCAAGCAGATGTCTTCTACTCAAGGAATGTCATATTTGTTCTGCAGATTCAAAGCAACTGTGATGGTTTAACTGGAAGAATCAAAGTTAGTGGAATTATGCAGCCTCTATGCCTTTGCTCAAACAATGTTTTGTCTACACCACCAATAATATTCTATTTTGTTCCTGAAGTCGCTTCCAAATTGGTAGTACCTAAGCATCTTTGTCTACATAGCTAGCATGCTCACTGAACAGCAGATATGCACAGGTCACTTTCATAGCCACCACATTCCTCTCTTATTTTTTAATGTGTAGTTCACACTTTTCAGAAATGGAATCTTCTTACACAAAGAATCACACATAATAAGACTTACTTAAATTATTTTTACCAGTTGGCTCTGCTCTGGCTTGTTTCTTTGAATTTGAAGTTCTGTCCTTATATTTATTTTTGTGAATATGTCTTATTTGTCCCATTGTTATTGTGAAGACACCTAGATGATTGTGCTGTTGTCTGTATTGTGGTAAAATCAAAGAAGAATGTAAACAAACTGGTCAAATTTTCAAAATTGTTTTTATGTACTTTATAAACTACAGTGTAGGAATATATATATATATACATATATATATATATGGATCCCAGTTAAGTGCAATAATGCACAATTGTGTTCATTCTTTAACACTGTTTCAACAATTAACAACCCAATTGCTTCAAGCTGAGAGATTATAACCATATTGACTTAACATACAAAATAAGAACATGTAAGTAGTTTATGCTTGTACTAAAATTATAAATACTGTCATTGTAGTATAAAGTGCTTTTATAGAAACATACTTATGTTTCATGTTAATGGATGTAACTGATATAAGTATACTTTTTCACAAAGTGATGATTATCTTTGAGACTATGTAAAAGGAAGACCCATGTCCCCTTAGTTATTAGTACCAAGTTGGAAAACACTCTAACTCACTATTTTAAAACAGAAGGGTAACATAAGTTTTTTGACTGTCCATTATAAGAAATATTTTCTAAAAAGTAGTGCAACTATTTTAAACTATAGGATCATTTTATGCATTCACTTTTTGGTAGTTTACTAATATTGGAATGTTTTTCAAGGAAAAGGAATCTGTGAAATAAAAAACTTGCCAATGAATTATCAAGTTCCAAAATAACCAGGATAGAGGATTCTATTAGACAACCCTGATTACATAGAGGAAACACCCAAGCATGAAGAATGACATGGTTGTGTGTTGATAATGTGTTGTATGAGTCCCTGATGGAATCCTTCCTCTCTTCATCTAATGGGGTCTTCCAATCAGTACTCTATCATGAGTACTGATTACCATTCTCACAGCAATGCATACATTTGTTGATTTAGCTATTCTTATTATTTTATTACAACAGTCTAGTATTCTTGCCTGCTTCCTAATGGTTTGATGTTACAAAGCAGCCAATTCCATTCAGCCTAGTTACTAGTGATAAATTCTTATATCTGGGTAAAAAGTGACTCCATAAGAGTAAGAAGTTATTCTGACAATAAAGGAGCAGTGATTATCTTTGTAGCCATGCCACAAACTGAATGTCAGTTTCGTTCTTACAAATTTACAAAAATAGTTATTTCTCCTCATGCTAGCTAGTATGAACGAAGTCAAAGTGGTTTTGTTTTTTAAATGCATCATATGATTTTCAATAATTTTTTTTGTTTTTTCTTGAAACCTATGTTCCCTAATATAAGTATAACTATCTGATGTCTTCTGGTTAGTCTGCTGCACAAAACCCATTCTCTGCTTTTCACTTTCGGCTTATGTGCGTATTTACTCCCAAATGGATGTATTGTAAGCTATCTTAAGTTGCATATTTCTTGAGTCTGGGCTTGAAGTCATTCACATGTAAAACACTGAATGACAAAATACTCACTGTCTCAATGTGTTGTTCTATACAAGACAGACAGCTTTATCCTCTTAGCTATACTTCTAGTAGTTTCTACAAATTTGTAGTTTTGTTTCTTCCATGGAATTCAATTACTCCTTTACAGAGCGAAACCATCATAAATCCTTCACTTTTTAAAATGCATTTGTCTTTTTTCCTTTGAATAAATTCACAAAGTTCATTGATAGCCTCCTCTGCTCAGTAAAGCCGGAGTGCAGCCAGTCTCCATTGACTTGGTTTTCTTATTATAGATCATGATTTTCTGTTTGTTTTCATGTTTCCAGAGTTTGTGTTAAACTGGGGATTTATGCAACAGTAATATTCCTTCTAGTTTCTGGGTTTTCCACCAGGTTTGTTTGTTCAATGTCTTGTCTTGAATTAAGCTATGGTATCTGTCCTCTACCAGTACAGGTGAGGTTTGCACTCACTGTATTAGTGAATACAGTTCCCTGGGGTTTGCATTCCAATTCCCATTCATCCCTATCAAGTTTACCACTTCACAGCTGATAAGGCTCCAGGATTTCACTATCTGGACAAAGCTGTCAAGATTTTTGACGGTTCTTGTGCAGATATAATTATTTTCCTCACCAATAAAGCTGGGCGGTGGGTACAGGAGTAGTGTCAGGCAAGGACAGACTTTCTAGTTCTTATCCTTATACTCTCCTCAATTTGTCTTCTTCTGTTATCACTCCTTCACTCCTTCCCCCATTTCAGTTCTGCGAAATGACTCACTTTATCTAATTTTAAGCTTTGCTTTTTAAAGGCAGGACTCACAGATACTTAGTGACCACATAGGCAGAAGTTTGTCTTCTGCAGCAGTGGGGGATTTCTCTGAAGTACTTTTTGCTTCTTACAGCCCAGCAAGGTAAGGTAGATAAGATGTTCCTGATGCAGATTGTATTCTATTTTATTTCTTAGTTCCACTTTCAGAAATGATGCCATGACTCTGTTTCCATTAGCTTTGACAGCCATGTTAACTACACACATTTTGTGAATAACACCTGTGTGGTGGTTTGAATGAGATAGACTGTCTACTAATTTTGTCCTGGATTCTAAAACCATTGAAGAGAGTTGTGCAGCCTCCCTGGGTGAAGTGGTCTACACAGCTCTTTTGCTTATGTAAATTTTGTCTCCTGTCTCTTTTCATCTTCCATATTTTCTATTATTTTATTTAAATACATTTGAAAGGATTGTTTTTGGGGGGAAAGAAAAAGGTTTATTTTGCTTGTACTTGAATATCATTTTCATCATCTTATTATCAATGGAACTGTGTTTCAGCTGACAGCCTGTGGGAGTCTGTTCTATCATTCCACCATGTGCAGACCAGGGATGGAATTTAGGTCTTCAGACTTGGAAGAATGCAGCAACTTTTCCCACTGAATTATCTTACTGACTCTGATGTTTTTACCTATTTTCCAAGTTTCAGGTTAGCATGCAGATCTAAATTCAAATTCTTTTGTTTTTTAGGGAACCCTCATGTTTGTCCAGCTATACAGATGAAGCAGTAAAGCACGAGCCTGTAGGTTATAGATTTCATTACATTTTCAAGGACATTCTTAGCTTCAGAGAAAGCTTGTCTTCTAGTTTCATGTTTTTGTTTTGGGCCTCTGCATTCTTTCCTTAATTTTAAAAAATCCTGGTAGTACACTAAAAAAAACCTTTCATAATATTTTATATGACTTTCCTAAGTTTTTTCTTCAGCTGTCATAAAAAACAGTGTCTTCAGATTACAATTAAAGATCTTTAGAGATGTGTTTTGTAATATTTTCCTTCCCTTCCTCCCTCCTTCACTCCCTACTTCCCTCTCTGTTGCTGTCTCTCTGTCTCTGTCTCTCTCTGTGTCTCTGTGTCTCTGTGTCTCTGTCTCTCTCTCTCTCTCTCTTTCTTTCTCGATGGGGTCTCACTCTGTAATCAAAGTCAGCCTGGAACTCATTATGCATCTCAAGTTGACCTAAAACCTGTGGATGATTTTCTGCTTCAGTACCCTAAATGCGGTATTACAAGCATGATCCACCATGCCTGGGAAAATTCTGGAATTTTATAAGTAGAAAAATCATACATTTATAACATTTATTCACTTGTCTCATTTTTGCTAACTATAATTTCCTAAACAATATATTACACTAGCTGAGTCATCCAGAATCTTGTTAAATAATTAGAGTGATTGCATTCTAGTCCATTCACAGTTCTAATGAGAATGATGTGTATTTCTTTTTTTGGCTTGGACTCTGTGTTTGGAATAGCTGTCAGTCATAAGAATGTCCTACTTTTATAGTAGAGTAATTTTTAGTTATAAATAAATGCAAAATGTTGCCAACAAATTTTTTTTACTCTTGAGATGACTGCTAGGTTGTGACAAAGAAACTGCTTTATTTTTTTTATTGATCAAGTGACACCAGTTTTATGTCATGGATAGGGGTCTCCTTCAACCAGAAGCAGTGGTCCTAGAATGACAACTCATGCCATAGTTTGTGGCTATAAGAGAAACATAACTCTTGCCATTATTCTGTGGAGCAAGATTTTTTTCTCAAAGAGAGAAGAAAGAGCAGGATCCCTCAGTCCTGGACTTCAGTACCAAATCCTGCTAGTTCTTTCCTGCAATTGATGCAGGATGATTATCTGTCTGTATCCCCTTCTTGAGGCAAATTAAACACCTTGGGGTCTTGGTCATCAAAAGATGGGACTGTGACAAAAGATCTATGAGAGCTTAGTCTAATCCCAATACAAAAGAAGAGATGAAGCCTTTAACAGGGAATGAAACTAGGAAATAAGGCAAGACAGTGGTTTGTGGGTGTGCATTTTCTCTTTGTAAGGAAATGTCTCTGGTCTGAGGATGCACTCTTTTTTTTTTCTTTTTTGGTTTTACGAGACATGGTTTCTCTGTATTATTTTGGAGGCTGTCGGTCCAGCCTAGCCTCGAACTCACAGAGATCTGCCTGCCACTGCCTCCTGAGTGCTGGGATTAAAGGCATGCGCCACCACTGCCTGGCTCTGAGGATGCACTCTTAATTCATGGTTCAGTAGTTAAAAGATGGTACCCATAAAATTGGTTTTATCAGATTTTAAGTGTTGAACTATTTTGCATTCTGAATATTCAAGTGTTGCTGCAACAGACTAAATGCTTTGTCCCCAGCTTACCCATCCATATGCTATAATCTATACTCTAATGTGAAAGAATGAAGAGATGGGGTCTTATGCAGGCAATTGGTACTGAATGACATGAAGTTAGAGCTCTCCATGAATGGGGTTTCAATTGTGTCAAGAGTCCTGAGACAACTTGCTCATCTTGTTACTATGTGAGAAGACACTGAGAGGAAATATCTGTATCAAATAAACATAGCATCATCAATTCATGATGACCTGTGATATCAGTTCCTTCACCGTGTTCTTCTCATTCTCCATAACTTTAAGAGATAAATTTTGGTTACTTATAAACCATGTAAACTCTGGTAACTTGTTATAGTAGTCTGGACTAACACATACACACATTCACTCACGTATATATATCTGTGTTTGATCTATTTTCTTCTATTAAAGTTTCATTTCTGTATTCATGTAGTGCTTTGATATATGTTGAATATCTCAGTAATTGAATTTTAGTGATTTTATCATTTAAATTTTTTCTTATGACACTTGTGGCTCTTAGATTTTAAAATAAATAGTGCTCTTTTTTTTCTCCTGGAAGAATGATGTAAATGTAGTTGTCAATCTTTTCCCATTCAAACATTTGCCCACTATTTCTGTTGCTGTTTTTGAAAACATACAAATAATTTATATATTACATTTGGTTTTGTTAAAAGGAGACCAATCCATACAATGATAGAATCTTTTCAATAGTTACATAATAGTTACAATAATTTCACAATATGAATGAAATATATCTTCTTTAATTTCTTTATTTGAATTAGTAGTCATATGAGATCTAAAAAGATTTGACTATTTTGTCAGTTTACTTTACATTAGAAACAGTGAATATTTATCCACGTGTGTTGGTGCACACCTTTAATACCAGAACTCAGGAGGCAAAGACAGGTGAGTGCTTGTTAGTTCAAGACCAGCCTCGCCTACTTGGTAAATTTCCTGTCTCAAAATCAAACAAACAAACAAATAACAATTCCCCAAAACAAACACAGCAAAAAAACCTCACTGAAAATCTTGTATAAATTACATTGGTGTATTTATTTCTGGACTTATAAAATAAGTTTACTGAAGTACAGAGACAGTAGTATATATATGACAAAAACTTTTGTACAAGTTAGCAGTAACAGATCTCCATCAGTAAATATGAGGGTTATCATTTCTTTATATTATCTTTGTTTATTAATTGTATTGCATTACCAATAAAAGGTAGCATAACATTTTAGTATAATTGTTATCCCCATCTCTAATGATGGACTATTATTTAATCAATTTAAATTGGTCACTTTTATGCATTTATGTTTTGAGGGATTTAATAATTAAAAATAATCTTGTGAAATTACTTCATTTTTCTATAAATGTAAGGAAACATTATTGTTCAAAAAATAAACTTTTTACTGTATGTATTGCCAAAATTCCTCATGTGAAAATTATTTCATGATATTTTTTCATAACTTCTAAAAGATCCATTATATTAGGTATAATTTATATATTTAAAACAAAGCAACATTGCACAGCCGAGTATTTTCTCACAGTTTGATCAGACCCAGAAATTCATGACTTAAACCAATACCTTTCCCCACTGCTTCCCTTTATTCACGCAAGCTACCCTTCTCTATGACCAAAGGTAAGCTCAACTTTCATACCAAGAGTTACATTAGCTAATTTTTAAACTAATTTATTTAACTTAAAAACAATCTTATTTATATACCAATCCCAGTTCCCTCTCCCTCCCATCCTTTCATTTACCCCATCATCCCATCCTCCCATTCACACCTCAGGGAGGGTGAGGCCTCCTATGAGGCATCATCAAAGTTTGCCACATCATTTCCAGCAGGACCAAGCATCCCCCCTGAGTTGTACCTAGGCTGAGAGAGTATCCCTCCATAGGGAATGGGCTCCAAAAGCACATTCATGCTATTTTTAAATGTTCATGCATGTATCTGTAAGTGGAACAAAAAATTCTTGTTGTAGTACAGAATCAACTTTCATATTAATAAATATTGAATATATTGATTTTCCATTTTTTCTTCCCTGATTTATCTGTCCTTTTACACAATGCCACAATGCCTTGACTACTCCATATAGTGTTCAGTAATTTGGAGTTTTGACCATCACTTCTCTTTTGTCTGTCTGGCACTGTCTATGTGCCATATACTGAAGGCAGTATCTCTTGCCACACCACCCTCTTCCACTGTCCTGCATGATCATCTATTTCCCCACATCATTTCGATGAGGTGTCAGCAGTATGTCTACTTTTGCCATTCCTTTGCTTTTGCTATTTCCTTAAAAATGTTTTCTGTTGTTTTTCATTTGTGTTACTCAAAAGCCTTACTTGATGCCATAGATGTGTCTTCTTCTTCTTCTTCTTCTTCTTCTTCTTCTTCTTCTTCTTCTTCTTCTTCTTCTTCTTCTTCTTCTTCTTCTTCTTCTTCTTCTTCTTCTTCTTTCTTCTTCTTCTTCTTCTTCTCATTTCCTGATTCATGTTTCCAGCAGCCTTTGAATGTTTACAATGGGGTCCATCGATCATGGAAATATTTCAGCCATCATTTCTTCAACTATAACAAACACATTTCACCCCTATGTTTCATTGATATTAAAATTCTAAATTTAGACCTTCAAAATGTACTAAGTATCTTTCATTCTTCCCTTTCTGTTTGTTTTTTTCTCATGTATTCATTCTTCCTATTTCTTAGGAATTATCATTCATATAACTTTCTCTGTCTATGGTAACTCTTGCTACTAAATTAATTCATAATTTTAATGATTATAGTTTTAAACATTGAATCTAGGCATACGAAAATTTTGATTATTTTAGTTTACTATTGAAGTTTTCCATAATTGTATTAGTAATATTTTTATTTACATTTGGTAAAAAAATACCCTTAAACTTTTATAGGAGCAAAGTACTTTACCATTTGGAATGAACAGCCTGGCTAGTATCCAGGCCCAGAGCGAGGCTCAGAGTTGACCCATCCTGTCATCTACCCCATCTAGGACTTGTTGGAGCTGGTGAAGGCAATTGACCTGTGGAACAATACCCTCAAGATCTCCAAGATACATAGCAATAACAGGATATCCCAGAGGAGTTCCAGTGATGATGATGATCCAGTTATGACAGTGTACCAGAAACCAGAGGCCTTGAACCAGACCAGTAACTCATTGCAATAAACATTTGCCAGTAAAACTGATGGGACAAAGAGGTATACTATATGGCACACTGAAGCCTCTATTGCTACCAGGACAAATGAAGAGGTGTTAGAGAAGCAGGAGAAAGAAAAGAAAAGAGATTTTTCGGTTGTGGTGGGGTTTTTTGTTGTTGTTGGGTTTTTTTGGTTTTTGTTTTTTTGTTTTTTTTTTTTTTTTTGGTTTATGGAGACAGGGTTTCTCTGTATTGTTTTGGAGGCTATTCTGGAACTCACTCTGTAGACCAGGTTGGCCTGCCTCTGCCTCCCAAGTGCTGGGATTAAAGGCATGCACCACCAACACCCCCACCTCCCCCACCTATTTTTTTGTTATTGTTGTGTTTTGTTTTTGTCTTTTTCTTTTGTTCGATTGCTTGCTTACTTTGATTTGTTTCCTGTGTGTGGAGGGGGGTGTCATGGCAGGGATGAGTGGAGGATAGGGGAGACCTGGAGGTGAACAGAATTGGGGTGCATGATGTGAAACTCCCAAAATGTCACTAAAGAAGTTATTAAAAAATTTGACTTTAGGTTTAGTTGGGTAAATTTTATAGTTGTTTCATAATGGTAATTGGATGACATCATTTCGTGGGCTTTAGACATCTATGTAAGTACAATGAAAAGAATCTTATTTTTGAAGTAACATGTACTTGGTAAAAAACAATCCTTTATATTGTCATATTACTATGACCTGCCAATATGTGATTCTTTGCTATATGCTACATCTAGTATTTGAGGACACTTTTAGCAGTACAAACATCTCAGCTTTAATATTAGACATTTTCCACTTCTATACTGTAAAATTTATTTCTCTAAAATTTTCTCCTCTTTAGCTCTTTGGATGTGTTTCATAGTATCCAAATAATCTATTCTTAGTTCTCTTACATGTTTGAAATTATTCTTGTGTTTCCTGTATTCTAACATCTTGGCCACTATTAACTGTTACTATCTTCAGGTCTGTCAGTGATCACATTATCCATTCTCAAGATTTCTACAATTTTTCTCATGTTAATATTTGTTTCACTTCATTTTATTCAGCTTTATTATTCATCCTTTAACAAATTTAGTTCCTCATGTTTAGAGCATTCCAACTAAATCTGCTAAGATCTGTTTTCTTCTATGATGTGAATTGACATTCAGATGCTGGTTTTATTTTGATCTATTTTTAAGTCATATTGAGTGTCCTAGGATATTGATTAATATGGTTATTTTGAGGTCTGGAGCTCAATTTTTCTTTTTTTTTTTTTTTGCCTTTTCGAGACAGGGTTTCTCTGTGGCTTTGGAGGCTGTCCTGGAACTCGCTTGGTAGTCCAGGCTGGTCTCAAACTCACAGAGATCCGCCTGCCTCTGCCTCCCGAGTTCTGGGATTAAAGGCGTGCGCCACTAACGCCCGGCCTGGAGCTCATTTTCTATACCCCTACCTCTACTATCTTCATCCTTACTTGACTAGCTTTCTCATTTGTGCAGATTAGCAGTTATCTTGAGCTAACACTAGTGTAAAATTAGGCCTTATAAGGGTCTTTAAGGACTCCCATGTTGTTATATTTTTGCAGGAAGTGATACTCAGATCTTGAAACAGGGTGTAATTTGTTTTACCTTCCACTGGTAATGGTATGCTTTTTGCCTTCCTAACCAGTAGGCTCTACTCTTAACTTGGATCATTGCACCCCATTCTCTGTCTAGAGTCAGAGAATTGGCTTTGATTTGCTATCTGGTAAAGAGCCAGCTATTCCCTGTGGTATTGCATGATTTGAGTTCTCACCTTCTCTTTGCCAGAGTCCAGCAAGCATATAGATTATCTACTGCTTAGAAGTTGTTTTCTTGATGATGCACAATGCCAGTCACCTGATTTTAAGTCAGACAACAGATGTTAAACAAATTTTAATCTTTTTTCTACCTGTTGTCTATCATTCTTCCATGTTCACAATAAAATGCTCCATTTGCTAAGGAGCAGAGGTAATGCATCATGTTGGTCAGATGTCAGATCCTTATACCCAGAGTTTTGAAGGACACATTCAAATGTCTCAGTTCTCTTGGTTTACAGACACAAACACACAGACCGCTTATGCACACATATATCTGTGTCTGCATCTATGACTTTTTTATTTGTATAAAATAAATGTATATATACCCAGTGGATGTATATGTGCATATGTAAGGTAGGGTCCTCTCAGCGCAGGATACATTGTCATTAGTTTAAATCCACAGGAATCAAATCAATCACATTGTTTTCTGTGTGAATTATCTCCTCTTCAGACACCAATGACCAGAGCCTTGTAGTGATCCCTATCACCTCCACTTTGGTGCCAAAGTGGTACTTGAATTGGAATTAAGTAATCCTTATAGCTGACAAGATTAGCAGAATATGTGGCTGAATTACATTGCAAATCAAAGTCTCTTAATTTTTATTTTCACCAAAATGATACTTAACATGCAAAGTAAATATTTTTTTCTTTCAAAATGCATGCCAGCTATTTACTAATGAATGCTTTTAAATCGATTGCCTGAGCCTTAAAACACAGAAAATTACATTTTCCCACTATACCTATGGAGAAAGAGGAACAGGTAAAGGTTAGAGGCCAGAAAAGTAAAAGCTTTATTTAAAAACTGGAAAAAAATATTTCTTTTGTTAAACTAGCATCTTCTACTTGTAAATCTTCAATTATTAATCAGGTAATGGTACTAAGTGCCACCTTAAAGGGTCTATGAAAGATGTCATTCTTTTCATAATCTTGGGGAATATCTGGAAATGTCCTAATTCAGAATAGAAATGAATTGAAGAGAAGAAACACGGGAAAACAAAACCATACTCAAATGGAAAGGGTTGTACATGGGAAGGGATGTACATGAAAAGGGTTGTAAATGAAAAGCAATGTGTATGGAAAGGTTTGTAAATGGGAAGGGATGTATATGGAAAGAGTTGTAAATCAAAAGGGATGTATGTGGAAAGGCTTGCAAATTAAAGGGATGTATATGACCTGTGCCTTTTACTTTATATTCCAGGAACCTATTCTGTTTTTCTCTTGATAAGTTCCAGATGGCATTTTTACAAGTGCATGTAACAAGTAAAGTGTGTTACATTCTGATGGCGGTACAGGCTACTTAACAAATCTGTATGGACCACATTCACAGTATTTGCTGTATTTTATTATTTAAAGTTCCAAATTATTTATTTATTTACTTTTTATAATGCTCTTTCTTTTTGCTTTTTTTCTGTCTTAAATAAGCCATACATTCTATTCTTTCATCAAATGTGATGTCCAAACTCTCTGGTACACATTAATTTTTCAGCCCTTTGGATAGAATAAGATGGGCAGCTTCACTGTAAAGACATAATCACTGGGACTCTCCATGTTCATAGGCTGGAAATTGGACATCTGACCTTACCTTTAACTCCAACAGCTTGCTTTGATTGGTTGGCTCCAGATAATGATCCCTGGATGAGGACTTTGGAATGTGACATCGATTAGATTTTTACATTTTTAGCATGTGTTTTTGTTTCAGAGCAGAATCTATAGGGTCCTCTTCTCCCTAGACCTTCATTCTTATACCTGGAGATAAGAATGGCATGTATTTTTTTTTTAGCATTTCATGTTCTGTGTACTTATCTTTGAATAAATAAATATTATAATAATTGGTAATTTTTATTAGTTATCCTCCTTTATCCTGACTATCTGTTAGCAGAGCAGACCAAGAGTAAATTAATGAATGGATGCATGGATAAATGAATCAATGACACAACAAAGAAGAACTCAAACACATCCGTCAAACAGCTTTGCCAGCCTCCATTTAATAGTAAGAATCCTGCTCATTTTCCTTCCAGTAAGGAACAATATCAGGCTGTTCCTCCTGAGCTGCCACAAAGGCCACTAAGTGATGAGATGTGAAAATTGTTGCCTTTCTGATACCAAAGGCCAAAGTCATATCATCCAAAGGTTGCCTGTTCCTTTGACATCAAAGGCTGAATCTTCTATGAGCTGCCACATATTGTCTTTTCTCTTCCAAGTTTATTATTTTGAAAGCACTAACACATTAATTTTACTGCCAAAGACTTGTGTTCTTGTGATTATTTTCAAGTTCTTTGCATTCATCTGTGTCAGTGGCTCGAGCTGGAGCTCTGGAAAGCTGGTGCTCAAGGAGGACTCCCAGGGTGCAAGTAGGAAGGCACACTTGAGGTGTCAGGAAATCCTGTTTAGTTCGAGTCTTATCTTGGTGCCCTGCTGCCCTTCTTAAACAAATGTATTGGGCGTTTGCACTCTACTGCTGCTTCATAGCCCAGTCTCTAAAATAGACTTCTCTAATTTTGTCTGTGAGAGAGAGAGTTTACTTAACAAATGATCCTATATTGCCTTTTACAGGGAAGGTTGTTAACCTGGATTATTGTACTCAGAGAGAACATCCCATGTGAACTACTCACAGCTTTTAACACCCACTTCTCTCCTCTGCTTGCCGGCATGTTCATGAATCAGGTGCCGGGCTGTGAGCACATAGTGCTGAGTAAACAGCAGCATGCTCACAGTAACCTGCATGCATTTTTGAACTGTGCCACTCTGATTGAATGAGACTGTCATGGGAAGTGACTGACGTGCATTTCCAGGGGAGAAATGTGTAAAATATCTCATTTAATTGTATTGCCAAGTTCCCCAATTGAAGTTGCCAGCTGTTGCCCTTTCGTCCAGTTCATTTTTAGTCTTCTCACAAGCATTAGCATAATTGTATGATTAATAGAGACAATGGCTTTTTATCACAAACATCCAGCAGTTGCAGAGCTAGAAATAGATATTGGTTGAGTCTTCAGAAACAGTAGACTAGTTCAAAGGGGTAGAGGTTGCAATATTGTATCATAAAGGTAGGGAGACACTGGCCTTGACCCATGCCCAAGAGAAGAAACTTATTTTAAGCCCCTAGAAAGATTAATTCTAACATCCATTACAACTCAGATGACTCACTCAGTCCATAGGTTAGGCAAATTCTGGCAAGATACCCATTGTGTGGTATTTTCAACTCTTCTTCCAGAAAGCCCGTCAGTGGTCCTCAGCCTCTTTCTTCTTTTCAGCTACATCTAAAAGGTCTTCATCTCAGTGGCTTCACATTTTACCTTTGTTTATGTTTTAAATGAGTCACATGGTGATCCCAAGAGAGCTAACCCACTGTATCAAGCAGTAAAGAAAGAAACAAACAAAAACCCCCGATCTTCCATTTTGAATGTTTTCATGCCAAAATTAATTTTTTCTTTTTTGAGTGTTAATGTTATTTCTCAGTAATCTACATTAAAAATACAATTGCTATACCCAGTGTCATAAAGAATAAGGTCGCCTCCACACATATAAAGATTTATTGGGATTCCAAGAGGAATGGCCACACCTTTGGCAAGCCTTCCCATGAACTGTAAACTTCCCATCACCCTTCTGCATCAGATAAAAGGTTTTCCTTACTTAGGTTGACTATTGCTACTGTATTGACCTTTATTAGAGTTCTGCTACTTACACCAAGCAGATGGGTTAAGTACTGTTTTTGCAAACACACAGAGAACACTTCCTAACTGTGCTGAGAAGGGTATATCAACTGGATTCAAACTTCACCAGAGAGACAGGAACATCAGTTGAAGCCTTGCTGCCTATGATTGGTCTCTGGGCAAGTCTGAGAGGCATTTTATTCATTCGTGGTTGACATGGAAGGGTCCAGCTCATGGTGGGCAGTGCCACCTCTGCTCAGGCGATCCTGAGCTGCATAGTAAAGAAGGCTGAAGAGGCCATGAGGAGCAAGCCGCAAGCAGCTTCCTTCACGACTGCTTCCCTTCCTATCTCCTATTTGCTGCTGAGATCCTGGTTTGGTTTTTTCCAGTTGAAGGAGTAAAAATAACCCATAAGGCAAATAAAGTCTTTCCTCCCTCAAGTCACATTTGCACAGTGTTTTTTATCACATTAATAGGGAAACAAAATAAGACATTAAGGAAGTATAGTGCAATGACTATGAAAATACATGTACGTAGAAGGCATATCTCTCCACATTGAAGAGCTATCTCTTCTAGTGTGGATCACATCATTTTTTTATACTTTTTTGAAGGAGAGGTCATACATGTAAGGTAGGAGTCAAAACTTCATGTCTGTTTCACAAAGAATAAATTATTAGAAAATTAGCACCATCAATTCAGAGAGCGAAAATGTAAAACTGTAATACTTTACCAACTCTCTTCCTTAAATTAATATTAGCTTTTGTCTGAATGTTTGCCTTTCACCCATTTCACTCTTTATAAAAGAGGCCTTACCTTCCGTCACCTTTTGATTATGAGATGGTGACAGGTGACAGGACAACATCAGAAAATGGGTCCTCAGTAAATACTGAATCCAAAAGCACTCTAATATTGGGTTGTCTAGTACCTGTAGCTGAGAGAAATAAATCTCTATTATTTAGAAGCTATTCACTCTTTGGTATTTTGTTTCAGCAACCTGATCCTACTAAGACATACTGAGCTACAGTTAATATTATAGCTTAGCTACAATTCAAAATAATCTCTCTGGAACATAATACATTTGTTATATAGTTATTTCAGTTCCAGAAGACACAGCTTAATTTCTAACGTAGCTAAGTAACTTGTATTCAAAATCATGATACGCCAGAGTTAACAACTGATGATTTTTAGATGGAACTGTTTGTAAGATTGAATTGGTTGCCAGCTAAACACTGAACTGAACTCCTGGAACCCAGTTGCAGAGAGGGAGGAGTGATGAGCAATGGGGTTCTGTGAAGCCCACAGAAACAGCTGACCTGAACAAGAGGGAGCTCATGGATCCCAGACTGATAGCTGAGAGGCCAGCATGGGACTGATTCAGAATCCCCTGGATGTGGGTGTAAGTGAGGAGGCCTGGGCATTCTTTGGGGCCTGGGCCAATAGATCAGCATTTATCCCTGGCATCCAGATGGACATTGGGAGCCCATTCCACATGAAGGGATGCTGTCTCAGCCTGGACACACGGGGGAGGGCCAAGGCCCTGTGGAGGATGATGTGACAGACTTTGGAGATCTCCCCTGTAGGGCCTCACCCTCCTTGGAGAGTGGAGTGGGGACTGGGTGGGGAACTGGGTGAGGGCTGAAGGGGAGGGGGTAGCAGGGGAGGGAGAGGGAGCTGGGATTGACATGTGAAGCAAGCTTGCTTCTCATTTAAATAAAAAATGTTAAAAAAGTAAAAAACAAACAAACAAAAAGATTGAATTGGTTGCAAACCATTAGTTTGCCATTGAGGAAACAGGGGTGGAGGGTGGGGGGATGCTCCTGATTTGCCTGCCCTAAGCCAGCCAGCCTGTCTTGGCAGTGAGGATTTGAGACCCTTTGTATCAGGGTGGTTGACATCTTTCTCGTCTCTTCCTCCCCTCTTTTTCTTCTTTACTGTGTGTGTGTGTGTGTGTGTGTGTGTGTGTGTGTGTGTGTGCATGCGCGCGTGCCCGCCCATATGCATGTGTATGCAAGGGTGTTTAAGTCATGCTTTTAGTTATCAGAGAACACCTTTTGAGAATAGGTGCTCTCCTCCTACTGGCTCCCTGGTGTAGCTCAAGTGGACAAGATTATGTTACAAGCACATTTACCTGTGATGCATCTCAACAGCCCGGGTTCTTGCATTCTATGGTGCTGCTTGGACCATAGTTCCTCTTGGACAGAGGAACTAATTCTGAGTGGCAACTGCTCAACTGTTTTGTCCAAAGAGATATGGTTATTTATACAAATGGAACAGTTGTGCATGTTTTAAAATACCTGAAGCTAAATGAATACAGGAAATTCTGGTGTACAATGTAACTTATATGTAGTATAGAATATAGGGTGTGGAAAACTTCAGGTAATACTGAAAGTATACTTCAGATTAGTACCTCTGTTCAGGCAGTAACTAAATAAACCTCACCGAACAGACAGGCCTGTGGCTTGCACTGTGAGTTTAGAATTACACAAAATGGATATTGTTCTTCTTGTTCTTGAGGTTCAACAATTACTTACTTACATGGGCCTTGGGCAATTTACTTCTAAAGTCAAATTCACTGCCCTTTCCTGTAGATAGTGATAATATACCTGCCTTTTACAGTCTTCTTTAAAAACAGGTATGAAGACTTGTTCTTGGGACTAGACTTTGTCCAAAGGTAATTTGCTTTCCTCTTCTTTCATTTATCTTTTTTTGCTGGAATTATTAATATAAAATTAACATCTCAGACTCATTCCCAATACTTTGCTCCCTGAGGGGACAATAGTTAAGAATCAATGATGGTCAGGGAATTCTGGAAATATAACTATTTTCCTCAAAAAATAATTACAAATCTTCATTTGTAACAGGACTGCCACATAGTCTTGAGGAATACAGAGAGGCAAGCAATGAATGAGTAGCTTCTGGGAGGCAGGTGAAGCATATTTGGTAGATTAATTTCCAATTCACCTCAGAAGAAAAGGACAAACCCCTCATTTGCCAAGATTCTAAAGAGATTCCCAGGCGAGTCCCTGCCAGCCCCACATCAGTCTTTGCTTTGAAGTATCCATTCCCCAGAGCTTGGTTTTCTTGCACAGGACCCAATCCTGTTATTGAGCTGCAAGAGCTCCGTAGGAAAATTCAGCTTCTTCCAGTGACATTCACAAGCCTGGTGTCCTCAGAGGGGTGGATGGTCTATGAGCTTATCAGCTAATCAATCTTTCTGTCTATCCTCCTCTTTGTCTTTAGCACAAAGAAGTTAGTGCAATTACCTCACCCACACCAATCACCTCACCTTAAACTGTTTATTCTCCATGGAGGGGTGTTTGGGAGCATGCAGCACTTTGGTGAGATATGCTTGTTTTGTGCATCTATCAATACTGAGCTTGACAGCCACTGAGGAGTAGTTGGCAATGCTGCCTTCCAAGCCGAGTTTTCCTTCACTATGGAGACTACCCTGAAAGTGAGGACCCAGGTTTCTGACCAGCTGAGTCCTGGGGGTATTTTGACCACTTCATACAGAAAGTTATGGTCTTATTGTGGAGCCCTGGACAGAAAGCCAACTGTCTTGGGGAAGGGGGGTTGCCTGAAACACTAGCCTACTGCAGAGGATAAAAAACGACTTTGAGATCCTTCCAAGATCAGTTAAAGATTTAACCACCAAATAAAGAGGAAACGAATTATTTTTGTTTGTTTGGTTGTGTGTGTGTGTGTGTGTCTTTTTCTTCTCTGAAGACTTTGAGCATGCCTTATTTTTCTTTCCCTTTACTTACTAGAAAGGCAATTGCCAGGGCGTGGACTGAAATTGACAAAAATATGTGACCAGCAATGAGGCAACTTTTGAGAACTCTGGAGATTACAGAAGTGACACCTATAACAGAAAAAAAGAATATAAAGCGTTTTGCTGTCTTAAAACAAAACAAAGAAAAACTTGATCCCATACATCCACAAGCACCCTCAGTTCACGCCCACCGTCCCCCCCCTGCGCGCTCCCCGCGCCCACTTCTTTAATGTTCACTTTTGGCCATAATTAGCACAGCCGCAGTAACGGTTCTTGGTGTTATCTTTATTGTATCCATCTGCTGGTTAAAGCGTGGAAACAGGAGAGTCAAGACTCCAAGTTAAGCCAAACCTTGGTTGCCTGGAAGCTTCTGTCACACTGAAGAGTTTAGTCAGCCAGACGCCTCCATCCCGCCGCTGGGCGCTCGCCTCCAAGAGGCTGCTCCACACAGCTCGCTTGCGGACGCGCGTCCTCGCCTCAGGCCTCTGGGCTCGGGCGGGCGCGCTGCTGCGCTGCTTTCCCGCAGGCGCGCGGAGCCCTCGGCGGCGGGGAGGCTGCGTCCGCACGTGCGGCGGCTGCGGGCTCACCTGCGTCGCCGGCGCTCGGCTCCGCCCTCCGCCCCGCCCAGGCGCAGCTGATTGGTCGCCGCCACGAGGGGGGCGGTCCGGGGGGGCTCATTAGCGATGCGGTCTCCTGGCTCAGCTTGGTAGTCCCGGACCCAGAGAGGATCTGGAGCTGCGGTCCTCACAGCGGGGACGGCGGGCGGCGCCGCAGGAGGCAATGGGGACGCGCGCCCTGTCCCACGGCCCATCCGATGTCCCGGCTCCATAGGGAACGGTGGTGGAGAAGATAGATTCACCACAGACCCACCACCCCCGGGGGAACCCACTGGTGGTGGTGCCCCGCCGTCGTGCCTCGCGGACTCGCGGGGTGAGGGAGAGGAGCGAATCCAGAGCGGAGGAGCTCGGAGCATGGGGACGGCGGCTGCGGGCGGCGGCTACGGAGCGCGCCGATGGCTCCCGTGGCTAGGACTCTGTTTCTGGGCGGCGGGGGCCGCGGCTGCCCGAGGTAAGAGCTGGGTGGATGGTGGTGCTCAGAGGAGCGGACCGAGGAGGAGCGGGACCCGCGCCTTCGGCTTGGGCTTCCCAAGTTGTGCTGGCTTCTCTCCCCGCGTGCGAAGCGCGACTCGGTGGGAAGCGGGGTGGAGGAGCTCCAGGGGACCACTGCCTCCCTATCCAAGTTTGCTATCTGCCTCAATCCTACAGGTTGCTGTGACCCGGGGGCCCTTCCCTTGAGTCTCAGTCGCTACCTGTTCTGTCTTTCGAACGCTCCCTCTTTGCTGCAGGCTGGATAGCTTGTCCTCACCACATCCTCGCTGGCCTCGGTCCTCTTCACTTTTCCTTCTTGGGCGAGCTCGTTCCTGGGTGGGCTCTCACGATGTTCTTAGGGAGTATGCAGGGAAAGAGGCAGGCGAGCGGGCTCCAGTAGAGACTGCGCTCCCCCTACCCCCTTCAGGGGAAGCAGCTGAGCTGGTCACTCAGCTCTGCGCCAAGCCCAGTACCCCTCGGGCGACCCTAGCTCTGGCTCTGAGCCAGCACTGGCTTTGCTTCACAGAGGCCGCGTGGATGCGGGAGCCCTGGGGAGCTGTGTGAACCCCGGGGTTTAACAGCGCCTGCAGTGCCCAGCCAGATAAGCAGTTGGCCAGAGGCTCCACTCCTGGCGCTTCCTCTCCCTACTCGGTGCTTACTCCAGCTAGGAAGCTCGGGCCTCCCCGAGCAGCAGGGAGATCTAGGCTTCTCATAAGCTCCGGACCCCCGCACCCCCCATCTTGCTCCCCCCCCTTTTTTTTTCTGGATCTGCTGCACTCCAGCGGAGCATCAACTTAAAGATACACCCCGCCGACCTGTTTTGAAGCGGATCACAGGCAGTTTCGGACGTGCTGTAGCTACCTTTGAAATAATCCAGAAGCTTCTCCCTCCCTGCCCTTCTTAACCTTTCTTCTTTGCTGCATGCCGTCCAGCAGGCTTAGAATAGGTAATTGCATTAAACGTTTTACCTAATACTTGTCTAGCAAGAGGTGGCACCGAGCTAACTACCTCACCTCCCCTGTCTCCTGAACGGATTCCTGGTAGCCCTGAGGCCTTTGGAAGGGTTGACAACGATCCCAAGAACTGGTATAATCTCATTTTTATAGAAGCTAGCGGTGTTAAGAGCAGTTATACTGCCTGGAAAGAAGAATTTAAAGGCTGGATGGAGGTTTTCAGTTGTATGCGTCTATTCTGTGCCTATTTGCATTTCATTTCCTGAACTTTTTTTTTTAACGGAGCAGGTTTATTTATACAAGAAAACGAGGAAAGCCTTAAAAAAAAAAAACAAGCTTCAGTGATTCCCACATGCTGTTACAGTGAGGCTTGTTTCTTTCTCTTGCTGGAAGAAGCACGGGCTTCAGCCATTTAATTTACTACGGAGAACTGGCGATTGCCTCACTGCTCAGGCAACTCTGAGTGTTTTTTATACCATGGGGGTGGGTGGGTACTCCCTTTCTTTCACAGGGATCGAAATGTCAGAGTTTCTACTTACTGTTCACAGTGTGGGATAGCTCATGGTGACTGACTCCAGGTACTGACCCTTGGAATTTGGTTTGTGGAGTTGTCATTAAGCCAGCTCAAAACAAGAGGTGGGAACACGCCAGCAGCCTCTTGGATGGAGTTTTTCTGGCTGTGAAACCAAGGCTAGCACCTCTTGTCTGCAAGCTGTTCTGTAAAGGTCTCCTGGAAAACATACTGTACTCTCTGCAGGCTTATTTACAACAAATGTTTTGCACAGATCATAGAGATGCCCAAGACACACGGAGCAGTAAATCTGAGTAGCGCTTCTGTTGTCATATTTCCGTTCACCTTTAGCAGCTTTCAGAGCTACTTCATGAAATGTGCATTAAACAGGCTACAAAACCCGTGGATTCTTTTGCACCTGGCTTTAGATGGGTGGACACAATAGAAGTTTTCAAATCAGAGGTGTTTTCCATACTGAGTCCTATCATTTCAGGAAGGTAGGATGCATTCAAACCAGGATGCTGCTTAGCAGTTTCACTGTGCTATGTATGGTTGATTGCTTCTATAGGTGATTTTTGTATTTGCAAGTCAATAGTTTACAGTTCCGGTGACTTTTTCCTTCCGTGGTGCTGGGGCATTGGACTGAGTGCCTGGTGCATGCTGAGGAAATGCTCTTCCATTGACAAATAACTGTAACCCATCAAAGATTTCTGTTGTAGGTTTGATCCAAGATGTTATGTTAGTGAACAATATAGAATTATATTATTTGCTTTGCTAGTATAGTGTTTATGAGATTCTGTAGCATTTTTTTACAGTATTTACTATATATCCATTTCCATGATGGTGGTAACATCTCTTTTCCTTCTAACTTCTCTTCCTTTCTATACCTAATATTAAAAAAAAACAACTGGAAATTTGAGGATAATTTTGGATGATTGGTTTCAAGTATTGTCAGTAAGGAATCCACTTAGGATGAGGCACTACACATAGGAAGCTGCCATAATACAGAATGCTATTCGGTTTTCTACCTTTGTAATCAAAGCTTATGCCTTGAGAGAGAAAGTTTTATTCCTGCTGGTAAAGTCTGAGGATAGCACCCTGATACCATAATTATTGTATGTTTTGACACTTTAACTTAGACAAAGGATGTTTAAAAGTTACTTGTGACCTGCTGAGTGCTAATTGAATCCACACCATGTCATAGTGATTTGTTTTATTCTTAGAAGAGAGTGCTGCTGATGGAGTCGTGATTTCCACTAGGTCATGTGCAGATGAGATCGTGTCATTAAGCAGGTTAGATGATGACATTTGCTTCTGATAACTAGGGAGGTACACTTATAGCAAAGAATGTATACATTCACATTGTAGGCATGAAGGGTCATAACTTACACATGCTCACATCTATTTCTCTTCATTTCTTAATGTTATTTGAGAACCTCTTGTTTATCTCCTTGTGTTCCTGTGTTTTAAAAAAAATGTAATCTTTTCATAAAACTGAGGGTAAATTGCCCTCCACTATCCCAACTTCCTGCCAGGCCTTTTCTGATTCAAACTCTGTGCTCTTGGCTTGAGTAGCCCTGTGGCACCTTCTCTTCCTGCCCAACAAAGTGCTTTCTACTCAAGAGATCTTTTAAGTATCTCAATTCTAAGGAGAGATTAATCACTTTGACTTATCTGATGAAGGCTGTGAAAGCACCTGAACTCTTTATGTACTTCCTCACTCTGTGAGTGCTCCATGGATGATTCTCCTTCTTGAGATTGTGCTATGAAGTCTAGGAAGCCCAGCAGGTCCCATGGGTTCTCCCTTGGTGCTCTTGGGACTGACAGGATCTGTCAGGTAGATCTCACCCAACCTTTCTGTTGAATGAGAGATTCCCTTTGCTCTTCTTTCCTAGGTGACTTGCAAACTTGTGTTTTATTTATTTGTGTTTTTTTTCCCCAGAATGCAATACCCATTTGAAGACATGATCAACATGGAGTTTTATGAAGGAATTGGTTTCTTGGGAGATAGCAGCTATTTGATATCCTTCTCTACTGCGTACCTTGTTTTGTTTTTAAACATTAAAGATCCAAGCCACATGTATGAGAATTGACTCCGAACATTGCCGCCTTAAGGAAATAGTAGAGTGGTGTGGGGTGCCCTAGTCACAAAAAGGTTCATATTTGTTCTCTCTCTCTGGAGTATACCTTTGCCCTCAGTCCTCATTGTCTTTACCACAGGCAATGTCTCCTGAGTGACACTAATCCTTGTCATCTCCATTCTGCCCATTCTGATGCTGTCATAACCTAACTATGAAGCAGAACACTGATGGAAACTCATCCACCCTAAGTCATGTAAAAGCCACTTGCTTATTCATCCCTTTGTATGTGTATGTGAGTGTTTTTGCATGTAGAGACCAGAGGTTGACATGGTGTCTTCCTTTAATCACCCCTGTCTTATTATTTTAAATTTTTATAATTAACATTTAATTATTCTCTCTCTCTCTCTCTCTCTCTCTCTCTCTCTCTCTCTCTCTCTCTCTCTCTCTCTCTCTCGGGCTAATGTGTGTGTACCATGGTGCCTATATGGAGGTTACAGAAAAATGTGCAGAAGTGTTCTCCCCTTTCCACCCTGTGAGACCCAGGGATTGAACTCTGGTCATTAGGCTTCATAGGTGGCAAGCACCTTTACCAACTGAGCCATTTTGCTGGCCCTCTAATCTCATATTTTGTCATGGAACCTGGAGCTCATTATTGGCCAGGATAGCTAGCCACTGGGCACCAGTGATGTCCTGTCTCTGTCTCTGCTGTGCTGGGGTTACGGAGTGTCCTACTTTTGCAACCCCACTTTTAAGTGGACATTTGAGATCCACAATCAGTGAGCCATCTCTGCCCTTTATCTTTCATTTTCTACACTGTTTGCCTGAGAACATCATTTTCCTCTATATTCTTGCTATTCTTTGAAAGAAGGCATTTTTGCAAGTTGGAAATGAACTAACTTTGATATTATTCAGTGTGTACCATTAATTATTATGTATATTACCCACATCATTTCATTTCTTCCTTAAAAAGTCTCATTGTGGTAAGTGTTGTTATTTGTAAGCTAGGAAGAGAGGAGCATTAGGGTTAAATAAAAACCCAAGACCATTGAAGGGTTAGGATGTGCAAGATCTTAAACCTAGTCAGTCTGACTTAAGAACTTACGATATACAGTGTAGCTAAGCTATGGTGAAAATAAGTGGTCCCTTGCATTTTGTTGATAAAAGCACTAAAATGATATCTTCATAACTATCAAGAATTATAGAGGAATTTCAAGTAGCTTAAATTTATCTGTGAATATATTCAGATAAATCTAAGAGATTTATGTTGTATGAAAACACAACTCTTACAGCATTCAGTTTACTATACTTTGGAATTGGAGTCACGCTTAAAATGCTGAATACCACTTTCTAATATGATAGCTTGCTTTTTTTTTTCTCCAGTCTTGAGTGTCAACAGAAAATATTACTCTGATTGAATACACCATCCATGGAATGGCAGATCCCAAAAGACTATTTGTTGCATGTCTTGTATTTTTAGCCTTGTTTGCCGGGGAAATGTGGAGCATGAGATTTGAGAATAGATTGTTAACATGAGAGGCTGCTGTTTCTGCTGTTTTGGGTACTCCTGCTGCTGCTGCTTTTGCAAGGCAGATGGCTAGATTCATTTATAGAAAATAGATATTCGTTCTATTTTGCATTTCCACTTTGAAAGGAACTTTTAATTGTTTGTGCCACATTGCATCGTATGGCCTTATTTTGTGCACACACGCTACACGTGGATAATTTTCCGCATTAGGCAGTGTTAATGTATTCAGTTTGGGTGGTTCTGTCTGCACTGCACTGCTGACTCTGTTTTGGTTTGGAAATTCTCTTTTAGAAGTGGGTATGTCTGTGGTGCTATGTACACTAAGACTTCTCAGCTCAGCTCACTGCTGTTGTCTGCCTTCCTCCCACTACAGGGAGCTAGAAATCAGAGATAGAAATAGTCAGGCTGTGTTTATGGGGCTCATATGGAATCCTGCAGGGAGGTTTAATATCCCTTAGGAGATGTACTTGGGAGCATTTTGATTTAGTAATTGCTTGGATTTGGACTTTGACTTATGTATAAATAAGGTGTATTGGAAAGGGACTTCAGTCTAACCAGGGTTCATTTATGTTTCACATACAGACTATCTGGTGTCTGAAGGTAATTTATACATCATTTTTAGTGTGGCTTGGATTTCACTAGACCCATGTTGCAAAGTTTGATATTTTGCAATGTGGCATAAGGTAGGTGATCCCAAAATTCTGATGTTGGACTTTTGTAGATTTGGATTTTTGGAATACAAATGACCAAACATGTATTTTCTCTCTTAGATTACGTTTTGCCTACCCCACATGTTATAATATTTTCTAATATTTATCGTGTGTGTGTATTAAGTATATTACATGGGTGTGCATGCAACACTGTTTATGTGTAGAACAGAGACAAGATAAGATTGTGGTCATTTTTCTCCTTACTGCTTTATTTGGCATTTAACTCAGGTCACTAGGTATGCACTTACCCACTGAGCTATCTTGTAGACTCAAGGTTTACTTTAATGCCCAAGTTTTGCCATGGCTTCATGAATAAGGGCCCCAACAAGTAGAAACCTGTCTTTCAAGGGAGGTTCAGTAATGATCTTTAGTTAGTGCATATACAATCATCCCTTGTGTCTGTACTGAAACATGCTGTGGTTCCTTATTAAAAACTGGTATAGCCATCATATATAACATGCATGTCTTCCTGCATTCATGATCTCTGGGTGTCTATAATTCCTAAAACAATACAAACACTGTATAGAAACTTAGGGTACTCTTGTAAAAGTTGGGGTTATAGAGTTGGTTAGGCAACAATAAAATACATTAGTATTTTTTCTAATGTGTTGATATGCAATTTGTTGAGCAAATGATATACAACAGGTGTATGTGGAGGACCAACTGTATTGATTTTATGGCCCCAAATTCTGTTTCATAAACTTCAAATGAATCTTTATATCCTGGTAGAGACCTCTGTAAGTTATCACATGACTACAACACTGTATCATAAGGATAGGAGGTATCAGGTGGGAACCTGTCATTTTGACCTCTGGAAACTAAGGACAAACTTTATAGTTGCCATATTGTCATCTGAATTGAATGCCGTGGTGTCTCAGCCAGAGAACTCAGAAAATGTGGCATCCATCCAGAATGTGGTTGTCAATGAGGAGGCCTAGGCAATCTATTGGGCCTTGGGTAGTAGATCAGTATTTATTCCTGGCATACAAATGGGCTTTGGGTGCCCATCCAACAATGAGAGACACACTCTCACCCTGGACTCTTGGAGGAGGGTCTAGGCCCTGCCCTGGATGAAATGACAGACTATGGATACCCTCATGGAAGGCCTCACCCTCCCTGGAGAAATGAGGGGATACTGGGGGGGTTGATGAGAGGTCTGAGAGGAGGGGAGGGAAAGGGAGAGGGACCTGGGATTGACATGTGCAGCAACCTTGTTTCTAATTTAAATTTAAAAATTAAAATTAAAAAGAAAATAAGTGGACCCAGAGGCCATACCGAAGAAATCATGTTGAGTAACTCAAGGGTCCAACCATTAGGAGGATAGCTACAGCCCTGTAATATTATTCACAGATTTTAGGAATACACTAGTAAAGAAAATTGACTAAATAGTAGATACAATTTGCCTTGAATCAAATTTGTGGTAAGTCCTTTAGAGTTGCCTGGATGCCTTTGGTGGATTCTGATAGGACAGTACTTACTATGGGGTTATTGTCTTTATTTAAATTCAATTCAATAGATTTACTGGGGAAAGAGGAGGAGCCATAGGATCATGGGTTATAAATGTTACAAGGTAATGTTTGGAACTCACAAATCAGTGTTTTTCAAATGATAATGTTCATTTGAATAACAACAAATCCTGTGAAAAGGCATTCTGATTTAGTAACCTGAGGAGGGAGCTGAGGAGGGAGTCTGCATTTCCTGGGAGCTCCTAGATGGTCCTGTCCACAGGCCACTTAGATGATCCTTTATGGTGCTGAATTTGTTTTTCATTAGCAAACCAATGTGAAGTAGGCTTCAATACAAGAATGAAAACAGAGTCCTGTAGGAGGGTAGAGAAACACAAATGTCAGTGTTGATCAGATAGACATACAGCGACTTATAAACCAATAGACATTCATGGACACCATTGAATGTCTTGGATTTTATTTTGAAATAATTAGGGGTCTGAGGTCTGAATCTCATTAATTTCTTGTAATATAGAGGAAATTGACTTTCCCAGAATGTGCACAGTGTTTCCAGTGTCATGTTTCTTAAGAAGCCGTTCTAGCCCTCTTCAGCACTCCTTCAGTTTATTGTGTTCTCTTGACTTAATTTCTCTATACTTCAGAGTCATTTGGAATTCTGATAATTAGAGAAGTAATCTGTAGAAGAAAAATATTGTTTAAAAAAGTTCAGCTGTGTCCACTTTGGCTATTGAGGCTCTCCAGAGGCTCAGGTTGCTGTTGTTAGGATATTATACAGGACCAATGGCTTGTTGTCTGTCTCTCTTGCTCACCATTGCCATCAGTCACCTGGTAGTGGATTTTTCTTCAGCACAGTGGCCTTTCTCACTGTAACCTTACTATGCTAAGATACAAATAATACTATGGTAAAACTTCTACTTTACTTGCAGAGTCAGAATAAAATAGTGATTTTAAGGTATTTACCTCCACAATAGATTATTATAAAATCTGTATCCTTAGACTTCAAGAAAGATAATTAAGGTAATACATGTCATCATGAATGTCTCTTAGATTATAAGGTATTTATATGAGATTTGAAAATTTTAGTTTGATTTAATTTGATTAACTGGTAGTCATGGTACACATGACATAAGGTAATATTTCAATGTACATCAAATCAGGGCAGTTGACATTTCCTTCTTTTTATCATTTCTTTGTGTTTTGGTACCTTCAAATTTATATCCTCTAGTTCTTCAACAGATATTTAATAGGTTGTTATAAAGTATTGTCACCCACTATGATTAGAATTCTACAACTTCTTTCTTCTGTGTTCTGATACTGGTTTTACAGGAAATTTCACAGTGTGATTGTTTTTATGGTCCTCTCTATCTTCACACTGAACACATAAGCACCACCACCACCATCACCAGCCCAGCACTAGACTACTACCAGCACTAGACATGTAATATACATGGGTCTTCAATTGGTGTCAGAGCTTTTTCAGCTACATTATCATATAATTCTATTTTATTACCAGATACAGTACTTCTTCTCATATTATAGTTGGTCTGTGGTGGTGGGGCTGTGTGAACATGGAGAAAGAATGGAAATTAAATGAATGGAAATTCTCCAAATGTCTACCTGACCTTCCTGGTTTGCGGTGTTAGACTTCTTGTGGTTTTCAGCAGAATTGGCTTCTTCTAGGGAAAAAGCAATAAGGAATATGTTGGCAGACTGAGGGAAAGTGCAGAAGTGACTGTATTAAAAACAGCATACTGAGTTTCAGGAGGTCGCATTTATTGATTGTCGATCTCAGTGTCTGTGCTACTGGTGCTGTGTTCAGGAAGCAGTCTTCTGTACCAATTCATTCAAGGGTACCTCCCATTCTCTCTTTTAAGAGATTCAGTGTGGCTGGATTTATGTTGAGATCTTTGATACATTTGGACTTAAGTTTTGTGCATGGTGATAGATATGGATCTGTCTGCATTCTTCTACATGCCAGCATCCAGTTATGCTAGCACTGTTTGTTGAAGATGCTTTCTTTTTTCCATTGTGTAATTTTAGCTTCTTTGTCAAAAATCAGGTGTTTGTCAGTGTGTGAGTTAATATCAGGGTTTTCAGTTCAATTCCTGGTCTACCTGTCTGTTTTTAGGACTATAGCTCTATATTATTTGTAATAGCCAGAACCTGGAAGCAATCTAGATGCCCCTCAACTGAAGAATGGATACAGAAAATGTGGTACATTTATACAATGGAGTACTACTCAGTGGGGGGAAAAATGGAATCTTGAAATTCACAGGCAAATGAATGGAACTGGAAGAAACCATCCTGAGTGAGGTAACCCAGTGACAAAAAGACAAGCATGATATGTACTTACTCATATATGGATTTTAGACATATAGCAAAGGATTACTGCCTACAGTCCACACAACCAGAGAAGCTAGGAAACAAGAAGAACCCTAATGGAGACATAAATGGGCCCTAGGAGAAGGAGAAAGGGACAAGATCTCCTGAGCAAATTGGGAACATGGTGGGAAGGGAGGGGGAGCTAGGAGAAAGAGAAGGGGAGAAAAGGAGGGGAAAGGAGGACATGGGGGATCAGGAAAGTTGAATCCGAAGAAGAAAAGAGGAGAGCAAGAGAAGAGATACCATAATAGAGGGATCCATTATAGATGTAAGGAGAAATCTGGCACTAGGGAAATGTTCAGAGATCTACAAGGATGACCCCAACTAATAATCTAAGCAATATTAGAGAGGCTACCTTAAATGAACTTCATTGATAATGAGATTGATGACTACCTTATATGCCATCCTAGAGCCTTCATCCGGTAGCTGATGGAAGCAGAAGCAGACACCCACAGGTAAACACTGAGCTAAACTCCTGGAATCCAGTTACAGAGAGGGAGGAGTGATGAGCAAAAGGGTTAAGACCAGGCTGGTGAAACACACAGAATCAGTTGACCTGAGCATGGGGGAGCTCATGAATCCCAGACTGATAGCTGGGAAACTAACTTGGACTGATCCAGACCTCTTGTATGTGGGTGTCAGTAAGGAGGCCTTGGAAATCTATGGGGCCTCTGGTAGTAGATCAGTATTTATCCCTGGCATACGAATGGACTTTGGGAGCCCAATCCACATAGAGGGATACTCTCTCAGCCTAGACACACGTGGGAGGGCCCAGGCCCTGCTCCAAATGATATGACAGACTTTGAAGACCCCCCATGGAAGGCCTCACCCTCCCTGGGGAGCAGAAAGGGGATGTGATAGGGGGTTGGGTGGGGCAGGGGAGGATGGGGGAGGGAAAGGAACTGGGATTGACATGTAAAACAAGCTTGTTTCAAATTTAAATAAAAAATAGAAAAAATAATTACTCAAAGGTTTACTTTTACTTCTCATAAAACTTCAATGTCAACAGAAAAAAATAGCACACTGAAACGTGGCGAATATGGTAAGTAAAATCAGTTTAGGTGCTTGCTAAGAAACTTCATCATCTTAAATTTCAGGAGATTAGGTCGGGGATATGAATCAGTGATGGAGTGCTTCAGCACAAAGCCCTCAGTTCTATTCCTAACACACACACACACACACACACCTGTACACACACTCACACACATGCATACACACCCCTGTATACACACTCACACACATGCACACACACCTGTACACACACATGCGTACACACACAGGGAGAGAGAGAAAAACATGTGCATAGAAACACATATATACCTGCATACACACTCACACATGCATACACACCCTTGTACACACGGTCACACACAATCATACACATCTACCACACATGCATACACACACACAGGGAGAGAGAAAAACACATGCATAGAAACACATACACACCTGCATGTGTACATGCATATTTAGAATTGAAGTAAGTCCATCAACAGTGTCACAGTCTAAATACCTTGTCCTTATTATTAATTTTGAGTGTATGTGTTCCCCATGCATTTTTTTATCACCTAATGAGGTCAGAATCTCCTATCTTGTGTTTGAAAGCAATTTAGTGGCCCAGTGTAATTAGACTTCCAATAACATTTTCTGTAAATGTCTTTAGTAATTATTTAACCCATTTTAGGAAAATAAGAATGATTATGCATTTTCCAAAGTAAATTTTGATTCTAGAGAATTAGTGATTCCACTGTGAGCCTTTTGGAGGCAGCCATGTACAGCATCTGTAAAGTACATGTATCTGTCACTTGAGTAGCAGACCTTAGAACTCCCATCCAAAGTCAGTTTTCTGAAGATTGCATCTGAACTTTTCCTAAGTTGTTTCCCATTTTAAAAAAAGGAGAAAAAAAAAGCAATCAGGAGATTCACAGATTTTGCTGGTGTGAGGTACGTGGGTGGGATGGGAAGTGCTTGGGGTTTGCTCTAAAGAAACATGTCAGCTTAACAATCTGCCATTAATTAATTTTGTTAACTTTTGAGCAAAAATAAATCCACCTGATGTTTTCTAAACTTTAGCAGTTAGCCTGACATACGTGTCAGCTCCTGGATGTCAATGTGAAAAGACAATGCTACCATATCTCATGTGTTAGAGGAGACAGTTGTACAGCTAATTATTAATAATTATCAAGGTGCTAAGTGCTGCAATGCATGTATATCCCTGTGTATATTATAGATTAGTGGACTGTAATATATCATCATTATTACAGCATATCATCAAAGTTCTATGCCATTAGTTTAAGTGGCATTAGTAACACTTAAGCTTGAGATATAGTCACATGTTTTTACTTGAAAATCATTGTCTACTTGATGGTACTGTCAATTTTACATATAGACCTCATCTCTAGTTTTTCTTGCCTAGGCTTCCTTCATGTTGTTCTAATACAGTAGACTAGCATGTCAATAATATAGGTACCTATTAGAATTTGGATACCAAAACTTCCTCCAAAAAGCTCCTGTCTCCTGATGCTCAATTTCAAACCATGTCTTTATAGACAGCACTTCTGAAGTTACTGGATCATAAGGGCTTTGACCTAATCAATGGTTTAATTGATTGGTATACTCAAAAATCAATTGATAGGCTCAATGGAAGGAATTGGAAAGTGTGTAAGTTAGGTAATGATTGGAGTAATGTTGGGGTGTGCCTTTGAAAGACATTTCCTATACACACACACACACACACACACACACACACACACACACACACACACACACACACACACCACTCATATTCTTTATCTCTCTCTGCCTCACTTACTTGCCATGGTGGCATTCTGCCTCCCTACAGTCTATAACAGTGGAGACAGTTGATCATGTGCTGAAAATCCCTAAAACCATAAGCTGAGATGGTTTACTTGATCTTTGCCAGACTTCGAAGCAGGGTAAAATCAATCTTTTCTAAGTTGTTCTTGTCAAGTGTCTTGTCATAACAAAAAGTGGCTAACAGTACAGTTCCATGCATCAGTTTTTCATTCTCATTTTTCAAAATGAGAATTTACTCAGTCTTTTTGGTTCCTTCCTGCTTTACAATTACATGATGCCACCCTTTTTTCCTGGATCACTCATTCACAGTAATGTGATCATTTCATAAGATGTCCTTTGACATTTTAAGTATATATCAAAACCTTCAATGAAAGACTCTTGAAGTAAATTTGTAAGACAAGTTAATGGGGCTTTGGGAATGATGCTGTTGCCTTGGTCTGATGCATTCTTCAGGAATATACCAATAATAAAAGACATTTAAGTTTTGATTACTCTTAAATCGGTGTCAGTGAATATGTCTACCTACAGGTTGAATATCCCAATCCCAAAAGTCTGAATCACAAATGTTCTCATGTCTAAAGCATTAAATTTTTGTATTAGGGAGCTTGGCCAGTAAGGTTTTTGCAAATGTCCCCAAATGTTAACAACTCTAAGACTGGAAGTGCTTCTGGTGTTGAACATCACAGGTGCTTAATCCCTGTGGGCTGAGCAGAAGTAGACCCAGTAGTAAACAGCATAAAACGGCGAAGTTGCTTCACTAGAGCGCCTGGCTGTTCCAGCAAGTGTGTGGTCGGAGTGGCTGAGACCGGCTAGGTTGATATTTTTCTTTAAGAAGAAATCAGATATATAGAATTTTATATTAATTTTCCATAATTGAAATCTCAAATTAGTTTGCTAAACATTGACACAAAGGTCAAAGGCTGTGATTTCTCAGTTTTCCAGACCATCTGAAATCAATGAAGAGGACCAGAGTGGGCATGTAACGCCTTTTCTCTATGTGTGAAGTAGCTTTGTTTCCTGGAAGAAGTAACGCTTAGAGAGGACCTTTTAGCTTATGTTTTACTTTGCTGAGTGTGGAGCTCATGGCCACCTGCATGCCAGACAAGTGCTCTACCACTGAGTACATCACGTCCTGAAGTGACCTTTATTCAATAATTGATAAGCCCTGATTTGAACACTACGCTTATGTGTCTTCTCACACCATTCTCAAAAACGTCACAACATTTCACTGTGGAAAGTATCTTTCTAGGACAAAGCCTGCTGTTTATATATGAACAAGCGGGATCACGCGAAAGAAAGCAGTCAGGTTTGTCTGGGTTTGCCATGGACCCAGACCTTCATTTTCTTACTGTTGTCCTTGCTTCTGTTCTTTTCAGACTCAAAGAAGGAAAGTAATCAATAAAAGCACAAAGGATTTCAAGAGAATGACACCAGAAGACAAAAGACTATTGATTATTTTTCCTCTTGTCAAAGGATGTTTTCCTTTTATTTAATGTTTATATTTTTCTGAAATTTCTTTGAAGTAAGTTATACCTAGTCTTTGTTCTGAATCACTGAATGATGGCACCATGATTTGAAGGACGTGAGTTAGTGCAGTGTTAGGATAGCTGACATTATTAAAGATGTTTGCTTGACAGATTGTTTTGTGTTTGGAAGAAATTCAGAGCTAGCCTTAAGCTTCTGTATCCTTGCTAATACATTTGTTGAATATGAATCCAGGAGCAGAGTCTAAATATCTCCTACACATAATTATTTTGAAAAGAATCTATTCATAGGAAAGAGAACATATTCACCTCATTTCTACTAATTTACGTGACATTAGTGCTGTGAATTGGAGCAGCTCACCTTGTAGCTTATCCAAAGGAAGTCATTTTAGAGAGCATTTTGCTACCAGTCCCGAATTCTTACTAATCCCTGATTGTTCCTTGTTTAAGCCTGGGTTTCACAAGTGGAAAGGTCAGGTTCATCTGTCTAAATAGCCTGCTGAGCCTAGGTTATCTGCTGGTGAGGCGTCCCTGGCTTCAGTAAGTATTTATGTTGCTCACTTAAGAGGACACTTGTTGGGGAATATTATTTTAAGTTGTTTGGCTTTTGTTTATGCTGTATTTGTTAACTTTGTAAAACTGTGTTACGGAGTCTGTCTGAAATACCTGGTGGTCTAATGCATTGCTGAACGGTCAATAGGGAGGCCACCCAACCAGCCATGAAATAAGAAAAAATGTAAGATATACAGAAATAAGAAAGATAAAAGCCAATAGGGAAAAGGTAGCTGAGACAATTTAAGTTAAAGCTGGCAAGAAATGAGCCAAGCTAAGGCTGGGCATTCATAACCTGAAAAATAAGCCTCTATGTTTGAGTTATTTGGAAGCTGGAAGTTATTTGAGGCAGGACCCTCAAAAGACCTAAAGACCAAAAAAAGCCAAAAGAGTTAAGAATAAAAGAGAAAAAAACAACAATAGACACTAGGTGGTGCCTTTATTGTGCAATTTGCTTTACGTGCCCCTGAAGAAAGCTTCTAATGTTGGCAGTGACATATTAATGAGATCCTTAAAAAGCCACAGACCAGCCTCCAGAGAGACTGGCTGGGTATCATATTAAAAGCTTTTATTGTCTTATTTCATCTCCTGTAATCCTATTGTCTTGATGTTAATGTTGAATGCTGCATTTCTGAGGAGCACAATAACTTGCTGAGTGTCACCATACATTGGACTGGAGCTTCTATACCTCATGATGATTATTCATGTGGATGCCACCTTGCTGAGAAAGTGTTAGACACAGGGGGTGTTGAAAACTTCCGATTCTTAGAGATTAGGTGTCAGAATATTCGGTTTGGCTATATTTAGCAGTTATCAGTGAAGGATCTTGCTTCTGGAAGTGGTGGGCAGGTTTTAACCCAACAAATCCCTTTTATCACCCCAAGCAAGTGTTTTCAAACTTGTAGAGGAGCAAACATGTGCAGTAGTGCCACCCAGGGTTAGGTTGGAGCATCACAGACAGATGCCTGCTGTGTATGGTGTTCAATTTTGTTCAGTAAGCTAAAAACCGAGCTGTTTTGAGGCATGCTTATTATCAGTTTCATGAAATGTACTAGATCGAAAGCTGAGCTGTTTATAATGTAATATTGCCTAATAGAAAATATACGTGAGTGATTTTAAATTCTAAAGAGCAACAATTTGACTTCAATGTTAGCAGTCAGCTGATTACACTGCCTGGATCTCAGTGGTATAGTCAGCAATTCAGCAGGGGCAAGACCATTCTCTATTAAGGTACTTAGGTGATTCTTGATTTGGGAGCCAAAGATCGAAAACCACTGACTGAATGTTTATAAATGTAGAAACTCAGTGTGTGTAAATGTAGAAATGGATCAACTTTGGAGTGGGGAAGAAAACTAGTGAGGCTTTGAGAAGATGCAGAGGGGCAGGGCACCGCTCCTGACCACTGCCTCCCTGCAACATTAGCCAGTTCTCTCTGCTCCCAATTTCAAATGATTTGGGTGGAGCAGATGATAATTGGCATTAGAAGGGGGCCTGGGACTTTCCTGTTGGTTTGGAAAAGCTGAGGTATTGTTAAAGGGTAAGGCTATGTGAGAGTGTTGTAGAATAAGTAGGGAGGCTTAAGAACAAAGGATTGGGGATGGACTGTAGTGCCGGGCCCACATGGAGAGCCCCTGACACACATACACCCACAAGCCCTTCTAAGGACTCTAAGCCCAGGGGTAACATTTCTGTTGCTACAGTGGGATACCTGAAGTAATTGACTTACAAAGAGAAGCCTTTTGACTTATAGGTTTAGAGGTTGCAGTCTATGATGGGTGGTGCCTGTGGTGGGGCAGCTCATCTCAAAGGGGTCAGCACTACCCAGTTCCCTTCTGAGGACCAAGGACAGTGGTCTCAGGGCCTCCCAAAGGTTCCACTGCTTAAAGGGTTCAGAAGTTCCCAACAGTGCCACCATGGGGACAGAGACATTAACACACGGCCAGGATTTAGACTGCAGCCCCCAGCATGGAAGTACTTAGGAGTTGGTGAATGTATTTGTACAAGTCTAATTGTCCAAGGGATGGATGGATGGATGGATGGAGATTATATATATGTTAGCATGCGGAATCTGGAAAATATTCTGTGATTTATTGTTGCATCTGAATGGATATGGATTTTTAAATGTATTAGGTTTGACAGGTGTCTGTGCAGTTAACACTACAATTAAAATTAGACCATAATCAATGTCCATCATTGGATTTTTAGCCTATCACTCTTGTCCTTAGTGGTGTCAGCCTTGAAGTTCATGCTTGCTGTTAAGATTTACAAGCAGGCATATACTCTTAGTTGATTGTCTACTTTAACGATTCTCTTATATTGTATTACAGAAGATAGTCTCTGTATTTTTCAGCAATTAGCTTTTTAATCCAAGATTATGTCTTGTCTGTGTTTCTGTATGTAATGTAGCTGGCTTGCTTCTCTGGAGTACAGTGTTCAGCTAAATGCCAGGAATACTTGTGATGCTAACACAGCATATGTCTAATTGTTTCTTCCATACCTGAAAGTAGGTTATTTGGACTTAGGGCACAGTTAGGTTAATTTACACACACAGTGCTATGTCATTGTTTCTACATATGCACTTAACTTTCTTCTCCATGTTTGCTAATGAAGTTAAACATTTTCCTTGCTTTTAGTTACCATGTATGTCTAGTCTCTGACTCAGGGATGTTGTCAGTGTGTGTTGCTGTGGATATAGAGATACCCCTGCACTGATGATACATAAATGCAGATAAAACACCATAGCTTGAAAGCACTGCATGTTTTAAGTGGAATGAATGCACTTAGCCTTACTCACCACCAAAGCCTAGTAAGACAGTATTATAAGGAGTCCTGTTCACTCTCTTGCTCACATGGGATACTAGCAGCATGGGAAAGCATTGTACCACACATGACAGCCCACAGGAAAATCAACATTGGGAAGCCAAAGTGACAATTTTTATTGAACATGTCATTTCATATGGTTGTGAAGGGGAAATATCCTATTTGGGGATGGATTCCCATGAGCATCTCCTTGATGTGTTATATATGATTGTAATTTCTCCTCCTAGTTTGAATTTTTTTGAGATAGTCTCTTACTTTGTAACTTAGACTGACATGATACTGATCATGTAGGCCAGACTGGCCTCAAATGCATGTTCCTTCTTCAGCCTCTCCGGTGCTGAATAAAATGAAATTATCTGTTGTCTTCTCATGGTCTAGAATTTTGCATGTAGCCAGTGTTATAGGTCACTTTGTGTTTTTTGTTGTGCTTAGGAAATAATTCCTAAATTACATTAATGATACCTATGTTTTGTCTGGTATTTGCATTTTAGTCATTCATATTTATGCCTTTCCCTAGTAATTGCAATGCCACATTTGTAGTTTATGAAGGGTTCTTGTATTCATGAGCAGGCAGTCTGGCTTTATGTGTTTCTCAGTGACCTCTTTTGGTTTGATTACTACTGCTCCTCCAAATACCCTCTTCAGGTGACATTGTGCCATGCCTCATGACTACAAGGCTTTCTTAGTCCTATGAAATCTGTGCTTTGTCTATCCCTTTGACTTTGTGCTATTGGTTAGGCATCTTTCTTTGTTTTTTGTTTCTTATTGTACTGTAAACTATTGAAAATAGCCATGGTATTTTCTTTATTATTGATCCCCTCAAGAATAATATAAGATATGCTGTCTTTTACATGGAAAGTTGGAATGATTTTGAAATTATGCAGCTCATCATATTAGTCCATCTATACTTGCTATAATTTTTAGGATTTAGATGCAATGTTCAAGTGACACAGCTTGATAGAAACCTGGCTACCCACCCCCAACCTTACTCCAGAAAGCCCTTCATTCTACAGTTGATGAGCAAAAAGGTTGACTTATTATACCTCTGCCCAGAAGTGTGAGGCACTAGGAAGAAGATACTGGAAAACCCAATGAAGGGACAAATAGCTAGTAGAACTAAGACCGTTAATCATGTATCTTAACCAAGAATGAGATTCATTTGACATCTCAGTGGCTGACATTGTCCAACCATAGCGTGGACTTGCACCTCTGTGCCCTGATTTCTTCAATGGAGCAGTTTCCACATGATTCCGTCCATATGCCTTCCCAGCAGTAGATTTTAAATTCTATGGAATGATGTACCTGCTACATCTCCTATCTAGATAGCAGTTCTGCTGGCACAGTCCAGTTCTACTTGCTATAAGTTAGGTTTCCAAGGTATTCTAAAAGCAAAGCCCATACCAGCAAAGAACCAAAAACTCCAGGTAAGCTTGTAAATCTGATCAGCCAGTACACTGCTTAAATGTCTGTTCATTTGGGTGAAATGATGGTGCTGTCTTTCCCTAATAAAACAAACCTGTGGGAGAAGTACACTTGAAAAATTAGCTCTTGTCACAGTAGTCTAATTTAGCTAAAGCACTGGAGAGATGTATTCAGAGGCCCTAGTTAGGGAAGTTTGGCAGAATAAAAAAGGTATGCTGGGAATGTGATTGAACTCACAAGGTTGGGAATTCCAGGTGTGCAATGTCCAGAGCTGAGCCAGTCAAACATCCTGCTTGCGGCAGCGTTCTCATCAGCCAGGGTTTTCACCCAATGAGCTATGAGCAGGCTCATGACTCTTTCTTCTCCAATAGCTTAGTTCCAAATGAAGCATTTCTGAATTCTAACACCTTGCACACTTACTCCAAGAAATCAGAAAATAAAGGAAAGTAAGGGAACGGAGAGCCTCAGGAGGTTTTCCAAATTCAGTTTCCCCAGGGAGTCTCTCAGGCTCACACTATGCCCTTCCCAGGGCTCCTGTTCACATACATACAGGACTGCTGGTCAACTGTTTTTCACCAATGAGAAGAAAAGCAACTGGTTATCTCAGAACAGAAACAAATACTGGTCTCTGCAGTTCTTGTGTCAGAACGTTCTTTGTATCAAGAGTTTATACATGTTCTTTGTACCAAGAGCTTAGTATCCTACACATATTGTGCTTTTGGAGCTGTGGGTGTGAAAATACAGTATATTTGTTTGCAGCCCTTTCCCAGAGCCAGTGGTCAAGACTGCTTTAGTGCCCAAGATCACAGCAGGAACCCCAGGCAAAGGGTAGGTGGTGCTTCTGTGAAGTGAGTCAGTAAGAAACACACACTTACATCTTTATTTGTTTGCTTAGATGAAGATAGAGTGTGATAATCTGGACTGAAGTTTTGTTTGTTCATTTCAAACATTGCCAAGACACCTTTGAGGCATAGTTTTTCATATCTTGTGTGCTGTGTGTGTGATTTTTGTCTCAGCATCGAAATGAGGTTAAAATTCAGAAGTAGGAATACTTGTGACTCTTGTAGACATAGATGAATTGGCAAGCATGTGTTTAGAAAATTTAGTGTTGTTGTGTGCAAGAACATTGGCTCAGTTGTGGTGGAACATAATCTTGTATTAGCTATGACATAATATGTATCACCTACTTTTTCTTGGACTAAGATGGAATTAAAGATTAACAAATTTGATAGGCAAATTTAATTATGGTTAGACCTAATAGTCTTCGCCAAGTCTTTTTACATTAAAAATTGATTTATTAATAAAATGAAATGGAAGTAATTAAGAAATAGAAAATAAGATCTAGAAACTACACACACACACACACACACACACACACACACACATTCCTGTATATATTTAGCAAGCTGTGATTTAACATGATGAAGGACTCAGTTCATCCATTTCTCTAGCTCTGAGTTGAAGGCCTCTACAATTTTATCAGCAGCATTTCTGCCAATTTATTTTGTATACATGTGCATACATACATGTATACATACCCATATAGCAAATAATTGAGGCTTTATAACTACTTACTTATGTTGGAAATTGAACGTGGTTTCATTTCCTTTAAAGTGCCTTGTGTTTTGAATCTTCATTGTTTGGAACACTTTACTAAATTAAGGAATTCTGGCTTCATATTGTGATTATCTTTTGTGGAGCTCTCATTTTATTAATATATGTATTGTTACTGTATACTTATACTATAAAATATATGTATATGCTATATATGTATATATATACAGTTAATATAGCCATATAATATAAATTCATATACCCAAGTTTATCCTGTAATGGCACACAAAGGCCACATTACATCTGTGGCCAAGGTACCAGGCTGCTTCTCAAGCTGGCAGAGGAACTGTCCATTTTCATGTTTCTGATTCTGCAGTTGCAGTCATACAAGTTATATGACCCTGGTCTTAGAGGCTAGTACCTAGGTACCAAAAACCTGTTGTGGTCAGGCAATGATAGCACGTTCAGACTTTCTACATGGAGCTCATGGCTGTGTATGAAGCCCAAGTTTCAGTAGAGACTCTAGGTTACTGGAGATGTCAGATACATGGGTCTATACTAAGCAAAGCTAGTGATACTGAGTGGAGATGCCCTAAGACAGACGCCACAGTTGCTACAGATAAGAGAATTGGAAGAATGGAGCCACTCAAGCCCTTCAGAGTACAAATGCTAGACATGGAGCTATAGTTTGGTGTTATCCTTGTTAGGTTGGTCTGATCTTTATTTGCTGCACCCCAATTCCTCTTGGCACTGAACAGTAACGCTTACTCACTCTCTGCCATCATATATTGGATTGTTTTGATGCTACATGGGTTTAACATTAAGAGATTTCCTTCAATCCAATAGGAGACTTTGTATGTGGGACATTTGAATGATGCTGGAACAGGAACTGTTGAAATGATGGGTCAAATAAATCCTCATCACTTATTTTATTTCTGCTGGGTGTATTGGTTATGAACTAGGAGAGTAGCTAATGTTTCTGGAGTCTAAGGGGTGTTTTCTGTTAGTGGAGGGGCACAGATCTGAAGAGGCTATGAGACTTCATTTCCTGGTTACTATACTGTGAGTAGCTTTCTCCCTGTCCAGGTATGCTGCCTCACTCCAGTCTCAAATCATGGAATCGACTACCCACAGAAATCCCTAAAACCATGAGCCCAAACAAACGTTGCCTATCTTAAGGTTGATGTTCTCCGATGTGTGGTTATAGAAACCATACATTTCTATAGTATAGAAACCAGTCCAAAAACAAAGACTGGATGACGGGATAAAAGTTGCATCTTATAGTTGTGGAGACTAGTTAGTTTGAGGTTGAGGCACTAGTCATGGTGAGGGCTTGTCTGTCCATGCCACCTTACCTGGAAGGATGACATATGGTAAAATACTTTTGTAATCACTTTATAGGAGACTGATGACAACTTTCAGGACAATGGTCTCAAGGCATAACCATGCCTTACACCTCTTTTAATACTGTTGTGTTGAGGACTAAGTTTCAGTCAGTGATAAAGGATTGTAAAGTACAGGGTGGAAAGACAGACCAAATGAGTATCTATTACCCATGAGGCTGTAGGAAAATTACCTGTCTTCTCTGGGGTCCTCATTCCTGAAAAATCTGGATTACCAATACTGCTTACTCTATTGAAATATCATGAAGATAAAGTAGATAAAGATGTTTAAAATTCCTAAAAGTTTTCAGTACGCAATGTGTTTCTGTATTTCTGCTACTGTACTGAAGCACTGTGTTGAAACAGGCAACTAGAAGTAACAGCATCCACTGCTGCTATCAAAGATATAAGGAGTGAGGGGGATATATGCATAGACTTTTTATGATGGTATAGGAAAAGGAGAGAATGCAGTGTTTCAGGGAAATATTGATAGAATAGCTAAGAACCCCTCTCCAAACTAGGAAGTGAGTTCATCAGAGGAATTGTTGGCTGAGCCAAGTGATGATTTGATGATTTAGGGAGGGAATTATTCAGAGACGAATGGGAGATGGAGGACTTTCAAGAGCTGAAGGTAAAAGGAAATCCCATTAAGGAATACTCTTACCCTTGTTGTCTTTGTACCTAGTAGTTGTAGTTGTTGTTTTTAATACTTGCCTGAAGAAAACCATCTATACTATGGTAAAGGTTAAGCATGAGGATCCCCAGGAGAAATTATTGATTCAAATCCTTTCCATGTAGTTATTCCTGATGGGGTGGGCAGACCATGCTTTGAAGAAAAATTGTGAACCAGTCAGAGGGAGAGAATGATCTCCAAAGGACTCATCGTTAGTAGAGGTAGAACATATATCTGGCCCTTCGTTAGAGAGGAGGCTTGGGGAGTGGAGTACTAGTTTTACCCACACCACCATATTGTCCAGGGTAGTAGTGAATGCTGGTCAGTTATTCCTTGTCACAATCATCCTTTGTAAAATAATTGGTTCCACCAGCAGCCAACACCTTGCAGTGCGGTGTGCAGGCAAGTGCCCAGTGTTGTTTTCCAGGCACGGACTCCACAAGTGCTCTGTATATTATTGTAGGTAACTTCTCACACCCATAGTTCATTTTTACCTTTTCCAACTGAACACTTTAGGCCGGCTGATTTCGTTCTTTCCTCCTCTCTGAAATACAGGAGTGCTCTTTAGCACTTTTAGCCTTTGAAAAATACAAAATCATTCAAGGGCTTTCATATTTTCAAAGGGCAGAGGCAACTTTAGTTCTCCAGAGGAGTGCAAAAAGCTGACTGATCTTTTTCCCTTCTTCCCCTCTCTCTCTTTGAGTGGTGTAATGAAAGCATGCATAAGATGCATCCTCCAGGCCCATGTGTGTGGATGCCACGGAGCAGCTGGATGAGGGAACGAGGGCAGGAGGGCAAGGCTAGGTGCATATTCACAGAGCCAGGCAGCTCCTTGGTGAACACGGTCTTATGTTTTCTCTTTTAACTTGCTGGCAAGGAAATAGTCTATACAATTTTCCCCAGGCACCTGCTAAAATACGAATGAGAAAGTGCCCCCCCCAATTTTAATTGAGAAAACAAATGCTCCCTATCTTGTGTGCTGATTGGCCACATATCTGATTCCTGATAAATAAAACCATCACCATCAGAAACTTGCCAGTGTTATTTCTGAGTGAGTTTCGCCTTTCGAGTGACAGGTATAGTTATGTCTCCTTGGAAATGCAGACAGAATGGCTCAGCTGTCAGGTGGGAAACAAATAACTGAGCCACCGCCAAGCACATTATCTCAGCCCTCACCATACCTACTCATACAGCAGACACCTCTGCAGTGGCCCATCATTCAAGAGGACCATATTTCACCCAATGAGGAGCTTACAACAAGCAGCTGTAGAGATGATCTACTAACTTTGGCTTCTTCAGCAGCACCACCACTGGCGGTTTCTTTCTTTCTTTTTTTTTTTTTTTTTAGATGGGCAGTTTGCCTCCTGTTCAAAGCAAACAGCTATTATGTGTAAGAGGTTTTTGTTCATGCTTATTTTAAATATAAATATGAACAACAGCCTGTGGGGTCTTTGGTGGCTCTTACTCTAAAAAGGCATCTGGCAGGAGTGTTTTCTTCTTCTGGGGACCCCAGTGGGTATAGCTTAAGCTGTAAAGTGATGATTGCCCCAGACCTTGTTCCAGGAGACCTCAGGGGCACTGCTGGCTCTTTTTAGGAGTGTCTTGGGATTTCCCAGCCTCTCTACTTTGAATAAGAAATGGATTTTTTTTCATTTCTGTGACTCAGTAACAGCACAATCTCTCCCTTTCTCTTTTCCTTCCTCCTCTCCCTCCCTCTCTGTTTCTTATCTCTCCAACATTGCTATAGTCAGGAACCAGGGACAGTGTTCTGAGTGTCAAGTCATTGAATTCCATCCCTAGAGTTTATGGCAGAGAAGTGATTAATTGTGAAACTATGCACGAGTTTATGGTGCTTCTTTAGATGAGTCTCCCCATCAAAGGACCGCTTAAAATTCATGCACAGTAGCAACTGTGAAGGAATACCTAAGACTCATAAATAAGGCAAACCTATCTTAATTTATTGCTGGTACCTTCTATACCCACATTGAGCTATTCAGAACCCTGCACAATTGATGTTTCTTTCCTCCAGTTATTTCAGTAAAAAATGAACTCTATTTTATGCCACACAAGCATACTAATAAACCAGTGTTTTGCTGCTTATAAAGGCAAACTGTCACCTGTTAAAATATGTAACTGTCATAGAAAGATAAAAAAGGATCATTTAATAATGATGAACAATGTGCATGTGGCATAAATAGAATCCAAAAGGTAAACAGCAGTTTATTATGCCAGAGTCAGCCATGCCAGTCCCCAGTGGAGGCCCTCAGTACTCATCTTTGTAATACCCGTCCTTTTAGATCAGGACTAAAAGTGAGTTTATGTGCGTGCCATGCAGGCACATAGCTGGTTCTGAGTATGGACACTTGCTCTGTAATGGAGGGAAAACATTTTCCAGGCTTGTTTTTATTTCTAATGAGAACAGTCTTAAGTATTCAGTTCTATTTTAATGATATGAAACATTTGGAAGTTTCATTGCCCTAGTAACCCTGGGAGGGAGATAATTTGCAATTACACTCTTGAGTTTATTTTGAAAGCCAATACATCTCTAGCAAGAATATGTCTGATGCTACTCAGTACAGTTGGGGCTGGGGAACTATAGCTGTGGTCATAATAGTCTTTTGTGTTTCATGATCTCTTTTTATTGACTTGTGTGAATAAGACCACCAAGGGACAGCATGGAAAAGGCTCCTTCATGGTGCTTCTTGTCAGTGGGACAATGTTAAGATTATTTTCATCACAGCTATGGATGGTTCCTTGGTGATAATGAAATGTTCATCATGAATAGGTTCTCCAGTTTTAATGTAAACTTTAGGGTATTAAGCTCTTGAATCAATCTCCAAGTGATGGCTTCATCTCTTCCAGTGTCATTTCCTTCTTTCCACTTGGCACAAATTTATATTAGGGAACATCTAGGAACTATGGTCATACTTGAATGAATATGTGTTAAATAATTGAAGATTTTCTAAATCTTTTCCTAATGAAGAGTTTGATGTTCTTAACTGACTATTCCATTTGAAATGGTTTAAAAACTTACCTAACAACAGAACTCATTCATATCAGCTTAAAACAGTGATGACAATAAACTTCCCAAGCATCCTCAAAGCTCAGTATTTATTATGAAATAGATGCCTCCCCAGAACAGGGGCTGCATTGACATAATGAGGAGGATTTCATCAAGCCTGAGAGCCAGCATCTCAAGGAATGGACATGGAAGAGCTTACATCCCAGCTCCATTTCTCACTGAAGTTGCCTCCTCACAGCGAGGTTTCCTCATTTAGCAACTCCTCCGTAAAATAATTATGGTATTTTCACAAGCAACTTATAGATGGAAATGTAACTTAAAGCATAATCTTACCATGTTTGAACAAGATTTGGTTACTTATCATTAGTTATTTTTCTATCACAGTGCCAAGATAGCAGAAAAACGAACTGTGCGAAGTGTTCTGGGTCATGGTTTCAGTGGTGATAGCCTAGAGTCGATCATCTGACCTTTTGGGTTGGACCTGTTGCTTTGAGTAGGGTATTGCAACCACAGTCTTTTCACCTAATAGTAGCTAGGAAGAAAGCCTGGTGTCCTTTTATTCCTTTAGGGATACACACAGTGTCCTAACTTCCTACAATAGAATCCCCCACCAACAATAAAGTCCATTACCTGGAATTGCACTCACCTGGGGAACAACATTTCAACACATGGGCTCTGGTTTATATTTGAGATATAAGCTTAGCACTCACATATACCATAGTTCAAATCATCTTCACCATCTTCAGATGATGTTGTTCATGAAAAATCAAGTGTTCCCTGATGCTTTTAACATTAAGTACATATTCATTGACAATAAAGTTTTGTTTTTTCATTTTATTATTATTTTCATTTTAAATATCTTGTTTTACATGTCAATCCCAGTTCCCTCTCCCTCCCCTCCTCCCACACCTCCCCACCATCCCCCCCAGCCTCCCACCCTATCGCCATTTCCTTCCACATAGGGGACATCTAGAGTCTGCCATTTCACTCAGGGCAGGGGCCAGAACAATAAAGTTTTACCCTAGTCTACCATCCCATTTCCATTCTTTAGGAAAACCTGCATTAATTTTGTGTGTGCATGAGGGGATTCTCAGTACACATGTGGGGGTCAAAGAACAACTTGTAGTGGTGCTTAGTTCTCTTTTTCCACCATGTGGGGCCCTGTGGATGGCACTTAGGCAGCCAAACTTGGTGTCAAGCTCCTTTATTCTCTAATAAATCATCTCACTGGCTCCCATTTTCATTGACTGCTCTTAATTCTATACTTTACATCAGTTATAAAAACTCAAAGTCCACACCACATCTCAGTGTTTTCAGTGTTTCTGGGCACGCTTTTAGTCTAAGACACAAGCTTATGCCACCTATTAAGTTGATGACCAAACTCATTCCTCAGTCTTCTGAACCCCTCATAGAGGTGGCCAGCACTGTAAATGTTTCTAGAAATTCTAGTAGGCAAAAGGTGTCCCTCACATCTGAAGTTATTCGTTAAAACATAAAATTTATTTTATTAAATTATAACCAAAATATTGCCCCTTTTTCAATGTGAACTAATTGGGGAGAGTACATTCATACAGAGGTATATTGCTCACAGAATATTCAAAGCATAATAGTAAAGGTTTTCATTTAGAATAGTTACAATGAATTATGTTTGTATCTTAAGACTGTTTGCAGCCTTGGCAGGGCTACAGTACATACAAGAATGCATATTAATTGACCTGACTGTAGGAACTGGAATCAGGTGTTTAATTGTTTTCACTTTTCTCCCTTGAAGATTCTATTTGACTTCACACTTACCTGGTGGTTTTAAGAAGATTCCACTCCTGCAATCTTCCTTATTGGACAAATGAGAGCACAACCATCTACATATAATGTACTGAATATAAATTCCAGTGTGACAAAATTGCTACTTAATATTCACGAGTTTTGTTATTATTGATGCTTTTATTTATTTTGAGACATTGATTCGTCCCTTCAAAGTATGTTCCCAAAACATCCAACCTTTCAATGAGGCTGAGCAGTGTTTGGTTGATGAAAAATCCAATCACAGAAGCCAGGTAATTTCCAAGAGACAGGAGACCTGTGGAGGGTGAGAACAGGGTCCTGAGTGTCTAGACGCAGAAATTAAAGACCAAATTGACAGCACAAGCTGGAGCGTATCAGTCATTGATCTGTTTGCTTGGACACTGCTGATGTTGTATATACAAACACATAGAATCTGAACAACTGCAGTCCTTTAGAGTGGGGCTTGCAATAGATCTCTCAGGAGTTCAGGTTCAATAGACTCTTTTGTGTGAAATATTTTAAGTATTTAAAAAAGATGTGGAGACTAATTTTCAATGATTATTCATATGTGTACACCAGGCTTTATTGAGTATCCAATTTTTAATCTAAAAGATAGTAAAAGCATTACTATTTTTTAGTGCAAACTGGTAGTTGACTATTAGGCTTAGTAAGGTTATTGGCAGGACCATTCTGTGGCACATGAGGTCTCCACATGTGGAGTGGGTCTGATGCTGCCTAGAGAGTGTACACTGGACAACTAGGTGATGGCTGCTTGTTCGGATAATGTAGAATGGACAGAAAGGATATATTCTTGTAGACGCAGTCCTTTGAAAATAGTTTTAATAAGGCAAATACATGAAAGCACAAGAACATGGAAGAGATTGTATTCTAGGTCTGAATGTATACTTCTTCTTTATTGGGAGGGAAGCAATAATAACTAGGACAGGTTTGACATGATATCAGCTTTGTCTTTTCAAAATGACCCTGCTTTCTCTGTAGTTAGAAATAAATGTTACCCACAGTTATATCAGCTTTTAATAGTTTGCAAGTAGCTAATCTAGATTGTTACCCAATTTAGATATGGACCTTTAATAATGCAAACTCCTCACCAAAGATTGTGGATATTTAGAACAGGAATTGCAAGGTTGTATTGTTTTCTGTTTGTTTGTTTGTTTAGTAAAAGGGTTGAATACTAAAAATATTAGATGCTGCAGGCTATGTGTATTCTGATACAGCTGCCCAAAATACTACTGGGGGAAGTGGTTATGGAAAGTCCCTTAATGTATCAGTATCTACTGGGTTCCAATAAAACTATTATAAAATCTTGTAGCAATCTGTTGATCCTTCATCTAGAAATATATACATAGAAAAGATGTGCTATCTGGGAATAGCATCCTTTATTACCAAATGTTTCTAAAAATGAGTTAAATTCAGATAATTACTGAAGTTAGTTTATGGGTATATGAAGGTTAATTTTATATGTTTGACTATGAATACTTAAAGTTTCCATAATAAGACACTGAGAAAGTTTGTACTTTCCTCAATAGTAGAAATCGCCAGTCATTCTACTAATTAGTATAATTTCACAAAATTTGATGATAAATGCTCAGAAGCTTGTATGAAATTTCTTATGCCAAAAGACACATCGGTTGTATTCTATTGGAAGAAAAGCTTGCTTCTTTTCCTTGGAAAAATAACTGAAATCATATGCCACAAGCATGGTATTTAATTGAAGTGTTTTCCTTTGTTGACAAATATCACTGGAAAACATACAGTAAATACTGTTGAGATTTGAAGGATGAAGTGTTTATTCTGCATGGAAGTTGGCCAAATGGTTAGATGAATGTATAGAAATTTCAGTCTCTCAAAGCCCATTCTCTTGGTTAGACTGTGTTCCACCAGTGAAGTACATAATGGTTGCAATTACTATTATATCAAACTATCCCAAACTTAGTGGCCCCACTGTTTTATTATATTCATGGGTTCTGTTGAACAGGAGGTTTAGCATAATGTAATACTGATGGCTGTGCATGGTGTTTGGGTCCTCAGCAGGAAGGACCTGAAAGCCTGGAAGTGACTGGAATGGCTGCTGCTGGAGTCAACAAGGACAGTTATTGCTCATATATGATACATAACTCAGTGACACTGAAGCTGACTCAGGGTGGATGACACTGAACCTACAAAGGACTTGTTTATCTAGACCCTCTAATCACATGGGTTCTGAAGGAAGTTCTGAGGGAAGCTTCCCCCAAAGTTCCTGCAAAGGAACCGAAGGACAGTGAGTGTTTCAGGAAAACTAGATGAGTTAAAGGACCCAGTGTTGAATGCCAATGCCAAGCTTCCCTGAGAATGGCAGGAAGAGCTATCAGGATCACGTTTTAGAGGCCACAAGGACAACATGTCCTTTAGTTGAACTGTAGTAGCAAGAAGAATCATTAAATTTCTAGCTGGCACTTATTGTTAAACGTATACCTCATGATTTTAGTTACAGCAATAAACTGGAAACAGTGACTTTTGAACTTCTTTAACATAGAACATATTTTAAAGGGAACTTTGGGGACAATGGCATTCAATACCTAGTTGATATTGCCAAACACAATTTGTATTTCCTGAAACTCTCAGGTCTAGTCACTTAAAAAGCATGCAAACAGAATTTTATAAACCTATTTGGAATTAGTTTAAGTAGCAAAGTTTTCAGGAACTTTCAATCTAGTCACAGGTGGTTGTGGAGTTTCATCTGAGAAGTGTTCTATGAGGTGATTTGATTATTGTGGGAACATTGGAGTGCACTTACCAAACTAAGGTGGCCCTTATGCTGTGAAGAATGTCTGTTTCAAGTTGTTAACCTCTGGTGTTTGGCATAAGGCCAAGCACATCCTTTTACTGGTCTGCTCTTCCACTGTGATGGTACTGTAGGTCCACCACTGGCTTATGTGAGAGTCTCTGTCCCCGTGGTCGGTTGTTTCACCCAACCTGAGCTCAGTGAGGCAGGTCTTGCTGGAAACCAACTCTATAGGGAGCTAGTCAGAAGTTCAAGGTCACACGCAGTGAGGAGGTTCAGATTCAGGTCAGGGAAACTGAAGGGCTTGTCTACACTTAAAACTGCATGTTTGGTAAAGGTTGTGCCCCCTTGAGACCACTGAAGTCTGAGAGGTTTTAGGTGGTGCTAAATATGATTTTAAGTTCGTAGTTCCCTCCCTACCTCCTTCTCTGATACTGTGTCTGTTTCTGTCTCCCTCCCTCCCTCCCTCCCTCCCTCCCCCCATCCCTCTCTTTGGTTTTTTGCTTTGAGACACTTTTCACTATGTAGCCACAATGGGTTTGGAACAATGTAGACCAGGCTGGCCATGAACTTCTAGAAATTTGCCTGCCACTTCTTCTGCCTCTGTCTCTGTCTCTGCTTCCTAAGTGCTGGAATCAAAGCCTTATGCAACCACGCCCACCAAGGAAAATGTATTTCTTTATCTCACAGATGGGCAGGCTCATGATCATGGCACCATCTAGCAACATCATATGACCTTATTTACTATGTATCATGGTGGGTCTATGTGAGATGGAAAGATCATGTGGTGAGACAAGAAACCAACAGATGTCTGAGGTTGTGTCTTAATGTGTGTTTCCTAAGATCCCAGTCTATGCTAACAAATCTTGTCCCATGACCTGCATTATCCCTTTTGCCCCATGGCAAAATCACCTCCCGGCTGGCTCTACCTCTTACGTGTCCCAGTACCTCTCAGGGCTGACATTCTAGAGACCAAGCTTTAAGCATATAGTACTTGGAGGATACACATAAACTATTTGCAAATCATCACAGCTGGTGAAGACACTTTGTTGTTTGAATGTTTCTTTTGTGGCTAGACTAGGGAAACTGAGGAAGAAGAGAAAGAAATGGTGGAAACTGAGAGAGAATCATTTCCCTCACTTCTGAGATTTAGCCCAGTTTTCATCCATCTGAAATTCTCCAGAGTTTTCTCATCTACTTGGCTTGTTTTGTTTTAGACAGTCATCTACTGTATTCTTGAATGTGCCTGGGTAACCTCATTTTGTGGTATTCAGCTGTGTCTCTGGTTTCAAAATAGGAGTGAAGGCAGTTGTAGCCAATATTCACAGAATTGGGTGCTAGATGGCTGTCCCACCTGCTTCCACTTAATTCCGTCATTTAATTCGGCCAATGACTATCTGTTTTTAAGGGGAGTAACTCCAACGCCAGAAAAACTCCTTTCTTGTTTCTCACTACTCCAAGTCCTTAAGAATTCCCATTTACCCAGCGTTTGACTTTTGAAGGTGTTATAACTTTGAAAACAAAATAACACACTATACTGTCTTGGTTAGTCATTAAGGCAAATTGATAGACTGCACAATTATCTTTATAGTAGTGGGTAATGCATTTCAGCCTATTACTCAAATTAAAAGTATAACCTTGTCTTCTGTTGGGTCTTAAATTATAAGATCTAAGATGGAGCTTCACTGTTTATTTGTATTTTTATGAACCTCTTTGGTTTGTACAAGTCTCCAGCAGACACCTGCTTCCTGGTCATTTAAAACAGTGCTCATAATGTACAGTAAATTTTTAAGCAGTCATTTCTTTCAGTTGCCAGCTTATGGGACTGTACGTGGGACTGCAATAAGAAAAATCGGTATTTATTTCTTTAACTTTAAACATTGAAATGAACACTACTGGTACATTCTGAATATATTGTAGTCATGCTGGGCATGGACTTCTAGCATTTCTCATCAGCATAGCACAATCTCTTTAAGTGAGTTCTGTTATTAAAATTCATGTATGCCATCATCATGACATAATCTTTTTTTATTAAATGAATACTGTATGGCAGTAATTTGATGGTCACTTTGGTAGACACTGGGATAAGGAAAGGTTTCTATCACAGGGATTCCATTTGGACTGATATGTTTAAAAGAAGTCTCCTGTTTCTGTTGTAGATGAGAACATCTTTGCAAACACAATAAGGCTGGAAGATGCTCTTTGCTGAGCATGCAGTATAGCCTTTGTTAGGTATATGCCATATGGTCACTCTGCCCACCACTGGCATAAACTCCAGAGAACACAGCAGCTGTGGAATGGAAATAATGCTGTGCTGTTTTTATAATCGTTGTGTTTTCACATACAAAAATTGTTAGGTTGAATGCTGAGTGTTTATGCAGTCTACACAAAACTGCGAGATGATGTTTAAGAAATAAATATCACCTGCAATATATATTTGGTTGACTAGCTGGGGTATTTAATTTTTTTCCAATTTTTGCTTTTCACTTAAAGTGACCTCCCCCAGTTGGGTTTCCTGGGAAACAGACTCTGAGATAAAACGGGTATATAATGTTTACTGGGAATACACCAGGAAAGCAGCTCTCTAGGAGAGGGAAAGGCAGGGCCACAGATAGAGAAGTTGACCAACAAAGATCTAGCAACAGAATATTCAGTTCATTATGTAGGGAGCACCTGTGAAATTAAAGTGGTTTTTTGGGGCTTGTCCCATATTGAACAAGTGTCAGGGACTCAAAAATTACAACTTTGTTTCATTTCTGTGGCACATAGTTACCTGACCTGGCCTATTAATTGGGAGAAAGTGATTTGCAGTGTGATTATTTTTTTTTCCTGTCTAAGACTTGTTTCTAATCTGTGCCCTGGGTGTACAGGGCCTCCTCAGTGCACTCAGGGGCCTATCAATAGACTCAGATGCCCCACAAAACTCTGCCAAAGCTTCCAGTTTAAGGTCATTCATGACTCCATATTATATCAACATTTCCCCTTCAAATCATAATTTTAGCCCTTAGCATAAGAAGAAGCCAGTGTATACATAGAAAACAGAGAGAGAGAGGCCATGTGAGCTTTTGAAGTTTGCAGAATTGAGTAGTGTGCTACATTGTTAGCCCATGAATACTATTTGAGTGACCCACTTACTACATTTAGTCTTGGTGGCCCTTTTATCTAAAGAACACTGGGGAAGACTCCCTGAATAAATTAAGTTTGAGGAACTCTGTCATATCTACAGTGCTAAAAAGGGAGGACTGAAAATTGGGGAAGACAACTGAGTACTGTCAGCCCCAACATTTTTTTTGGTGAGATAGGTGTTTTTGTCCAAAAGATGGACATGATTCTGTCTTAACATGATATTCATTCATGACATTAACTAAGCTTGGAGAAGCAGCATTTTTCTGTCAGCCTCAAGTCTTCAAAAGCCTAAGCAGAGGAAACCAAAATGAAGATGACTTTCTAAATTAATCAGGTAGAGCTAGCTTTAAAAAACCATAAATTATGGGCATGGGGTAACATATGTATTTTTGGATTATTTTGTTGCACTAGTTATAACACTACGGAATTGTGAAGAAACAGGTAGATGACTTCAGGTAGTGTGATTTCAGTACTGAAGCACCTTCCTCTAACTTTGCATCCTGGTGGTTTACGGTTTGACTCACAAATGCTGCTTAAGCTCCTCTCTCTTGAGTGTTTCTCAGTTAGTGTGCTAGTCTGCACGACTGAAACGTTTAGGAGGTAGGGTCTGGCTGGTGACTGAGGACAGTTCCTAGAAAATTCCAGGTGGACCCTGGGTTCCTAATCTGCTTCCTAAATGGCCACAATGTGAATAGCTTCTGGCATATGCTCTGCTCTCCTAAGGCCTCCTCAGGAAATGAGCCAAGCAACTGTGCATCAACATTTCTGAACCCATGAGTCAATATCTATCTGCTCCTCCCACTAGGTAACTATGTGTTAGATATTTTGTCTGAAAGTAACTAATACTTGTCTTTACAGTGGATCTTGATGTGATGGAAAAGCTTAAAACAAGGCCTCTTCATGATGTAAATTGTCAAACTACAGCGTTGTGAGTCTCACTGAATTCTACTGTATTGCAGTAGCACATAATTCCTGAAGCATGTGTATTTTAGGGGTAATCCCCAGGAGAAGAATTTCTGAAATATTCTATCTCAGAGATGTTGGCGAACACTAATGGCTGAAACACAGCAAACATATTCAGATTTAATTTCAGTACTTTACTTCCATTCACAACCATTTCAGGATGGGTGCTTATTGACTTACATAAAGTTGTTGCTTTTCCAATTTAAACTTGGGTCAGAAAACTCTCAGCATGTGTCTAGATAGCTTGGAAAAGTTGAATAAATATGAATTTAATGCCTTTGCACATTAATTGTGTATACAACCCTGGGAAAAGACAGACTTTATAGCACACAGCATTTAGTTTTCTTATAGGTGTCCTAGGATCATTTTTATGCCTTTTATGGAATTTTTATGTTGGTATCAATTCAGTTTTTTTTCTTTTTCGTTGCTTCTTTGAAAATTTTTCTCAGGAATAAGGACTCATTTGTCTACTTCAAGTGACTGTGCATAAATTATGTTTTGAATGGAGCTCATTTTAACATTTGAGAATCTCAAATCTTGTCTTTGTAAAGTTCAAAAGAGCTGGCTGGTTACTGAGTGGCATTTAAGGAGTAGAATTTTCATAGACATCTTAATGTATAGTTCCTTCCCGCTACAGTGTGAATGCAAGTGTTTAAAGACATCACAGTGGGAAAGAACTGTCAGGGTGAAAAGCCAAAAGTGAAATGGTTTCTTCAGATGATTTAGCAAATCTCTAGAGAAGGATTTGTCTTAAGAACCCTTTGCAGAAGCTAAGCACAGCGGCTATCAAGTCCTAAGAAGCTAAACTGTCTCAGAAGGGTGAGAAAATGATTCATTGGCTGGACTGAGTCTTCAACCTGTTTGTCCTGCAAATATTTGTTGAAGATCAACACTCCTGATTTTCAGAACATGAAACATGATTCTCTCTCTCTCTCTCTCTCTCTCTCTCTCTCTCTCTCTCTCTCTCTCTCTCTGTGTGTGTGTGTGTGTGTATACGTGCACATGTATATATCCAACATGAAAGACAGTGAACTTGTGTATTTGTGCCAAGCATTTATGACAGTTTACAGATCCCATTGCTGTGTAGTATTGCTCCATGTTGTTATTTTCTGGCATAGTCTGGTAAAATTAACTCATTGCCTTATGCAACACCACCTCTAGCACAGGTGTCAACTTACTAAAACACTAATGTCTGTATCTGAAGTTCTGAATATAGATTTAAATATAGGCACTCATAGTCAAAGGACATTAGTAGACAATGTGACTTAATATACTATTAAGACTTTTAAAATGTCATCTCTCTGAGAAGGTATTTGTAAATGAAAGGGACCACAGATCTCCTTTGTTCTTGACCATTCTGTTTGGACTGCATCTATCTATATCCTGTTTCACTGCATACTGACTTTCTATCCACCCTTCCTCTAAAACTCATAGGCTAGAATAAATCTATCACTCAGGATCAAACGTTATGACAGATGTCACCAGCTGTTACACATTAGTGTGTCCTAATTTTAGACCAAGTGTTCGAAAACCTAGTTTCATAAATATAAACCAGGACCAACACTTCAAAACATAAGGCAAACAAGGATTTCCTACAGAGCACATTTTCTCCAGGCAATATATTTAAAATTTCTATTTGTTTTCCTAGCTGTTTTCTTTTTGTTTACCTTTATATCAGTTCCATGAAATTACATTTATTTAATTAATCTTTATTCCTGGAAGCTGGGTGGGATTTTCAGCGTGATGAATGAGGATCCTGAGCCCATGTTCCTTGTTTACTTGTGGAATGATGTGGGGGTAAATACAGAATCTTCAGTTTCCTTTTCTGCAAATCGGGCATTGTGACACTTACCTCTTGGGGCTTGAATAGCACAGATACTCACAGGCCGCTTGCTACAATTTGCTTTAATTTGATATATCTGTAGCCTAAATAGGTTTTCATTTTTAGCTTAGATTTTTTTTGTAACTGCACCACTTCCCTCTTATAAAAAAAATAGTTAGACATTTCCAAGGGATTTTGGGCATTTCATAGAAAAAAGGAAATGGGCCTTTGTTCTGATCCTAGATTTTGGAAGAAAGGAAGTAGAGATATAAGGTTTCCTTGGTGGCTTAATATTGAATCAACTTCTTGTTAATGATTCATGGAAATTGATGATAAAATGTGTATGTTTTATTGACAGGCTTGTGAAGGTTTCAATCTACATCTGTTTAATTACCCTTTTAATAAATTTTTCAGATCCTTTGAGGAAGTTCTCATGACAGGGAGCTCTACAGATTTGCCTCTCAGTAACATCACTCTAAAGCAAGAACTTGCCCTTGGAGTGTTAAGTTGCATATTGACATATAGTGGATCAAAGCTCAAATATGTGGAAGTTTCATTGTTCTTTCCTCTACACCCTCTGCCCATATATGCCTCCAAAGTCAGAATTACTTTTGGGCCAGCAAGGTTTGGCTGGAAGCTGATTGATTGCATTAGCATAGCTAATAAATAACACAAGAGAGTGTCAGCTGGATTCCCAGCAGACAGCAGAAGTGAATGGGCCCCATGTGACCTTGCCAGTACAGATAGATGCTCCCCAAGTTCAGAGATCTGCAGCCACAGGAGCTCAGGGACATCTATGTGGGTGCTGGGGACCCGGACTTTGATGCTCATACTTGAGTGGCAAGCTTTTTAACCACTAATACATTACCGCAGCCCTGAGGTAGGCACTTCTGATAACAACTGTACATGTTGTGTTGTGATACCAGTATTCTAGCGACTTAGGACTGATCCCACTAGTTATGATTTTCCAATGTTTTCGTTTCATATTCAGTAAGCAGTCTTCTAAATTACGATAGTGTCTCTCATAGATCTATAAAAATGCATAATATAGGTGTGGGGAGATTTGCATAATGGTGTTTAGGGCACTTACCTCTTGATTCAAATTAATAAATTAATACTGAAGTGATTAGTTTGCTGAAGGACAATTTTTTATTTTCCCTTTTTTTACTTAAAAGACAAGTACACTGATTTTGCTTCTTATAGAAGACCCTATCTATCTGTCTGTCTGTCTATCTATCTATCTATCTATCTATCTATCTATCTATCTATCTCTCATCTACTTTTGAGACAGGGTCTTTTCCTTAATTGTGACTGGCCTGAAACTTGCTTTGTAGGTCAGCAATTCACAGATATCTTCCTGCCTCAGCCTCTTAAATGTTGGGATTAAAGATGTATGCCACCATACCTGGCTTCCCAAGGAAACTTTTACATTGAAGTCCCTAACAACTCTGCTATGTCATTTCTTTTACTACTATGCTGTGTATGCACTGTCTTGTGACAGTCTCCATTGTTGTTTTTCCTTTTTAGTCCTCTGGAATGTATGCCTAGCCTCATCATGGGACACTTTTCTGAAGCTTTTACGTAGTAGCTTCTTCCACAAGACTGACTGATTCTCCATGTCTTTATAGTGGGCGCTCATTATATAGGCTGTCCTTCCCATCTTTCCTTTTCTTCCTCTCATGGCCCTCTACTTATTTCAGGGCAAGAGCATCCTTTAGAGTTCTATTAAAAGAATGTGTCTATTAAATAACACATTCAAAATAACTTCTACTATGTACTATTGTCTTTCTTAAGAAGATACACATTTTGCTTTTTCAAACTTTTGCTCATATATGGGAGGAAATGTCTGTGTCTTCCAGAGGGTGACCATTGCAATGCTGTGTTTCAGAGATGATATTGAATGCTCATCAAATGGGTGTCTTTAATGAAAGAAGGAAAGTCTTAAGAGGGTCAAGAGCTTGGGCTGTGGTGACTGAAGTGAAGGAAGGGTTCAGGCTGCTTGACTTGTTTATCAGTTATCTTTCTATATTTATTGTGAAAAAATTAAGCTCTTCCAAGTGGTTGCCATTAATCAGGCCACTGAAATCCAGGCTTACTCTAGCAATGAGTTCTGTACATGCTCCATGTTCAGAACTTACATCACATGTGGCCAAATATCCTTGGGTTCAGTGTGGGGTGAAAAATATAAAGAGATTCGTTTTATTTTATTCATGACCTATTTTTCATTAGTTGTTGTTACATACACTACACTACACACACACACACACACACACACACACACACAGAATCACACACACACACACAAACACACACACAAACACACACATACACACACCAATCTGTTCAGTCCTAATGTTGCTCATATGTATATGTGTTGGGATTGGTTAACATACTAGGGGCTTGTCTCTGCAAAACACTGAATCTCCCTCTCTCAGCAGCAATTGCCTGTAATTCATGTAGAGATGGGGTCTTGTGAGACCTCACCATACATGGTGGCTTATCAACTAGTAATATCATCGTGTTGGTCTTGTTTAGTGACTATATTGTTGTGATTTCATGGATGTAGCTTCCTTGTTATGTCAAGAAGACACTGACATTTTGGGTCTCCTATTCCTCTGTCTCCTACAATCTTTCCTTTCTCTCTTCTTAGTTATTCCCTGAGGGTTAAGTGTAGGGGATGTATTGGAGATGCATCAGTTGAGGTTGTGCACCTAACAGTAAGTTTTTCCCTGGGTCCTACCAGTTGTGAATTTCTGTGATGGTCTCTATCTACTATGAAAAGAAGCTTTTTTTGATGAGGGGTTAGAGCTACACTTATATGTGGGAAGCAGGCTAAGTATGTCAAATGCAGTTAGAAGATACTAGGTTAGGGAAGATAATAGTAGTTTCTCCTTTAGGCTCCATAGCCACATCAGTCATGGGTAGTTGGCAAGATTACAATATTAGGCATGAATTCTCTTGTCTTAGGTGTGCCTTAAGTCCAATTTGATGACTGTTTGTTACTCCCAAAATGTGAGGACCTCTCTGGCACACTTGAGGATATCTTGCGGTTTGAAAGCTTTAGAGTAGCATAGGTCTATTAATTGCTCTACACCTTTTTCAGCTTCCACAACAACCTGGGAAACATACTCCCCAGGAGGAACCTTCCATGCCAATTCTAGCTCAATTCTTGCAAGTGTGTATCCAGGGTATGGTGTCTTCAGCAATAGAGTCTTACCTTCAAGTTCTGGGAAACAACTGCAGGTAATGACAATAGCCTGTATTTTTTTGGGATTCTCTTAAGCCCTCTTGACCAACAACTTGAAGGGAAGTTCCCCAAGCCTGCTACTGAGTATTTTATTAAAAGGTCTATAGGTTTTGTGGAAGCATTATTACCCATATGTTATCATTTAAAATGTATATATTATATGTAACATATTTCAAATATATTAATATTATATTAATATAATTACATTTATAATACAATACAGTTGTGTTATAATTCTAATTGTAAATATAATTGCTACCAATTAATAGGTTATGTTTGATTTATTAAATTTTATTAAGTATATATATATATTTAGCTAAACGTAAACTAATGATTCTGTGTTTTTTTTAATTATCCTCATTATCCCTCCTTCCTCCTTCTCTTCTGGTATTTCCCTCCTCTGCCATCCTCAGTTAACAGACCCCCTGCCATTTTTCTGATTTCCTTTTCTAGAGCATTGAATCTAGTTGTTAGTCATTTCAGTAGACTTCAGAATGCAGAACTTAGAATATCACATGCTAAAGTTTGTGTTTCACACAGAATCAAATAATTGGGTATGAATTTGTTTCTTTTAAAATGAAAACTGTATATATTTTAAGTTCACAGCATGATATTTTGATTGATGTGAATACAATAAAAATGCTCACTGCTGTCCAGTCAATAACAATAGCCATTTCCACACAGTTACCTTTTTGTGTATGGTGGTAGCATTTGAAACACATTTTCTTAAAACCTTTCAATATATAGCACAGTGTTATCAACTATAGTTACCATGCTATGCATTTGGTCTACAGGCATCCTCATCCTACAGTCATTCCACATTGTGTTGTCATACTGATGGACATCTACTATGTGTCTTTATTCTGTTCCATAATACCAAAATATGTTTTTAAATAGGGGGCATTTTCTATACATATATGAAATATCTGACTGTATGTAGTAAATATGTGAAATTTCTGAGCCATTTAAAAATTAAAAAATGCTTATGGAAAACAGTGCACCAAATGTTTAGAAAATATTCAGTATGATTGTATCCAGTTATTGTCGTCAGTAGTTGGATGCTTATCTACCCTAATAAAGATCTAGGATCCACACTCTATGTGAAATCGAGTTTTTGCTATACTTCAGGCTCCATGCTCTTTTTTCTAACCCAAGAGTTGGTAGTGCCACATCATGTTTTCTCTTCCAGAGTTGGAATGACAAAGATGAAGTACCCTGAAGCCTGGTGATGATGTCTACCTTCAGTGCATGTGTACCTCAGTCATTTTGTAAATAGTGTCTCGAGTGGCAGAGTTGAGGCATTTTCCCCAGGTGTTTTTACCAGAAGGTTAATTCAAAAACGATACTTGGAACTTCACTAATTGGTCCATCCTTACTTGGTATGTTTTTATTTGAAGTGGGGAGAGATGATGTTGACACTATGGGCCAGCTGCTACTGAGATAGAATGGTAACCTTATACAATGTTCAGAGAACATAAAATAATATGAGTTTTATGTGGTAGCAAATTACTCCCAAGTGTACTGACTGACCCTTTGCAATGAAGACTGCATGCCAGCATCAGTTTTCTGTAGTAGGTCGCTGTGGTGATTAATGAATACACACTCCGATCACTCCCCCATGACCAGATGATGATCAGGGCATTACTGCAGAGAACCTCAAGGAACACTAGGACTTCCTTCCCTTCTCCACCCCAGCTACTACCAGGTACACATATCATGCTTTAGTAATTAAAAAGGGTAAAATCCCTGAGCTTTGCTTCATACAGAGACACAGGGAAAAAAAGCTCAGGCTGATGTTCCTAGTGGGTCTTTCTTAGACACAAGAATTCTCACTTCCAAACAGCAGAGAAAAATCAAGCCTAAACAGAAAACAGATTATATAGATTTGAGTGGTTGATGAAGGAAAATTCTGGATTCTGGGTACTGAAATGGTAGAAACATGGGTAATGTTTCAACCATGACTTTGAAGAATAAACATATACCAATATGTATAGAAACTTGTCTTTCCAGGACACCTTTAATACCAGAAATTACCCTTACTACAATCCTCAAAGGCAGAGGCAGGAGATCTCTGTGAGTTTGATGCCAGCCTGGTCTATGTAGCAAAGTGTTGGTTAGCTAGAGCTGCATAGTGTGACCTTATAGAAAACACCAAAATGGTCTTCATGGAGGTTTACTTTCATTATCTCCATTCTTAAAATATATGATAAAGAGTTATTTTGTAAAGACATTAGTGAAGTCTGACTATTTAAAATTTCAATATTTCATAAAAATGTCCATCTTATCACAGGAGATAGATTAGATCTAGAGTTAAGCTTATTGCTATTTTTTTCCATATACCTACATGAAATCTCTGAAATTGTGGTTTATGGCCATGATTGTGTATTTGTGGTATTAGGGATGTGTTAAATGAAGACACAGGGCAATGTGAAGGAGAATCTGTTCTCCATTTAGGGGATGGAGCTCATGCAGGTTTGGGAATACTTGGAGGACTGTTTGGTCCATCCTCGAACAATTACATGGGAATTACAAATATGCCAATTTCAAGTTAGTATTGGCTCTTGTTTTCCCTCCCACTACTTTTAGTTTCGTCTTGATTTTTATCTTGCCTGTGACATTTAAGCAATCTTCTCCGTTACTAACTTTTCCCTCAATCAGTTTATTCCATCCTTGGTACTCAGATTCTTTCTACCAGTGCTCTACCCTGATAATGCCTGTCTTCTCACATTCTCTCAGTTTTCCCATTGCCTACAAGATGAAGTTCCAATGCTGTTTGTTAAAGTCTACGTGGGAGGTCCTGCCTCCCAGCTCATTACAGCTCTCAGCTTGAATACTTTTAGTGATCATCCCAGGCACAGAATCTTCTCTTTGTGATCCTCTCCCCAGGATTCACTTGGATCATCACCACCTCACCAAGCCTTGCTGTGCCTCAGATGTGCCCTGTGATCATAACTCCGTGGATTCTTCTTGCTGTGGGCAAGCTCTTCTCTCTGCTACCACCCTCCCACAAAGCCCCTCTAATTCTCTGCCATGATGAAAGTGCAGGAACTCTGCACTAACAGTTCATTTTCTCATATTCTGTTGGCTATCAATGCTCTGTTTACAGTACAGTCATTTTGTTGGCCATCTCCCTGTTGTATGAGCTTTGAAGGGGTGAGGGTGTCCTGTCAAAGATTCATGCCTGTGAATTTAGAATGAAAAACTTGTTGCTAAGTCAAAAAGTAGTTGATCATAATTGTCTTACTTGGACATTCCCTAGAAAGAGAAGCCACGGTATGGATACTGCTGTTGATTTTTTACATGAAGGCTTGCTCCAGGATGTCATACTTTCTGAGATGTTTAAGCCATTTTGCAAGTTTTCCTATCCTTAAAAAATTTTTATTGCTAAATCTAGTTGGAAATGAGATAGACATAATATAGAAGCTTTTCTTATGGGGAATTACAAACCAAAGTCATGCTAAATAATTCTTTGAATATCACTGATATCAACTTCTAGAGTTACCAGGAAAATTGTAAGTTTCTCTGAGGCCTCTTCAGCAATGTGTGAGGGCTGCCAGAGAGGTTTTTTTCATTGTTTTTCTTTTGTTAGTTTTTAGATTTAGGTTTTTGTACTGCTTCTAACTTTGTATGAATAGTGCTATGTTATTATTGAAGTTGGCATGGATTGCAGGGTTTTGGTTTGGCACAGGAAACCTCAAGGCAAATCTGTCTTCAGTTTTTTACCCCATGCTCTTTAAAACATGTTTTAAATATATTGTTTGAAAATTTCATGTATGCAATAACTTAATTTTATCTAGCATGCACATTGTCCTCCAACTTCCTCCAAGAATCTGACCCCAGTCCTCAATTTTTCTCTTCATGTCAAACAGTCTAAGTATGTATTGCATCCTGTTAGTGTTGCCTACATGTGCATTGGTATATGATCATCTCTCTATGAAGACAGTACAGACACGAACCAGTGTTCCTTGATTTCTGTTTTGGAGAAATGCGATTTCCCAGTTTAGAGTCAGGTGCTCTGGGGAAAACTCCCACGGAACTCTTGCAATACACCGATCCTGGTGTTTCATTTTCTGGCTCAGTTAAGTCTCTACAAGAAATTCTTTGTTGCGGCAAGGTTTCACACAAGGAAGTATTAGCATGTTTTTCGCAGTAGACTTAGCATGGATTACTACTTTAATTTTTAAAATGAGCTCCCATATATGTCTACTATGAAGACATATATAATCGACACATGTTGTTTATTGAATGAATTTGTACCCTTTTATACTACTTTGATTAAAAGATTTAAAATTACGTCATGAGAGCTAATGAAATGTAAAGGGCTTGAAAGCAAAGTGGGAGTTGAATGTGAACAGCTTGGTGGGTAGACTTGAGGACCAGAAATGTTTAATGCTTGGAGTTCATGTGCAGGATTTCTTACCTCTTGCAAAGTTGTGAAGAATAAGAAAATGCCTTTCCCAAGGAAACGGACAGTCTGCAGTTAGCAAATGACTGAGATGAGGGGCATGGAGCCAATATGTGGATTTAAGGGTCTGAAACAAAGCTGAACTTCTCAGTCAATACTCAAATATCTGAGGAAAGTGTTCATGGTGTTAACACATTGAAGCAAAAAAGATACGATGTTCAAATGAATTTTTTCATGTTAAAATTGCTTTTATATTTTTGAAAGAAGGTGTCCTGGAGTTGGCTATGTAGACCAGGCTGGCTTCAAACTAACAGAGATTCTCTTTCCTTCCCCCCATGCCCAGATGAAAATCATTTTTAATTTCAAAACAATTGTTCTTACATCTTACATATGCCTTTTCCTTTTCACAGAATAGTTTTGTCTGTTAGGTTCCTTGGTTCATTTTCCCCGAGCATACAGATATAAGGACTGGTTTCTCACGTGTGCAATAGAGGCACAGTTGGTCAGTTTGGATTCTCTGTAGAATCTGTGTTAAAAGGGGCTGCATTCAGCAGTTCTGTAAGTGAAATGGTGAGGTGAAGTCATACATAAGCCCACAGCAGAAACTCCCCAATGCTGCTGATTCCTTGGCCCAAGCATCAGTGATTTTCTTTCTGGTGACTAGAATGGGGCCATAATATCAGCATGTCTTAAAAGTTCCCAAGACAATTATATCCCAGCTAAGTTCAAGGTCTTTTTACATGGAGTCATTGAGTACCAGGATCAGTCAAACCACAAATATAAATGCTTCTAGCAGCAATAGTTTCTAATGGCAGTATTTTAGGATGGATACATGTTAAATCGAGAAAAGATTTAAAGGAGAATTCCAACAGAAAACTCAGCGTTGGCTATTTCTGTGAATAAATGAAAAAAGATAAAAGTGCAATGTATAAAACTCTATTAAGCTGTATTATACTCATGTATATTTTTGCTGAAGTAATCATACAGATTAGAAATTATGCACATAAAACAATTACAGACTCATAGAGCCTATATAAGTGGCTTTTATTAAACGTATAACAAATGTGTATCTTTAAAAACATAAAGATTACAAAACCCCCTTTTAATTAAATGTTTAAGCAATTTGCTGCTTTTGTAGATGGTACAGTTTTGCACAAGAATGGCATCGATATCCCCTTCCTTCTCCCCACCATCTACCATCTACATCCCAGGTTTAATGGAATGGACTAGAGATGTGTTACCAACTGACGTTTTCAGATTTATCTGTGTCAGTTATCTCTGGCAAATAAACCACATCCATTTTTCTGACTTGGAAGTAGAAAAACTATTGCTGAATACATGGCAGATATAAAATAATTCTCTCCCTGAGTTACATGAAGCTACTTTAGTCTGCTTGCCTCTTTTACCTGGAGTATGCTGCTTTCCCTTAAGGCCAATTTTTGAGCCGAGATCACAAAATACATTGTTCTAGATGATTTGGAGAAACTGTACTAATAGCTAACACATGTATTCACCATGCAGTGACACGCATGTTTCTTCTTCTTCTTCTTTTTTGTTGTTGTTGTTCTTTTCCTTTTCTTTTTTGAGTTTATAATGCCATACAATAGCACCCTATGTGTTATCATAAGACCTTTGCTTCTAGAAAACCCAACATCAGAATTTAGCTTCACAGGTATAAAATTGCTTGGGGATCATGCTGTTTTTATTGTTAGGTTCACAGATGAAGAAAAATCCTGTGGATTCCTCCTGCCCATTCCTTGCGGGACAGGGTCAGTTTATCTACAGGAAAACACCTGCCACTGTGTTTCCCAGGGAGGATTATACCATTTGTGGTAGGATGCACTGTTCCATAGGGAAGATGATGGATGCTCTGAATGCCTGACTCCAGGTTTGTTTGGATGTAGTAATTGGCTTTAGATGGAACTTTGTGCATTTTCAATTTCTAGGGTTGTAGGAATTGATAAATAAAATGTTCTCTACCATAGATGATAGACAAATCTGGGGGGCATTCAGTGGACTGTTCTTGGTTGCATTATTTTGCTGTTATGAAAGAAGGAAGTAATCAGCTTGATAGATTAATTATATTTACTCATGGATTTGGAATAAGCAGATCCAAAGCAAAGAATGGTGAGGAAAAAAATCATGCTCCTTCCTGAGGTTCAGGAAAGGATATTTGGCAGGCAGAGAAGAAAAGACAACTTTAACCTTGCCAGGGACTAGAAACTCAGGGATCCAACTCCTCCATCATGAATCTAACATTGCTCCAAGCAGTTTCATATTGTCTAGGGCAACCCAGAGGCCACAGAGGTGACAGTCCTGGGATGACATAGTTGGGAACTTTTCCATGATGGTATAAATTTGAAAAGTAAAAGTTGAAGCAACATTGTTATGTCAAAGCTTAGGGATTATGTCATTTTTAGGGAGGAAAGATAAATATAATTATTATTCATGTTGCCCCAAAATTTTATATAAAGATGAAAACCCCATTGGGATCCATGCTTTGCTATAGCCTTCTGTTAAATCAGTCTTGACAACTGTTAAAAGGCATTATCATCAGAAAGAGGTTTCTATTTTACTCTATGTCAAACATATAAAACACTCAAGGCTTTAAGAAAGTGTGACTAGAAGGTGTTTCAGAGCAGTTATTAAAAGAGACAACCAAGACTGATGAAATAACTTGGTGGGTAAGAGTACTGTGCAAGCATGGAGACATGAGTTCAAATCCTAGCATCCACCTAAAAAGCTGGACATGGCTATAGGTGCCTATAACCCCAGCATTAAAGGTTGTAGACTGGTAGATCTTTGGAGTTGGCTGGCCTGTCAGTCAAGCATGAATACTGACTTCCAGTTCAGTGACAGACCCTGTCTCAAGAGACTGGTGGATAGGGATAGAGGAAGATGCTCAACTTCTCCTGACCTCTTCATGCATGGACATGGGTCTGTGCCTTCCCTCATATGAATGCAACATAAACACATATGAATGTGCATACACACACTACACAAACAAATAAATACATACATAAAAGAGATATTGGCAGTGGTTAGCTTCTGGACACCCTCCGGGAAAGGGCTTTGAGCTGTGGAATAGATTCCAAGTCAATACCCAGAACTGCAGTGAGAACTGAACTCTTGTAATTGTTCATAAGCTCACAGGCAAATACATAAAGGAGTTTTTTGTGTAAAGATCACACAATTCAACCAGCCAGCGATTTTAACAGAAAAGACCATCAAGGAAATGTCTCCACCGAGTTCTTGGGATGTCCTCGGTATTTTGAGGATCAGTTGTGTTTAACTCATGATCTGTGTGGTCCTCTAGCGCTTGCTAGGGGAAGCCCAGCTACACTTGACAGTAGGGCAATACAAAAACACTGACTTGGGAATCTGAAGATTTGCTTTGAGGCTCGGCAGTACTCAGATGTGATAGACAGCTCTTACATACTCAGTCACTGATTTTTGTGTTCTTTTTCTATATCTATAAGATGAGGCAGGGGATAAGCTGTGACTTTTAAGATGACTCTGCTTCTAATAGGCTTTGGCTTACTCCCACCCAACTTTTAAGGAAGTTGTACTAAAAAAAAAGTCAAAGCATGTCGACATAGAAAGCCCCATATTCTACCTACTAAGACTGGCTTTCCGAGTCTCTTCTCTGGAGGAGTCAAAAGTGAGAGATACTGTGAATCTTCTGTCTATGGTGAAGTAAGGCTCCAGGGCCCTAGAGTACCCATGTATTGAATGCGTGGCTTACCATATACATTTTGAGCAATGGAGGCTTTCTGATGGATCCTCAGCCCTATAAAAAAGAGGTCAGTCTGAGGAGTTGCCATGCTTTGGTAGATACCACAAAAGATGGTTTTGCTGTCCAAGTCCATGACCAAGACATAGTCATGTCCATTGTCATATTTTCCTCCCCATCTGTTGAACCACTCCTTGCATAATTTTCCAAAAAGGATGCAGTTTGTAGCCCCAGAAGCTGTACCTAGTGCCCAGTACTCAGGGATGACTGAAGTCTGTCTTTAGTCACCAACTCCAAGCTTTATTTCTTCTGTTTCTATCTCTGGCATTGTTGAGTTTCAGCTGACAAGTTATAGGAATGCCCAGAGGGACACATTCACTCTAAAGATGAGGTTCAGTTTGAAGGCTATGTGGTCACTTATTTTGCATGTAAACCAGATTTATTTCTCAGAGGTTAAAGAAAACCTGTACTCGCTGAAACTGATTTCCATGATATAATTAAAAAAGATGTTTGTGATTTTGTTTTTAAAGATACCTTTCCCCTAAGACATGATTCTACATGTTTCCCCAAGTTCCTGGTTATCATTTGTCTCTAGTTGTTGGCAATACAAACTGAAGTTAGACACTTTCTAAAGGTATAGGTTTAACTGTAGGGTGGCTAGTTTTTTGAGAAATTTCAGAAAATCAAAGGAGGTAGAGGGAATCGTTGCATTTTTCAAATCCCATATCCCTTTTGGTTGCTGCAGCAAGATTGTCTCTTATTTTTAGCATTTCTACCCTTCACCAATTTCCCCGTTTCTGAAGAAGAAACTAAAGGGTCCAAATTGCATGCAGGGCATTTAAAAAGAATTGGTTCTGCATCTCTAATTACCTTTATCTATTATGTGAGGATTTTACTCACTTTTCCAAATTGCACTGCTACAAAGCCCATTAGGGATTTTAAAAACCAGGATTACTGTATGCTGCACATTCGGGACTTCAGTTATTAATTCATTTCTAGTGGAAAATTTTATTCTAATTGTGGAAGGCTTGCGATTTTGGAAGTTGGTCAAAGCTCTTAGCTGGTAATAAAGCAACTTGAAATCATTGCTTTACACTCTATTTTATCCTTTCTCCAACTTCATTGCAATAAAATTGACAAATATATCAGTACATGCATAAAGAATACTAAATAATTTGACACAATCATGGACACACCTACACCTTGTGAAATAAATGTTTATCACATTCAGGGTCAGTGATATCCATCCATCATATATGTATGCTGAGTCCACAATATGGTGTTAATACCTTTTAAATGTGAAATACATTATGACTTGCTAAAGCCACAGTGAAGTGTACTGAATATCATGAATTTGTACATAAGATAACTGATAATTTGATCTTTGACCTGCCATGGTCTTTCCCATCTGGATATTTTAAATAGCATGATACTCTATAGATTAATATGTATTGTCATTAATGGTAGTCTCTCCCCTATTTTCTGGATGGAATCCCCCTTCATGTATGTGCCATGTTTTCTTTATTTTTGATCTGCTGATGGCCCAGTAAATTACTTTCGTATCTTGGCTATTGTGAATAATGTGAAGTGGACATGGAACACGCATGTTTTTGAGACATTACTTTCAGTTCTTTAATATGCATGCACAGAAATGAGATTGATGTATAACAGGGAGTTTATTTTTATTTTTGTTGGGCTCCTTCTGTAACTGTCTTCTAGAGTGGTTGGATGGGTGTACCTTGTTAACTACCATGCCTGGGGTTCCCTTTTTCTTCACCTACTTACCAATGCCAATCCTGATTTGCTTTTTTTTATCATTTTTTATTTTAATTTTAAATAGCTTGTTTTACATGTCAATCCCAGTTCACTCCGGGTAGGGTCCAGGCATTCTAACAGCCTCCTTTATATAGGTGCCAGATGATACCCCAGTGCGACTTGTGTTGCTCTAAATATTGGTGATCTTAAGCATCTTTCCATGTACTTGCTAGGCATTTGTATTTATTCATTATATGTTTTTATCCTTGGAGAATTTCATACATGTGTATAATGAAGGTATAATCTTATCCACCCTCACCCCTCCCCTCCAATATATCCTCCTTAGTTGAATATATTTTTTTCTGACAGAAATAATGATACCAATTCTTCTAGTGTTTACTTGTATATATATCATACATCCCAAGGTCATTTAGCAAATAAGCCAATGTACAGTCTTCAAAGTCAGTTTTCCTAAATATAAAAATTAGTTCAGGAGTCAGTGAGTTGGTTCAGTCAGAAAAAGCCCTGGAGGTCAAGATGGATGCCCTGAGCTGGATCCAGGGGACCCACATGGTGGACAGAGACAACTGCAAATTGTCCTCTGATTCTATGCTTATGAGATGATGTATATTCACCCACACATACACAGTCAAGCATACACAATAAATAAATGTATTTTGAAAAGTCATGTCCATTGTTCAACTGCAGCTGTGGTCCGCGTTGAAGTCTATGGCACAGGTTGCCTCAGGAGGCCATTCAGAAACCTGGATCTGGGCTAGAACCTGTGGCTGGGGTGCTACCACCTGGGCCAGGGTGTCATCCAGGCCCAGGCTACTGATTGCCACCAGGCACCATGAAGTCATGCTCAAACATGAGTTCAGGTTGGTGTCCAAGGACCAGGATGCATCCAGATCTAAGTGTCCTGTGCTGCTATTCATGGTGTCATGTGGGCCTGAGCTACACCTGAGGGCCATGTCAGTATCATGGCCCTACTGTAGCCAGGGTCTGTTTTGATGTCCAATGTTCCTGTTACCATCAAAGGCCATGCACACACCCAAGATCAATGGCCAAGTTGGTGTCTCAGGGACATACTGCTTCTGGGGGCAGTGGTGACATCTCTATCCAGCTGCTTCTGAGGAGGCCTTAGCAACTATGCTATATGAAATCACAGGGCTATGCTGAGCCAGTCCTGTCCTTCACTGCCCTGGGAAAGCTAGTCTTACCTCTTACTACTACAGAAAGAGAGCTGGCCTCTGCACTCAGGAGAGATGGTTCCTGTGGTAATATATTATTTATCATTTGTTAAAGCTTGCCTGAGGATTCAGAAAACAAAGCTAGTCATAAACCATATAGGTCATGCAAAGGTGATACACACCTTTAATCCAAACGGCCTTACTAGCAAGATATAAAGCCTTAGTCAGTGGTGGCACACAACTTTAATAGCAAGATTTAGGAGACAGGCAGATGGATCTCTTTGAAGTCAAGGCCACTATGACCTACAAAAGAACTAAGAGTAACAGAGCTCATGCCTTCGATCCCAACATTTGTGATCACACAACTTTAAACCCAGCACTAGGGAGGTGGAGACAGGAGTGATTTTGCTGGGCAGAGAGAGGTATATAAGGAAGAAGTAGTCTTTTTATTGTTCTTATTTTTTAAATTAGAAACAAGCATGTTTTACATGGCAATCCCAGTTCTCTCTCCCACCCCTCCTCCCCTGCTTTCCCACCAGTCCCCTGTCCCATCCCCTTTCTGCTCCCCAGGGAGGGTGAGGCCTTCCATGGAGGATCTTCAAAGTCTGTTACATCATTTGGAGCAAGGCCTAGGCCCCCCATGTGTGTCTAGACTGAGAGAGTATCCCTTTATGTGGAATGGGTTCCCAAAGTCCATTCGTATACTAGGGATAAATATTGATCCACTACTTGAGGCCCCATAGATTGCCCAGGCCTCCTAACACACACCCACATTCAGGGGATCTGAGTCAGTCCCTTGCTGATTTCCCAGCTATCAGTCTGGGGTCCATGAGCTCCCCCTTGTTAAGGTCAGCTGTTTCTGTGGGTTTTCCAGCCTAGTTTACTCATCACTCCTCCCTCTCTGCAATGGGTTCCAGGACTTCACTTCTGGTTTAGCTGTGGGTATCTTCAGAGTCTTAAAGATTTAGTCTCCAGCCATGTTGAGAGGCTTGGAGGAGAGCTCATGGAGACAGGATCAACCTTCAGTCTGAGGTAGAGGTAAGAGCTAGTGGCTGGCTGCTTTGCTTCTCTGTTTTTCAGCTTGAAGCTGCCTTGGTTTCTATTTTTCATGTTACAGGCGTCCACTCCTCACCACAGGTGAGGATGAACCTACCCTGAGGGCATGTATGTAGAGAAACTGACTCCACACCCAAAGCATGACCCAGTGGTTCCATCTGACCTGCTCTGCTAAAACCCAGGCCCACAACTGGGTGTTGGATGACCCACCCTAGCATCTACTCTATCCAGGAGCTGGTGTAGGGACTGGTCCTGTGGAATGATACCTGAAAGATCTCCAAGACTTGAGGTTGTCACAGGGTACCCCAGAAGAGCTCAGACTCAGTGAGGATGATATGCCAAATACCAGAGGCCTTGAGTCAGACAAATGTCTTACTGAAATGAACATTTTCTAGTCAAGCTGATGGGATAAAGGGGTGTACTATATGACACACTAATGCTTCCAATGCCACCAGGATGGATGAAGAGTTGATGGAGAGGCAGGAGAGAAGGAGAAACAGAGAGTTTTCTGTTCCTGGTGTGGTTCTTGTTCTGTTTTGGTTTATTGGGTGGGTTGTGCTTGCCTATAAGACAGCTACCTTAGCATGCACGTAACTAACAATGGCAACAACAGGGACCTTGTCTAAAGGAAGAAGGTAAGGATAGACACCTATGATGTCCTCTGACTTCCATGAGCACTGCATTGCACTTGTGTTCACCTTCACTCAGACTTCTAGAACATGTGCATACATACACATAAATGTATTTATATATAAAAAGAGTCACAGAGGAATAAATGCACACATCAAGTCTTTCAGCAAGACACTTAATATTTTTCTATATTCAGATGAATATAACTGGAATTATCTAGCTAACACAGCAAAGTGTATTCACAGGTGCTTTTCTCTTTAAGTCTTTCTATTGCTTCTCCCAAAAGTAAGTAGTTTGGAGCACTTCCTTTTTCTATGAGAAGTCCTCATAGATGCTCATAAAGTACTTTGTGGCTATTGGATTCATTTACAAGAAAAGAGCCTGTTCTGTATCATAGCCCTCAATGGCTCTCTCAGTCTCAAAGAACTCTAGACACCCAGATAACACAATTTATATGAGTGGAACCATAGAGATGACCCTGCAGTGGTGGTTTGTACTTTCATTTTAAGTGATGTGAGCAGCACAAGACAGAGGTGGGATCACATCTCTTTGGGAGATTGTTTGGTTGGCTGAGCCCATTCCAGGCCTTGAATTCACATTAGACGGTCTATGTGCTTCCACATTGGTCTAGGCCCAGACTGTGCCACTGGTTCTAAACTGAATTCCTTTCTTGCCTGTGGTGGCCATTTTTCTTGCTTTGGCATGATTAAATTATAACAGTGGATTGCACTGGATTCCCAGATTGCCATCTTTCAGCTGCTGTGTCTTTCACTTTTTAAATTTATCAAATTAGGCATGCCTCAACAACCACATTGTGCAGAATGTTAGGAATTAAAGTTTCCGACCCACTCAAGCTTGTTGGGATCCCATGACTTTTCATTGGTGGGGTCATAGAGTGGAAGGCTTCTTTGTTATCTCTTAGTTGTAGTTTTGGAACCTGAAATAGAGATCATGAACCTGGTCTTCAGTCAGTGACCTCCATCCGTCCACAGTCAGAACTTTTAACTCTTGCTAGCCAGAGACGGTGATGCTGCTCCTCACTGTAACACTGTAGCTGACCATGAACTACACTGGGCAGCATTTTCTGTCCTTGGTCTAGACTCTGTATATAGGCAGAGTACCTTATGTGCCTTGTCTCCTACCTAGTGTCTGAGGAGCCATGTGTGATCCACCTGGGGTATTTCTTGCCCAGTTTACTAATGCTCTTTTAAATATATTTTGGGGTATCTGTAATGTTCTTCTTAGCATTTATTAATTATACACAGTAATAGGTCTCATTACAACACTCATACTTGTATACAATTGAGTTTAGTCATATTCATCCAGTTACCTTTAAATAAATAATGTTGATAGTTGGTTATCATTATTCATGTTTTAAATTAAAATATTATTACAACTATTTCCCTTATTCATTTTCCTCCTCTTAGCTTCCACCATCCCCCACCCCAGACTTGCTCCATCTCAAATTTATGGACTCTTTTTATTTATTACTCTACACATATATGTATGTATTAATACATAAATGTCTAAATATAATATGCTGAGTCTGTTTAGTGTTGCTTGTTTGTATATATTTCCAAGACGCAACATGGTTTTGGATAACCAATTAGGGGACTCAACCCTGGGGAAGACTCCTTCTCCTGTTTTCTGTTATCTTTTTGACTCCTTCCCTTCTCTTCTGATAACCACATTCCTTTTCTCATTTAGCTCCCCCTTCTACTTCCATGTGTTTTTGTGTACATGACCCAGTGGGTTCCAGTGGTTGTGTTTATAGGACCTTTTTAACATTGGTTACCACTGAAGAAAATGTTTCTCCCATCTTTATTGACTATTAACTACATATGATTCCTCAGGGAGGAGTAGGAACTTCAGAGCCCTTACCCTTTCTGTGAAAGATGTTGGCAGGTCTAGGCTTGAACAGATGTTGTGCAGGTAATTACAACTGCTATGAGTTCAAGAGTGCAATGATCATGTCATGGAAGTCAGAATTCCACACTGACACCTCTCTACACCTTCCCTCGGCTCTTAATATATAGGCTATTGTCACTGCTGATGGTTTTCCAACAGAACTAGATATGCTGAAGCCACCATGTCTTAGTTTCAGGCCATACAGAAATCTATTGCAGGGAGTATGCTGGGGGCTTCCTTCCTGATGGCTCACTCTCACAGTCCCAGAAGTGCTATGTAGGCCAATATTAGAGAAAAAGCATCAACAATCTTATGAGTTTGAACCCTGTGTGCAGCAGTTACCACTGGCCAGACAAAAATGAGGCTACTGATAGAATAGTGGTAACTCCGTTAGGGTTATTACCCACTTTCTGTTTGAAACTGATGTCCACTTCACAGGAAGGTGGTCATGTCTGATATAATAAACCCGTTAGAAGCCTATGTCTGGGGAGGTCATAAGCTCTAGTGGGAACGTTCCTCCATTGTTTTGCTACGTGGACATATTGTAACTGTCAGATCGCCTCTTAAATAACTATGTTTATGTCCATAGATTACTGCTTCTGTCAGTTTTAGTCAGAGAAGTTTCTTTTCTGCAATGGTTAGTGATGACTGCAGAGACTCCTAACCATTTAAATTTAATGACTGTGGAATGCTAAGCCATAAATAGAACATCTGAATTACCCCCTCCAAGACACAGGGAATACCTTGAATAAGATATCAAAAGTCTGTTTTCCTATGAGTACTTGTTTTTATACATTCTGCTATAGAAAAGAGGCAGTCCATCTTTCTTGGTTCAAAAGCATGCTGCCCTTCTGAGATGGGTCTGGAAACGTTTGCTGTGAAACAGAAGAAAACACAAAATGAATGTCTTCTCAAATTATTTCAATTACCTAACGTTTTTGTTGGAATTGAAGATGTACTTCAATACTACATATTTTTATTTGCTTGTAAAACTTATTCTTTAAGATTACAATGTAGTTAAATCATTTCCCTCTCTCCAATACCATTCATATACCCCTCTTCATTCTCTTTCTTTTGGCCTCTTTTTAAAAATTAATTGTTGAACATACATATACGTATAACATATGTTGCTAGGTAAGTAAATTTATACGCATTTTAAATATTTGTTTATACAGAAGACTGTTCAAATATTCATGCTCAATTAAAACAATGTGATAACAATAGAGGATATTCCCAAGGATTATCAGGAAGTTGGGGGATGCATATTTTTCAGTACTAAATGTGAGTACTGGAGCCTCCTTCAACTGTAAGATCAGAAGAAATGAGAGAAAAGTCTGCTTCTGAATAAAGGGCAACGTTATTTTCATGTGTTATTTATTAATTTTAATCCATTGGAAACTCATAGAACCATTGGAGCTTCACATTTAAGCAAGATACCATTCCCATTTTTGGAGGCTGAAATTTATTTGTATGCAGTCCCTGAAAGTATATGGCAGGCAGAGAAATAAACTATGAAGAGGTGAGAATGAAAACTCTGTTCAGCCCAACCTAGTCAGTCTGAATGAAACTTCTAGAGGGTCTTAAGCCAGGCAGTTTATTGTAAGCATAGTTAAACAAAGAGGTTTTGGAAAAAAGGTTACTAGGCAATACTTATTACAATTCCAGCTGCACAATGAAGCTTAAAATGTGAATAGGTAGAAATTCCTTTGCAAAGTACATGTGTCCATGGAGATGGAATCTGTAGTTTAAAGTGTAACTGGGATGTGGTATGGTCTCTGGCTGAGACAGCATAGTTGTCAGCATGTGACATCTCCCCTAAGGATGGGTTCTGTTAATGGGGAGCTAAAGATAAATGTCTAGAGAAAGGGGGAGGAGACAGAGAGAGAGAGAGGGAGAGAGAGAGAGAGAGCATGAGAGAGAGAGAGGGAGAGAGGGTAGGAAGGAGAGAGGGAGGGAGGGAGGGAGGGAGGGAAGGAGGGAGGGAGGGAGGAGTCTCATACAAACATTCTGGGGGATTTGGGTTAAGGTCTGGCAGTAGAGATGAGAACAATGCATCATTGTAGATATTATTTCAGCAAGTGAATCTTACATCATCAAGTATTAACAAAGAAGCATAAAAGTTAATGACCTTAAGAATTTTGACTATTAGGATTGTGGCCTATTAAATATTGCTCAGAATCCTCTGCAACTGGTCATATGGTATTTGTAGAAATGACCACTTTGGCTGGGAATATTGGTACAGCACATGCCTAGCATGAAGAAGCCCTGGGTTAAGTCACCAGCACCCTATTGACCATGTGGTAAATATACCTGAAATATAAGCACTTAAGAGTTAGAGACAGGAGGATCAGAAGTTCAGTGTCATCATTGGATAGATAGTATGGTCCCAGTCTGAGATACATGACATCTTGTCTTTAAAAGACATTTATTAAATGGCATGAGGGACACTGGAAGAAATGATTGATGTATATGCATTTTATTTTAGAAACCCCCACAACATAGTGATTATCCTCACATTTTATAGATGAAGAAACCAAGGTTCAGATCAGCTCTGACTGCAAGAAACATAAAACAAGCCACAAATATGACATATAAATGTAATTAAAAATTTTCAAACCCATTATTGAGAAATGTAGAAGCGTAAGTTATGCTAGGTAATATTCATAATTTTAAAATTAATCGTACCTAAAATATTATTTCAACCTATAATCAATAAAAAGCATTTGAATTCTTTTTTGTTAGTACGTCTTTGAAGTCAGTGCCTATTTTATTCAGAAAACAGTTCACTTTAGGTGCTGGTAGTAGTTGTCTGTTGCTATGATAAAACACCCTTAAGTCAGAGAAGAGAGTTTATTTTGGCTTACTGTTCAGAGCAGGTGCAATATGGGGCTGGCCTGTAACATCTTAAAGGCCACAAGGCTCCACATCCTAATGTTTCCATAACCTCTCCCAAAATCACCACCTGCTGGGGACCAAGTGTTCAAATGAATGAACCTAAAAGGACCTTTCTTATTCAACCCAAAAGTGCTAACTCTTCATTGCAAATACTCATTCCTTCTGTTTGCAGTTGATTAAAGTTGATTAGAAGTTCATTGGAAATAATCAAACAAAATGCTCTATTTGATCCAACATGGTTGAGGAATTTCCCCAATAACCAAAGAGAATATCTACTTCTAAATTTAAAATTTAATTATTTGCCGTAATATAAAATGTGAAGTTCTACTCCTCAATTACATTTGCTGCATTTGACATGCTCAATGACCATAGGTGGCTGAGTTTATCAGTTTAGAAATCAAAGTGAATGATCCAAGTCCACACAGGCCAGCAGTGCTGAAATTGGTTTCTTAACTCATGCAAGGAGCCCTTCATGAGTTCAACTCTGACTCTTTGTGTGACAATTCTGTTGCTTATCAGGTTTGTTATTGATGAGAGTTCATGCTGCTGAACCTTCCAATAATTATCCCTAAATGCCTGGGAAGAATGCCTCCACTCAGCGGCCATCGCCTGGCAGCCAGCTTATGGGCCTGGTGAAAGAGGCTGACCTCAGAACTCAGTGAGCCCCACATTTCTCAGGCTGAGATGCTAATCTTCATCATCACCGTAGTGAGACAGAGTGAAAATGCAAAGGGTCAGCTGAAATTCTTTCCTCTGGAGGCTTGTTGGGTTTCACCAGGGCTGCCTGTTTTCCTCATTAACAGTCTGATTTGTGTGTCCTCTTCATAGTGTTTTTAATTTTGTTTATACATCTGGGGCTCTTCCTTGTTAAAAATACAAAGGCTATTAGACTGCATTTCTCACGGGACTCACATTGCTCTCCCCAGGAAGAGCTCTAACTTTTAAAACAAAGAAACTTCTAGACAAAATCCTTTGGGTATCAGGGGAATTGCCGTGGACTTGGTTCTTTTGTCCTTTATCATCTTGAAAAATATTTTGATGTTTCATATTTTTCACTAATAATAATTTAGAAAACACAAATTCACTGGCCTTACTTTTTAGCGAGGTTGTCCTCTTTACACACAGCTGCTTGGGTGGGTTCTTTCTCAATATCCATTTGCATTTTTTGATATTTTTTTAATCTACTTAAGGAAAAAATGTGTTGAAAGAAGAACTATTTCTTAAGTTAGAATTTTTTTTTGTGATGGCAGGTTGTTTTTGCAGAGGGGAAAGGAAAAAGGAAAACTGAATGACATGGCAGCAATTTTAGTTAATTTGATAATAGCTTAATCTGTGTCAGACAAAGTAAAATGAATTACAACCTGAAAGGAAATGAATTTTTAATGAAAATTGTTCAGGTATGTCATTTAAGTGTGGTTTTTTTTTGTTGTTGTTGGTTTGTTTTTTTATTTGTATGTATGTGTGTGTGTGTGTGTGTTCCTGTTTCTTTGAGAAAATCTGTTTAATACAAATAAAAAATAAGAAGAGTGATTATTAAAAGGCTGCAGTAATTTTCTAAGCCAGTGTTGTTTTCCTCTTTAGTTTCCCATATGAAATGTTGGATGCAAATTATATGGGGTAAAATAATTGTTCTCTCCCTGAACTATAGTCGCAGTGTGACCTATTGCGTTTGCTCTATTTACTGTGTCTGCAGCATAATTATGAAGACTTAGCTGCTCTCCCAAATAGTTACAGATGTGGGAGAAAAATAAATTACTTTTGCATGCTAGCTCTGGAAGTCGTGCTGTTGTAATATAATGTAATCGGCCACGAACAAAAGGAAGTTATTATATTCATTTATATTAGTTTGAAAGCCACAGAAATGTATTCTATTATTTTAGGCTGAAGAACTGAAGTGGGGCCAGTAATGATTGCTTCTCCATGATCATCCAGTTTTACTCTGAAGGTCATCTTAAGAAGTGGGACATTTCAGTCTGTTCCTTTAGCCTACTCAAGCTTTGGTGTTGTTTCGTATGATAAATTTGCTATAACTAACAGTTCTTCTGTATAAAGACAGTGAAGTGTTTAGTTCTTTACTAAACCTCCTGCAAACAGTACAAGCTGATTTCTGTCACAGAAGTGTAATTGAATGACTTATTTAGATGAAAAATACAAAGTTAAGAAATTTGGAAATTGTGGTAAGTTTTACAGTGTTTGTTTTTGTTTGTGAGATTGCCAAAACACATTCTCACCTAAACGTACTTGATTGAAGACACTGGGTGTTTTCATTTTCTCCAGGTTGACAGTTATGTTTTCAGATTGCAAATGGAACTCTGTAAATTTAATTTTAGAGATTGCATATATGTGTGTCTGTGCTTTCACGTGTACTTGCATGTGTGGAGGCTAGAAGATGATCTAACTGTAATCCCTTATTGCTGTCCACCTTTGTTCTTTAAGTGGGAACTTTGACCAAACTGAAGGTGTACTAGCTGGAGATTGAGGCTGTCTGTGTATCTGTGTCCCCAACACTATGCTACCCACCCTATCCCATGTTGTCATAACATAGATGCATCTGTCTGCAGTGGTTTCCTGTGTCTTCTGGTTATCCAAACTGAGGTTCTCATGTTTGCATACGACTTTTCCTTTCCTCAGCCCTTAGTTGTATTTTAAAGTGGGAGATATTACAACTCCTATCATTTTAAAATTTTCTGTGGCTTTCCTTCTTGCCCTGAATCTTACAAAAAATATCTATTAAGATAAATTAAAGTGAGAAGAAAAACCTGTGGTGTCTAAAAGCAATTGATCCAAGTGACTTTGCTGAATTGCCTACATTTTAAAATCCTCAGTGAAATATAAGGCCTTGTTGGTTAGAAACTCTCACTCCCTACCCCTGGAAAGTGATTGCTTTAGATGTTACTGGGGAACTGGAGACAAAACGCTTCGTAGGAAATCATCTCCACAGTGAATCATCTTTGAAATCTGACCCCGATGTTCAGTGTCTGGGGAAGCTGAACTGCACTTTGGGCATGGCTAGACCTTGTGTAATGTCTGTATTTCCACTGCATGTGGACTTAGTTTTAGCTGGAACCTGGAGACCCCAGTGATGGATTAGCCTCTTTCTGTTTTGTTGAGACTTTGGTGGTTGTGCTTACTTTGCCATTTGAGATTTCTAGTTGAAAGACAATTTGGCAAATCACAGATTTTGTTAGTATGGATGTCTTCACAGTTGGGGAAATAAAAATAATAGTGGATCCCATGTGTTCATTTAGAATTCAAGCACAGGACTGATTTGAGGTAAATAATGTGCTTCTCAGTGACTCATTATCATTGTAAGTGATTACAAGGCAATGGGACGAAAGCCCTCCTTTGACTGATGTCCTAGATTTCAGATTTTGTGTTTTGCTCAGGGGTTCAGGGTAAGGGGCCTCAGTATTCTAAGCAGAAGTTATCTTTAGGATTCCATGAGCTGGTGGCAAGACTGGCTGTCTTGATTGGGGATAGTTACTAATGGAACAGTGAGAAGAGTGAAGGTTATTCTTTGGTTAAAGAAGACTGGTTCAAGACAGTGAGAAGTGATGGATATGGGAAAAAGAAGTCTTGGTGAGTGTAAAAAAATCATTTAAATTGCCTTAGATGTAAATGATAGAGTTTGAAATAGAAAGAAAGGCAGGTAATGCATCATCATTTGCAGTGTACCTGGTTTAATTAACCTTGCATTTCCACTTGCATAGTCTTGGGGTAAATGAGGAAAAAATACTGTGGGATAAAATTGACCTTGTCTTCCTCCACATGCATATGGAAATGCCATACAGGGACTTTACAATTAATATTGATTCAATGTCAGAAGGGCAACATTGATTGCAATGGAAAAAACCGGGCAGGGGGTTTCTGCAGTTTTCGTTTGAAATGTATGAAAGTGCAAGCTCGATTTATTGATCTATGTCGAGATATTGAAGGTATGTGCTGAGGCCTGTGGTAATCTGCCTCTAATTTGTTACACAGGCATCTTTCTCAGACTGCTTTGATGATGATGCTTTCTATATTTTTGCTTAAAAAGAAGGAAATGTATTTGATGTAAGCAGTTGAGATGTCTCTTTTAAGCTTTACCCACACAAGGATATACATGGATTCATATATGTATAGATAGATAGCTTAGATAACTCAGGCTTTTACAACACTGGACTTTCGCATACCATGGGTCCATCAGAAGTAATTGTATCAGCAAGTAATCAACAAAGCCTTATGTCACATAGGTACAGCCCTATTCTATTTTAAATTTATTTATTTATTTATATTTTTAGCATCATTCTTATTAGTAACCATAAGGCTATTCTCACTTGGTACAAAATTTTGTTACATGAATACAAGGACATTCCTTCAGGGACACTGCAGGCACGTGGACAGGTTTTATGACCACAGTTCTGAGTTAACAACCACTACAGGGAAGTTGAATTAATAAATTTGTTCATCAGGGTGCTATTTACACTTCTGCTGTCAATTCCAATTACTTATTTTTGAAGTAAAAACTTTGGCCTTCATGATATTCTCCAGGGTCTGACAGTGAACGATAATGTTTGACTCTCTTCAGCTATGCTACAGTTCTCAGATCTGCCATCTGCTAGGAGGAAGGAGAGAGCTTGATCAATATTGATACATACACAATAACAATTCAGGGAAGGGGAGCTTCAACTTCAGTGAACACATGGTTGAAGTTTACACTGGCGTTGCTAACAGAGCTATGACTTATAGATTCATAGATTGGTAGTGATGCTTTCAGGCCATGAATGTTTGGAGGTTTTACCAGAAGAGTAACAATTTGAAGACCTACATTACACGAAACCTGTGCTTTCAGTGGTTAAAGTGAGAGAGAGAGAGATAATATGGGTAGATGGCTGATGTCTTCGACAAGGTTTTTATAGCTTAACTAGCACACCATGACCAAATACACCTTGAAGAGGAAAGGGTTTCTTTTGTCCATTTTACATCACAATCCAACTTTGAAGGAAATCAGGGAGGAAGTCAAGGCAGGAACTTAATCAGGGACATGGAGGAATGTTACTCATTGGTTTGCTTTGCTCATTGGCTTTCTCAGCCTGCTTTCTTTTACAACTCAGAGCCACTTGCCCAAGAGTGGCTCCGACCCCTCCTATGAGATAGGCCCACTCACACCAACCATCAGTTGTGAAAATGCACTACGGACTTGACAACAGATATTCTGAAAAAAAAGGACTTTATTAACTGAAGTTCCTTTTACCAGATACCTCTAGCTTGTGTCAAGTTGCCCTAAACCAAGCCAGGATAACCTCTATCCTAAAAGAGGAAACTACAATAAAAACACATAGTTAAAGTGTTTGAAAATAAAATTCTTAGGTGTATACCCTGTGAAGAGAACCCATGTGCTGCTGCTCTTCAGATGCTCTTCCTTCATATGCTCATTAACTGACATAGGATATTCCTATCAACTAAATTGCAATCTTTTTTTTTTTTTGGTTTTTACGAGACAGAGTGTCTCTGTATTGTTTTGGAGATGCGTCTGCCTCTTCCTCCCGAGTGCTGGGATTAAAGGAGTGTGCCACCACTCTCCAGCGACTAAATTGCAATCTTAATTCAAATTTCACACTACTTTCCGCCAGAATCCAAGGCAAAACATTGTCTTTAACTATTCTAACAGTCTAGTCCGAGAGGGAGGAGGCAACAGAAACCAGGAACAGAGTACTGATTGCTATGAATATGAATAGAAATGGCTTTTTGGGAGGAAGCCTCCTTGAGGCAACTCAGCTTCATTTCGTAGTGTGGAGAAATATACAGGAAAACGACAGCAGCTGGGGCATCATCTAATTTGGGTTTGACTGTATGGTTCCACCAGACAGCTGGAGCATAATACCTAAGCATCACATGAGCAGCCAGGCGAGATTATCTGCATTTCAAGGCAACCTATGCCAGGTCTACTTGAGAAATACTGATGGAGTTTATTTTAATTTGTTATTTCTAAAATCTTTGTATTGATGCTCCTAGACTCCACAGTGGCTTAATGGATTTCCATCTATTTCCTACAGTAATAAGGGGGAAAAAGAGAACTCCTACATTAAGGAAAAATACTTCCTTCCATTGTTTAGTTCTGAGCTTTGATGCTAGTGCTGTACTTCATTCAATCAGGATTTTATCCTCCGAGGTAAAGTCATGTTTCCCAAACTAACATTGTTTTCCAATTAATTAAAATCAGTTTAGAACATTTTAATTGAATGCTGTCACAAGTACCATAAATCACTGTGATGCCTCACTGTCGTCACCTAGCTCTGGAAAAAATGCCTCTTGTGTCAGGATCCAGTGCAGCTTGGAGTAATCCCCAAAACATTTATCTAGGCTGACATAAGTGTCAAATCTGTCTGTAACTGTGCTTGCATTGCCAGTAGCCTGCGCTACCATTTGAAAATGTTGGAAATTACTGCTGCAGTCGAACCAGCCATTCACATATATGTTGCAAGATTTATTGTCTGTGAAGACTTTAAGAAAAGCATCATTTTGTTTTCCTTGATAATTGTAGGCTTTAATGCCATAGGCACAAGAAGTGTATTCCTGTGTGTTCTACTAGATAAGAGAAGAACACAGGGTAGTCTGGCTTCATCTGTGCAACTAAGAATTATTAGATATGGAAATTGGATACAGAGATCCTTTGATGGGAATGAGGATACACTGGATAATGTATCAAAATGAAATCTGACATATTGAATAGGCTTCATAACAACCGATTAATATCTTCAAAGACTTAGACACTCCAGTGACACCAGGTGCTGTGTGAAGGATTTCAGAGCCTAGCATGGATTCACCCAAACTATAGGAAGTGTTGAGGAGTTCATGTTGAATTTTGCCTTCTGTTTTGAACTTAATTTTTATATATTTTATTTTATCTATATTTAAATTAAAATTATATACCAGTCTTATTTCCCTCTCCCTCCCATCCTTCCACTCCCACCAACATACCCCCTCAGAGAGGGCACGGTTTCCCATGGGGAATCATCAAAGTCTGTCACATTATTTGAGACAGAACCCAGGCCTTTCACCCTGTATCTATGCTGAGCAAGATGCGACTCCATAGGGAATGGTTTCCAAAATGTAAGTTCATGAACTAGGGATAAATAGTGGACCCAAGGCAAGCAGCACCCAAAACTGCCCCAAACCTCCTAGTGTCACCTGTATTCAATGGGCCTAGTTTGGTCTTATTGTACTTAATTTTTAACACAGGATAATAATCTACAATAGACTCTCCAAACATAGGGCAACTTTCCAAAGCAAACTTGCAATCAATTATCCCTGTTGCTTTGCAGTTACTCACTGCTCTGTAATCTAAATTGTCACATTAATTTCTTGCCTGAGTCCTCTTCCACCTAGGGTATCCAGCATGTCAATATGTCTGTTTCTTGATAGTTCTGTATTAGGGATAGGTGGTCCTCTGACAGACAGCTGGGTGACCACATTACAAAACAGTCCAACAGGTTGTTAGAATACAGCAAGCAGTTCAGATGCAGGGGTAGGTCTACATAAAGGGAAACATTCCTGTCATGACTGTGGGAATAGTCCACGGATATCGTATTAGAGCTCACCTGGCTCGTATTTTCAATATGGACTCAATTTCTTAAGGACAAAGAATGCTCATGTAAATTCCAAACCTCCACACACAAAAACAAAACTACAAATGGCATCAGTTCAAATATCCAGAAGGATATACTTCATGGCCATCTTTCTTTTGCCATTTACTATAATTATCTTCTTTAATATTATGCTGATTTATTTAGGTGGTCCTATACTTGAGTGCTGAACTGCCACAAGAAAATTGAATATACTATATAGACTGTTATAGAAAACTATTATAATTGCATTCCATGTGGAAGTTTATGATTACGTGAAGAATGAAAATCCAAGAACCTTTCAATCTAGCAATAGACAACTATTTATGACCTTTTGTGGGTATCTTTTCAGTGTGAATTATGCAGAAAACAAATTATGCTGGTATCAGTGATAATTTTAGGTTTCATCTAGATAGTTAAGAGTATGAACATAGATTAGGGCTTAAGGCTGCTTAGGTCCAAATCCTGACTCTGTAACTTAAATGCTATGTGACTTGACTCTTCTGCTCCAGTTTATTCATGTGTTACAAGAAAAATAATGCTATTATCATCATAGGATTACTTCTAACATCAAATATACTTATCTTATTCCTAGAACAGTATGAAACACACAGGAAGAGATCAGATAGTTGGCATTTTAAACTCTGATTAATAGGAATGGATGCCCTGAAGTTATGAACGGTTACATTTGTCTTGATGCTTCATTGAACGTAAGACAGTTGTTAAGAGATTGGAAATGTTGTTTTAATTTTCTAAATTGATGGAACTTCTGGATTCTGAAAATAGCTGGTTATGATAGCCCTTTCCAAAAAAAATTCTAGTCAAAACTGGTAAGCAGATGGCTTTGGACTACTGAGAAAAAGCTGGGTGGTCACTAACCATCATACTGTGTTAACTAAAAGCATTTATTTCAAGTTATTAGATAGCTTAACTATGGGACAGCTTTTCTGAGTATATAAATTCTTCCATCATAGTTTTTATCAGAATGAGGCAATATGAACTTTATCAAGTTGAATTACAATTTCACATGTAAAAACATGACTGTTTGCTGTGGGGTGGTAGAGTAACAAACACAAGTACACTGATTTTGCCAATTCTGTTCAATATTTACACCACATGGGAATATGGCAAAGATGCTTATTGTATAAGTGACCCACATTTTAGAAGGGTTGATTAATGTTAATAGTGGATATGTGTAAAAACAAATATGCCAACAAAACAACAAACTATACAACAAAATAAAAGAATCTGAAGCCAGGCATTAAGTTAAACAATCATTGAAATAAATTAAGACATTACACACACACACACACACACACACACACACACACACACACACACAATGTTTTAGCTTATTTAGCTTATTTTTAAAAATTTCAAATAATCAAATGCTCTAGGGTTAACATAAGTGTAGTTAAATATATTTTTAATCTTGAAACTTCCTAGTTTTGTTTTGATTATCATTGCTGGTTGATTGGATGGGGTTGACTTATCTAGTAAAGAATGGTGGCAGTAAAAGACCTTGTGCATGGTGGTGTGTCTGTTCCCAGAAAGGTGATTCGCAAAAGTTAGGGAAGATGACAGATAGAATTGACTTTGTGAGGTAAATAAAGTCCTTGTGCATTCACAGCAGAAACATTGCACATCATGCAGCGGTATCAAGAAATAGCTACAGAAGAGGACAGAGTTCAGCTAATTGGGTTAGATAAACTGCTCCTGAAATTAACGACAGTATTACTCCATTTTGATCAACTATTAGTTGTTTAAAGTGACATTTTTTTTATGTTTAAGTACATATATGCTGGGACACCTATGTTAAAATCAGAGTATTACTTGCAGGAGTAGTAGAATGTTTCTGATGGGGGAAGTACTTTTGTGTATATGTTTGTCTTATTGGTTGATAAATGAAGCTCTGTTGGTCAATAGGGAAGCAGGATACATGGGACTAGGAGTTGTGGAGGATTCTGGGAAATGTAACCAAGAGTAGGAATTGCCATGTGATTCTGGGAAGGGAGGACACATGAGGCTGGCATCCTTGGTAAGATAAGACTTTATAAAAATATATAGATTAGTAATAATGGGTTAATAAGTCAGAGCTAACCAACAAGAAACCATAGAAAATGGCCAACAGCTTCATAATTAATATAGCTCCCTGCATGTTAATTTGGGACTGATGCAGCACTGGGATCAGGCTGGCAGGAAGTTATTGTAACATGTTTCCTTCTATCATGTGATACCTGAGTGTGGAACTTGGATCATCAGGCTTTTTGCAAGTTCTTTTATCTTGTTAGTGTGAGGTATGAGTGTGTAGTAGAGACTGAAATGATAAGAGCAGTTGTCTGAACAGCAAACTACACTGAGATACTGAGATTCCATGTTACCCCAGTCAGAATAGGCATCATCTGGACAATGGATGATAACAAATGTTATGGATAATTTATGGAAAACAAAACCCTAACAGACTGCTGGTGGAGATGTTAACCAGCCCAGTCACTATGAAAATCAGTGTGAAAAATCCTCACAAATCTCAAAATAGGACCAAATACTCTATATGATCCATTTTTAACATTCTTCAGAATATTACCAAGGGAATTAATTTCATCAAATGATAGAGAGGCCTGCATACCCATATTCATTTCAAAACTATTCACAATAGCCAAGTTAAGGGAATCCACATACCAGACCATTAATAAATGAATAGATGAAGAAAGTATGGTACATATACACATGCATATACATACATATATTTATATGTGTCCTTATGTGCACACATTTATGTATATATACACACATCTATATCCAGATATTGACATTTATACATATATATACACAATAGAGCATTGTTTAGCTATAGAAGTATAATCTCTATCATTTACAAGAAAATAAATGGAACTAAAGATCTTTGTTTATTAAAGTAAGCCAGACTTTAAAGGATAAGAACTATATGTTCTCTGTGACATGTAATCTTGATGTAGAGAAGGCTAGCAAAAAGGATGGAGAGGATTCAGGGAAGAAAGAACATGAAACTAGAAGAAAGAACTATTTGGAAAGATAAATGAATGAGTAGAAGCTAATAGGAAAGTAATTAATGATGGGATGGAGTATATTATGTTATGTATATGTTATGTATATAAATGTCACAGTGAAATCTATTAATATGTACTAATGAGGGAAGGAGTGTGAATATGTGTGTGGGGGGTGGGTGAGAGAAAGAGAGAGGGAGAGAGAGAGAGAAAGAGAGAGAGAGAATGAGAATGTGTATGCTACAATGATTCTGAGGGAGAAAAGGGATGGATATATTTTCCTGGGGCTCTAGAGACCCACTGAAGCACAGTGATCAGAAGATTGACATTATCAGCTTGACAGCCTAGAAACATCAGTTTAGTCACATGGTGGAAAATGGGTGATAGCAGAGAAAGACTGGAAATGCATTGACCAGTTAGCCAGTCATCACAGGTGCTGAGAGGATTACCAAAGGAAGCCTGATTTGCAGCAGTGACAATTGAATTAATAAATGGTTTCATTTTGATTAAGGAAATACCATGATAAAATTTCCCACATAAATGAAAGAGTATGGATGAGGTGTTCATAAGGAACACTGGGTGTTCATGAGGAAAACTAGAATTGTGTATATGTAACACATTTTGGGAAATGCAATTATCTCACCATTTTACAATGAACAATAAGCAATAAAGGAAAATGATTTTCTGTGATGTAATAAATGGTAGGAGTTGACAGTGCAGGCATGCAAGAAACATAAGAATATGCTTGCTATATTCCCCATTCTGTTTCCAGAAGTAAGAATACAAAATCCATGGTAATTGATTGTTGATCTGCATAACTACCTCAAAAGGGGAGAAAGTATATTCTGTAGAATGTTGATTGGTCAGCATCATAGAAAAATCAGAAACATTGCCGTAAGTATTCAGAAACAAAAAGGGGCTTTTGTTAATGAGATTTAGTGATTTTGAAGCTCTGGATTTCTGGGAGAGTTAGTGAGAGCCTGAATGAACATGATTAGGGCTTCCTTGGAGAATGTAATTGCTCAGGCTAAGTAAGGTTTTATCCAGTCTCATTCTGTGTGGTGAGTGAGGTCAGGGATAATGCAGACACTGTGGGCAGTGACTCCTTTCATTGCTTATATCACTTTGCATTTTCAGGAAATATTCTGTCAGATGGGTTGGCAATACTAGAGTCACCAGAGGATGCTCATTTAATCACGGAGAGCTACTGTGACAGCCAAGAGCCAATATTTGAAAGAAATGAAGTCATTTCAGCACAAAATAAATGGTCTGACTTTTAGAGGATAAGCTAACATCGCAACTTAGAGTGAGAGGATGCTGCTAGGGCCTTCGCAGGAGCTCAGACAGCATATATTTCAAGCTCTCCATTTTATATGGATAAAGATATTGAGGATTGGGACAGTTGAATGATCTTTCCCCAAGGTTGTGTAGCTAATTAATGCAGAGTTATGGAAATAACCCAATTTTCTAGTTCCTGGTCAATGCATCTTCCATCATCATGTGCAATTTCAATAGCCCATAAGAGTATGATTAATTTACCCCCAATATTATTTGCCACAGGAAGATTCGTAAACCTGTTACTGCTAAAATAAAAAATATAGTCTATTTGCTGATATATACTATTGTTTTTTCTTGCAAAGACTTAAAGGGTTTCTATAAATGTTTGAAAGAGGGTCATTTAGGTCATTCTGGTCATCAGTTATTAATCAGATGACATCCCTGGCCACAAAGACTGTTAAGAAACTATCTTGGTGAATTTTTTGTTGTCAAAGTTATAACTTTTAGCCTAGCCATCCCCAAATTAAATTATGCCAGTATATCAGGATGTGTTCAACAAGGGTTGCTGAGTCACATTAACTAAACTTGAAAGAGACCAGCGGAAAGCACAATGCCCATCAGTATATAATGGGAACTGTCACCATCAGTCAAGGGAGGTCGATGGGCATCGACCTATTGCACACTCTCTCTTGCCTTCACCAACCTGAGAAACCAGGTTTCTGGGTAAAATCAGAGTTCAGTGGAGGGTAGGTGCATTAATTAATGCTGAGAGAGAGTGAGAGAGAGAGGGGAGAAAGAGAGAGAGACAGAGACAGAGACAGAGACAGAGAGAGCTTTCTGAATATATATAGGAAGGTAGACTCTATAAGGCATCTGTTAAAGGAAGTGGCTCATGTCATTATGAATGCTATGTTGTCTTATGGAAGATTGTCTGCAGACATTGAGATAGCAGTATATGGCAGTCTGTCTTGTCTCAAAACTTCTGATCCAGAGAAACCAGCAGTTTGTGCCTCAGCAGTTATAGGGTGAGCCTCCTGACATGGATACTGAGACATCTGAGCTTTCTTTGAAGCCTTTCTCAATCTGACTTTTTTGCAATATCTATTTTGTTTAAAATTAAATGTTTTCCTTTTTGTTATGTGTATGTGTGTATGCATGTGTGTGAATAGGCGGATGTGAATGTAGGTGTCCAGAAGCCTTATATACCCCGGAAATGGAGTTACAGTCACTTGCAGGTGCTGGGATCTGAACTCTGGCCCACTGGGAGATATATATATATATATCCCTAACAGCTCTCCATCATAGATACCTGGTTTTCAGTGTAGTTTGAGCATAAGGAACAGTTTTAAGCTAGGTGTGGCAGTGTAAGGCTTTAGTCGGAATACTCAGAGGTAGAAACAGACAGACCTCTGTGAGTTCAAGGCCAGCCTTGTCTGCATAGAGAGTTCTTGGACAGCCAGTTAGTTGCAGCATTATAAAATTAATATGCTTTGTCAGTAAGAAATCACTTCAAGCACTTAGAGACAAATAAAGGATAATTTAAGTTTTTGAGGACAAAGTTTAATTACAACATTTCTCCCTTCCTTTTACTCCCCCTAATCCTTCCCACATACAGCTACTCTGTCTCACTTTCAAATCCTGGTCTCTTTTCTAATTGTTATTACATGCATGTATGTATTTGCATATACACATGGCTAAGTGCATTTTAATCAGTCCGCGTAATAGTACTTGTTTGCTTTCAGGGTTGGCCATTTGGCACTGCACAACCAGCCAGTGTGTTCTTCTTTGGGGAAGCCACCTCTCTCACTCTCAGCATTCCTCAGTTGCCTATAGTTCTTTGTCTGGGCTTTTCTGTAAGCACTTTGGATGTTCATCAGTGTCATCCTTGTCCAGTTGTCTTTTGGGCAGTCACTGGTGAGACTTGATTGCTGTAGCTTCTGATGTCACCAGGAGACCCAATCTCACAGCAAACTCCCAGATCCTCTGGCTCTTGCAGTCTTCCCACCCCGAGTCCTGCAAAGCTTCCTGAGCCTTAGGTGTCATAGTCTTTTTTGTAGACGTATCCATTGTGACGGGCCTCCTTCTTATGCACACTTGTTTAGTTAGGTTCTACTTTACCTAACTTAATATCTCCTATGCAAATTTAGTAGATCTATTATGACATCAGCTTATTGTTTCCAGTTTTTCCTATATCAGCAGGAGCTACTAACAGACCTGGGACTTCTGTCTTAAAACTCACATGTGTTTTTCATTTAAGTTAGAAACAAGCTTGTTTCACGTGTCAATCCCAGCTACTTCTCCCTCCCCTGCTCCCTCCCTCCCCCCTTTGGCACCCCAGTCCCCCCACCCAATCTCCACTCTGATCCCCAGGGAGGGTGAGGCCCTCCATGGTTCATCTCCAGAGTCCATCATTATTATAAGCATCTCTCAGAAATGCTAAATATATGATTTAATAAATGTGAAAATAACAAAACCAAGGTGGGCTTTAAAAACTTGCCCCCACTCCTGTTAAGTTAGAAAATAATGTAGGGTCTTCAGGAGTATCTGCTATATTGTTAGTTCTTTCCCACCCCTCCTAGGCTTCCTGGGAACAGCCTCTGCTTTAGCTATACTTTCTAGTTGTCTGGCCTTTCCTGTGTGGAGCTATTGCTGTCACATAATACCTATTTCTGATTCCCCCAGGGGAAATTGCTTTTATCCAGCTTTCAACCCCTGCTTTTTGAAGAGTTTTTCATTATGTGTATGCGAATAGCCCTCATTTGCAATGCATGTTGTGTCTGCCTCTTTAAATAAAGTAAAGGTTAATATGTTGATTTCCTATTTATAGGTAACTTAATGCTTCTAATTTTTCCTAATCATGGCATAAGGTTTTGGCTCAGTACCTCCGATTTCTTTAATGATCTTTCTAAATCGTTATAATGATTTGATGAGTTTACTACCCTCCAAAACTGGAAGAGGTTGGATTGACAGGTTTAAAGAGACAAATCACATACTCTCTTTCTTACTATGTAATATGTAGTTATACCAGCAAGCATTAAGTATGATGTTATTCTTGATGGTATATCTGTTAAATACTTTTTAAGCCCTGGGTTCTGCTCTGACTTTCACTTTTAACAATAGTACCTTATCAGAAAGGAATCAGGTGATATTTGTGGGGAAGGTGAGCTTACTACCTATCAGAGAGGGTGGGTATCAGTTGAGCAATACAGCAACTCCATTTCTGACATGTAGCAAATGTTCATGGATTGATTCTTCTGCTTTGCTTTCTTATACACATAAAACTTTAAAAGTCTCTATCTCATTGGTCCTTTTGAAACCTGGCACATTATAAGGTAATGAAGTCCCCGCTTTGACTCAGTAGACTGGCCAGGGTCTTCCACAAAGAGAAGGCTTCTGATTCTGCCTTTGTTTCTGTTGTATGAAAGAAAGTTCCTGAAAACAGGCCCGCCTTCAAAAGCCTATTGACTGCTTAGAACTTCAGTGATTTTGTAGAGGTTGGGATGTTGCAGGGTCAGAGCTTAATTACAAACAACCATGAGTATCTTTATCCTCCTTAAATGTTCTCTCCCCCTTAAATGGCCATTTGTGTCCACTTCCTTATGATCTAACATCAGTGTAACTAATAGGTAACTTCTTGATAATGTCCGACTAGACCTCCATCTCTAAAAGCTAAGAATGTCAAGAGATAAGCTCTGAAGCCTGCAGCAGAGATCACCTTACTTTGCTGTAACCCACCTACTCAATGTATTTGAAAATACATTGACTTATTACTTTGTTCTGTTACTCACTAAAACTTAATGAAACTGCTGTCACATAAGAACATGTAGCTTGAGGTAACCTCAGTGTGTGTTCCTGAGCAGGGCCAGTCATATTTGGTTCCAGAATAAACTGTCTTATTCCTGTAATGTAAGAACTGTGTGTTTGTGTGTACAGTTGTGTTGACCTACCATTCTTGTGCCACTTGACTTCTGTAGAAATACAGCACACCATAGTTCAGAAGTTGTATAGTGTTTGCCCAGTGACTGTATAGTCAGTCCTATAAAACCTTCTAAATTTCTTCTAAATGATTCCAAGTTTCATTTATTTCTTTAGCAGATATCTGCATAAAGCATTTTAGACCATTGAAATATTGCTATTAGTAAATGCAAACATGTACATGAGGTTTATATTGAGTTCATTAATGTTTTAAATTAATACAAGTTTCCTTAGGACCACCACACAGGGACAGGTACTCTTATCTCTGTTAGTGGTAAATAAACTGAAGGACAGCAAGGTGAGTACCCAATGTTCTGCTACATGATGGAGCTGAATCACTGTCCAAGTAGTATTTCTTCATAATCTAGCCAATTTGAATCTGCATATATTTAACCATTGGACAAAGATGGCTGATGGCAAAATTATCACCCTCATTGCGCTCCCTGGTAGGTTTTTCATTTTCATTCATGGGTGTTGAGAACATGCTTCCTGCATACAGTTTTTGAATAAGCATAAGAATGACTCATTCTATCATCAATTCATTGACTGAATGTTCATTGAGAATTTTACACTATTTCAGCTATAATGCAACTGCTGTTTTTGGTGGTTATCTTGATATGGTCTTAACCTAATAGTGTTTCTTGACTGGTTCTCTGGTAAAATTTTGGACATCAATAAAAATGTAAGGGGATCTCTTATATTTTTGTGACAACGGTAGACAGAGGCAAGTGCAGGGATATAAGGAAATACTGAGAGAGAAAACTGAAGTGGATTTATGTGACAGACATGACAGACACCTTGAAATGGAGAAGAATAATGAATAATTTGTCAGTCTCTTGCTCACTGCATAGTTTCCATATCTTGTTTTCATGCTTCTCCAGAGCCCATAAAGTGGGCACTGTAGGCCATACACAAATGCTTCATAATTCTAAAATTACTGGCGAAATATTAATTCCTATTGCTTGTTTCATTTGGTCCTTTTTATGAGTTCTTCTTATAGGTTTTTCAGCCACTTGCTAATTTCATTTATATCCCTTCTACTGATTAAATTTGGTTATGATGATTACTGAATAAGAGATATTTTGTCAATCAAAATTTAAAACTAATATTCAGTGTGAGCTGAACGTTGCTAAATGAAAATGATTCTTACACAATAAAAGGAAGCTGCAAATTCACTTGAATTTTCCTATCAAATTAGCGACTTGCTTGTTAGAGAAAATAAAACCTAATTAGCTCTCTGTGCTGTGCAAGACAGCCTACACCTGTCCCAAGACAATGTTTGTGAAACAGCTTTCTTTCTCTGAGGACTATTCTTGGCATGTCCCCCCTCCCCCAGCATTGTCATTGGGAAAAAAAAACATTGAGGTAGGATGCATATCACCGGCCTGTGCCAGCACCCATCAATAACCCTGTCCTCCAGCAGCACAGCTGTGTACCAGGTACTTTGACTCACAACGTAGAAATGAACTTTGGCAGATGAAGCCAATTGTTCTCAACCATCAAAACCTGAAAGCAGGAATGGTTTCAGGGATAGCTCTTAGAGTCATTAGGGAAAACAGCAAAGCTGTTTTTATCTGTAAATAAAGAACCTAGAGCTTGGTTAATGGCTACCCAGTTAAATTTAATAACCAATCTTTAAAGCATGTGCACTAACAGAAAATTCTGGTGAATATTTTAAAAGGGGCTTCATTCAGCAATGCTACTTAAATATTTCCAAAGTGAATGTTGAGAACATGGAGAACTTGAAGAGATTCGAGCAATGGTTTTGTGGAAAGGACAGACTGAAGTTCAAGGACTAGAAGTAAGAACTTTCAGGGAGGAAAGAATGAAAAGACCTGAAATTATGTACTTATGTGTCAGGTAGAAGGAGGTGGAAGCAGACCTGTGCAGATGTGTTTTTCACCCAGCTTAGGCTGCAGGAATCCATGAGGACAACATGAAATGTACTCCCAGAAACAGAGTTACCATCAAAGGAGCAACGGTGTTGCTTGATGGCCTGGATGCAAAGGAAGTGTTGTAGTTTGAACGGAGTGCTCTCCTAGCCTCATGGATTTGGACACCTAATCTCCACCAGTGGTGCTATTTGAGAGGTTATGGAAATTTAGGATTTGGGGCCTGAATGAAGTAAGTGGGTCACAGGTTGTGGCCTGTCCCTGTTCATCAATGTTTCCTCATCTGTTGTGATGTTAACAAGCCATTCCTTACCCTTGCTGTCACATTGCCACTTGCCACCATGGCTTCCTTGCTGTGAAGAAGTGTAACTTTGTCCTGTGAAACCGAATAAATCCTCCCTTCCTTAAGATTTTTCTTGTTGGGTCAAGGACAGAAAGGTGACTAATCCATGAGGTACATATGCCCTTCTGAGAATCATGCTAAAAATAGTCAGTTAAAGCATGTTCAGTAGTGTCACCAGGAGCTTTAAGGAATTTGAGTCCATGTGCCATTATGGGACACAGCATAGCTCAGCATGTATCTGAGAGTGATCTCCTGGGAAAGAAGGGCAAATTGGAAAAGAACATTTAACTGATGTCTTTCATGTCCTAGACCCTGTAGGTTTTTGAATAACATTTTTGTACTACCAATAATCATATCATTTAGAAAATGAAGGTCCTAAAAGCCTGAGTGTTATACATATCATGATATCAAAACTAGATTTTTGCCTTAGAAGTCTGAATTCCTTGTGTTCTCCACATCAATTTATCCTGAAGTATTAGAAATGGGACTAGCATATTAAAACATTAAGGATTTAGGATCAGTATATGAGTGCTTTTGTACCTGGTTATCACACTGGAAGAACAGGAAATGTCTCATCATGGAGCTGTTCAGGCATACACAGGCTGTCCTCTTAATGGGAATGTTGCATAAGGGGTATTTGTTCGTGTGCCTCAGGTCGTCGTCCATCCTCAGAGCCTGTTGTCCTGATCTTATGAGTACGACTTTATTCAGCAGCATGCAGGAGCACACCAGAAGCTGAACAGGAAAAACTAAGGCTGGCAGAGAAGGGAGAGGTCAAAGAGGAAGGTCAGAAATCAGAAGACACATTTAGAAAGGCAAAGTGGAGATGGTCCAGTTTGTCATAAAGAGCAGAAAAACTTCCAGAGCCCAGAGAACAGGGTTTCCAGTGGAAAAGAAATGAGATACAACACATCAATCCACAAACGCTTTGATCTAAAGGTGAAGCCCTCTATCACTAAGAGTCCCCTGGGAACAAGCCCAGGGCAGAGTGCAATATAGAGCTCTGGGTTGGTGGCCAGTATATACCTGTGTTTGGCTTGAAAGGAAGATATAGATCCCTGATGTAGCATCACCTTTAATTTGTTGTGAACTTTAGCTGTGGTGGAGCTATTATGAGCATTGCCCCCAGCTGGACTGGCTTATTGGGGAGAGATTTGTCTGAATTAGTGGAGATGGCCAGCCATGTATCTTAAGAAGGGCAAGGCATGCAGGGCATATTATCTTAGTTGCTCGGCAGAAAGATGAACAGAAGGGAACTGTTAGAATTAGACGCCCACTGGGCTCTGCCACAGCTAAACATAATAATATTTTCTAAACCATGTTTCCCAAAGGATGTTACAGCAGAGATGAGCACACAGCTCACTCACTTGCAACTATGTAAATCAGACCAGTTCATTTTTACATGAACGGAATGGCCTTTGCAAATTATTATTATAGCCATGCTGTTTGTTCAGGCATGAATTTTTTTTTCTGCATGTCCGATTCTCAAATTATGTGTTTGCTTAATCACACATATATACATACCTGTATCAATTTGGCACCCCAAGATTTAAAAGCAAACCTGCAGTCTAGAAGTACTGTCACTTAGTCTGTATTTGGCCAGAGGACCATGGCCCTAGTCCTGACTTCTGTGACCACATGAGGTACTGAACAGGAGCCCTGCACCATGTCACAGTCTTCTTTATATGTTCGTTTCTACACAGGTATCTCTTTTGAACACTGTCTAGAGCTTGGGCAGGTGATCCTATCCTGCTTAATTGACTGCAACTGCTCTTTCTGACTGAAGTTCTAGCCAAGACTCTTCTGCTGCATGATGATGGATTGAAGGTGACAACCTGAGTTACAGTTCTAAGTACCAGCTGGTCAGTTGGTTTCACAAGTACAATATTGCAAGAATCATTTATTGGAAGTGTGAATGAACCCAGAGATTTGGGTGCCTGAGGTGACAGCTGCTGGATACTGGCCTTAGAGAAACACTAGCAAAAGATGAGGTGGCTGGGTGGGATCAATTGCTAAATGTGAAACTGAGCTCAGGAAAGGTCTCCAAAATGCTAGCATGCTTTCATTCCTTTGAGTGTAGTAATATCATCAAATATCCGGGAGGTTCCTATGCCACAAAAATAGTTGATGAAATCCTTATGAAATCTGGGTATTGTGTGTTTGTTTTTGTGTCTTTCAGAAATAGGATCTCATGATATTGCCTGAGGTTGGCTTTGAACCCACACTTGATCTGCCTGTCTCATCCTCTTTTGGTGTGAAAATTAGACAAATTCTGGAATTCAAGGTTCTACCACCATGCTGTGCCTGTGTATGGGTGTATCTGTAAATGAACTTAAAAGCCTGGGGGAAACAGTATCTTAAACATGTCTTTGGATAACAGATTATTTTCCTTTTTTGAGATGGAGTCCATGTATCCTAAACTATCCATGTAAATGAGGATGACTTTGAATATCTGATCCTTCCACCTCTACCTTCTGAATGCCAGGATTACAAACAGGCATCACCACACCCAGTTTGGATCTAATGTTTTGTTAGTGTTATTCACTAATCCCTTTGAGGAACCACTGAGTGTTGGGTTAAATCCTTTCAGCCACAAACTTCAAGATCAATGATAGTTTTGTTCCTCAGAATGCACTTGTGTCTTCTAGTAGGAAATAAAGTGGAATAAACATTAAAGGCAGGGTTTGGGTTTTGATTGAGAAGATCCTTAGTATCTACTTCCAGGCAGGAATATGGGTTCCATATACTTTGTGAAGAAAGCATTCCAATCATCAAGGCATAGGCTCAAACTCATCTTTTCCCTTCCCACTATAACAATTATTGAAATTATGCTTCCAACATACAACCACAGATCTTTCTTTAGTTAGTATCAGGTCTCTTGGTATTACATAGCAGTCCCCAAGGTATGTAAGACTTGAATTTGAGAGAGAATTTTAATACACTGGCTCAGCCATCATATATAAACTTAATAAAGTCAGATTGGTCCAAAGTGTAAGTTCCCTCTTCTGAGGTATCAGTCTGCATCAGGAGCTGTACTTGGTCTTCAGGCCACAGGAGTGTCATTCAGCATATTACTGCTGAGGTGAGCTGTTTCTCTCATAATACATTTTGGAAGCTATTTTTGCTTCTTCCTGGAACACACACATATATATCCATTTCTCTACCCTCAACCTGGTTTAAAACAACACTCCTAATTTGCGCCTAATCCAATTATGTTTCCTGAGATACTAGTGTGTGTGTGTGTGGGGGGGGTGACAGTACTGATATTAAAAAAATGTGAACGGGCTTTTTTCTTTGTCTGCTTAATTTGACATATGTAATCCACTAATCCTCATTTTATGGTTCCTATGAAGTCAATTTTGATTGTTCCTCCTGTGTGCAGGAAATTGTGCTCAGAGGTTAAAAGCTGTTCCCAGAGTCAGAGCCTAGATTTGATTTTGAAATTGTTTAAGTGTCAAGTCTGATTTTTGTCCACTTTCCTGGGTTTTGTAGAGCTCCTATGATTTTCCTGCTGTATAACAATACTACATCCTTGTGACTTAAAACATATTATTTTTAATTAATGTATCTGCGTGAGGGTTATGTGCATGCCATGTGTGAGTAGGTGCTGTAGAGGCCAGAGGCTGTGGATCTGAACTGGAGTTACAGTCACTTGCGAGCCTCCTTGTTGTGATGTACACAAGAGGGAGCTTGGTGGGAATCCCCACCCATAGCAGGTGAGAGACAAACCACACCATGCAGACAGAGCTTACTTGGGAAGATTTTATTGGGGGAAAGGAAGGGAGTGAGGAAAGGGAAGGAAGAGAGGAGAAAGGGGGAGGGGGAGGGAGGAGCAGGGGGAGGGGAGAAGTGGAGGGAGGAAGGAAGGGAGACAGAAAAAGAGCTGACTGCCTCTTCAGAGGAATAGCAGGAAGAGTGATATGGAGTTGGCTAGCAGAATTGTGTCTTAAAGGAACCTTTTGAACCTCTATACAGAGCCAGGTACTGCTTGCCATGTGACCCGAGAGGTGGGGTCAGGGTGTGCCTGGATGCTAATACTCCTGACTCTGGGGTTCTGAGAATCAAACTGGGGTGCATGGGCCCTCTGGAAAAGCTTTATATGCTCTTCACCGCTGAGACATCTCTCTAGCCATTGTTGTTTTATTTTATTTTTACTTTTGAAATAGTACCTAAACTATGTAGCTCTAGCTGGTCCAGAACTTGCTGTGTGAAGCAGATTTGCCTGACATCACAGACATCCACTTGTTCCTGGAATGCTGCTGGATTTGAAGGCAGAGGCCACCACACCTAGCCATATTTCGGATTAACAAACGTAAAAATATAAAAAAGAATAACTTTGAACATATTAAATCAATGTAGATAAAGACTATTACCAACTTTTCATTTCTTCTGGCTTATATTTGAAAAGTGGTGAACAGAAGCATTCAGTGTCAGTCCTGGCAGCAAAAGGAATAATGAGCAGTTACTCTTGTTCTAGACAAAGGTGTCACCCACCATTGCCATCGTCTCATTCCTCCTTTTGGAGTTCCTTTCCACTTATCAGACCCCATGTAATTTGCAATAAAAGTAATTCACTAAGAAGTCTTAAAAATGAAAAACAAAACAAAAAAAGCAAAACCAATACTGAAAAGCCACACAAGTCTCTCATTGGGATCCAGCCCAGTTTTTCTTTGGGAGCCAGCATCCTCCATCTAATTCATGGTTGCACAGAATTCTCAACCCTAGCCTGATCATGGGCTTCCTGTATTGAACTAACTCTATTGTTATTCATGGCTTCTCAGCTTGTCCCTAGAATGGGAGCTTCTAGTCTCTGAGAAAATAGGGGCATTTTATTTCACTCAGCTATCATTGTAATAATAACTGCCCTTGAATGGATTGCAATAAATTTAAGTACTGTGTTAAGTGCTTCAATCCTGGTACCTCATTTAAACCACACAGTGGCCCCTGGGTGGAGGTCTGTGGATTAATCACACGTAGAAAGGAGATAATTATCAGTGATTTCTCCAAAGTTTTAGTCACTAAGTAACTGGACTGATATCACCTAGCTCTCAAGGGGCAAAATTGGATACAAAGTAGTGAGTCCTCTGACTACAGAGCCCTCTACCTTAACCTAAAACTGTATGCAGTCTGCTCCTATTGTCTAAGGTTTGTCATAAGCTAAGTGCTCAGGAAATCTTTGCTGAGTTAAAGAAAAAGATTGTGTTGTGGAAGCAAATGACTTACCGTGAAAAGACAGGGCTTTGAGTAACTCCATTTTCCTCCTCTTTAAAAGCACGAGGGTTAATTACCTCTAAGAGATCACCTAAGTGGGAGAGCAGGAGTAGTGGCTGGAAGCAGAAATCTGAGCTGGAAGCCGATGCTCTGCAGTCCTGGGCAAATAGCTACTGCATTATTCCAGTTGATCTTCCGTCCTGCAGCACTGGCGTAATTCCATTTAGATCCAATCTAGATAGGCTTTTGCAGGGCCACTATCATTTTTCAGAGTGTTTGAAAAACAAAATACATTTAGGTTTCTAACCCCGGAGTTTGGAAATCTGAAATATACATAAGATGATGTGAAGGAGCCTGGCTTTGATTACCATATAGCAGCATAGCTGGGGGCTGCCATAAAAACCTATAAAATTGAACTGGGCTTGAACCATGACAGGCCTCCTTAATGCACGGCGCTTTGCTTTTCAAGTGCATTCTTCCCTGTATTATACAAAATGTGGATGAAGTGATAAGTGAGTTTAAAAATGATTGTATAAGTGAAGTACACTGTCACACTGTGAAGCATTTGCCCCAGGGGACCAGAAACAGAATGCAGCCTAATTTTCTTTTAAGTGTTTTCTTGGGCTGCAGAGGGTTTCTGATGATATGTTTGTTTGTTTGTTGTTGACTGAATTGAGATCATCTTGGGCCATTTTTTGCTGTTGTTGTGTTATGAGCGTTTTTTTTTAAATTTTTATCCAAGGTGGTGTTTTTCAAGAATCAGAATTAAAGACAGATATTTGGAAAGAAGAGAAGGGTGACAGAAGAGACACAGAGAAGTAGTAGGCAGAGGTATATAGAGAAACAGGGAGGAAACAGCCCAATAGGAGAGGTTTATAAGTCACTGTAGATACTTGAAGTACTTGAAAACTACTGGACATGCTTTAAGTCCAATGTGCCAGTAAAAATTAAGGACACAATTCGGCCCCAGGACAATGAAAATAAAGAAAACTCCGAGTTGATGGCAGTGCTGGTTCCCCTTGAGGGAGTGTCTGGCCTGCAGAGAAGCTTTTCCCACAGCCTCTGTAGGGTGAGTGTCAGGGTGGACTGTTTTCTGTTCAGGGATGCAGTTGACAGTGCCATAGAGTATCAAAAGGTTTTCCTGAAGACCAAGGGTCAAGATAAGAAATGCAACCTAGCTTTGTATCCTCCTCTGTGACACCATTTGCCCTGCTTATGTGCTGGGCTGGTTGTTAATGAGAGAGCAAGTAGTCAGTCTGCATTATCAGTCAATGTAGGTGTTAGCTTTCTGTCTGCTCAGATGGTAGCTAAAAGGAAAACACAGACAAAAAGGAGCCATGGCCTGATATTGACATCAAGGACACACCTCCAATGATCTGACTCTTCCCAATAAGTCCTGTATCCTCAAGGTCCTGCATTAGCACCATTAGCTGCCCCCCACCCTCACCCCCAGCACATGGGTATTTAGAGGACATGTCAAATACAAGATGTAGCACTAGTAACCTTGGTCCAGCCTTTGAGGGTTTCTCTGACTCACAGTGTTTTTATTGTTCCTTTTGCTGGGGGTGGGGGTGAGAACCAGTTCTCAGGTGGAAGTAAAAGTGAACTGAAAGGAATCAGAGTGCCAGATAGAGTGAAGGAAGGTGTGCCCCCACTCAGGCCTGCAGTCTGCTGCACTATTGCCCACTGTGGACATTTGGCAGCTCTCTTTCTTACTGGTGTCTCACTTGAGCAGCAGAAGAGGTTTCCTTTGTCCGTTTTCTTGGGAAAGGACAGCAATGCACATGCTGCAGAGTTCAACCTATGGTGTGGGCTTGAGATTGAAAGGTCAGTACTGAAAATTCAGCCTGTGACGTGGTCTTAAGATCTGAGGGTCTGTAGTGTGCATTTCCATCCCATTTTCTTTGTTATTACTCAAACATAGTGAACTCTTGTAACACTAGGATGCCCCACCTTGCACTATTCAGGATTTTCAGATATCAGAATTCCTTGGCAAGGGAATTCTATTGAGGGATAAGTGTAAACATTCAGATTCAGGCTTAAACATACTAAAAGGAAGGGTGATGCAATGATTGGTTTGATGAGGAGACCTTATTCCACAAATAAACAATAGATGATGAAGGACAACTAAGGAAGGTACCAATATGTGACCTCCATAGGCACAAGTATACATGCCTGCACACACAGATGTATATAATACTTGAGAATTTCATTAATACATATGACAGGTTGGTTCCTAGAACCACAAGAAAATTCAAGAGACAAAATATTAATAATGAACAAATCTTGTTATATAAATAAACCCTAAATATAGTACAGCCCAGTCATGATAAAGACAGAATAAAGTTCTAGATTAAATTCATTTTTAGGTAAGAATTTGAGTAGCTGGGCAGCCTTTGTCAACTTATGCAAAAGGTATAGTGGATTTGAAAGTAGAAAGGAAGTAGACCTAGGTGGTGTTCTAAACTGGGAAGGAAGACATAAGTTCAGGTCATCAACTGTATTTTTTCAATTATTTGACCATATACCTGCAAAGAAAAACTTGAGGTTTCTTTTGGATCACAGTTCAGAAAGATGCAGTCTGTCATGGTAAGGAAGGGATGAGGAGTAATACGGGGCAGCTGGTCACATTCTGTCCTGTATCTGGAGGCAGAGATGGATGAATGTTGGTGCTCAGCTCCATTTCTCCTTTTTCTCTTCATTGAATGTGGGACCCAAGTCTCAGGGTTGGTGCTCCATCATTAAGGCTGGTTCTTCTGTCTTCAGTTCCACCCATCTGAAAACTCTCACAGACCCAAGTCTCCATGTGTGGTTCTAAATCCAGTCAGGTTGACCATGAAGATTAACCATCACATCACCCCCATATCAACCAGGTGGTAGGTAAACCCCAAGTCTCACTGAGTATGGTAAGCATAAAATTCTTACCAAGGACTAACCACTAAAAATTTGAGCCACTCTAGGCAGATGAACATGGTTCCAGTGTGAGGTCATCATGAATAAGAAGATACTTTCAGATCCAAGATGGATGGTAGCTTCATCTGTGTGCTTGTTGGTGCACATGAAGGTGTAGCCTCATGTAAAGACCCAAGTTTGATGTCAGATGTCTTCTTCAGCCACTTTCCACCTTATTTTATGAGTCCAGAGTCTCTCATTGAACCTGGAGTTCCCCAGTTTTTCTAGATTGGCTGGGCATAAATGCCTTGCTGTGTGTGTGTGTGTGTGTGTGTGTGTGTGTGTGTGTGTGTGTGTGTGTGTGTGTGTGTTCCTCTTTTTCTCTACCTCCTTGGAGCCGGGAATACAGGCATGTGCTCTTGCACCAGCCTGTACCTTTTTATATGGTCACTGTGATTCTGAACTTAGGTTCTCAAGTGTATGCACTCAGCACTTTACACACCCATCTGTCTCCCCAACTCTTATTTTGGTGTCGAATGTCTTTCTTGCATGTGGATTTTCTGCATCCATATTTGATTTTGATGTACTGTTTTATGGATGTATCCCACAATTGTTTCACCTCTATTTTTTCAAAAGTTCCAAACTTATTATTGATTTTAATCATGATGTGAGAATTAATCTGCTACTATCAATTAAGTTTAGAATGCAAAGTGTTTTTTTAATACTAAAAAGGAAACTCCAATAATTAATACTGTATCACATGTAGAGTATTGCCTAATGTTAAGGTCTAGAAATTTTTAAAATGTTCCAAATTTAGTCTTAGGTACTCTAAGTGAACTAGCCATCAATGTTAATAGCACAATTCCATCAGATTGTTTTACAGTTTATGGTGATAAGTTAAGACCTTCCCTCTGCACACATCTTTTGTCTGTTGTATTTTGCATACTATAGTGCTGTATGTGCTTATCATTTTTATTTAACTTCACAACCAACGGTACTGAAATAGCAGCAGACAGTAAAGAAAGTAGATGAAATGGATAGATGAAAGACGACCCATCTAGGTGAGCAAAGGCAATTTCAGTGATCAGAGATAGCTGAAGAAGCCTAGGAAGCTTCAGTGAATACCCTGCAGTTCTGTGGGCCATTCTGTGCCCAGGTAAATTGATCAAAAGTAAAGAGGTCCCTAAGGAGCTAGCAGTCACTAATTAGAACCATATCAGTGGGTCCTTTATATCTTATAGGGTAAAAATAGTGTATAGAGTTAAAACAGGATCCATTGTCTCTTGATATCTTATCTAGTAAAGTGAATGATGTAACATTAAAGCAACATTGAATTAAAATCAATGTGCTGTATTTTCTAAGTAGGACTTTTTATTATACCAGAGGCGCTGTGCTCTTGTTGGGGAAAGCCAGAAGCTTTGGACTTGAACTGCCTAGACCTATAAAACCTGGGTATAATTAATGTGTAATAAAGTGCGCAACTTACCAGTGCCTGGTTTGATGAATTTTGACCAATATAGTCACTTGTGAAATTAATATCATAATCAAATTAATGAACTAGCCCTCATGTCCAAAGTTCCTTCTTGATCTATTTGAATCTACCTCACCTATACTCTCTAGTCTCTCCCTGGGCAGCCTTTGATTGTCCTTGTATCAGCTTGTATTTCATTGCAAATGATGTAAATGAAGTCATGTGACACCCATTTTTACTGTGCAAGTTAGCTTTTATGAGTTAGTTTGTTTATAAGTATCATTCATGTTGTTACTTACATATTAGTTTACCTGTGTTCTTTATTGTGTGTGTATGAGGTAGTGAGTATCCCTCATGAAGTACTGATGGACATTTGCGTTGTTTTATTTATTATACTAATTTACTTGTAAAACTGCTGTGAACCTTCCCGGCATGTCTTTGTGCGGCCACGTTTCCAGATGTGTGGATAGATGGTCAGGGGGAGAAGGACTAGATCCTATGCTATGAATGTGTGATTCTCTGGATTTAAGTTGTGCCTTGTACTAACAGTACGCTATGATACTGTCAGTCACTCAACCCCTTAGTTAATACTCAGGCAGCTACATTTTGGAAAAATTATTTGATTTGACTCAGGAAAGCAGTTTCATTGTCACTGTGCCTTGTTTATAGTAATCATTCATCTCAATTGCAATTACTTTTTAATACCAAGTTTAAAGCTTTGAAAATTTCAGTATCGAATTGTCTAAACACTACTTCATTTAAAGAAGAATATTATTGTTGTAAGCATTTATGCTCTCTCTCTATCTCAGTGTGTGTGTGTGTGTGTGTGTGTGTGTGTGTGCGCGCGCATTTGTGTATGTGTGTGTGTATAATTGTGCATGAGCATCCATACCATGACAAATATGTGGTTGTAAGATAAATTTTGGTAGTATTTTATCTCAGTTCACTGTAGGATCCAGAGATCAAACTCAGGTCCCCAGATTTTCATGGCAAGCACCTTAACCTACCAAGGCATCTTAACACCATCTACTTTTTAGTTGTGAGGGAAATCTATTCCTATGAAAAATAATTATTTCATCATACTTCAAAACAGTGGGATAAACAAAATTCCACATTTACCTGTAACACTGTCACATAAAAAAATACTGCTAGAAGAAAAAAATAGTATTGGCAACTTACATTTTTTCACAAAGTAATGACAAACAAGGCTAGGAATTTTTCCCTCATTTTGCACCTGTCTTCTTTATTTGGGGCCAAGAAATTACTCTGCATGTAGGGTGTGTGATAGTTAGTGTTAATTGTTAATTTGACAGTATCTTGGATGAGTCACTTGTAGGCTAACCTCCTGGTATACCTGTGAGGGAAGATTTAGCTTCTGGGCATGTCTATGGGGAATTATATTTACTAGTCTAATAGAGGTGGAGGATGCATCCTAAAAGAGGGTGATGTTATACTCATGGCTTAAATCCTGAATTTCATAAAGAAAAGGAAGCTAACTAAGTGCCAGAATTCATGCCCTCCTTTTCCTGATTGTTGATACAATGTGATGGTTATGTTAAATTCTTGTGCCTCAACCTCTCTGCTGTGATGTACTTTATTCTTTATTTGTGTAATACAAGATAAACCCTTTCTTCCTTAAATTATACTTCATCAGAACAAGAAAAGAAACAATCAGCTTGTTCATCAATGAAGGAATGTCTACAAACTATGGATACATAACCTTTCTCATTCTCCTCTAGTGAGGAAGGCACAAGGATAAGTCCTTGTCCTAAACCTGCAGTCACCTTGAATTCTAAAACCAGTCAGATTTGCATGTAAGACAGACCACCCCTAAGAGGAGGACAACTTGGAGGCTTTCACCTGGAGTGCAACCTGTGTAAGAGGTTAGTTCTTTCAGCTGATGACCAGGATAAACTACTTTTATTGAACACCCTGCAGATCGACAAGTTGGACAGTGATAGGCAGAACTGTTTAATTATGCACGCCACTCATGTCTGCCATAATTCTTACTGTATTTAAATTGAAAGTCCATCATATTATTCCAGAGAACAGATCTGGGGGTCCTGGATTCCCTTACTAGTTTGTCTTCTCTACTTGCATGGATGAAATCTCCTTTCTCTGCATTTCAACTGTCTTTGTCTCTTTACTTGGTGCACTGAGATAAGGGTCTGAGGCCAGTCTAGGATAGGTAGGTAGCTAAGGCTGAATTATTGGGCTGCTAGAACCAGGGCTTTTGCCCTAAAACTTGGGTTAAGATTCGTGTGAATGACTGTTACTAATAAGTATGTAGAGTGATGGGCACCCAGCCTTTGAAATGATAGGTTGAAGTGAGAGATTTTTAATGTTGAATACTTCATATGTTAAAACCCCACAGTGTATATGATAAATTTAAAAGGAAAGTGACTGACAATCCTTTCCTATATGGGGAGTCCATGGAAGAAGAAAAAAAGGTAAAGAAAGTTTAGTTTTATTGTTTGGTGTGTAGTAATTGCAGAATGAGGTCCAGAGAGAAAGCTAACCTACCTGCCGATTTCAACAGTTGCCCTTGGGTTCAGAAGTCCCATGGTTTTATGACAGATTATGTGATAAGACACTAACCATTCCAGCACTCCATGAAATCTGAACATTATGCAGAGCTCATGGGTAATTATGCCCACAGAGAATTCTTAAGGCTGCTTAAGGAGAGGTGGATTGTCTTCAGGCCTCTGTAGAGAAAGAAGTCTTAATGGGTGTTTGGGAGTCCTACTGCTATTTTTGTATCCCAGATACACCACAGGCTATCACCATCAGAGCTCTAAGGTGGGGACCCCCCTTAGTTGGTATGGTAGTAGACTAGATCTGGGTGGACACTATCCCTCTGTGTAACAGTGCTTGAAGAAAGGGCCAACTCCTAAAGAGTTGAATTTTCAAGCAAGCATCCTAGACAGACATAAGGACAGGATGGTTGTTTTCCCCTTCCATTGTAGTTCTGATGTTTAGTTTTCCTTGTAGTGCTGGCCTGTGTGGAGAGAACTGCATGTTGCCCTTCATTGTCATCTGCTTTTTGGCTGCAGATGGATGAGCAGATGCCAGTGAGTGATGCCTCCCGCTAGCTCCCCCATACTCCTTTATGTTTTCATTTTTATTTATTTCTACACATAGCCACTCTCCCCAGAGTACCATTTAGAATGCTGACCCCAACAGAGGGGTAATGATTTAGAAATCCTGCAGTGCTGATAAATTCTCATGTAATATATCACAGACCTCAGCTGCTGGGTGATCTTAATTTTGTGGGTTTTTTTAGATACACACTTGAAGAGACTTCACTGTCCTCAATACATTCATCTTTGATGCCATAACCTCCTTACCTAGAAGGGTTCAAGAGATCATTTGTGAAACCAATTTTCAAGATCTTTGTTGAGCCTTTTCAATTAAAACATGGTATTAAAGTTTCTGGGAGGCAGAAGGAATGGAACCCTTGTGTCAAATCATTCTTTAGATCTTGCCTTTGAATACGACATTTTCTTTCCCTTATGAAGTAGGGAAAGAATGTCGGGTGGGTGCTGACATTTTACTTTTGCATTTAGCCTATTGAGTTGGTCCACCGGGACAGTGTTCATTCACCTGCAGACCTCAGGAAAGCAATCAACTTTTCTTCCGAGCTGAAAGAGTAGGCCCTATCCATGGGCAGTGCCTCTTAGCATTCTGTTTTGGTACACAGCATACGTTGAATTTTGCTGCCTTTGGTAAGTTGCTAGAACATTTTCTCTCAAACTCAACTTCTAGTCATTTTTTAAGAAAAACTATAAGCCTTATTTTGTGCAAATATATTTACAGAGAGACTCTAATCTGTGCCTTTTCAAAGAAAACAACAACAACAAAAAAAAAAAACAAAAACCAAATCATATAGCCAAGAAGGTCCTTTGTTGATTTAATTTCAAAATATGCAACATGGTAATCATATTTTAGTTATTATTTACAGGGTCATAAATTATTCAACATTTCTGTTTGGGATATTATTTCACTTTGCCATTATCCAAATTGATTGGCATACAGTATTTGTCTTTACTTCTCATTGCTTTGCAGTGTTTACTGAATGTAAATAATAGTATTAAAATGATAGTACAAAGCTCATGGTAACAGCACACTTTTAAATTAGCTAAGTATGGCAGTGCATGCTTGTACTTTCAACAGTAGAATACTGAGGCAAGGATCAGGCATTAGAAGCCAGCTAAGGGTATGTAACAAATTGTGGACCACCCAGTCTCAAACAAAACAGAACTGCATCAATTAAAAGGAAAACTGATCTTTTGAACTCAAACTGAGCCCCCCAACATCTTATCCATGTGCTCATTCAGTTTTGCTATTTCCTATGTAATTTCATGTGATTCTTTTTTTTTATAATTTATTCTTTTAAATTTCATTTTACATTACAATCACAGTTTTCCCTCCCTTCGACCCTTCCTACTGCTCCCTTTTCCTCCCCCCAGCCCACCCCAAGTCCACTCCTCCTCACTGGTTAAGGGCTTCCATGAGGAGTCAACAATGTCTGGGACAATAGGCTCTGGCAGTGTCAAGCCCTCTACCATGCATTAAGACTGAGCATGGCATTCACCATAGGGAATGGACTCCAACAACTTAGTTAATGTACTAGCAATAGACCCTGGTCCTACTGTCAGGGGCTCCTCAGATAGTCAAACTTCACAACTATCTCTCATATACAGAGGGCCTAGTTCAATCCCCTGGAGTCTCCACAGATGATGGTCTCAAGTTCCTGAATTTCCAAGAGCTCGGTTCAGCTGTCTCTATACATCTCTGCATCATGATCTTAACCTCTTTTGCTCATATATTCTTTCCTGTCTTTGAATGGATTCCTGGAGCTCAGCTTGGTGCTTGGCTGTAGATCTCTGGGTCTGGTTCCATCAGTTGCTGGATGAGGGCTCTATGATGACAGTTGGGCTATTCATCATTCTAATTACAAGGGAAGGTCAGGTCAGGCGTCTTCTCTACTATAAGTAGGAGTCTTAGCTGGGATCATCCTTGTGGGTTCTTGGCACTATAGAAACAGAAGGAACATTGCCAAACTCCTTTCACATGATTCTTTAACACAAAGTAATGCCTTTACATTACAGTGTAGAAATTCCCATGAGTTGATTCTTTCAGGGCCGGTTGTGAGATGCCAGTCTAATGGCAGCTTCCCTCAAATTGGCAATTATATAATTTTTAGGCTTTTATTTCTTCCCTTTGCTACCTTTTTCTGAGCCAAAAATAATAATAGACAGGTATGACTGTTTAAAATCCATGGTAAGTTCAGTAATTGATTCATTTACCCGATATCCCTTTCTTTGTTGTATGTTTATGTAACATAAAGGAGGCAGTGTGATAATCTGCTTAAACATAGCACTCAGTTTCCTAGAGTTGACTCAAGAACCAAGTGATCTGAGTCATGAGCAAGGCTGATGCCACATATTCACTTCTCAATGACCATAGAGACTTTCTTCTAGAAACCAAGCTCCAAGGGCCTGATCTGGGTCTATTGTGAGTTCACTGTGTGATCACTGTGATCTATTTCAAAATCCCCAGAAAGTCCTCTGAAGATCTGCTACAGACACATGCAGGCTTGCCACTGGCTGGGATTGAGCAGAAGTTGCAGTCCCAGTTTCAGGGGGGACACTTGAAAAAGAAGTTACAGTCCCTGTTGCTGTGGAGACACTGGATTGAAGGGATTGTGGAAAGAGCAGAGGCTTGCTAAAATATAGTAGGGTTGAAGCGTGACAAGAGAGGCAGGAGAGGTTGTGAGTGAAGTTGAAGTCTCGGTTGCAGTGTATATCCTAGGATATTGACTGTGGGGTACTCACCAAAGACAGCAGCAGTTGTGGAGTGTCGTTGACATACACCTACAAGACAAACTGTGTATGCTATGGGTTGCAGAGCAGAAGTGGAGCTGCCCCAAGCCTTTCGGGCTCAGAAGATGAGCAATTTCAAGACATTGGGAACTAAGGTGTTTATGCTGCTGGAATTTGTTTTTGTTTTGATATGATTGTAGCTGTGCCTGCAGCACTTTCTAAGTTTTACTGTATTTTATGATATCAATGTGAGATCATAGGGACAAATGAGAAACAAAAGGGTATGGTTTTAAGTGGTGTATTTGTGAGTCAGAGTTGGAAAGCAGTATATTGTTACAGCTAGCTTCAACTGTCAACTTGATATGTAGAGTCATCTGGAAGGCAGGAGCTTCAACTGAAGAATTGTCCATGTCAGATTGGCTTGTGATCATGTATCTGTAAGGCATCTTCTTTATTGCTAGTTGATACAGGGCACACTGTTGATGGTATCCTCTTTAGGCAGATGACCATCGATGCATGAGAAAGATATCTGAGCCAGAAGGGAGCAAGCCAGTAAGCAGTGTTCTTCCATGTGCTCCAGCTTTGACTTCCCCAGATGCTCTGTAACCTGTGAGCCAAAATCCCTTTCTTCCTCAACTTTCTTTTTATTATGGTGTCTTAGTCCTTGGATAGGGATTACAACTTGAAATGTATGTTAGGTAGGTGTGAAATCATTTGATTCTCCCTACTTGAGGGTAGAAGCTATATTCAGGAAAATATTACTCTATGGTCCTTATCTTCCATAATTTACAAGCTGATTTCTTAACCTATGCTAAGACAGATAGTGACCAGTGAATGCTGCATAGTAGTTACCTTTGATATTTCCCTACTATGATTAATGTTTCTGTATTTAAGTCACAATTATTTTCATCCATTTTTCAGAAGCTATAGCTCTCAAAACAAACATATTTCATGAAGTATAAATCATTTTATGATGATTTATAGTGATAATCTAGAATCATCTTTATAAGCATTCAATACTGTTAAATGAAAGAAAATTGTGTAAACATACACACTAGGAGGAAATAATGTCAAACAATTAATTAAAATAGTTGTCTTTGGGTGTAATTGCACGGATTCTAATTTTTATCTCTCCTCTTTCTCTTTGTCAGGCTAGGGATTGAACCCAGAACCTTGGACATTTCATGGTAACACTCTACCTCTGAGCCATACTCAGACTCCTTCTTTCTTTCTTATCACTCTGTAGGTTTTGCAAGTAATAGCATATTAAGCAGGAAAGCTTAAACTTAAATAGGGGGCAGGGGAGAGATTTTGCTTTTCGAGGGTCTGAATTTAGGGAATAAACTGCTCATTTAATATTCTGGTAGTCATCCATCCTACTTCTTCCTTTTCTCTTTGAACATCTTGAAACATCTTTAGTTTGTTATCTTGATATAACCTTTGTACAAGTACTCAGAAAAGCAAGATGCTTAATAATTATGTAAATTAGGCAGTAGAGACACATCTTTGACAGGAGAAATAACTAATAGCAAATATCTTATTAACTGGTGGCCATAGATGTGACACATACTTTGTGCAAATGAAATTGATAGTGAAACATGCAGCAGCCAGCTAATATATTTTAGAAATGGGGCATTCTTAATTAATTCAGCTTAATTAGTCAAAAGCATTAAAATTATATAGAGATGGTTTATGCAATAACTATGTGTTTCTTTTTTTCAATACCTTTATGTGTGGATAACAGGGAAAAATATAGAATCCTTTGCACCATTAAAACGTTTGGGTATAGTTTTTCTTTCCTGTCTTCAGTGCTCTTTGCTGTCAATCTTGTAACATACTGAAAAGTTTAACACTGATTCACTGAATTGATACTCCACCACTTACTTCCTGTCTGAACAGGCACTTCATGGAATTTGTAGGTTCCAGTAGAGCTCACGGGCAGGAATCATATAAATAATTTAAAATTTAGTAAGCCAGGTCAGAATTCAGACCTTTTTCTGTGATCCTAGAGTCCTAAGTAGATCTGAACTTGCTTTGAGAACAAATATAGCAATAATTTTTTGGTTCTTTTTTTGTGTTTGTTTGTTTCCAGATTTACTTTGTTTATGTGTCTTTGTTTGTGCTTCATATGTGCAAATGCCCACAGAACCCAGAAGAGGGCACAAGATCCCCTGGAGCTGGAGTTATGGGCAGTATACAACTGAATAGACTCAGGAAGTTCCAGAAAATATGGCTGTTCTCTCCTCAAGCACATGTGAGATGTAAGCACTATTTATAGTCTTCTCCAAAGAGGCAGCTGGGACGCCTGGAAAAGGCTCATAGCAATAGAGCTGCCTGGAAAGATGCTCCAACCTGTAGCGATGCTTGCAGGCTATGTAGTGTGCTCCATGTTTTCAGTTTTCCTGAGCTGTCACCCATACTGGAGTGGGCTTTAATGATGCAGCTTTCTTTGAGTCATTTCTGCTCCTACAAGTAACTCTTGATACATATTCCTATAAGTAAACAAAATAAAACTCATTGGTTCACCCAGTTGGACTTTGGTGGTTTCCTTGCTTTGGCCTTTTGTTAGTCCTTATCTATGGTGAAGAGATACCTTTGTTCGTATCTCCCAGAAGGTACTTTGTTTCTCAGTGCATGAAAGAGTATGGATGAAAAGTAATAATTCACTTCTGATATGTTTCTTCTGTCTCTATGTGTCATGTATTGGGATGATCTCTGAATATTTTCAGTCAATTTCTCCTAAATTAAAACTCCTTACTAAAAATGTCATTCAACTGGAGTGCAATATCTCCCCACTCTTTAATCTTTTGCCTCTATGTTTATGTGAGATGAGAAAAGCTAATTCATGACAAGCTGATTCCCTCCTCATAAGGCTCAGGAAAGGAAGACATTGCAGAGATGTGTGTCTAGGAGTCTGGGACCCAGAAGAAGGATGAGTGGGGGCAGGGAAAAGGAAATAACATCAACAAATCACATGTACTCCAGAAAATGGATGTTCACAGCACACCTCAGTTTTGTGCGACCGTGTGTGAGCCTCACAATATATGATGTACTTTTCCTTTAAATAATTGTGTAGACCCAGCAATCATCATTATTTAATGTGTACATTTGTTTAAAATAATAATGTTTGTCCAGTGTTCTATGACTTGATATGTGCAGTATTTCTATGTTTTCTTCTAATATACAGTGTTTAGCTTGCTTTTGATTGTAAATTTGATGGGTTTCTCAGAATAGCTCTCAGAAGTATGATTACTACTTCAGAGGTCATGCTCCTGAAGTGTTTTGATGCTTGATGCCAGGTTATATTCCAGAAATATGAGTGTTGTTATTAGCTAGTGCCTCAAAAATTTTTTTAATCATTTTTTATTTTAATTTTAAATAGCTTGTTTCGCATGTCAATCCCAGTTCCCTCTCCCTCCCCTCCTCCCGCACTCCCCTTCCACCCTCCCTCCCACCCTATTGCCAAATCCCTCCACATAGGGGATGTCTAGAGTCTATCATTTCACTCTTGGTAGGGTCAAGGCACTCCCCTAAGAGTCCAGGCTGAGAGAGCATCTCTCTTTGTGCCATAGGCACATGAAGACAGATTGTATACCAGGGATAGACACTGATCCACAGCTCAGAGCCCCATAGGTTGCCCAGGCCTTCTCACTGACACTCACATTTGGGGGGACCAGATCAGTCCCATTCTGGCCTCCCCACTGTCGGTCTGGGGTCCAAGAGCACTCCCCTGTTCAGATCAGCCGTCTCTGCTGGTTTTGCCAGCCCATTCCTTGCCAATTTGCTCATCACTCCTCTCTCTCTGTCACTGGGTTCCTTGGGTTCAGTTCAGTGCTTAGTTGTGTGTTTGCCTCTGCTTCCATCAGTCCCAGGATGAAGGCTCCCGGATAGTTATAGACATCAAGTTCATTATCAGGAATGGGCATTCGAGGTGGTCCTTCCACTATTGCTTAGCTTGCCAATTGATGTTATACCTTTAGATCACTCGAGGTCACTCTGGTGCCTGATCTGTCTTCGATCCTATGATTCCCTCTTCCCCCTATTTTACCCCCACCCCCTCAACTTCCTGTTCCCCCATGACCCACTCCCTTCCTCTTTACCCCCTCTACTCTTCCCAGGTCCCACTACCCCCCCTCGCCCTGTTCCCCATCCATTCAGAGGATCTTGTCTCCATCCTCTTCTCTTGGGTACTATGCATATATGCATATCTTTTAGGTTCTTTCCTGTTTCCCAGACTCTCTATCTGTGGAAGTGCAGACTGGCACTATCCTGATCCATATTTAAAATCCATATATGAGTGAGTACATACCATGTTTGTCTTTTTGCGACTGGGTTACCTCACTCAGGATGGTTTCTTCCAGTGCTATCCATTTCCCTGCGAATTTCAAGATTCCATTGTTTTTTTCTGCTGAGTAATACTCCATTGTGTAAATGTACCACATTTTCTCTATCCACTCTTCAGTTGAGGGGCATCTAGGTTGCTTCCAGGTTCTGGCTATTACAAACAATGCTGCTATGAACATAGTGGAGCAGATGCCCTTGTTGTATGAACCTGCCTCATTTGGATAAATGCCTAAGAGTGGAATTGCTGGGTCTAGTGGTAGATTAATTCCCATTTTCCTGAGGAATCTCCATACTGATTTCCAAAGAGGCTGTATGAGTCGGCATTCCCACCAGCAATGGAGGAGTGATCCTCTCTCTCCACATCCTCTCCAGCATAAATTGTCTTCGGTGTTTTTGATTCTAGCCATTCTGACAGGAGTAAGATGGTATCTCAGAGTTGTTTTGATTTGCATTTCCCTGATGGCTAAGGATGTTGAGCACTTTCTTAAGTGTCTCTTGGCCATTTTAGCCTCCTCTACTGAGAATTCTCTATTTAGCTCTGTACCCCACCTTTCAAGTGGATCCTTTGGTGTTTTGGAGACTTGTTTCTTGAGTTCTTTGTAAATTTTGGAGATTAGCCCTCTGTCAGATGTAGGGTTAGTGAATATCTTTTCCCATTCTGTGGCCTGCCTTTTTGTCTTTTTGATTGTGTCCTTTGCCTTACAAAAGCTTTTTAGTTTCAGAAGGTCCCATTTGTTAATTGTTGATCTCAGTGCCTGTGCCACTGGTGTTATGTTTAGGAAGTGGTCTCCTGTACCAACTCGTTGAAGAGTATCTCCCACTTTCTCTTCTAAAAGTTTCAGTGTGGCTGGATGTATGTTGAGATCTTTGATCCATTTGGACTTAAGTTTTGTACAAGGCGATAAACATGGATCTATCTGCAGTCTTCTGCATACCATTACCCAGTTATGCCAGCACCATTTGTTGAAGATGCTTTCTTTTTTCCACTGTACAGTTTTAGCTTCTTTGTCAAAAATCAGGTGTTCATAGGTGTGTGGGTTAAAATTAGGGCTTTCGATTCGGTTCCATTGGTCTACCTGCCTATTTTTGTGCCAATACCAAGCTGTTTTCAGGACTATAGCTCTATAATAGAGCTTGAAATCAGGTATGGTGATGCCTCCTGAAGTTCCTTTATTGTATAGGGATGTTTTGGCTATCCTGGGCCTTTTGTTTTTCCATATAAAGTTGATTAATGATCTTTCCAGGTCCTTGAAGAATTGTGATGGAATTTTGATAGGGATTGCATTGAATCTATAGACTGCTTTTGGCAAGATTGCCATTTTTATTATGTTGATCCTACCAATCCAAGAGCATGGGAAAGCTTTCCATTTTCTGGTATCTTCTTTGATTTCTTTCTTCAAAGACACAAAGTTTTTGATATACAGGTCTTTCACTTCCTTGGTTAACATTATCCCCAGATATTTGATGCTGTTTTTGGCTATTGTAAAAGGTGATGTTTCTCTGATTTCTTTCTCAGTCACTTCATCATCTGTATATAATAGGGCCACTGATTTTTTTGAGTTTACCTTGTATCCTGCCACTTTTCTGAAGCTGTTTATCAGCTCTAGGAGTAACCTTGCGGAGTTTTTTGGGTCACATATGTAAACTATCATATCATCTGCAAATAATGAAAGCTTGACTTCTTCTTTTCCTATTTGTATCCCCTTTATCTCCTTTTGTTGTCTTATTGCTGTAGCTAGAACTTCAAGTACAATATTGAAGAGATATGGAGAGAGTGGACAGCCTTGTCTTGTTCCTGATTTTAGAGGAATTGCTTTGAGTTTCTCTCCATTTAGTTTGATGTTAGCTGTTGGTTTACTGTATATTGCTTTTATTATGTTCAGGTACGTTCCTGTTATCCCTGATCTCTCTAGGACCTTTATCATGAAGGGGTGCTGGATTTTGTCAAAGGCTTTTTCAGCATCTAGTGAGATGATCATGTGGTTTTTCTTTCGCAGATTGTTAATATGGTGGATTACATTGATAGATTTTCTAATGTTGAACCATCCCTGCATTCCTGGAATGAAGCCTACTTGATCATGGTGGATGATTTTTCTGCTGTGTTCTTGAATCCGGTTTGCAAGTATTTTATTGAGTATTTTTGCATCAATGTTCATGAGGGAAATTGGTCTATAGTTCTCTTTCTTAGTTGTGTCTTTGTGTGGCTTGGGTATCAAGGTAATTGTAGCCTCGTAGAAAGAGTTTGGCAGTGAGCCTCCTGCTTCTATAGTGTGGAATACTTTGACGAGTATTGGAATGAGCTCTTCTTTGAATTTCTGGTAGAATTCTGCACTGAAGCCATCTGGGCCTGGGCTTTTTTTGTTTGGGAGACTTTTGATGACTGCTTCTATTTCATTAGGGGTTATAGGTCTGTTTAGATTATTTATCTGTTCTTGATTTAGTTTTGGCAAGTGATATCTATCCAGGAAATTGTCCATTTCCTTTAAATTTTCAAATTTTGTGGAGTACAGATTTTCAAAGTATGCCCTGATGATTCTCTTGATTTCCTCAGAGTCCGTTGTTATGTCCCCTTTCTCATCCCTGATTTTGTTAATTAGCATGTTCTCTCTCTGTCTTTTGGTTAGTTTGGACAGAGGTTTGTCTATTTTGTTGATTTTCTCAAAGAACCAACTCTTTGTTTCATTGATTCTTCTCAATGTTTTCCTGGTTTCTACTTGATTGATTTCAGCCCTCAATTTGATTATTTCCTGGCGTCTGCTCCTCCTGGGGAGTTTGCTTCTTTTTGTTCTAGAACATTCAGCTGTGCTATTAATTCTCTAGTATGACTGTTCTCCAGTTTTTTCATGTGGGCACTTAGTGCTATAAACTTTCCTCTCAGCACTGCTTTCAAAGTGTCCCATAAGTTTGTGTATGTTGTGTCTTCATTCTCATTGAAATCGAGGAAGTCTTTAATTTCTTTTTTTATTTGTTCCTTTACCCAGGGATGGTGCAATTGTGCATTGTTCAATCTCCATGAGTTTGTAGGGTTTCTGCGATTTGTGTTATTGTTGAATTCTAATGTTAATGCATGGTGGTCTGATAAGATGCAGGGGGTTATTCCAATTTTTTTGTATCTGTGGAGATTTGCTATGTTTCCTATTATGTGGTCAATTTTAGAGAAGGTTCCATGTGGTGCCGAGAAGAAGGTATATCCCTTTGTATTTGGGTGGAATGTTCTATAGATGTCTGTTAAACCCAGTTGGGTCATAACTTCTATTAATTCTTTTGTTTCTTTGTTAAGTTTCTGTCTGGAGGTCCTATCTAGCGGTGAGAGCGGAGTGTTGAAGTCTCCTACTATTAGTGTGTGAGATTTTATGTGCATTTTGAGCTTTAGTAATGTTTCTTTCACGAATGTAGGTGCCTTTGTATTTGGGGCGTAGATATTTAAAATCGAGACTTCGTCTTGATGTATTTTTCCTTTGATGAATATGAAGTGCCCTTCTTCATCTCTTTTGATTGATTTTAATTTGAAGTCTAATTTGTTAGATATTAGGATTGCTACGCCCGCTTGTTTCTTGGGGCCGTTTGATTGGAAGATCTTTTCCCAGCCCTTTACTCTGAGATAACGTCTGTCTTTGGTGTTGAGATGTGTTTCTTGTATGCAGCAGAAGGAAGGGTTCTGTCTTCGTATCCATTCTGCTAGTCTGTGTCTTTTTATAGGTGAGTTGAGGCCATTGACATTGAGGGATATTAATGACCATTGATTGGTGATCCTTGTTTGCGCTTGATTTATTGTTAGTGAAGTTATTTTGTGTAGTTTCTCCTCCCTTTTTCTTTTAGTGTTTTGTAAAGTATGATTCTATATTGCCTGTGTCTTTGTGAATGTAGTTATCTTCCTTGGCTCTAGGTTTTCCTTCTAGCATTTTCTGTAGAGCTGGATTCATGGATACGTATTGTTTAAATCTGGCTTTGTCATGGAATATTTTGTTTTCTCCATCTATGGTAATTGAGAGCTTTGCTGGATATAGTAGTCTGGGCTGGCATCCTTGTTCCCTTAGCGTTTGTAGGACATCTGACCAGGATCTTCTGGCTTTCATCGTTTCCATTGAGAAGTCAGGTGTAATTCGGATAGGTCTGCCTTTGTATGTTACTTGGCCTTTTTCTTTAGCTGCTCTTAATATTTTCTCTTTGCTCTGTAGGTTTGATGTTTTGATTATTATATGGCGAGGTGACTTCTTCTTCTGGTCAAGCCTATTTGGTGTTCTGTAAGATTCTTGTACTTTCATAGGCATATCTTTCTTTAGGTTAGGGAAGTTTTCTTCTATGATTTTGTTGAATATGTTTTCTGTACCTTTAAGTTGAAGTTCTTCACCTTCTTCTATACCTATTATTCTCAGGTTTGGCTTCTTCACGGTGTCCCATATTTCCTGGATATTTTGTGTTAAGGATTTGTTGGTTTTGAGATTTTCTTTGGTTGACGATGCTATGTCCTCTAATGAGTCTTCAACACCTGAGATTCTCTCTTCTATCTCTTGTATTCTATTGGTGATGCTTGCATCTGTGATTCCAGACCGTTTACCGAGCTTTTCTATTTCCAGCATCCCTTCATTCTGTGTTTTCTTTATCGTTTCTATTTCAGCTTTCAATCCTTCAACTGTTTGAGCTGTTTCCTTAATTTTCTTGGTTGTTTTTTCTTGGTGCTCTTTAGATTCTTTGAGAGATTTGTTTATTTCTTGAATTTTTCCCCCATTTCATGGATTTTTTTGTTTGTTTTTTCTTCTATTTCTTTAAGGGATTTCCTCGTTTCTTCCTTGAGGCTCTCCATCATCTTCATGAAATAATTTTTAAGGTCTGTCTCCTCTTCTTCATCTATGTAGTGCTTTTCAGGTCTTGCTGGTGTTGGATCCCTGGATTCTGGTGGGGTCGTGTTGGTGTTTCTATTGCTGAGTGATCTCTTATTCTGTCTTCTTCCCATCTCTTCTTCCAGTGGGTGCTGGTGGGGGCTTTCTGTCTCCACTGGTCTCCTTCTTTACTGCAGCTGAAGCTGAAGCTGGCCTCGCTGGGGTTGGGGTCTTGGAGGGGCTGATCTCTTTCCTGTGTGGGTGGCTCTTCTGAAGCTGGGCTCGCTGGGTTGGGGTCTTGGAGGAGCTGATCTCTTTCCTGTGTGGGCGGCTCTTCTGGAAGCCGGGAGCGGCCCCGAAGATGGAGGGGGATGGGTGATGGGCGGGTGGTCCCAGCCGGGGACCCAATCTCACCTGAAGCTGGGCTCGCTGGGTTGGGGTCTTGGAGGAGCTGATCTCTTTCCTGTGTGGGCGGCTCTTCTGGAAGCCGGGAGCGGCCCCGAAGATGGAGGGGGATGGGTGGTGGGCGGGTGGTCCCAGCCAGAGACCCAATCTCACCTGAAGCTGGACTCGCTGGGTTGGGGTCTTGGGGAGCTGATCTCTTTCCTGTCGCCTCAAAAATTTTTGAGTTCACCATATTATTTCAATCTTTTCTTATGTGATTAGGCCAATGAAGGATTCCCTTAAACCCCCAATGTTTTCATGAATACTATCTTTGTATCCAGTCCCCTTTGAATTTCTTGAATGATTTTTAGCTTCTATTTAAGGAATAAAACAGTGTAGCCATTTGTTAGAGCTATTTCCCATCTTGCTGCTAAGTTTTCACATGTATGATGCTTGGAAAATTGTGTTTCCTGCGAACAAATTAAATAAATCTTCTTTGCCACAAGAGTCCTTTTTCCCTTGTGGCTCAGTGGTTTTCATGCTCCAACCATAGCCACTCAGATGCAATTGCTGTCTTGGTTCCATCATTTCTTATTTAGTTCCTCAGAATTAAGGAAATATATGTTTTTTTATGTAAAGTAATTTGTGTTTGTTTTGTAATTCTACTGAGAGGACAGGCTTTTGCAATTTTGCAGCTGAAAATTATTAAAGTATACATGGAGTTCAGCAAGGTTTGATCTTAATGTTACATAAGATTTTGAGACCAGCACTGAGAATTTCAAAGAAGGCCTTGTCCGGTATCTATTAGTATAGGTGATTCTCGTGCAGTGCAGTGACTTGACATGTCTCTGTTTCATCTGAGCAGCTTGAAAAGAGTAAAGTGACAGTTTGTAGTCAGGCTGTCTGTAGGAATAGAAGAGACCTCTTCCAATATAAAGCAACCAAAGAAGAACAAATGGCGCTGCCAGGCCATGAGCCATCTGTTTGTCCTGAATTACTGCACAGCAGCAAGATGCCACTGTGTACACCAGGCCCAGCTTGTTTCCTGTCCTGTTTTCTACACACCAGGTAACACAGTGGCTTTGAGTATTGAGTCAAATGTGTTGCTAAGGTGGCCTAGTTTGATTCTACATGGAGACATTCTTGACCACTTATCCATCTTTATTTAAGGTTCATGAACTTTGGTTCAGATGACCATACTGAGTAACTGTACAGGCATGTAAATGTTATTGATGAGGAAGTTGGGTGTTGAGTGAAGCCTTTTTCTTGTCTGCTGCTTTGGTTTTTCCCCGCCAGTCGCCTGGGCTCTGCAGCGTTGTAATCCCCAAATAACACACAAGACGCTGTATTAATTATGAAGCTGTTGGCCTTGCTTGTTTCTTACTGGCTAGCTCTGACTTAAGTATTTAACCCATCTAAGTGTTTCTCTTACCAGACAGACATCTTACTTCTCTGGCGGGCTACATGATGACTCCCTGTGTTTCTCCTCCCAGGGTCCTCCTCGATTCCTAGTCCCACCTATTGGCCAACAGTGCTTTATTGACAGGACTTCCCCATCATCTCCTCTTTTCTGTCTAAATAAAAAGAAAGGTTTTAACTTTAACATAGTCAAATTATATATAACAGAATAGTATCAAGTAAGAACACAGTTACAATATTTTGTCCATCAGCATTTAGCAAGATTTAAAGAAAATATCATCCATCCCATCCTTGTGAGTCCAAAGTTCTGTATGTAGCTTATCTTTTATCATAACTAAGGAAAACTATAATTATCTGCCTCAACTCCATCAAAGACCACAGAAGGATAATATATAAACACTAGGATTGACAGAGACATATTGCTGCCTGGGCAGTCACCTGACGTTTCTCTGTAATGTTGGGGCATCCATCTTCAGAACATAGGCCACAGTGTGTCCGGAAGACTTCTCAGTAAAGCAGGAAATTTCAAACTGTCCATTTTCACTGGTAGTCTGTCAGTCATTTTTCTGTGTCCTGCAGAAAGTCTGGCAGACTCTTCCATGAGTCAGGAACCCTGTAGAATTGTTTGAGTTCAGCAGTTACTTTCCTGTGGGTCCTGCATGTCCAGATTATACAACAACAGTCAAGCCGTACAGGCAAGAGCAGTTTCTTGCCAAATGGCTAATCTTGCCATGTTGAAAGCAAACTCCATAACAAGTTTCTTCGATACTCATCTTCCTCTCAGACATAATTGGTGATGCCAGGAACAGGCATTTCCCATTGTCAAGAAAAACCCTAAACCACTTTAAATGCCATTTTCTGAAGGTCTTTGAAAGGTTTGAAGACTGTCTTATCTATCTCAAATATATTTCTGTATATCTAGAAAACCTAACTTACCTAACTGTAAGTTCTGACTATTATAAGTAACTATCTATAATCTGTATTTAATTATGCACTATGTTTTATAAGATTAGTATAAACACAATACTTAATCAAGAGGAGAAATATACACATCACAAAACTGACCTTGAATTTGTATCAATAAATGAAAAATCATACCAGTACAAAGTACTCATTTCCATACCATTATCCCCTTTTTCCTTCGAAAAGAGATTGGTTGTGATCATTAACCAATTATAAGCAACCCCATTCAAATGAAAATAAAGATTTATAAGCAATATGGGGATTTGGACATTGCTCATTCCAAACTGCTTCATGCTGGAAGGGGGCGCTGTTCACAACATTGGGGATCATGACAAAACTTAGAAACCTGTGTAAGTCCTTATTTTCAGGGTCTGTAAGGCTGCATCATCTTAGCTATTTTAGATTTGAATCACTTGGGCCACTTCTTCTGGGGGTCTTGGTTCATCAAAACACAAAAGCCGGGAAGGAATCCTCAGCTTTTCATTTTCTGGGGAAACATAAATAAAATATCTTTTCCAAAGTAACATATCCTTATACTTAAATTTTGAAGTCAAGGCATTTTAAAAAGATATAAGTCGGATTAATTCAGCATTTATAATTAAGTGTACTTTAGCAGTTGTTCCTTCCTTAGCAATCAAAAAACTGAAAAGCACAATAGCATACAGTATCCAGACTTTCTGTTTTTTTCCATCTTTACATGGCTTATTTATTTATCTATTATTACTTTATTTCTTTTACTTTTATTTATTTTTGTCTGAGACAGGGTTTCTCTTTGGAAATCTGCCTGACTCTGCCTCTGGAGCAAATCCTACCGGCATGAGCCACCACAGCCGGCTTCTCTATTTATTTACCACTATGCTGTTTCTTTTTCTCTCTCAATCCTATGTATATTTTTAAACACACTGTAAATCTTTAGAGGTTTTTCTTCATCCAAGTCTGACTTTACTGTAAATCTTATGTTTTTCTGGCCACGTGTCTCATCTGTAAAACCACGGCTGTTTAAACTGCAGCTTTTCCAAGATGGCGGGCATAAGCATGATTCCAGCTCATCGCCTCAGTCTATGGTGACATCCAGCAAAAGCTGCTGGCTTGGAGATATGGTCACTGCCACTTCCAGCTGTATGTACACGCATTTCAATCGTTAGCAGAACCTCTTAAAAGAACCTTGCTTTTTTTTTTTTTTTTTTTTTTAATGCTGAGTCAGGAAGACTCCCTTTAGGGAGCCGCATGAGTCTCTGCTTGTCACTAGCAAAGCAGAGCCCACCTGAGAAAAATGCTGCTACCAAAAACCCATGCTTTTCTCCATTCTTTTGTTCCTAAAATTCCTTTAAAGCTTTTGTTATTCTACGTGGAAATTCATAATCCCACTTCTGACACCAGATAAAGATAATAGCCAATGCTATAGGGGATACAATATATTTATTTACCAGAGAGAGAGTCACCCAAGCTGGGAGTCCTTTTTCTTTTCGCTTTGTTTTATCTCTACCTGTGCTAATTTACTTGTCCCCACCCTCATTGGTGGATAGCTTTGTGGGGTGCTTTAAATATTGTGAAAATGCTGACTTGGACACATTGAATATAATGATTCAGAAACAGTAGGCTCATTGTAAACTGTTTAATGGTAACAATTTTCTAAATCAAAGCAATCTACCCTTCCCCATTTACAATTCATCTCCAAGTACCACAGTCTCATAAAGACGTTTACTGTACAGTGGCTTTTGCTTTTCTGAATCATTATTTCAAATTTAGATGTTTCAAACCATTTATATTTTATCTTTCAGTTACATAAAGTTGTGACATGGGGAATGAGGAGATATTTACCATTTGGGTTAAATCATAATATAATTAACAGGTAGGAAATTTATTTAAGAAATGTAAAGTTTAGGAAATGTGAACTGATCCCCTCATTTTGTGAATGTTTAACATGCTAGGACAGAACTGATGCCTCTGTAAGTGTACTTGTGTGTAGAAAATCGTATCTATGTGTGCTGTTAGTCAATTTTTTAATGGGTATGCAGTAGTAAATGCCATGAAGATTATGAGGCCAGCTCAGTTACCTTTATGTTTCAGATATGACAACGTTTAATCTATATATTAACTTTTGCATTTTGTAAATCATAGATATTTACTGAAGAATGAACATATTTTTCTTCCACATGTAAGCTGAAAACAAGGTTTGTAATCTAATTACATTTGATTGTAACAGCAAATGCTGTTTGCATTACAAGTCTGCATTTGTTCCTGACCTGCTGTGGCTTCCCTTAATGAGTTTCTTCAGGAATTTTCCATGACCTCCTTTACTTGTATCAAAAGAGAAAATGGCTAACACAAAAATAGCAGAAATATGAGAAAGAAATGCCTGATGAAAAATGGTAGGCTTTCCCAAGGGACCCAGAAAAGAAAAACTCCTTGTAGTGGGCCTTCTTACCATGCAAATCGTTTCAATAAATGAGAATTCTGCTGCATTTGGCTGTGAGGACATTTAGATGCCAGTCCCAATGCCAGCAATCTTCAGGTCATGTCACTTCTATTTCATTTAAAGGAGTGACTTTCATTCAGGTAAGTAAGCATCGTCTTAAGCAGGCTGGCAGTGGAGGAAGAGTTAGCACAGCTGTGTGCTCAGAAGTGTAATATGCCAGGGCTACATCTTTGGGACTTGGCTATAAACTTTTATTTTAAATGTTCTGCATGCTCACAAAAATTTAGAGGATATGAAACATGTTATATTTTTTTTAACTTCAAACACTGAATAAAATCTCATGCATGAAAGTGCCTAATAAAATGGAGAATGTCCAAAGTAAGGAAAAGGGATTTTATGATCCTAATAGAGACGTAACAGGGAAAAATAGTTAAAAGTTAAAGGCAGAGTCATCTTTTTGTAGGGATCAAATCCCCCACCAGTTGAAATGCAAAGACCTGCATGCTTCATTGCTGGTGGTCCCAGGACATCCTTACCTTTCAGGCCATGCGTGTTCTCTCTGGAGGGGTCCTAAGCCATGTTTAGCTGATGAAATCTGTGAGGATGAAATTGTATGTGTTCCTTCCCCCACACCCCCACCACCCTTAGAGTTCAAAGATGCTTTGTTTTCCTTGATGTTTGTTTTCTGCTTCCCTGGGCAAAAGAGAAATGAACTCTAGTTTAGAGTATGTAGGCCACTCTATGAGTAGAAGTCAAGATATTGTGATTCAGAAAAGCAGGGCCCAACCCCCAAGAACTTTGTTCAAGCAGCCATCTCTTTGTTAAATTCGAGACTATGAATGGGAACTAATTAAAAATAAATTTGTGTAGATATCAAGCAAACTGGTTAGGACTGCCCAAACTTTCTTCAGGAATCTTAAGAAGAGCTACTGTAAGCCATTGGTGATATATGATATGTCAGTATTGATTTCTATATTTAAATGGTTGGGTTATTATTCTTTCTTTTGTTTCCTTATACATAGCTGCATAGTTAATACATGGAATATAGTTAGAAAAGTTTTAACTTTCAGAGCAAAATGGAAAAATAGAATTAAGGAGACTTGTCAATGAACATTTTCAGGAAAGAAACCACAATGAAATGGAAACAGTGTTCAGATAAAAATATATATTTATATACATATTCAGGATGTGTGCATGCATAAAGGGTATATGAATGTACATATGTCTATAGTTTTTTGCCTATTTAATATATACGTGTATTCTAATCAACAAGGTTTCTCTGTGTAGCTTTGGAGCCTGTCATGCAGCTCCCTCTGTAGACCAGGTTGGCCTTGAACTCACAGAGATCTGCCTTCCTCTTCCTCCTGAGTGCTGGGATTAAAGACATGTGCCACCACTGCCTGGCTAATCAATAGTTTTTAAGATCAAATATATAGCATTTGATACAACTAAAGTTAGAAATTTTGTAGTATGTCTTTGGATATGCAATACAGCCAGTTTTGCTTCTACTGAACATACAATGTTAATGCTCTAATCTTTGTTACAATATTAGTCATTGGTTCTTTTGACTGGGTAGTAAACCTTTATTGTTCTCTAGCATGTGCATCTTACTGTGTTCCTTCTAATGTCCCTTGTGTTAGCAGTTGGTATACAAGGCAATAGTTTTCTCATTATGTGTGTGCTTCTGTAAAATCATATTGGACCTTGTGAATGGAGCACAATGCAACTACGCAGACAAGATGATGTACCTGTTAGCCCACAATGGCTGCTATTCTTTAGGTTCACTGAACCTTAGTAAACACTAGAATAAAATTAATTAAGCAAGAAAGAGAAATATTTATCCCAATTAAAAGAATAGTGAGAGCCGGGCGTTGGTGGCGCACGCCTTTAATCCCAGCACTTGGGAGGCAGAGGCAGGCGGATCTCTGTGAATTCGAGGCCAGGCTGGACCGACAGCCTCCAAAACAGAGAAACCCTGTCTCGTAAAACCAAAATAAAAAAAAAAAAAGATAGTGAGAAACAACCAGTATTTTGTAAAATGATCTTGGAGTCTTCTAAGATAAATGTGGTCAAGAGACCATATCAATTAACAGGCTAAAATAATTGGTTCATTTGGAGCAGAATTATGTTCTTTGTGACAGAGTGTCAAAACAGTCCAATCCAATGAACAGCAGCTATGGCAGGTCATGAACTGTTAGCCATTCCATCCACATAGTGGGATTTATAGGACATATGTATCTATCCATTCTCCTTTGGGGATTTGATTCCTAATAGAGACTTTGCTGTCATTTTGAAAAGAGCATTTCTTGCATGCTTAATGAACACATGGTATTTGCCAAGTATCCTTAGTTGATGCTTAAAAATCTTTCACGTCACGTTTCAATGCATCATTAGATATCTGTGTTACTGAGTATCTCTGAGTACACTCCTACAGATCATGGGAAATACCCTGTCACACACTTGTTCTATGTTGTGTAGTTTATTGCTCATGGATAACACCTTTCAGAAATTTTTCTGTCTTTGATATTATAAGCAGTTGTAAAAATAGCAATCAAAAGGCTGATGGGTGACAGGAGTTTTGGTGTTCTATCAGTATATAATGGAATCTTTACTATGTGTGCTGTATTCTCAGCCATAGTATGATTGCTAGATGCATATCTCTAAGTTCCTCATTATAGTTAACTTGTATTCTTAGTGTGTTATTAAGGACATAACTGTTTTCAGCTTCTTACTATGCTTAGAGATCATTCTTTCCAGCATGGGAAATAGTTAGGTTAGAATTTGGTTGGAAATATTTGTGTAGTTAAGCTCATTCCTGGGAACCTTGATATAGTAATATGTTGGAATTGTAGAAAGTAAATTGTGTACATTGAACTTTGATAGTATTCTTAATTAATAATTCGTGAATATTGACTACACATCCATGTAATGTTCCATTGAGATAAAATTGACCTTTGTAGAATTTAGTTGCAATTTATTTATTCTATATGGCTAATAATGTTGCATTAATAAGACTAAGGAAGTATGCTTGGGACCACTGAAAACATAACACGACTTGTGATCATTAATAAGCCGGGCGTTGGTGGCGCACGCCTTTAATCCCAGCACTTGGGAGGCAGAGGCAGGTGGATCTCTGTGAGTTCGAGGCCAGCCTGGTCTATAAGAGCTAGTTCCAGGACAGCCTCCAAAGCCACAGAGAGAAACCCTGTCTCGAAAAAAAACCCAAAAAAAAACCAAAGTACAAATGGGAAATACAAATATTCATTGCATATTTCTGTCTTCATGTTTTTGTATATCACAGCAGTAATATGTCTCTCATCAACTGAAACAAAGTAATATGAAGAGGGTTAAAGGTAAAACTGATTGTTCTTTCCCACCATTCTGCTGATGCAGCCAACACTGACATCCTGCTCAATTTTTTATCTTTTTAATTTCTTGTGCAAATATTTAAATTGATTTAAATTTCAATGCTATTGTAGGGTTTTTTTTAGCTGAGCAAAATAATTCTGTGTATTAGGCTGTAACGTTCCATTTTTTAAAAAATGTATCATGAAAAGAACAAGTTGTGAAAAATGTGGCAAAGGAGAACAAATATGAGTGTGCAATGTGGCCAGGCAGGGTAGGAGAAACTTGTCCAATGCTTTTGAATGCTGATGAGATATGCTGATCAAATGCGGACATTAAGAAGCAACATTTACCTGTCTGTCTCTGCAGAAGAAAGATAGATAAATGCTATTTACTGCTTTGTGTCTACAAGGAAGTATCAGTGGAGGCCACCGGGCATTAGAGTAGGAATTTTAAGGGTATAGAAATCTTTCTTGGCATCAGAATGACCAACATTAAAAATTATGATGATTTTAGAAGTTGAAGGCTCTATAGGAAAGGAAATATTTCTCTCAGTGCTTCAAGTGAACTATCTGGAAAATTTTCTTTCTCCCTCCCCTTATCTAACAAAGCAGTAGTTGTGTATATTCTAAACCTCAAGTTGCACTTTATATCTGAGCTATTCAAACAATTTCAGAACCACTTTAGAATCTGAAAAACTAGAAGCAACTCCCAAGAGCCTTTGCTTATACCGGCTTCAAACTTTGGGCAATTTGAAAGTAGTGACTGTGTTTAGAAAGAATGATATAAATGCATTAATATAGTCATTTATATGCCTCTTTATGAAGAGATATTATTCTGATGCAAAAATTTACTAAGAAATCTATGGTACTGTTTCAAACATTTCTGAATCTCTTGAAATTTACCTTAATAGGAAAACATTTAGTTCTCACATCTGCTAGCTCATTCAATTTGTCAAGGCATGTCTCCTTTGGTGCCATCTATCATGAGAATATGGTCCCACTCAGATGTGTTCTTGACAAAGGAATGGTAATCTTAATAATCTTTTCAGATCTTTATGATATTTTTCGGTACTACATTGAAGCTTCATAGATGGCAGCTTTTGCAAGTGCAGTGGCAGTGTGGACTGTGGGAGCCATGTGAAAGAATGTGGACATCATGTGCAGTATGAAACCCTGTGAAGGAATGTCCACAACCTTTAACTTCTGTTAAACTGCATTTTGTCTGCATATCAGGAGACGGCTAGTCAGAAAAGATTGATTCTGCCATGTTATGCATATCTTCCACGTGCTAGCATACTTCCTACAGCCACATGAAGATCACCTCCACTAATATTGCTGCTGATTTTCTTTGGAAAATCTCATTCATAGGAAACTCTAGAGTGACAGGTACATGGTTTAAAAAAGAATTCTGATTTTAAGCTGTCAACGCTCATTTTATCACTGGTAAAGAGTTCTGTTAGTGCCTTGATTTTAGCGGTAGTCTCTCCAAGGACTGAACCCAGTACGTGTAATCTGCCACACAACCCATTGATATTTCTAAGAAAATACCTCATAAATACTTTTTAGAACTTTTCTATAATTTATAATTTTCTATATTTTAGGCATTTTGTCATAAAGTATATTTTTATGGAAAACATCCCACACTTAATATGTAACTTTATCTTTTAATAACTTTTCCTCAAAATCACCATTGCCTATTCAGTGTTCAGTAAAATGACTTTGTGCCTAAATTTTGGAATGAAAATTATATACTCAAAGGTGCAAGTATGGAAGTTTATTTATTTTTAATTATTGTATTTAATTTTTTGAAAGTTTTATATATGAGCACTATATTTACATATTTTTTCTTTGCTCTTTTCTTTCCACGTTCCATGTTTACATCCCCCTCCTTATCAACTTCATTGCTTTTTATCTTTAATTATTATTGTTACATGTGTGTGTGTTTGTGCATGTATCACACACATAACACATGTATATTTATAAATACAACCTGCTACTATCCTTCAATCTTTCTCATATGTACATGTGTTTAGAAATGACTACTTGGAATTAAATAATCTATCAAGGAGGTCCTACCCGGAGAAGACTGATTCTCCCTCTCTCAGCAGTCATTAACAGCCTGTAGTCATCAAGGGGTGCAGCTTTCTGATATTTATCCTCACCATGTTGATATATTAGTTTTTAGCATTATTTTTTAGATTCTGTTCATGCAAACATGTTTTTGAGAGTTCATGTGTTCATCTTATTCATCATATATAGAAGATGCTGTCTCTCAGCAGCTGTCCTGGGCCTCTGACTCTTACAAGCTTTCTGCCCTCTCTTCCATGAGCTTTCTGAGCCTTTGGTACCAAAGTTATTTTATAGATATATTAATTGTGGGTGAGCACTCTACAGGCATTTGTTTCTATATTTTGGCCAATTATAGCTTTCAGTAATGGTCTCCATCTTCTATACAAAGAAGCTTCTTTGAGGAGGGCTGAGATCTACACTGGTATCAACCATGACAATGGATCTGACACTTGGATTTACTTTGAGTATACAGCTGCAATGCATACAAGATCCATGTGTAATAGAGGTCTGTATTCCTACTTCTTTTATACCAAGGTGCCACCAGGATAAGTAAAATGCAGTGGAAAATTTATGTTCCATTTTTCTATTATCGAGTAATTAGTGTTTCTTGCTTGGACATCAGAGTTACTGGGCGTCCATATTTCTAACAATTGTCTTATAAAGGCATGCAAATGTGCACCAGATGATGTGTACAGAATGTTTACAGGTTCATCATATGTAACAGAAAGACACTTGGATAAAATTTAGATATTTTTGCCCGAAAGATGTATCATTTGCAGCACAGTCTTCTAATGGAGTTCTGGCTCAGGAACATATAATGGTAGATGGATAGGGAGAGTAAAAAACAGTACAGTCATCTGATGGCCCTATGAACCCATTCCTCCATGAGGTGTTGTCTTTGTTCTATTTACATGTATGTGTAAAGCAAATCACACAAAGATGGCACTAAGCACATATTTAATTCATTAAACATTTCTATTAATAAATTAAAAATACACAAAACAAGGGTCAGTGAGATGACTCAGTGAGGAAAGGTGCTTGCCACCAAGTGTCTTGCCACTTCAGTTTGACCCTGGGGCCTTACATGGTGGAAGCAGAAGACCTATTCCTTCACATTCTCATCTGAACTCCAAATCCATGCTGTGGCAAGAGTCCTCCTCCATCAACCCCCAACTAAAATACATTTTTTAAATATAAAAATGTGTGCAAATGCTCAGAGAATACTGAAGCAATAAGGGCTTCCAGTCCTTTCCCTTTTCAAAACTTGTTTCTTGTTTTGATAGTGACACAAAAACTAGTTTAGACTTGTTCTGATGATTGTCATTTGTGCATAATTATCTAGAAACAGCCAAATTTCCTATCCTTTGTTCCTGCTGAATCTAAGTAGAATTGCACTTTCAAGTTCATTGAGTGGGGAACTGGGAAGAATCGTGTTTAGGAAGCTGTGTGCAAACAGGCTGTCTCTATGTTTTTTTCATTCATTTGGAATTCCAATCTGTGTTCTGTCTTCTTTTGTGGCCATCAAGCACTGCAGATTGTTGTAGTTTTCATCACAATCACTTACTTCATTAAGTGGGCTCTGTTTATGTTCCAATTAGTGGGAAATACCCTGAAAATTAATATAAAAACTTTGTTCAAACAGATGCATCTTGAGAGGTACCTGTTATTTCTAGTGAGGTTACATTTGCTATCATTAAACAGAGGTAAGTGTGTGTGTGTGTGTGTGTGTGTGCGTGCTCGCGTGTGCGTGCATGTGCATGTGCTTTTGTTTTGTGTTTTTTTTGTGTGTGTGCGTGTGTGTGTGTGTGTGCTATATGCCATGATTCTTGTGGATCACAGTGCCTATGTGGACCTCAGAAGACAGCTAATCTTGCTGAAATTGGTTCTCTCTTTCCATCATGTAGGTTTCACGGATCAAACTCTGGTTGTCAGGTGTGGTGTGAAGTGCCTTTATCCATTGAGTCATACTATAGCCCCTGATGATCCCACTTTGAAACCTTTGTGTCTGACTCATTGTTATCTGCAATAACACTAGTGATCATTTCCCCCACCAGCCATGAACTTTTTTTGTAATGTTTTTATTTAAATTAGAAACATGAATGCTTCACATGTCAATCGCAGCTCCCTCTCCCACCCCTCCTCCCTTGTCCCTCCCCCAGCCCCCGACCCAATCCCCACATCATTCCCCAGGGAGGGTGAGGCCCTCCTTGGGGGGGGGATCTTTAAAGTCTGTCATTTCATTCAGGGCAGGATCTAGGCCCTTCCCCATGTGTCCAGGCTGAGTGAGCATCTCTATTTGGAATGGACTCCCAAAGATCATTCATAAACCCTGCCATAAACTTTTAAAACACTTGATTTTTTTTAAAGTTGGAAGTAAATTTATAGACGAAAATCTGTAATATTTGCAATAATGATATGTAGACCAGACAAACTAAACTCAGAGTATGAAATACACAATTTGAATTGTGGTTTTCAGAGGTGGGCAGAATGAATGATGAGAGTATATGTTTAACTCTCATGGGTTATGGCGAGGGTAACTAGCACTATACTTGCCCCCTTCTTCCTCTAAATTGCTTCTTGCCTCTAAAGTGTATTCCATGCCATACTACCCAATATGTTCATCAAGATCGTAGAAAGAAACAGTGATTATTCTGCACATTAACACTTCAGTATTCTTGTCCTTAAAATGTCAGAGTATGAATTTTACTAATTTCACTGTCTCAAACCTAGTAGATAGTCATTAGAGCGCTTCTTATTGTAAACATATCCATATCCATGTTCATATTTTATGTGTTCACAGAATTACAAACAATGAAGACTTTAGTTAAGTTTTAAAATTATTGACAGTAAGACAAAAATGTAAATTATTGTAACTTTTTCTGGGAATAACAGAGTTAAGAGTTTTATAATGACTACTGGTGCTGTTGGCATGACTGTTCCAAATGAGCATGTGAGATTACCTGGTCCATTCATACCAATTTACCCACAGAGCAGTTTATCAGTAAGAATTTTCTTAAATTGACACACATATTCTAAACATTAAAAAGTTCATAAGAAATCAGAGAAAATAATATAAATACTCTACTTTATGTTTTATAAGGTGATTTTGAAATGATTTTGCTTTTGATGAAAATTAAAAGCAGCAATGTCATCAATAGGTGATTAGGAATATTGATGGATATGGAAGAAGAGAATTTCTTAAAATCATTGTCCTCAGACTTGTGGTCATTGGCAATCATATTAACTGTTGTTAGTTTTACAAAGGAAGTGAGATGGACCTGTAATTGGGCTTGCAGGTTTGTGTTATCAATAATTTAGAAAATTAGACACATTATTTTTCTTGTACAGTATATTTGTCATGGAAGGCAGTAACCTAATAACACTAAGATTAAGAACAATGAGATTAGGAAAGTTTCTTTTGTTTAGGTATTTGAATGTTGTGAATTTTTTTTTACATTTTTGTAACCATGTTTTCATTATGGTTCAGTCACACAGAGGAGTTTATTTTCATATGATTGACACAGAATGTTATAATGTGAAAGTTTCACAATCAAACTCCAGTTTTTACTAAAGGCTGCACATAAATACATAAGAATATACCACTGGAAAGATACAAATAGGAAGCAATTGTGATCTAGGATTCCTAAAGATTTTAGGTTTATTCGATTAATCAATTTTATTTTCAGGTTTTCATATCAACTTTTTATTGCATATATGATTCTAAAGCAATGGTAATGTTATCAAAAATGATACATAAATTTTAATTGTCTATTGAAAAGAAAGAAATAGTTTTTTTTGCAATAGAGGAATGTTGGATGATTCACATATTGCTGGAAATAAATTACCCATTAATAATATAAAGATTTTCTCCATGATAGTGCTTCTAATAATGTCACATGACTAATACTGGTCTTCCTTGAATGGAGCACAAAGCACTTAAAACCAAGTTAATCATTGGTCTGGGTCTCAGAACTATGAATAGAAATTTAGGAGCTCTTCAAAAGGGTCAATAAGTTCAAGTGCATTTAAAAATATCTCACAGCAAAAATCACCAGTCAACAAGTTTATAAAGCTATTCCAAGAAGTAAATTTTGGAATTCCTGTCACAGGCAGAGGGTAATTGTCTATAAAATAAATAATTCATAAGAAAACTAGAAGACAAAGACCAACAGCTCAGAAGAGAAGTAGAGAAAAAATATTTGATTTGATATTCACAATACAGTCAGCATGAGTGGCTCTTATGCATGGATAGTGAAAAGTAAATTATGAAATAAAACACATGCAAAACCCCTTTTACTGACAAAAGTGCATATACTTAACATAACTGTTCACATCTCTAAGGATAAAATCAGTCATTTCCTTTAGGAATGTAACTTTAGTTCTGTGTAGATGAAATTGACAGACAGTTGAAATTAGCTAAATGAAAACCTATATACCTTTTGATCTGGAGGTTTCACATCATGGAAATGCTTTCTGTATTGAATAGTAGAATTTGGTAAAGAAAGAGGATCCCTAGCCAAGCATTATTGTTAAGGGACAAAGATTTAAGGCATCCTGGTGTTTGTCAGGAAGTACTGGTTCAAGGGAGAGCAAGATGGTGCATATCAATAGTCTAAAAGAAATATATCTCTATATGCATAACTATTAATAGTAGCAAAAATATGTTGAGAAAGGAAATATTATATAATAATTGTGTGGAAAATGGAAAAGTGACACCAAGGCTCATAAGCATTCACCCTTTATGAATAAAATGTAGATATAGTTAGATAGATAGCACCTAGACACTTGAATATTATGTTCATGAAAGCCAATGTGCATTTATTTTGGTTATATTGAAGAAAATGTTTCTCAAAAGATACACAGGAAATTTATAGTAGTGTAGCCTCTTGGGGGGATTGTTGAGCAGATAGAGAGGGGCCCAGAGGTTGACTTTGCATTCTGCTCTTTACAAAGCTTAGAGTTTGAATAATGTGAATACATTACTAAGTCAGAAAGTCAATGAAATCTATATTTAAAATGCAATTGCACAACATCTTAATATGACTGCCTGTAGTAGTTTGTTTTGGGTAATATTTGGCAAGAGATTTTTGTATTGAACATACGAAAATTTATTGGAATTACAGAATTCTATTGTTTTGTTTTTATTGCCTTAAAGTATTTATCTGGTGCCAAACTGCAAAGAAATATATGATGGCAAACAGGTCATTTCTTTAAAAGTTATATGGTCTTACCAGTCCTCTCTTACACTATCTCATCTATTAAGCAAAGCAGAAACAGTTTTCAAATGTAAGGGACACATAGTCCCTGAAAAGGCTCTTGTGGGAATTTTTATGTTTACAACATCATTGTTAATAAGCATTTATGCGTGGCATCTTATGAGATGCCAACAGAGAGGTCCTATGCACCCCAACATCTCTGGAACTCTTTCATGTGGTTGTATTTTCAAGGCAACTGTGTCGTGCCTTTTTATTATGTATACATGATTTCATTTGCTTAATATGTATATTATCTACCTATTTTCTCTCTCATGTATACAAGAGATGTCCTTACCAAACCATAAATGTAATTTAAGTACTGAAGTCTCTCAAAGACTAATCTTGTCTTCTTAGTCCACTTAAAACTTTATTCCAGCTATCCTTTAGTCCATAACTACATTTGTTAGCTTAAAAGAACCATTGTAGACAGCGTGGTAGTGTCAGGCTCATCACACTTCTTCCACTGGCCTTTGTTGTCATGACATAAGAAAATGAGAGTTGCTTAGTGACTTGGGAATCTTCTGTAACACAGGCACAGAGTCTCTTCTGCCACCATCCATAGTGCCAATGCACAGAAACCTGCCTGTGCATACCATTGTGTGCATGTGTATTCCAAGGCTTATTTATGGATATCAGAGGAAAACTTCTAAGAGTCAGTTCTCTCCTCCCACTGTGTTAAGTCTTGAGAATCAAACTCAGATTCGTACCCTTTTCTCTAGCCATCCTTACCCTTTTTACTTCTTTACTTCTGCTCAGAGTCAAAAGAAGGACACAGACCCCATGTCTAGATGGCTAGTGGGCCAATTAATTTGTGGTTAATTTCACAACACCCTAACCCCTTTTAGTGAAAGGATTTAAGCAATGTCCTAAGAATGTGCTAGGAAAATTTTAATCTCAGCATTTTCTTGAAACCCCACAGTGTTCATTTCTCTTTGTTAGAAATTGCCTTTTCTTCTGCATGTAGGTCATTCGACTTTATCTTGTTTATCTTGTGAGGAAGCAGCTGCCAAGGAAGGGACTGTGTTGGCTCAGCCTCTATTTCCCCTCTTTATCATGGCAGACCCTGAAGCCTTCACTTTTATCAACTCTGGCTTCATTTTTCTTCCGTGAAATCCCTATGAATGTAGCATTCTTGGTGTGCCTGTTATTCAGATATCCTCACAGGACATCAGGAGGCTGGGAAAGACTGAGAATGCTTTCCTTCAAAAGATTTCAAGTTTGGTTCTGGAGGGGGTACTTGCATAGATTCCTGTATGCCGCGTGCCTCATCCCCATTAAAATGACAAAATTCTCCCAAAGTCTAAGGCTTCATGAACTTCCCCCACACTCAGAGTTTAGTATTTTAGAACATGCTTATTTTTATGTTAAGGCCTATCCAGTGCATGTTAAGAACAAGACCAAAGGACTCACCTTCACTTCTGCAGTCTCTATTCCCCTGAAATAGTCCCCCATTAAGTAACTGACAGCCTAACAGTGCCAAGAGGCAGAAAGTGACTCAGCCATCATGGTGACGGGATTGTGACTGTACGTTGCAAGATAACTAACCCATCTTGGTTTGCTCTCTCCCCACTATGCCACACACATGGACAGCATGCCTGAGGCATACATCTCTGTGCACGTTGCTTGGGGAGCAGAGACCATGCCCTCACCAGGCAAGGAAATTATCTATGGTACCTGAATCTTGAATGCCCTGGCCTCCGAAGTGCTAAGAAACAAATGTGTCCTCTTTATATCTAATCTAGACTTGGGTATTTTATTATTCTGGGTATTTTATTATTCTGGCACAGTGCACTGAAACCTTCCCCGTCAACAGTGTTTGAGGCTAGCTCTGCATTTTACTAGCTTTTCTAAGAACAAAGAGCTTGGGAATAGGATGTGCACTAAGCATGTTGCCTATATGAATGACTAACGATTAAAGGGTCTCTCATTAAACTCTTGTGAGCCCAGCCAGCTTCCGTGTGTGCCTGCCCCTACTACCTCCACTTAGATGCTTGGGAGTTCATGCCTTGTATATCCACAGCCTCCTACTGGAGTTTTTGTATATCTTCGTTCTAGTTCATTTTTCACATTACACGTGAAATGACTATTCTGAATTTTAAAAACACTCAATGAAGTGATTTCCTTGCTAAACTTGTTTAAATTAACGGGTTCATTACCAGCAGAACAAGGTCACACAGCTCGCAGCTCTGTTCAGGGTGGCTGCTGCTTATTCTAGCCTCTCTTTGATGCTGTTCCTCTTCACATGTGATGTTTCAGCTATGTCCCTTACTCTTGCTCCCATAATAAATTGAAATTATTGCCATTTTTCTTCATGCATTTGTTCATTATGAACTGTCTGCCAGTATAATTCTCTCCTCTCCTCATTAAAATTGGGTTTATTTAATGTCTGTGCGTGCGTGAGTGCATGAGTGTGTGTGTGTGTGTGTGTGTGTGTGTCTGTGGTGTGTATGTGTGTGTGTGTATGTGTGTGCATGTGCACACATGCACCTATGTGTGCCATTGCATGCATGTATATGCCAAGGCATTCTTATGGATGTCAGAGGAAAACTTGGAAGAGTTGGTTCTCTCCTCCCACTGTGTTAAGTCCTAGGAATCAAACTCAGGTTTGTACCCTTTTCTCTAGCCCTCCTTACCTGTTTTACTTCTTTAACTCTTGCTACTTTGTAGGTTTCAGCCTGAAGGACAGTTCCTTCCAAGATCTGCCCTTTGATCTCTCAAGGGTGCATGTTTTTCTCCACTGTCTTCTTCCCTTCATAATAAATATTACTGGATATTGCTGTATTAGGTTGGCATGTTTGCTGGTGTAAGTCTTTTCTCAGTCTAGAACTATGAGTAAGAGGGGTTGGGGTTGAGTACCACACAGCCTAGCCCTAAAACAGTGCTTGGTGCTTCCTTAGTAAGTGAGGATCACTAGGTGAATAGACAGCTCTTAGGATAGTCACCTTAGCTAGTGGTTCTTTGACTTAAGTAATTTTACCCCTTTGCATTTGCAACTTGCTTTTCCTTAACCAGGAAGTAGCCTCTTCCCCTTCCTTTCTTTCCTTCCATTGCTTTTCACCATCAGAAGAGTCCTTTAATCTAGCAGTTCTAGAATGAGGGATACTACAGCTTATAACATGTCCCCAGTTTTGTATTCAGTTCAGAATAGGAAAAAGTTTTTCTCTGTACTCTGTACTTTCAATATTAAGTCAGAGTTTTAGAAGAAGTGTCCTGTCCCTTCATACCAACTTTTAAATCACAGTCCAGTGTGTATATCTCTCAAGAAAGTGCATACCTACTGACAGTCGCAGCTTAGGCCTGTCACCTCAGGTGCTTGGGATGTCAAAGCAGGTAGATCATCTTCAATGTTTATTTGGGAACCTTGTTGAGACTTGGTCTTAAAGAAGTTCCTGGAAGGTGTCCTAGTTGGTAAAGTGGTTGCCACCCATGCATGAAAATTTGATTTTGGTCTTCAGAAATTAGGTAAAATGTCAAGCCTAGTGGTGCTTGCTTATATATCCCCAGCTTATATCTGTGAAGGCAGAAGTAGGCAGATCCAAGTTCATTGTCCACCCAGTCTAACCTTGCCTAATCAATAAGGCAGGTCCAGTTAGTACTCCCTATGGTGGTTTGTGTGAGAATGGCCTCCATAGGCTCATATATGTTAATGCTTGCTACATCATTAGTGGAAACATTTGGTATTTGAGATTTCACAAGCCCACACACTTGCCTGCCTCCAACTTTTAGATAAGATGTAAGCTCTCAGCTACCGACCAGGTGCCATGGCCTGCCTGCCAGCCACCATGCTCTCTGACACTCTGCATCTGTAATAGCAAGACCCCAATGGAATTCTGTGTTTTATATGTTGCTATGGTCCTGGTGTCTTTTCACAGAAATAGAAAAGTGACTAAGACCATCCCTGTTTCAATAAAGCAAGGTGGAGGGTTCCTTAAGGACAACACGCATGGCTGGCCTCTGGCACATACACAAGTATGCAAACACATGAGCAGATGTGTACTGTGATCACCAACCCAACAGAAAGAAAGATCCAGACACAGAGAGACAGATGGAGTCACAGACATACAACAGGGCTAGGGATATAGTTCATGGTAGAATATTTGCTTAGGTGCACAATTCTCTTCTCTTCTATGAGATGTTCTCATATCTGCATTCCTACGCCCATTGATAACAGTTTATGCTTTTCTGTTATAAGCTTTTTCTATTGCAGGATTTTAGGAGTTGGTATAATTGTCTACAGTGTGATCTTCTCATGCATTCAATATTATAGCAAATCTATTGGTTTTAGTGGAGCAAATGGTATTTCTATAAGTGAATAAAGCATTCTCCTTATTTAAAATTATCAGTGCTTTGAGTAGATTAAGTAGGATTGGGAGATGTCCCTACAAAGTATAAGCCTCCTTAGGAAGTAATTAGGTGGCTTTATTCATTTGAATATGTGATCTCACAGCTGGCAATAAATCAGCAATACATGTATCTTTAAAGACTCAAGTTACAGCTACTTACAGTGTATAGTTTAAAGCTCCATACTGTGTTTGTTGAATATATATGTAAATATATATATACATATTATTTTTCATACACTTATGGCATGCATTCTGAATTTTGTTTCTGTTGTTGTTTAGGTTTCTTTCTCTCTTTTTCTTTCTCTATATTTTTTCTTTATATAGACATGGTTTTTCAATATGGCTCAAGCAGCTCAAATGTATAATCCACCTGTCTCAGGCTCTGAGTGCTCGGATTACAGGCATGTCCTGTCATTTTTGGCCTGTTATACATTCTCATTTAGCAAAATATGAGCCTTGTGGTTTCTTTGACATTTGTGCATGTGGGCTTTAAAATCTCTTAAGACAAAAATCCTTTCCAAAGTCCTAGCTTTTGTGTGCTTGCCAAACCAATGATTAGAACTGTTTACCTCCTAGAATATAAACCACATCCTGTGTATGTATATTTGTGGACAGTTTCAGCATGATTGAAGTCTCTGTGAAGACTGGATTTTGTGACAGTCACTTGTGAAAACACTGTGAATCCTTGGCATGTGACAAATTTTGGTTAACTTAATGTCTTGGTTGCTAAAGATAGCACATGGTGATTAAAAATGCAATCACATCTAAATTATGAGCATAAATTATCATGGTATTGTAAAAGCTTGAGTGTAATGGTTGACAGAGAGCTTCTGTCCATTAGCTGGCTTGTAACTGCTTCCTTTTTTCCCCCGAGTTGGTTGAAATTATTCTACTCAATGTGCAAAATCAAGTAGTGATGCACTGGGAACATGGTCTGTCTTAGAGGGTGTTTTCATGTCATCTTGCTATGAACAGTCTCCCTCCCTATTCTGGATGCCTTTGTCTGAATCCACTGTATTGTGTTCCAGGTGAATGCATGGTTTCTTGCTATCCTGATCCCACTGTCTTGCCTAGTTTTATGTCAACTTGACACAGACTAAAGTCATCAGAGAGGAGAAAACCACAGTTGAGAAAATGCCCCCATAAATCCAGGCTGTAGGCAAGCCTGTTGTGTATTTTCTTCATTAGTTGTTGATGTGGGAGGGCTCTACTGATTGTGGGTGGGGACACTCCTGAGCTGGTGATTCTATGTGCAGTAAGAAAGCAGGGTGAGCAAGAAGCACTCCTCTGTGGCCTTGCAGTAGCTCCTGCCTCCAATTTTTGGTGTGTTTGTATTTCTGCCCTAACTTCCTTCCAGGACAGATTATATGAAACTATAAGTAAATAAACCCCTTTTTCCCCAATCTGCTTTGGTTAGTGGTGTTTCATCGTAATAATGGTAACCATAATCTCAACACCCAACCTCAATGTTCCTTTTGCATGCAAATATGAATAGCCTTTGCAGCATTCCCTGACTTACTGAATTCTTGTAACTCATATTGGGAAGTTCCATATGGTGCTTTAATCATAGAATCTCTGTCCTGAACTTGCCCCCAGAACTTCTTTTCTCTTAAATATCATTTCTGTACTTCACAGAATGAAAGTCATGGAAGACATGGAACCTGACCTCAGGTTTATGGAGTCACTGATTGGATTAATGTGAAGCTAGGCATATCCTTTTCCATGTGGCATGCACTACAGAATTCTAAGATCAGTCTTGTTGAGCGTTCTGTGGATGAGTTATATTGGTTACTTGGTAACAACTCTGCTTTCCTTCTCTGTTCCCTTTGTCTGAATTGTTACTGTTACCTTGGGACAAGTCAAATGTGCGAGACTTTCATCCATTCATTTTGGCTACTGAGGGCAAATTTCATGGTCATGCAGGACTATATGGACATAGTGGGAGATGCAAACTCTCCCTGTTTTCATTGGAATATGTATTCAAGAACTGGCATCAAGTTAGAAATATATCCTTTGAAAAACTACAGCTACAGCTACAGCTACTGAGAGTATTCAGTTTAAATTCCTACTGTGTTACTGCTTGGTCACCCAGATGGGAAAAACCAGGCATGGCTGAAACACCATGGCAGAACTGCTGTTACTTTATACAGTTTTATTTTTAATCAACTTGCTTTCAAAAGATCTTTAAAAATATATACCCTCAAACACTAGAAACACATTTAGGTTCATTTTTAAAGAAGGAAAATAAAGTCAGTGGATGCCAAGGTAGCATGCCTGTGAGGCTTATGATAATGGTTTGAGTAAAGCAGGAGTTGATGGGTGATTGCAGATATTAAGTAAGATTTAATGTGCCATGACTTAATTGATAGCATTTTAAAACAGGATGTAGGGAATCTGGGATTTAATTGGGGCTCTGCTTCAATATATCATCTTTCCTATCTTTTGTCAAGAAGTTATTAGTATACACTATCTTAACAAAATGATGAGTTTCATCATGACATCTTTATATATGCATGCAACAAATTCTGACTCTATGTCCTTCAACTTCTCTAGTCTGTATCTGCTCTTCCATCCATCTGCCCCCATTCCTCAATTTGTCCCCTTTTGCTTTTAGGTCTTAATTCAAAATATCAATGTTGGATTGCAAGAAAACATGTTATTAGCCTTTCTGAGTTTGGCTCATTTAGCTTAAAATGATCTCTAGTTCCATCCATTTTCCTTTAAATGATATAGTTCTGTTTTACAGACATATGCCAGGCTCTCCCTGGCCTTGAAATTAGGACATTTTGCAATGGTGTCTTTATTCCTTTTATCATAGACTATGAGTATGTAGAATCTCGAAGCAGAGGGAAGGCACTAATTTTGTTGTTACTACTGGTTCTCCAATATCCCAAACCTGTTAATAAACAAAACCTCAATAAATTTGTGCAAACCTAGGCAGAAACTCATGTGCACACTGTCCATTTCTACTTTCTATCAATATAAACTCATTGAATCCCTAAGTAGATAGCAACACCTCTCTTTCAGTTGTGTCTCATGGGAATTCCTCTTTTCTGTTCTGTGTTCCATAGAGAAGTAGGCTTATCTTATACGTATAGTTTGTTGATCAGTCAAGGAACTAAAAAGGTATTATTGAGCTTTATGAAAGCAAGCCTATTGTGTGAAGGTAATTCTTTTTTGTCTTTAGCCATCAACTGTATAACAGTATTTCTAAGGTTAGGGTAGACAGCTTTTCATCACTGTGATAAAACAGCTGAGTTATACAGCCTAAGGAGGAAAGGTCTAATTTTTTTCTGTTTCAGAGGTTTCAGTCTATGATTGCTTTTGCTGTGTGGCCTTGTGGCCTGTGGTAGCACCCCTTCCCCCACCACCAAGGAACATGTGTGGAAAGAGTTTGATGGTGATCAGGGTTGGTTGATATAGAAGGTGATAGACACCCTATTATCACTTTTGAGGGCGTGTCTCCACTCTCATCCACCAAACCCTACCTCCCAAAACTCTAGTGCCTTTCCATAGGTCCATAAACTGGCAGCCAATACTTTGAAAAGGCCATTTAGAGGGCTTGTGACTTTCAAACTCTAGCAGTTCCCTAGGTTGCCACTGCCTTTGATGTGATTATGACGTTGATTTATAATACAGCAGTATTATAAATATAAAAATCCTTATTTTAATTATATATGGCATAGTACACCAAGCATTACCATATGCCTAAACTCAGAAATGTATGAAGAAGTTAAATTCAGAGAAATATTCCTCCCTGGATCCTTTCTCCTGCAACCCTGCCCCTTACTTTTTATTTGTTTTGCTCAGGTATCATTTTCTTCAGTGCTAAAAAGCAGTCTTATTATTGCCATGTACAGGCTGCCTATGTTTCAGTTTTATATAATTGATCTGACATGAGATTTCTAATTCTTTACATAGAACCTAGAGCCTCATACATGTTAAGCACATAGTTTACTACTGAGCTCTGCCCTGATACATGGGGTATTTTTATATACTCTTCACTTTCTACAATAGGAAATTAATGTGCATAAGTGGTTTTTTGCATTGTAGCATTGGTGGTAATAGTAACACCAACAATAGTAATTATTTCAGGGCCTACATTTGGGTGGGGTTGAACTAACTGTTTTCCATCCAAAATGAGACACTATGTTGCTATAAAAGATGGAATAAGAGAAGTCATCACAGGGAGATAATTTCAGCAAACTGGCTTGTGGAAACAGTGGAGAAGTGCATGGCCCCTTGATGTATTTGGGGAAAGGCTTCATCTGTACAAGATAATGTGCTTCTCACACTCTCCCTACCATTGTTTCTGCCTGGAATTCTCTCCCTGGATAGTTGTCAGTTCAACCCCTAAGTTTGCAGTCTAATTCACATCACTGCAGAAAGTGCAGGTGTGCTGCATAGCATGCTTACAAGTTACAAGTGCAGGTGTGGGGAGAAAGAAGGATTTGGAACTCTTGCCAAGAATAACAGGAACTATTTCTCCAGTCACAAGTTACTGGGAAACATGGACAAGAATATCATGAAGTGCTGTAGAATTCCTGGTAAGTAGAATCGATAGCTGTCACTTCTGGAGAACAGCTTTGGTTAGGTATAGTTAGTTCTGAGTGTACATTTCTGAGGAAAATGGAGCTGAGTGAACATGTGACCATGCAGGAACCCTGCTTTCTATGATAATTTCTCCAGGAAAGAACCTGTGCTTTGGAGTAGAGAAACAGAATATCAAGTAGTAATAGGAACTGAATCTCCAGCTATAATAAACAAAAACAAAACAAAAGCAGTAATCAAAACATCAAACCCAATTCCTGACTTACATTGTGTCTTCAAAGGCTTAGGAACTAGGATGGAATGTGAAGGGAAGGGGGAACCAAGATAGTGGTGTCATGGGCTCTGGGGAATCTTAGTCAAACTGTAGGCATACTTGGAATTACATTCCATTTAAATTAATAAACTACACATGACCATTTTCTAAACCAGAGACACAAGGATGCCAAAGCCACACAGGTGTACATTCCTTTTTCAGTTTTTTTTCCCAGCAGATGTGCTCTGAGATTCTTCTATTTCTTCTGAATCCCATTTCTATTGCCACATGATTTTGCACTCACACTATACTTGGACACACTGTTTCTTAACCTTCAATACACACACACGCACACACACACACACACACACACACACCTCCGTTTTGATACATATGTTCAATTCTCATGTTTCAACCAAGACATACTTTACCAAATTTTCCTCTCAGTCTTCAGAATTGGTTAAACTTTTGTTTTGCATCTATTTTTGTCAGTACACTTTAGAAAACTGTACTTTATGTGCCTCTTTATGTCCCCACCTACCCATTCTGTGATGGCTTTGGTATTCCAAAGCTGTGTTTATCTGCCATCACATGTAACTATCCCAGTATTAACTATACATGGTGCATTTGTGGAGTACATCAGTTTATCAACAACTCAATTGGGTGCTAGACAGTGTGGAACCTTGGGTACTTTTTTCCATAGAAATTTCAAGGCTATGAATATAATTGGTAATATATTAAAATGATGAAAGGAAAAATGCTATGAGACACCATTACCATCATTTTTTAAGATTCATTGCACATTTTTTTCGTCATATGATAGACAACTTGATGAAAAGCCTAATTACCTAACATTAGTGGAAATTATTTTCTTAGCTCATGTCATAATAGAGATTATTAGTGTAGTGTAGTCTTCTTTTGTATGACTCCAAGTAGGAAAAGATTAATAAAATAATTTCAAACGTGTAGCTGTCTGACATGCCTGGATTGGTTACAATTTGGCCAAGTGAGAACAGCCTGCAGATCACTTGACTTCAGATGGTGCAGCAGTCTCTTGCAGAAGCTCTGATGAAACCCGTTACATCCTCTCCACAGCAGGCCCCAGAGGATTTGGTGAGGAGTGCTTCTAAAGGAATTGCCAAGCCTTCTGTCTTCTCTCAAAGTCTGGTCTTCTAGAGCACGGCTCTTACTCTCTTCTGCTGCAGAGAAGGGCTGTGCAGTTCTAATTCTTTCCTCTCTGATCTGCTTGAATGTCCTTCCTTTCTATTTTCTCATTTCCTCCAGGAGGGAAAGAATGAGAGAGAGGGAGAAAAGGAAGGAGATTTCAGATATTCCTGTGACCAAATCAGAAAGTTTAGTCCTCCCTGGACATTCTTGCTTGAGGAATCAGTGTGTAGATGTGAGAATGCGCTCTAAAGTTTTCTCCAAGGAGGGTTATTTGTAATTATTGAAAGCATAACTGAATCATTAGACAGCATATCACAGCTCTGCAGAATATAAAACACTTATTTTTTTGCTTGTGTAACAGCTGCAAACAGGAGATATGAAAAAGGGCAGTGTCAAAAGTGAAATAAAAATCTTTCATTCATCAGAGACATTCATAAAACAAAACAGGAAGAACAGATATATGATGACAGTACTTTGGGCTGCGGGAGACTTGAAGTTTGCCTCTACAGGCTTGGCTTAGCCTTAGCTTGTTCTACCAAATAAGCCAAACCAGTTAATCATTCTGTCATGTGGAGTGGGACAGAACAAAAGGTTGCTACTACATAAGTCATTTGCAGTGCCCTTTGTGCCCGCCTCACTCTGCCTTGTTTGTTTCTCTGCTGTCTCTAGGTCTTTCTCCTCCCTTCCTTTCAAATTTATTAGCAAGCCGATTCCTCATAAAGTCTTCCTGCCAAGCACAGGTTTAGCCCTACCTTATGTTTATCTTGAGCTTGTAAAGTATTTAAGATTATGTTTTTAAGTTAGCATACAAACATATAAGTTTTCCTCCAATTCACTTTCTGTTGCAGTGTAGGGGAGAAAAAGGCTTTGTTTCCATTCTCAGTTCCAGGTAACAGTTAATCACCAATGGAAGTCAGGGAAAGCCCTGAAGCAGAAACCATGGAGGAATACTGCTTGCATGCTTGTCCACATGTTCATGTCCAGGTAGCTTTCTTATACAGTACAGATCTAGGGATAGCTCCACCCATAGTGGGTGGGGCCTGCTTGCTTCTACCCTTACAGAAATGGCCATAGACCAGTCTGATCTTGCAAGTTCTTCAACTGATGCTTCATCTACCTAGGTGAATCTAGACTGTGTCAAGTTGACATTGAAAACGAATAGGCACAGGTTTCATTAATGACATTTTCAGACTGTCTATCTCTATTCTTTTGATTTGTCTTATTCCCTCTACTGCACTCCCATGTCCACTACCTTTCTCTTTAATTGTTGCTTTTATATACACACACAGTTATTTATTTATGTGTGTGCAAGGGTGTGTTTACATGTTCATGTCACAGAGTATTTCCTGAGAACAGGAGTAGGTTCTCCTCTTCCACCACATCATTTCCCGGGGTCAAATTCTGGTTGGCAGGCTTAAAGGCAAGCATCTCTATTACCTGTTGAGTTATCTATCCAGCCCAGATCTCTGCCACATTCTTACTGGTCTCCTTGTATCAAAATAGTTCCCCCTTTGCTTTCATGTCACACATGTTCTGTGACTGTCTCTTCCACAAACTCTTCTCTCTTTAGATCTCTGCTCCTCATTGTCCCCCTTTTACCTTCTTATCGCAAAAGCATGCACACACACACACACACACACACACACACACACAATTTCATTCCATGTATGAGAGAAAAATGTAGCATTTGTCTTTCTGACTCTGGCCTATTTTGCTTAGCATAACCACCTTCTGCTGCATCTCTCTTCCTGTAAATGTCATAATTTCATTGTTGTTTATGGCAATGTAAAATTTCATTGTAGGTACCATAATTTCTTTATCAGTTCATGGAAAAATCCCAGGATATCATATCCATTAAGTGGCAATCCAAATGTATAGTGAGACAAACACATTGGTACAATTATAGAAGCAGTGTTGTTTAAATTTAAAATATTGCTGTGGAAAATTTATTTGTTTTTTTCAATTAGTGATTCTGAAGAAAGAGAGCAAAGAACATTTCTAGGCTGGGCATTGGTGGCGCACCCCTTTAATCCCAGCACTCAGGAGGCAGAGGCAAGAAGATCTCTGTGAGTTCGAGGCCAGCCTGGTCTACAAAGTGAGTCCAGGATAACCTCAAAAGTGATACAGAGAAACTCTGTCTTGAAAAACCAAAAAAACAAACAAACAAAAAAAGAGAATTTCTATCAGAACACCTCATTCAGTTTCCAGGTGTCAAGATATGCAGAATTTATTCTATTATTTATCCACTGTGTTTTAAACTATTCTAATTGGACTCTGATAAATTTAGTTCATTGTTGAGAACTTCAGCATGTGCTCCCTGTTAAAGACCAATTCCTGTACATTACAAAATTACCTATCATATCACACATATGACAGTCAATATAATGTCATTTTATATGAATTTAACATAATTTAAGATATTTAACTTACATGCAAAACAACATTGGTACCTATAGGTTATTAAACAATATAAAATATACATTACAATTTTAATAAACTGAGATTCTTTTTGGCCCATACTCTAATATTTATATGTTAAATTCATGACTCCTAATGAGATAGTTTAGGGGTGACTAGAATCTTAATCTTGAACTACTAACTTCTAGATCCATAACATTACTCTTTGTTGTTAAATCTATCCACTTTGTATTATCTTGTTAGTCTGAGATAAATAAATATGTGTGTTATGACATAGATAACATAACATTTTTATCCTATTTTAATCCTATTTTATTGACGAGTTTGAAGTTCAGAGTGCTGCTGTTGGTTTTATAATGCTGTAGTAAAATGACATTGCCTTATCTTTTTTTCTCAGATCCTCTTTTGTTTGTTTGGTTGCTTTGAGACAGAGTCTTGTCATTTAACCATGTCTAGCCTAGTATTGACTATGTAGCCCAAGGTAGCACCATGCTCATGGAAGTCCTGGTTCTGGGACTGCAGGCATAAACTACCATGCTTGACAAGTGTAAGCTTCTTAACCTTTGAAAACACTTCAGGCTTCATATAATGGTGTCTTTGCATTCTCAGCCTCTGTACAATGTTGAATGGAATGGCCATACAAAGGAAATGGACCTGTTCTCTGAATTATTCATTGAAATAAACAAGGTGGTGCTCTTGTAAATAAACATATTTTGGTGTCTATGAAATAGACAGTTTATAAATCCACTAAATCCACATCAAGAACTATGTTTGCATTGTTAGGTGGGAAACAGAGATAGCCAGTGGATGTGTTGGTTGACGACCCTTGTGTGTATGCTTCTTACTAAGGCCTTAGTCCATTTCATGTCTCTATGGTCTCCAGTACCTAGTTGTCGCAGAAGTGTACTTTATATAGCTGACTGTGTCCTCCCACACATATGTCCTTTGGAGGTTACTTTGTACTCTTGGATTATTTTTTCTGTATACAACTTCTCCAGAAATAACCCTAAAGCCAGTCTGGAATGTTGGTAGGTTGTGTCTTCCTGAATAAATTTTCTTCTTTATTTTTCTTCAGAATAGGCTTTAGCCAGAAGACTTAACGTCTCCTGCGTTATTGTCTGGCAAAAATTCATTAGAGTTTGTCTTCTGCTTTCCTCGTGACTCGGTCCATTTCCTATTTCTATAACTGGATGTGAAGGCCAGGCAATTTATGAACAATGCTGGCTCACTTAGGTCTTAGTTCTTGGGGCTCACAAGCTCTTGTCTCCTCAGTGTTGTGTGAGGGTTTCATTTTACATTAGTGCGTGACAGATGCCTCATCACATGAGGTACTCACAATGGGCTTTCTAACCCCTCATATAAAGATCTTGAGACAGTCATGAAGGCCTTACTCTCAGGAACTCTTTAATACCAATGACTTCCTGAGCATCTTCTCAGTACCATGGGAAGGTGACCTTGAGGATAAATGTCATTGTGACTCTTGGAGACAACACAATCTGATGATAGTGCCTTTTGTATTGTCAATCAGAATGTCAGTGGAATAAGGAGAATTTAGACTCTCATACATGTGTCAGTTCTCTCTCTCTCTCTCTCTTTCTCTCTTTCTCTTTGTTTTCAGAGACATGGTTTCTCTGTATTGTTTTGGCAGTTGTCTTGAGAATCGCTCTGTCTGCTTCCTCGGTGCTGGGATTAAAGGTGTGCACCACCAATGTCCAGCCAGTTTTCTTTGTTTTAACTTCTGTGTTTCTGCCCTCTTTACATCCTCCAAATCTGGGGAGTACTAGAAATGAGTTTCCCTTCCTGCTTTTATTCATATTTCATACCACTTCAGGCTAAATCATCCAGGACACTTCCACATGTCATTTCTAAGAATCCTAACATATGTTTTAGGGAAATGACTTTGTCTCATTAAAATACACCTGGGATCATCATACCTTGAATCCACTGAACTGTATCAGTGAGGTGATACTATTATAGAGCAGGATAAGTTCCATGTGTTAACTATGGCCTCTCATTTCCAAGGAAGGATTCCAAATAGGAGATCAGAAAAAGGCATGTGTGCTGTGCCCAGCATATGGCAATGCAAACGAAAGAAAAAAAAATACAGTTTGTAGTGACAGATGGATTTGAACCACATTTGGATCTGTTGAATACTTTTTAATATTTAATTTACAATGAATCTTTAATATAACATTTAACTAAGTCTTCTGTCATATTCTTTTGAAATGTATAAAGCCTTGTCAATGTAATTGTGTCTAGGAGATTTAATGGGAATCTTGAGTGCTTGGAATTAAAACTGTTGTTGAAAAAAATGGTAATTCTCTCAACATTTTTATGGTTCACTTATATTTATTTGTGCTGTTTAGAGTGGTGTATATATTTTTAACCGTCTGTCAGCTTTTTTATTTCCTGTTAGAAAAAATGGAATCAAATAATGAGAGTAACTTTTAGCTATGGAAATGAAATGCGCATGGCAGCTGCGTATGGCACCAGACCCAGCCTGCTGCTGATGTGAACAAGTTCCAACATTTAGTCACAGTACAAGGGATCATGGTTGTAGCATGATGGTGGCCACACTATTCCTGGAATAGATCGGGTAAATGAGGTCACCAACTGCTAAATTAGCCTCTCTGGTCCTGCCCAAAGGAACCTAGGACTGGGTTTTGTAGAATGACTTTATAAAGTACTTGTTCAAACATTTTGGGCAAAGGTTCATTTTTAATTTTTTAAGTGTACGATAGGGTAAATTGCAATGGAGATGGTTCTTATTTCTGCCTCCTGCTGTCTTACCATGACACGACTGTCTTCATCACAGCAGCACCTGGTTCTAGTAACCTAGATGTATATGTAAAATATTAGTGTTAACACTTCCTACTGAGACTTATTAAGCATTTCATTGCTAGCACTTCATGATAATCTGTATTTTGGCATATGTTGGGCTGACATGATGCTTTTCAAACATTCAGAGGGAGTGAAGGGGTTGTTGAAGACATAAAACTCATCAAGGCTTCTGGATCAAAGTCAAGTCTTTGTCTAGTCAACACCTGCTGTGGGAAACAGTGACATTGATGGAGGTTTGTTATTCAGAGTTTGGTAAGAGAAACTTGATTTGTGCTCTGTGATTATACATGCTTAGTTGTCATCATTATGGAAGTTTCAGTGGAAAAATTCTTGGTCCGGGTCTTTATTCTGCTCCAGCCCACCCCTGTTGATATGTAAAGTCTTGTTTCCTAATCTTCCTACAGATATTTTGTTGTTTTTAGTTTTACTTGCTTCATTTACTTTGTATATTTCTATCCCCAAAACAGGATATTTAGAGTTGAAGACAATTTTACAATCTTTAAATCCAAGAGTGGTCATTCTGGAAAAAAATAAATATGAATATAGAAGAGTTTTTTGTTTGGTACATTGTGATAGAGTTATGGCATTCTAATGTTATTACCTCTTTAGATCTTTAATATTAGTTTTGGACCCAGGATAACCATTTTATTTCATTTTTATCTACCATCCTCATTTGGTAATGACCTGGCAAGACTTACTGATTTAACTTATCATGAGTTTTTGGCACTCTGATAGTAGATTAAATATTTGAATTTTGCAATATCTGGAATTGCAATACAGTTAGTTTATATGATGTGAACCATTCCTTCATATCTGAAGCTGAAGCTTAAGAGGAGAAACCTGAGTGAAAAAAACATCATTGTGCATGCCTGTGACCCTACAACTCCAGAGTCTGAGGCAGGAAGATGGTATTTTTGAGAAAAATCCTGTTTGGGCTTCATAGCAAGTTCTAGAGACTAAGTAAGTTCTGCTCTATATAATGAAACCTGTCTTAAGACACAAAGCATAATAAAAGAAAATTTAACCACACTTTCTTCATGGGCCAAATGATGTGACTATTCACAGTTGTTTTAATGCTGGCCCCATTGGCCAACCCAGTCAGTGCTCTAAGCCTAGTTTGTCCTGGGATGGGCCTTGTTTGATTTACAATTCATGTTAATAGAATTGTTCCTGGTGCCCAGTTGACTCCATTCTTACACACTAAGTTGAATATGATACCCCTCCTTCTTTCTTCAGTGTCCTTCACATGTAAAATAGAATAAATTCACCAGTGCTCAGCCAATCCTGATGGAAGTGCTACATATCAATGCAGTTTAGCTTTTTAAACAAATATGAAGTGAAACAGATTGTGAGATATTGGTGCCCCACTGTAGGGTGACATTACTGCACTATGTGGTGCTTTCCGAATGATTTCAGACACGCTGGGAGAAGTTACCCATGCCACATACAGTAGAGATTCATTTTAAAAATACCTGTAGCAATAAAACAAGACTTATTCATCCTTCCCCTGCCAGGCCTACTCTCTTAACACAGAGAAAAGCTAATAAGCATCACATAATAGCCTGCGTGCTTGTGCACTGGGACATGTGCATGAACTGGTGAAGGTTTAATTACTGTCTCTGGTGCAATAACGTAGACAGTTCATGCATCCAAAGAGTCCCTTGTTAAGGCAAATGATATTGTCATTTTGATATCAGCAATGCACTTAGGATTGATTTCATTGGAAAGGCTCAGGGAACTGAGACAAATACTAGAGTCAGCTGTGTGTGGTTGTACTTAATTTGAAAGTTCAAACCTTAGAGTTACCTCAAAATTCAGGTCTATAAACTTATCATCACATTTTATATGATTAATATATTTTATGGGTTAAGAATCATTTTGTTTCATGGAGATATATAAGTGGGGAAGAGAATGTGTGAATTTAAGGAGCTTTAAAAAACAGATCCATTGGCTTTAAAAAATAGCAAAATCTTTGCAGAGAGTCAGGTGGTTTTAGGGGTGACATCCTAGTAGTTTTATGTGCATCCTAAATGTGTGTATTGATGATACTGCATTTCAGTTGGAGAAATTGCCACTGCATCTTGGCTTTGCTTTTGCCAGAAATGGTTCCTTAGCTGTTTAGTGCCAGAAGTAATTCACTTCAATGATGACAGAAAGTACATGTTTTCTAATGGAGTTTGTCTGGAGCACCCAATCTGATGTCCAAAGATGTTGATGTGATGTTGGGCACCTAAAGTTGTACTGGTTAAATGGAGGTGAAAGAAAGAAAATGGAGAACAGTTTTATAAAACATTTTTGCAACAAAGATGGAAAATTAATATAAGAAAATATCTTCAGAAGGATTTTTTGGAAGTGGTATCCACATTAGAGAATGCTCAATCTTTGTTTGCAAAGAAGGGGTTATGTGTGTTAGTCTTAGTAGGGCTCATAGAACCCAAATGAAAGGAGGCTTTCAGGACTTAACATCTTGTTAATCACTTTCATGCCTCATGTTAACTGTCACTGTGGCTCTAGATGCTTATTTGTTTCTGTCTCAAAGCAACACACTAATTTCTTGTTTTGTTTATGCTTAGCCTTCCTCCACTTTCTCGAAGAGCTGCAGATATTTATATGGGTGTCCACTGATTCAGACACCATAGGACTGAAGCTGTAATGATGGCAATTTAAAAATCTTTACATGTATTTTCATTCTATGTATGATTATTTTGCCTGCATATATGTTATTTGTACCATATACATGCCTGAAGCCGATGAAGGTTTGAAGAAGTCCTTGTAAATTTTAGACAGCTGTGATGTGCCATGCAGGTACTGGAAACCAAAACCAGGTCATGTGATCTTGACCTCTGAACCTTCCATATAGCTCTGCTTGTTATATTTTATAATAATCAACTTTTAAAAATCAAAAGGTATTACAGGTGTTGTATAATAGACTAAAATTGAAATCTTAAATTTTGATTCCAACTCAAAGTGATGAGGATCAAACCCAGAGCCATGTGATTGACAAGTGTTTCTGGTACTAGCCTGAATTGCCAACCCAGATACTTGGTTTTAATGAGTAAGGCTCTGAACTTAATGAGTAAGGCTAGAGAGATGGCTTAGCTGTTACTAGCCCTGACTCCTCTTCCAGAGAACCATAGTTAAATTTCCACCTCCACATCGCAGCTCACCATCATCTGTTAACTCCAGGTCCAGGAAATCCAATACCCTCTTTGGACCTCTATGGGAATAAGCATGCAATTGGTTCACAGATATACATGCAGTCGAAATACCTATCTACTTAAAATAAAAGTAAATATATTAACTGACAGATTTATTGCCTTACATACCTAAACTTCCCAAGAAGAATGAAAACATGATATTATAAGGAACTGAGTGTTAAGTTAAAAATGCTTTCTGTTTTTATTTACTTCTTTAGTTATTGTTTCTTTCATTGTACCAGAGATAGCATGCAGGGTCTTACACACATTATGACAAGCTTCATCCCCAGTCCCTTATAGCTGTTACTTCCAGTCAGGCATTTTGAAATGGTGATTTCCAATAACTGTTTTCAGATTAGCTTACTAAAGCTAGTAATATAAAATTGAAATTAATGAGATTGTTTTATAGGGGAAATACTTTGACTATAATCAGGAGTTGAAAAAAAACCCTTTATATCTAGTTCATTTAATATTTTCCCCATGGAGAGGCGAGGAGAAATGCTTTGGAGGTCTGTTATCTATACAAGTCTTTTTACATAGTAATCACAAAGTATTTGAAGACAAATTCTTTGTTAGCTATACTCTGCTAAAGCAGCTAAGATAATTATGGGGACAATAAAATATAACTTTCTAAAGTATTTTTCATACCTGCTGGTGCTGGGGCAGAAGTAAGGGGTTGGAGAACCATCATGAAAAAATGCAGAGGTAGAAATCAAAAGTGGCTAATGCATTCAGCTAACAAAGCAGAAAACGTGTGCACCAAAATTAAACATGAATTGCATACAATGATGGCAGACCAATCCTCATACCACAACAATAGCAACAAATAAGATTAATGACATTGGCTTTACAATCTATATTTAATTTAACAGTAGCATTCTATTTGGTAGAAATCACCAGCATTTTAGTGAAAGCAATAGAATAAATAAAGGTCATTGAGAATTTTCTTTTGTAATCCAAACTATTGATTCAGCTGAATTTCGTGGAGTCGGCAGTTCCTAAAGCTGTAGAGGAATTGCTGGGCAATTGGACTTGTTCCATTAGTTCATTTGTGGTTTTGAAGAGAAGAGTTATATTTTTAATCCCTCTAGAGCAGGAGCCCGAGGCAATAAGTGGAATCCCAAATGCAGATCATTTTTAGATTTGCCTTCGGTAGTACAATTCCAGGTCTAATCTAAGCACCTCCTTGTCCTTGTACTTTCCTACTTCCTGATTCAAGGAAGAAATCTGAGATGTTTCAAGAAGATTGTTTGGGCCAATTATACTCTGGATCTCATTGTACTGAAAAAATTGTGTCATTGTGCGTTTTTAATCACACACAGTAGTTTGCCATTTCCTATCTAAAGTAAAATTGGGGTTATGAAAATGAGATCAAGCTGAGCAGTTGTGGCACACACCTTTAACCCTAGCACTCGGGAGTCAGAGGTAGCGGATCTCTGTGAATTTGAGGCCAGCCTGGTATACAGAGCGAGTTCCAGGAGAACCAGGGCTGTTACACAAAGAAACCCTGTTCTGAAAAAGTAATAAATAAACAAACAAACAAATAAATAAATAAAAAGAAACAAAATATTCTTTCCTTGAGCTCTTTAGTGGATATCGTAAGCATGCTGAAAGTTGCCTCTTTCAGGAAACATTCCATCAGATGCAGCCTAGTGCATTGCGTTTCTTCACACATGTCAGCATGTGAACACTAGCATCAGTAGTGGACGGGGCATGCGTGAGTTCTCTGTAACTCCTGAAAGACATTTACCTAAAGCAGTAGCTTATACCTTCAATAATGAGATGGAGAGTATTCCTACAGAATAAAATATAGATCCTGAAGCACCCTTTCCATCAAAGAATTGGTTTGACACAAAAATCTGCAACGCTCCAGTCCCTAGTACAGATATAGTATAACATTTGCATACACCTACTTCAACTCACAGTGATGCACAAACATAGAGCAGTGCAAATGCCATTTATAGTTGTAATACTGTATTGTGTGTGGAATAATGACAAAGGAAAAGCATCTACATGCTCAGTACAGATGCATTCTTTTCTTTGAGTATTGTTCACCCACCCTTGTTTTCACCTTTGGCTGCAGAGCCTATGGAACACTAACTGGATTTAATGAAGTGGATAACTTCCCACTCATCTCCAGTCCACAAAACCATGCTCTGTGTACAATTTCATACCTTACCTTCTTGGATACACATTCTTCGCCAGCTTATACTGGGTAGCACGTCTTTTCTATTTGCCTTGGTTAATCTTTGGTGGCCCTTTGATTTTACTTTCTCCCGTGCATTTATTTTGTGTGTAGGTTGCATCCGTGGTATTTCCACAACCTCTGAAGGTAGCATGTCACTGTCTTGTGCTCAGATGATCGTAGCACCCCTATGCCCAGCAGTTCTTTGTGTGTGACTGTATGGAACACTGCAGGCCTTCATTGCAAAGCACTGCAAGCATGCCACATGCTTTTGGATGTGGCAGCCCTGTCACCTGCATTGTAACTCTGAGACTTAATGGGGTGAGTGTCTTTGTGTGTCCTGTGCTTGGCAGCACAAGCCTCCGATCTGCATTTGTAAGTTACCTTCCAGAAGTCCAGCACTGGCTCAGCAAGGCTTCCAGTAGGGCACAGCAGGTGGTACAAGGGCAGAGTGATCACTGCGTCTCTGCAGGTCCCAGGTTTGTGGTTATTAAGGCAGAGTTGCCTCTGTAATTGCAGCTCAGAGGGAAAGCTCACCAGGCCACGTTCCAGTCTGCTGACCCAAGCTTCCTACTGAGCAACCTGGGAATATATTAGAAACGGGCCACCAGACTGCAGGACCAGCATGAATTCCTTTGATTCATCAGCCCTTGTTCCTCTGGTTTCTTGGTGTTTACACAGAAAGGTGACGGTAGGTATTAGAGCCATCTCTGGGTGAAGCGCAGGAAGCCTATTATATATGTGCATACAGCTGGGATCCTGTGACATCTTAGGTCACTTTCTGAAAATCTGAGCAAAGCTGCTGTATGTGGGCTTTTAAAAGGGTGCTCTTTTGAATTTCTCAATGGCCTTTGTGTCCACAATCTCTCTCCCAAGAGAGGGGACCATTTCAGTTATATTCACACTTTTTGCTTTTGCATTTAGGGGTTTATTTTTATCCTCCTCACATTATAAACATTACAAGTCTTCTGGGGCCTTCAGTGACTTTGAGCTTCTCTGTTTGGTATCCAGTGGTCGGCTCATAACACATCACTCTGGGATACTGTGTGCTGGTCCCTCACTTCCTGCCCACCTGTATACCCCAAACCTTTGTGTTATCCCAAACCGGATTGACAGGGTATGCATGTGAGCTTCCTCACATCTTTCCCTCTCTGCTTGCCTCCAGTGTTTCCTGACAGCCTCTGACAGTATAATGTACATGGTCCTTAATGAATTTCATTTTGATTCAAAGACCTATATGCAACCAGCCTCCTATATGGGTTCCAAGCAGAGCAGAAGACTCTTGTAGGGTGCTGGTCTAATTCTGAAGAATCATGCAGGGTTTCTGACTCATCTCACTCTTGACTGCTTCTTCACATAATGCTGAAGCACAGGCTGTTGTCCTCCGCCATCACTAGCCAGATCTTCAGATGCTGTTTACCTAAGGGGTATTTTGCTGTGATAAAGGCTGTTGCTTGGTCTTCTTGATGGAGACCAGCTCCAATACATGATCATGAATATTAATTTAGGTTGGTACCCTGAGGTTTAGCCTATAGTTTTCCCTGTAACCAAGAATCTGACTAACCCCATATGTTTGCCATATTCTCCTCTATGGGATATCTCCTAGCATAAGTGTGAATTGTCTCATCTTCCAGCTGTTTTGCCTATGGTGCACAATGTCCATTCATTGGCTGTGCTTGTCTGATCCTGGCTTGGTCTCTGACTTTCAGTCCTTCTGGATAGTATGTAAATAGCCAGGACACATGCCTGTATCATCCACCCATTAATTTCTTAACTTAATCTCCCATATTTTGTAAGGAAGCACTAGAGACTACACCTGGGTTGTAAAGGTGCTGGGAGATAACAGGGTACTGAGGCAGACAGAACTAGGAGCAGGTGTGTTCCGGAACTGTCACGCAGTGAAGCGATTTCCATAGCACTCCTCGTCTTTGCCTTCTCGTTATACTTTATGTGCACTGGCGAAAAACAAAAAGTACTGTGTCTGACTTTTGCAGGTGCAGCTGTGATGTGGATGCGGTTCAATGGCTGTCCTTGATTATCTGGAGAGTTAGAAAGAATGATAGCAGGAAATTCTCTTATCTTATTTTTTAGAGCTCCTTCCCAGTTCCAAGGTGGTGGTTTATGTTGATTTCCCATATTGGTGATGGAATAAGCTGGAATATAACAGTAGAGATATCATCTCCCAAAGTGAAGACAAACTAGAGGTTACCTCATTGTGCCTACTTATTTGATAAGTGATCGTGGATGATTTATCCTTGAGTGGTCAATGAGTGACATGGAGTAAGGACCCTCCGCCACCAGCATTCTTTCCATTCACTCTAACTCTGAAAATTATTTAGCCATATCTCAGTTAGGTTTCCACCCATCAGATGAGTCCACCATAATGGTCTTTTCCCTTTGTATAAATGGTATGGTAGCTTCACTACTGTCCCCTAAGGCAGAGGTCTTCATTTTGTACCTTTCTCCCTGCCTTAAAAGGAAGATACTAAATCTAATGATCTGATTGTATCCACAGCTGTCACATTTCTCCCTTCCATTATCTTCATATCCTTTGCCCTTGGCCCTTAGTTCTGCGTGAACCCTTCACTAGAACAATTGCATTGCATTTTCTTCACTCTCATTAAGCAGCCTGCTCAGAACTCCCTAGTCAGACCCATCTATTGGATGAATCTCTGCTTCAAAGGCCCTCATCTTAAGTCTCTCAGGATTGTGATGCCTGAAAGTGTTGACTAAGTTTCTTACTAAGAAAAAGGTAAAACCACAGTTCATATTTACATGAAGTTCACATGGACAGCAACAAAGAATACTGAAACACTGTACAGTTGGCTTTCCTCACTATTTGTCTAAATAACATCGATTCTAATATAAGGCTTGCTTCACACACACACACACACACACACACACTCACACACACACACACACACACACACACACACACACATAACTGCAGCCTGTACACTGAGTAGTGGTCCTCTAACATCATGTTATTTGGTGAGGTTTTGCTATCTTTGCATATCCAAGCATATTCTTTGACAGTGGTACAGTGACAATTGTGTGTTCAATAATGTATTTCTCAGAAGGAACCAGTTAAATCAACCATGTTATTTTGGAGTCTCAGACTGATGTAGTTAATTCTATAAAAGGGACTCTGAATAATATAACATTACTTCCCGAACTTTGGGGGGCCTGGAATGCCAGGGATAAAGATGCTGACTATCAAGGTGGCTTTTTATTCTGAGGCCTCTTTTCTTGTATATACCCCACAATGAATTCTGTTTGTATATATGGCCTCTACTTGGAAATGGAAGGGCGAGAAAGGGATAGGAGTGATGCATAAGGTCAAATGAAAAGAAGGATAGAAGGGTAAGGGAGGAATGGAGGAAGGCAGAAGAGCATACAATAATACCAACCCTGTTCCAAGGACCTAACCCCCATGTCTTTGTCAGCTTAACGACTCCCAATGTTATATACATGCTCAAAGTATCCCATGGAATACTAAGTCTTCAACATCTGAATCTGGAAGGGCACAGACACTGGCATGTGCTTCCATATGTAGCAAGAATTCATTTTGTGTGTGTGTGTGTGTGTGTGCTTGAAGTGGTTACATATGGAACATGAAACTATGAATCTTGGGTTTTAGAGTTGGGAGTGATTTGTGCTGAGAATTAAAGCAGTGTTTATTTAATCTGTATGCAGTATTCCTGAATTGATCCTGGTCATGCACTAGAGTCTAGGTCCTTAACTCCATAGCAAATTTTATGTTCACTTTAGAAAGAAACCCTAAAGGTGGTTTTTCTTAAATTATACATCATAAGGTCTGAATTCCTTTCTTTGGCTCCTTGCTCTAAATGTTATATTCCCAACAACCAGAAATGTTCACTGAATGATGAAGAGAAGGAAGGAAGGAATTGTATTAAATATTGTGGATAGATGCAAAGGTCTCTCTCTCTCTCTCTCTCTCTCTCTCTCTCTCTCTCTCTCTCTCTCTCTCTCAGGAATAAGTATTGATGCAGTCAAATGCATCACGCAATCATCCAGTCAAATGAGTGTGATAACTGGCATTAAAAACTGTCTCTTAAATGTTCCAAATGAATGGAAATGAAAATGCCTAGGAATTTGAATGAGATCCATGTGGGTCACCTGGGACGATCTAGAAAGATTTTATGGAGCAAATGACACTTAAATTTTTGCCTTTAGAGTCCAAATAATTTATCTTGTTCTTTTTACCTCTCTCTCCTCCAGGGCTTGGACTCTAGATGATTTATAACAAGAATTTTGCTTGGAGAGGTACACACTAGCTATGTTAACAGAACCCTTTAAGCTACTGCATCACCCAAGTCCTTTTACTCAGTGACATGGCTTCCCTGAGAGCAACCAGCTTCACTGTGCAGCTTTCTTCAGGACTCAGCTGTGGCCTGTGATCATGTGTTTTAACTATTCTTACTTAGTGAGAACTTTAATTCAAGGGAAGATGATCTATATTCTTTAAGTTTCATAAAGTAGTCATTAGAAGGCTTAATCTCAAGCATCTTTGTTTTTCCAATCTGAAACTGAAAGACCCCCAGAGTGGGGAGACCCTCATTAAAGTCTTGGGATAAGCCGACACCCTGATAACTCAAGAGAGACCGTTCTTGATACAAGCACACTATTCGGGGAACTAGTGCACTGGGGACAAACTTGTAACCCTTGCAGGGGCAGAGGAGTTCAACCCCACAGTAGCTGCAGTCAGGGGTTTTTAAAAGGGAAAAACCATAAAGAATGGGGGAGTTTAGGCAAACACCATAAAGGATGGGGAAGTTAGGTAGACACCATAAAGGATGGGGAAGTTAGGTGATAGCTCATGCCTTAATGGGAAGGTTATAGGTTATCTCGAGCAAGCATTCTTGGGACATTGTACAGTTAAACATTGAGCAAGGCACCAGATGCATCAGGAATGTGGTGAGCTAATTCCTGGATCAGGGAGTGTTATCTTTTAAGTTTATCTTGAGGCCAAGCCAACATAACACCATGATTTATGAAGTTTTGCTTTCTTGGCTTTTGAGCACAAGGTCTCTATCATGACACATATGTGGCCCCATGCTTTGTACATCTGGCTGTGTGGACATCCCACATAAGTGCTTCCTTCTCTCTTGTTGCTCTGTGTTGAGCTGGAGTTTTTACTTCTCACTGTTTCCATTATTTCAATGGTGAGTGGATTCGGCATAGCAATGGTGCCAGCAAAACCTCCTTGAATGTTGTAGATAATACCTGAAGTAAGGGTTGTGGTGTTTTGAAAGAGTTCGTTTGTCTTTTGCCTAGTGCTGAATTCCTTACTATTATGGGTTATTTCAGTGCAAATATACCCTTAAGTAACAAGTGTCCCCAAACATTGACACAATGGACAAAGCACAGAGTAATCACAAATGACCTTGAGGGGTTCTTTGTGGTTGTGTGAAGATGGAGATAAAATCTATCAAGGTAAACTAAAAGGAATCCCAAAGGCTAGAGTTGAAGGTTCTGTGTTTTCCCTACAGCACCTGGTGACAGATTTTCATATGGAACTCAAGCCAGACAACTGCATTTCTCATTCTCCTTTAGGTGTCTGTGATATACTTAGCTGTAAAAGAAAGGAATGTTGGAGAGATAAAAAGGCTTGCTTCAAGTCACCTTTCCTTAGTGAATAACTCAACTCCTCCAGGACTCTCAGCTTACCCAGGAGTGAATAGCAATGTCCCTTTTATATTTTTTATGTTTAAAACTATATATGTTTTCCTTTTGGTGTTTTGTATTTTAAAGATATATTATTTATTAAAACTGTTGTGCCCAAATTCTGAACCCCAAAATCACCAAGAGGCCCATTTTGATGCAAAAGCAAAGAGTCTTTTATTGTAGATGTTTAACAAGCTAACCCCATTAGCTTGGGCCCTTCACCCTGCCACCATGGTGAATGGCTGGAGAAAGACCCCAAGCAACCTTGAGGCAGGGATCTTAAAGAGCAGTGTAAGGGGAGTGTCTAGGGGTATGAAACAGTCTCAGGATTGGTGCCCTTCCTGGATTGTATGAATTGCCCTGTGTTGATTGGTCAACTGGTTGTTATGGCCCAAGGCCCTCCCAGGGCAGTTGCTATGTTCTGCACATCACTGTTGTGCACTGTCCCTAAAGCACACCCAGAGCCTTAAAACACAGCCCCGCCAGCGAACTTCTGATTGGTTCCTTGCCACGAGACCTTAGTGACCAGGACAGGAGCAGCAAGGTCATGCAAGCACATGTTAGCCTGTCATGGCTGCTAAAATGGGGGACTGGTCACACAAAACAATACAGTTTTTCATTCACTTTAAAGATTCCTGGTAAAGAATTTTGTCTTTCACATTGTTTTGAGACACAGTACTAATATTCCTTTGGCAAAGTATTTCAGAAGCTGATTAAGAATTTCATAAGGCAGCATTTTCTCTGTAGATATGTGGTGAGTGGTCTGGACTTAATTTCTACTGTCAGATCTAGGAAAGGAGTTCTGAGTCCTCAGTTTACCTTCTGCTAGTTACAGAGCCAGTTGTTTGGTGACTTTTGACTGAAACTGCTTCTTTGATGCTTTTGTGAAAATTGTGTTTCACTTTTACAATTTTTATCACAGTTACTTCTCTACCTTATAGATAGTGCCAGGATTTTGGAAAAACTGTTATCTATGTTTAGCTGCAAGTTTGAAGAATTCTATGTAGAGGTTTAGCAAATGCCAAGTGTTGAAAATTGTATTTCTTATGACACTCCCTCAAATGATGTAGGAGAGATGGTTATTAAAGCTAGTGATGGCCAGAGAGCCAGGGACACTTTATGGAAGGCCTTAATGTCAGCAGCACATGTGAATATATCATTAAGTTTCACACTGATTTTTGGATCAGGAAAGTTCATTGCAGTGATAATAAATATTAAACAATGTATAGCAGATCGCTATGAGTGAAGGAACAGATCAGGTCAGGTCAGGCACCTATGTGTGTGTGTGTGTGTGTGTGTGTGTGTGTGTGTGTGTGTGTGTGTGTGTGTGTGTGTGTTTACTATTTCTTGTGGTGCTGGCTAGCTAAGTGTGTTACACTGTTCTATATCCTCAGCCCCTGTCCTTTTATTTTGAATACGGTGTTAGTTTTACTGTTCTATGCCGTGTTTTTCTTCAGTATATGTCTCAGAAAAGAGTTCCAGTTAGATACCCTTGTGATGCCCTCGTGAAAGGTCATATAGTGTGGGCATTACATCACATCAGGCCCTTAAGGTGCCCGGGTTACAATGATGGAATAAAAATGAGACATGTTATTTTACTTAGATAACTAAATATCCATTTCTTGCATTTAATAAATAAACAACTGCGTAATGTCTGAGAGTCTTCTAGGGAAAGCAGTCATTCACTAGTGGCTTAAAAGATGACTTGGAAGGTAGAGATCCACAGTTATATTAAATAACATGATTAAAAACACAGTAAAAATGAGTGAGGTCTGTGCTTGTTCAGAGGAACAGGTGATGAAAGAGGAGATTAGATGTGCTAGCTATAAGTCAGTTACAGATTAACACTTTTTTCCATTTGTGATGTTTAATTTTGCCTTGAAATGTTCTTGTTTCTTTATTAGCAAAGGCATGCATGTTATATACGATAATGAGAAAATGGAAACATCAGAGTAATATGTTCTAAGAAAATAATGGATAATTAACTTTATTTCACAGGGTTTGGGACAGGTTGTGCACACAGAACAAAGTCTCAGTGACTACTGGGATTAATGCTGTAAATGTGGATGTCTATGACTCCATATTCATGCATGTCATGTCATAAATATTTTCTCCTTATTCCAGTTTAACTTGGAAGTCAGTTGTGATTTCACTGTCTAATTTGACAGAGTCAACTCCCTGAAGGAGCTTTCTGATGTATACCTGTGTAGTGTGGAACATTTTTGCTTGTCCCCAACAATTTCTGCCTTTCTGCTAGCTCATGAAAGACAAAGCTCTTAATCAAAGTTATAGATGGTGGGAGCTGTTCAAATCTGAATAGGGACAAAGAACAGGATGACCCACATTTATACAAGGTCCTCAGGAATGATCAGATTAGAGCACACACACACACACACACACACATACACACACACACACACACACACACACACACACATGCACACACCTTTACTTTGCCAGAGTGAAGAAAAATATTTTCCCTGAAAAAGGAAGTTTAGGTACCTACTATATGTTCCCTGGCTTACTATGACTCAAGGTTTGCCTTTTTAGGACAAATAATAGCAGCCTGGCAACATTATGTGAAGGCGCACATGGGAAGGCTTGGGCAAGACTATTACCTTGCATGGTGGGAGCCCTTAGGAAGTAATGGTGAGATGAGGTAAGAAAGGCAGACAAGATCTTCTCCTTGGTGTGTAAGGACACACTCTAAGTGACATCCAGGGGATGCTTGTACTCAGTGGAAGGGGAGGATGAGAGAAAGCCACTCCCCTGCATAGATTCTGCACTGAACTTCTCATGGATTTTCTATGAAGCTTTATAAAATTCATGTTCATTCATCTGTTTAACCTCCAAACCCTCAAGGGCATGGGCATGAGTCCTTATGACTTGATTTGTAGTTGCTCATCTGGATCACTTTTTTATTGTCCAAGTGATAAATTATTACCTTCCCAAGTACAGAATTTCTTTCAGTTTGTCCAAACTGTCATTTCATACACAAACTGTTGTAGCAACCTGTTAGATTGTTGCACACCATGAACTTTGCATGCCCCAAGTCTTTCCATGGTCATGTCTGATCTGCTAGATAGGCCTTTACATGTTGCTTTGTCTCCCAATTCCACTTGTTGCTTCTTTCCAACAGATAACAGTGAAGATGTGCTTCTGATGTAGGCAGTGAAATGAAGAGTGGTAATGTCATCTTCCCAGTTGAAAGTCTATAGTTTCACAATACCCTAGTCCCCACTCTTGTAGTTACTATGGATGGACCACAAGGTTTTTCTAATGCTAGGTACTAGTTAGCAAGTGTTTTTCCACTGAAACTATATCTACCCCTTTCATTTTTGCATTTTATCTTGATACAGGGTCTCCGGAAGTTAAACAGGCTAGTCTTGAATTTATAATACTCCTATGTTAATCTCTCTAGTAGTTGGATTAAAGCCCTGCATCACCACATCTGGCTCACAATAACTTCTGACAGAGTGACACACAGCAATAATTTTAGGTCTGTTATTCATCATCTTATTATCTCATTTAACATGGTTCCTAAGCCATGTGGTGTACTATTTTAGCAGGCGCAGAATACTTGTATGTGGTCAAAATTACAAATATTATTCTCCATTTGAAATTCTAACCTTCATGTTTAAAAAATGTCTCTAATATTTTCCTTTCTCGTCACTTTTTCTTCAGTAAAATTCCACGGGGGGAAAAGTATGAGGGTCGGTTGCCATGGGTTTTTTATCCAAATCACCCAAATCTATCAAAACAACAAGTTCTGAATTTTAAAGATGAATTTCCAATAAGTGATTTATTCATAATGTTATCTAAGAACAGAAATATGTTGCATACTTCTTGGAGAAGCACAAGTGCATATGTAGGCACACAGATGCACAGGCATGCACATACATGTGCACATATGCACACACATACCTGTATAATCACAATTGAAAGTGTGTACCACAATTTACATAAGGAAATAACTCAGCCTTGAAAGCCTGAAAATCAATTGCTTGCCTTTGTAACAATACGATCTCAATGTTTTTTTAACTGGAGGATTGAATGTTATTTTTTTTTCTTGAAGTGGGGCTCAGTGCTGTGAAAGGAAAATTGACTAAAAGCCCAAGAAGGGGAAAAAACTGCCGAGGTTGTATTTTCTGAAGAGCTATCGCTAGATTGTTAACCAAACTCCATCTGCACCAGGTGCACCGAAGCTCTGACCTATGAAAAATTGTTTGGATTCCCCCCATTTATCTTGTTTGAGCAGTAAAGAAAATATAATTGAAGAAATGGCATTGAAGAGTTTCCTGGGTTATTTGTTATCAAAAGTGGCATGTGGGAGGCTTTCCACATTAAATTTAAACATAGGAAATGACTAAATCTGAGACTTTGGGAAAGGCCAATTGGAGCTGACCTATTTTTGTTTTTTGCTTTTTCCAAAGACTTGATAGAAAATGATATAGATGGAACTGGTCTGTGCACATGCTTTCTCCCTCTGTCCCTCCCTCCCTCCCTTCCTCCCTCCCTCCCTTCCTCTCTCCCTCCACCCCTCCTTCTCCCTGCATGTCTTGTGTCTATTTCTGTTACCCCCACCTCAGTTTTCCCCTTAACCTTTGTCTGAAGGGGATGGTCTAGGGACTTGAAGCTTCAACAGGAGCTTGACATATTCAGATTGTAGACTGGAACAGGATTTTTGTCGTTTGTAGATGATGGATGATGAAAAGGGAAGAATTTCGCCTCTGCTGGGGTGGGGCATCACATCTTTGAATACTTATTAGGAATTCAAATTCTAAGTCATCTAAGCCCTTCTGATGTACAGTGTCAGAATGCTGTAGCCTGAGACCTTTTTCTCTAAAGGAATTTCTTCCCCTGGCCAAAGTGCTTCCTTCTTGGTCAATGCTTCAAAGTTCTTTAAGGCTGCCGTAATGCTTTTCATCAACTAAAGAGCAGAAGACATACAGAGAGGAGATTCAGTATGAGCAGCCTTGAATTGTGCTTGTCTACAATGTGGCTGGTATTTGTTTAACATTGGATAGCTCCTTATCTGGCAGACCTACAGCTGTCTCTGTGTAGGACAAGTGTGGCCACGATGATTGTATTGTCCATGGATGTGAGTACATGAACTTAGATGCAGGCCTGAGGTCTAGGAAGTGTGCATCAAGAATTGAATATCATTTAATTATGATGCCATGAGCTTACCAGCTGTCTTTTCCTGCCTTGTAACCAACACTGTTGATGGTAGGGGTCTTCAGCCATCTTACTTCAATGGGGGCATCTGTTCTCTCTGTTGTGTGGCTGTACGGATGTATGAAAGCTAGTTCAAGCTATCACAATTCTAGCCTGCTGTTTTCCTAACTAGTTATTATCTTTTGTTTGTCTGATTTTGAATTGACTAAAGCTTTGTTCCAGATTGTATTTGAGCTAAATATCTTCAGAAGTAAAATTTGGACAACAGCAAGGGAATTAAATTTTAGAGATAGAAAAATGTGCTTTTAGACAGGACACCGAGGTTTCTTAGCTTAGTAAATTAATTCACCATTCTTTCTGTGGCTGTAGAGCCTTTTAGTGTGCTCTTTCATATTGAATCCCTTTAAGATCACTGTGGTTGCTTTTTATATTTCATGGATGTTTGAATAGAGAAGTGATTTCAGAGTCACTGTAGTCACTATAGGGAGTTGTGTCCTTGTAATTTTGAACTGGATAAACACAAGATTCTTAGTTTTCCACATCGACGTTTAAATGAGAACAATTGTGGAAATTTAAAAGTGATTAGACACTTGGGGGTCTACTTTTAGGCTTCTGACTGAAGGTCGTATTCTATCTCATTGTCTATCAGACTTGTAGGATTGTAAAGTTTGATATTTTTGATTACTACTAACAAGTAGCCTTTTCCTACTGAAAGCAAAATGCTGACTCATGGATGGTAAGGTATTAAGGGTCATGGAAATCACCCAGTGGTCTTGAAAAAGGGAAGTAGGGATAGGGGCTCTGTGTGAATGAGAAGTTCAAGGCTATAGATGCATCAGGTTCCAGCATAAGTTTAGACCTCATCATGCTTTGCACTTGGTGAAAGAACAACACACTTTGATAAAAATCCTGGGACCCACTGCTTAACCTCTTTCTTTCCACATTGTCCTCCTTTCTGTTTGGTAATGCTCAGAAAATAATACTACAACTCGACTCAACAACTTGCCTTCCCTTTCTTGGCATGATTAAATATACACCACCAAGACTGAAAGCTACATTGCAGTGTAAAAAGGATTCACCTCCATTAAGTGACTGATAAAATAGTCAATTTGTAGTACAATACATAGAAGCAGTGAGAAGTAAAGGGTATGAGAAAGAACGTGTGTGTGTGTGTGTGTGTGTGTGTGTGTGTGTGTGTGTGTGTGTGTGACTTTCCAGATACAGTTGTGCCCACCAGGTCATTGCCTACAAAGAGAGTCCCTGCTATAACTACGTTTTATGAGAATTAAAACATAATTGAGGATTTCTGTATATATTCCCTGAGTCACTAGTAAATGGTTATCACTCTCATTTAATACTGTTAGTGTTATCATATGTGACATGAATATTATTTCTTTTCAGAACTTAGATAGCATTCTCAGTATTGGTTACAATGTAATAAAAACAAAAACAAAGACTGAAATTCCAAGAGAGAAACAAAGTCTTTACCAAATAGAATAAAGACTGCATGAGAGCATATGAATATATATATATATATATATTCATTCATTTATTTTTGTTGATTATATGCACATGCATGCCACGGATTGCATATATAAGTAGAAGAACATCTTGGGTCAGTCAGTTTTCTGCTTCCATCATGTAGGTTTGAATGTTTGAACTCAAGTCATGAGGCTTGTCAGCAAGTGCCTTTATCTGCCGAGTCATCATGCCAGCCCTTTTAAAAGTGTATTTTTAAAGCAAACTCTTCCTTTGTGTTGCGAAAACTGATCTAAAAGAAATCATTTCTCTGTTTGAATAAATACTCTGATATTTTTATTAGTCTTTGCAAACTCTCATGTATTCCATTAAAAAATTCTCATTCATTTATCTTTATGGATTAAAAGCCTGTACTCACTAACAAAAACCCCATTTCAAATGATGGGTATAATTTGAGGTAATGGATTAAATTCTTCTTTATTGTCACCTGAACTGGTCGGGCTAATACAACAATGTACTGTCTTTAGTAGCCTGACTCTAGAGTGAGAACAATAAACATGAAAGAGTACACCGAGTTCCGTGTGTGGCAATGCTGTTGACATTGTGAGACTTTTTGAGGCCCTGTGAGGCTGTGTCCCTATGATATGTAACCTGTGAGCAGGCATTTCTGAGGGGCATGGGATCTGAAGGAGAATTATGCATAGAGACTACTCTGTGCCCTCTTGTGGAGTCCTACTGATGACAGATGGGAAGGAAACAGAGTGTTTTCAGCTATGCTCAGTCATTAGTTTAGATGTAAGCAGTGAAGCACAATGTCACACAGAATAAAGTCCTGCTGTCTGCTGTCCCTAGGAGAGCCATGGGATTTCTCTTTCTGATCATCTTTTGCTTCTGTGTAGTGTAAGCCAACCAGTCCATTTTAAACCTTATATTTATCTGCATGTTCAATCCAATAACACAATTTTGTGTTTGAAAAAGACATACTCTTTTTTTTGGGAACATGTTTGTATGTGTGTGTGTTCATGGATGTACAGTTCAGATGTGTCAATTTCTCATATTATTCCTTGGGCATAGTCTATGGTTATTTATTTTAAAAATTTTCACAGATTCACTGGCACATACAATACATCATGATTGTGTTCATGTTGACAACTTTTACAGTTTCATATTCTCTTCCCACTCTTGTTGACCCTGCAACACCCCAAACACACACACTGATGCAGCTTACCACAGTTGTTACGTGGCAATTAGAACAGCTATCCACTTTTTGTTTGTTTTGTTTTGATCTGTTCTGTTAATTTTATTTTTTGAAATGAGTTCCTTTAGTGACCTGGAGCTCAACAAGTAGGCTAACTTAGGTGGCCAGGTAACTGTAGGATCTGCCTGTTTCTGCCTCTCTTACACAGAATGAGATTCCAAGTATGCATCATGAAGCCCCGTACTTTTTACATGGGTTTTGGGAATTGAACTCAGGTCTTATGTTTCAATACAATCACTCTCCTGACTCAGCTGTCTCCTCAGTTTTCAAGTTCTTTCTTATTCCTATAATTCCTTTATTGTATTTTTTCTACTCAGTTTCATGAGTCTTAAGTGTAGTCTGGACTCCATCCCATATTCTTTATGAAGACATTTGCAGTTATGCAGTGGGATGAACACATGCCCTATGTCATATGACTTCCCCAAAAGAGGCAAACCATAGACAGAGCAGGGGGCAATTCATTAGACACTCTAAAATCAGAGAATACTGACCTGCAGAATATTAAGAATAATCAAAGGAAAGAAATGATGGAGAGTATCTGTTAGCAAGAAGCTTGACATGGGTGATGTGGGGGCAGAATCCCAAAGCGATGGGCTAGTTAGGATCAGTTTCTACTGTAAAATCTGTGTTTGATCTTGACAGGTGCATGCAGGTTGAGAAAGGAACATTAGTCTTACTAGTAAATTACCTATTAAACTTTTTCTTACATCTTTGGAAACTAAATATTTTCTTTTACCATCACCCATTTTTTTAGCATAGAGTTTGAAAAAATGCTTATTTCAATTTTAAACTTAGTAATGATGGAATGGATTATGCACTGCCCTGTTGCTGCCACAACAGCTGATCACTGTGCTAGTAGCTCCAAATGGCATAGATTCCTTTTTATAGGTTTGGAGGAAAAATGGCCAACATAGGTGCCACTCAGCAGATTTCTGTGTTCGACTTTGTTCTGTTCTGAATGGAGTCTTTGGGAAGGCTCCTTTTTCTTTTTCTTTCTTTCTTTTTTCTTTTGCAATGAGCTTGGTTGCTCCTAGTAGTTGGCAGCATTCCTTGGGCAGTGTCTCTCCATTTTAGAGCCAGAGATGTTGCGTCACTCTAAGAAATATTCAGAAAGTCACAGTTCTGTCTTCCACTTCAAAGGAGTCCTGGGATTCTCTTGACCAGTTGGATAACACAAGTTATTCTGCCCACTTGCAAGGTCACCAGCATAAAACTAGTTTTTCCAATAAAGAAACATATTCACAAGTTCTGGGGATAAAGTCATGGCATCTAAAAGTATGGCAGGGCTGGGAAGGTGTTTAGTTTTGCACATAGAACATGAATTCCCAGAAACTGAGAAAGCCTTATCTTTTCCTTTTGTCTCACGTTTTGCCTAGCAGAATCACCCTGTGGTTCAAATGACTCATCAATGTTTATTTGTCAGTGTATAGGAAATGATAAGAATTTGAGAAAAGGATAGGTGTCACTGGGATCAATTGAGAACACTCTCCATTTTGTTCTTTCTTTAAATAGTCTATTCTGTGGTGTGTTTTCAGAAGTCCTATTGTGTTCCTTGTGGGCGAGTTAGATCCAAGAGCCCATGGGAAACTGACAGTAGGCGGTTATTTAAAAGGAACTGATAGCACAGCATCAGATTTGTTTGTTTTTCTGTAATAGAATGTCTCACTGAACAGAGTACTACTTCAGTTGTCTTGGATGAGCAGTGTTCATCTCATTCTTCTAATGCTGTCACATGGACAATTTTTAGGGATACTTTACATACTCTGGCAAGCCTTCCTTCTCTTTGCCAGACTGTGGAAAGGACTCATCCAGTAAGTGGTCAGCAAGACAGTCTATGAAGTTGGGAAGGACCCACTAGCAGCATGCATGCCTCTGGGTGTCCTGCTCAGCACTTGCAGATGAAGGACACTTGAGATTCACAGGTGACTACCCCATTCTGCTTCATGACCAGAATGTCTTCCTGCTAAGTAGATGTGAAGCCACCCAAAACATTATAACTAATTTTTTGCCCCTTTGAAAGGCATGATTTTAGGGAGGAGGAAAAGAGTTGCTCTGTATGGGTCAAACAATATGTTTTCAGTGGAATTTTTGTATGAGATTTGGATAACAGGCTGACAGTTGCTCCTAAGGCAATTGTCTTTATTTTGTTCTGCTTTGAGATACAGTCTTAGTCAATAATGCAGTCTTACTTCAACGTCATAATGATGCCTCATGCCTCAATCTCCAGAGTGTAGTGCATGCTGGAGTTCAGGCATGAGCTTCCACTCCCAGCTCTTAAGGATGTTTTTAGTTGAAAACTTTTGTTGTGGTGAAAGACAAAGAGGAACTGGTCTATCTTGAATAGAAGTGTCTTACTATTTGCTTCTTTCTCCTCTCTCCTTGGCTCTCTATTTCTTCTCATTGTTTCTTATTTTCTTTTGATTTTCCCTTTTCTCTTTCTTTCCTCAACCTTTGGAGTTTACAATTATTTTTAGCAAATCACTTAACTGCTATTAGTTCATGGGATCTGAAAGTAGGGCCGGTGTGGGGTATTGTCCTTTGACTTAGCACGTAGAAGATAGATGCATAGAAATTGGAAGAGACTTTAATGTTTTTGTTGCATAAGCAATTATAACAAAGGAAATTATATATACACTCATTTGTTAAAAAATTATTTATAGGGGCCGGGCGTTGGTGGCGCACGCCTTTAATCCCAGCACTCGGGAGGCAGAGGCAGGCGGATCTCTGTGAGTTCGAGACCAGCCTGGACTACCAAGCAAGTTCCAGGACAGCCTACAAAGCCACAGAGAAACCCTGTCTCGAAAAACCAAAAAAAATTATTTATATGGTCAGAATTATAAATTATGTAAATATATATCAAACAAATTAAGTTAAGTACTTTACAAAAGCTGTACATTCCTAGTGAACATATGCTGTTGTGGGAAGTTGCAAAATGGCAAAATTCAATTTATGGTATAGTTACGTTTCTTGATTTGGGGGCACTCACTACAGAGGTCTGAAAGTGCAGACTCAGAACTAACACCACACACTTTGAGTGCATAGACATTATGTTAAGTGCCATTTGATGATACTGTAATATTTCCACTATGAAGAGGATGGGGAGAACTGGTACTGAAAGGACTGGAATGTTTAACTGTATGAACAGTAGTAACATTTGAACTGCTCTTTCGGGGTCAAATGGAAAAGAAATCCAGCCAGGAGATGATGGGGATAAGCCAGGGTTATCATTATTTAAGTTTGTTTTGGATTATCTTTTGCCTGTTCTGCTAAAATTGTTATGTTGTAGTTAAGCTTTTTTTTAAAAAAACTTACTTAGATTCAGTACTAGAGCATATCTCATTTGAGATACTATGGAGGTTACAGGATATCAACATATTTATTCTTGTTATCACACCACACTTTTAAAATCCATGTCTCTCTGTTTAATGTGTGCTCATTCGTACCAAGAATCGGTATACATGGCTTATATTTCCTTTTCATTGAAGGAGAAACCACCTTTTATTTTAGCTTTTTTTTTCACAATCCTGCATGTTCTGTGTACACACAGCTATGGCACTGGGACTTGATTGCTTAACAGACTGTAAAGCCAGGGCACTGGCATGACTAATCAAATATTGAGGAAATATTTTTCCCAGTAATTTCTTTCTCTGTCATGGTGACTCTATCTTCTTGGGGACAGGAACTAAGAAGCAATCCCTATGGCATAACTCCTATAAATGTCCATTCAGAGAGGAGTTAATATTTGTTGTGACTGGACTACAGATATTCTGGAATCAGCTCCCTGCGACAGTTGCTGTATGCTTTGTGCACTTCCTGTCTTGTTTTTGCTATCATATTTTCAGTTAGAAGCCTTCATATTACAGCTTGGTCACTGTGTCATGAGCTCTCTGAATTTTGATCGTTCAACACAGGGACTCCCGGAACTCAGAATAGAGTTGGATCCAATTGTCAAGATATATTATACCCAAAGTCAACAGAGAGAAATTCACAAGGGTAAGAAGCACATGCACAAAGCCAGGGGAAGCCAAGTACTGCCAAGACTTCATTCCCATCAGATTCACACTCAATCTTTATGGCAGACTATGTGAAGTGTTGCCAACTCAAGAAGTTTGGCAGAGATTTGGAGCCTAGAGATCTAACTGGAGCTGGTATCAAAATCTCAGATCCCCATATAGAAAGTATCAGTTCAAATGAAGCTATTCTTTTTGCCAGCTTAGCCATGGAGATATTGCCAGTTCTGGCAATGGTGGAAGCCCTCATGAAATGGGAGTTCAAGACACCAATCAAGGACAGACTTTGTAAAGACACTTTCAAAAAGATAACTGTTGGCCAGTGTTAACCTTGATCTGTACAACTGTGTATAATATACAACATTTCCATCTTGTTTCCCAGAGAGAGTGGGATAATATGGGTTGCACTTCTCAGACACTTCTCCCATGGGTGGCATTGTTATGACATATGTCAGGCGCTATGCCACCCTTCAGTTCTGGACATAATCTAGCTCATTTGTGTGAACTGTGTCATGACACTGTCCAGCCTCTTTCCAGCCCCTAGAGCATCCTAATTCAAGCCCAGTTCTTCTAAATTCTGGGGGTTTCCCATGTGGTATCTAAGCTTGTTTCTCTGCTCATAAATATCTGCATTCTTGTGAATACTGTATGTTGAGGATCAAAGCAACATGGCTGTACCACTGCCATGCTTCTGCCCTGCATTGTTAGAAGAGTAAGCACATCAGCAGCCAAGCAAAGCAGTTTTCCATCTTTAAGTCTTTCTCCTTACATGGGGCATACAGATCTACCTGCAGGTGTATGCATATCTACCTGCAGTTGTATATGTCAAAACTTAGTGTGTTTGACCCCTCTGTCTCTTTAATGGGAAAGAGAAGGAATAATAGTTAGAATGGAGATGCTTTTACAGAATAAAGAATTTACATTGATCTTAATCAAATAGGAGTTGAGTGTGAATTGTGAAAACTGGGCATGGCCACAGTCCATTCTCACTAGAATTCCTGTAGGTCAGCAGAGCTACCCTGAACTATACCAGTGAAATGCTACATACACTCAGCTTGTAAGACACTGGAGACAGGACATTCACCAAGGTATGATGGGAAAGAGAAAGTTGGCAGCAGATTGTAAATGCTAATGGACTTGTGGAAATCTGTCCTTTCTGATAGAAACAGTTGTTGGGGGTAAAGTACCTTGTTTCTGTCTTGAACTTGAGCTAAAAAGGATGTGATACTTGCAGGAGTAACAACTTTTTGGGACTCTGGAAAGCTACACCTGATGATGACTGAGTGCAAGCATGGTCAAAACTGGGCTGTTAATCGCCTCACTGGGTACTTACACTTGTCGTAGAAGAACCCAGCACCCACACCCACACCCACACCCAGCACCCAGCGGTTGTCTGTGAGGAATACCATATAATCTTGTAATTAAAGCCATTTTTCAGTTGAGAATCTTCTTTGAGCAGAGAGAAAGCAAACTCCAAAACCCAAATGAAAGAGAACATGCTGATACATCAGGAAAACCTAATTTATAAAACTAAACATACTTTCCATATATTTACATTTAATAGACTCACTGTAATTGCTTGTTGCATACTCTAGTAACACATTGTTGGATTCAAATCCAAATTTGAAGAGATATACTTTCCTTTTGTGCTTCTCTGTTTTGTTGCCTTGGGTCATACTCAACAAATTTTCAGCAAAATATTGTAGAATGAATAGTTTCTTCTTCACTGGCCTTCATTCTTCTTTCATGACAGGCATGACCACAGGTCTCTGTTTCAGTTTTGGTTAATAAAACCAAGCCCACCTCTCTCTTTTTCTGACTGTGTTTCCTCAGGCCATTACAGTAACAACCTGGAACACTGCGGTCATTTTTATAGGACTGACTGAAAGGTATCATTTGAGTCGTTAATGAAATCAACTTTGTCCAAGACATCCCACCACCATCATGGTGTCCTTACACTCAGGGTTTACTGCACTCTTTGGTTTCTACTCCCATCCTTCCATGTTTGGGGATGGATCAACAAAAAAAGGACTGGAGAAATCTTCACCACCACTGCTGCCTGTTTTGGAGGTACTTGTGCTTACATGTCATTGAGTTGTGTTGCCTGAAAGCAGAGCTGCATAGCATAGTGTGTACAAGTGGCTACTGATCAAAAGCAGCAGAAATGCCTCCAGCGGACACTCAGTCTCTGTGGTGTCCTAGCAACAATCATGTCACACATTTCCATAAAATTCTCTGAAATCTGAAGAAATATGCTCCAGTATTATATAATTTTAGTAATGCCAGCCCAGGCCAGCTGTATCCTTCTTATAGGATAAGGGATCATTATTTAAAGGGAAATAGTCCATTTAGCCTTGAGAAAGATGGTGATGAGAAAAATGAGAGACGCTGGAAGAGATCAGACTGTTGATCATGGAGGCTCTCAGAGTAGCTGGGCACCTTCTGTTTGAAGACCTATTGACACCCTCCAAATAACAACAATTTAAATTGAATAGGAAGGTGATATTGAACATGTTCTATTCTTATTCCTAGCTTTGTCTAAGGTAAAAGGGGTTCAGCAAGCCCAGGGCTAGAGGAAAGTACAGTCCCACTAGGCCCTTTGCAGGCTCATAACCCCAGAGTTCAAATTCAAAAACAACTCCCAGACTATAATTTTGTTTGTGTAAAATATTTTAGTCATTCACTTTGCGTGTTTGTGTGTATGCAGATGCATGCACATGCTATGTGGGCATGTGGAGGGCAGAGGGCAACTTGTAGGAGACTGTGCCGAGTGGGTCTGGGGATAGACCTTAAGTCTTCAGGCTTGGCAAGTGCACCTGCTGAACCATCACACTGGCCCTTGGCTTTCTCACTGGAATGTAGAGAGCATTGATTGATTTTTAAATGATATATTTAACTTGGAAAGCCTTACTTACTGTGTATTCTGTGGTCAGATATTGCTTGCTTGTTTTTGTGCTCCATTTTCTTTCTGTGTATCTCGCTGGGTCATGTTGCCACACTCATGAATGTTGAAACCTGACCTGGAATGAGTCTGCTGGGTGACTTAGAACAAAGAAAGGTTTTTTATCTGATTTGTTCAGTCATTACTATCTTCTTTTGTCTTTTAGAATGTGAAAGTTATGCAAAATTTATGCCTTCAAAATGCACTAGGAGATTTGTCTTCTCTCTGCTCTTGTCTTGATGACAGGCTATTTTATGTGTTTGACAATAGCCTCTCACCCCGACCTTCAAGTATCAGAAGCATTAGAATTCTGCCTTAGAATCCTGTTGCTTTTTCTCCTGTTTAGCCTTCTAGCAATTCTATTATCCTCCTCTCTTTACTTATTTGCCTCCAAAGTACAGTGTAAGCTTGATTACTCCGAGTCTTACAGGACTGGGGCAGTGTGCTGCACCATCCCCACTCCATCCTGTGTTTGTCACTGGGAGTTTCTATAAAACTGTCCTCACCTCAGAGGCAGATGGTCCAATGCAGCTCCCACCTTGAAAGAGGACACTTGTTTTTCCACATAGACCCATCTTTCTTCCTTTTCAGTGTTGCTCTCAGACCTTGCTAAATTCTTGCAGGACACACACCATTGGGTCCTGAGAGGTATAGACAGTGTGTGCTAACTTCTACTAGTATTTATGACTTTAGCCTAGTGCTTCCCCTGTTTATTAGGTCGGGTGATCTCATTATGCTGTCTCTTTCTGGTCCCTGAGGTGAGTTAGCTACTAGTCCCACACCAATGCTACATTTATGTCATATAGGTAAAGTTGCATTCATGGTTTCCTCTCTACAAAGAGATGTGTGTTCGCACATTGGGGCAGCTGCTTACTCTACAGTCAGTAAGGTGGAGGGGGGGGGTTAGGTCTGTATCCAATCACAATCCTGCCATTGTTTCACATCTGCTACTTGTAGGACACTACCTTGGACAGTGAACACCTGCAGAAATGACAGAGCATCACAGCATGGATTTCACCTACAGCAGGAAAATATGTAGTGTTAATAAAAGGAATGAAACACCCTTACTATCTTTTCCTCCGAACTCTGAATAGTTAGACCTGAATCCAATCAGCCAGTTTTCCCTACGTCTGTCCATGGACACTGTCTTGCTTCCCTCAGGGGTTCCTTGTCTGCCAGCACTTGTGTTGCTGTGTAGGGATGACAATGTAACAGTGTAGGCATTGGCATGTTCTGCCTGTACTTGTTCTGGCAGCCTGAGGTCTTGCAGATGGTGTTCCTGTCTCTAGCCATGACTCCCGGTGGCCAGAGACAGCCTGTAAAAGGACGTGGAGTCTCTGTACCCTCTTTTACTGAAAATTACCATTCTCATAGATGCTAACTTCTGGAAGGTCTTTTAGAAAAAGAGGAAAATGTGGGGTGATGGCTAAAGAGAGCATTGCTCGACACTGTCAGACAGTTCTGGGCTAATGCACTTCTTGGTTTGGGAAGAGGTTGAGAAGGCACCATTCCCCATTGAGCAGCATGTCTGAAGAAGAGAGGAGGAACAGGTGGCAGCTTTGAGGAAACTTGACTTGAAGAACACTCGGATTTACATGTCAGTCTGCTTCTGCTGCTCACTCTGAACTGAGCCCAGTGGAGTTGACATTAGGAAGTTATTCCCAATAGATGATTTTAAGACTACTCTAGTACAATGCTACACTAAAATCTTAATGGTAACAGTATTTCTATCTGATTATTACCCACATTCACCTGAAATAAGCATGGTTTTAATAATTGTGGTCAAGGTGACTCCATGCACTAGGCTCTTAGGGCCTAAATATACTTGCCTACAAATACAGATACTTAATACCAGCTTTTGGACTATTTTTTATCTTAATAATAAAATGTGCATTTGAAATCAGTTATAAAAACATTAAACATTTTAAAGTAAAGTGCAACATCTATAGAAGCTAAAGCTAAAATGCTTTTCTTTGAATAAGGAGACAAGCACTAGCAGAAATCTTAGCCCAAGATATGATATGCCAGTAGGGAAAAGGGGAGCAACCAGAATCCCTCTGTTAGGAGTTGAAGGAGGTGAATAATAGTGTGAGTTGCAGACACCAGATGGCTTCGAAGAGTGGATTGGCGCCAGGCGGTGGTGGCGCACGCCTTTAATCCCAGCACTCGGGAGGCAGAGGCAGGCGGATCGCTGTGAGTTCGAGGCTGGGCTGGACCGACAGCCTCGAAAACAATACAGAGAAACCCTGTCTCGTAAAAAAAAAAAAAGAGTGGATTGGCTTCCAATGAAATAGAGCTTTTTATCCCAATTAATATCTTTCTTGTTCTATAATTCTCTAGGTAGGACAAATCTGAAAAGTACAATATGAGTCTGTCAGTTTACACATCACCGCATGTGTTTACACTGCACCAGCGGGCTTTCAACTGTATAGAAAGCTAACCTGGTGATAGAAGTATGAGTTTGATAATTGGAATACTTAAACCAATGGTAAGTTGGAAGGAAGTGTACGAAAAAAATCCCCAACATACTTTGTTTCCATCAAGATGTGTGTTCATTTGGTAATGAGAGTTCCCTCATGTTCAACTGTTTTTAAGAGTTGATATTTTATATTCACAGCTATTCTTAACAAGCTTTGAAATTACATTATCACAGTAGATTGATTTTTATAACATTCATCTTCATTTTCATTTCTAACTCTGACCAACTGTTAGAACTTTTCTCCTGCAGAAAAATATTGACTATATGTTACATTTTCACCTTTTTTGTGTGTGTGTGTGTGTATGCTTACCTTTATGCTTTACTCCACATGCATGGAGGTGCCCATGAATGAGAGGGTAGTGGATTCCCTGATTCGGAGTTAAAGGTGATTGTGTGCCATCCAATTCAGGTGCAGGGAATGAGGTCCTTGGCAGGAGCAGCAAGTGCTTGAAGCTACCTAGGCATTTCTCCCCCTGTGGAGTCCATAAAAGCAGTACATGACTATAGTTCACTCACACTAAAACCCTAACATGTGTAACTCAAAGATTTGCCTCTGTCCTTGGCTTGCGTATTTAACGGGACTATGAGGAAGGACAATGTAAAAGTAATATGAAATTCACTGATAGTAACTGTGGAGTTAAAAAGATTTGCTGTGTTTAAAAACCTTTTGTGCTTTCATTTCTTCCACTTACATCATATTTCAGGTTGTGATGCTAAGCTATATCTCATTTCCATTTATTCCTGTGGAATGGAAAAAAGTTTGCACTGTATTTTGTATACTGTATTTGTATTTTGGAAGTGTTTTTTTGTGTGTGGGGGTGCTTACAATTAACAGATTACCTTGAATCTCAGAAGAAACTTTGGCAGTTAAAGGTCAAGGGGACTTTTAGATATGGAATGAATGCATTTTTTATTCTGAAATGAAAATGAGACCTTAGGGCTTAGAATAAACTGCTGTGGCTTAAATTGGTGTATTTGAATGCCTAGTTAATAAGGAGTAGGGTCATAATATTCACCATGGGCACATACTTGTGGGTGGGTCTATGAGGGTGTTTCCAGAAAGAAGGAGGCCGGGAAGACCTACAATGCAGTAGAATAGCACCATGACATAGACTGTGGTCCTTGACTGAATAAAAACTAAAGTGTGAGGTGAGCTGCAGCATTCACCTCCCTGCTTCCTGACTGTACAGGAAATGTGGCTAGCTGTTCACACTTTAGCCACCACGAGGCCTATGCCTTCAAAGTGTGAGCTGAAATAAAGCCTTCCTTCCTTAATTACTTTAGGTAATTCTTGGGTGTGTTGTCATAGCACTGAGAGTATCAATAGATTTTTAAGAAAATAATACCTGAAAATTCTTCAGTGGTGCATGTTGCACACTGAACCCACACATAACTGTTATTATTGCTCAATCTTAATTATTTTTACTGTTTATGTAGAGAGACGATGAATTATGCATATTTTTATACAACATAAATAGTGCTTTTGTAAGAAGCGTGTTTTATGCAAGTTAGTTTTAACAAAATAGATTTTTCTATGATTTATCATATTACTTAGTATCATAAATTCTGTCCCATTCTCAGTGACTGAACTTGTTATTTAATTTTCTTGGGCTGTACTTTATCCCAGTTGTGTTGGGTTTCTTTTGAAAAATTGATATTAAACAAGTCAACATAAAAAAAAACTTTAAAGAACGTAAGATAGTACGAGTTTTGCCTTCAGCAGTCATATATTTTGCAGAGAAAATCTGGTACAGAGGAAGAGAGTTATGAGGACAGAGTAGGGGAAAATAAACAAGAAGATCTCATGTTCATTCTTTTTGAGACAGTATCTTGCTACTTAGCTCAAACTGGCTTCAACGTAGGACTTTGCTCCCCTCTGATTTCTGGAGAGAGGGCTTAGATTATAGGTATACACTGTTATGTTCCCTAAGGCTTAGGTTCCTTGAGAATATGACTGTGATTTGAGAATTGAAGATTAAAAGTAGAACGAGTGCACCCAACCTGCTAGATGATGGCACAGTTTGTATTTCAGTAATTTGAAGGTCCAAACTGTCATAATAATACATTTCATATATATATATATACATTTCATATATGTAATATATATTCCACACATATTTATATGAAGTACAAGTAATATATATATATGTATATATATATATATAATGCTCCAGTTATATATAAACATTAATACAGTAGGCACCTATCCCACTCGGTAATCTGGAGTGGATGCATTCCAAGATCACCAGTGAGCTGTTTGTTTGTTTGTTTTTTAAATAATCTCACCATGTTACTTTGGCTGTCCCTGAATCTGCTATGTAAATCAGGCTAACCTCAAACTCAGAAATCCTCTCCTATTGCTTGCTGATTCTAAGTACATTAAAAGTCGAGGGGAAATATTCTCAGTCAGGCTTTTAAAATGGATTACTTTTACAGTGTAACTTTTTGTACCATGGAAAAAAGAACCAAGTTCAGTGATGGTGGTGAGTGTGTGTCTCTCTCAAAGGCTTGCGTCATCAGGCTGGTTTAGTTCTTCAACTTTGGACTGCACAAACCCTATGTATACTTTGCTTTGTACTATACCTGAATATACATATGTAATTACTTTTCTATTGTAAGTAAGCACTTATGCACATTGGCTGTGCCTTCGCAATTGAAGTGTGATAGCAAAATTAGCATGAATTTATTTTCCTTCACACTTTCTACAGAGTCTTAGTAGAGATATTAAAATCTTAACCTCTGATTATTGTTCTTTATTAAGCAAAAATGCTGTCAGCATTTTTTACGTAGGGGTATATTATGCCTTCTCTTTGATAAATCTGACGTATCAGCATCACTGCTTTTCCTGTCTGGGGCCACTCTTAAGTATCAAAAGGTTTACCAGAACCCAAGCAAGTTCTGTGATACCAGTCAGGCATATCCCAATGGCCACTAGGTGATTAGCCAGCAGCTTGCGTATACAATGTGATGCATTTCAGAACTAGATTATATCTCACTACTCAGAAAAGCACAGTTTATAACAGAAGCAGTTTATCCTGTGATTTTTCCATTTGATAGTTTCAGGTATGACTGATTGTAAGTAACTGAACTATGGCTGCCTGATGATTCAGGTGAGAGGGAGAGATTGCCAAGTCAATATCTTTCATTGAAGCATTTGCTTAGCATCAAATGTTTTTAGCTGTCCAGGGATAATCTTTGAGAGAGACACACACCCACCACCATCACTGCATTTGGTTCTTTTTTCCATGGTACAAAAGTCACACTGTAAAAGTAATCCATTTTAAAATGAAAGCCTGTCTGAGAATATTTCCCCTCTACTTTTAATGTATTTAGAATCAACTCTTGGGCCAGTGAGATAGTTCAGCCTATAGGTAGAACTGACTTCAGTCTCTAGAAACATCACTCAAGCACACTGGGACATGGGCTGTGATATTCATGTACCTCACCCTATATCATATGCATACAATAGTAAATACTGTTTATATTTTAAAAGTGTAAGCTTTCTATTTTACAAAGCTTGTTATCACTCTCATCATTTCCAGACAAATATTTTTATGTAAACACTGAAAAATTCTGATGTTGGAAATAAGTCCAACTGATTTTGAAAATGCCGACCTGTGGTGGTTTCTGCCTAGGCCTTTTGTTCAGTTCATTCAGCAGCTGAACATGAAGCAGCCATTTTCATTCTTCATCATCTGCTGTAATTGGCCCGTGATTGTGAACTTTCTTTCATTTTATTTATGCTTCTGCTTAAAAGCATGACACAGGAATGACAAAACAGGAACACTCACACTTGAGTTGGAAATGACAGACTCTTTTTTTTTTTAACATCATACAAAATGGAACTGACACCTTGAGGAACCGTCCTTTGTGGGGACCATTGCTTCCTTGATAGGAGGGCTACACGAGGAACTGAAGCTGGGCAGCAGCAACAAGGCTACAAGCTGCTTCTTCCTGCCAAGAGTTCCATGACTGGAAGGATGCAAGAGAGTCTACTTTGCTCAGTGTGTGGAGAGGCAACAGCATTGAAGCAAGAAGGAACAATATCTGTATTAAGTTTGTTGGTTTGTTCCTGTTGAATGTTTTAGTATTACCAAATGTAAAGCTCATGCTCACTTTTGAAACTTTATGGGAAATACCTAAAATAGGTAGGGAAAGGAACAAAATTTAAATAGCAAAAACAAGACAAAAGCAACCACACACAAACACACACACACACACACACACACACACACACACAGCTGTCACATACCTGTGGATGTAGTTTCTTAAATTATATGGATGTAACTTATTAAAGTACATCCCCCTGCCTTTATACATTTACACATGTCTCACTATTTTGTCAATGTTGGCCTAGAATTCGTATGTAGCCCAGGCTATTCTTCAACTCATGATCCTTTCTCTGAACCTCCTAAGTGCTAGGAATAGCAGCATGTGCCACCATGACCAATGTATACAAGTATACAACATTCACAATGCATAGTAACTCTGCCTTCTCCACTCCTGTCCCTCTAGTGACCCATTTCCACCATTCTTGGCCACTGAAAATTGCTAAACCTGTAGTTAGTCATTCTCCAAAATACTTTCTCTACAGAATCAATCATAAAACCTAACATGCAGCCAAAACTGACTTTCATATAATGCCTTTGTGCTTTTTTGTTCTGTTGAATGTATCAACAATTTGTGCATATTTGATTCTGAATAGTATTTTATTGTGTGGATTACTTTTTGTTATTCAATAATCATTGGACCATACTTGAATTTTTGTTTCTACATTTAGGCTATTGTGAATAAAGTTGTTTTAAAAGCAACTATGCCATTTCTATGTAGATATAAAATTTCATTTTCTTGGGTAACTATATCTAAAAGTGGGAATTCAAGGCTGTGTAGTTAATATATACTAACTTTAAATAACAGTAATCTGAAAATAAAACCCAAACTCCTTGTAACCTATCTTCCAAACAGGCTAAATTACTCTTCCTGTTTCATTTCCTCACAAGTATTTTTCTTTGGCTGTGCTTGTTTTCAGTTGGCTTCTCTGATATGGACTTTGACATCTCATTGAGTCAATTGATGCTGATGATGAGATGGTCTCTGTGTGTGCGCAGTACTGCTGTATTTTCTGCAGTGTTGGGTGTGTTCAAATCCACTGCCCTTTCAGAGTAGGAGGTTCTGGTCTTTTGGTCTCCAACTGTAAGCATCTTTATGTGTTTGTATACATGAGTTTATTGGACATGTGACTTAAAAGCATTTTCAATTTTATTACTCATCTTTTCATTTTCTTAGCATTATGTTTCAAGACTCAGCATATTTAATTTTGATAAAGTCTAAACTATTTGGTTTTTCTTTTATTATCATATTCTTAATGTCGTGGACATATATTCTATGTCACCAAACACAGTATCACCAGGATTCCCCCCTAACACCTTCATGCCTTGTTTAATCCCAGAGATATTTGTACTTTTCTGTTCTATGTTGAAATCTTTGATCTGTTTTTGAGTTAATTTTTGTAAGAGTTGTGATTTATGTGTCTTAATTTTCTTTGCCTGGAATATCCTGTTGTTAATATACTATTATTTCCTCATTTTTATGCTTTTTTAAAAAAATCCTATTTTTTGAAATACGATTACATCATTACTCCCTTCCCTTTACTCCTTCGAAACTCTTCTGTGTATTCTCCTTGCTCTCTTTTTCATTAACTGCTATTACTTACATATATTTGTGTGCTTGTGTTTATTCTAAATACATACCTTCCTTCAAATTTTAAATACTGTAGGTATGTTTATATAGGTCTAAACTGAGCTAAACACTGCCCAAAGGACTTCTTGTCAACCATGTTGGATTTCTTTATTCTTCAAATAGTATAAAAGGCAAGTATTCATGTGAAGCTGAGTACAGCATAGTCCATTTTCCATAAAGTTCTGCCCTTCCTCCAGCTCCCATCCCAGCAGTAAAGTCGGAGAGAGACTGTTTGCTTCTTATGAAGTCTGAGTATTATAGCATAGGAAGATTCCCAGACTATGTCTTCCCATGCCTATCAAAAGCAGTTATTTTTTTTTGAAGTCAGGGTACCTGTTTTTCAAAGCAAATCTCACCCAGTAATGCAGTCAAAGCAGATAAAAAGTAGAGCTACTCAGGTTGAACTGAACTCTGCAGAGATACTTGAAATCCTTGTATCATGACCACAATGACGAGAAACGGCCTAAGAGAGATTATGTAACTTGCCGGAGGTTGCACAACAAATTGGTGCAGAAGCAAAAATAGAGTCTCCATCTTCTGATTCTTAGGATGGGCTCCCAGTGACCATCTCTTCAGATCCCTTTCAAGCTGGATTACATGTTTCTATGGGAACTGTGTTTTCATTTCTTTTGTATGCTATAGTGAGAAATGTGCCTGGACTTTATCTGAGCTTCAATATTTGATTTGAGGGGAAGATATCTCAAAGCCCTTTCCCCAAATGAGAAACCCTCAGAAATTCTGCCTCCACTTCCAGCATTTTATTTTATGTTATTCTTGGAATGCAGGCAGAAACATTGGCAGGCAGGCGAGACAAAGATGCACTGAAAACTTTGGTGTAGGACCACACTGTTCCAGCTGTTTCCCTATAGTGATACGGGCATCTGTTGAGATGCTTCAGGGCTTCATATGTTTGCTTTTATCTTGGAGTAAAATGTGTATTGCATCTCTTTGTAGACAGAAGGCCATTCTGAGAGGAGGTTAAGTTGTTCAAGCTTGTTGATTTTCTAATTCTGTCAGAGTGTGAATCAAACACTCCATGAAACAAAACAAAACATAACAAAACAAACAAACAAATAAATGAAGAAGCAAATACAGCAGCAACAACAATTCCAAACACGAATTGCATGGGTTTTACTCAAATACCATTGCCAACATGAGTGTCACAGTGTTTTTTTCTTTCCCGCCTCTGACTGTCACAGAGCAGGGGCTCTGTGTGATAGTATTTATGGTGCACTCTGAGTAGTACCCAAAAAGGGGCAAGTCACACTGAAGATCCTTTCCAGGAAAAGGGTTTGAATGCTGTATATGAGTGTCTGGTCAGCTCTCTCTTCTTACTGTCACACCATTAAGAGGTGGGAGGAGCTAATCTTTCATAAAGACTAGAATGTCTCTCCCTGAAAACCAATTTATTAGCTGGGCAATGAAGGCACATTATTTTAATCCTAGCATTCTGGAGGCAGAGGCAGGCAGATCACTGAGAGCAATGCCAGTTTGGTCTACAGAATGAGTTCCTGACTGACCACTGCTACCTAGAAAAAACCCTATCCTAAATAACAACAAGAAAAAAAAGGAAAAGAAAAGCATTTTATTATGTGTGATTACTTACTTCCTGTTTGCCTGATTTCCCTTAGATCTTTGACATTTTCATACATGCATATAATCTATTCTACCTTCTCCTTAAACTTTTGTGTCCATCCCATTCCAATCAACCTCCCTCCTTACTGTTTCCCCTTAGTCATAACCTTTGCTTTTGTTATATGACCTGCTTAATCTAAACTGATCCATCTGTGTGATCACTGGATAAGGACTGTACACTGGAGCATGGTAGGGTCACTATTGCGTATCCAACTGAAGAAAGACCATTTAGTTCCCTTTAGTCTGAGTCTATCCATAGGAAACAGTTCAGCCATAAGCAGGACTTCTGAGTCCCTTCTCTATCCTTGCCTGGCTGTGGATGAATCCAGTCTTGAGCAGACCCAGTGAAGTCCTCTGATTTGATTGTTACTGACTCCTTTGCTGATGACTCAGCCGCCTTTGGTACGTTATCTTGTTCCACTTCATTTCTGCTTCACTGTGAATGTGGCAGGTATTTCTTTGTTTTTTTTACGGGGGGGGTAGAGTGTGAGGGTTTGGCAGTTAGCTTCCTCGAACCCCTAGCATCCATCTTATTTTTAGCAACCTCAGTTGGGCACCATTTAAGAACACATTTAAGTCACCCACACTGACAGTAATGGGGATACATTTCTCTGGGCAGATGAGTGGTATTAGCTCTTCTGATCGGATCTTATGCTAAAAATATAAGCACCATGGCACTGAGTAAAAACAAATGGTTTGACAGCAACTTGAGGATTGCCCCAGTGGGCTGTGGATGCTCACTGTTCATATTGTCTGGTTTTCACACACAAGCAAAAAAAAAAAAGCCGTCAAGCTTTGAATTCAAATAATCATACTTCTGTAGCCAAAGCCCACAGGTTGGTTAGGACTTTGGGCAGAAGAGACTATCCCTGCCAGGGTATTATAATTTTTAATAGGGAAAAATAATGTCTTTGTTTTTTGAAACAGAAATTTTGGCAGAAGTGAGTCAGCACTTGCAAAACAGTTTACTTGAGCCTTAGCCAAAGTTCTCCAGTGAGGAGCTCCCCACACAGCTGAGTGTCCCCTGTTGGGATGCCATTTGTTTTCTGTGGTAGGGACCTCCATGGCACTTTGCTGTTTACCATGCGCAGTATGACTGCTCCAGCTCCCAGGAACTCTTTTTGAAGGAAAACAGATGAGAGAGAGAGAGAGAGAGAGAGAGAGAGAGAGAGAGAGAGAGAGAGCTATTGCTCATAGATAGTTCTGCTGCATTCTTTTTCAGGATCTCAAATGCCCTAGTTGTATTGAATGTCACTGTCAAGGTAGTTTCTTATTAACAGCGAGTGGCTACAAATACACCATGTATTGGATTAGTGTCAGGAGCTGTACACAAAGATCACTAGTCCTGGTTTGCTCACCTCGAGGAGCAACCACAAATTTCACTGTGCAGTCAAGGCAACATAAATGTGTATGAGTTAGGTCCTATGGCCAGGCAGCTTCGATCTCAGACAATACCCTTGTCAGGTTTTCTGATTAGGTGTTTTGTGTGTGTGTCTTTTTCATGTGTGTGTTCTTTCTTTGCAGTCTTGAGCAAATTGGAGATAGACATCTGGAGGCCAAGGTTTAAATAGACTTTGGATAAAAAATGTAAAACATGCAGCTGTTTGTTCGATGCCCTCTTAAACTCATTAAGAACATAGCCAGGGGCCAGATGCTACTAGGATCCTTTCATGAAACTATTCTGAATGTAAAAAATAGCAGCCATCACCGTGCCTCCGACAGGCTCTTATTAAATGGGCTGGTGATGAGGACGACAGTCAATGATGGTGATGATGATTGCCCTTTGACTTCCTGTCACCAAGTTCAATGACAAAATGTGCAAGTAGACAATTCCATCTTGATGAAGGGTATCTGTACCCAGGGAACTTGGAAGAGTGTTCAAAGCCCTGTGTCCTTATTCTGAATTCCTCAAATCATCCATTCAGCTTCATGAGCTCCTGGGCTCTTTGTAAATGTCTGTGAGAGGTGGAGGCTGGCCTAAGAAATCACGGCTACTTTATTCTCTCTTAAATTGATAGCACAGGGATTTCTTTCCCTTTTTGGAGAATAGGTCTACAAATTTTCTGTTGGGCAGAATTATATGGAGCATAGGTGTTGCTTCAATGGGTCTTGATGCTGGCTGCACATTGCACTCATCTTAAGAGCTTAGGAAGAAAAGAAGGAAGAAGGAAGAAGAACAGACCCTATGCCCTAGGCCTACCTGAACTGCCCCCAGTTCTTTACTAAAATGTGATGTAATGACCATGGGCCTTTTGGAAATTTTCTTTCTCATGCTCTGTAGGTCATTTTGAAGGGCTGTCAAGGCTGAGAACAACCTGTTGTAGCTTTTATTGACCCTCCTAGACCCATTTTTCCAGAAGACCTCTACTCAAAATTTGGGTAGACTTCTCATTCAGGAACCTGAAATCCTTGGAAGAAATTGTGATGATATGTCTTTTAAAAGCAGGAACAATGTGTTTTGTCTTTTCTTGTGTGCTCTGAGATTCTTCTATTGTGCCTTGTGCAAGCATTTGGTTGTCATAATATTTTAAATGTATAATGATAATTTGTTGTTAGGTATATATCTCGTAGTCTATCCTTGGAGTATAGTTTTCCCTTTCTGTATTTTATGTGTCCTTGTTACCCTTGCAATTTATCTATTAAGAAATTGGTCAAATATAATTATTCATCTTCTTGTTTTTAAGTCTAAAACTTGAAGAAAACTCAATACTAACATCATTTCTGCCACTTCTTTCATTAAGCCCATATACCTGGGACCTGAGCTTGAACTATGACTATGTGATGGAAGGAGAGAAGCAGCTCTAAAAGTTGTCCTCTGACCTCCACACTTGCCCTTGGGCAAGTGTGCATCCTACCCCTGCCCCATACATAGAGAATAAATAAAACTTTAGAAAGAAAACCCAAATCTGTAGTATATAATGATATCTGTCCCTTGTTTTTCTATTTAAACAGAAGTTTACTGATCCTCCTGCCCTGTCACCTGTGTCCTGGGATCACAGGCATGCATATCCTTGTTTGTACAATGCTGGGATTTAGTCCAGGGCTTTATTCACACTCCAAGAGCTCTACCCACTAAATATATCCCCAGCTTCCAGTACTTGAGCTTCTTAAAAGGGGTATTTAAATACCAAATGTTAGAAGACCACAATTTCAATGAAAATTGAGCTTCTTGAAAACTGTGTTCTTGAAATTTTGTTACATTTTCCTACAGACTGAAGGCTCTTTCATCTGGACCGAGGTTTCAGAACCTGCAAGAAATTATTTGGACCTGATACACTACCAGCTCTCTTATTTTTAATTAGAATATCTTCAACCCTTCATGTATTCTTAATTATAACAAACTTAACCCTCTTTTCAGTTATAGCATTGAGAGTGGAAATATCTGTAGAGCCCTGAATATAAAGACTCATGTGTGTGTGTGTGTGTGTGTGTGTATGCGTGTGTGTGTGTGTGTGTGTGTGTGTGTGTGTGTGTTTACTTCCCCCAACTCTGTAGGAGTCAGTGTCTGTCTCTCTGTTTGAATCTATGCCTGTCTCTGTCTCATCATTTAGTAGAAAATACTATGCAGTACAGTCCTGGACCACTAGAGGCATAATTTACCCAGGGAATTCCTTTGCTTACCTGTTGCTGACTTTATAGAAAAACATAAGTCAAACTTATTTTGAAGGGGAAGTCTAGCACCTAACTGAGTATATTAGGATAAAAAATTATGCATTCTACTTAGATTTTGCTTCTTCTTGGGTTATTACAAAAAATAGTTGCAGATTCCCTCCTAACATTTCATATCTGGTTTATGAATCTATAGTAATAAAAAACACAATCCTCAATGTGTAGAATGTTTGCTTTTAATTTTATTTTTTATTTTTCTGTGGTGTGTATGCTTGCCTGTCTGTATATGTACTACATGTATGTAGTTCCTACAGAGACCAGAGGAGTTCACCAGATGCACTGGTATTGAAGTTATTGGCATTTTTTGAGCTTCCTTATGTGGATACAACAAAAAGTACAGAGTTCTTCTGCAGGAGCTGTGAGAGCTCTTTACCACTGAGCCATCTTTCCAGGCCCAAGATATAGATTTACTTACTGATTTTTCTAAATGGTTAGTTGAATGGCAACTTGAGCAGGTGATTCTGATAAAGATTCAGGGTTGGATATAAAATTTCTGAACCCTGTGACTGGACAGCCATCTGTATAACTTAGTTTTTTGTTTAACTTTGTTTATGGAATAACCAATAAGTGCATATCATGTGTTATTTAAGTTTACTCAGTATAAGAATGGGAAGGGAATGCTTCTGCCTCTGTCTCTCCCTGCCTCTTGAAGATATATGTTCCCTTACTTCCCACAGTAACCACTTTCTTCATTTCATATTCACCATCAGAATCCTTCCTGCTAGGAACCTACATGCTTCTCTTTCAGGTTTACTGTGAAGGACACACAGTACCCTTGCAGTTCAAATGGAAAACTATTCAGGTAGCTTCTTTGAATTGCCAGCCATTCCTTTTTGTGCAATTTTCCTGATTCTAAATTAAAAATTAGTTGCAACTTGTATTAACATGAAAGTGTCCAAAAATATTTTAAGTTATGAAGGTCATGCTGTTTCCTTTTATAGGTCTCTATTTTCTATCATGGAATTTACCTAAAATCTTGAACTATTTTGTAGACCATAAAAGTGAAATACTATGGAATGATGCTATAATTTGAATATAGTTTGTCTCTTCCAAAACTCATGTTGAGATTTATTCTTCATCGTGAATGCAGATTAAGAAGTATGGACAAGTGGGATCTTTATAACATGGCAAGGAAGTAGCAACTCCTGTGAATGTTTAAGTTATTAAAAGGATTAACCTAAGGGTTTTTGTTGGATAGTGGTGTACTTTTGCATTTTCCCCTTGCACCCTAATCTTTCCACTCCCTCTCTGTGATGGATTGAAAGAAAATGCCCCCCAAAGGAAGTAGCACTATTAGGAGGTGTGTCTTAGTTGGAGTAGGGGTGGTCTTGTTGGAGGAAGTGTGTGAATTTGGAGGCGGGCTTTGAGGTCTCATACATTTCAGGATACTGCCCAGGATGACAGTTCACTTCTTGTTGCCTCCAAAATGTAGTACTCTCAGCTACTTCTCCAAGACCCTGTCTGCCTACACACCACTATGTCTAAACACAACTATAATGGACTAAACCACTAAACTATAAATGAGCCCCAATTAAATGTTTTCCTTTTTAAGAGTTGCTGTGGTCAGCAATGGAAACCCTAACTAAGATACTCTGGGATTGTCTTCTTCATCCTAAACACACAGAAACTGAACCATGTGATTATGGGAAATAATTCTGAAAACTATAAGCCCAAATAATTCTTTTTCCTTTTGTAAGTTAATTATTATCTCAGGTTTTCATTGCAATAACATAGAACTGACCCAGTTACTAAGTAGCAATGAAAATCTAGGTTTCAGAAATAGAATAGAGACAAGATAAAGCAAAACAAACCCAAGAAAGAGTATAAGCTTAGCCGGGCGGTGGTGGCACATGCCTTTAATCCCAGCACTCGGGAGGCAGAGGCAGGCAGATCTCTGGAGGCTGGACCTATAGCCTCCAAAACAATACAGAGAAACCCTGTCTCGTAAAAACCAAAAAAAAAAGACTATAAGCTTGGTTTACATTGTGTTACAGTGATTCTTTATTCCTTCTAATTTATTAACTCATTCATTAATTTTTATTTAGCATGTGTTTATGGTGTGTATGTGAGTGAGTGTGTGTGTGTGTGTGTGTGCATGTGTGTGCCTGTTCACACAGGCACACACATGCTCACATCCCCTGGCATAGATGTAGAAATCTGAAGACAGCCTGCAACTTGATGGAGTAGATTTTTGTACTCCCACCATGTAGGTACTAGAGATTGATCTCAGGTCATCAGGCATAGAATCAAGAATACTTACTAGCTGAACCATTTCACAGGCTCTTAGCTGATTGTTTTAAAACTTAAAATGAATGATTGACAGCTCCTTTACATCTGGCATTTGTTTTAGTTATACATCTGTATGCGTTTAGGCAATGTGTGTACAAAGTAGTTGTTAAATCATGAAACACATCTAAGTATGACCCTTAAAAAGCCCAACTGAGTGAATGTGTGGAGAAAAAGACATTGCTTTTCTCTCTTTAACTTTGATGAGTTGGAATAAGCACTTGACTTCCAGATACTCCTTTTTATCATAGTAAGAGTACAGTCAGGGGTACACCCTAAGATTTCCCATCCAGAAGAGATGAAATTGGGCATGGCTCTGGATTACTAATGTTGCATTCCACATGAAGCTTAGCATTTATTGCTGACAGTCTGCAGCCGAGAACTAGGATACAAACATATTGCAGCAGTGAACAATGCTTACCATCCATGATTAAGCCACAAGCATAATTACCATTGAGAAAGTACTTGGTATTTGAAAGTTCTTTGCCGTGAACCTTTGAGCACAGAATCTGCAGTTGGGAACTCACATCCGATGTCTTGTTTGCAGAAAGATGTACAGAGCAGTTCTCACAACAAATCCAGTGAGAAAGGATGAGTTTGGGTATTCGGATTACTCTGGATATATATTTTAAGTAGGATTGATGTGGCTAAGAAGTGAGCTGTACAGATGATTTATTTTCTCCAAAAGAGCCATTTGCAGAAGGCTAGTGTGAAGAAAAGCAATATAACATGGGATGAATCAAGCAGTGCGGCACTTCATTGTGATTTGCTGGAAGTAACAGGTCAAACATACAAAATTTAAGAATATGACAGGAGTCTAGGTGCTACACAAATAAATTTTCTCCTTTAAACATGCTAATGTCTTTGCATACATTTATTTATTATGACATCTACTCACCTTTCGGGTTATTAAACTTTCCGGTTGAAATGGAAGCTGCCTCTACATTTTGAAAGTGATTGCCAAAGAGATACCTGGGGCACGGGATATTTTTGCATCCATTTTTCTAATCAGACCAAGGAAAAAATCATTATCATAGATTCACAGATGTGGGGCAGCAGAGGCATAGTATATGCGTCACACAGTAAATTAGTGGCCCAAAGAAAATGGGACTTCTGACTCCTATTTCCAGATTTTAACTATGCTCATTTTCAACGTGGCTGAGCAGTACTTCCATGAGCGGGTTTAAGCAGGTGAGTGCATTTATTTCTCTTTGAAAGCCACAAGTGATCCTCCTTTACACCCCAAGCCCCCTTCAGAGGAAGGGCTGAGAGTGGAAAAAAGATATGGTGATAAAGCCACCTTCTAGCTACTTGGTTTTGAGTATTGTTGTATTTGATTCATACAACAAGGGCATCTGCTCCACTATGTTCATAGCAGCATTATTTGTAATAGCCAGAACCTGGAAGCAACCTAGATGCCCCTCAACTGAGCAGTGGATAGAGAAAATGTGGTACATTTACACAATGGAGTATTACTCAGCAGAAAAAAACAATGCAATCTTGAAATTCGCAGGTAAATGGATAGCACTGGAAGAAACCATCCTGAGTGAGGTAACCCAGTCACAAAAAGACAAACATGGTATGTACTCACTCACATATGGATTTTAAACATGGATCAGGAGAGTGCCAGTCTGCACTTCCACTGACAGAGAGTCTGGGAAACAGGAAAGAACCTAAAAGATATACATGGTACCCAAGAGAAGACAAATGAGGCAAGATCCTCTGAAAAGATGGGGAACATGGCAAGGGGTGGGGGGAGGGGGACCTGGGAAATAGAGAGGGGGAGAAGTGGAAGAGAGAGTAGGACATGGAGGAACAGGAAGGTCGACTGGGGGGGTAGGATAGGGGGAAGAGGGGATCATAGGTTAGAAGACAGATCAGGAGATCAGGCACCATTGTGACCTCTAGTGATCTAAAGGGATGACACCAATTGGCAAGCTAAGCAATAGTGTAGAGACCACCTCGAATGCCCATTCCTGATAGTGAACTTGATGTCTATAACCATCCTGGAGCCTTCATCCAGTGACTGATGGAAGCAGAGGCAAACACCCACAGTTAAATACTGAACAGAACTCAAGGAACCCAGCGACAGAGAGAGAGGAGCAAAGAGCAAATTGGCAAAGAATGGGCTGGCAAAACCAGCAGAGACAGCTGATCTGAACAGGGGAGAGCTCTTGGACCCCAGACCGACAGCTGGGAGGCCAGCATGGGACCGATCCTGACCGCCCTGAATGTGAGAGTCAATGAGGAGGCCTGGGCTACCTATGGGGTCCTGAGCAGTGGATCAGTGTTTATCCCTGGAATACTAACAGACATCATTTGTCCATAACAAAAGGAGGGTTGTTCTCTCTGCCTGGACTCTTAGGGAAGTGCCTGGACCCTACCCTGAATGAAATGATAGACTCTAGATATCCCCTATGCTGAAGGAATTGGCAATAGGGTGGGAGGATGGGGGGGATGGTTGGGGGGTGCGGGAGGAGGGGAGGGAGAGGGAACTGGGATTGACATGTAAAACAAGCTATTTAAAATAAAAAATGTTAAGAAAAAGAATGTGCTATTTCTTTTGGCCTCTTGCTGCTCATAAATCTTCATCATAGTATTGAGAAATATACTCATTTTATCATAAATTTAGCCTCCTTTAGTATTTTCATAGCCATCTCACTCCCAGTCCCCAGGGAGTGGTTGATATTAGAATCTAACCCTATTTGTTTTCTTAAGGATCTAAAGGATTTGTCCCAGCATTTCACTGCATGAGCAAGTGCCAGAAGCTTGCTTCATACATGACATGTAAAGGCATTTTTAACCTATTACTGCCATCCAAGTGTGTGTTATTGATGATTTCAAAGTCATTGATTCAGCCCATCTTTTGCTTAAGATATAGATTCTGGATTCAAGGTCCCCGAATAAAAAATTATCTCCACTGAAGAAGACTCTTCAGCCTGTTGCTTCACAGTCTTTAAATGGTAGATCAATACTAGAGGTGTAGCCCATTGGGAGAGCATGCTGTGCCCACAAAAGCCATTAACTCCAAAATATAGGTCAGAGTGTCATTTGAGAATGAATTTGTGTTGTTCTCCTGTAATAGTAGCATCTGGGAAGCAGAGATAGGAGGATTGTGTATCATTGGGCAACCAGAACTACATAGCCCGTTCCAGTAAGGCGTAGAATACCCAGCCATACTGCTTAGGGAAACAATATTAAAGGTCTTGTTGAGATCTAAATTATGATGCAAAAACAAGAGACACTAGGCATTAATTGGGAAGACCTTATCCAGGAAAGCCCCCATTGCTCTGTTCAGCATGTATCATCAGTAGTGCCATGTTATATCTAATCCGAACAATTTAGGGGCTTGTTCTCTAGTGAAGACCCTGGAATATCTTACTCTTCGCTTTGTTCCTATGGTATGTTATATATGATTTAGTATAAATCCCTCTAACCCTTATTGAGTCAACTACATGCCTTCATGTTGGAACAATGTAGTGATAGACAAGAGCATCAATATTTGAAAATTTGGTTATGAACAAAGATAGCTAGAGAATCTACCCTTCTGCAAGGTATTGAGACTCTGAAATCTCATAGAAGTGGAAACATATAGAAATCTTCATGAAACCTCTTAAGAGAAGGAATCTACATGGTTTCCAAAACACAGCCCCTAGTATCAAAATAAATCAGCTCATTAGCACATCCCTTTAAACCACTGTACTTCCTAAGTGACCTAGCTACCTAGCAGAGAGCATGGCAGGAATCACACATGGGCTTCCCAGAAGCCAGAGGCTCTGGTATCACAAGTAATGCCAATTAAGCCGCCGACTGGACTTCCCACTGGGAGAGAGCCTTCACATCTTTGTGGTCATAATGAAGAAGAATCATTTGAGTAACTTATTTTTTCTTTTTCTTCTCTTTTAACAAGAGGATATGAAATTAAAGAAGTTCCTGGAGGAGCTGTAGAGGTTTTAATAATATGTATGTAATTCAGTGCACTCACAAACCTCATACATATCTGCCTGATTGGAGATTAAAGCACAAAATCCTGTGTCCTAAGAAGCTTCTCATTTGAATAAGTAGCACACCATTTTCCCTTTCTGCCCGTTTCTCTTCTCTGGAGTCCTTCTTGGCAATTTCTGAAGGAACTTTACCCATGTGTCTGAGATGCCTTATATATGTCTTGTAGGAAGACATCAAAATAAAAAAGTGCCTGCTACCTGTTTTCATTTAAATACAATTTCGAGTCTGGAAACCACAACTGAAGAATAGACCAGGATGTACATCTCAGACAGTGCTGATTCCTCCAGAGAGCCAGAGATTTTGCTTGCCTTCTCTCCCTCCCTGCCTAGCCTAAAGTTTAGCATATGAGTGCTTCGAGAATTCTTTCAGAGGCCCTATTATTTAAGCTCTATTAGTAGCATGAGTTTTTCTAAAAGATTTAAACTTCAGTAAATTTGACAATAACACATTCTGTCCCACCCCAACCATAGTGGGATGGTAGACCCTAGAGATATAAAATGAACGAATGATGAACAAATGATTGACTAAATAAATAAATATTTACAAAGTTTCTGATACTTGATAATAGGGTGCAGATCATAAATGCTTTTTGAGAACTGTGTTCTGGAATTTCTAGAGGCTTTGACTAAAATGATAGGTGGGAAAAGTGACCCCCTTCCTTCCCTTCGTTAATTCCTTCTCTCCCACCTCTGGCTAGGGACCACCTACTGCCTCTTAGCCAACTCTCTGCTCTCAGGAAAGGCAATGCCACTAGTCTTCATCTGAATGTACTTCACTGTGTTATCCTCTCCAAAGGGGAGCAGAAATAGGTGAGGGATTGTGCAGTTTGGGGACCAGTGGTGTCTACTTGCATGTCTGCCATGACCCAGGCTGAAAATAAATGCCTCTACACTATCTGAGTCACCTGGGAATCATGATATCTTAGGTGTCTCTAGATATCCCCCGGTTTCTGACATTGTAGCAGGACAGAGCGTACTCCTCAGTTTTGGGGAATGAACACAATTCAGGATGGAATGGTATGCCAAACATACCAGAACTCCACTGAGGAGATCAGAACATAAGTAGAGCTTATTTGTAGAAACTTTTCAATCATTCTTCAGTGGCAGAGATTACTTGTCATATATCCATTTATCATTTGGTACTAATATTATATACACCTCATGTTAGGATGTGATGTGCAGCACTTCAGTGTTGGTTCTCTACTTCTCATGAACATGTATTTAGCAGCCACAAATAATATCATATATATTTATGCATATGTGTATGAATACATATTTGTGTATATGTTTGTCTGCAAACACATATAAACATTTAGGAGAAACATAAGCAGTTAACTTGTCATTATAGCTGTCAGGTTTCACAGTGGAGTAAAGCTATTGATAACTATTATCTGCAGCAACCAGCCATCACCTTCTAATATTATGAAAGCTAGACTAGACATCACCAAGGAAGTTTCCAGGTAGTACCAGCCTGGTTTTTCCATATCATGTGATCAAAGTGTATGGTGTCATCAGCAATAAGGTCTTACCATCAAATTCTTATGAGTGAACAAGAACAATGATGACTTAGAGTTTCTATTGGTGTGACAAAACGCCATGAACAAAAAAAAACAAGTTAGAGAGGAAAGGGTTTATTTGGCTTTCACTTAAACATTGCTGTTCAATCATCAAAGGAAGTCAGGACAGGAACTCAAACAGGGCAAGATCCAAGAAGCAGGAGTTGACAGAATAGAGCTGCTTACTGGCTTGCTTCCCATGGCTTGCTCTACCTATCTTCTTATAGAATCCAGGACCAAGAGCCCCAGGGATGGCACCACCTACCATGGGCTGGGCCCTCCCCCACTGAACACTAAATGATAATATGCCTTACAGCTGGATCTCAGGGGAGCATTTCCTCAGCTGAGACTTCTTCTTCTCTGATGACTAGCTTGTTTCAAGTTGATACACAAAACCAGTACAAATGGCAATAGTCTGTATTGCTTTTTTGTGGGGGGAGGCATGTGACCCTCTGCCCAACAACTTTATGGATTCTATTCCACATTTGACAGTGGGTTTTTTTTTGATTGGTAACCTATAGCTTCTGGGAGGAACATTACCCCTTTGTATAGGGAAACTCCAATTTAACTCTATTTTAAAAGTACAGGATGCTTATAAAACCGGTTTCCATATGACATTATAAAAAATCCTTTGTGGCAGTCATTCCTTTTCAATCTTTGTCCAGCCCACTGATCCCCTGCACGATTATGCCTCTACCCCCAATATGCCTTCCTCCTGCTACTTACCACCTATGTTCTACCATCTCCCACCTTCAAGATGTTCCTCTCCCCTCGCTGTTCTGTCTGGTTTTCTCATTTCGATAAGTAGTCTAAGTTCAACCACTAATCTAAAGACTGAAGATAGGATCCACACATGAGAGAGAGCATGCTGTGTCTGCCTCTCAGAGCCTGTGTTACTTCACTTAGTTTATTTTTCTCATTTCCATCTGTTTGCATGCATCTTTCATCACTTCATTTTTTCTTTTCAGCAGAATAAAATTCCATTGTGCATTTGTTCCACATTTTCATTTTCTATTCACCAGTTGATAGAAAGCTAGGGTGATTCCATTTTCTAGCTATTGTGAATACAGCAGCAAGGAACATGTTTGAACACGCAGCGCTGCAGTAGACTGATGCATTTCGGTCTGTGACCAGGTATAGTAAAGATTGGTTGTATGTATCATTTGTATAATGCACTTATTTTAAAACAAAGTTTAAAGATGATATATCTGTTGCTATTCCACAGTGGATATTATTTATGAATAAAAGTATTTTGACAGAAGATATCTGATTTTTGTCTCATTATAGCAAGAAAACAACTTTCCAACAAGTAGTTTTGGTTATTTGAAGATATGAGGTCGGCAGGAATTTTCTTCCTTCCTTCCTTCCTTCCTTCCTTCCTTCCTTCCTTCCTTCCTTCCTTCTTTCTTTCTTTCTTTCTTTCTTTCTTTCTCTCTCCCTTCCTTCTCCCTCCCTCCCTCCCTTTATTCCTCCCTGCCTCCCTGTCTCTCTCTTTTGGTGAATAGTTGGGATAGAGAGCCCCTTCATACATTCCCATTACCAACTGTTACAGGATGTAATATGGTCCCTTCTTTTTGCAAGAAGTGACTGCTGTCAATAATACTCTCTACAAATGGAAAAGGAGAAGGGTGTGCTTAGGAAAATCATGTAGTGCTTAGAAATCAGTTGCAGAGGACTGGTTTCTTTGGGAGACCATTTTTATGGTTGTCTTTTTTTTTTGTTTGGTTGATTTTTTTTAATGTCTTTATCTTCCTGGGTGTGAGGGTTTGACTGTGCTTTAAAGGGGCATTATTTTCCATTTGTCATTAAAAGTCTAGATACATAGTTGTAATTTTTCATGGATTGGTGAATTCAGTCGCAAATACACGGAAGTGCCTGCTCACTGCAAAATGATAAACGGTGACATTTCTTCAGTTTCCCCACAGACTTCAATATCATATACACAGAGAATAAGTTTTTCACCTTCAACCAAAACTAACACAGAGTTTATATGAATGATAATGAGGATGTAGTTTGTCCTTACTTAAAATAATGGAGGATAAAATAAACCGGTCACTTGTCAATTAGTTTTTTTTTCTATACCAGTTACTTTAGAGAAATAATCCATTTAATTGTCATGCCAAGCATAAGAGTTATATGATCTTTTATCTCTTTAGTACTATGGAAAATATGATTGAAATACAATAGTTAAATAATCTTTGTCTAAAATTCATGTTCTTATTAGTCTGTCATATTGCAGTCTACATTGTCCTGTGATTTTCCAGTTGGTGATTACAAGTATGATTTTTAACAGAGGCCATATTTAGGGAGGAAGGGGTCTTGGGAAAATAACTTAAAGAAGAAAAGAAGGTAGCATAGTTTCCAATGCAATATCAAGTGTAATTACTTTCTACCTTTACTGAAACTGAAATGTTTAAAATGAGCTGGAGTGAGTTAAGGTATAAACTAAACATAAGGGCTCACAAGCTATTAAGAGTTGGTATGGAAAACTCAAGTCTGAGAGAGGTTGGACAGCAGCTTCCTTCAGATACTGTTGTATGAATAATATGTTAGGTGAGAAAATGTGTAGGCACACTGGAAATTTGTAGGATGAGTGATAGGATATCCATGACCCACCATATAGCATCTTAAATTTTTGAGTCACATTAAAACATTAAAAGAAAACAGAGAATGTATTTTAATGATATATTTTGTTTAGTTTGATCTATCTAAAATTCCATTTCAACACATGGCAAATATTTGATATTCTCTCTTTAAAACTAAATTATTTAGGATGTCTAGTGTGTATTTGATGGAATGTGTGCCTCTTTGGGCTAGCCACATTTCAGATGCTCAATGATGCCTGTGGCTTAGAGGCTGCTGCACTGGAGGAAGGATAAACCAGGCTAGCAACTGAGGAATGAATAACAAAACCGGTGGTTTTTTTTTTTTCAGGTTTTAGTTATTTTTTTTTAATTTTATTTACCAGTTTAAATTTAGATAAGAAACAAGGTTGCTTCACAAGTCAGTTCCAGGTCCCTCTCCCATTCCCTCCCTCCCGTGCCCTCCCCCCAACCCCCCCCCTCCGTTATCCCCTCATTTTCCCAGGGAGGGTGAGGCCCTCCATGGGGGTGTGCATAGTCTGTCATTTCATATAGGGCAGGGCCTAGACCCTTCCCCAAGAGTTCAGGGTGAGAGTGCACCTCACATTGTTCTATGGGAGTCCAAAGTCCGTGTGTATACTTGGGATGGGTACTGATCTGCTGCCCAAGGCTCAATAGATTCCCTAGGCCTCTTCACTGACACCCAGATTCAGGGGGTCTTGATCAGTCCCATGCTGGATTCCCAGGCTGATGCCTGGGATTCAAGAGTTAACCTTTGTCTGGTCAGCTGTTTCTGGGGGTTAAACCAGCCCAGTCTTAATCCCTTTGGTCATCAGTCCTCCCTCTCTGTTACTGGCTTTCTTGAGTTCAGCTCAGTACTTAACCAAGGGAGTCTGCCTCTTCTTCGATCAGCCACTAAATAAAGTTTCTGTTTCCCAGACTCTCTGGCCATAGGATTGTAGTGTGAGCTCCAGAATATTATTAAAGATTAAAAACAAAAAGAGAAGGATCCTTAACTCTTCTCCAAGAGGGTTTGACTTCCTTGGTGTGGGCCTGGAGTCTTGGTTTATGACTCTCTGTTTGACTTGGGGGGCAAGGCGCTGAGGACTAACTTCCTAAAATAGCCTTTAGGATTAACACTCTCGTGGGGAGAGGAAAGCACTAGGAAACCCAGAGGTCTTCTCTGAGCCTAACATCCTCCAGTTTAGAATTTTCTGCCTTTCAGGGGGCAGCGTAGCATGAGACATGTTTATAGAAACAAGGTATTAGAGGTGATACATGGGAGCTGAGATGAAGGCGGCCAATTCTGCAGGACTTCCAAGTTGATCCTGGTAACTGTGAGCAGCTAAGTCTAGAGGTGGAATCACTTCTATGGCAGAAGTGACTTTGGGGGAAGTAATACTCTTAGAGGTGCTCTTCTTTCTAAAACCTGTCCCTGGAAGACTCTCTGGAGAAACTGAGTCAGTTAAAAAAATCAGAAATTTAGGAATGCTCTGTGTCTATCTCTGGCTAAATGCATTAATCTCTTAGCTTCCTTTTTGCTCCCTGATGCTTCTGTTTATTCAGCCACAAAATGTGGGAAATGCTGACGTATGCACCCTCTGACACCCCGAGGACACCTGCTGTGCTCCATGTACCCTGTTACCTCAGGATTGTGGTGACATCCACAGCATGGCTGAGTTAGTCAGTGTTTCTAGAAAAGCAAACAGAGATGTAGTACAGGTCAGACTGACTTGCTCAAGGACAATGTGTCTCTTCAGTGCCCTAATTCTCCTCCCTGGAAACCATTGACTTTCTTTTATTTACTAGTTCACATAACCTGTGCCACCCCCTCCAACCATCCTTACTTCTCTTCCCTGAAGAGGGAATGCATCAGCACCCCTTGAGTTTAGCTTTATTGTTTTGATCAGATATCAATTGCCTCTTCCAAAACCCTCTCAAAATCAATCGGAGCCTGAACACATTGCAGTTTCAGCCCTAATGTGTTTTCGACTGCTGTTTTAATAGTGTGGCATGTAACTGGGCTATTTATATTGCAATGCCACCAATGACAATTCTTTGCCACAGTTCCCGTGGCAGCCAGTTTCAGGTTTAAACAAAACAATCTCTTCTAACTTTTTTCCCTATATGTTTATTCCTTGACTCCAACCCTTTGAGTCTGTGTATAACATCTAACCTGGCAATCTGCAAGTGTTTGCAAACCATACTCTGGTGTGTTTTTTTTCATCTGCCATGAACCCCACCAACATTCTTTCCTCCAAGTTGAAGACTCAGAATTATGTTCACTGTTCCTCCTGAAAGAGGATTCTAATCCCCTTTATTTCATGTATGTGACATAATGGACAAATGCATGACTATAGATATATTAGGACAAGCATGAATTCATACAAGTTTTTAGAGGAAACAGATAAATATACAAGAAAACAGTACTGGGTAGATTAGCTTTCATGATTCATGTAATAACCACAGACTGGCCTAAAACTTGCCATGTAGTCAGCTTTTGCTTCCTGAATGCTGGGAATAACTATGATACCAAGTTAGAGGAACATAAGTTTTATCTATTGCTAGATAGTACTTTCTAGAGTGACACTAGGAGACTTACTCTGAAGTTAGGCTATAGAATTAGGGACAGCTTTTTGCTTCTGTTTCTTAACATATATATGTCTATATATGTTATTTGTTCAGTTAGTAGCTTAAAACTATTTTTGAAAGTGATATTTTTAACTTCAAAGTTTTGTTGCCCCCACGTGCCCCTTTTTAATGTTTGAAATTAAACAGCAGGGTGATTTGGGCTGAATGCTCCAGGACTGTTATAGTTAGCTAGACGTCTGAGATGCATTCAGTTCTGCAGTGCTATAGAGTGCTTAATCCACATCCTTGCTTGGACTCTATGGTGCATGCCCAGTGGAAGGCATTTATTTACCAAATTAAAAGCACAGCAAGAAAGAGCCAGGGTATTATTTAAACACATTGATCGACCCCTGTTCAGCTACTATTTACTAAATTCTTGGTGATGGAAGATGATGAACGAGTTGATTGTTGCAATCACTTGGCTCCACTAAGGGCGAAATACATCTTGCTTGATTTATTCCTCTTGCTTTGACAAGACATCATTTGCTGGAATTGGAGGGTGTCCAATTTTAAGCTGGATACAGTATCCAGAGTTCAGTTTTGTTCTTTCACTTTTGAAGTTTTCTGTCCAGTCTGTTAGGTGAAGTCACCCGTAAAGAGATGCTGGCATGACGGAGTTGCAGAGCCTGTTCTTGCCTTTGTTTATCTGAGCCCCTCCCTTTGTCTTTAGTCTATTGCACATACAGGCTTGCTGAGGACACATGCTCAGGTCCATACATAGATCCAGGTGCAGGCATAGGCAGATAACCATAGCTTTCAGTGTCTACCTTGCTTAGCCTTCCCATAGATAGTGAAGCAGCATTAAGAGTTCAGGGAGTTTTCAGACCATGGCTGTATGGGATTCAACTTATTGAGCTGCATTTTTTTCCATGAAAGAATTTATGTATTTTCACAGGATGTATTGTAAATAGACAGGCATCTTTTTCTACCCTGAGTTATGAGACACAGAAGGAATTTTCATGTATGACCTTTTCCTCCTGGATCTTGGTGCTGTATCTATGGTCTCTGCCCATTCCTGATAATGAACATGTTGAAGTGACTTATCCTTGGTTCTCCGATAGTATTGCCCTCAGGGCCACTCTGCAAATTGATGTAGGCTGGGTAAAAATATGGCTGTGTCTGTGTTGCTTATTTACCAGTTACAAACTTGTAGAATGTGTTTGTTTATTCTTGCTAAGAACACTGCAAGCCACCCTGTTTTGGAAAGTTGTGTGTATGCACATATTTCCAATGGATTGATGCTGTGGTCATTGATGTTGAGCATGAGGGTGTCTTATAGAGTTGTGATCTACTATTTCTAATGGAAGCTTTTTGTTTCTTTTCAAACTGATGGTAGGGATTCCCAATATTTGGTATATATGAATGAGGTGAATTTCATATTGGGTTGTAGATGTATTTTTCAGATTCCCAGTGCATAGGTAAGTTAGGAACCTGCCTTAAGTATTTAATGCCTCATTCACAGAGACAAGTCTGAAATAATCTAGAGCAGGTCAGATCACATTGTTAATCCTGCTGTCCTAAATAATGAATAGATTCTATTCTTCTATCTAGTGGTCTTCTGTGCCCCCTAGGTATTACCCGAGTGACTCTGATTGACGTTCATTCATAAATTAGTCTTAATATTTGACAAGTATAGATAATTTATTAATGTTTTGTGATGTGGTTTGAATGGAGCTAAGCAAATAAAAAATGTCTGTATTAGTAGCAAAAACTTTGGAAATGAAATACAGGGACAGCAATGATAACAACACCACAGCAAGACCCAACAACTGAATTCCAGTGAAAGCTTTCTAGACCATTTTTACACAAACACTTAAGCCTTTAATATGCTGCAAGTAGTCCATGGAGAAAGAAGTCAGCAGTTAGCAAAGAAGTCTGATATATTAATTGATTAGTCAGTGAGAAAATCAGAAGTGCTACTAAACTGAAGTTGGTACATTTACTAAATGCCTTTGCCTTAGTTTGCTGGTTAAATGGAAAATATGGTGGTAATGAACACTAAATCTGTTGCCTATTTTCTGCCTCATTTACATTGTATAAAGCACACATTGTAGTTGACTGTCAGCTTAAAAATGGAATATCTTCCCCCTCAAAGCTGTTATCATTATCCTTTATCTTTTTCTTGGGTAACTCATGAGTGTGTGGCAGTGAAAGTTAGGGGTCTGAGAAACCAGGAAGTCAGGTTGTGTTTAGATTATGAGCTGAAGGTTGTAAAACATGAACTGAGGTTGTCCCCAGAAACCTGTAATTCTCATAGTCAGATTTTGGTGAATAATGAAAGTACCACTAGATTAGAGTTTTATCTGTAGAGTTGAGATCAGTGTGGCTTACTTCCACACCAATTTTCATGGATAGTGTCAGTTTTAATATCTTATGTATGTATGTCAGAAATCTCCTAGCATTCTGAATTCAGTGGCATCCTACATTTATCGTGTATTAGCATTTCAAGTTGTAAATGTTTGTTGGGAAATGAGTGCCATAAGCTTTCTTTCCAAGGCATAAAGTGGTACTTTTTCCATTCTATTAATATTATCGTAGTATATTTTTTATACAAGAGCAGACAGTTTTTGAACTTCTTCATTGTTAAAACAATTTTATTTTACATACCAATCCCAGTTCTATCTCCTTCTCCCTTCTTCTCCCTACCTCCCCCCATTCACTCCTCACAGAGGATGAGATTTCTGAAGGAGAGTTTTCAAGGTCTGTCAAATTACATCATTTGGGGCAGGAAAAATCCCCCCACCCCTGACCCCATCTGGGCTGAGCAAGGTATCCCTCCATAGGGAATGTGCTCCAAAAAGAATGGCAGACATTTAAATGGTGTTCTTGGATATATGTTGGTCACTACTGCATTGAAGAATTTGACTCTATACATTACTTCTAAATCTTCCTTAGTACATCTTAATGGTCTTTCTTTGGCCCAGTACTTAAACCATTCTAATCACTGTTATTTGTTGGTTTGTTTTACCACCCATTCTAGAGTCCAGAATTATTTTTACTTGGGAAATATTTTCAAAATGCAGGAGTTAAAATTTCCATTTTCTACAAACCCATTTTCACTTCTGTCTCCTTAGTTGTTATGAGGACTTTTGTAGGTAATTACATTCAGTGCTTGTCTTCTACATAGCGATATGATTTTCCTTAGGGTGCAGCACAGTGACATGGATGAGGGAAAGAGCTACTTGATGGCAAGTCCTCTGTTTTACATACATGAACATGCTCTAAGGGACAACAGCCTTGGCATATACATAGTTGTATAATGTGTGTTCATGTAAATGTGTATAAATGTCTTGAGTATCATAGTGAGCATAAATATATAGAAGTTAGAGAAGGGACATTGCTTGTGCTGTGATGTACCTGGTTTTACCTGTGTTGGTGTGTCTACCTCTTTACAGTAAATGAAAAGTTATAACAAGAGATTATGTAATAATCAGGGATTTTATTTTATTGCAAACTGCTGGATAAAGATAAAAGCCAGGAAACTACTATAGATTTTGTTGCTATTTTTTAAACTAAGTTACTAACATTATGTCCATAAAACATAACAATGATATCTATGATGAATAGAAACTTCATTTGTAGATGTCCTGGCATGGTTATTCTGTCCATTAATTATTCATTTGAACACCATGACCAGAGGTGGCAGTTTTGAATTATGCGCAACTTTATAATAAATTTTAGATTTAATCATTGCTTGTTTAATTAATATTAGAAAGAGAAGAAAATGAAGATCAGAACTGAATCTCATCAGGTTTGCTACATGTGTTGTTGAATGTTTGGTCTTCATAGTGTTGCTAAATGGCAAGTGGTGACCTTTAATAGTGGGTACTATTTGGGTTGACTTTAGGTTAATGGGCTATGTCCTGGGAGGGGTTTGTAACATCTTAACCATCTCTACTTTAATGTATCTGTTCCTTGAGTGAACAGTTTTCCCCATACTTGCACTATAGAATCACATGTACACAGTGATATTATAAAGGATCATATATCCAAATCTCCAAAACTGCCAGTCAGATTATAACCCTTTTTTTCTGAATAAGTCAGTGTCCTTCAGATATTCCACTAAACTGGTTGAAAATCAGAGTCACACAGTCTTTAGCATATTTTCAAAACAAATAAGTTGTAGAAAATGAATATATTTCTCAGACTTAAAAAATACAAATCTAAGAAGAATAATACATAAAAATATATTCTTTGGACTTTGAATTGAGAAGATATAATGGCTTTAAACACAGTAGATTAGTTGCAGAAAACTTGAAAATGAAATCCTAAACAATCTATTAATTAGAAAGTAATCATACATGGTTATAAATATATACCAAAATAATTCTTCTATGAAGTCCAATAATTTAAAATTTCTGGTTATAAAAGTTCTGTAATATTTTTATATCATAGTTCAAAAGACACTTGCTGTTGTTATAGCAACATATGTATATTGTTTGCAGACTTAATGCAACATGCCATTTAACAAAATAAGTTTTGCTTTATTTTGAGGTAGCATTAAGCTAGACTTAATAATTATAATGCTTGTTAAGAGAAAGTAAATGGTTATATTTGTAAGTTCATTAAGACTAACTTCGAATAGAATATTAAAATGATGCTTATGTCATTATCTTTAAAAGCATATTGATTTTAGTTGCAACTTTTTATTGTGTCACAGAGATATGATTGAAAGTATGGGCTCAGCCATCAGAATGTTTATACTGTATCAATGGTTTAGACCAATACAAATTATTTCATCTCAGTTCACTTCTTTGAAAAACAGAAAGTATTATAAATTGTATCATAGACTATATGGAAAACAACAGGTTTGAAAAATAGGAAAATATTTGAAATAGAGGCTTGAGAGATAACTCAGCAGTCATGAGTGCTTGCTCCTCTTACAGAGTACCAGAATGGTACCCAGGTCAGGCACATTGCAACCATCACCTGACACTCCAGTTCCAAGAGCTATACACCCTCTTCTGGACTCTATGGGGACAAGCACTCATGTGTACATACAACACCAACACATGTACACATAAACTGAAAAAAAGTGAAAATTTCATCTTCTCTTATAACCCAAAAATATTTATTCAACTCTCCCAGTTTTAATGATGCAATATATTTTGTGACAGAATTCTGTAAAACATGAGATCTGGGAAGTGCTCCTTTTGCTAAATACTTTGTCTTTTGTACTGCTCAAGATGCTGAAAAATTCCCGCAACTATTTTGACAGAGTCAGAATCCATTGGATTAGAGAATGTTGGGGTTAAATCATAGTTCCGTAAAATTGATATTATCAGTTCAGTGGTAGTTGTCTGAGTGAAAAATGTTTGATGATGGAAAGTCCTGAAGAAGTAGGTCATTCTTCACACAAGTACCAGAACTCCTTATCTCACTTGCATTGAAATCATTTTTTTAATTCTCCTGATTACATATGAAGAAAAATTCTAAAACTCAATTAGTTTCTCTAGACAGATGATTGCCTTGTCTGATCACTTTTGATCTTCAACCACTTTCAAGGCCAAGGCAATTTTTCCAGTGCTAAGAACAATTAATTCTGAGACCCTTCTCAAGAATGTTGCACCTTGTTCCACAGGTACAAAATTTGAAGAACATAGGAAAGCACTGGATGCTCACAAATCATATGTGAGCTATCTAGGGGTTAAATTCTGTGCCTCACATGACACGTATCATGACACTCAGTAGTAGTTCTGTAATGTAGGAGCATGAGTTCTTGTATTAAGAAATTAGATACTTACCTAGTTTCTAGTGCCCACTCTCAAAGCTAACAGACTTATCCTCCTTGGCTGTATTCTTCCTACAAAGACTTAGATGACAAATCTATTTCATATGGCATATTTCTCTAAGAGAACTGAACATCTGCATTGGCTGCTCCCTTCCCTTGATTAGAGATACTAAAGTTTGTATTTTAGTTTGGGGTCCTTCACTTATTATTGTTGTTAGAGATAGGTTCTAACTATGTAGTTTTGGAGGGCTTCGAGTCACAATACTTCTGCCTCAGACTCCTGAGTACTGAGTTTCAAAGGCTTGAAGCACTGACTCAGCTTCATCTGTAACTCATACATTATTTTAGTTGTATAGTAAAGCATAAGTGCTTAGAGACCTTAAGATTATTGAAAATACAAAAAGCATATGAGATTATGTTATCCAAGTTCATGACTTCATGTCAATAAGTGAGTTTTTTGGTAGTTCATATCACATGTCCCAATTTATACAAGTGAAGCTTCTTCATTTAGGTTATTATCATGATGACTCTGACTTTCAGTACTCTAAGTGACAAAGTACAACAAACCTCACACAAGAGATTTATTGAGAGGGAAAAAACTTAGGAGGGTGGCTGCATTTGCTTGGGCAAGAAATAGCCCAGAACTGAACAGTATTTCTTGCAGGAGGAGGGGTGGACCTTTTCAGGGTGGAGCTTTCCAGGGTGGAGATTGGTGGAATTTTATGTCCAGATGTTGGGCTATAACTCTATAATCAGTAGAATTATAGGGTGGAGGCCAGGTACAGAAGTTAAGGCAGGTGGAGTGTCCTGTGGGTGGAATGTCCTGGCAGCTGAAGGTCCTCTTGGAAGGGACATACAATGTGTTCAATAATTTTCACTCTATGTAGAACATAACTCAGTTTTTCATCTTGCATTTTAGATGCTAAGAAGAGAAAGTATGTAAGCTAGTGTGGGATTGAGACACTAAGGCTATTGATTTAGGACATTCTAAATCAATTGATTTGGGAAAATAAGAATTGTAACCTTTGTTGGGAGCTAAGTGTACATTAAATCTCATTAATTTTGTGAGTTTTACTATGGAAATAAATGTGCTACCATTTTATTGACAATAGAACTAACTCCACTAATAAGAATTGTGGTTCTCTTTCAGGACTTTGGAAGAAGTGTCAATCATTGCCTCACAAATGTTCCAAAATGAAATTATTTCTGGCTGGTCATAAAATCTGTAATTAAAGGAAGTAAATTTGTTTTTTTTTATTTTAAGAAATAACTTTGAAGTAACAACAAACAAGAGAGTCTCCTACAGTTTTTACTTAGATGTGCAGGACATTTGCTTATTGTTCTTTTCTAAAACAAGGAAACTTTCTCTAGAATAAATTAAAACTATCATTTTACTTTTTACCTTTATCTGTCTGCTTCATCTTTGCATATTGGTTGCTTTCTTGTTCTAAATAATAGCAATTTTGTGAAGGAATTTTACTGTTAGTCACCTCATTTCGGGTTACACCTGTGAGGCCAGTTCCATTGCCACAACTTCCTTAGTTACCAACCATGCTACCACTTTCTTAGTTCCCAACCATGCCCCACTTAACTCTCATAGTTCAAGGCAGATTAGGTGCAGGAAAAAGAACATGGCAGATCTTCCCTGACCACACACCACAAAACAAACAAACCCAGACTAACAGTATGGTTTATGATTTTAGAATAATTTTCTTCTTGCAAATGGCAGACACAGGGTATTGCTCCTAACTTTTACTGATGAGGCAGTGGGACCCTGCCTTTGGTCTGTCATTCAGAGTGCATGAGAGATTGTGTGTGCATTTGTGTGTGTGTGTGTGTGTGTGTGATTGTGTGTGTGTGTGTGTAAATGTTTGTTTTGCTCCAGCCCTATTCTTATCTGTATACTTTACTATTCATTTTTCAACAATCAATACTAAACTTACAAAAATATATTAAATGTTTTTACAGTGGAAAAATTATGGGGGTGTTTGGGTGCTGTAATTCTGAAGGGGATTGGTTCTATGCATTAAGTTTATAAAAACCCTGTTTATATGGTGATTTCTTCAAATTCTTGTGGTCTTTTTTATATGAACACTGATGAGTAAATATGTACTGTTGTTTAGAAGCATCCTAAGGGGTCTGAACTGATTTATCCAAGAATACTTATAAACAGTTAATTCTGATTCACATCCAGTGTAAACACTAGAGGTTTCTTTTCCCTTTTGAAACAATAAAAGGGACAGCATTTTTACTTTATATCACTATCTAAAGATGTCTGTCCTTACATGTAATGTCCATCTGCTTCTTTATTTCATTTCTGAGGGAGATTGTAAATAAAAGCTCTGGCTAAAATATGGCTGATATGATAATGTAAATGATGTCACACCCCAGGTCCTAAGAAGAAGCCACAGGCTAGTGTTGATCAATTTCATATTATGAAGGAAATAGGTAAGAAAGTCAACTCAGAATATGCCAACTCAAATGCATTTTCACCCATGATTTCAGAGGATTCAGTGAGTGGCCAGACCTACCTGACTGAGGTCAGATCAAGTCATAATAGTAAGATGTGGGACCTAGCGGCTCACCGAATGAAGGCTAGGAAGCAGCTAAGGCAAGAATGAACCAGAAACAGCAACACATCTTTAGGGACCAAGCAGTTCCTTCCAATAACTCCTTCAGTATGAGCTCATGAATGGACTGAACTGATGAAGCTTAAACTTCCATGATCCATTTACCTCTCAGTGGCACCACCAGCTGGGGACTTAGTCTTTGACATGTGAGCCTTTTGAGAGACTGCATCTAAATGACAGCTTACTATGATGGAGCCACTGTGATAACCATAATCCACAGGAGATGTCAGATTTTAAGCATTTAAAATAATGTGAAAATGCATGTGATTTGTTTTCTTGAATGTAGCAAGGAAATACCACTAATGGCCAAAGAAACAGGGAATCAGATAGGGAAGATTAACTGTAAACATAGAACTTCAGGTATTGGATATTAAATTCTTAGAATTGCAGCACGTGGGCTGGAGGGATAGCTCAGCCGTTAAAGGCTAGGCTCACAACCAAAATATATATATATATATATATATATATATATATATATATATATATAAGAATTGCAGCATGTTTGGCAAGAAAACTGTAATGTTTAGGGTTGTCTCTGAAGGCAACTGTTAAGAGTACAGAAGACTTGTAGCTGAATTTCTGACCCTTTGTGAGTTATATAGCATGGGAAAAGCAACTATAGGATTGAAGGAAAGTAACATATGATCAAAAATAAATATTTTGTGAGCAAGAATTTATTGTTCTCTCAGAAAATTTGATCACAAAACATGGAAGGCTTTGAATTCATTTGCTAATATTTATAGTGCCAAGAATTTAAAATACTTGTGATTGCCATGTTTTGGAATATTTTACTCTTAGAAAACAGATTATGCTATGATTCCATTTTAGGTTTGATAATTTGAATAATTAAGTTAGAACTGTGATTGTCAGCTGAGTTTTAATAATCCTGTAAACATTATTAGAACACTCATTTATAAATTTTGCATTCCTTCACATCACAATTTAAATATATTTGATTCTGGTATAACTTGATTATATTTAAGTCTCCCAGTAAACCTATTAAAGTATTTAGAATATCAGATGTGTAAATGTAGTTTAACATATTTCAAGATTTTGGGGGACATGTTCTCACAGCATAGTGTTTCTAAGGATCCCAGAAATTTTCTGACCCTTCTGAAATCATCCCTGTGTGAAGGAATCATGTTTTAAAAATATCATTGGGATTGGGTGCCACAAAATTTCTTGTTATTTGCATTTTGATCAGTTGTAGTTTTCTGTAATGATACAGAAAGAAAATTTTCCCATCAAGTGTCATCAGTATGACTCCCTGAGTAAGACCTCGACAAGGATGACACCAGTAGACCTGCTAACATGGGAGGGGGAACTCTCAGGAGGCCTCCACCCTAGACAAGGAGGTAGAGACAACTGAGGAATACTGAGAAATGAATAAATACTCTTCCCTCATGAATAGCACTCAGTTGGTCATCCATTAGCAAACAGAAAGCCCTGTAATCATATGCATGCATCTAACATTATACAGATCGAGCCACTTGAATTTATATCTTTAAGGATAAAGAAAAAGAGGCTATGGATTTGAGAAATGGCAGGGGTCGGGGTCATGGGATGGACGAAAGGAAAGGAAGGGGGAATATAATTATAATTTCAAAAATATTCAGATGATTTATTGAATAGGATATAGATGTCCCCAAAAGTATATGTATATGAACTCATTATTCCCAGTGTTTTAGAAGTATCAGTGTTTTAGCAGATCATGAGAACTTTGCCCTGGGAAGCACTGCTGTTGGAAATGGTTCACTGGCCCTGCTTTCTAATTCTGAATTTCTAAAATGTAGCAGGCATGATCTTCATGGTTCAGTCACCATTCTGTCACTGCCATGACAGACTGTTTTCCTGAAAATGTGAAGGAAGTAAACATCTCTGTCAGGTGTTTTGTTACAGTAATGAGAAATGTAATGAATATAGGAGATATTTAAATATGCAGTGAAAATTGCCAATAAAAAGAAAACATGCTGTGAAAAGTAAGTTCTTATATATGTAAATAGGGTGATAGGAATGAAGTTTAAGAATAAGAACAATCTAGGTTTGGGAATTTAAAAATCTTTTTAGAAACTGACTAGTGTAAATTATAAAGTTAAGTTTCATAGAAGTATTCCTCAATATTTGAATCACCCTCATGGGAAGTGACAAAGGGTAGGTATTCATGGTAAGTGCCATAGTTAGCTTTATTGTCAACTTCACATTCCTGGGAAGAAGGAACCACAACTGAGGATTTGCCCTCATCACACTGCCCTGCGAGCATGTCTGTGAGGTATTTTCTTAATTGTAAATTAGTATGGGAGTCAACTGTGTGTGGTGAAATCCCTAGGCAGGGAGGACCACACATTGTAAGAAAAGTCGCTGAAAAAGCCGTTAGGAGCAAGCCAGTAAACTGCTTTCTTCCATTGGTTTCTGTTTCTGCTCCTGCCCCCAGGTTCCTCCCTTGTATTCACTTGATCATGGACTATAATCTATAAGTCATATAAACCCCTTCTTCCCCAATGTTTTGTCACAGCAACAGAGAAGCAACTAGGACAGTTGGTAAATATTTTACCCTAAGATAACACCCGAGTCCCCAAAACTGTCTTTTTTTCTAATTTTTGTCTTGAGTCAAGGTCTCAGCTGTATATCACAGTGTAGGCTCAAATTTATGATCTTTCTGCGTCATTCTCTCAGATTACTGAGATTGGAGTTGTTTGCCACCATAACCAGGTCCCTCTGAACTGAGGGCATAAGACATATTCATGTAACAAAGGGTCTGTTCTCTGATACTATATCCATGCACACCTGGGAAGCACTACTTTGTCTTTGGGAATTACTTTTTTTTAAAGGAAATGAAGTTGGGAGTGAGTTGTGTTGGTGATCTGGGAGAGTGGTATGTGGAAAATGAGAGTGATTATGAGTATGTTTCACTATATACATGTATGAAATTTTCAGAGAATTTTTTAAGTTTCTGGTATTTTCAAACACTGACACTCTGTTTAAATGATTAATGGCTTCACCTAGACATTCCTAAGATTATGTCTCTCTATAAATTTGTATAAACATTGCCATAGAAATTATAATAAGACAAAATAGTATGCATAGATTTGGAGTCAGAAGTACCAGAACCTGTCAAAGGCTTGAGGCACTGGAGATTGAAAATGATAACTTAAATTCAATACTATATTGTCCAGTTAAAAGACAGAGAGTACACGGTACCAGAACCCCAATGACAAACATTTCTGTGACCTATTGAGTACTCGTTGGTATGTGGTTCTCCCTTTGTATAAAGGAAGGAGCATTTCCAGAATATATTCCATAGTGATATTTTAAAAAAACACTAAATGTATCGTTTTTTTCTGAGGGAAACTCATTCTTATACTTGGTTACTCTGATGGGCAAATCATGTTATCATTAGGTTGGGTATGGTATATCTTATTCCCGTATGTAAATCTAAATGTATGGCATGATGGTAGGTATTTTCCTGAAGTCATCATGTTTTTGTCTAACCCAAGCTAATGTGATGTTTAATCTTCATTATCAACCTGTTTGACAGGGGGGGAAAGAGGTCTAGACAGAGTTTCTCTGTATTGTCCTGGCTGTACTGGAACTCACTCTGTAGACCAGGCTGGCCTCAAACTCAGAGATCTGCCTGCCTCTGCCTCCCAAGTGCTGGGATTGAAGGCTTGGACCACCACCAGTAGGCAGTTAATTTAGCTTTTTTTTAAAAAGAGAAATATTGCATTTGTAGAGTATCCTAAGATGCTTCAGAAATACAGTCTTAGTATAACCCTGAAACCTATCATTTAGACTCAGGTACATTTTAAGTACTTAATGGGGTATTATTAATTTTGATGGTAGGACAGTAGTCATGAAATGAGATTTTCTGGGTAAAATTGTATAATTACTGCTGTGTATCTTGGGAACTGTGTCTTTTTTTCTAATACATGTTTCATGAGTCAGTCCTCTAGTCCGTGTGTGTGTGTGTGTGTGTGTGTGTGTGTGTGTGTGTGTGTGTGTGTGTGTTTGGGTGTGTGTGTCTGTATGCTTGTATGTCTCTCTCTGTCTCTGTCTCTGTCTCTCTCTCTGTGTGCATGTGTGTGTTCAGAAGATAATATAAAGAAACTTTCTTTACTGGCTTATGTTAATTCTTGCTTTGGGACAATTTTTTTGACAAAGTCTCTACCAAGACTTCAAATATAAGGTTTGTGTTCAAGCTAAACCTTTATGATTAACAACATGCAAGACAGAGACCCCAGTCTAGAGAACCGGGCTATTTGCTCACCTGAGACCAGGGAGCTTTCATCAGGGCCCACTTACCAGAAAAATAACAGGGGGCTGTTCTCAAATGTCAGATAACATTGAGGTCAAATCTGGTTTTGTAGACAGTGAGGAGGCTAAGCCTATAAGTGGGATAAAACAGTCTTTGTTCTGGAAGAGGTAGATTCTGGGACTGGAAATATGACCTGATAAATCAGACATCTCTGGCTCAAGTATTGATTTTGCAAGCTTTTGTGACCTTGGGCAAGTTATTTAAACTATCTCAGTTCTTCAGCCCCTCTGTCCAGGTCTTATAATGTGAACAATAATCCCAACCTCACAGAGTGCCTGATAGGTTTGAACAGTACTTAAAACCATGTCAGGTACCCACTGAGCTGTCAATAAGTAACCATCTCCCTTCTGAGTCAGCACACAAGCTGATTTAATGTGTGTGTGTGCCTGTGAGTGCTGTATGTATGTCTGTGAATGCTATGTGTGTGCGTTTGTGTGCTGTATCTTTAGGTGTGCCATGTATGTATGAGTGTAGGTATGTCTGTGTAAGACTTGTGTATGAGTGCTGTATGTGTTTGTGTGCTGTGTGTTTATTTGTGCCTTGTATGTATAAGTGTGAGTATGTCTGTATGAGTGCTGTGTGTGTGCATTTGTGTACTCTGTGTATGTATGTGTCTGTGTGAGTACAGTGTGTGCTGTACGTTCATATTTTTCCCTTGTGTGTGTATGAGAATGCAATGTGTGCATGAGTATGCATGCCTTGTGTAAGTGTGTACATGTGTGTCTGTGTGAGTGAAGTATATGTATATATGCTGTGTGTGTATGTGTATGTGTGTGTGTGTGTGTGTGTGAGAGAGAGAGAGAGAGAGAGAGAGAGAGAGAGAGAGAGAGAGAGAGAGAGAGAGAGAGAGGTCTAAATGTTTCTGGATGCACACATTTCTATAACTGCACCTGAGTCCTTTGTGTGTGGAGAACAGAGGTCAACCTGGGTACCCTCCTCAATTGCTTGGCATCTTTTTGAGACAGATTTGGTATCTGCCCAGTGAGTGCCTGGAATCCAAGTCTGGAACTCTAGCACTATGATTGCAAGCATACACCACCACACCCAGTTTTTCAAATGCTAGGGATTCAAACTAAAGCCCCAACAATTGCAAGCATTTTTTTCTGATCGAGACATGTCCTTCTTGGGCAAGTTTGGGATTCAGTGTCTGGTATAGAACACCCTGTCTGTCACATAACAGATGCTTGTTTTCCAGAAGTTCCTGGAAGCTAGGGGACACCACCACTCTAATTTCTTAGGCTTCATTTCCCCTATCTGTAGAAGGAGTAATTAGGATATATCCTTATATAGAACTCCTAAACATAGGGTTAAGTGTTGAACACTCTTTCCAGGGTATACTATTATCTTATAGTTGTGGATTTCTTTTCCTAGTGGTTTTCCACAGGTGTGCTACTGTTGGGCATTCCTAATTCAACGGTATCACAATCTGCTCCAAGACACAGTTCTCATTTTAAAGGCTAACTGAAGGAGATCAGAAAGTTGTTTGCATTTGTAAGGTGGCCTGTGCAGAGGTGCTACCCAAAAATATACAGGTCAGAAAATGAATGTTTTCAGAGTCAGTGCCCCATAGCTGGCCTAAACGTTTCTTTCCAAAGTTGTCCTCAAATTCAACTCTATCACTCCAGTGACCTGTGCTGCTGAGCCTTAGCAGTGAGCCCCTGGGGCCTCTAACTAACTACATCCTTTTGTTGTGGAGAAATGCTTCTTTATAGGTATGAAACTCCCTATCTCAATCTGGGCTTATCTGAGATCCTAAAAGCCCTCTGGATGTGTGTGGATGTTCTCATTTGAAAGTCCCCAGTGCATCGTAGGAGCATATCACAGGCCCACAAATCACTGTTAGTAAGTGCAGTCTTCCAAAGCCAGTCGGCCTGTGTCTTTCAGAGAATACATTTACTCTAGCAGTTTTTCAGGACAACTGCCTTATGGAGGTGGGACAGGGGTTTTAGGTGTGTGTGTGTGTGTGTGCTCTATTAACATCTCTTTGAGTATCTGTACAACAAGAAAAATAGCTCCTGCATCTAGAAGTGCTTTCCTAGTAGATTTGCTCCCTTTGTGTATCAGAATATGCCTAACTTAGAGGCAAACCCTTTTACTTGGCTGCCTTTTCCAAACCCTCCCTTGATCTTTCCTTCCTGGACAGCAATGTGTGAACACCAGTGGCTCTGGGCAAATTCCCTGCAGAACTCTGGAGAAAAAAAAACATTTGTCACAAATTTGTGTAGTTTCATTGATTAATGGGTGCTATTTTTATCCAACTAATGTTGTTTCTGATTCCTGTATTTTATATGTATCGATCGGTGATGTCCGTGGCGATCTTACCTCCATGACTAGATTGTAAAGTTCTGGGATTCAGCGGGGCTCAGATTTTACAGGCTGCCTTAAGGGATATTTAGTAAGAGTCTCCTTTTTAATAAAGTTTGGCTTTTATAGAATATTGCAGGTCTCGGGGACGTGAAGTCTCCTGTTGGTGTCTGTTGTAGGCCTTGACTTAAAATCCATAAGGCTAGATCCAAGCCTTATCATTAGGTTTACATTATTGTCATTTTACATAAAATATGTCAGTCTTGTCTTCCCTCTACACCTTCTTGGGGACACCTTGAATTGTGAAATTTGCTCTGAGTGTGGGTGCTGGTGATTGATATCTACTTAGTATAATAGAATGTAGGCATGGCATGTGGTGACCGTTTGAGTATGGGAATATGAAGAGATCAGTGAGAAGATGCTGGCTGGAGAGTCTGCACTGATTCTTCTTTCTGAAGAAGAAAGAATAAATTCCATGTTATGTACAGCCCATCATATCCTCTTAAGGTGAAGGAAACCAGTACCCAAGAAGAATCAGAAATGAATGGGGAGATTAGGTGAGGCATCCTGCCTTTTGCCAATAGGTTTCTGATTCTAGGACCTGTATGCTTGTGCATAGATGAGTAATTTTACTTCTTTCTATACACAAGGTGCAAATAGCATGAACTGTTACAAAACACTATGTCTTGTATGTTCTTACAAATTATAAAGATGTTGATCTATTAGAAACTTGATCTGTTTGGGGAGGGTACCAGGACCTATCCGAGGGGCATGAACTGGCTTTTGGAGCTCACTCCCTATGGTGGGATACTTTGCTTAGACTGGCTTACTTAACACTGAGTTCTACTATTTATGATTACTAGATTTCTCTGTAGGGGGTTGTTAGTTTGTTTTTTTTCTGGATTCCTGTTGGGAACCCACAATTATTGTTAAAGTCTGCATGTCTTGTTGTGTAATTTGCATTTCATACTCTAAAGTTTATTTTCTGTCTAATTTTGCTGCAAACACAAATATGTACTACAGATAGTGAGTCTTAGACAATGGTATGGAACAAAGACATGCAGAGGTTTTATTGAAATATTCCACCCCTATCATATATCAGGATTGACTTTACATAGCTCAGTAGTTACCCTGGAGACAAAAGCAATTTCATTGGGTAGAGCAGTACATGCCATTAATCCCAGCACTGTGGTAGGAGAGGCAGACATATCTCAGAGTTTAAAATAAAGTATTCTACATAGTGAGTTTCAGGTCAGCTACATAGAGAGAACCCTGTCTCACAAAGAAAACAAAACAACTACAAGAATATCACTTTATTACCAGTGTTTCTAACCAGTGTCATTTAGAGTCATGAATTTAAAATCTAAACAAGACCCATCTCAAGGTGTAGTTTTTTTTTGTAGACTGTGTACGCCATATTGATCATCTGTCAGTCTGTTTATATGTCTATATCTCAAGAGAGCATATGCAAGAATTCATTTTCCAAAAATCTTAACTCTGAAATGATTTAGAATCCAAACATTTTTGAGTACAGGTAAAATGTTTATATGTTTCATATTTTAGAACATGTTAGATTTTGCATTAGTGGAGTTCAACTGGATGTACAGATACTATAAAATCTGAGAAAGACTATCACCTGGAGCCATCTGTTACTAAGCATTCTGAGTAAGGGAAAATCAACCCTTGATTGTATGTATCATATTTTGTATCATTATAAAATTCATCAAGGGAAAATGAGTTCACCAATTGGTCATATTGGTAAAGCTGCTCTTGCTGATCACAAGAAATGATAGCTGAAGCATTTCTTTTAGCTGCTATAAATTTTAGGAGACCTAAAACCCAACACAACCAAGACAAGGAATTACCTATGTTTACAGAGTAAAACTCTTATGATCACATTTTAACACACATATATCCATATCATACACATCCCACCATCTCAAATAAAACTGATGGTAAGTTACAAATACCATGATGATGATGCCCTCCCTGTATGTTTACAGGTAGCAATTAGGGGGAAGGAACGACCTTCTGAGTTGAACTCTGAATGCCTGCATTTGTAGCTATTCTTAAAACTTTGCCTCCTGAGCTTGTTCTGTAAGTTTGTTCTGGATGGTTCCAGCACACCTATTTAACAAGTATGATATTCTTTTTAGCAATCATGCAAATACCTACTACTTTGTGTTCTGTGTTAGGGGCCACAAAGAATTCTGTAGCAGTGAGCTAGTTTGATGTGTGTGTGTGAATGAGTTCAGTGTCTGGGAAAAGCATCAAGCTGATTCAAGGGAGAGCCAGGGTCTCTACATCATCTTTGTCAGCAGGTGTAAGCCAACTACAGAAGGTAATGTGATTATAGAGTAAGAAATGAGAACTGGTAAAAGGAGATACGAATATAAATCTACATAGTAGGCACTGAAAACAAGACTGGACTTCTGTTCATGCAGCTTGGTACATCTGATGCCGATTGGTATGGTTCTGTCTTGATTATCTAAGAGTATTCTTACTTACAACCAGAACTGAACGAGTATATACATTTGCTCTGTGTGGTTTCTATTTTAGGTATCTGCCAGCTCATGGTAGTTGCTTCACACTACAAAGAATGCTCATTTTAAAAAGATGTAATTGTGAGTGTGAGGTTTGAACTTTTAATAAATGAACTTTCCTATTTATTGGATACCTGATTTGTCATAAAATGAATACATGGGATGTAATGTATAATTTGATTAGCTTATAAAACATTACATGTAACTACATATGAATGCAGTATGTTATAAAAGAATTGGCTTATCTTATAACAATAGTAAAACTAGAAATTGTCTCCGATATCTAAGCTTTTTAAACAAGGAGATATAAAAAAGTCACTTTCTTATTGATTGGTTTGTTGGTTGAGACAGTGTATTTAGTCTGGACTACTTCCATGTTTTCTGTATCACTAAGGATAATCTTAAATTTATAATCCTTCTGATGACCTCCCAAGTTCTGATATTACAGACATGTGTCACCATATCCAATTTAGATAGTGATAGGGGTTCAATCTAGAGCAGCAGTTTTCAACCTGGGGCTCATGACCCCTTTGAGGGTTGCTTATCAAATATTTCCATTCCATTCATAGCAGTATCAATTGCAGTTGTGAAGTAGCAATGAAATAATTTTATTGTTGGGGGTTACCAGAACATGAGGAACTTTATTGAAGGTTGAGAACCACTGAGTGTTGTTTCTGCTTACTACCTACTCAGCTACATCCCTAATCTTCTAAAATACATTGTTTTAATAATTTTATTGTTCTTGCTGATCATTCATTCCATAAATACATTTTATAAAAATATGTGATATGGAATAATAAGACAATTCAATTTAGTATTATTCATTTACTGTGGAACAGGAATTGGAGAGGAACTGTTTTTCATTCATTTTAACAAACAGTGACTGAACTTTGCATCACGACTGAAAAACCATCAACTTTCTCACATCATTTCTTCTCTGATGCAATTCAGAGCAGCTCTGTTGCAACCCTGATCCTCCCTTCTTCAATCTCTTTCAGAGTAAAAGCATGTTCAAACTAAAATCTCTCTGAGCATTTAAAGCTGGTTTTCTAGGACCACCTCATTATTGCACATGTTTCTCTATAGTTTTTTTTTCAAAAACCTCATTTCTTCCCTTTATAAGGACTACCTTTATTAAGTGTCCACATGTATTTAAGTGTGTCTGTGTGAGCACATGCATGTGCATATGAATAGTGCACATGAATTTGTGCATATATACATGTACATGTGCATTTGTGTGTACATGATTATATAAACTCTAATCTTATATATACTTCCTCCAAATTCATTAACCTGTAGAACTCAATACAAAAGCAGGAAACTCTTGCCGTAAGCCTTCCTGACCTGAGGAAGTGGATTGATAACAGAGATGTAAAAGCATGTTCATATGGACTGTTAACTTACCTTCCATCTTCCAGGAGCTCTGAAAGGGGACACTGACAGTCCAGTTTCTCTTCTTTGAACTGTGGTTATTTTGTACATACCTACCAGTACTAGCATCCCGAAGTTCTCATAAGACTTACCTCATTTGACTAATGCAGAAGGAAATTATTTACTTAATTATTTTGATACTACAAAGGCAGAAAGTTGCAAATATAACCTCAACACTTTTGCCCGTTGATCTGTTGTAATTTTTTCTAGCACCTTCTGTGCTCTAATTTTTTTTTATGAGACAGGTTTCTCTGTATTGTTTTGGAGGCTATAGGTCCAGCCCGGCCTCGAACTCACAGAGATCCACCTGCCTCTGCCTCCCGAGTACTGGGATTAAAGGCGTGCGCCACCACCGCCCGGCCTGTGCTCTATTTTTAAATGCGTTTCTGTTTAGATAATAAAATACAGCATTTCCATCCATGTAAACTATACAGTTTCTTCATCTCAAAGCTAACTTCTACCACTTACATGTAAAAATACTTGATTTGACCAGGTGCTGTGTACCTCAATCCTTGTCCTTTGGTTTGCTGCTGAGGGCAACCCTACTCCCTTCCTGACTCTCAGTTATCCTCTAATTATTACTAGGAAGTGCTTTCAGGCCACATTCTTTGTCCTTCACTGGTCACAGATTCTGTTTTGAGGCTTGTAAAAGACTTCATGACAAATAATTACCAAAAAATTAAAGGCAACTTAACAAATTAACAACTATAAGTTTCGAAATATGGTAAAATAAAATCTTCCCATTGTAATTTGATATTTTTAGTAAATATGAACTGTGCTAACTTCTTGTTCTTGCCAAAATAATAGTGTATATTTACTATGAAATAGTACTTCTCTGAGGTCTTTACTAAAGCTAATTCTTTTAAGCATTGTCCTGATGGTATTGTGTGATTGATATAGTTTTGTGTACCTTTATTACTTTTACTTTGCAGATGGGGAGAGCAAACTCTAGTAGCAGACTAATCACACACCTGAAATAGTAGAAAAGTTAGAGCACATGGTTCTATCTATTGCCTAGTAGTTTTAAGTGTGGACCCCAGCAACTCAACAGAAATTTCTAGATCTCAAATTTTTCTATGAACTTCTGATAACATTCCTTAATTCTAAATTCTAGGGAGGAATATTATTTTCCATTTGGACTGTAAGCACATCACCTCAATGAGAAAATCCAATTTGTTCTCCATATATAGTCACGCAGCAGCCAGTTGAATGGAATCAGAAATTTCTAAGGTGGAACCCAGCACCATATCCTGGGGAGTTTGATGCAAAAGGATGCTTGAGAGCCTAACTCCACCTTCACTTAGTTGTATCTGCTTCAATTCTTAATTCTTCCTTAATCTTACTTCGTAAATTCTTACTTAGTAAATCACTTAAAAAGTGTCAAATGCTAGTTGAGAAAGTCTGGAAAATGTGAAAATAAAAAAAAATCTAGTTTGTAATAGCTACTGTGGTTGCTATTTTACAATTTGCTAGCATTTAGTTTCAATATTGTGGATAATTTTTGGTATTTTTCCCCCTTGGTTCCCATAAACTTTATTCTGCATCCAACTCACAAAAGTTTTTGGGGTATGTAGAGTTTATTACATTTGAAAAGGCTTTGTTTTGTGTAAAACATTGAGATGTAATTCACATAATACAGTGTGTTTACTTTAAAAGTGCCAAGTACTCAAGATCAAATACAAACTCATTTAACACTTTATGTAGCTACATAGTGAAGTTAATTTTTATACTTACTTTTATAACCACTTGTGGATTTATTTAATTTGATACTAGACATAGATTCAATTTTTCAGTATTAAAGAAAAATTCAGTTATAACATTAACCCACTCTCATTTACTCACAAATTCCATCATTTCTTTCAATTCTTTAGAAAATCTTATTGGAATAATTGAGTATGATCCAATCTGTTGTGGGGGACCTGTTGCATGATTGTCATTAAACTTGTCTTGATCTCCAGACTTTCTTGACTTCTTAATAGTTTTTGGTTCTTTTTGTTTGTTTGTTTGTTTTTTTTTCTTGTTTGTTTTTTTCATGTTCTTTCTTTTATTTTAATTTTAAATAGCTTGTTTTACATGCCAATCCCAGTTCCCTCTCCCTCCCCTCTTCCCGCACTCCCCTTCCCCCCCTCCCTCCCACCCTATTGCCAAATCCTTCCACATAGGGGATATCTAGAGTCTGTCATTTTACTCTTGGTAGGGTCAAGGCACTCCCCTAAGAGTCCAGGCTGAGAGAGCATCTCTCTTTGTGCTATAGGCACATGAAGACAGTTTGTATACCAGGGATAGACACTGATCCATAGCTCAGGGCCCCATAGGTTGCCCAGACCTTCTCACTGACACTCACATTTGGGGTTCCAGATCAGTCCCATGCTGGCCTCCCCACTGTCGGTCTGGGGTCCAAGAGCACTCCCCTGTTCAGATCAGCTGTCTCTGCTGGTTTTGCCAGCCCATTCTTTGCCAATTTGCTCATCACTCCTCTCTCTCTGTCACTGGGTTCCTTGGGTTCAGTTCAGTGATTAGTTGTATTGCCTCTCACAGGATGAAGGCTCCCGGATGGTTATAGACATCAAGTTCATTATCAGGAATGGGCATTCGAGGTGGTCCCTCCACTATTGCTTAGCAGTAGAGGAGGCTAAAATGGCCAAGAGACACTTAAGAAAGTGCTCAACATCCTTAGCCATCAGGGAAATGCAAATCAAAACAACTCTGAGATACCATCTTACTCCTGTCAGAATGGCTAGAATCAAAAACACCGAAGACAATTTATGCTGGAGAGGATGTGGAGAGAGAGGAACACTCCTCCACTGCTGGTGGGAATGCCGACTCATACAGCCTCTTTGGAAATCAGTATGGAGATTCCTCAGGAAAATGGGAATTAATCTACCACTAGACCCAGCAATTCCACTCTTAGGCATTTATCCAAATGAGGCAGGTTCATACAACAAGGGCATCTGCTCCACTATGTTCATAGCAGCATTGTTTGTAATAGCCAGAACCTGGAAGCAACCTAGATGCCCCTCAACTGAAGAGTGGATAGAGAAAATGTGGTACATTTACACAATGGAGTATTACTCAGCAGAAAAAAACAATGGAATCTTGAAATTCGCAGGGAAATGGATAGCACTGGAAGAAACCATCCTGAGTGAGGTTACCCAGTCGCAAAAAGGCAAACATGGTATGTACTCACTCATATATGGATTTTAGATATGGATCAGGATAGTGCCAGTCTGCACTTCCACAGATAGAGAGTCTGGGGAACAGGAAAGAACCTAAAAGATATGCATATATGCATAGTACCCAAGAGAAGAGGATGGAGACAAGATTCTCTGAATGGATGGGGAACATGGCGAGGGGTGGGGGGGAGTGGGACCTGGGAAGAATAGAGGGGGTAAAGAGGAAGGGAGTTGGTCATGGGGGAACAGGAAGTTGAGGGGGTGAGGGTAGAATAGGGGGAAGAGGGAATCATAGGATCGAAGACAGATCAGGCACCAGAGTGACCTCGAGTGAGCTAAGCAATAGTTTTTGATTCTTGTATCTTCTTTTCATGTTATAAATTCCAAATATTCAATTTTATTATTGAATATTTAAAATATGTTAATTTGATATTGGAAATCTACCTATCAGGTGCTTATTGGCTGAAATGATAACTGTAGAGATCCATTTAACTCCAGTCCTTCCCCCTCCCCCCCCGCTAATCCCAGTGGCCTGTGAGTTTCTCCTTAAGAAGAAATTGGAGCCCATCTCTATCCAGGCTGCTTTTCATGATTTCATGAGAGTTATCTCTTGTACCTTCACATGGTTACTCTTTGTTGCTTGTGTGACTTACACTGAGCACAGCATCTCTCATGTCTATATCATCCTCCTTGCCATTATCCACAGAGCTAAAACCAAACATGATGGCCCAGAAGCTTTTGTGCCACTGTTGTAAGTGTTCTATGCTTGGGGTTCATTTAATTTGGATGAGTTCTATGGAGTGGTAGACATACATTTCAGAGTAACACAGAAATGAAACTAGTGTCCTAAAGCCACACAGCAAAGAACTGGAAAGGCTATTTAGTGTATATAAATATGTAGTAAATACTTATCACCAAATTTATGAATACTACCAACTGCCTACTGAATTGGAGTTGATGCCCATTAAATGTGTGTCTGTCTGTCTCAAGTCTATGTTTACATATGAAGGTTGTGCCATTCACTGGGGGCCATCATTTGCATAAGAGCAAACCACAAGGTGGTAAGAGAGCCTCAACTTTACCTGAGAGTTTCTGATTGCCAAATTATTGCCAGCTCATCAATGGTGCTATCCTTGGTGAGCACCAGTACTGCATCCTTATTCCTGTCTCTCTATTGATAGGCATTATATTTCTGCCATGTCTATGGCCTCTTCTATCAAAAGGTGGTGAGATTGCCTCTTTCTAGGACATAGTCTCAGAATTAAATGACATTTGAAGTGCTTAAATATGTGCAACATAAGCAACAGTGCCAGTAAATTGCCAGTTTATATTACAACCGTACATGGTTTTGGTGAGCACACTTGTGAATCTCACGGGAAGATGGATTGCAGGTAGAGAAAAATTACCTGAGGACATTTATTATTCATTCTCACAGCCACTGAATGTTGGAGATTCTTAGAAAAAATCTAGCACTGTTTTTCTCCCATTATTTTCTGTTGCCACTACTTGCTACAATTCTGCTGAGGAGCCTATCATGGGAAAACTGTAAGAAGATATTGTTCTACCAGGAAATAAAGTGACACCCCCCCTGGCTCAAATGCTCTCAGATTTTCCCTGAAAATGTCCTTTGATTTTTGTGCCTGCTGCAAGAGCCTAGAGCTCCTATACTTCTACTCCCCTGTTTTCTCTGGCATAACTTTTGGCCCACTGCTTCAAAATATTTTGTCATATATTAGAAACCAATGTATTTTAATGACCGTTATGGCCTGATGTTAAAATTTATATTTAAAAGGGAAGCAGGTTAGGTTCCTTCAGAAATTCTAGTGACATCTGTCATTAACACCCTGTTGTTAATACTGTGTTTTAATATACAGCTTTAGATTGATATTGTAAGGTGGGGCAACTGTGTTGATTCCTTACCTAAGGATTATAAAGAGCATTTTGTTTTATGTGCGTGGGATCAAAAGTAGAGCTTGCAACATGTTGGGGGAAAGTGCTTTTAAGACTGTCTTAAGGAAAATATTTATCCCAGAAGTATTTATTCTAGTTGCCTTAAAATTGATGATGGTAAATGTAACTGTAGAGAGGCTAAATGATCTTAGATTACTATTATTAAATACTGGTCTATAGTCTAATCCTATGTAGGGAACACCGGCATTAGACCCCTTGAAGTCACTGGTACTCTAGGTTAGTGCCCGTTGATGACATGCTCCTTCAGAGAACTTAGGAGTGATTGCAGGCTGAATTCTGTGCTTTCTTAAACCTTCTCAGCCTACCTCAGTGGAGCCTTTCTCATTTTCAGTTCAGGGTTCATATAAAGACACAAAGGACATCATCTTCCAGGTTGCTTTGTACTCAGTTGAACTGCTCCAAGTTCCTTTACCAAGTCTTACATTTATATATAACCCTAATTTCTCCCTCACCTTAGACTATTTCTCTAAATAAAAATACTCTATCCAGTCTTTTCTGCCATTGGAATTATCTGGGACTCAGTACAAACACCATCTCATTCATGCGTTCTCAATGTGTGGTTTATATTATCTTCAGGCAAGTCAGAATGCATTCCTTGTGATATAACCAATCATTTTCTTACCTGTGTGTTCCTGCTGTGGATAGTAAAATCTTTATTATGAACATTCATACTATTAATAAGGATATAATATCTAAATTGAATTTGTGGGTAGTTTGTGTATGTACAAATGTGAATTTGTAGGATTGTGCATGCCCATGTCTGAGCATATATGGGTCACAGGTTGATATCAGTGAGCTTTCCATCAATTGTATTTTGAAACATAGTCTCTCTGGGAACCTGGAGTTCATTGTTTCAGCTAGACTGCCTGGCCAGTGAACCCTTAGGGTCTGCCTGTTTCTACCCACCCCTCTCCAGTTTTAGGGATTCAGATCCATGCCATCATGCCTGCTTTTATGTGGGTGCTGGAGATCTGAACTCAGGTACTAATGCCTGTACTGCAAGACACCCATGGGATATCTCTCCAGTCCTGAACTGAAAATTTGAGAAAAGAAAGATTTTTTTGAACATGTCTCATAATAAAGCCATTTATTTTCTGTGTTTTATAGCACAGATTCTATTACTAGCTTCCTTTCCTGGAGAATATGTGTTGTTCATGGAATACACTTTAGCCTCAGTACTTTCTGAAAATAACCTGCCTTTCATCAATAAGAAACAAAGAACCTTTTATAAGATTTACTTACCTATTTACAAGTCTAAGGGACTAGTTCATGTATTAGTTAAATTTCATCAAATAGTGACTAGGTAACAGTCATGTTTTGAGTCTTTTTATACACACTTAACACATTTAGTCATCAAAATAGTCCAAACTTGTAGATACTATTAGGGTTTGTGTCTTTGCTAACTCTTCGTTGGTTACTCATATTAACTTCATGTTCCTCTATACCCTTGATATTTGGAGAGGGAAATTGAGGTACCCTGGTTTGGAAATTTTCTTCTTGCAACACTAAGGTATGTCTATGTTTTGTGAAGTCCCTAACAATTCATATGATGGCCCCGCACCTTTTACCTTGTAGCCCACACTCAGTAAGGAATGGTAGTGGATACCATTTGCTTAATTAAAGGACACAATAATGGATTTTCTCTGTATGGTGAGTTCTCTATCAAAGGTGCAAAACCTTTGGATGCACAACACCCTAATCTAGTATCGAGCACATCATAATCAACAAATATTTGATGGATTGGTATGTGATTCAGCATTGCAGGAACCATACACAATAGTTAAGCCCAATAGTGTGCACATGTGCAGGGAAGAAAATTCTAATGTCTATCATTATCAAGCACTCAGCCACACATGCTGTTCTTCTAGTTACCATAATGTGGCCACAAAGGGACAGAGGCTTTCTCTGAATCCATTGACTTACAGCACAAAATCAGCCTTACTGATGAATTTGCACAGCACATGTGGACAAAGGAGGACATCACATCAAGAAATAAATGGATATTGCTGGCTGTTCCTGATCCACAGGTATTTATTGTCCAAATGGACTCGTGTGAAAGGTTTCTGATGGAAAGATAACAGACTTATGGCATCTTAGATGGAGGCATTAGTATTCCGATCCAGGAGCTTCAGGATGCATTAGTTTACTTTGAATATTTTCATATCTTTTTACTGCAGGGGCCTTTAGTATTAGAACAAATTGATATGTAGAGTTCAAAAAATCTGTTTAGTGTGTGATAGTGGTAAATTAACTAATGCATTTATCCTGAAGGCTTCTGATTTGAACATGAATGCAAAATTCAGTAGACTCTCCACAGCCTTCTTTTTGTCAAAATCTAGTGACTTCAATGGAAAGTAGGGAAATCTGTTTGTTAGCTGGCCTCGAATGGCACGAAGATATTTTTTTCTTCCTAACCTCAGATTTCTGTCCCTGTTACCAGCATCACTGATGATAGTGAATTATTGTTCCAGAATCCAACAATTCTTTTTTGGTCAATGTGAGTTTGCCCGTCTGTATACCAAATTCCACCAAAATGGAGACTTGGGATTTATGAGCAAATGCATTGTATTGTAAGGGCTTCAAAAGTAGCTTTGATAAAAAAGGAAATCTAAGGCAAATTTAATTTGAAAGTCTGTATCATTTCCCAGGAAACTTTAAACTTGTGCTATCATCCCTTGGTGAAAGCAATCTAAATAGTGTCAATTTACAGCACATATTGGGACCAGTCTGACTACATAGTCCAGAAAGTAGGCAAGACATGAACAAATCAGAGAATAATTTTGTTCCTTTAACATTTATTTCTAAATGTGTTATCAAGGGAACAGGGGTAAAAGGAAGCTAAAGTCCTCTGGCATTTTCTGTTAATTTCTTCTCCTAATTGTGCTTGGCCCAGTTCTGTGTTTAATCTGCTTTCTCTCCTTGCAGGCCTCTTGGCTGCCTTACATCTCGAGGGGGTACAGATTCAGGACTCAACTACGAAACACGCGTTTCTAAAAGGCAGAGTAAGACATCTGCCACCCTCCTACTCTCCAGCCTACCAGGACATCCCTCATCTTCCCTTAGCTCTGGTGTAAAATTATCCTTCTGCCCACACTTGGTAAAAATGGCTGGCTTGGTTTTTTCTGAGTTATCGTTTTTACTCTTCCCGTGACTTCTAATATCGGAATGGCATCAGCAGGCTAAAATCAGCAGGACAGTCACTAGGCTTTGCTTTAGTTGCATGGTACATCTTACTACCAACTGAAGGCTCCTGGAGTTCCCCATTTTGTAACTTACCATCTGGGCTTCCATTCGCATACCCATCCCCTCTTTGCCCTCTGTTACTCCGAGCAGCAAGTGCACAGACAGAGGTAAGCTGCAGGTAGTAAGATCATGGACCTCACAGTGCCCAGCTGGGAGGTTGGGGGTTGCAGACCTTCATGCACAGGAAAACACCACACAGCAACACACCTGAAGACAATGTCTAGAAACTGGATTAGAGCAGACCACTCCCAAGTGCACTGCCTCCTCAGTATAAGGATTCCTTTGAGCTGAAGGTGATTTAGGAAAAGGAAGCAGAAAACTTGCTCCCCACCCTCTTCTGCTGCAAAACATTTAAGTTCTGCTTTGTGAAGGTGTCCTCCTCCCTTTCCTGCATTAGAGAAACAAGTCTCATCACAGGAGATGGGAACCAGGTCTTGGGTGGAATCTGCACTGATGGTCTCCATGATGAGACCCTATCACCTCATAATTTCTTGTGTGGGTTTATTTTCTTGTTGATTGCTGCCCCTGGAAGGCCAACCCCATTTTCTTTGTCTACTCAGTTTTCCATAGTGCATTGCCCTGTGTTCAAATGGTGTGTCAACTCTCAAACTTAACTGCTTCTCTGAGCTTTATTTTCTCCCCTCAGATCATATAAAATTTGAAACAGTAAACATCTTGCAGTTTTCCTGCTGCTGATCTGTGAGTTTTATATGCAGACTCCATTCTAACATCCTGAGATGACAGAGGAAAATCTGTTTGTGTTCCCCACTGACAAGGTTTATTGGTCCTTTTATACTGGTGTTTGTGACACAGGACACGTTCTCTAGAAGCTGTTTGTAAGTTCCTATCTGGATCTCAGATAGAAGTATCCCTTTCAGTGGCTCTCCCTCTTCATATACAAACATTTGTCCCCAGTAATAAGGCTTGCTTCTTGTACTCATGTTGTTGACAGTGCAGCAGAAGGATATTGTTATACTCTCTGGATACTTTAGGTTTGTTCTAGGAGAAAAATCACTAGAGAAGTAGGACACGGCATGTGCTGTATCAGCCTGCCCATCTTCTCTGTATGGCCTGTGCTGTGCTGCTTCCAGATATAACATAACTGAATTATAAATGCACTTATGAATGCATTTATAAATTCACTTAGAAGTGGGCATTCTAATGTTGCGCACATACGTGCTATGGGTGATGTGAAATACATACACAAACTAAAAGGAACTTTGCACTTTGTAACTTTTCTCACACTTTGGATTTTCGTTTTGTTTGTGCTTTTTAACAGTGAAGTTAGACTGCATTTAAATATATTTTCTTTTATGCAAGTGTGTGTGTGTATCAGGAGAAATGAACGTGCTTCTATTTCTACAGTCTAGAATCAATTTCATTAGAACATTGACTTAGAATTTCAGTATCTTGTAACCTCATTCTTACCTTGTACCTGAGTTGCTAAACTGTTGTCTTTTGGGGGTAGGTCTCAAATTTGAAAGTGTTATCACAGTTATCTTTTAAAATATAGCTAGCAGAATCCCACCTCCAGAATTTATGACATAAAATGAAGAATGGCACTTATGGGGGTGTTGTTTCAAACTATTAGGTAGTAGGCACGCACTCTGAGACCCACACTGCGGTTACATGGGAAGCCCCAGACTATACATGGACTCGGATAGAATGGGCTTATCATTGTGTGTGCAGGTATTAGCTCTTACCTCTACACTGGCATTACCTCCTCAAAGCCCGGAGAGAAAAGGTGCCTCCCACTTATTATATCAGGAAGTTTTTCTTTCCATGTGTATTAGCATCACTTTGTCTAGATAGGGCCAATGGGACTAGATGACATAGACGCAACTGACCATGATGATGAATGGGAGTAGAAGTTGTAGAGGTAATTGACCTCTCTACCAGAGTATGTATTAAAGGTCACAAGATAATAAATATTAATGTGCCTTGCCTTGTTACATAGGATCATGTGCCTTACAATGCACTCCTTTGGTGACATTTTCTGCTATCTTAGGAAAGGATCGAGTGTTTTCACCACATCCCTTGGAAATGACAAGTGTTACGATGAAAAATTCATGCTAGGTACAGACAGATCCTGCCTATCACCTCTATGTTAGCTTCCTCATTCAGAAGTAACTATTGAGCAATTACTACGTAATTTACTTTAAGGGGTGGATGTTGGATCACTTTCTTAGTAACTATGAGATCACATCCACTAAAGAGATATATCCCCTTTAAAGTAATCCATGGAATGTCTCTGGCTATATTGCTTGTAAAAAAAATTGCACAGCCCCTTGATCTTTTTGTTGTTGTTGTTGTTAATGTAAAACATAATTATTCACTGATTCTTCCGAAATTTCACATCATGCACCCCAATCTCACTTACCCCCAAACCCCTCCATATCTTCCCCTAACCCCCAAAAGAAACCCCCCTAAATCAACTAAAAACAAACAAAATATCTACCCCACACCTCCTTATTTCCAACACTTCATTCATTCCAATTGCATTGGATACAGCAGTGTTTCTCGAAGTGTACCCTCTTGTCTAATCAGTCCCACCCACAAAATGTCCATTGCTACCACTCTTTGATCTGGTTCAAGGCCTCTAGCACACCATCATCACACCTCTTGGATATCTTGCTGCTTCCTCAACTCATGAGTATCCTATGGTTATCTTTCTGTAGGACCAGTCACTTTGTCAGCTACAGAAGGTCTGGGGTAGATGTTAGGGTGGGCCAATCCAAGGTTCAGGATGTCGGTTTGGTCAGTTGGGCCACTGGGACCCCACCCCTCAGGCAAGTGACAGAGCCAGCTCTCTTAGGCCCATGATATCAGAGCCAAATCTCCCATGCCCATGGTAAGGGGTAGGGCCATCTTTTCTCTTCTGAGTGGGGCAGGGTAAGAGGGACAGCTCGCCCATGGGGGGGGCAGGGCCAATTTTCTGGTATGTCCAGGGAGGGACAAGGCCAGCTCTCCTAGGGCCAGTAAAGGGTGGGACCAGCTCAACATGCTCCTCTAATTTCAATGCGCATGATTCCAATGACACCATATGGGAACAGAGGCCATGGACATCATCACAGACCCCAGTTGCAAGATAAACACAGACCCAGACAAGGCTCTCAGCTGTAGCTTGGGTCCAGACATCACCATGGGCCCAATGGCATCACAGGCTACCCATTATGTCCCCAGGGGTAACCAGACCCTTAAACATCAACATGGTCTCAGGTGGCTGCCCAAACCCAGGGCATCTGCACAGCCCTCAGTGGTACAGGAGCCAAGAGCAGGGATTCAACTCAGACCTTGGCTTCTGCTGGACCATATACTCAGTCATACATGACCTTGGGCAGCAGCCTAGGCCCGGCTGACACCATGGACCTGTGTTGTGGAGCAGGTCACCTAGACACTTTGGTCTTGACGCAGATACTTTTTTCCCACTTTCTTTTTTTTTAATTTTCATTTTAAAATTTAAATTAGAAACAAGGTGGCTTCATATGTCAATCCCTGGTCCCTCTCCCTTTCCCTCCCCTCCTCCCACACCCTCCCACCAAACCCCCAATACCCCCTCATTTCCCCAGGGAGGGTGAGGCCCTCCATGGGGGTGTCCATAGTCTGTCATTTCATCCAGGGCAGGGCCTAGACCCTCCCCCAAGAGTTCAGGGTGAGAGTCCATCTCTCATTGTTGGGTGGGCACCCAAAGTCCACTGACTCAGATCCTTTTTAAAGTGGGTCCTTGAAAAGTTTGTTATTTGCTCCAAAGGGTCCTCATTTTTCAATTCTATTGTTGGATAACATAAGTAGATCTGCAGAAAATCTTCCTGAAAACTTGTCATAAGATTCTCAGAATTGTTTACCACCTGACATTTATTGGGATTGATTTCAAAATCAATTTAGCCTGTAAAATGACTGGCATGTGGTTCTTACCTTTTTCTTTCCATGTAATTTGTTAGAGTTAAATTTTTTAAAAAAAATTAAAAACACAAAAATATTTACAAGAAAAGCAAACACACACACATGCACATGAATATCTTTTCTGGTCAGAGTTTTCTACAGGTATTAATGAGTATTTATCTTAATCCTTATAAGTTTTATGTGCTTAATATTTCTTAATACCAGTAGCATTAATTTATACTTTTGTAGCAACATAATATTTTTGATAAACAACCAGTGCTTGGCTCAACTCTTCACGGGGGTTTATGCAGGGCTATCTTAGGGACCCTGTGTACCATGTACTGTATTTTAAAAAAAGTTACCTAGTGTCACACTTGCTGAGCTAATTAACAAAGATGTCATCGACGTTGCTGATCTCCTTATCAATCGTTTGGATACAACAGTCCTTCAAGGAGCCACATTGTATGGGGGTTGAATTGCCAGTTCTTGTGATATATAAACTCCCAAGGCCAAACTTGTGGGTTTATTTAGGGTTTTCTGTGTGTCCTTTGGGATGTTTTGTTTTTGGTTTGGATACCATTTCTCCATTTTACAGCTAAATTGGTTTCATGATGTTTAAAAAAATTACTGATATTAAATGGAGGAATGGAATAGAAAAATTTAAAAAGATTTTTTAAAAGTAATAAAATTTAAAACTTAAATAAATTATTAGTTAACTGACATCTTCTGTTCCTTAATATGATTGGAAAGATTCTTTGGTATCATGTCATGTGAAAGATTTTTTTCCATTGTCATAGTAGAGGCCTAAAATCTGAAGTTTAACATCTTCTAGATTCTAATGTGAGAAATTTATCATTTCATTAGTTTTGCCAACATAGGGGCAATGGACAAGATCTGTCTGTACCTATCACAAATTTTTAATTAAAGGTGAAAGTGCCTTAATAGTTCTGATGTGTCTGATAACTTACCAAGTTCCATTAAGATAGAACCTGAATCATTCATGACTTGGAATACAACTGTCCATTTGACTTGGGTGTAACTTGCATACATATACATGGTTCCTCATTCTGTGTTGTTTAGAGAAGGATTGAGAATAGTGTCCTGATGTCCACTATTTTCAAGGAAGGTATACACATTGAGCATAGTTCTCTGTTGTTTTTATAAGCTTGCGGGTTCTTATTCCCTGAATCCCTTAGGAGAAGGTACCAATGTGATCTTCTTTAGTCTCCCATTCCTCATTCCTCATAGTGAACCATTGCCTACGTTGTAATTGCTCAGTGGATACATCTAAATTATACAGCTCACAACACCATGATACTGAAACTTCTGCAGGCTCTCATCTCATCCAGACTCCTTATGTAAGGTTCTCAAAATTTTTCCTACATATCTATTCAAGTCCCTGTTACATGTAGCAGGCCATACCTTTATGGAATGAACTGATCTGTAGTGAACTGAGAGTAATCTTTGGGCTGGTTACTGTAGAACAATGCTTGCCTTCTACACAATGGCAATGCAGACCTGGGCTTTGGCCCAGAGGTCTTTCTTATTCTATTGAGGTGGAAGTTCCCTTGACATACAGCTGTGCTATGCTTTCTGGCCACAGAAAACCCACCACTATCTTTCCCAAACTTATAGTAGGTCCAGTGGTACCTTCTGTAAGTCAGTATAAATGATTGCTAGGCCTTGCTTTACTGATGATGAGCATCCTGTTACTTCCTCGATGCTGAGGGCTCATCATGCTCCATAGTTGGAGTAGCACTATAATTTCCTGAAGCTACTGGCAACTACCTGTTGGCTGTGGACTTAGTCCCTCTTTCCCCTGACACAGATTCTTTAGTTAATAATCTAAAGGAAAGCAAGTAGCGGAATAAGGCTGGCATGGAGAACTCTCAGTTTTGTCACTAAGGAAACAGATGAATCCAGAGCTGAGCCCACATGCATGAGAAACACATGGCGCATATCTAAAGTCAGAGGTGAGCCAGAGGTAAGCAGTGAAGTACAGTGTGGACAGAAGCCTTTTCAAGACTAACGTAGTTATGTAGCATCATCTGTTTGCCACATTTAATACTACCTCTTATCTAAATAAATAACTTAGTATTTATTTGCATTTCATGTGTATGACTACTTTGCCTGCTTGTATGTCTGTGAAATATGTATGTATCCATGGATGTCAGAAAAGCATGAGTGTCCGGAAATGGAGTTACAGATGTCTGTAAGTTGCCATGTGGGTACTGGGAACTGAACCTCAGTCATCTGGAGGAAAAGTCACTGCTCTTACGTGTTGAGCCCTCTCTTCGGCCACATTGTAATGTTTACCAACTTTACTGCCACTTGATACACCTTGTTTTGTTAATATTCATGGGACACCTGCCCTTTCTTAAACAGAAATGAAGGAAGAATGGATTGGCAGGGTGGGAGGGGTGGAACAGAGAGAGGGTGGAGGGACTGGGAAGAGACGAGGGAGAGAAAATTGTGGCCAGAATATAAAATGAATAAATAAATATTTAAAATTTGTTAGTTATTTTAATTGACACAGAACATTGAAAAATAAACATTTTGGCATCCCCTGTGATTTTCAATAGATGTATAGGTTACCTACTGAAGTTAAACCTGTTCAGTCAAACATCAGTACTTATGGCAAAATCATTTTTTTTCGAGACAAGGTTTCTCTGTATAATTTTGCAGCCTGTCCAGGAACTCGCTCTGTAGACCAGGCTGGCCTTGAACTCACAGAGGTCCACTTGCCGCTGCCTCCCAAGTGCTGGGATTAAAGGTGTGCACCACCAATGCCCAGCCAGCAAAATCATCCTTAATTGTGTCTTTTGTGAAGTACTCTGTAATCATTTGTGTGGTCACTCTACTGAGCAAGAGAATGCCAGAAATTCTTACTCCTATGTTAGTGCCTAATATTGCCTTTTTATTATCCAAATATATGCCCAGCTTCCTTCCTCCCCATTTTTGTGCCTTTTTCCTCTCCATTTTTGCTTCCACTTCCATATGTACATGGAGGGAGTGGTTTGGATGGTTTTGAGTTGATATATCAATTGTCGTATTAGTAACTGATTTATCTAGCTCCTTGCAGGGAATAGGATGAGAAAAGGCATGTGTAGAGGAGCTAACCAGCTACATGACAAGTTTGAGACCAGTCTATGCCACATGAAACCCTGCTTCAGGAGAAACATGTAACCTTAAACCTTTAACCATAAATGATAGTGTTGCCAATAAGAAGGAAAAACAGGCTAATAACATTTCAAGTTTTAAATTTCTGGCCCCATTTTTCTTTCATGTTGAAATGCTATTGAAGTATAACTGCCTGCTGAACACACATTAATTCTGGAATATGTGGTGAATCCAATCATACACAACTGAATTGGCTGGGCTGGGTGCACAGGCTTTTGACATTTGAGGCCAAATGTTCAAATCAGAAAGCTGAAGGTCGTGGCATGTATCAGACAGGAAAGAATTAACAAGACATACAGCCCCCACAATCTCCTGCAGTTCTTACAAACCTGTCACCATCCCAATACATTATTCATCATATTAGGAGAAGGGCATGTTTGTTTGTTTCTTTGTTTTTAAACCATGACTTCGTTATGGGGTAAGGTAATGGCAGCTTGTACTACCTGTCAAGTGGGGAGATAACTTGTTTCAAATCTGGACCCTTCCTCTGTACTAATGAGCCTCCTGTTTTTATTTCTAACATGTTGTTTTATATATTTTTAGCTTGGGTTTCTGCCATCGGACAGCCCTTCTGTAACTGAAAAACATGTGCATGGGCATGGCTCATTATGTATTTTTAGAACTGATGTGGCATTTACATAAGCACAATTCAACCTCCGGGTTCCATGCTGCACAATTTAACCTCACATACCCTCACCACTGGACAAATACAACACTCAGGAGTGTCAGCCAGCACATTAGAACAGAAAAACCAATCCCTACATAATATGGAAATGTGCAATAGAAAGAAATTGAATAAGCTGACTCTTATATGCACAGAGCCTACATTTACCAACTTTGGTTACCTCATCTTGTTTATTCCCAGAAAAATTAATCACATTAATTGGGCTGTAAGATAGCAGCTCTTGGCTCTGTTGCTTACTGAGCTATATAGAGAGAAGGATTCTCTTTGCCATAAAGTTCCCCAGGCTTGCTTCTCCTACAAGAGGTTATCATCTCCTTAGGGACACTTTCTTGACAGCTTGAGAGATACCAGAATAGAGTTTAACATTAGGATTCCTCATGGAAATGTAGGCTAAAGCAAACTCCCCATCAGGAATCAGCCCAGAGCCTGTAAGATGAAATGCAAAACCTGGACTTGTTAGCTTGAAATCAAACCAGGACCACAAAGCCTTCACAACATATAAGTCTTCATCAAATTACTCCAGATCCCCTGGGTAGGTAGGTTTTAAACTGAGGAAGTGCAGTGGCCACCTTACTAACCACAGCTCCAATTACTTTTTATTCATTGATTTTTGAGGGCATGTTTTATTAATTAGGTCTGCATCTTTGCCCCTTTTGTTTAGAATGTGATGCTGAGTTCTCCAAAGATCTGCAACCTACTTGGAGCCTTTGCGTGCACATGGAGACAGGTTTTCTTGCCTGTCCCTTTCTGGCTGATTTTACCGGTTCTGTACACCATTCTAGGCATTTGCCCTTTCTCTGCCCTTCATCAAATTTAGAGGCTCATTTGTCACCACCATCACCAATAGTTTCTGGCTTTTATCTTTCCATCCAGCTGTCTATTTATCTGGAAAACAGAACAGGACGAACAGTCTAGATGGTTTTATTAGCTCTAAATGGATCTGGCTTTTTAAAAAAATCGTTTTATGTTTACATTTAGGAAAATGAAGATTATTTGTTTCAGGGACTGTTCTCTGTGGCACTAATGTTTGTAACATGAAAAGTGGAGGATCAGAGAGTCCAGACTCCTAGATGTAGTCTGGAGTGCTATTAACACTGGGGGTCTTCATAAAGTTCCCTTGTTGTATGTATGGCTTTTAGTCAGGGTGGTGGTAGATGAGGAGTTGAGCAAATCTACTTGAAACACAGCACTTTTTCTGAAAAGCCCATGTTTGTTGTTTCTATGGGCACATCCAGAGCCTTTTCTTCCTGTGAGTTTAGATCCCACACTCGTGCATTGAGTGTTGAAACTCCCCTACTTTGACGATATCATCTAATGAACAGAAGGCTTGGCTAGCAGGATTCTGGGAGCAGAAGCTGGGAAGCTTGTGTAAAGTTGTTGTAAGGCCATTTATTACTCAGAAAAGGTGAAAAATCCAATACATAGCCCATTAATTGATGGCAACACATAATAACAGTAATATCAGTCCAGCTGGGGAAGAGGTGTTTCCATCCCACCCCTTAACATTGTCCCTGCATCCCATTTAGCATCGTAGGAGCAAACAAGAGAACACTCTTCAAATACTCTTGTAGACATGAGATATCTTGACACTGCTTCATTAGTGCCACCCAGCATCACAGCATCCCCATTACCTCCTGGGGAGTCAGCCTCTCCAGGAGAAAGATGGGTAGCACTCTTAGTAAAGCACTATGTTTAAGGTCATAGCCATTGTTCTATGGTAAGAATCAAAGTTAGACTGGGTTACCCTTTGTACAAAGTTGAAAATAAGACCAGTGATGTGTAAACTAACAAACTGCCCAGAAGGTGAGGCAAAGCCTTCAGAAAACAAGAACTGGAAGCTTTGGGAGGCCTTTAATCCAGGACTTTCATAATAGATGATGAGACAAACACACCCTGGGCAGCAGCATGCTATCTGTGTAAGCTTTTTGATATGGTTCAAAGTGACTTTGGTCATTAGAGAAGATTATTTAAAGGCTATTTTCATTTTGAATATTAATATTCAACTTATTAAAGTTGCAAATTCAAATGCCCAGTTCTTTCTTAAGCCTTTAAATTCAATTTACAGTTATAATTATTCTTTTACTAAACCTAGCAGCTTTAGCAATCACTTTAAAGAGTTTTTGCCTTTTTAATCAACCTAGTTAATTAAATCACTTCAGTATTTGTAAATGAACTTATAAATTTGATATAGTCTGTTTTCTTTTTAAGTTCTTAAAATTGTTCAACAAATACAAATGCTCATGTATTTAAGTAATATATGTATATTATGTATTAAAGTTAAAATATGGTCAACCTTATAATTTATGCATATTTCACTGTTATTTACAAGTTTAGAAAAAACTTAACAAAATTTAAATTATAGGTTTAAAGATACCCAGTGATGAATAATTTTAAGTTATAATACTAAAGAATGTATCCTAAACTCTCTCAAATAAGACAAATGGTACATTTAAAATACTAATTAGAAGATTCCATGCCCAATGGACATTATGAACTAACTATAGCCCCACATTTTTCCAACTTAATAATTTTCAACTCATTAATTAAAACATTCACTAAAAGGATATTTTAAAACTGAAAAAGATAAAATTCCCAAACATATTTATTCCATTACTTATGTAATTCTTCTTGAATTTCCCCACAATTGAATCTCATCTTCAGCAAATAAGGTAAGGGGCTGTCATTCCAAGGTAAACTAGTTGTCTTTTCTGGCTTAGGAGAATCAGTTGTTTCAGAAGAATATAGATGGAGCAAACAACTTGAGTTTTACAGTCCTTTACCCTGGTGCGGGTGCCAAGAAGTGGATTTCAGAACTTCACAGGATCTCAGTCCTCTGGAACTCAGCTTCTTGCTCTCCTCTTTTAGGTAGCAGCTGCCTCTATCTCCTGCTTCAAAGGGCTTTTGCATTATCAGTGCTTACATAAAGAAGTGGAATGCTGACTGCTCTTATACAATTCTTGCAAAACCTGTCTCTATTGGCTGTAGCTTGGATCTGTGCTCCTGACACACCTTTCATTCCAGTAAGCACTGCACTTGCATACTGATTAATAGCACCTCTAGATGGCTTTGTGTCTGTTCCCTACAGCCAGACTTATTCCCACAGATGGATCTTATGTCCCACTTTTGCCACACAGATCACATCCTTTCTGTGTTTCTTGCTGAGCTCTTGGATGATTTTCATCTGTTGGTATAGCTATAGACTTCTGAGAAATTTGTTACAGGAGAGATGTTTGGAGGCAAATATAAGTATTTGTCTGAATCTGGAACGTCCCTAAAGCTAGTGAAGAAACACAACTAACTTAAAAAGACATCATTTTTTTCAGATGAGATGTGATACATTCAGGGTGGCATGGCCATAGACAGTCATCATTTCATCAAATGATAAGTATTATGTAGCTTGAGAAAGACACACAAGAACTACAATTATGATACCTGATTTGCCTCCTGCTCTCTGCCTTACGGCTATGTGAGCTCCCAGAAGTTAGTGATATCTGTTTCATGATACTCATCTTTAGAAATATCATAATCATAGCTGGATGCACTACATCCTTTCAACAAAAATCTGTAACAATATTTGCATATATGTGCCTATAGAGGGGTGTCCATCACTATGAAGAGTTTGTTGGTATTGTGTATGTTCAAAACACATTTGATTATGTAACTACATATAAAGATCTTAGACAGAGATGGCAATTAAAGTGCTTTGGTGGCTACGTATTTAGTCTCTTACAGAATCCTGTCTTCAACCAGTTTATTAGATAATAGATGAGTTGCTATGCTATTAGTTTCATACCTGTATGGTAGGTATGTGTGGTATTGCTGAATATAGGATAAAACCTTTGCAGAGCTGAATTTCTGTAGTATTTGGTGCCAAGTATATTTGTAATTTGTGTAGAGTGGTGTTGTAGACCTTCTGTAGCTTTATTTGAACTCCTTCCTTCCTTTTTTTCTGTCCCTAGTCATCTTTGATTTTCTTAGCCTTTTATCATTGTCCCATCCCTCCCTTTAGTTGCCCTTTAAATGGAGGCAGCCTTTGAAGGTCAGTCCTTTACCGTTTACTTTCATATTTCATTTAACCTTCCTAGTTGATCTTGTTGAATCCTATAATTTTAAGTAAACCCACCTTTATCCTGTGCCTGACCATTTCCCTCCATCTGGGTAATAGTCGCTGTGTTCTCAAGTGCTGATAACAGCATCTTCTCCCATGATTCAAATTTGAGTATAATGAAATCTTCTATATCCTCTAGAATCCTATGCAGCTAAAATCTTGCCTACTCCACCTTAATAACGTTTTCCATACTTGGCTTTTCCTTAGGAAAATTGTCAAATGAATCTGGACATATCAATAATCACCTAGTTGGTGATCATTTTCTAGTTTGTCACCTACTTTGAAGATATTTCCTTCTATCTACTCTAATAATTACTGCCAGTATTATATTCTTTATAGCAGTGGTCTCAGCCTTCCTAATGCTGAAACCCTTTAATATACTTCCTTATGTTGTAGTGACCTCCAACCATCATATTATTTTGTTGCTTCTTTATAACTGTAGTTTTGTTACTCTTATTAATCATAATGCAGAATATCTGATATATGATTCACTGGGATTTTTTTGGTTGAGAACTGCTGCCTTATGACAAAGTCAAATAATCTTTCTCCATTTTGAAAAGACATGTACAGGTCTCAGATATCACATAACTAATTGTATCTACCCTTAATAGTTCTGCACATGGTTTTATTTCTTTATGTGATGATGTACATACTTACCATTCTCTGAATATTATTTTCTCTGATCATGATAAACAAAATAATCCTCCCCCACATCTGTCCTAATTTCCAGAAACATGAGTAAATTTGCTCATGGAGTGTGGAATGGAGAATGCTATTGAGCTGAGTTTAACATGCAGCAGTGACCTTACTACTCAGGTGTGTCCAGTGGGAACACAAGGATCATTTAAAAATAAAGCATGGATGCAGAAGAGGAGAGACAAAGAAGGACAGTCCTGTGTGAGAAGATGGAGTGACATGAGGAAGCCTTAACCTCCTATTCAACCATCCCTGGCATTGAGGAATATGGAAGGGATTTTTCCCTATAGTATATGTAACTGGTTTTCAGCACTGGAAAAGGCAAGGGAACTAAACATTCACCTAGAGATTCCAGGAAGAAGTGAATTTTGCTGATACTTTGCTATAGCTCACTGCTGCTACCTTTGTCAGGCTCTGAACCTCAATTTGATAAGATAATAAATTTGTGTGCTGTCATGAGTCTTTCTCTGTATCGCCATCTCCCAAAACCAACAGAGACTTATTTTTCATCATGAAACTCATCCTTAGCTTAGGCTTGTCCCACTAGCTCTTACAACTTAAATTAACTCATATTTTTATTAACCTATGTTCTATCATGTACTGTCCATCCTGTATCTTCCATGTGTTCTGGCATCTCATGCATGCCTATACAACTCTACCATTCTTAGCTAAGTCCTGTGTCCTCTATCTCACTTTGTATTTCATTTTAGGTTCTTGTATATACATGTACCCCAACCATTGCGTTATAAGTGCCCAGGAAATAGAACTCATATTTTATCATTGCATCCTCCTACAATAGTTAACCCAAGATCCTGCCATTCAGACCAATGAATGTCACTTGAACCAGACCTATTAAAAATGCAACACGATGCAACTTATGTGAAATACATGAGCCCTAAATGCCCACAAGATGGAGATGTTTCCTTTGAGAAGTAAGGTCTATTATCCCCTGAGACTTGTTCTTTGACCCCCCCTTTTAAGATAGAAATTCAATTTTGAAAATAAAAAATTTTGAGCCTTTGCTTATAATCGCAATTTAGGGTTTTTTCACCTTTTTTACAATGTATGCATTAAATGTTGGCCATGTAAAAGAAGAAATTTACACACAAACATGTTTACACAAAAACCATTTATTGAGGTCACAGATTGTGTAATGAGTTTGTTTCAGAAAAGCTTTTGATACGTAGCTTACACTGGTCTCAAACCCATATTCCCCCTGTCCTGCAACCCTAATATTGGGCTAACACATGTGTCACCAGGCACAGCTTCTTATAGGACTTGACCAAAAAAAATGGCTTGTTTCTACAGAGAAGCCTTGGCTGGAGACATGATAGTATTGTTGCCTTGAGCATTATCTGGGGTTATGATGGTGTTGTTGTCTTTAGCATTGTCTGGGAATATGATGGTGTTGTTGCCTTGTGCATTGGCAAGAGATATGATGGCATTGCCTTAAGAGTAACTGCACAGTGTGTTACATTTTCTGAGTTCCTTTAAACAAGAGTAGGGAAAAGGAGGGAACAGTCTTGCTGCAAGTTAATTTTACTGTTTCTGTTAAATGAGCAGTTCTCAATCTGTGTGTCATGATACCTGTGTGGGTTAAATAACCCTTTCACAGGGGTCACGTAAGACTATCAGGAAAAGCACACATGTTTACATTAAGATTCATAACAGTAGCAAAATTACAGTTATGAAGAAGCAGCAAAAAAGAATTTTATGTTTGGTGTCACTATAACATAAGGAACTGTATTAAAGAGTCACAACATTAGGAAGGTTGAGACACTGTGTTAGATTAAAAACTCACAGTCAAGGATGCTCTCTGATAAGAACTGAAATTCCAAGCTGTGTTAAGATGGGTGGCTATGAATTTAGCAGGTAATGTCTTCCTCTGCTTTTTCATGCCAATCAATTTTAAACGATAAAGTCAAACAGGACCTGTCCAAGGTACCACTTGTCCTTACATTAGCTAAAAAGCTCCTGTAATTTCCAGTGCCTTCTGCAAACCCAGGTTAAGCTACCTGTGCACTTCCCTGTGCTATATTCAACATGCACTCTGGGAAAATGAGAAGAGTTAGTGGGAGGTGTGTGGACATACTGACTTAGTTGGTTTCAAAGTAGGTGGATTGACAGTTTGAAAGCACAAATTAAGCTCTGAAGGCAGGATGGAAGATAATTTAAATTCAGCTGAAATACATGAGATTGTCAGATCCATCCTCTTAGCTATTCAGCACTAATGTTCAGAGTTACCCAGGACCATTATTTTAAATCTGAAGCATCCATACCATAAGCAAACCTTGACAGACACACAAAACACCACAATTGTTTTTAAGGAGCCTGTCAATGTCTGTCTCTAAACATTTTAAGAACTTGTAGGTTGAAGGGAAGAATTGACTCCATTAAGTGTACATGATAAGGCAATGTTAGAACCTCTGGGTGGGCAGCTGATAGAGGCGGGGCTTAAGTGAAATCCATGTCACAAATGTTACTATGTATGAGCTCTGTCATTGTTGTCCATGTCAGATGACCAAAGCTTTATTCTATAAGCCTGTTAATTATTATTGCTTGGTAGGAGAAGGTTGTTTATACATCATAGAGTATCACCATCATAATTCTTTTCTTACAGATATTTTTATTGTATGATATAATAAGGATATATACAAAGTCAGCTGGGGATGGTGGCATACACCTGTTATCCTGGCACTGGAGAGTCCAAGGCAGGAGGTTCACATGTTCTAGACCAGACTGGCCTACATAGGGAATCTGTGTCTAAATTTTTAAAAATGAGTAAATAAAAATGGATGTACACATGATTCCTTTTATGAAAACTCTAAAATTTCCCTTAAGAATATCTGAATTGAGTCTCATTATTCCTCCTGAAGGACATATAAAGTTTGCATTATTGTTAGAAAATACATTTTTCTCTGTTCCCATTAATTGGGTTAATCCCTCAAGTCAAGCCAGGTTAGCACTAAGAATGTAAGAGTAATGAAACCTCAGCTTCTTGGGTGTTTGTGGTATTGGATTTGTCAAATAGTGGTGTGATAAACACCACTGTGACATGTGTCACAGAAGACTCAGACCTGTGAGGATAGGAAAGTAACAAGACAAAATTCTTTGTCTTGTCTTTTTGGATTAATTAGGGATTTATTTAACCAGAGCTCTGACAATACCAGTTATCATTTATGTTGGATAAAAAAACTCAGTGTGGATTTTGGTCCATTTTTTTCTTTCTTCTTTTCTCTGTAAAGGGGCAATTTGTACATTGTGTCAGCTTCTCATTACTATAGTGAAAAAAATTGAGGTTAAAAACACAAAAGTAGGAAATAATTCATTTGCTTTTGTTTCTGTAGCTTCCATTCTATGGTTCTATAGCTTTTATTGGTTTTGGGATTCTATAGCCAAGAAGCAAATGAAAAGAGAGATGAAAACATTACCATCACCTTTAAGATGCTGCCAGTGTTCTGAAATGGCCTAGAGTCCCAAGATCTTAAGATTTTCAGTAACTTCCAGTGGTGCCACTCAAGGGACCAAGTGTTTGAGGACTCTCATCTGCACAAAGCAGAGAGGCAGCCCCCACACAGCTGGCAGGCCACATTAGCAGTACAGTTGTCTGTGGCCTCTGTCTCCTTCCATTATCATATTGATACATAACTATGGAAGTCAAGATGCTCCAGTCTGTAAAGTTATGTCAAAACCCAGAACCGTTTCCAGTGTTCACTGGCTTATAAGATAACCAGGGTCAGCAAATTATTCTGGAATCTTTTATCTTGCAAAGAGATTAGAGTCACCTCTCCCCGACTTTCTGAAATAACAGTACAGGGTGTCACTGCATTCGCCTCCTAACAAAGTTTGATTTCAATGGGACAGTGCTGATTGATTTAAATCCTACCAGTTTACTTAGCCTCTCTGAATCTCATTTCCCTCATCTTTAAATGGGGACAAATACTCTTGCCTAGTATACTGCTCTGCAAGTTACAGCAATTGGAACAGCACACAGAAAGCCCCCTATATATACTTCGGATAGTATTCAGTATTCATTCACTCAGAACCAAAGCTGAGGATCCACGGTTCACGTAAACTCTATCTGTCCCCATTAACCACAAGTCTGTGCTCTGCTTTTCTGAGGAGGTTGTATGCAACCTTGATTAGGTATCCTGCTTTGGCATATTGATTTATATTGTTTCTGTGACTTAATTTCTCCATCTTTTTAGTAGCCAGATAGCACTAATGACACAGTTGTCTTGACAAGCAATAGGGAAGGTGGATATTATAAATCTGTATAAAATTTTCGTTTGACAAAAGAAGGACGTTTAAAGAAAATTACAACCCATTTCCAAGAATACCCAAATGATCACTATGACATTTTCAGCCCCAAAGCAGGTTTGTGCTCAACATATGTCATAATTTTTGTATCTTATAAATAGAAGCAGAATAGTTGCAATTCCAGGAGAACTTTGGGTATACAACTGAAGCATTTCCTGGATACAATAGAGATAAAGGGAAAGGTGACAAAAGTTACTGATCTCCTGGAATGTGTTACCCTGTCCATGGTAAGCCCTGGCTTGTCTTTGGGGTATCATTAATGAAGTGGTGAACAAGAAATTTATTTCAGAATATCATTTAAATTTTTGATTTCAAAATCATTTTTTCTCAGAATGTATTCAAAATCATCCAGATTTTGAATAGTTTGTGAACAGTATTGTGAGCAAACATTTTGTCGGGCTCTATAAAGAGAAAGGAAGTAAATACAACTATCATCAAAAAGGCAAGAATAGTAATTACAACTTAGATGCACACTTACATAATTCTGAATAAATTGGTTTGGAAACACAATAGGAGGCTTTGGAGGCTTTTTTTTATACGTATGACTTTTTCTAACATATAACTCAATGTGGATAATTTAATATTAAAAAAACATTGAGGGCTGGAGTAATGGCTCAGAGGTTAAGTGTACTTGCTTTTCTTCCAGATGGCCCAGATTCCATTCTTACACCCACATGGCATCTCAAAGCTCGCTGCAACTCCACTTCCCGTGAATCTCATGCCCTCTTCAGCATCTCCATGCCCCATTCCCTCTTCCTCAGACACTGTGCAGAAGGTGCATAGACCTTTCTGCAGGCAAAACAGCCATATACATAAAAGAGAAACAAATCTTTTTTTAATGAAACATTGATTGTGCATCTTGCCTTTCCTGTGTGTTCCCTTGTTACCTATAAGATATGGATTAATGAGCTCATTGGCTGGCTAGTGAAGGATGACAAGCACACATGTGTTTAATGCAAAGAGCCCCGTGCTGGAAAGGTGCTGACTTACAGTAAGGCATACTTCAGTACAGGGGTGCCAACCCACAGAGGCCAACCCACCACATTTGTGGTGTGATTATGATGAAAACATGCTCACCCAGACATATGAGATAAGCTCACCTGTGTATACTTCTCTGCTGGAGGAGTAATCTAGTACCTTGTCTTTCACCAGGCAGTAGAGAATGAACATTCCAGGAGAATTTCTAATAGGCAACTCAGTTTATTTATACAACAGAAGGTTTAATTGAAAGATTCCACTGAAATAGATAGTTAAGGAATCAGCCACAGTACAGCCACATCCCTGCAAGTAGAAAGCACCACAGAAAGCTCAGAAAACATTTAATGAAGCATCTTATTACTAAAATGAATATAATGCCTTACAAATCAACATGAGTGAAAATGGTGAAAAAAAAAACACTAAATTTTTTTCTATACTAACTTCCCCATTGGTCTTTAAAGTAGTTTCTATCAAAGAAAAGGTAGTATAAACATACAATGTTTGTTTTATCATTTTCTGGTGTCTTACATCTTTCACTTATTAAAGTCATCCCTTGTTCTTTTTATCTTTAGTAGTTATGACAATTAATATTCTAAAATCTGACAGTGTTATTGCGATGCAGCAGTCCATGACCACTTTTGAATGTTTTACTTAATGCATTAAACTAAGTCATATGGATAGAGACATCTTTTGCCTGATGGCTATTGTAGAATGTGATACTTATCTAAGTGTCTAAAGACCCACTGAGTTATTAAAAGAGGAAGATGCCATTAAAATGAGATGGATTGATGCATTATTGTCCTTTACAGCAGGCCATAAATTGCTACATAAATTAACAGAAAAAAAACATTCTTTTTTGGAATTCTGTTCTTATCAGGTGAAATTGTTGTTGTGAATGAAGATGTCAAGATTTAGATTTTAAATTAAATTTCTAGTTAATCAGATTTCAGAAGTCAAATCCAGTGTAGTACTACAAAGGATTTGAGGTTTGTGTATTCAGATTGGAAGAGTTTCTCAAAAAATCTGTTCTTGCCAAAGGCGGGAGAGTCTCTAATAGAGGAGGCTGTTTGTGCAGGGTTGTGGGACTTACCAAGAGCCTCTCTTGAATGGCCTGTGTATGTGGTGCGGTGGGCCTTTGAAAACAGAGAACAACAGAATGTAACTGTGGTGATTCCTGAGATGTGAGTGGGTGGAAAAGTGAGGATATTAATAAAAGATTGTAATCTGGTATGAATGATAGAGTAGGAAAACATCAGAGAAAGGACTGGCTTGGGAAAGTGAGGGGAAATGGCAGGCTTTGCAGAGCATTTTTCTCAATGCAAAATACCCTGGCAAGTCACCAACCAGATGAGCTCTGGCAGTGCATTTTCCTGGAAACTGAGAACCAGTCTGACAAGGGTGGAAGAATACTTACAAGAAGGCATTGGGAAGTAGGTGACTTTGTGGGGGGAAGTGATGCAATGGGGTGCAGAGTCTCTGCCATCATAAAGTTCATTGCTGCAGAAGCAGGGAAAGTACCCTTAGATCATTATCTCTGAATGGAGAATTTTTTCTGCAAGCACAGAGGAGTTTAAATGACTTTCATAAAGGTAGAAGATCACTAATTTTCTGAGATGGATATAGACCCAAGTTTCCAAGGCCTGTTACTAGTCCTGGCATGGAAACTATTGGGTAGAAAATGAAAAAGATGGAGCACCATGATACTGGGAAAAAAGGCACTGATTACATACAGCCATAAAATAGAAGCCACAGTTTCCATGTGTGTTCAAGCATGTAACAAGCATGTCACAGAGGCAAGCCAGAGTCCAAGTCTTAGCAGACTGAAGGAGCAGTGAACCAAGTAAAATTGAAAGTTAAAATAATACTCAAGTTGCCAATTGTAGAACACACTATTTCTTTAAATGTGATTACCCTGGCAGTAGGTGACAGAGATTTCAAGAAATGAATAAGCTGATGACCTCGATCTAGAGAAGGTGCCAAGTTTAGTTGACAGTGTGGAAAGAATGAAAGAGGGTGTTGTAATTGGGAACAGGACGATTAAGGTCATCTTGAGATGATGGGATAGGTAAGACCATTGGAAACAACCAACTGAATAAATTATTAACAGTGAAGAGTCCAGACTATTCTATAGGGCAAGTTCCAAACAAAGTGAAGGGTTCTGTTAGTCTAATTCTCTGCTGTAACAATATTGCCGAGGTGTCCTCAGTGTTGAGCCAATCTCTCACACTTCCCCAGTGTTGAACCAAGCCCTCACAAACCCCCAACCACTGGACACTAGTTAGTACTAACCCAGAACAAAGATTACTTTTTCTTTAAACTGAAATAATTTTGTTTATAAACTTAGTAGCCCCACTGCTTTGTAGGTACAATATCTATAACAATAGTATTCTGTTTTCAACTTTCCTGAATTCAGAATGTGGCTTCTCTTAGTCTTTGATTAGCTTAAAAACTTGCTTTTTATTTTCTATAATTGTTCCTAGTGCATATCCTTGCTTAAGACCTGGGTGTTTTCTCTTTCCCTTTAACTCTTCTTTTGCTCTTCCATTAGTCCTGCATCACAGATCATCTGGGAATTGGCCTGTGGAATGCCTGTCTGTACCACACAATCTTGGCAGAAGCCTCTTCCCTGGTTCATCAGAGGAAGTGTCTCATGATACATGTTATTTAAAGATGCCTCTGCCAATGATGTTATTTTTCTCTGGCAGAATAAATTCTTGAACTTGTGTGTGTATAATGGAAATTTGAGTGTTCTAACTCACAGGATACATTTAGTAAACAGTGTGAAATGGAAGAAAATAGTATAAATTGGAGCTTTCTCTGGAGTCTAATAGCCCCATATCATAGTAGTGTACTTTTATTCTATACTTTTGTCATTAATTAACACTATGGTTATAGCTGGATTCAAAAGAAAACTTGTAACAATTATGCAATTTTCATAGTGTCTTGAATGCTTGCTGGTGATCTCAGTAGATTAAAGTAATTACCACTTTTGTTGAGTTTTATTTTAACTATTTGTTTCTAAATGGTAATCATTTGTGTAGGAAGAAGTTATCACTGGGCAGGATCTTCATAAGGGAAAATAAATATTTACAATGAATTTTGAATTTTATGGAAAAGGCATAAATAATAGAAATCGATGGAGGACTTTATATTAACCAGTAGGTAATTTCATATTAAGCAAGAAAATCATATGTAGATTCATAAAACAATGTATCTCCAGTTGTTATACTATTTTTACAGCTTTCAAGGTTGTGGGGCTAAATAGCCTTTACCTCAATATAAAAAATTCTTCCTGTGAAAATGTACATGTAAAAAGTGGACCTATCATTGTATAGTGTACACTAATATTCAGAAAAACTTTCAAGCAAATTTTGCTGTCCATATTTTTTCTTATTAATACTGCTGTTTCAAAATATGTGTGTTTACATAGCTCTCACTGACTTGGTGATGATTATCTGTTCACAGGGAATCCAGTTTCAAGCATTTGTCTGTTTTTGGATTTGTTGTTGTTGTTGTCATTGTTATTCCAGTTTATGTGTCTCAGTGAGGAGAAATCTTCCCTGTATTCTCATCCTTAATTTGGATTTTACTTTGTATTTTAAATACTCTTGAATATCAGATCTGAAGTGGTGGTAGTGAAATGTGTTAATAGCATTAAATATCTACACTTTTTGATCAAGTGTGAGGAATCTGAGGATGTAAATACTCAAGTGAAACATTCTTAAACTTTTAATTAGATCATGAGGGATTTTAGGCACTCTTGAATGAATTACACCACAGCACCTTTCCTTTAGCTATTGAATTTATTTAAATTACATTTCAAACCGGGCATTAGAGAGGAAGGTTTCAGTACAGTTCCTAAGTGAAATAAAGAGCAAGTCTTTAGATGATGTCTTCTTTAGAATGGAAGACTTAAATAAATGTTACCTTTGATGCTCAAATAAAGGGATGTTGTATGCAGAACCCACTTCTAGATGGGGCTGTTGCGTGTTGTGTGTATAACTAGTCCTGCTTCATTGAGTCTCCATGGGTATCCAGCCAAGTCTGTGGTGGCGTGGACATGAACAGAACTGAGAAGCCTACTTTTTCCACACTGAAAAAAAAAGTTACCTGGAGCTTTACATACATTAACCTATATCAGGCTTGCTTCTTCAGCTTCCTCAGGATAGTATTCTCTTTCCTTTTACACTGGGTGTGTATCAGAGACAAGGATACATGAACCACAGAACACATGTGGATATCAGGGGACATCTTTCCGGAGCTGGTTAATTCCTTCTATCATGTGGGTCTTAGAGATTACTCACATTGCCAGGCTTAATGACAAACACTTTTATCCCTTTAGGCATCTTGTTGATCCTAATTTTCTTTTATGAGAGAAGGGTTGTAAAGGAATAGGAAATTAGTGGTTGTTCTTCTTCATATTTAATTACTGGAACAAAGATGTCATCCTAGGACTGTGGAGCCTCTAAGAATTCTGCGTTTTGCCGTGTGCTCTTGATGGCCATTCCACATCTACTACTTTGCTCTCTCCTGAGCCACCAATGAAACAAATAAAAAAAGAATATTGGAGACAATTTAATTCTCCACAATTTTAATTGTGCTGTGAGTAATAAGTTGGTGATTTAGACTTAGAACCTTAAGCATACCTTCATTTATAGATAATAAATTTCCCTGTATTCAAACTTAAAAATACATTATTATAAACATAATTCTTGTTCTGAAGAAAGAGGAAAAGTACATTTATAAGTAGTAATGTATAATCACTCAATGTGCATGCAAATTTCCCCAGTTATGGGGAAATCTAAATGCGAATAAAATATAAACAACCGTGATATCCTGACTTTTCTAGATGAATGGCTGTTTTGCTAGACTCATTGTCAGCAAGATTAGGAACTCTGGATATTGAGGATTACTTTGTTTTGGTGTTGTGGGTAATCTAATCTTTTTCTTGGTAGAGTTATAAAGTGGCTTCCTGGTTGAAGAGAAAGTCAATTTTCCCAAGGCTCTTTAGTATGTGAAAACTAAACTGACAGAAAAAAAATGCGTACCAATACTTACCAAAAGGTCCATTATGTATGAGGTTCTGTTCTAGGCTGTGATTAGAATTGACCAGGATCACTGTTCCTTTACCACATACTTCCAAGTAGAGGCTTTGTGCAAAGGGAAAATTAAAGCAGGATGTCTACCTTGGAGAAACCAGTAGGGTTTTAGGCACTGAATGTAATATTGAAAAGAGCAAAATACATGAACAAAAAGTCAATAAAAGGGTCTAACCAAAGAAAATCTATCATCAGTTATTGTATCCATCATCCATTTTGTGCTGGCAGTCTTCAAGGACTTAAAATGTTTGGGGAAAACATGGTGGTAGAAAGGAGTCTAGAGATATGGGCTTTAACATGACAGTTAGACCTAGAGAGTGGAAGAGTAGGGTCACATCTAAACATGACCATTCAGCAACTGAGATGTCAGTGGACTCTCATAAAGGTTTCTGGCAATATCTTTGTCTGGTTCTGCAGACAAAGTAGTGTTTTTTGAAGCCAAATGACCTTATTGACTTTTAACATGAAAAGATAAGCACATATTTCACTGGACAAACATACTCTACCAGAGAAGGGAATCATTGGACTGTTGCAGAATGGATGTTTAACTTGCCTGGTGGGCTTCCCAGAGAACAAACAAACTCCAAACTCCATCTTTTAGAGTGAGTTTGAATTTTCTCTCTAATTATCACATACTTTGACTTACTCCTTTGCCTTTGATAGTATATATTATTAATCTCAACAATAAATACTGGAAGGTTCATGCTAGCTATACATACTTACTGAATTCAGGTATGAAACAGTCTTTTGATATATCTAACACTGACAAATGGTTAAAACAATGATTATAGAAGACCAAAATGCTTCTCAAATCTACCATCCCTTTGTGTCAATAATATATGTAAAAACAACCACCATTAGTTTTATTTCCAACAAGCCGATTTTCTTACTGGATTGTGTATTAATGTTGTGGACATAATTTTATATTCTTCGCTTTCACTTAGCTGCCTAATATTTCAGTACTCCTTTTGGTTGGGTTTCATTTTGGTTGGTTTTTGACAATCCTACTGCAATACTTTCTGTTTCCCATTGTAATCAGTGTTAACATCCTGCTGATTTAACTCTCCAATCTATTGTTTATAGCATTGGATATATATCACAGAGGAAGTCAAGAAGTTTTCTGAAATGTTCAATGTGAAGTGTGAGAGATCTATATAGATAAATTATAGATGTGTATTACATAAATAAAATTTGTGTTCCTTCAGAATTTTCTTAAAGGAAAACACTACTGAATTTCTTCTACAGTTAGACTGACTGGATAACAACATCCCACCAGGTCCTCAGAGACAGTCAAAAAACATCATCTGCAATGCCTACATAGTACTCCATGAACTATTATCATGGTTTTTGCATTGTTTTCTTATGGGTAGACAATCAAGTTGACCTTACTTTCTTCTCCCTTGCTAACTCTAGTGTTCATGAGCTCTTTAAACAGTGTCTAGTATAGAAAGAACACACAGTAAATGCTAGTTGTTAAGATTGACAAATTTGATAGAGACAATATGCAAGAGAAAGAAATTACACGTCTCTCTGTTGCCTGAGGTACTGTCTAACAAGGCTGTTGCAGTTCATTCTTCCCTGTCCCTGACAAGTCCTGGTTTCCTTCTTCTCCCCATCTCAGCCTTCTCTTGTTTTTCCTTTCTGTTTTCCTGCTCCTCCTTTCCCCCTTTTGCTGCTGCTTCTCATCCTCCTTTTCTGTTTCTTCTCTTCCCCCTGTTTCCACTCCTCCTTTTCATGGAGTAAATTCTAGCACTTCTTAAATACCAGTCTCCCCAATGAATCTGAGACCCATTTCTCACCTATGATGGATATCTGGAAATCCACCCATCCTTTATTTCACACTGACTTTTTGTTTTCAAAATAATAGAGTTTTTCCTCTGAAGCTGTTTTTCTCCTAAGTTTAAACATTGGAATTGGATAGATGGCTCAATTTGTAAAGTGATTGTCACACCTTGCATTCCAATTACCCACCATGGCTCAACAATCCAGTAATTCTCTCATAGAGGAAGCCAGGACAGAAGATCCCCGGGACTTGGTCTCCAACCATGCTAGCTGATTTGGTTTTCTGAAGGAAGGCACTAAATATCTACCCCTGGCCTACACAGAGAAAGAAAGACTGGGGGAGGAAGAAAACAGAGTTTCTTCAATTTTTTATGTGCTTTGAAGTTGGTATCTTAGTGTACCTTTAAAAAATATTTATTACTATGTCTGTATGTGTGCATGATGGGTTCGGTTTGGTTGTAGACACTCATGCATGTGATAATCAGAAAACAATATTATGGAGTCCATTGTTCCCTCCCCCTTTGTGTGTGTTCTGGGCTCCTTATACCTCGAGCTATGTTGCCAGTCCTTCCCATAGCCTTTTAACGCCTTCAATCCTACAATTAGTTAACCATAGGAGTGATTATTCCTCCCCTGTCCTTTATTTCTAATTTATACTTGATTTAACCATCCTCGTTAAAATAGTTATTGCTTCAAACCTAATTATATCCTTTTGTCTTCCCCCATCAAATATATCCACCATATGTCATAGTAAGCAGTTAGAGCCTACTTTGTATATGTTGCTCTGAAACATATAAGTCTACTTCATGTGAACAAAAGCATGAAGTCACTAAACATGGCATTATTGGATGACATAATCTGTCTTATTGACCAACTCAGGGGCCTACTTAGAGCTGTGGTTCAGATGTAGTCTGTTTTTCTGTCTAATATCAGTTTTTAGTCTTTACAGTATTTTAGAGGGTGACCTCTTTCTGCTTTCATGTGGGGTTAAATTGTGTCTTCCATTGCTATACGTAGATTCTTCTTCTCCTTCTTCTTCTTCTTCTTATTCTTCTTCATCATCATCATCATCTTCTTCTTCTTCTTCTTGCTTCTTGACTAATCTGGTTTCTCTTGAGCATTATAATTTGTAAATTCATCAAGGGCACTCATAGCTTTGTTTGTTGACTCTCTGGTACTTGTATAACAGACCTTCAACTCACTTTGCCACCATGCTAGCTAGTTCTGGAAACATTGAACAATGACCTTAACCTGGCGCTGTGGAATTAGAACCAGTTGTCAACATGAGACCCAACAAAAAGAACATATTCATTTATACCATTGTTTTTCTCAAGACAGGGCCTTAAGTTGTCCAGGTGGGCCTTAAACTTGCCATCCTCCTGCCTCAGCAAACTATGTAGTGGAGTTTACAGTGCTGTGCCACCACATCCAGATACAGGTATTTTTTTTTTACAAACTTGTTTAGCTGAAGCACTCGTAGCAGATATTAGACACATAATCATAAAGGAAATACACTAAGATTCTGACATTGGTAATTGGGAGGAATTGAACGAAAATGGTAATGAATTGACACATTAGCTTATAATTTGACAGAATATATATTTTTCCAATGTAACCTTAAAACTATTTTTCCATTGTTGTTCAGTCTCAGGAATGAGCAAAGCAGCTGGTCACTTCTGAGTGAGTGCAAGGGTGAATGCTGATTGGTGGGGCTCTTATTTCAAGCTGACTGTTAACAGTGAAAGCTGAAGACAATTCCTCCTTTGGGTACTGGGCACAACTCCTTCCCCCTTTTAGAGGATTTCCCTTTAATTTGCTTTTTAATAATTATTCTGTTACTTACTTGTTTTGTGTGGATGTGTGAGGGTGTGTGTGCATGTGTGTGTGTGTGTGAGAGAGTGAATGTGTGTGTTTGTGTGTGTTGCATGTGTGCCAGAGGATGAGTTGGAGGACTCAGTTCTCTCCTTCTACTATGTGGGTCCTGGGGACTGGACTCAGGTCATCAGACTTTTTTTACCTTACCCATCTCAGTGGCTTTTCTCTATTTTTTAAATACAGTGATTAAAACAGCAACAAAAGTGCAAAACCAACTCACACAGATACACAATTTGTTCAGATTTTGCATTTCTCAGGCATAAGCCGAGGGTGTGTGTGCAGGGACAGTGGCCTTATTCAGAAGCTATGCATTCTGAGCCATGCAAAATTTCCTGAAGCACAGTTTAGGGTTTCTTTTATCAAAGGAAGAGGGAAGTAGCATAGAGTGCTCTAATTTGTTTCACCCTTCTAAGCAGAACAAGTTGGTTCTTTGACATTGGACTTCCTATGAGCAGAAAAGCCCAAACACTCAGCTCAAGTTCAAGGCATTAGGGAAACTACGTTGTGCTTTTTCTCAGCCAAGTCGCCATGGGCTAGAGACTTCATACTGACTTCAGAATATGATTCTCGGGAGCTGTGGTTACATCTGTATATTGGTTGGATGACATATGTAGTTTCATTATCTGATTTTCTAGGAGATTCTTCTGGAACAGCTTTTCTTACATCAGGATCTCAGAGTGTGTTGAATACGGCTCTGCTAGAGTAAGCAGCAACAGGAAGTACACGTTGCTTTCATGTGTGGGGTTAAGAGGAGGGCTTGTAAACAGGACAACCGATTGGCTTTCTCCAGAGACCCAGCGTCCATTCATAATTTAATCATATCTAGAAAATGACTCTTAAGGGGACGCTGAGCTCTTCCTTTGCTGCCTGTAATGAATTGTGCATTTTTACATCCATCAGGCAGACATCAGTGTCAAGCTCATTGTCAAAAGCCTGTTAAGTTGAAGAAGGCAATGAATAAATATGTAAGCTAAACGCTGTAGCCCCACATCACCTCTTTGTGCCTTTCCTGACCCAAGGATCCAGTATGTAGCTTCTGGTGTACTCTAGTCTAGCCCTTGGACTCCAGTACGATTAGCTGACCACTAAAGCTAGAACCTCCACCTTCAACAGATCTTTGTTTCCTTCATGTCTCCTTTCCCGTCATCCACCCCTTCCATGGCTGACTTATACCTTGCTACAGTGGCCTCATGTAAAACCATTCTTTGTTGAGAAGCTCTTTAGGTTCTTAGTTTCTCCTGCCTCAGGACCATAGTGTATAATGCTACAAACTGAGGCATGGAGGGCTGTATGCGACTAATGTATCATATCCATGATGTTAACACACACAGTAGTAACTCCAGGCAGCCAAGCAGCTCACACAGTGTGGGACAATGAAGGTGACCTAGACTTAGATGTCAGGTAGCCCTTGCTATTTTGGCTCTATCCCTCATTTAATTAGCACCAGCCTCTGAGTGCAGTGTTCCATTTGCTGAGGTATAGCTTTCTGAACTATACAACAGACTTGAACAGAATGTCAACATTGTTATACGCATCAGATAAAATAATACATGCAAAACTATGGCAGACAGGGGGGAATGTTTCCTTAGCAGGGCCCCTTGTTTGCACTGGCATTTTATGCTTAAGTGGCATATGACTCCCCTTCCAAGCTGCGCACTGTGGTGCTGATTTCATGTATCCTTTTCTCTAACTTGAGGATTCCACAGGGAACTAGCTGACTGCAAATGTCATGATGCTTTTCTTTTTTTTTTACCCAGCAGTAATTTACCTTTGACAGTGATGGATCATTATTCAGCTTTGATTCATAGCTGGGGTGCTATATAAGGAGAGAGTGGCATATCAATGAGGAGGGCTGCTGTTTTAAATATGGGAAATATTTTCAGTAATTTCCTAATTAGCCTGAGTGCATGTAAAAGTCACTTCTGGGTTGCTTGAGAAGTGCACGCTTACTGCTGTTATGTGTCCATACAGCTGATGCCTTCTACAGTGGGTCCAGCCAGCTCATGCTCTCTGATGGGATCTGTCCCTGGACTATGTATTCAGGGGCCCCTTGTGATGACTTTGAGCTAAAGAAGATCAATGACAGTGCTGATACTGAGTCAGATGATCCCAAATGAAGAATCTGAAATCTGCCCAAGCTTCCCCTTCTGATAAGTGTAAAAATCATCTTTGATCTCTTTTCCTCCAAAGAAAATGTAAGAGGATTTAAATCTGAAAAAAATTAAACTTAAGTGTCAAAGTATAATATAAAAAGTTATTGCTAGCATTTTACTTGATTTTATTTTAATCCTAGGGCCTTACTAGTTTGCTCCATAAGATCAAAGTCTTTGCCAGTCAGAGTGCCTGTGATGTGTCACAAGAGAATTGGGAAAGGAAGTAGGATTAAAGAATATGTCTATCTTTAAAGCTGGGGGGTAGACAAAATGAATACATACTTCAGTGAATTAAGTAGCACTGTTTGTCTGTATAAAAACATCACATTTTAAATTTTCTACTTAAGGAAGATTCCAGAAAATTTGGAACCAGAGAGAAACCTTCCTTTGCAATGGTTCCTACGATTGAGTCCCAAAGGAGTCTTCGCTAAGAATTGTAATACATGTTTAAAAATTATTCATGTGTGCATGATGTGCACGTGTATTTACATATGTGTGTGGGCATACATGTGACTGTGAATAGTGTACAAATATCAGTGTTGGATATTGTCTTAGTCAGTGTTCTATTACTGTGAACAAACATCATGACCATGGCAACTCTTATAAAGCAAAGCATTTAATTGGGACTTGCTTACAGTTTCAGAAGTTTAGTTTATTGGCATCATGGCCGGGAGCATGGTGGTATGTAGGCAGACATGGTGCTGGAGAAGTAGCTGAGAGTTCTACTTTTAGATCCACAGACAGGAGAAGAGATAGAAACACTGGGCCTGACTTGGTCTTCTGTAACCTCAAAGCCTACCCCTGGTGAGATACTTCCTTCACAAGCCTATACCTACTCCAACATGGTCCCTCCCTGATGACTAAGCATTCAAACATTTGAGCCTACGGGAGCCTTTCTTATTTAAATCACCACAGATATCTCTGCTGTGGAAAATTAGATCTGTCCTCTGCCTAGTTTCCCTTAGAATGTTAATCCCCCAAAGATTGTGTCCACTCAAATATTGTAGACAAGATGGCTTCCAGGGACCCAGAAGATAGAGAATCCAGTGAAAGATGATGATTCTTGAGCCTCAAGATCTGAAAGAACTTGCTCTATTGGTCTCAGACTCTCTGGACTTTACTTAGCCTTCTTCTTTCTCCTTCTTGAAAATGGAATGCATCTTTTGCCTTCTTTGGAAGCAGTTAACTTGTCAGGTTTTCATAGATACACAGCTGGAGAGGAATTTTACTTTAGAATGAATCATACCTCAGTTCCTACCCACGCTTGAGCTAGATATTTTGAGAAGAGCTAACATTCAGAGCCAATGCTGGGAATTTTCTAAGACACTGGGGTTTGTGGATGGACACATTTTGCATGTAATATAAACATGGGTTTGGGAGTGTACATAACATAGGCTCAGTCATGTATGTCCCCACATTGACTGTTTTATTTATAATGTTCAGCAACTCAGAATATGATTGTGTCTTGAGGCAGAGCTTGTAAAAGGTGCTCTAAAGTTTAGTATGAGTCTGTTGGACTGTTCCTAATCAACTCCAACAGCTACTCTCCTGATTGGTAAAGAATTGAAAACTTCATTTCATAGAAGAATGTTAAGGATGACTACACACATATCTGAGATGCATGGAACTTTCTGAAAGTCTACAGTGGCCCAAACTTGGATGGTGGAAATCCACAAATCAAACTGAGAAAAAACAATCTCTTAAGTTACAAAGCCTTGAAGATTTTTCTTAGAGCAGCATTAACAAACTAGTAAATGGGGAAAACTAAACTATTCAATTATTAAAGAGTTTATGGTATCTCTGTCATCTACTCCTGTAAACATGATCCTCTGTGGTACCACAATATGTGAATTCCACAGTATACATGATTCTAACACAACTGCAATAATGAACCAACACCCTAGAGAGATTCGTCCAAAATTTTATGGACAGTGCCATGAATACCCACAGATGATGAATGCATTTTTATTGCCAGTGTTTTTTATTTCCAGAATTAATAAACACAGAGGCAGGGGAACAGAAAGATGGAGAGAGACAGAATGTGAATATCATTGACACACACACTTTTGCTTCGCTGAGCTGTAGCTCAATGGGAAAGAATATACTATAGACACAGAGCCATGCTATTTCAGTATTTAATTTTAAAATTTCTTAGCTTCATTTTTTCTTTAAATAACCAATTATTTCCAAATTTAGCTTCTCATTTTCACTCTTTTCAGAAACATGAATTCAAAAATGTTCAACTTATTTTGACTTAAGAATTTAAAAAATTTATGCTACAGAAACTTCTAGAAAGCCAAAGTCTCTGAAACAGGTGTATGATTTTGGGTGCAAGTGTCTCTATGCATGTTCTGTGACACCTTAACTCAGAAAGTCCAACGGTGGCAATGAACAGAATTATTTGGGATATTTGAGGACCATTTTCAGTATCACACGGATACTGAACACTGCAAGTGACAGGGATGTCAGAGCACTGCTGGGCTAAATCACAGATGCGTCCCCAGATTTCCTCAAGTTATTTTCTGTCTTGGATGTTTGGGAATAGTTTTGTAATACTTTTATGAAATTGTTCTTAGTGCTTTGACTGTTCATTTTTATTTATTCACCTGTGGCATTCCTTTATTTTATTTTAACCTATTTTTCCTTATGTTTTAATGGACTTCTGTTTCGATAATTGGATTGGTATCAGATGTGCTTACAAGTCTAATTCTTTGTACATGAATTATAGCAATATGCTTTCAATGGGTGGGAGCATCTCTACAATAGGTATCATTTAAACCATCTTTCTAAGTGAGCTCTCATCACCATCTTTGAAGTCTTTGGAAAGCGAATTGTACATGCTTTGTTTGAGACAATTTGTGGTCATGTACGTACTATGTATAACAATGCTTAAATGAAAACATTATTGAGCAGAGATATGTGGATCTTTAGCACAACTATTACTATATTAAGATTTGCATCACATAGCATTCTCTCCTTTGGTCATTGATCCCCAACTTTAAGAGAGCTATCGCTTTAAAAAACCCTTTTTCTTTAGCTTTTATTCATCTAAAAATCTGTGGTTTAGTGCATATTATGACACAGTGACCCTTGGTGTTATTTTCCTTCATCTCTGTTAACATAATGCTTGAAAATACACTCCAGAAAGTAGACACAGCAGATATTTAGAAATGACTTTTTTTCCTGTGAGAAAAGGCCCCCAGCCTGAAATGCTCCCTGCTGCATTTGCAGCCTTCTTGAGTGCTCTTTAGGAGTTGACAGAATGGTGCTGTGTGAAGTTTGCATCCTCCAGGCAGGTTCTGCCCCAGCTTGGCCTGTGCTGCTTCTGTTTTAAGCAGTGTTTTCCTATGTGCCCCATACTCAGCCCCTTGTATGCCAGACACACTGTCTTTCAACCATGCATGTGACTGGATTAGGTAATATAGAGATGCTTATTTACATATCTCACCATCCTCAGCTTTTTCTCACTACACATTTCCTCCTTATCACTTCTATAGGCCTATGATAGGACAAGAGCATAGGTTGACTCATGCTTGGTACATAGCTTAGCATCTCAAACATTGCAGAATGACTCAAAGATGTCATTATCCATCCATGTTTAATTGTTTCCTGAACACTGAACTTTTAAAAACTGTTTCTGCCTTTTCTCAGGCCAAAGTTCAATCAGTATTCCCTCATCGATATTTCCTTAAGCACCAAATGAGCTTTAGTTTAGGTTGAATGAACAGCCCTTCCAGTGATGCCTGTCTGTAAACTGAGCATTCTGGATCAGGAACCAGAGGAGCCCTGTAAGTTTGATGCCAGCCTGGACGACAAAGGGGGCTCAAAACACTTACTGCCACAGAGCCCTATACTTTTTCTAGAAACTGAAAGTAAAATCACAGCCCCACTAGCCTTGGAGTTTGTATTTTAACTGAAACAGGGTGTAAGTCAAGAGGACTGACCTAACGGTGTCTGCCAGTTCTGGGGAAAGCACCCGTATATGGAGGGAGCAGAAGCCTCTCTTGCATTTGCATTTCTAATGGAGAAAAAGCTGGAGTTGTTCATTAGTGATTGAGATCATGAGTCCCTCAAGCTGCTGGATGCATAATGGCACTTTAAATTTTCTCTTATCCATACTTTAATTTCATTAACAATTACGATTTGCTTCAGCAATGCCAGCACAGAAAACAGTTTGCCTTGTGCTTAAGCATCTGCTCCTAGTCCGGAGAGCAGTAGCATGTGTACCGTCTCCCTGGGAGAGTGTGTATGTGTTGTGTGTGTGTGTTAGGAAATGATGTGGCAAAGAATGCCTGGGGACGGACTGCTTTAAAACTCAATGACCATCTCTTAAATCATTGGTCCTGTCTTCTTCCCTGCCTCTGCCTCCTGAGTGCTGGGATTAAAGGCATGTGCCACCATTGACCAGCAGTCCTGTCATTTTTCTCCTTGAATTTTCTTTTCTAGATGACAACTATTTAAAGGTGACTTTAGGTTATTTGGATCACAAAATAAAATACCAAACAAAGAAAAACTCCAAGTCCTCGATGAGGATTTTTTAAAAAATCATCGGTTTTACAAATATGAAAGAAAATAATTGCATTTGGCAAGTATTAAAAACCTAAACATATACCATCATTTCTCTATCTTCAGTTTGATTTTGGAATTATTTTGAAATGGGCTTAAATGGATACTTTTTTCTTATTACTTAATAAATTATCTTCATTGTAATAGGGAGGCAACAGTTCCATTTTTTTCTAGAATATATCAGAGGTAAAATTACCGAGAGTGATTGGTTTTTCTAAAGGAACCCATTAAATTATTTGGAAGCACATTTGAACTTTACCAATCCTGCTTTCAAACAACTCACATTTTGGTATAGTCAAATGAATTTAATAACTTTAAGAACTTTCTACATGAGTAGCCAGATGCAGCTACCACAGTGCATGCCACATACATAACCAAGTTCACAAACAGTCTTTCCTATCCTGTCCTTCAGAATTCTCATCATTTCAGTAAGTTTATTAGATGATTGACAGTGATATAGTTGAATCCAATAAATGATGCTATTCTGGGTGCCTAATTAAATGTTTGACATTTCTTCACATCAACCTCAAGACTTCAATTCATGATGCTTCTAAAGAAATAAAATTTACCCTATTACATATGCTGATATTCTCAAATTGATAATATTTTCTCATATTTATTTTATCTTATTTATATTATATTAGGATTATTGACGTGATACTTCTATTTTGCTAAAACCCTTAGTGCCTTTTCTGATCCTTGAGTATTTTTGTTACACTGCAAAATATCCTATGAAAAAGAAACAAACATTGTTACATTAGTTTTACAGATGTTGTATTGACAATTTCTACAGAAAGTTGATTTCATAAAGGAAAAACAGAGAATGGCATGGTATTCCAGGGTTCTCCACTAAAACTATGATTATACATGAACATGAATCTAAGCTTAAAATCATCAATTTTTGAAAATGGAGTCAGACTTTTGTAACATTTATTCATATTTAATTATCCAGAATAATCCTTTCCTTTAATGTTTCAATTTGTCAGCTAAAATCTTTCATTAGTTCAGTTCTTCACCTGTCAGTGGTATTGCAATTCTATTTTGCCCCCAATACTGCTCATAATATACATCTGTGATAGAAGACATTCCCAAATGTGGTTTTGGCATCTTTTCTGTCTGCAGCTTCAGATTTCTTCCTGTGTGTATGTGCAATGAATTCTCTCTCTCTCTCTCTCTCTCTCTCTCTCTCTCTCTCTCTCTCTCTCTCTCTCTCTCTCTCTCTCTCTCTCTCTCTCTCTCTTTCTCTCTTTCTCCATACAGACCCTTTGAGGCTCTGCCTGAGACAAGAAGTTTGGCAGGTAGCCTCATTGCCAAGTGATGGCTGGAGCTTCTTTCTAATCAAGGGAGAAAGGGAGGATGAGGACTGTGGACTTGCCAGAGGTGCTGACAGTCCTCAGAAAACAAGCACTGGGGAAGCCAGTGTAGGCAGAGATAAGGAAGTATGTCAAAATATCTGATTCGTAGCACGACTTTGGGGGAACAGGAACCTTTTTATTTGGCTGGCAGAAACTTTTCATTAAATAAGACAGGCAGAAATTAAGGGGTAGGTAATTTCTTGCCCAGGTAGGTGTGTGTGTGTGTGTGTGTGTGTGTGTGTGTGTGTGTGTGTGTGTGTGTGTAACTTGCTCTGTTCCATTTGGTATTGTTCATTGGCTCTCCCAAGGGAATAACTACCATTCATTTATGCCCTCACTTCATCTGTTTAAGACAGGTAAGTGGGTCATTTCAAAGACAGGTGTATGTATCAATGGATATTGCATAAACATACAGATTAGTAGTAGCAAATGCCCTAGACTTTGACTCTTCCTTTAGAAAGGCATTTATTTCCTTATTTATTCATTATCATTTTTGTTTGTGTGTCGCTGTAGGTCATTGCATATGCTAATTAATTTCTCTACAACTGAATTGCACCCACAACCAAATAAAGGATTGATTTGTTTACTAAGAAAAGATATACTTATTAAAATAGAAGGGTATAGCAGAAAATCTGTTCTTTAAACACCAAATTATGGTCAGATTCAGTTGCTGAAGATAAACTCCTACTGCAAAGGAATAGGACATTCAGTGTCTGACCTCGGTATCCATGTGACTAGAAATGTCCATCAGGGTCCGCATATCCTCACAGCACTGCATGGTTAGAAACAGAACGGAGCTTGTTACCTACATGCAATAACTGTGCTTTTCTGACAGCAGTCATCACCATGACTGCCTGTGACTGAGGGATCCAATTAATTCTTTTTGGAGAAATTATTGAGGTGTGTTCCATACATATAGAGTTAGAATGTAGAGTGTGAAGATAGTTGGGAGGAAAATCACAGATGAGGATCTGGGAGGCTGATGGGCCCTTTAGATGTTTTTATGGAGTGTGTTCTTCCTTCAGCAAAGAATTTTACCAGAAAATACATCTCAGGTTGTGGTAGGAATTGCTTGTGAAAGGGGATAGAAACAAGGGGGAGGTCATTGAAAGGATGGCATTATGGAGGCTATGACTTTGTATAGTGAAGATTCACCAAGACTTTGAAAAAAAATACAGTGATTAGGAGAAGACAGTGCTCATTTTCACTAAGGGGAGGAAGATAGCAAAAACTGAATGCTGGAAAATTGTCTTCAAAGTCTGATGTGGATCTCTTGGAGGTATTAAAAATGGAGGGTAAGGACCTAAAAGAAGGAACCAAGCATGTCTTTACTTAGCTATGATAAGGTAACTTTATTTAGTTATAATCTGAATGGCATAACCCTTCTCTGTTTCAATTGTAGACCTCAAAATTTCGGTAGTTTCAGGTACATTCTCTGCCATCAGCAAGCCTTGTTTCAAATTATCCAGAACCCCCAAAAGGAACATAGCCCTTCACAGACACTGTTCTCTTCCTTCTTACACACTATATATATAGTGTTTTATAGTATGACTTGAGACGTTACTTTTCTTGTCTTGTCTCATTCAGCCATTTGTACTCTCTTTGACTTTAATCAGTTCATGGTCTCTTGAATTTCCTGTAGGTGTTTATGCAAGATCTCTGAATTCTTTTCACTCCTTAAACATGTTTAGAACTGTTCTTTTAAGTTCATGTCTTGTGCTAACCTCTTGGAATCCAGTTGTAGAGAGGGAGGAGGGATGAGCAAAGGGGTCAAGACCAAATCTGGGAAACCCACAGAAACAGCTGACTTGAGCAAGTGGCAGTGCATGAACAACAGTCTGACAGCTGGGGAACCAGCATAGGTCTGAATCATGCCCCCTGAATGTGGGTGTCAGTTGGGAGGCCTTGGCAGTCTATGGGAACTCTGGCAGTGGAATCAGTATTTATCCCTTGTGCACAGAGTTTGAGAGTCTATTCCCTACCAGGGAAATCCTACAGCTATAAACACTTCAGCAAAGTGGCAGGATACAGGATTAACTAAAAAAAATCAGTAGCCCTACTATATACAGACGATACATGGGCTGAGAAAGAAATCAGAGAAATATCACCCTTTACAATTGCTGCAAACAACATGAAATATCTTGGGATTACGCGCTAACCAAACAGGTGAAAGACCTGTGTGACAAGATTTTTGAGTCCTTAAAAAAAATAAATTAAAGAAGATGCCAGAAAATGGAAAGATCTCCCATGCTCTTGGATAGGTAGGATCAACACTGTAAAAATGGCAGTCTTACCTAAAGCAATCTACAGATTCAATGCAATCCCCATCAAAATACCTGCACAATTCTTTACAGACCTTGATAACAAACCACATGTTTCCACTTCCCTAAGCAAGTTTGGTTGACCCAAAGGTGTTAGGTATGCTAATCACTTGAAGGTGGGAGGTTCATGGGCAGGACGTTTGTCAGGATATGTGCTTGCTGCCATTGAACAAAGGCAGAAATTGTGTAGCTCTTTGGGTTTGCATTTATAAGTACCTGATCAGCGTTAACTTGTTTCCATTTGGGGGGGGGGCTGGAATGGACTTGGCTAGAGTCTATCATCCTGGTCAGTGTTTAATTAAAGATTGTATTAAATTTGACTCAAAATTGTGGTAGTGCTTTTATTCTCACATGGTGAGGTAAACAGCATATGCTCTCTAAATGCCCCTGATGGACTTATAATCTGACACAGTAAAATCAGGGCCCACTAGGGTTGTTGTGTGCTTTCCCTATAAATGAGGATTTCTGATGAGATTTCCCAGAGGAAACCACTCAGTGGGTTGTTACATAGTTCAGGGAATAAGACAGTGGAGACAATCAAAATAAACCCATTGATGTAGAAGAAGCTAGTGTCGGAGATAAATTCTTATGACAAGTCCTTCATCTCAGGTGCTGTTCTGTGGAGGTCAACCACAGAAAGACCCCTCTGAGGTACCTTCTTCAAGCCTCTCCCCTTCAGGCTTTGCTCCTCTGGTTTTCTTTTGTATTTAAACAATGGAAATCCTAAAGAAGGGGAGGCTGTCAAGCGAAGATCACAAGAAGCCCAGAAGTAAAAGAAACTAGTGCTTTAAGAAACGATAGAAATAAGCTCCAATTCAAGGGAAAGTCCCTCCGGTCACCTGGAGCCAAGTCTTAGCTGTGCCCTTCTCGGTTGAAATCTCTGGGCAAGGGCAGAGGAACACTTGTCGTGAAATAAATCACACCCAGGGCCTCCCAGGACTGACTGTATATCTTTAACAACAGAAAAAAAAAGCAGAAAGAAGCCAGAGGGAAAGGAAAAGTCCAAACATGGTACTCAGGTTTGGCAATTGAGATAAGAGATTTGGAGGAAAGTGCTCCTTTCTTAGAAACACTAAATTGCATCTAATGAGGGTGGTACTCCCATGAGCCGCATAGACACCTTACCCTGGGATTTCATCAGGAATAAATTAAATTTGGAGTTTTGCCTGATGTGATAGCAAATAGAACTGTCTGTGTGTTCAGGAACTGGTTGCTATTAGCCCAATATAGTTTCCCTTGGTTGCCACAAAACATATAAATCTCATACCTAACTGGAAAAGTAATGTTTATTCTGGAGTCAAATATGGATAACTATAGTAGAAACATGTATTTAGGGTAGAGTGAATATCATGCTCCAGCATGTGGTAGTTTTATGAAGTTTTCATCCTAGTAGAAGAAAAGGAATGCATGATCAGGGTCCCTTTAAAAACACATAGGTCAGCAATGAAGTTTTCAACAAAGCAGGATTTATATGTACTGTAGGTCTTAGATGCTACCACATGACATTTTTAGCCTCTGGATTGGTAGAAACTAGTTAATACACGCCAAATGATTTACAATATTCTCACACAAATGTGAGGTCAACCTGGGGGTGAGTTTTGGGAGGTTAGATGGTAGTACAGGATATTTGGCTGTGTTGTGGAATAGAGCTGGCAGAAGGGACAGAACATTCCACATACAGTTGTGGATCTACAGCATGTCAGTCCTGCACAGCCCCCAGAGTTGTAATTAGTCCTCACAGAGCTCACGGAATCCTTAGCATGGGTGCATCCTTTCTCCATCCTCTAGCCTCCCATCCCCACCCCAGGAAATTTAGTTCACACTTTAAACACTTTATTATTAAACAACTGTGATCTGGATGGCTGTGACAACTCACATTATGCATAATATGTAAAATAGGAGTATTTTGTAAATATATACAAATAAAATATGAATCTCCATGGAGCTATATATGATATAGTCTTTTCAAAAGTTGACAAAAGAGACCTCTACTACTGGAGTTTTAAGAACATTTGGATATAAACGTGTTAGTCTCTTATACCCAATTATAAACATATTTTACAGAAAGTTCTCCTTAATTTCCATGACATCTCACTAAGGTGAGTATCCCCTGGCATTTCCTAAGTACAGTGCACAGAGCAGGGTTGATAGTCTCAATGCCAGGTATCTGTTAGAAGAGAGGACTCAGATCAAATGGACCTTCCTTCCTTACAACCAAAGCCTGTATCCCTCCCTCATTCCCTGCATCTCTCCCCTCTATCCCTCCATCTTTCCTCTCTCCCTTATCCTTTTATTCTGCAGCTCTCTGTAGCTATCCCATTTCCAGAGGGGCATAACCATGTTTGGGGACTGCCTTTACCACTATTCTATGTTGGTTGAAGGTATAAGTTCCCTGAGTCTTAGCACTCCTGATACTACATAATCTCAAGAGCACCCTAGGACTTCAGGGGCTCTGCAGTAAGCACTTCACAGACACCACACAGTGCCTACAGAAACCTGTTTCCAGGACTTCCAGTAGGTAACAGAACCAGAGGATGTTCAGGTCAATGCACTCCTTCACATGTACCTTAAAAAGACCTCTAGTTTGAGTGAGAACACATAGTATGGTGCAGATGCTGTGGGAATCATTGTTACATTGTGTTGTTTGAAGAATAATTATAATAAGTCTGCACATTCTGAGGATGCTCTGCTCTTCGTGGCTATTTCCAGTGCCTGCTACAGGGAGCTTAGAGATACATGAACTGTGGGCACAGGACTGACTGTATATGCTTCTCTCATCTCATCTCAGAGGCTCTACAATCCAGATAATAACACATTCAGTTTTTAATAAACAAGAAAACTGCTTAAGCTAGTTGCCTTTTGAAGTGTATCCTACCAACTATGAGTGTCAGGATTTCTTTGGAATTAACTAGAAATGTAAAATACCATGTCCCATGCCACAACTGAGTTTTTTTTATCTTCATTTCATCAGTCTTAGGGGACATGAGGCATTCCCGTGGCTGGATCTAGAAAATATACCAGACACCAAAACTCCCATTTAGGAGATCTGGCCCAATATCACAGAGCTGGCAATGTTCCTCAGTGGTTATGGCCCTAAGCCAGCTCAGGACTGAGAGATTGAACTTGTTAGGCATACATTTGTATTCTCTACTGGAGAGGCAGGGAGTAATTAGTAGCATAAATTTTTGTTAATTACCAGGGTTAAACCCTATGCTGGAAATTTACTTAATGGGAAGGGAGTCAGGATGCTAATCTCTACTCCAGTTGTTTCCCGCTGTTATCCCTCATCAAAGAGGAGGATTTGAAGTATCTTTTTGTGTGTGGTGAGATCATAAGCCATGAAAGTTGGGTTGCAAAAATACACATTGTTCAACATCTCTCTTTACATGCTAGCTGCTGCCATTTAATGCCCATGATTTCAGTTAGAAGAATGAAATCTATGCAGCAAGAATAATGATCTTCCATGCCTCTGCCCTTGAATTGACTGCCAGATTTGGGGGATATGAATGAACTATAAGCCTTAGTGGATGGTGAAGATGCAGAAAAGCAAGGGGATGGAACAGGATACCATTCTGGGGTCCCCAGTAGTCACTGACAATCTGAACAGAGGTTCTTGCTTCATCCTGGTTCTATAGCAGTATGAGAAGCATTGACTCTGGACCAAATCCTGGCTCAAACCCTGAAATACTATTGACCAAACTGTTGCTTAAACTTCCTCTTTTGTTCTTGTAATAGGAAAAAATAATAGTCCTTAGCTCTAGAACTATGGGGGCCTGATGGCAGATCTTCTTGTACCTAGACATTGCCTCTGAAGTCAACATGGGAATACCAGAAAGCATTAGATATTGGCACTACCATTATCACAGAGCTATGTCAAGTCTAAGAACTCTGTCCTCTGAAGAATTGTGGCTCTGCAATGGCTTTTCTTCTCTCATGGTGACACAAATTCTACTTTCTATTCCTAGTACTCAATTTCCATCCCAAAGTTCCCTCTGCAAATTTAGGAAATACTATACCAGTTGCCCAGTTGTACTTGAGAGAAAAAGCCATTATCCTATATTGTGTAGACTTATAAAACATGAGAACATGTCTTAAGAACAGAATAAAGTAATTCCTAATATAACTCTGACCAGAAGGTACTCTACTAGGTAGGCTTGTAGGAATGTACCTCAGAGGGTCTGAGTATAGGCTACCAACTCTGTCCTCTAGACAGCAGGACAGCATCACTAGAGTCGGAACTGTAGTATGATGAACATGGTGAAGATTCTATTGGAAGGTTGTGGTGAGAATTAACATAACTAAGGAACTCACAGAAAGACTGGGGTGGAAGATGAGAGTTAGCAATGTCTGTGGGTGAAAAGACAGCTGTACTGTAGGAAGCAGGTGGAGAAATTCACCACTGATGTAAAGTCACCACCATTTTCCACTCCAACTTCTTTTTGTAAACTATGGGAATGGCTTCATTTTGAAAGCAAAGCCCAATATCCCCATATTAGATAGTGTCTATGGAGAAGCAGTTCTGTCTAGTAGATGACTCTGGAGTCGGACTGTCTTGGTCGAATGCCCATTTGGTTCCCTGCTGAGGAAACGGAGCTGATGCCCATACCTCTGGGTGCCACTTCATAACAGTCTTGGGACCATCAGGGTACTCACGTTAATACACTAAAGGGTGTCTAATAGATAATCCTGAGAAATTTCTCATCAGTTATTGTATAGTAGTCAGCTTGGGTTACTATATCTAAAACCTGAAATTATCTGCTTAAAAAGAAAATATGCATTCTATGTTGGCTCAAAGTAAGAATCCATAATCCATAGTCAGTTGACTTTGCTGCCTTTGGGCTTGTGGTAAGGCAATCCATCATGATGGAGATACAAATAGTGCAATATTCTCGGTTAATGGATATTAAGAAACAAAAACAGGGGAGAGAATCCAATTATCTCCTACAAGTACACTCTCCAACCCCTAGTTCTCTTACTAGGACCTGGCCTTTGAAGATTTCTCACTTCTTGGTAGTACCACATGCTAGTGTCCAAGCTTTCAAGACAGGGACCATATGAGGGACATTTAAGGCCCAAACAGTAGAACCTAGATGCTGTCATTATTTTCTATTATCACATCTTTCAACTTTGGGAATGGGGGTGGGAGCTCTACTTGCAATGGCCTAAACCATAAAAATATTTTCCATTTGTTAGAGTACAGATGACTAATTCTTCACTTTAGTGGAGGTATTAGAAGTTCGAGTACTTTTTACTTGCATGCTCTGACTCTCATTGAGGGTAGCAAATTTGCAGCAGTGGCTCCTACCATCACCTTGCCCAGTCTTTGTTGTTCAGTGCATCACTTTAGTTTTTTTTCTTTTTAAGGTCTCACATTCACTAGTAACATACCCTCCTTCACCTCACAATGGCTAATGTTGTCTTTTATTTCTACTCAGCGGGTGGCAAATGAAAGTAGAGTTATTCTCATTGGCACACCAATTGCAGGTCCTCTTAAAAGGGGACATTAGAGAGGCTTTGTCCCCAAAAGAAGTGAGATGATGTAAGAGTATTTACCAGAGGTTTAGGATAGTCTTCAGTACCAGAGATAAGGACTTTGAAGTTCAAAAGCTTACACAGCCAGAATTTCTGTCAGAAAATCAGGAGCAAAGTTTTGAGCTGCTTTTGCTTCCACAGCTCTGCCACATGATTCATAGGCTTGCTGGCTTTGGGTAGGGCATGCATCTGTTGAGGATTCAGATAGCACTGATTGCATCAAAGTATGGATTGTGATTGGAAGAGGGATTCTTAAGCTAGTAGTCATGGTGGGTTGGTTTCAGAAGGCAGATTCACATGCAGGAGTGTGATTGCCTTCTGGAACAGGAAGCCAGGGACCAGGAGAGGGTACAGACCTACTCTTTCCAAGAATGTCCTCGCTCCCTGTGATAGTGCCAGTCTCATCCAGAGCAGTCCTCTCTCATCTGATATCCTTATCCAGTGCCTAAAGTCTTTAAGGATTATCACCTCATAATTGACACCCACAGGAACAAACCTCTGGTATATACCCTTTGAGGATGAACTCTTGTCTCCTTTAAGAAACTGGACACCAATGGCAACATAGCTTGGCAGGTGGAGACATATTCGTGGGTTTTGGTCCTTTAGAGAAGAGCCCAAGAGCAAAGAAGGTCAGCGCCCAGCATTTAAGACCAAGTGAGTTGCAAAGGCTGTGCTTTAATGGAACATGACTAAACCTGAAATCCCATAATGGCAGTCATGGAACTTCATTGTTCTTCCTTGGTGAACATACATTTACACGTAATAGTGACAGTATCAGGACTATTACAGCTATGGACAATTTCATATATAATCACATGATTTGGAAGAACTTCTGGGACCTTCGTTTCAGATTCATGCTCAGTTCCCACCCTGTTTGGACTTTGTTGCATCATGCTATTCTGTGTTTATTTGTTTGTTTAATGTGTATGAGTGTGTTTTAAACAACATCTCACATACTACTCCAGACTGTCCTTGAACTTATAGCATAGCATACTTGCCTCAAGCTCTTAGCACTCTTCTTGCCTCACTTACCTGAGTGTTGTGTTTACAGGCTTGAATCACCACACCCAGTTTAGTATATTCTTAAATTATAGCCAGTCTCAAATGAAAATGGAAATTAAGTATTTTTATCCCTTTTGAAGTACAACATAAGAAACCTCTTTTTATAATTTACTTAACTTTATTTTATGTACATTGGTATGAATGTGCTGGGAATTGAACCTGGGTCCTCTGGAAGAACACAACTTCTCCATTCCTATGTGTCACTCAAGGAAAATAGGTGTCTTACTGTACCCAGATAATAGGGATAGGAGCAAGCCTGAACTCATCATCACTTCCTGAGATATTTGAAGATATACTGAGGACAGGAATAGGGAAGGAAGGGGTACTGGGCATATTGAAAACTCCTGGGAAGGTGTTTCTGACTTATGTGCTTCTTTAGGGAAATAAGTATTGTTTGTAGGCTCAACTACTTAATGTGAAAATTGTGATGGTGAGACTAGTCCATCTCAGTGTGGAAGTTGTGATGGTGAGAATAGTCCATATCAATGTGGAAGACGTGATGGTGAGAATAGTCCATCCCATTGTGGAAGGTGTGATGCTGAGAATAGTCGATCCCAGTGTAGAAGGCATGATGATGTGAACAGGAGATGGAAACTGGTCATATGGTGCAGGGACCCAAGAGCAGCAACTTGAATGTTGTTGATAGAGACCAGGAAGGCCAGAGAGAGTTCTGGTTCCTGGTTCCTTGTCATCTTCCACTTCAGTTAGATGTGAGGATGTGACTTAAACTAAGAGAAAGCAGCTGAACACCTTGTAGTTGAGCCAACTAGACTGAATAATAAATCCCTCCCTATACTTTTCCCAAGTTTGTGCCATAGTCCTAAAAAGGGCTCCAGACTATCACTTCGATATCATCCACTCCTAGAGATAGGGCATACACTCCTGCTGTAGACGAGCTCTGGCTTGTTCTTCCCTTAAGCTCCCTCTAATAAAATATGCTTTTCTACAATTTACCATCTATGGTCTGTGGTTTACATTCTTCAAATTTGTGATACAAGAACCTGAAGGCCATCAGCTTTGGGTGGTTTCAATGACTGTCCAGTTTTTCTGGGACCTAGATTCTGCCTCCCTTCCCTGACCTTCAACTAAACCAATCAAGAGCTGAGAAAGACACTGTCACTCTGAAAATCTGTATCCATGGCAAAGGATACTGAGGCTTTTTCACATAGCTGTGGCCCAAGAAGCAGGGGCACAGAACTTGAATCAAAAATAGCTACAACTTTAGGAAGCCCACTGCAAGTGACCCACTTTTTCCAGCCAGGCCAACTTCTAAGAGTTTATACTTTGTAAAGTAGAGTTTCCAGGTAGAGACTGTATGTTTAATACATGAACCTGTGGGGGATTTCAGATTCAAACCACAACACTCAGAAATTCATCTTTTCCAGGAATATGAGGCATACAGTCAGTCATTAAGCTGTGATCAGTTGAAAGACTGTGGCTCCCCCAGATAAAGGAAAATTCTTCTGGACACCTTTCCTGCTGCTCTGCGCTCTTGACACCATCAAGGATTTAAGAGGAAAATTGATGTTACTAAAGATGACACACATGCATCAATGTCTGGTATTTATATAATGTCACATGTAAATTATTAATTTTCTCCTGACAGGAGCAAATGTACAGTAACATTTACTAATTTTGTCTAATTAAAGGAGAGGACAATTATATAACAAAGTCTCCATTTACTGGAATTCAAGTAACAAGACTTCACTTAATCAAGGTTTGCTCTTCCCTGGTCAGAAAGACATTGATAACTCTCAGGACTCTCAGATTTTCTGGGACTTTCCCTCTCAAAAGGGATTCATAGATTCTACTGCCAAAACAAACAAACACAGTTCCTGGTTCATGGATTTTTCCATTACCTACCACTATGCCATGCTACAAAGTCTCAAGGCAAGTTTTGATTAGGTTTAATAAACTTGTCTGATGGCTAATTCTTTGTAGCTTCAAACATGTGCCTCACCCATGTAAATGGAATTTTCTAGTTTAGGCAGTTATGTAACTTTTTGACAAGGCTGAAGAAGCCATAGTTTTTACAACAACCTGAATATGGGCATGCTATGTCAATGCCTATGTTAAAAGTAAGAAAAGAGACTACGGCTCTAGAGGAGTACAGAAGGTTGCTGTAGAATTCACCCTTCAGCAGGCAATATAGGTGTCTAAACCCCAAATGTTCAACCTCAGATTTGATCACCCCAACTGTTCAACCCTAGAGTTGGTCAGGTTATACAGTGCCAGAAATTGCTAAGCTTCCTTCAGTTTGTTGGAAGACAAGGTATTCTTGAGAAGTAACATGAGGTACTGTCATTGTGGGGTCAGGAGGAAGATGAGTGACATGTCATCAGGGTTCAAAAAACCAAATGTTTTTTAATATTTAAATTGTATTGAAGTCTGAGATACTATGATTCTAACCCAACATCAGACTCATAAAACATACCAACAGATTGAACTATTAGAATATAAACCACTGTAGGCTATACTCTGGTAAAACACCTTCAAGATATGTATGTATGTATGTATATATGTATATATGTATGCATGTATGTGTTTATTTACATTTCTGTGTCATAGGTCCATCACAAGAAAACAGAACTATTAAATAGACTGTACCTGGGGATCCATGAAATCCATTTAGAATGGTGGTATTTGAAGTGTTGGAAAAGCAGGCTTTTGTATCTAGCTATAAGAGCCTCTTCGTCATGGGGCTTATTTATATTTTAACCTACTTTCACATGTGCACACACAAGCACACACACACAAAATTGAATACGTAAATGAATAAAAATATAAATAAATGTATAAAAACTAGAATGTTTTAAAGTATTTTCCTTCCCTTGGAAATTATTAGCTCTTTCTGGTTTTAAACTGTACTCATATTTATATACATATATATTCACATTACAATCTAAGATCTGCATATGAGAAAGAAAATGTGAGGGTTTTTGAGATAAGGTCACTTGCTTAATAGTTTCCAGATCCATGCATTTTCTTGCAGATTTCATAATTTCATTTTTCTTTATTGCTAAGCAAAACTTCCTCATACGTAGGTATCATATTTTTCTTATGCATTCACCTACCTACTGGCCGAGTTCAGGGTTTGTTCCCTTTCTTTGCTATTGTAAATGGAATAGCAATAAACATGGGTTTTAAAATATATGTAGAATATATAGCCCTTTGGGTAGGTGTCCAGGAATGGTGTGACTGGAGTTATTCATATTTCTGCAATGGTGTTACTGGGTCATAATCTCACTAGCAGTGAATAACAGTTCCTCTTTCCCTACATCCTCTCCAGTAAATTTTTGTCAGGGTTCTTGATAGCCATTCTGACTAGGGTATGATGGTTGCTCAAAAGAGTTGAGCTTGCATTTTCTTGATGACTAGAGTTCACAAATCTGCATTGGCCATTGCATTTCTTCCTTAGATAACTGCCTCTTCATTTTATCAGCCCATTTGCTGATTGACAGTTCCGTTTCTTTGTTGTTTAATTTTAATGGTTCTTTTATGAATTTTGAATATTGACTCCTATCTGAGGTAGAGCTGCAAAGAATTTCCCCCTATTCAGTAGGCTGCTTTTTAGTTTAATTGATAGTGTCCTTTGCTGTGCAGGAATAATACTATGTAGCTTCATTCCTTAATTCTCAGCACGATTTTCTATGCTGTTGGAGTCTTTTCAGACAGTTCTTGTCTGTATTTATAATGTAAGGGCATTTTCTATGTTTTTCTCTAGCAGTCTTAGGATTTCAGATTTTAAATCAAGACCTTTGATTCAGTTGGAAGTGACTTGTGTACAGGATGAAACAGAGTTCTGTTCCTTTACAGAGGAATATTAAGTTTTTCCAGCCTCATTTGTTGAATAGTCTGGAGTTTGTAATTTTGTTTGCAATATTTGTTTTTGATTTCTGTGTCAAAAATTAGGTGTCAATAAATGTATGGGTTTGTTTTGAGGTCCCATATTCTGTGCCATTAATCTATATGTCTATTTTTGTGCCAGTAGCTATCTGTTTATCATTATAGCTGTGAGGTATAATCTGAGGTAAGGTACATTATCTTCATCAGTGTTTTTTTTTATTTGTTTGTTTTTTGCTGTTGTTTTTTTAGGATTTTTTCTTTGCCTATCCATCAGGATCTATTGTATTTCCATTTGAAGTCTTTGATATTTGTAATGATTTGATGAAAAAATAACATTAGAGTTTTGATGGGAATTGCATTGAATGTGTCAACAACTTTTGTTAATATAACCATTTTCACAACATAAATTCTGCCAATCCAGGAGCAGAGGCTAGTCTCTTGTTTATATAAAGTTTATTTAAGTTAGTAGGAATCTTATATTACATATGAAGCCCAGTTCCCGCTCCCTCCCATCCTCCCATTCCTGACACCAACCCCCACATCTCATTCCCAACCCACAACCCAGGGAGAGTGAGGCCTTCCATGAGGGATCATCAAATCTGCCATGCCATTTGGGGCAGGGCCTAGGCACTCCCCTGTGTATCTAGACTAAGAGAGTGTCCCTCCATGGGATGGGTTCCAAAAGTCCATTCCTGGTTCCACTGCCAGAGGTCCCATAGACTACCCAGTGCTGCTAGCTGACACCCACATTCAGTGGTCCTGGTTTGGTCCTATATTGGTTTCCCAGCTGTCAGACTGGGGTCCATGAGTTTCCACTTGTTCAGGTCAGCTGTTTCTGTGGGCTTCTCAGCGTGGTGTTGACCCCTTTGTTCATCACTCCTCCCTCTTTGAAACTGGATTCTAGAAGTTTGGCTCAGTACTTAGCTGTGGATCTCTGTTTCTGCTTCCATCAACTACTGGATGAAAGCTCTAGGATGGAATTTGAGGTGATCATCATTCTCATTATAGGGGAAGGGCATTAAAGGTAGCCTCTCCATTATTGCTTAGATTCCTAGTTGGGGGTCATCCTTGTGGATCTCTGTATAATTCCCTAGTGCCAGATTTCTCTTTAAACCTATAGTGGCTTCCTTTATTGAGGTATCTCTTTTCTTCTTCTCCTTTATTCTTCTCTCCACTCAATCTTCCTGATTCTTCATGTTCTACTCCCCCCTGTTCTTCTGCCCTCTTCTTTCTGTTAACTCCCTCTCTCCTCCCTGATGCTCCCAATTTGATCAGGAGCTCATGTCCCTTTCCCCTTCACTGAGGGACTGTATTTGTCTCCCTTATGGTCCTCCTTGTTTCCTAGCTTCTCTGGAGGTATGGAATGCAGGCTAGTAATCCTATGCTCTATGTCTTATATTCATATTTGAGTGAGCACATGCCATGTTTGTCTTTCTGTGACTGAGTTACTCACTTAGGATGGTTTCTTCGAGTTCCATCCATTTGTCTGCAAATTTCAAGATTCCATTGTGATTTTCCGCTGAATAGTACTCCATTGGGAAATATACCACGTTTTCTACTCCATTCTTCAGTTGAGGAGCATATAGGTTGTGTCCAGGTTCTGGCTATTACAAATAATACTGCTTTGAACATAGTTGAATAGATGTTCTTGATGTATGAATGTGTATCCTTTGGCTATATGCCTAAGAGTGGAATTGCTGGATCTTGAGGTGACTGGTTCCCATTTTCTGGAGAAACCACCATACTGATTTAAAAATTGACTTTATGTGTTGGCAATCCCACTGGCAGTAGAGGAGTGTTCCCCTTTCTCCACATCCTCTCCAGCATAAATTGCCTTTGCTGTTTTTTTATTTTAGCCATTCTGACAGGTGTAAGATGGTATCTCAGAGTTGTTTTGACTTGCATGTCCCTGATGGCCAAGTATTGAACAATTTTGTAAGTGTCTTTCAGCCATTTTAGATTCCTCTATTTAGAATTCTGTTTAGTTCTGTACCCCAATTTTCAATTGAATTATTTGGTGTTTTGGTGACTAGCTTCTTGAGTACTTTTCATATTTTACAAATCACTCCAATGTAAGATGTTGGGTTGGTGAATATATTTTCCCATTCTGTGGGTTGCTGTTATGTCTTGTTGACTGTGTCTTTTTGCCTTATAGAGGCTTGCAGTTTCAGGAGGTCCAATTTATTAATTGTCAGTCCCAGTGTCTGTGCTACTGGCATTATGCTCAGAAAGCAGTCTCCTGTGCCAATTCATTCAAAGGTATCTCATTTTCTCTTCTATGAGGTTCAGTGTGGCTGAATTTATGTTGGACTAAAGTTTTGTGCATGGCTATAGATAATGTATCTATCTGCAATCTTCTACGTGTCTGCATCCAGTTATGCCAGCACCGTTTCTTGACTATATTTTCTTTTTTTTTCCATTGTACAGTTTAGCTTCTTTGTCAAAGATCAGGTGTTCACAGGTGTGTGGGATAATATCAGAGTGATCAAATCTATTCCATTGGTCTATGTGTCTGTTTTTGTGCCAATACCAAGCTATTTTCATTACTATAGCCCAATAATAGAGCTTGAAGTTAGGGATAGTGATGCCTCCAGAAGTTCCTTTATTGTACACGTTGTTTTGTCTATCCTGGATCCTTTGTTTTTCCATATTAAGTTGAGCATTGTTCTTTCAAGGTCTGGAAAGATTTTTGTTGGGATTTTGATGGGGATTGCATTGAATTTGTAGATTGCTTTTGGCAAGATTTCCATTTTACTATGTTGATCCTACCTATCGAAGAACATGGGAAATCTTTCCATTTTCTGGTATCTTCTTTCAGTCCTTCTTTAATGACTCAAAGTTCTTGATATACAAGTGTTTCACCTGTTTGGTTAGCATTACCCCCAAGATATTTTAAGTAGTTTTAGCTATTGTAAAGTGTGATGTTTATCTGATTTCTTTCTCTGAAACTTTACTGTGAATACATAGTAGGGCTACTGATTTTTTGAGTTAATCTTTTATCTTGCCACTTTGCAGAAGGTGTTTAACAGCTATAGGCATTCCCTGGATGAATTCTTCAGGTCACTTATGTATACTATCATATCATCTGAAAATAGTGAAAGTTTTGCTTCTTCCTTTCCAATTTGTTTAACCGTGATCTCCTTTTGCTATCTTACTGATCTAGCAAAAATTTCAAGTACAATACTGAAGACATATGGAGAGACTGGACAACCTTGTTTTGTTCCTGACTTCAGAGGAATCCCATTGACTTTCTCTCCATTTAGTTTGATGTTGGCTTACGATTGGCTGTATATTGCCTTTATTTTGTTTAGGTATGTTTCTGTTATCCCTGATCTCTCCTAGATCTTTATCACGAAGGGATGTTGAATTTTGTTGAAGTCTTTTTCAGCATCTAGTGAGATGATCATATCAAGTTGATTTTCTTTTTCTGTTTGTTTATGTGGTGGATGATATTGATGGATTTTCATATGTTGAACCATTCCTGCATCTCTGGGATGAAGCCTACTTGATCATGGTGGATGAGTTTTCTGATGTGATCTTGGATTAGACTTGCCAGTATTTTATTGAGTATTTTTACATCAATGTTCATGGGGTATATTGGTTTGTAGTTATCTATCTTAGTTGTGTCTTTGTGTGGTTTGGCTTCTAATGTAAGTCTAGCCTCATAAAAGCAGTTTTGCAATGATCCTTTTGTTTCTATTGTGATAGTAGTCTGGGCTGGCCTCTGTGGTCTCTTAATGTATGTAACCTTCTGGCTTTCAGAGTTTCCATTGAGAACTCAGGTATAATTGTGGTAGGTCTGCCTTTATTTGTTATTTGGCCTTTTTCCTTCGCTGCTCTTAATATTCTTTCTTTATTGTGTATGTTTGGTGTTTTGATTATTATGTGGCGAGGGGACTTTCATTTTTTTCCAGTCTCTTTGGTGTTCTGTAAGCTTCTTGTACTTTCATAGGCATCTCCTTGTTCGGGTTGTAAAGTTTTCTTCTATCATTTTGTTGAATATATTTTCTGCACATTTGAGCTGGGCTTCTTCGCCTTCTGCTATACCCATTATTCTCAGGTTTGGTCTTTTCACTGTGTCCCATATTTCCTAGATATTTTGTCTTAAGGATTTGTTGCATTTAAGACTTTTTTGGTCGATGAATCTGTTTCCCCTAGTTTATCTTCGTGCCTGAGATTCTGTCTTCCCTTTCTTGTATTCTGTTGGTTATGCTTGCATTTGTGGTGGAGGGACAAGACAGGAATGGCAGCTGATGCTGGATGGTTTGTCCTGTCTCCAGGACACTCTGGAAGATACTGTGGGAGGAAGGATCTGATGCCACAGGTCCCACAGTCTAGTATCTTTCTTCTATTGTTTTTATAGTGACCTAAATTTTTCATTGTGGTGGTCTTTCACTTATTTTGTTAGCTTTATTCCTCTGTGCTTTATTTTTTAGCTATAATAAATTGGTTATTTCTCCTAATTTCTGTTTTCTGGTTGCTCATTATTGGTACTTATGGAAGCTTTCATCATCCAAAACATAGTTACTGCTTAGAGCTGTTTGCTTTGGGAATGTTTTCCAGATTTGTTATAGTAACATTGAAAAAAACTGCCAAGGATTACACTTTGTTGTATACCTGTGTCTTAGTTGTGGTTTCTATTGCTGTAGAGAGACACCATGGCCATGACAACTCTTATAAGGGGAAACATTTAGCTGAGGTAGCAGATTACAGTTTTGGAGGTTCAGTTCATTATCATCATGGTGGGGATCATGGCAGCATGCAAGCAGACATGGTATTGAAAGAATAGCTGAGAATCCTACATCTTATAGGCAACAGGAAGTCTACTGAAAGTCACACTGAGGGAAGCATAAGAAAGAGACCTCTAAGACCCCACAGTCACACACTTCCTCCAACAAAGCCACACCTCCTAATAGTTCCACTGCCTTTGGGGGCCATTTTCTTTCAAACCATTGCAACCTGATTTGTCCTAGCAGTGCTACAAGGATCTTGAGGTTCCTTCCTGAGCACATGAAATATGCCTCTTGCCTTTGCATGTCTGACATATCAGAAGAGTTTGGATGAAGTAAATATGTAATTCAAATTAATAAGTATAGAAGCAAGAGTGTTAGAATGCAATTGTGCTTTGGAATAGACAAAGCCAGTAAACAAGGATATGAGGAAGCAGAGGATGAGAGGTCACTCAACTGGGCTCCCAGTGTATATCTGAATGAATCAAGGACTCTTCCTCACTCAGTATCCAAGGTTTTATCTTCTTACTCAGATTGGCAAGTATCGTCCAGTGCCCTGTAAGACTCAACATGTATACTGGCATTTTCCCCTTTCTTACTCTCATTTTCCTATCTGTCCTCTGCTTCCATACCCAGACCTTTCATCACTATTGACTTTCTCCAGTTTCCTGGGTAGTCCTTACCTCGAGGCTCTGTTATTCTCTGTGTTTGATGAGCTATCGCCTGGATACCCAGCTTTTTTCTTCCTCTGCTCTCCTATCCTTTGCCTCCATGGACACTTCCCTTATGACACAATTATAAGCTGTGGTCCCCCTCTCTGCACTGTTGCCACCTCTCTGCTTTCTTTTTGTCTCTCCTCATCTAGTCTGCTCTTTAGTTATTAAAAATGTGAGTATGGCTTACTTCCTTTAAAGAGTGCCAGCTACTTAAAGGGCAGAGGTAGTGTTTATTGTTGTTATTTTCCATTGTTAATTTTTCCCAGCTGTCACCTGGCCTGACACAAGGAACTCAGTACTATAGAATATAAATGCTATGTGTGTGTGTGTTTTATGTCAACTTGGCACAAGTTAAAGTCATTTGAGAGGAGAGAAAATGACCCCATCAGATCAGACACTAGGCAAGCCTGTAGGTCATTTTCTTAATTAATGACAGATCTGGAAGGGCCCATCCCATTTGCACTTAGACTGATGGTTCTGGGTTCTAAGAGAAAGCAGGCTGAGCAAGTCATAGAGGTTGGGGGAGCAATTCAATAAGTAGTATCCTTCCAAGGCCTCTGCATCAGCTCCTGCCTCCAGGTTCTTGGGTTCCTGTTCTGACTTCCTTTAGTAATGAACAGTCATAAGGAAGTATAAGCCGAATAACCCTTAACTCTCAGATTGCTTTGGTCATGGTGCTTCATCATAGCAATAGTAGCCCAAACTAATATAGTATACATAATGTATTCCTATTAAATGGTGTATAAGACACATAATATGGAAACTTTCTAAAAATCAAATGATATGCTGAACTAGCAGTTTTGTTTATATCCTTTATTTGCTTAGCATTTTAAGGCTGTTAGAGAAATACACTTCACTGATGGATTTTTAAAGAAACCCAAGTAAGGAAATTAGAAGCAATTGGTTATCATTGTACACATAAGCCACTCGAGAAATCTGTTGATGAACATGAAAGAAAACATCCTCCAAATAAAGGCAGTAGATTTAATTAAGTTGTACTGTGTGATGTTTCAATAGAGCCCTATTCCCCACTAGTCCCACAGTGGGATCCATTATCTGTCTCAGCAACCATACATACTCTGAGGTGCAGATGCCCTGCACAGGAAAGAATGGGTAAACAGTTCAAGAGCAAGACTGCAGATCCAGCCTGCTAGGTTGCAGTCTTCTCTACATCATTAATTTGCAGCAGATCCTTGAAGCCTCCCCATATGTCAAGCTTCTAATGGAGTGGATGAGTGAGCAAAGGAAAAGCTTTGAGAGAATCTTTTATTAGAACCCACAGCAATGTCAGAATATTCCATCTCTGCTTCAGAAAGTACATGGAAGTTGCTGCAGCCATCCAAGAATAATCCAGGCCTCAACACACATCTGCAAGCAGGTCTGTGTGCAACTTCACAGTCTAAAGATATGTCCCTGTAGGAAGGATGCTTTGATCCTTATATCCTGACCTGAAGGATGCTGCTACCAGTCTTCAGCACTGTTCTACTTGTTAGAATTTAGCATTTTCCTCTGGCATTCCATGTCTTGAAATATTTTCCCATTCCTTTGTGGCATTTCAAACATAAAGACAAATCAGCATTTTAAAATTCAGATGGGCAGGAGTTAGCTTACAGTTAGAGATTTTAAGCGCACTGCTTTTGTGTGATAATATTTGAAATTTATTTCTACAAGTTATTGCACATTCATTTCTGGAGTTTTCATTGAAGAAAATTGCCAGAAGGAATGGATTTTGTCTTCTTCAGCTGGCAGAACAATTTTCCACCTGTCGCCCAAATATTTGATGAGAAGGATTATGATGCTGCCTCTGAAAGTTTATACTCTGGATCCTTCCAAAGTGTGAGGGTCTAAGAAACTACTATTGAAAGTGTCTATGAAACGCGGGATGGATTTCCAGTGGGCAGGGCAATTTTTTGAGAGACCAGCTTTGGCCATACAAATAAATAGTCACTTGGTTATGAATCTGCAACATGGCAAATGATGGCTTTCATTTGTTATGCTGTAACTGTGTTCTTGTGTTCAACAAGACTCTTACAGCTTTGCTCAGTCTCTCAATTAATTGTCTGAAATTATTGCTGTTGATCTTGGTAAGTGGTACAACAAAAAAGGAAAAAGAAAGGAGCACTAGTGCATGGGTATAGATGAAACTGTCATTGGCTTCAGGTCCTAGTAATTGACTGCCCCCCTTGAGTTTTCTATTTCCTGCGTAGTTTGTTACCACAGGGCCAGCCTATTCAGTGCAATCAACAAATAACATTTCAAAAAATCCATGCATAATGGCAGCAACCTTTTAAACTGTCAGAGTAAATATAAAACTGTTTCTCTCTCTTGTTTCTTTGAACGCTTTATGGACATCATAAGTAATAATAATATTGCTGCTGTCAGAAGAATGTTCCTGAAGCATGGATTTCACCACACACATTAGGATCCTTCAGCTGGCTCAGAGAAGGGTGGAGCTCCTTGTGCTCATACTCACATCCCTGGATAATGATACCTGCCTGTGGTTTCTCTCTTTTTATCCTACCCCACGTATATTCTACACAAGTTCTCTTGTCACCTGAATAGTCCTTGAAAATAGCCTCATCTCTCCATTTTTTCTTTTTTGTTGTTGTTGTTGTTTATATGCACTTCTTATTCTCTGTGTTGGTCAAGTTTGAAATTTTGCTTGAATATCAGGATCCAGTGCAGAGATCAATCATCTGCTGCTAAGGCCTTCAGTGAAGCAAACAGCTTCCTTTCTGAACTGAAATCACATTGTCACTTTTTTCTTCATGGACTTTTTTTTATGTTTTTATTTTTTTGTTTCCCCTATCAGTTGGATACAAATCTTGAAGGAGACAGACTCTGTCTTGAAGAGCGATGTTGCCATGGTCTCTTTAATGTGGAAATAATAGGCTGGCTTCAAGCTAATTTGTCTGTTTTTCTCATGGAAACTTGCCCTGTTCCCGTTAGCCTTTTGTGTATGTTTCAGCTCCTGTCACCCGGCTTCTCACTTCATTCATCAATACCAAAGGCTTGTGTCTGTGCTGAGGCTTTTAGTACTTATCCAGAAGTTTCTATCATAATTTGTGCAGCACTGTGTCATTAACCCGCCGAAGCCACACAGCTTTCACCTCACGACGCCCACCTGAGAGAGGAAGGGAGCATGGGCAGTACGCCCTAACATTCCTCAGGGACCTCACTGTCCCTCTCAGACCTGCCCAGTCCTTGTCCTTCAGTATTCAGGTTCAGCCTGTGGGTTCTTCCCATCTCAGCACAGATGCATGATGAAACGGTGAAATTTGCCTGAATTTAAACACAAAAGCATGTCTAAACACCAGGGTCTTACTCACAGATGTGCGTTCCTCCCGCAACCCTTCCCATCCTCCCGCCATCTGCAAGAAGCCTGCATTCATTGTTCCCTGCCTAAAAATAACCGACTTAAGGTTCTAAGTTATCTGTCTCTTTGCAGTTTCTAGATTTTTGTTCCCTTTCTTTGCCTTCCTTTCTGAGATCTTCCTTTTATGTCTATTCTCCCTTATGTTAAAAAAAAAAAAGGACTTCACTTCAATGTCTGTCTTAGGCAGCTAAGAAAATTATGAGGGCCTCCACATCAGGGACTTCTCACCCACAGATTTAGCCAACCTCAGGAAAAACATATTCTCAGTAAAATGTATCAGTTTCAAACATGTACAGACACCTTCAGTTTGCCATTATTCTCTTAAGTCTAACAACTATTGCCATGGCATTTACACTGATGTTTTAAATATGTAGACGGTTAACATATGCCTGTGCAAATGTTACATACAATTTATACACCATTTCCTATAAGGAATTTGAGCATTTGGATATTGGTACTCCGGGGGCCTTATATCAGATTTGGGGAGCAACTGTATATAATCTATGGTCTAATGGAATGCTATTTCAGGATGTGGGGGCAGATGCATAAGGAGAATGGAAGCGGTAGTAATCGCACCTTACCGTAAACAGCTCTGAAGGAAAGTAATACTGGTCAGCTGAAATCTGGTGTGATTTTCTTCATGTTTCCCTTTGCTCTTAAATGAGGGAGGTAAAATTGGAAGTGGACCCATGATTGGTAGATACGTTTCCTCATTCTTGTGTAGATCTATGCTATACATTACAGCTGGAAAGTATGTTGCTGGATTTGACTTTGGGTCCTGCAGCACCTTAGGCTTGTGAACAATTGGAGTGTAACTTGGAATTGTGAACAGTTCAGGTATACCTTGGACTTGTGAACCATTGGGGTGTACCTTGAACTTGTGAACAGTTGGGGTGCATGTGTGATCTTCAGAACATCACCACGTGTGATGTACCAGATACATTTTCTCACTGTGCAATATTTTGATTCTGACTGGAACCCTTGCAGTTCAGTAGATTGCATTGGCAATGGTGAAAGACTTGGTTGCTTCGGCTGATCTAAAATAGCATTTTCCAGCAGTTAAAACAACAGAAATTTATGTTGTATGGAGGCTGGAAGTCCAAGATCGAGGAACAGGGCTATCCCATGTCTTCTGTATTATGACTCAGTGTCCTCAGTGCAATCCCATGAAGAAGGGACCCCCTTGCTCCATTAGGTCTCCACTCTTCATTCATGAAGCCCCTGCCCTAATCAACTGCTAATCAAGGCCCTTTCCCCCTATACCATCATATCTAAGCCAGAATATCTTTTTATCTTTTTTTTCAGTATATCACACTGGACTAGGCCATCTTGGAACTCGACATGAGACACAGACTGGCCTCTAGCTTACATTTGTCCTGCCTCATGTTTCTGAGTGTCAGAATTATACACACCCAGTGAGAATGAGGGTTTCAGGAGGGACATTGAGGGAGGAGATAAATATTCAGTTGCAATGAATTAATCATGCCTTTACAGTATTTCAGAGTGTTTAAAATACAGAAAACTGGTACCTATTTCTAATCCTGATGGTTCTCTTTCTTCTCCAAGTATTAAATGGTGTGATTTCTCTATCTACTTTCTCTGTTCTTTTATAATTTTTTAGTACTATCACTACAGAACCAAGGCATTTCTACCCTGCTTCTTATGTGTGTCTTCTCTTTCCATTTCTTTCTCAAAATAGCTCTCCTCCATAGTTTAGTATTCTTGTTTTCATGTTTTTGCAGATGTTCATAATCACATGTCACATATACTACACTGCTTTGTGACCGACTCATAAGCATGTACAGATATCCTTTTTTGGCTTCTTCTTTGCCACAAGGGTTGGAACTAAACCACTTGAGTAGATGAAAGAGAGTCCCTGAGCTGCAGCTTCTAGGAATTCTAGGTTTATTAGTCATGCCAATAGTAGAGAATAGACATCATTTCAGCCATGCTTCTTGTATTTTTTGTGTTATATACAATCGGATATTTAGTATGTCTCCAATTAAGAGACTTGGCTATCAAATTGTTCAGTTGAATGAAACCTTGAACATATAGGCTTCTGAGGAAACATGGTTTAAAACTACAATTGTGTGTCATGTACTTCTCTGCCTGTGATTAAAGGGTGATTTTAGTTTATCCTAAAAGTTCTACCCTTTGGAAACATAAACCATACCAGAGTGTAGGTGTCCATAAATCCTTGTGTATAACACACACACACACACACACACACACACACACACACACACACACACACACACACACCTCCCAGTGCTAGAGAGGGGAAATTTTATTTAAAGTCGAACTTTGGTAGAAGAAGTAGCCTTTGCCCCTGTTCTCTCCAGGAACTACATAGATTAGCTGCTCAACTCCACTATGAACACCTTTTAACCCACTGACTTAGCTACAGCCTATGATACATTTTATCCCTATAGCCTTTCTTCTGGGACTTCTTCCCTCAGCCCATCTGTGTAACTCTAATAAAGAATTATTCTTTTTTGTTTTAATTTTTCTTTTTAAATTTAAATTAGAAACAAGCTTGTTTTATAAGTCAATCCCAGTTCCCTCTCCCTCCCCACCTTCCCTGCCCCCCACCGACCCTCTATCCCATCCCCTTTCTGTTACCCAGGGAGGGTGAGGTCTTCCATGGGGGATCTTCAAAGTCTATCAGATCATTTAGAGAAGGGCTTAGGCCCTCCCCCTTGTGTCTAAACTGAGAGAGTATCCCTCTATGTAGAATGGGTTCCCAAAGTCCATTCATATACCAGGGATAAATACTGATCCACTGCCAGAGGCCCCATAGATTGCCCAGGCCTCCTAACTGACACCCACGTTCAGAAGGTCTGTGTCAGTCCTATGCTGGTTTCCCAGATATCAGTCTGGGGTCCATGAGCTCCCCCTTGTTCAGGTCAACTGTTTCTGTGGGTTTCTCCAGTCTGGTCTTGACCCCTTTGCTCATCACTCCTCCCTCTCTGCAACTGGATTCCAGGAGTTCAGCTCAGTGTTTAGCTGTGGGTGTCTGCTTGTGCTTCCATCAGCTACTGGATGAAGGCTCTAGGATGGCATATAAGGTAGTCATCAATCTCATTATCAGGGAAGGGCATTTAAGGTAGCCTCTCGACTATTGCTTAGATTGTTAGTTGGTGTCATCCACTCTTAGGCATATACCCAAAAGATTCGCACTCATACAGTGATGATATCTGTTCATAGCAGCAATATTTGTAATGACCATAACCTGGAAGCAACCTAGATGCCCCTCAACTGAAGAATGGATAAAGAAAATGTGGTACATTTACACAATGGATACTACTCAAAAGGGGCGCAGGGGGGAGAGACACATGAAATTTAAAGTCAAATAGATGGAATTAGAAGAAACCATCCTGAGTGTGGTAACCTAGGCATAAAAAAAGACAAACATTGTATTACTCACTCATATATCGATTTTAGATATAGAGCAGAGGATTACCAGTTTACAATCCACACTGCCAAAGAAGCCAGGAAACAAGGAGAACCCTAAGGGAGACATACATGATCCCCCCAGAGAGGGGGCATGGGACGGTATATTTGAGATAATTGGGAGCACTGGAAGAGGGGAGAGTGAGTTGGTAGAAAGACAAGGGGAGAAGAGGAGGGGAGAGGTAGACAAAGGAAGCAGGAAGATTGAGTTGGAGGAAGAATAGAGGAAAGCAAGAAAAGAGATACCATAATTGAGGGAGCCATTATAGGTTTGAAGAGAAATCTGGCAAATAGAGAAGTGTCCAGAGATCTACAAGGATAAAGAAATTTTCATACTTACTCAATCTGTACTTTTTGAAACTTAAAACTAGGAAAAAAATAAAACCTGTTATAAAAGGCATCCTTTGACTCATCAGTTAATTGCACAGGCTGGTCTTCCAGAGGTTCTGAGTTCAGTTCCTAGAACTCACATGTATAGCAGGATCTGAGGCCCTCTTCTGGGATGTAGATATTCATACATAAAATATAAATTTAAAACAGATATCATTACACAAAGCTGTCAGGATTGCTGCATAGTTTTTATATGTGAGTTTCTATACAAACTTGAATGCTTCTATACAAAAATGAATATAACCATCCTTTGTTTAGGAAACTGTATTGAGATCTTGTGTTTAACTGGCCTCATGCATTTTATGACAAGCTCATGTGTGCATAAGCAATACTAGTTGGCTAGAATAGTATATAACACACTAGGATGGACACTTTTGCTTTTCGAAATATTGTACAAGGTCAGTATTTGCCACTTAGACAGTTAGTTGATGGTAAAGGAAAAGGCTCATTAAAAATGTACTAGAACACATGTAGAGAATATTCAAAACATGGTTTCTAGTTGAAAAACAAAAAGGTTGGCAAACTAAAAGTGTAATAACAGAATAAACATGTAAGTCATAGTATGTATACAGAGCTACTACAGGAAAAAACATTTGGACTCCAAGCCTATGCTTGGGGAAAGTTGAATTTCAAAATTACTATGGAATTTAAAAACAATTCAAAAGAATGTAAATGGCCCACATGCCATTATTGAATACTAAGAAAATATTAGTCAAAGCCAACCTAAGTTCTCACATACCTGGCTGGCTATAATAAAAAAGACAGATAACAAGTGATCTCAGGATGCAGTATGCTGCTGGTGGAAATATAAAAAGAGGTACCCACTTTATAAAAATAAGAGTTTGGTTCTTCCTCAAAATTAAACATATAGCTACACTATGACTTGGCAATTTCACTCCCGTGTTATATGATAAAAATGAAAACACATTAACACAAGTAATATGTTCATGGGTGTTCATAGCACCAATACTTCTTGTTATTCAAATTACAGACTTCACAATATCAGACTACTATTTTATGAGACCAAAGAAAGAATTCAAAGAACTCCATGGAATTTTGGAAGATTGCATGTGCTGTGATGTCCTCCCAGGAGAAAACATTTCATCTCATGTGTACAAGCAGTAGCATTGTTTATACATGAGAATAATAAAGAGAAACTGGGTCTTAGCCTTCAGGTTCTATTGACTTCTATTGGGTACATTCTACTTGCCACCTAGACCTTATCTTTTTACCCATTCCACCATCTAAAAAGGAGGGAACTGGTCATTGGTCCTCCTCCCACATACACACACACATTTACAATCTTCCTGTAAGGACAAGGTCACCATGACCCTGTTAAGAATGACATTGAAATGTTTCCCACACTTCTAATAGAAAGTGATCCCAAATTCCATCATCATAAATGGATAAACTGCATTGCACCTACACAATGGCAAACTACTTTGCAATAAATGGGGTTAAAGCATTAAGGCATTCTACAAATTAGACAAAACTTGAAAGCGTTATACTCAGTGAAAGTAGTTATCACAAATGATCACATTTTACATGATTCCATTTATATGAAAAGTCCAGAAAGAGTGTATTCATATAGAAAATATAGATTAATGGTTTGCAGGAGCTGTCATAGCACAGCAACGGATAATGGGCTCAGAATTTCTTTGTGTGAGGGAAAGAGACTGTTGTAAACTTGTACTGTGATAGTAGCTGATTACTCTGATTAGTATAAGACTATTTAAATGTATACTTTAAAGTGAATAAATTTAATGGCACGTGTGTTTTTGAAAGGAATACAGGCTCGGAAGAGGGTAAGAAAAAGAAAGGAATGCAGATATTTTGCAATAGCTTTTAGAACATTCAATACTATGCTGTCTAGGGTTACATACTCATAGGTTACACCACATGGTAAGGAGGAAATGAGTGTCATGTAAATCAGAAAAAGTAGCAAGAGCATGCAGGTATCACCATGGAGGTTCAGAGAGGGTATCACACCTAACTTTAGAGATGGGAGATTCTGTGATTGACTGTTTTCTATTATGATGTTTGATCTCCAGCACTATATATATGCAAAGGCTATCATGAAAGCATCAAGCCACCAATACTTCTCAATGACCACTGAATGTAGCTCTCTTAACTTGTGCAACTTGTGTTAAGGCAGCACTCTATGTTCATGCCGTTTGTTTCCTGGAGCGATTGCTAGGGAGAGAGAAAGGACAACACCACAGAGTGACCCCACATAGCATACCCAGAACATCAGTGAGTCCGGGGTTGGGTAATCCTTAAGTGGTTTATATTAGAAAAAGAAGACAAGGAAATGTTCTTCTCTGAAAATAAGGATTTTCCTCATCTTCGAGAGAATAAATAGAAGAATACAGTTCAAATGTGGGAGAAAGGACAAAATGACGTAGTGGAATAGAGAAACTACTTTATTGAAAATGAATATGGGACTTCCACTGTTAACTGTGTTTTCCTACAATGCTAATGCCCTTTAACTCTGTGGGTATCAAGATAAATCTTCTATCCAATGAGGACATTTATGTAGTAAGATGTTTCCTTATTAGTCGAAAAGCATGTAAAACTCTATGATATTGGGCTATCTGATATTACAGAGAAAATGGCAGGAAGGCCATAAAAGTATGACTGAACAGCTTACCCAGTCACATGAATAACATAAAAGTATGACTCCACAGATGAACTAATGGAAGCAGTACCACAGCTGAAAATGTCCACTTTTACTCTTCCCCATAATCTTCCCCATCACATGTGGTCACCAGTTCCCTGAATGCTTTGGTTGGTCAGAATTCCATGAATCCCTATTAGAATATGGTTTTAGTTAATTCTAAAGTAAATATTTAAAACAGTCTACTCTGAGAATGTTTTCAGGATAAATTATTGATGAGTCATGAGAAACCTCCCCTTATACCTTGAGGTCTGTAGCCTCACCTGAGGAATAGAATTTCTGATAAGGTGTATTCCCAGTTGGTAGCACTCTGGTCCTGATGAACTGCGCTGTGTGGCCAGAGCTTAACTCCCTTGAGAGGGGATGCTTCTGTTGCCCTGTGATCAGCAGCCCTGACCAAACTCTAGAAGTTGGTGAAGAAGCTCACAATGAGCTTGTTATCTCAACACTTCTGGAAATGTCCTCAGATTTTTTATTTCCATGAACTATTTGGGCAGAGAGTAAATCTCATCTTTCATGAAAGAAATAGTTTCAGGAAACATTGGGTTTTAATGTGTCACCTTTAAAGTTTTTTTTAACCAACCCAGTCTTAACTTCTTTGTCCATCAGTTCTCTTTTTCTGACACTGGATTCCAGGAGTTCAGTTCAGTGTTTGAGGGTATCTGCCTCTGCTTTTATCAGTCGCTGGATGAAGGTTCTGTTTCCTTGACTCTCTGGCAGCAGGAGTTTATGCTGGCACTCCCTGCTTCATGTCTAAAGTCCATAAATGAATGAGTAGATACCATGTTTCTCTTTTGTGACTGGATGACTTCACTCAGTATGGTTTCTTCTAGTGCCATCCATTTGCCTTCAAATTTTATGTTTCCGATTTTTTTTTCCTGCTCAATAGTACTGCTACATTTTGTAAATGTACAATATTTTCTCTATCCACTCTTCATTTGAGGGACATTTAGGTTGCTTCCAGGTTCTGCCTATTACAAATAATGCTGCTATGAACACAGTGGAACAGACATCCTTGTTGTGTGAATGTGCATTTTTTGGGTATATGCCTAAGAGTGGAATTGCTGGGTCTTGTGGTAGACTGATTCCCATTTTCCTGAGGAATCTCCATATTGATTTCCAAAGTGCCTGTATAAGTCGGCACTCCCACCAGCAGTGGAGGAGTGTTCCCCTTTCTCCACATCCTCTCCAGCATAAGCTGTTGCTGTAATTTGAGTTTTTGATTTTAGCCATTCTGATAGGAGTGAGATGGTATCTCAAACTTGTTTTGATTTGCATTTCCCAGAAGGATAGGGATGTTGAACACTTTCTCAAGTGTCACTCAGCCATTTTAGACACCTCTACTGAGAATTCTCTACTTAGTTCTGTACCCCACTGTTTGATTGAACCCTTTGGTGTTTTGGAGACTTGCTTCTTGAATTCTTGTTTTGTTCTTCACTTGAATCTTGGTGTTATGTGGTAGACTAGATTCTATTAGGTGACATGTTTCTAATCAGCTAACTTCAGCTCCACAAATAACTGCATAAATGTAGACAAACCATGTGAATTCTGATAGGCACATACATTATCTATACAGATCTAGAACATTAAATTTCAGTGGTTACAAAGATAGAACTGCATTATTAAGCTCCTGTTGGCTTTCCCTTGGCAGATACCAAGTGCCCTTCAAAGCTTATCAAAGTAATGCCTGTACAGTGCAATACTGAATTGCACCCTTACTCTAAAGGTTTCTTAAGTCAACTTGATTGATAATATTCATCAGTGTATGATGAACTTTAGGATCTGCCAGTCTGCCATAATCAGCAGCCTAATTTGATCTGCACAAGTATTTCTCCGTCCATTTTTGTCTTTTTGTTTGTTCAGTATCCTTTTTATTTCAAGATTTTTATTCATTTTACATATCAACCACAGTTCCCCCTCCCTCCCCGCCTTAAATTCCATTTTTATTCAAAATTGCAATACAAAGAACTTATCTTGAGCAGTAAGTAATAATCGAGCACCATCTCCCAAAAAAGACCCCATTCTCTAAGGAGATAGGTGATAGGTGTGGCTACTCAAGAGAGGGTTGTGTAAATCAAGTACCACTGTAGCAATTAGAATCCCTTTTGGAACGTCTAAAGCCAGGAGAGTGTTCTGTCGACTTTTTAACTTTGTTTTTAATTGGGTAGAATAGGAACATGTTACTTCAAAGATATTTAGTTATAGTGAAGTCAGTTCAGCTATTTAAAAAGAATTTATCCTTTTTTCTCTCTGCCATGGAGTGTTCATAAAGTCTGCAAACACTGTCTGTTATTTTGTGGGTTTCCCAAATATAACTTGGATAATTATCCTCATATTTGGCTCATTAAGCTTTACATGCTTTTGTGAATCACTGAAGTATGACAGCGGCCCAGCACTTGAATGGTTTCCTAAAACATGGCGAGAAAGCCTGACTGTGTTCTAGTAATTTTACCTTCAAGTCTATAGTTGTCAATTGAGGAAATGCTCTGACATATAATTAATCTAACTGAAGTCTGGTGTATTCTTCCCTCTAATAGAAAAAAACTACAGTCTCATTTGCAACAAGCCCAGACCTTCAACTAAGCCCAGGGTCCACATTTATCTTTGAAGTTGGTGGTGTATCCTGCAGTCACAGGAAAAGCAAAACATTCTTCAGAAAGTGGCTCCTGAGTCCTTGGATGCAGGAGTTATAATACGTTAGTGGACTACCTCATCAATCTCTCCTGGTTCCCATGTATGTGGTGGGAAGCTAAGTGGATCCTTACAGCAGTGGATTCCTCTGCCAGTGTGGTAATTGTTTTAACCAGGACTATTGTGAGGCCAAGGACTACATATTTTGTTTTTACAGTGTTTACGTTTTAATCTCTCAAGAATCATCTACCAGAATTTTAAATTTAAAACGATTATTTTTTTTCTTGCATGGAGAAAATTTTTTGTTATCTAATAGAATAGAATCAGTAAGGAACGATAAATGTTTATCTACAATGGTCACCTATTCAGACCTCTCCATCCTTCCTGAACAAGTTAAAATGTAGCATATGGTTTACAAACTTGCTTCAATGGTGTTGTGTATTGATGTCTTTCACATTCTCCAATCACTTCCTATGCTCCAGGTGCTATATGGTTTTCTCTGCCCCTTTGAATGAATTCATACGGAATTATTTGTATCTGTCATTGGTCTGCTTCCACTTCTGCTTTTGTTGCGTCTTACACCAGATTTCACTCTGTACTGGAGTAGCACCTGGAAAAAAATCAGTGAAAGGAAAACACCGAGGCTGGGGATATGGCTCAGTGGTTAATAGTATTTACTGCTACTCTTCTGGAAAACCTGTGTCTGGTCCCCAGCACTCACACTGCCACTCAGTTTTCTGTAGCTCCGATTATAAAGGTTATGATACCGTCTTCGGAGCTTCATAAGCACCAGGCACACGTGGTATTCAGATATACATGTAGAAAAGTTACCCATACACATAAAATAAAAATGAAAACATAATTAGACAATTAGACGACAGCTTGTAAGTTGTACTCTGATATATTACATTGTCAAAACTATGCTATTCCTGATCCCTTCATTGCAATCCCCCCCCCGTTTCCAAACTCTTCCTGCTAGTGTCTTCCCTTATTTCATACTCCAAGTGTCGCCAGAAACACCTCTTGCTTTTTGGTAGCTTTTATGGCACCTAAGCAAGTAGGGTAACTTTCCTTTGGACTACTTATATGTGATGAAAATTACATATACATGTATAAAGCAAAGATGTTATATGTGTATTATGTAAAGACTCTTTTCCCAAAACATGGGTGTGATCTCCTCAGTCAACTTGAGCTTAAACATCAATGTATCTCCTACTGTCTAGAAGCTGGGGTGTCAAAGAACAATGGGTCAGAAGGATTACTGAAAGACCCTGCTTGCTGGCTTGCAGATGGCCATTTTCTATTGTCCTCAGTTGTGGAGAACACAGACAAATAGGAAGTTCTCTTGACCTTATCCCAATTGCTTAAACAGTCATCCTCCTGACCTAGTCCTGTTCTAGAGATCACAACTCTGAAAATTGACCTTTTGGATGTTGGATTCCCAATAAAGTTCAGTTCATATTATCCAATAATTTTTACTAAGGCTCTGCTAAAAACAGAATGTCTAAGCCTCAACTTTTCCTCTGTATTTTTCATCCCAGAAATTGTTTTACAGGTATAAAGTGGTTAGATAGCATATCTCCAGAGTTGCTATCCCCACGGTGATCTCCTTATTCTTTTTATCTGCTTCTGAGGCTACACAGCTTGGGACATCACAGTGACCTGGGGAGGAGAACGGTAGTCTTATATTTTCCACTGCTGTTTATATATTATTTAGCTGGCTACTAGATTTGCATTGCAAGCAAAGCTTGATCAAACAGTATCTTTGACACCTCTTCTGAATTCCTCCTTCAGCATTTCCCTGGAAACTATGTCTTTACCCTCTTATTTGAGATCTTTCTTTGATTCGCCCTGGAAAATATTCCTCCTAGGATTTGTCTAGCTCCTGTAGTTTTCTGCAGTCACAGGACCATTTGTGGGTCATGGTTTAGCTTGGGAAAGGAACAGCAGACCTTCTAGCCCCCAATTCTATTCTACACTATTAACTTTTAGTGTTGTCTAAACAGTAGTTCTTGGGGTCTTCATATGTAGGTACAGTCTCCATATGTAATCACACTTGTTTCTAATGTTAAATGGGACCACCTAAACCTCCTCTGAGGTCAGCCATGGATTCTGTCATTAGTCTTCCATTTGGTATCTAGTTCTTGATTATTTGAAAATAAAGACCAAATAACTAAGCTTATATATTTATAGAGAACCTTAGACAGTATCCAGTCTCATTTCTCAGTAGTCATACCTGAGACTTTTGTACTGTTATTGTTTCTCAAATTTAATATTGGGAATGACCACAAGAACTTCATTTGACCAGTACAGCATTTATTGTATCACAATAAAAAACAAATCTGAGAGACAAACCAGTGCAATCATACCAATATCTATTATTTTCTCTTCTTTCTGCTTATATAACAGGTTCACACTTAACAAGGTAATCTGTGGGTTCTCTGGCCTTACTACACATTTGTTCTGAAAGTCACCTCTAGATGTTAGCGAATGTCTCCTTCCTCCTGGGACACATTGGCCTATTTGATTGATGGTTTAATATCTTCCCTCAAAGTACCAACTAGTGCTAGCTGTTTCTTTTAATTTCAAAAACTGTTCAGTAGTAACACAGGTCATTACTGATCTCGTGACCCAGACCCTGAATGCCAACAAAATTAAGTGCTGCCTATGAGTTAAGAGATAACCTGCAGGCTACCAACCTATTGGTGATAAATGGCACACTGTAATGGCCTGAGAATCTGTACATGATTGTCTGACTCACACTCATTTCAACATGGAAGAAGGGTGCTGAGATTGCTAAATAATTAAATCACATAATGCAGTTAAACTTACTCTGTTAGAGTGATCTTTTACCCTCATTCTTCTTGATGACATTCCAAAACAGACCTCACCCCATTCCAATTAGACAAATTAGCTAATGCTAAGCTCCTAGAGTACGTGGGAGGCCTCTTGTTAGTGTTGTTCTTAGGACTTTTTGTTCGAATACTCTGTAAGTCAAATGTCTCGTTCTCAAGGTACAAGTGCGGGCTTCAAATGATGTACATTTGACTGAAACACATTACAGCAGATGCAGGTAGCCTTACTTTTCTAAGAGCAACAAGTGCTGCAGGATTGGTCATTGGGTTATCATCTTAGATGTTACGTTTTAAGGAACAAGTAGCATTTTTCCATATGTGGAATGCTCCTGAGTACGTTGGGATTTTGCAGTTTCTTTCCCTCAAACAAAGCAATTATGTACAGGATGCAGCTCTACCTGTAATCTGCCCTCCACCATTCACCCATTTCTTCTTTTGTCTTTAATGATTAATGTGCTGATTTTAATTTCTATTAAAGACTAATGCCCAGCATACAGCCTACAATATCTAAGTTCTTTTCTAGTTACATGCATAAAATGTTTACAGTAGTCCACAGCATAAATGATCCTCTTTATCTGGGAGAACATAGAGGCTAAGGCTAGGAATCTTACCCAAGATCACAAAACTACTAAGAGAGTCTGAATTTAATAATAACTCTTAACTCCAAAGCCTACATTCCTCCTGTAACCTGGCTACATCTTGATAAAAGATGTTTGAAAGAACAATATCCTTTTTCCCATAACAGTTGGCATAAATCTGTTTCTGACAGCATCTAGCATAATTTGTAAAGAAAAGTAAAGAAATTGAACCCCTTATATTGTACAAGTTCTCCATTCCAATCAGATAACTGTCAAATCAGTACACGGCTTCTATTATGGGACACTAGTGCCATGCACTATTGTCAGATTTTACAGAATACCATATCCCGAAAGGTGCAACTGTGTCTGTGTTTTCAGAAAAATAACAAAGGATTCAAAGGATTTCTTATGCGCATCAAACCTCCATTGTCATAAAGACATCTTTTCAGAAGTGACTTTGCTGTGCCAAGAAGGACATCTCATTAAGGAATGCCAGGCAGACACTTCTTTTCCCAAAATGTCCATTGATTTTTTTAAAGGGATTTATAGTGTTCTTTGTATAGAACATTCTTTTTGTCTAGAATTAGCAATCTGTGAAAAATTCTGTGACAGAGCACATGATCCTGTGATTGTGATAATGTGATAACATAGATTTCCTTTTTTGTTTATAGCTATGATAGCAGATGTTTAATGGACAGATAGGAGAAGATAATATAGCAAGGTGTTTCTGCTGTCAGGTGTCAAGTCACATTCTCCCTTGATTTTATCATATACAGATACAGTATATTCAAAAATATAAAAAAGAACATTTAATGATTAAAAATGGTCCAACATCCAAAAGAAAGTAAATGATAATCATTGACAGATGTTTTACTCTTTAATGTAGCAAGTAGTCAAGAGTTTATTACAATATTATTTTTGCTTTTACATATTAATTATTATATATCCCAAAAGTACTGTGGTTAAAACTAGTTAGAATAAAGAAAATTTGGAATTACTATTCGGTTATGGCCTGTAAACTTTTATGGTCTTCTTGGAAATAAAGTGAGCAGTATGTCCTTTGCTCTTACTACCTTATGTTTCAGTGATGATGGTCTAAAGGTTTCATCAGTTTTTTTCATTTATTTGCTTTTTGATAATTTTTAAAATATATTCAGCAAAATTGTGTTGAGTCTCAGAACTGTTTGGCCACTGGAGATATAAATAATGAACACCATTCTCACATCCTTTGCTTTCACTGATCATATTGTCTAGACTGGAGGATGATGCAGTGATACATATGAATAATTAAAGAGTAGTGTAAAGTATAGTAGAAGAAAGATAAGAGTGATGGAGCCAATACAAAAATTTTGAAGTTCAGGTAGAGGATCACTTAGAGATGCTCAACTAAGTTGAATCTGAAATTCATGAATAAGAATTAATCAACATAAGGTATATATATATATATATGTGAGAGAGAGAGAGAGAGAGAGAGAGAGAGAGAGAGAGAGAGAGAGAGAGAGAGAGAGAGAGAGAGAGTATAGAGGTTAAGCGTGCTTAAATCCCCTGAAGAACTGAAACTGTCTCTATAGTTTTCATTTGGTGAAGACTGATTGAACATGAACTTGAGAACATTTGGGCATGATGCAGGGGATATCAGCAAGAATTCAATCCTGGAAGGTCAGCTCAGTTACGTTGGAAAATAAGATTGTTAACAGAAAGGTGGTAGTGTTTAAGGAAAGAGGGGTGTGTTTGAGTTGAACTTTTGCACAGTTCGTGCTGATTTGCAGTTTATAGAAGGACTAACAGAGGGCCAACAGGAACGACGAGAGGAGATCATTACTGTAGCATGAGTAACCGAGTATGATGATGGTTGTGAGCAGAAAGAGAAGTGGATAAAGAGCTGATGCTAAGTCTGAACGATGCTTGGGAAGAAATCACTGAAGTTAGTGATGAATAGATAGAGAAGCAAAATAGACAACGATAACCATTTCCTGGATGTAGCTACGTAAATACTGAAAACTACTCTTGTGAAATTTAGTGTCTTACCATAGTATACCATAATTTTCGATACAAACCATATCATCAAATATTAATTACTATATGTGATTTTTCTGAAAATGCTTTAGATGATTATTGTTTGGGCAAAATTCTCAGTATCATACTTATACTTTGTATCACACCATCTATATCAGTTGTTTGTAGAGTGATTTTTGCAATGGATATGCATCAAAGGAATCTTTGATAAATGACCTCAACCCTGGTTCTTAGTCGGCATAAAACAAAGCAGGTGTTCCAGATTTGATCTAAGGACAAACACTACTTTATTTTTTCCCATGTCTGTGTGGCATGTAAATCATTCTGTTGAACTATGTTACACTCACTTCATCATGGGGTTAATTTCCAAACGTTGGGACTCAGTGTCCACAATCTTACTTTGTATCATGCGACCTGACCTCTGATGGAAGAAGATTTATATCAATGGGAACTGAGGGTTTGTTCCTTACACTTCAGCTTTCTCCCTTTTGCTTCTTTTTGTCATTATAAGATTGAAAGTCTCTGCTGTATTAGGACACAGAACATAAAGCAAAAAGCTCTCCTTGAAAGGTAATTTTCCAAGAACAAAAAATAAATATATGAACGCTGTTGATTGTTTGGCTTTCTGTCATTCAATGTTACATTAAAACAACATTTTTCCATAACTATGAATGGCCTCTCCCTTAAAAACTGGCAGATATAAATGCAACATGGCAATACTTTGAAAGCAAAACCTTTTCCCCAAGTCCCAGTAAGTTTTTAGATGAAGTTTCATGCTAGTCAGTTGCACACAGAGATGCACAAACAGTATTGGTTGTTGGAGAGAGCAGTAACCAGCTAAAATATTCTCTCACCTTTCTTCTGCTTACTTATCTGAAGCGATGATAAGTGTTGCAAACCACTTGATATGAATATTTTTCTGAATTTTTAGGTGGAGGGTTTCAAGTCATGGTTTCTCTGTATTGTTTTGGAGTTGGTCCTGGAACTTGCCCTGTAGGCCAGGCTAGCCTCGAACTCACAGAGATCCACCTGTGTCTGCCTCCTGAGTGCTGGGATTAATGGCATGCGCCACACCGCCTGAATTTTCATTAAGGCAGATTTATTTATTTCATCCTTGATTCATGGAATGTACAACTCTACTGTTAGCATTCTCATTGTTGTTTTTGCAGTTCTTTCTCATTGTCTTACACCTCTTCTCTGTGAGGTCATTATAAAGTTACTGTCCTCATTTGAATCCTCAGTACCTAGATAAATGATATGAATGCCAATAGATGTCTTTTGAAGAAATATATTTCTGAATAAATGAAGGGATAGCATGCTGATGGGGGAATTGTGACTATATCTTTATAAATTCTAAATTTGAATTTCCTCATTTTAGGATCTGATTAATGACTTTGGTGACCTCCTTGTACTCTGCAGAGTTGAGGATCTGCTCAATGAAACAGTATGTGAGGCTGGTAGTGTGTGAGATTAGCTGCAATGCCATGCAGAAGTCACCCAGATGCACTCATTCACATCATTTCCACTTTCATTAGATCATGAGGAGACAGCAGCCTGGTTTATGAATTAAAAACTAAAAGTAGGAACAACAGTCTGTGACTGAACAGATTGCTCAGTGGTAAAAGCCCTTGATGCCCTCTGAGAATGTAGGACCACTCAGAACCCATCTGTAACTACAGTTCCAGAGGAGCTGATGCCCTCCTCTGACCTCCACTAACATCAGGCACACACAGGCTATACTTTCATACATGCAAGTAAAACACTCATAAACATAAAATAAAAATAAATTGATCTTGTAAAAAGTTAACCTTGGACTGGGGCCTAGAAGAAGTCGTTTCATAAATTGAATCAAATATTTCGTATGCAAAATTCTGGCTGTCTCTGTCTGATTAGCCATATGGAAACAAGTCACATTTACATAAACAAAAGTGAAAACCCAGCCCTATTATGTTGTCTTTTGAATTATGTAACCTGGTGTTCTTAGTATGGTTTTCTGCTCTGGACTGTATATGCCAAGGTCCAATATACTTGCAAACCATGAAGAGAATTTAAAGTTCATTCTAAGGTAATTTGCTAAATTGACATTTCAGAGAAAGGGGTTCTTTTTTTTTTTTGACAGCTTGTGCCACAGTATCTTGTAGAAAGCTACCTTCTTTTTTTTTTAATTTTATTTTCCAGTTTAAATTTAGATAAGAATCAAGGTTGCTTCACAAGTCAGTTCCAGGTCCCTCTCCCATTCCCTCCCTTCCTCCCGTGCCCTCCCCCCCCCCGTTATCCCCTCATTTCTCCAGGGAGGGTGAGGCCCTCCATGGGGGTGTCCATAGTGTGTCATTTCATATAGGGCAGGGCCTAGACCCTTTCCCAAGAGTTCAGGGTGAGAGTGCACCTCACATTGTTCTATTGGAGTCCAAAGTCCGTGTGTATACTTGGGATGGGTACTGATCTGCTGCCCAAGGCTCAATAGATTCCCTAGGCCTCTTCACTGACACCCAGATTCAGGGGGTCTTGATCAGTCCCATGCTGGCTTCCCAGGCTAATGCCTGGGATTCAAGAGTTAACCTTTGTCTGGTCAGCTGTTTCTGGGGGTTAAACCAGCCCAGTCTTAATCCCTTTGACCATCAGTCCTCCCTCTCTGTTACTGGCTTTCTTGAGTTCAGCTCAGTACTTAACCAAGGGAGTCTGCCTCTTCTTCGATCAGCCACTAAATAAAGTGAGAAAGGGGTTCTTAATCTTTTAAAATCTCTTATTTATGTTTGTCTAGAGAAGTCAATAGTTTTGTGATATGACCAACAGGATATCCATTCTGCTTATCAAGAATTTGCCAGACACCCTTGAGGCTGATATGTTATAACATTGTTTATTTAATAAATGCTTCACTGTGTGTTTTCTGAGTTTTTTACTTGAAATAATTATATTTATGTATATACATATAAGTAGCAAAGGGTAAGAAAATTGAATAAGTGTTGCTGGAGGTTCTTTCCCAGCAGCCTGGCACTGCAGCTGCCTCAATATCAAATATGCACATACAGATTTATATTAATTATAAAACTGTTAGCTACTGACTAGCACTTTTACTGGCTATCTCTGTCTTAATTTTAACCCATAATTACTGTTATATATATTTATACATGGTCTTGGGTTACTGGAGAATACCTGGACCTGTTAATCCTTTGGTGGCCTACACAGCATCCGTCTCTGGCAAGCAACTGACTACCAGATAATTCCTCTAGTTCCACCTGTCTTCTTGCCTCATTTGCCAAACAGTGTTTTATTCATCAATGAATAAGAGAAACATATGTAGAGAAAGACATCCCCATCATATAAGCAATAATCTTATGAAGACACTGAGATGAAAACCGAAAAACTGTTGTAATTTTTAAAAAGCATGATGAGAAAGTTGCTAGCAACAGAGTTCACATGGAGTGGCTTTTTCTTAGGGGAAAGGATTAGTTAAAAAGGGGGAAGGAGGAGATTGGCCTTGGGACAGGAATGGCAGGAGAGAGGAAAAGGAAGGCAGAGAGATGGACAGAGAAGCAGAGAAAGAGGGCAGGGGAACAGACGACAGACAGATGATAGATGGAAAGAGAGTGAGATGGAAGGTGGGAAGGGACCTTTTAAAAGAGAAGGTAGTCAATATGCACAGGTGGTGATCTTAGTGGCTGCAGCTGAGAGTGTATCCTGTCACAAACCCAAGGGCAGTCCAGTACAAATGCGTGAAAACTAACACTGTTTGCAAAGAAAGCTAAAACGTTACTTGCAAAATTAAAACATAAGCATCTGGATACAGTCATTAATTGACATGAGGGGAATATAATTTTAATTTTCTTTCTGTTTCTGATTATGGTCATGATAAAAGTGATTGAAGTGGGGCTGGAGAGATGCCTCAGCTGTTGAGAGCACTAGCTGCTGCTGCAGAGGACTGGCGTTTGATACCCTTCCCATACATGCTGACTCAGAACCATCTGTAACCCCATGGACTCCTATGGTTTCTTCTGCCCTTCCCAGGCAAGATGTACATGGTACACAAACATATATGTAGGCAAGACACCTACACACATAAAACATACCTTTTGTATTTTAAAAAGTGATAGAAGCACACATAATATTGATGTAATATTTACTCATTTATAAAATTTATTATACCTTATATGCCATCCTAGAGTCTTCATCCAGTAGCTGATGGAACCAGAAACAGACACCCACAGCTAAACACTAAGCTGAACTCTGGAATCTAGTTGCAGAGAGGGAAAAATGATGAGCAAAGGGGTCAAGACCAGGCTGGAGAAACCCACAGAAACAGCTGACCTGACCAAGGGGGAACTCATGGACCCCAGACTGATGAATGGGAAACCAGCATAGTACTGTTCCACCTACCCCCACCCCGAACTAGAATGTTTGTTTGGAGGTCTGGTTAATCTATGGGGCCTTTAGTAGTGGATCAGTATTTATCCCTAGTACATGAAATGACTCTGGAAGCAAACTCCACGCAGAGGTATACTCTCTCAACCTAGACACATGGGGGAGGGTCTAGGCCCTGCTCCAAATGACATGACAGACTTTGAGGATCCCCCATGGAAGGTCTCACCCTCTCTGGGGAGCAAAAATGGGATGGGATATGGGACTTGGGGGGGCAGGAGAGAAGAGGATTTAGAGGGAATTGAGATTGACATGTAAAAAAAGCTTGTTTCTAATTTAAAGTTTAAAAAAAGGAAAAATTTATTGTATGAAAAAAGTCAACAAAAGAGGGTTTTTTTTAAGTTAAGACATGTATACATAAGGGAAAGTTGTATTGTGTATATATCACTGAGCTGAGAGTGATTTGTGTTGGATCATATTTTAATAAATAAATATATTTACTTTGAGCTAAAAACAAGAATGAACAAACAGAACCTCAGTCAGATGACTCAGGTAACATTACCCAGATGTATTTGAAACTAATACCAGTATGGTATAGAAAACAAGCTTGCTTTACAGATGGAATAGAAAATGTGAAGTATATTAAATGTAATAGCATTTCAAGGAAAGGGAATGTAACCATTTAGAATTTCTTCACCTACAGAAAGCTCTATAGATAGTGGTACTGTGTTTCATCAGTCCTGTTTTGTGATATCTATAGGCTGATATGAGTCCAATTCTATTATTTTATTTTGTATTTTAAGACAGGGTGTCATATAGCTCAGGCTGGCTCAAACTCATTGTTTTGATAAGGATTGCTTTAATGGTCTCATCTTCCAGACTCTGCCTCCCCAGGGCTTAAATAACAGATGTGTGCTAATGAAAACACTCAGTCTATCTAGTACCAGGGATCAGACCAGGGTTTCGTGCTTCATGCATGGTAAGCAAGCAAGTGAATATATCTCAAGGCCACTAATGATACAATACAAGAAAGAGTCAAACAGCTTATAGGATGATAATGCCATTGTCCCCACCCTTTTCTGAGGCTTACCAACATTTTAACAATATTCCTTGTTTTAATTGGAACTTGATTCTTAAATATGTCTGCTTAAAAGGGAATATTTGTTTTCATATGATAATGTGGAAATATCTTCATAATATTATTCTCATAGGGTGGGGTGTATGTCTGTTTATGTAAATGTGTGTGAAGACAGGAAGAGAATCCAAGGCCTTGTCTGTGTTAAGTGAGTGCTCTTTCATTTAGCTGCACCAGCTTCTGACTCATTATCTCTAGGTTTGGTGAGAATGACTCATAAGTTGAATACGTCTGGGTGATTACTTGTTTTTCTCTTGACTTTTTTTCTTATAACCTTCTCTCAACTGTGCCTGTAATGCCATCCTAACTTTCACTGCCTGATCAACTGACAGGATAAGTGTCATAGTTGATGGCAATGGTGAGGGACATACAGATCATACAGATGAAGTCTGCTTTCATATCTTCATCTTTAGATTCTGTAAATTGTATACAGTCCCCCTAAGGCTGGCAAACACTAAATGACAATATGAAACTGAACTGAAATGGAATTATTATTGGTTGGAGCTGAATTCGTAAGTTCACATTCTGAGTCTACCATTTTCTGACTGTATGGCCTCAGACAAGACATTCATTCATGCCAAGCGTTCTTGAGAATGCAAATTAGAGTAATCTGCTATGAAATATTTGATTACCCTGTGTAAATATTTGTCACTGTGAATGGTTTAATAAAAAGCAAAATGGCCAATAGCTAGACAGGAATGGAAAGGACATCTGGATAGAGAGAACTCTGGGAAGAAAAGAGGTAGAGTCATCAACAATGGAGAGGAAGCAAAATGGGCATTATAGAGTAAAAGATAACTGAGCCACATGAAAGAATGTAGATTAATAAAAACTGAGTTTATTTAAGTTATAAGAGATAGCTAAAAACAAGCCTAAACTATTCACTGAGCTTTCATAGTTAAAAACAAGTCTCTTGCCATGATTTGGGAAATGACTGTGGGGCCAATGATAGACTGTCCTACTTGGGAAATCGGTCTCAGTGATTGAGCTCTGAAGATACTGGCACTATCACCTGTAATCATGTAGTAAGCAAGTCTTAGTTTTGCTTTTTTCCCACATAGTTTCCAAGTTTTTTATCTTATCATAACATGTAGCAAAATATGACTCAGTAACTTTCAAAATGCTGTCTTCTGTTTCTGGGGATGGTGTCTGCTGGTGGTGTATAAGCTGTCAGCCATTTCTGTTCAGACTCTGTGTTCCTCCTTGATTTCCCTTGTGGCCTACCCCATAGGGAGTGAAGGGGGAAGGGCTGGTAAAAACCACAGCTTTTATCAGAGAAATAAAGGGATCTTCACAAGTTTTTGTTTATGTCTTACCATTCAAGAGTGTCTACAAAGAAGCATGACTTCCAGCATTTACCATAACCAGGATGTTGAGGAAAGCAATTGACTAGGATTTCTTACCAATATTTGACACATAAGATCTTAATTTTTTTCTGACACAAAAAAGGTAGAAGATGTACCAAGATGGCAAGTAGATTTGGTTTGAAGTACAAACGCATTGATTTAGTTTCCACAGAACTATATTGATTTGATAAAGTAATGACCTATCCCACCCTCCCACAGAACAAAATCAATAAACTTCAAAGACCCTAAAATAATTCCTACTTCCTTTCGCATTCCTTGTCATTTTCTTTCCTTCCCCAGTTTTGTGTGTACATATGTGTATGTTGTTCACATGAGTGTGCAAGCTTGTATGTATGCAAGTATGAGTGAATTTATGCCTGCATGTAGAGGATATTAATCAATCATGTATTATTCCTAAGGAGCTGCTTACTTTGTTTCTTGAGAGGTTTCTCGGTGGACTCTGGAGCTCACTGATTTAAAGCCAGTGAATCAGAGATCTGTCTGTCTCTGCCTCCCAAGTAAATTATAAATGTGTGACACTTTTAGGTGGGTTCTAGACATTGAACTCAGATCCTCATGCTTGCTTAGCAAGCATTTTATTTACTGAGCCATCTTCCTAGCCCCTTTCCTTTTTCTTGAAGAACCCCCTAATAAGTTCCTAAAGAATTTTGTTCCAAACTTCTAGGAGGACTGATCATGAGGTTCATCTTGGGAACTGAGAAGGATGACAGCCCATTTGTCTTGTGCATCTGAAATGGCAGACAGACAGGTGGGACACCAAGCCATCTGCTGGAAGAAATTAACATGGCTGGTTCTTCTTGTCCCAGGAATAGAACCTGGTCAAATGAGAAATGAAAAAATGGAGATGGGTGGGTGTCATTCAAAGGGTAGACAAGGTCAAACAACACCTCTAGCTTTCCCTCTGTACAAAGCAAGGGGAAAGGGGAAATAGCTTACACTTCACTGTCATTTACTTCAAATATTTGTTATAAATGATAGAAATACACAAATCTATACTTGTGATCTCTTAAGTTTAGATAACTACTATTCTTAAAAATTAATTGTATTTTGTGTATTAAAAGATCCTAGCTATTTTTTTCTGTGTAGGACATGAATTGAGCAATGCTTCAATGATATCTGAGATTAAATATTACATTCTCCCTTCCATTTCTGTCTCCTCTAAACATTAAGATCTACTGATTCTTAAAAGAGATCTGTGCATACCCAGAACATTTACCCTCAGGCTTCTTCATGTACTCCCCTGCTCCCTATCTCTGATGAAGGCTCAGCTGCTTTCTTTAACTAAAGGACATCTATTAAAATGGAAAGGGGGAAACCTAATAGTTTTTAGATCTCCCTGTTTTGTGTGTTGGATATTTAAAACTTGATTTATTGTATAATCTCCTTCCCGTTTTGTCATTTTACAAATGTGTTCTCAATATTTGCTTAGAGTTTGTAACATCTCCCTTGCACTTCCTTCAAATATTCATACATTGTTTGTAGGCAAAAATGTATTGGTACAAATGTATCTCTGTGTCTTTTCATTCATGCTCCCACCCTAGGTGGGGGAATGCTATGTATTCCTATCAGTTACCTTTTAATGAGCAATGAATTACTTGAACAGAGCTCAAACCTCTGTGGCAGTATCACCATTTGATGTCCATATAAAATCTTTTAATACCTTTATCATTTCCTCTAATGTATGGATTTACAAAAGCCTGTGGGGACCTGGTATCTATTGAAAATGGAATTTGGCATGAACAGTCAGTAATAAAGTAAATTAATATATGATCTATTTTATGAAAACCATTATAAATATAGTTTAACACATCGTGGGTGCACACACACGCACACACACACACACACACACAAACAAACACACACCCTCTGATATTCTATTCTGGATTCTGGAAAGGATCTCTCTTCTTACAGTTTGATTATATACATAATATATATATTATATGTTATATATTATATATCATATATAATCAACGACTATGTTGTACATTCATGAATTAAAATACTTGCCCATTTTCGAGTACTTGTTTTATGAATTTTTATTACTTCTAGTTTCTCACATAGAAATCAGCCCCTCCTTTTTAACTGTGTAGCAAGCTTCTACTATCTTAAACTCTTTGTTTAAGGCTGCCTCCCCCCTTAGGTTGACATATGTAGCAGAAAACAGTCATGTTTAGGAGAAGCTATTATAATGCTTGATTTATTTCAGTGGCAAACCTTGCTTATACTCTCTCCATTTTTTTCTCAAGGATTAAGGCAGCTTGCAATCCCCACTGACTATGAGGTAAACATTTAAAAGAATAAATTAGAGATTTGGCCCCACTGTTACTTATCTCAGTTCATTTCTCAGACACTCAGATTCTAATTGAATTTGGGAGTTATCACATTCATTGCTTTCATTTGTTCAGCAATATGTACATGCATCCCCTGGAGGCTCCTTTTTTTTCCTAGACCAACTTTTAGTAGATAACCTTAAGCAGATCTAACAGTCATGCTGTATTGACAGTATTTCAGCTCACATTTTTTTGAGCTGGTGTGGATTCATCATTGTGATGTGATTCGTGAGTCTTTGCTGCAGGCTGTGTTCTGATGTCTTCTTTGATTTTCCAGGAACCGACAATAGTGAAGTTCTCCCTGATTCCATCCCATCAGCCCCTGGAACACTGCCTCATTTTGTAGAGGAGCCTGAAGATGCCTACATCATCAAGAGCAACCCTATTGCTCTCCGATGCAAAGCAAGGCCAGCCATGCAGATATTCTTCAAGTGCAACGGCGAGTGGGTCCATCAGAATGAGCACGTCTCAGAGGAAAGTCTGGATGAGAGCTCAGGTAAGAGGTGAAGCCAACAGAAGAAAGGCGCCTAAGGCACCTCCTCAGAGGCCCATCTTGTAACTTAAGGAGGCGGGGCTTAAGCCACCTGCCATGCATTTATGTGGATGAAGTTAGACATCATTTTAGACATATAAGACAAATGATCTCATCTTTCAGCGACCTGTCAGCCCCTTTGTTATTTATTCCAGTGTAGTTCAGAGCCATTTTTCATGCTCTGTATAACTTCACACATTCTATGAAGTTCATATTCCCATTAGAAACAAAACCAGACAGTTGCTGTTTCCATTTTACAAATTCTAAATAATTTTGAGAGAAATATTAAATCTTTCATCAAAGCCATTTTAAGCAGCATCATTTCAATCACTTTTATCTCTCCTCCTGGATGTTACTCTAATGTCCTTATTCTTCACAGCTGGTGGTTTGTGAGGCTTTTTTAAAAGTTGTTTTGATTGTTCAATAGTTATATATCCAGGACTAAAGCAAAGCATTCTAGGGGGATTTCAATATGAGTAGATATTAAAATCATCTTTATTAGTATGGCTAATTTTGCTGATAAATGATGGAAATATTACCACACTCAGCTAAGGTTTACTGATAACTCTAGCTATGGAGGCCTTATCTAGACAGGCATTATTTATGTATTTACAATCATTTATTGGAGTGCATAAGATTACTGACTTCTAACAGATAAGGAATTGGAGGCTCAAAGAGAACTTACATAAAGTGCTTGTACTAGGTCTCAGTATAATACATTTGGAGGAAAAATTCAAATATTTTTAAAAGTTTAGATTTACTAATCTTATTTTATTTGAATGCTTTGCTAGCAAGCATGTGTGCATAGCATGTGCATGCCTGTTATCCTAGTCAGTCAAAAGAGGGCATCAGATCTTGTGGAACTGAAGTTAAGGATGGTTGTAAACAACCATGTGGATTCTGAGAACCAAATCAGGGTCCTCTGCAAGAGCAGTAAGTAACCTTAATCACTAAGTCATCTTCCCAGCAATCCATTACAGAGTTATTTTGCCTGGTCTTGAGACTGTTTTCCACAATAGGTGTTGGGTTGTCTTGTCCAGCCTCAATATAAGGGTGTTTGCCTTGTCTTATTTTATCCTGTTCTGTTGTGTTCAGTTGTCTCTTGGAGGTCTGCTCTCTTCTTAAGTGAAATGGGGGGAGCATGGATCTGGTGAAGGAGGAAGGTGTGGGGGCGGGGATGCTGGACAGAGTGGAAGCAAGTGGAAACTGTGCTTGGAATGTACTGTATAAGGGAAGAATCAATATTAATAAAAAAGAAATCAATAATGAATTTAACTCAAGCCTTCTTTTTATAAAAAAAGTTAAATTTTAAATCTCTGAATATAACAGAAAATCATATATGCTTTTGAACTTTATTACCCCCTCAAACAAGTTTCAGTTTGTACTGACCCTAGATTATTCTTTTTTATGAGTCCTGATTCGGTCAGTTAACTGCGTATTAGATTTTGAATAAGTCAAAAGGTCTCAGTATAATTAGAAAGTTTCAAATGAGCTCATTGTGTTAAATATAACACTGGTAGTTAGTACATTTTAGACCTTTCAGAATACTTCATGATAGGAAAGATATAGGTTAGATGGGGCATCTGTAAACATATGGAAAGCCCAAGACAAATGTTCTATCAAATATGGTGTAAGTGAAGTTTAGACGTTTTAAGAGAGGTGTATGGCACTGTGGATTCATAGAATCCCCACTGGAAATTTTATGGGAGGGACATTACTGATCCAAGTAGACATCACTGATGATGCAGTCTGAAAAGATGTGAAGCATCTTTATGCTGGAAAGATTATTAGCATTGGCCAATGGACAAAACCTTCATGTGTGCACAGTAAGAAATTTAGTTTGGCAGGGCAATGGTGCTGCATGTCTTTAATCCCAGCACTCAGGTGGCAGAAACAGGCAGATCTCTGTGAGTTCAAGACCATCCTGCTCCAAGACAGCCAGAGTTACACACAGAGAAACCCTGCCTCGAAAATCCAATAAATAAGGAAATAAATAAATAAATAGAAATTTCCTTTGTTTGAAATGTAGCCTTGTTAGTGTTAGAAATTGGCAGCTGATTGAAAACAAAATGTAGAAATGTCTAAAAGGCCATTGGGATGAGGTCTCTACTTTGGTAGAGATTTTAGTGATCATGATTATGTTGCAACAAAAAAGTGCAATGACTAGCATGAATTTTCTAGGAGTAATCATGCAGAAAGTTTGGGAATGGAAAGGAGAAGCAAAAATAGGGAAATATGGAGACTTTGATAACTTGGATAAGGACCTGGATGTCAGGTGTAAGAAGCACCTTAATAGCTATGAATTTAGGACTTTTTAATAGCATAGGACTTCAGAGTTAATTGGATAAATAAATGAACAGAGACAGATTAATATCAATTAACCTTTTCTAGAACGGTAATATAATTAATCCAAGTTACATTGACCAGGAAAATAATCCAGAGATGATTGTTGTTACAGGAAAGTGTTGACAGAGTTCAGAGAAACATGAGTATATTGGGCAATTATCAGTAAGAAATGAAGGTATAGAGATGGAGGATTTGTCAAGGCAAAGGCCTGTGGGAATAAGCAAAGCATCTATGAACTTGTCATCAGAAACGATAGGGAGAGAGAGCCCTATCTGACAGAGAATTGACTGGAGTATTCAGAGTTCCAAAGTAGAAGAGCAGTTTGCTCAAAATGATCTTCAGGTAATATTCTGTTCATGCCTGGAAAAGGACAAGATTGGAAACACGCATACACACACACACACGTGCACAAACACAACACGAGAGACAGAGAGAGAGAGAGAGAGAGAGAGAGAGAGAGAGAGAGAGAGAGAGAGAGAGATGGGAGAATGAAGGATGAAGGGGGAATTGTCCTCATGCAATTGATTAACTTGGGATAAAGGGATTAAAAATGAAGCATTCTGGCTGGTAGACCAGAAGTGTTTTAAATCACTATTCTTTGGGGATTCAATGAGAGGAGAACACTGCCTGCCTTGGATATGTATTTCTCAGAACCATAGATAGCATGCTTGCTAGAATTCTGGGATGTATATGAAGACCAGAAGGGCATCTTGGTCTTAGATATAACAGCTTTATATCTAAGTATCTGGGTCCAAGAGGTTCAGGTAGTTCATGATATAACTATATATTGATATAAATACTATGTTCACTTCTGGTATATTCTTCAACACTATGAGCCATTTTCCCTATATATTCATATGTTCTTCTAATCAAAATACCTGTAAATTGTTTTTATGATAGCAGGGTGAATTCCATACACGAGTCATAGTTTTTCATTATGTATCTGTCCCCCAAGAGTAAAGCATCATATATACTCCTCTGTGATTTGGTATTCCTAACCACACCTAAGATCCCCTCGAGGGCCATTTTTTATTCTGTGTCAAGTTTCTTATATTGCTAGGCAGAGTTTCCAGGATTGTGGGTATAGTTTCCTTGAAATAAAGATTTGTCAAAATCAAAGATAACGGAAAAAATATACTTAATTTTTCTATTTCGTATTCCTAAATTTGGGATGTATGAATTCTTATTAGATAAACTTGTTTGTAATGGTTGAGACAGAGACCATACTGACCTTTAGACTAAGAATTTTTCAGAAGGACACTAAGATATGGCAGCATTACCAGAGAGACACCCAGCGCGTAAATGGTGGCTGACAAATACCAGTGGATTATGAAACATTGTTATGTCTAGTGGGGCCAGCGTCTCAATGGGGCTGCATAACGCATTCAAAGGGATCCATTCCCTACATTGTATAAACTTCTCCAATGTAAGGAGAAATGTTGTCAAATGATCCACCTTTTTTATACCACTGCTTTGAAATATTATGTCTATTCTCATTTAATAGCCTCTTGGTAAATACTGAAAGCCAATTTAGTAATGCACCCTTTTGTAATTTTACAACATTCTGTTTTGTTATTATTTCCCCCCTTTCAATTTTATTAGCACTGTGAGCCCCCTTCCTTGTCTTGTGGAAGGATTGTTGATTATGTTTTCTTCTAAATAAAAATTTGTCCTATCATTCTTTTCTTAAGCCCATAAAAGTCATATATTCCAAAGTTACCATGCAGAACAGAAATTCATAAATGACAAAATCAGGAGAGATTATGTCATTTTTATGCCATTGGAAAGGAATTTAAATCCTTACAGTTACTTCTATGAAAGAGATTTAATAAGCATTTTTCCATGTCATTTTGGTTGAATCGATAGGATATAACTATCTCTTTTTAAATATTTTCCCATGTTGTTGATGAAAATTGCCATTTTCCACATCCTGTAATCATGTCTCCCTAGCTCTGTATTAATACTAGAACGGTGTGAACAGCTGCAAGAAGCATGTAGAAATTTAGCCCAAATCAATACATGAGTACAATTTAGCTTAGAAACAAAATCGCCATAGGTATTGAAAATAGAAGATGCACTTTCTCCCCAGGGTTCTCAATAAGAAGAAGGTGCTACAAGTGGACTACCTGTGCAGAATTAAGGACTTTTGATGAGATCTGTAAAATAATCATTTATAATACAGCAAGACTGAATAGCAGTGAGAGACCAAGGACAAGAGACACCGTTTGACCAGAGGCACAGCAGGAAAGGTCCATGTTCTGACAAATCCCTGTAGGAAGTCACTCTTGAACTGTCTTTGAACATGTTTCCCAATTTTGAACTACTAGAATTGATAAACCCTTTTTTTTGACATATGGGCCTTCTTTCTTCAAGGGCATTATGGGAATGCATTGGACCTGATAGCACTGAGAGTAGGCATCAGATCTTTTGTGTTTCTGAATTGGGAGCAATAAGTCCTTTCAGTTGTTAAAAGCTGCAAACTGCCTTTGGTCTTTCTGATAATTTGGACCCGTCATCTAACCGTTCAAATAAGAAGAAAAAGGATTGTGTGTTTTCATGCAATTTAGCTTGGAAAACCCTGAGCTAGAGTTCTTTCCTGCAAAAGTACAATTTACTTGACATGAGTTACTGTGTTTTCACAGACATGGCTATACCTCTTAGTAACATACACTTTCAGTTCTCTGCATGAGCTAAGGGATCCTCTCTCATTTGTTCTGCCTCATTTCATTTGGAAATATGGGACTCTTCTTCCTTGTGTTTTGCTTCTGTTAACATCTGGAAGCTTCTAATAGAGCAGTATTTCCAACCCAGGAATCATGCCTCTGTGAAACGGGTGGTATATTCAAGTAATACTGAAATTAGGAACTTTGGCATATCAGGTGCACATATACCACACAATACTACAAACACTAAAACCATGAAGGACCACACATCTTCATTATCACAATTAACGTTATGTTGCTTATGGGAAACTTCTGTTACAAATAAGCTAAATTATTTCTTTATTACTCAGTAAAACCCAGGAGGATTTTTGTTGTTGTTGTAGGTTTTCTTTTCTTTTTTTAAATAATATTTTGTGGTTCTTACTTATTTGGCCCAAGAGGTATCGAACTTGATCGTGTGAAATGCTTTGTATTGTAGTGTGTCTGGAAAAAAAGTCTCAACTTGGCAAACTTTTTCTTTCTTTTTAAAGAATATCATTCCAGGCATTGTACTCTGTTATTGCTTTTTTCACAACTGGAGCCTTTCTCTTGGGATAAAACGTTAACAGATTGCATTGAGAAAAGGCAGAAGAGGAGGAATAAAAGTGTATTAAATCTTTGAGTTTGTGTCTCAGAACTTCTTTGTGCTGGTGATGAGAATATGAATACAGTATCTTCCAGGAAAACCATCAATGTGCAGTTGCCTTCAATGAGTCACAAATCACCAAGTTGCCTTAGGGAAGTGTAAGTTTTAGCCCACAGAACACAGAAATAATCAATCTCTGGAGTAGTTTTCTGACATCTGTGGGTTTAGAGATCACTTTTATAGAAACACCCGTACTCACCACTCTGTACTTGATCTTGTTCATCACTGCTACTCAGAGAAGACTGACACATTCTTAAAAGGTTTGTAGACAATCCTTGTGAATTCCATCCATAACATGTAACGGAGGATTTGTCTCTAGTGTCTAATTTAACCTTTCCTACAACAACAACAAAGTTTGGACATGGTTTCCTTCCAATCTATCTCTGACAATGCTAGAAGGAGACCCTTACTTCATGACACTGGCCCAAAACTACTTCAGACAACATTTCCCTGTCTAGCCTAGCCTGGCCTGGATCTTGCTCTGTAGCGAATGGTCTCCTGAATCTGTAATCCCCCTGTCTCTGCATTCTTTCAGGTCCTAAATTCTTAAGCAATGGTTTTTGCATAATTTTTCAGTCTTTTCTTTTCACATGAAATTAAGTTGTATTTTTAATATGAAGTTTAAAATAAAAAGATCTCAAACAAAATGAAACACAAATGGTGAAGATATCCTTATGAACAAGAGACTGGGTATGGATATTAGATGATGCTTAGATGTGTTTGGAATGTAGCCCTTCATTAACACAGATCTCAATTAGATAGTGTGTCTCATAATTACCCTGGTATAAAATGGAGTCATAAATACATCCACCATCACTTCTTTGAAGGTTAGAGAACTTAGTACACATGACTTGTTTAGCCTAGTATTGGTAATACAGAAATATTAGCCTTAAATTATTTTTGAAGGTGACATTTTAAACTTTTTAAAAACTCAGCAAGTGTCTGATGATCCAAAAATCTATGTCACACTTTGACAGTGTCAAAAAGACAATAGGTTAATTCATTAATTATTTGACTACGTTGAATTTGTTTACTATTTTCATATTGGCATGGCTAACACTTATCAAATAACATGTGTTGCGAACTTAGGCTACAAAGAGGAGATTTTCATGGATGTAGGAAGAGAAAAATCATTGACTAAGGCATTAGAGTCATGATCCTATTGGTCAGAATATAATATGGTATAGATGTCAGTCATGTACAAGATGGTGTCCTTTACGTGACCCCACAAGGCCCATTTCTTTCTCTGAAGTTTCTCCTTTTTGCTATTATCAGACAACAGTATCAAATTAATTTTCTTGCCTCTGCCAGACACCTCTGAGATGATTACTGCTAATCTCTGGTGTGGAAGAAACTAGAGAGCTCCGGTGTATTCTTTGTTTCTGTACTTAATGTCTGAACTTGGAGTACTTCTGCAGAATAAGGAAGTGCTTATTATCCTGAGGAAACAAAAGAGTATTCCTTAAGCGTAGTGCACATAAACATTCAAAGGACGGAGGGTTTGTCTTTTATTGTCAGAATATATTTCAATCTTGTTGCTAGGATAAAGAGGCAAAAGACATTTAGCCCTAATTAATCATCTACCAGTAAAATGAAATGTAGTTCTACCTTTTTATTATTCATATTTAATTTACTGGTTTTAGTAGCAAACTGTCCTGAAGACAGCTAAGTTCACCAAAGAAATAGAACTACATTTTCATGATATTTTACCCCAGAGATTTGTAATTTCAAATACATGGGAGATCCATAAGTTCTTAGTGAGTAGTAGAGCCCTGCAGTGTGAACTAAGCTTCACAATGAGTATATTTGGAGCCTTCAGGACTCAGACCATCACAAAGCCTTTTCTTACCCCCTCCCAGTGGAATCTTGAAATATTCTGCAGTTCTGATATCATAGAAGATGCCCCACTGAATTGGTGCCCACAAAGTATATTCTCCTTTCACCTGGCAGCAGATTGATGACAGCAGTCTTTATAGGATGCTTGAAATGATGCTCTCAGCACTTGTCACAAGGGCAAGCATGGATGAGGCACTCCATATGTTTGTTCCTCAAGTCAATATCTGCCACTGACCTTTTAGCATATTTGATTAATTTATTATATTATGATGCTTAAAACAAAATTATTTTTAAAATCTTGGTATAATAACATTAGAAAAGGTAAAGGGCGCAGCACCATTATAATAACTAAAAATGGTAATAAGTGACTATTCAAAAACTTTCAATTGCTCATACACATTTTGGAGGCTCTAATCTTGGACCCATAAGAGATAAATTACAAAGTGTTATGTTATGTAATTGATGAAGGCCATCCTTCCAGGAGAATGGATGGTACTGACTGCTCAGAACATGGAGGTAGAAGGTGAGGCCACCTCAGAGCAAAAGCTGTCTGACTGAAGAGCTGAGTTCCCTAAGGGCTTGAAGATCAGTAGAGAAAGCTCATGGATGCCAGGGCTGATGACTCTCATGAAGAGCTGGGTGACTTCCCTCCTCTAAGGGCTGAGCAAGGGCTTGTTATTCAGGAAATTGTTTTGCTATAATCCTTTGGAATTTTTTTTCTACAGAAAGCAAAATGATTATTCACCTTGTCAGTCTCCACATAATTATGAAACATTGCCTTCTGGAAAATAAAGGATAGAGTATATGGAATGTGGCTAAAAAAGACCCCCCCCCCAAAAAACAGATCTAGAGTTGCCCACGAGAAAAAAAAATGCCACTAAAATCAAGGTCACTAGGCAATTGCCACTTTCACGTGGCTTGGAAAATGCAAAATATATTAAAGGACAAAGAAGGATCCTATCTTTCTTCTGGGATGTGCTTAGTCTGTATAATAAGCTGAGCATCCTATGCTAGAGAACTTCAAGTGAGAGAAGGAAAGCTGTGGGGGTGGTGAGGCACTTGGGAACCGTGTGGAATCCCTCCCCAAGCGCCCATCACCAGGTGCATCCAAGAATTGGCTGCAACAATAACCAAGGCGGAATGCTAGTGATGGGCTTTGTGCAACTGTGATAATGAGCTGTAGATAAAAGGCAGGAGGACAGCTGTTAGTAGGCACCAGGCTGTCATTGGCATGGCTCTGAATGTTAAATACTACTTCGGGATACTTTATGTTCTATGCACCAAGTATGGATCTTACAGTAAGGCCGTGTAGCCCATTTATTGAAAATTTGCCAAATATAAATCATTTTAATTCTTTCCTCTTCACCATTTTTCCACCTCTCTCTTCACTTGGACATTTCTCTGCCGTGGATTCTAAAACATCTACCTTCAATTAGTTTTAAAATTCTCTAACTTTGTTTCCCCACAGGATTAAACCTGTTAAAAGTAACTAGTGTTTTCCTATCTGATAAATAAGGGGATTACAGCAGTAACTGCTGTCAGCATTTTTCTCATTTAAACAAATAAAGCTGACAAATGATGAAGTTCTGTGCTGCTCTGTTATGTTTAGAACATGCAGAGCGATTATTCATTTGCTGCCAACATTAGTCTATCCACAACTAAACCGTCCCAGAGCTTGGAAAGCTTATTAGCATATCAGTACCGTAGTTATATGTTTGTATTCTGTGAGACTCTGCTCCATAGTGAAGGCTGATGGGCATAATTTGCACAGTAGTTTTAAAGCATTGGGCTTTTCCATTCTTAAGACTTATGCAAGTTATTGGGTACAATGCTGCTCTTCTTTATGAGTTGCCATCTTCTATTTTTCTGGAACTTGTGTGCCACTATAACATTTCCTACCATCAAGTTAGCTGATATCTCTGGAGATAAAAAGGAGGTAGCTGTGTCTGCTTGCAACACAGATGGATGAACTTCAGTGGGGATGGTAGGAGCAGTTCCCTTAAATAGAGAAGCTTTGCTGACATTTCCCACGTTGTGGATGCAGATTCACATATGTACACATTTACTGTCTGTATATGTAGTATATGTAAATGTGTATGCGTGTGTGTGTGTGTGTGCATGTGTGTTACAAAACAACTGAAGATTTGATAAAGAATGTTCTACTTTTTGAGAAAGATGCTTTATTAAAGTAGCATTATTTTGTTATTTTGGGGAAAATACTGTATGATTGTTTTAAGGATTCTCTTAGAAGTGATGGTCTGGTCAACCAAAAAGCTTATGTTTGAAGGAGGCCTCATCAAGACAGTGTGTGTGTGTGTGTGTGTGTGTGTGTGTGTGTGTGTGTGTGAATGTCATTTGTGACATGCCACCTTGATGGTGCTGATTGGGAAACTGCATTGTGTTTAGGGGCACCTGGTTTGTGTTGTCTTTTCTTTGTGGCCCCTTGAAGAGTATCTGAAGTGGAACAGTAGCTGAACTGTGCTGATGTTGAATTCGCAACCGAAAGCTTTTCCTCTCTATTTTGGGTGTAACTTGACACAGAGTGATAGAAATAGGGCAACATAAGTCTGCTCTCCATGGTGATAAGGACTTGTTTTCTCTTTGTTCTTCCCAAAGAACCCTGTAAATGTCTCAGTGTGTAACAGCAGTCTGTCAGGTTTCAAACCTTGTTGATCCTATGGGTACTGCTCTGGTAATTGTGTCTGTGTTTGCAAATGAATCCAGACTCTATGCACATCTTTGATACAGAGCCTTGTGCTCCAGGCCACTGTTCCCTGTCCTAATCCCAGGACTAAGTAACAACTAGAGATGAGCTAGGTAATCATTGTGTCAGCAGGACCACTGACATTACTTTAAATTAGCCAATTCTAGATTTTAACACTGTGCCTTCTTGGTGCCCTCTTATTGCAACCAATCTTGTCCAGCTCCCCTACCACTTTCTGCTTTATGTCTGCCCTGGCACTTGCTTCCCTGTATGGCTGAGTATAGCATGCTGTGACTGTCTTTTTCTAACTGTGAAAATTTCTTCCCTCGTGACAGTCATTTCCATGTCTGCATGTCTTAGGGGGAACTAGCAAACTGGTGTTTTGGATGTATGTATTCCCTGTTCTCTAACTTGAATATGTGACCACTCTGAGCCACTCAGAAGTAGATTAGATAAACATACAAGATGGAGAGGATGAGAATGTAAGAGTGGCCTGACGATATTTCTACCTTTCAAGATAGTCAATGCTGCTTTTAAGATGCTAGATATATTTTTTGTACAAAATAATGGGGTTTCATGACTTGCTTTGTAGGCACATGGTTCAATTTGACCATATTCCCTTTCTTTCATCCCCTCATCGTCTTCTTCCATTTACTCCTCTCATCTACTTTTCTATTTGTCTTTGCTGTGTTTGTCAGTTTGCTTAATGTGATGATATCCAGTTCCATCTATTGTCTTGTAAGTAAATAGCATAATTTTGTTCTTAATGGCTACATAATAATCTATTGTGAATGTACAGCACATGTAATTTTCCCATTCATCTGTTGGTGATTCCCTAGGCTAGTTTCATGACAGTTATTATGAATAGTGCCACAGTACACACAGAGGTGTAGCTGTCTCCATTGCAAGCTGAGTTTAATTCCTTTGGGCATATATCCCAGGATGGGATATATTTACATTCCCACCAGCAGTGTATACAGTGCAAAGGGCCTGCTTCACAAAGGATGGTGTGTTCTATCTCAATAAGTGTCCCTGAAGCAGGGTCATAGCAGACTACCACTGCTCCACCTCTCACCTGTGCCTTTGGTATGACCCTTTCTTCTCTACTTAATCTTCAAAACCGACCATCATTTGTCTTAAAATGAGTAACAAGATGTAAGCAAGCCCTCTTCTGTACCCCGTACTCCTATTCCCCAACTTCTCAACTCCTCATAACAGTATGTGTGACCCACCCCTTGCCCCTTTCTAAGGAAACAGTTTGTGTTTTTGTTTGTTTGCTTACTTGCCTGCTTGTTTTGTTTTTAAATATACTTTGTTCCCATGTGCTGTTCTCTTTTGCTTTTTGCTAGCCAACTCTTCCACTTCCATGCCCTGGCCCTACTATGTTTTCTTTTTCACTACTGGAATGGGACTTGAGCATGTTACATATTAGGTAAATGCTTGAGCTATATCCCTAGCCCTTTGTTTATGCACAAGGATGGTGGAAATGCAACAGTAACATCATCACCTCTCAAAGCTAACAAGCTAACGGTTATTTGCTTTGGAGAAATCCATGGATTGTAGAACTCAAGTCTTTAAAAAGAAAAAATGCAATGCATAGGAACTTTCCAAGATAAGAAATGTGGATTGTCAGTAGACATGGAGAGGAATTCTGTATGGTTCCTCCTCCAACCATCAGAAACTTACCTCAAATTATACATGATACTCTATGTGTCCATAACTGTGTCTCATCACTTATGAATGTTATTGATTGTGTAGTGGGGATACTTTTCCCCCATGTGACAAATTCACACCTATTTTTAATTATTGTTTAAACCTTACTACCAGCAGCGGTAGTCTACTTCTATCCATTATCCTTTGGATCACTTTGATGGATTTTTGGGGGGTGGGGGTTGCTTGTTTTATCTTGAGGTTGTTTTTTGCTACATTTTCTCCTTATTTAATATTGAAAAATAGATTATTCTCCCATACTGTACATCCTGATCACAGTTTCTTCTCCCTCCACTCTTCCCAGTTCCCTTACTTCCTTTCTCCCCCAAATCCACGTCTGGTCCCCTCTCTTCAGAACATAACAGGCCTTCAAAATATAACAGGCCTCTAAGACATAGCACCCAACAAAACAGGATATGATAGGACAAGGCTAATTCTCCTGCTGCCTGGATTCTGTGGAATTTAAAGGGAGAAAGCCGAAGTAGGCATTTAATTTTTCTTTGGCTCTTTGGCATGTTCATTTTATTTCTATAATCAAGAACAAGAAATTCCATACAGGGACAGGTATTTCATTGTGGAAAGCCATAGAATTGGTTTGTAAGGCAGAAGCAGGGATAACCATCAGCTCCTCCATCTATAAGCTGTGGATGTCAACAGATGGCTGTCTCTTTAAGTTATGAGCTTTTTGTCTACAACATGGGAATAGAATAGGGTAGGCCATCTTTGGGTGGTGTGCAAATACAGTGAGTGAAGATGTAGAGTTTCCTGTGGTGCTTGACTCTCATACCAAAGCTTTGACTAAGCACTTTTATAGGGAAGCTCAGTGTTAGCTAGTGTCTACCAACAGAAGAGCATTTGACCAAAACAAAAAAAAAAACTGCCCCCTTGTTTGTCATTAACTGATTTCATCCCTGGCACTCTACAAAGGGTGGCTGACCTTCCCAAAGAAGGAACCCAGTGATCCTTGGTCAGAAGCATGAAGATACATTTACTCTCAAGTTAGAAGTACCAAGAATATTTCTAAGGATTAGAAGGAAAATGCAAATTCATAAAAATCTCACTGAAAGGTTAAAAGTCATCAGCTTTGTCCCACCTCACAGGTGTATTTTTTTTGGCTGTTTCTACATCTGCCCCATATTCAATCATGCGAATTTTCTTTGGTCTTCTGCATGGCCCATTAGACCTATGTTAACTTGTCTGCTTCCTGTATGTCCTGTTCATTTGCTTTGAATACCATTGGCTCTGTTGTTCTCAACCTTTCATACCACCGTTTGGGCCATTTCTTGGAATCCTGGCCTATTTATACTGTCTCACACACATATTACCTTTTTTCTTTCAAGCCACACTATTACAGTGACCCTTTCTTGGCTACAAAACCATGAAACCACTCTAAGAACAACTTGAAACTGTGTCCCTGAGCTGAGTATGTGGAGACAATTAAGTTCTAGCCATTACATTTGGTATACATTTCCCATAGTACATTTTGTACAAAAACTGAGAGCACCAGGTTAATGTCATAGGAATGTTGTTCTATTGCATGGCACTGCGTTGGCTGATAATACTTTGTGTATGCATTTTACAGCCTACTCAGCTCAGGGAATTTAATTAGCAGTAATATATTACTGTCACAGTAATTAAAACCTTGCCTTGATTAAAAATAGAATTGTTTAATTAAAAAGAAAAGGTCTGGCTAACCTTAATTTCATGATTGAGGAATACAGTGGCCTCACTTACTCTTCTCTATCTCCGCATCAGGCTTGAAGGTTCGGGAAGTGTTCATCAATGTCACCAGGCAGCAGGTGGAGGACTTCCATGGGCCAGAGGACTATTGGTGTCAGTGTGTGGCATGGAGCCACCTGGGAACATCCAAGAGCAGGAAAGCTTCTGTACGAATAGCCTGTAAGTACATTTGGGTGTGACCTTGGATCTTAGGAGTATGGACAAGTGTTAAATACAGTTGAAGAGGCCATTGGAGATGTCCTGGGATGTCTTCAGAATGTAGCTGAGAGGGAATCAGGATGAACTTGACCATCTCCAATAAATTTAATGTTTAAAATATCATTTGAAATGTTTTATCATTTTTTCCAGAGGGCAATTGGCAAATCAATTTGTCTAAGAGATTTTTGCCAGAATTTCCAGAACTCAAAAGTCTTAACAAAGCCAGGATAACATGTCCCAGAGAATAAGAAGCCACACAAATGGACTTCACTTCTCCCCATCCATGGTGACACTCAGGGGATGTACATGGGGAGAGCCAAGCAATGACTACTTATCCTACTTTCCAGCCAATCTGTAAAAATAAAGCATTAAAGATATTAAGGGATTTTATAGCCTAATTTTAAATATCATCTCAGTGAATCTTAAAACATGGAAATGGGTTTTGACCTGTGTTTTGTTTTGTTTTTAAGCATAGTTGAAAATGATAAGGAAATCAGAAAACAAGTAAACCGCTTTTTCTAGGAGATGTCCAAGATTTTTCTGTCATATTTCAGCATCAGTGTCTTTATAATCTAAATATGATTTGCGAATATACAAACCTCTCCTCCTTTAAGTGTCCTTGTCCCACCCATTCCATTATCCCACCCATTCCCATTATCCCACCCATTCCCATTACCATACCTCTGTGAAGCCTTAGACACCTCATTTTTATGACTAGGACTATATAAAAAAAGAATCCTCTACATGGGAACTGGGAGGTGCAGGCTGGGCAGAGATGCAGATATGGTTATTGTTGTTTTATTCAAATACTGCCTTTAGAGTGTTGTAAAGACTATGGGACAAGAGGGATTTATCTGAGGACTGGAGGAATTCTTTATGGCACATGTTGATGGTTTAGGAATTAAGAATAAGAGTGAATTGCTCTTTGCAGGGACATTTATGTTTCCTCGGAAATGAAATCTTCCTCTTAAAATATGCATTTCACCTTCACAATACTGGTGATTTGGGAGGCCTCTCTTGGATGCCATGTGGGTCCTCATAGACCAAGAAGAGGTCACCTCATAAGCCATATTCAGTATGAGAGCCTTGGGAAATATTTTTCCTGTAGTTATTTAGTTAATTAAAATTATCCAACCAATATTTTATGACTTTTAAGTAGCAGGTTGACTGAGAGAGGGAATATATGTGCATTCATTTGTCCCATAATAAGTCTAGTTCTGTGTTCCCTAGGTGGCCTCAGTCAGGCCAACCAGAACATTCCACCCTAATCAAGGCAAGGTATGGATGCATATATGGTACTCAATCCAAATAGAGAGGAGGAAACAACACGAACTATTTCAACAATGGCTCACTCAATTTCTTTCTTCTGAGGTCCCCTTCCCATTGCCGTGTCTTTCTTCTCAGAGACAGATGCCATCTATTCTTTGAACTACTATACATATAATCACCCTCTGCACCTCTGGTGTCTTCTTCCTCCACTCTTCCTCATTTAATTCCTGATTGCCAGGTTCCTGTTAGAACAACATGTTTTTATTTATAAACATCATCAAAGAATGGTTCAAACCCACCTATTCTAATTTCCCATCACCTTGACTGTACATATTCCACTCCATCCTTCCAAATGCTTACTTGTTTCCTTTGTCAACCTTGCCTTTCTGACACAGAACCCCACTCATGCAGTCTACAATTTTGCAACAGGGGAGAAGAGCCTAGACTCCTGCTCCATTTGCATTTTCATTCTGCTTCATCTTTGTTTTGTAAAGGTAGACAGCACCGTTCATTTCCTGGGTCTCAATATCCCCATATGTGAATTTGTGTGTATTTCATGGAACTAATAAGTACTAATTATTTAAAGGACCTGGCCCAGTGATCACTTTTCAACTGTGACCTGCTGACTTGTGGCATCCTTGATCCTTTCCATAGCTATTACATGCATTAGTTGGTCTTTGGTGAATTGAATTGAAGGGTTATTTTAGGTTAGCCTTTACTATGCAGCTCTTCTAAACAGAATAGAAGTAGAGAAAGAGAATATTAATAATGGAAAAGGCACTTCACATTCTGTCACTTTCCTTTTTATCATTTGACCTTTGCAGATTCCTAAGCTCCTTTTCTGATAATAATCTTTGGATGCTCTCTGGAGATTTAAAAAAAGTATTTGTCCTTTTTATAGGATAAGCTCATTTGTATATGAAATATTTTTCAGGCAAAAAATTGTCAGAATATCATTATAGCCCATATTATACAACTCATTTAATGTGTTCTCTCAGAGTGTTTGCAACATATTTTTAATTTCTTCCTATGTAGCAAGTTAGAGAGTCTTTAATTTATTTAAAATTATTTATGCAAGCCAAGACATGATTTGTCATTAAATATTGAATTTGACTTGGGGACCAATGTGCATTAAAATGTAAATTGAAATTTAACTAGTGTGGTGGCATCAAACGTGTATGTGGGGGTGCCTTCAGGAACTTACTTGGATGTTTTATTTGCTTCCAGGAAAAACACTTTAAAAATAATTTTCCCTTTTTATTAGACTGAGAAAGAGGATTTCTGACTTTTACTTGTAAGTACTTCTTAGCAAATAGCATATTGCACATGAGGATAGTCTTCATTCTCAATAAATGAATAGGCAAATTAGATCTAATTGTTACCATTTTTCTTCTTTTTAAGATTGTTTTTTAAGTAATAGAGGCATCTTAATGTGCTAAATAATCATTGATAGATGAATGCATTTTATGAACGTGACAACCATCATCCAAAGGGACTTTACAATTCACTATAATTTTTATAATACTCAGTAAACAGTTCTATTTCAACATCTGAGTTCCTTATGCTTCCTGCATTGAGCCAATGAGCCATTAAGGATTTAACAAATTTTAAATTGCATTGGGCAAAAGCTCCAAGGCAACTGGGACATTGAGCTGAGGGATGTATTGACAGAAGCATCTTGATATTGTTTGCAATCTCTTTGCAAACATCAGGAGGCTCTCTGGATGATATCACTTAAAGACCATTTGGTTTTAAAAGAAAGAAATGATAAGAAAACTTTTCCCTTGATTTTTATGACTCTTAAGTTCCTCAAAATGGACCCTCTTGTGGGTAAATGTTACAAATGTAGAGAAGTGTCTTCTACGGTTCTTGTGGACTAGACTATGGAAAAGGCCTAGGATTGTTAAGGATTTTGCAATTCAGGGAACTGATATTATTGGCATGTCTTGCCTAGGAACACTATTCTCAAAATGTCAGTCATGCGCTATCATGTCAATTGTAAACCTACATGGTCCTCATATAATACTGGAATTTCAGTTCAAGTAATGCAGGAAACCCATAAGGTCTCTAATGGACAATTTAGAATGAGCTTCTTAGACTTCAGTTCTGCTAGTTAGTTTATTCTCTGTATTTTGAATAACAAAACCAAAAATACTTTTATGGAACACTGTTTGAGCAGTTTTTATTTACCCATTTATCATTTTATATGCCTTCTATGTTCAACTTGTTGCAAAAATGTTGACAGCTTGACTGAAGGGTAAAGTCACATGGCAGAGGGCAACAGAGCTCCTCTGTCCATCCATTGTACTCCCTTAAGTATTCTTTTTAAAAAGTAGTTTATTTAAATTCATTTTATGTGCATTAGTGTGAAGGTGTCAGATCTCCTGGAACTGAAATTACAGACAGTTGTGAGCTGCCATGTGAGTGCATGGGAATTGAACCCAGGGCCTTCGGATGAGCAGCCAGTGCTCTTAACCACTAAGACATCTCTACAGTCCTGATCTCTTAGGATTCTTATTGCTAAGTCCTGTGAGTTGTCTTCTGCAAACTAGAAACTTGAGAATTGTAATAGGAACCTTTATAGGCGTTTGAGTAGTTTCTTGAGGAAAGTGAATGTTGTTTTCCTCTCTCTTTCATTTATGAGTCAGTTGTGAACCTCTCATGGTCAAGTTATAGTGTGTATACACTTTGTTTTGGGAGCCAGTGTGCCTGCCATCCACCCGAACTGTTTCCCTATAATCACTCTGTTATAACAGGGAGAAGCTGGCTGGCCATCAACTACTAGGGGCTGGAAATAGCTGAGACCCAGTTACCAAAGTGAGTTTAGAAAGGTAAAAATAGATAAATAAAGCCAGCCTACATTGACCTCCATCAATCTGGCAGAAATCTGTCTCTAGGGAACAACTCCCACAGGCCCTCCCTCATCCGTCTGGTTCAGTTGGACTGGAGAAGACAGCACGCTGTGGCATCTGCTGCTGGACCATTGTCAAAACCAGGAATACTCAATTATTCGTAGTTGTTTATTTTCATGGGTGAACATTTGGCGGCTTAGCACTATCTTTTATTCCTTGTTTTCCTTTCTCTCCTTCATCTGCTGATAAGACGTTGTGCCTGTCACATTGAACCCTTGGTCAAGCAAACCTTTATTGACACTTTGGTACTTTTCCTAATTTGGGACTGGGAAATAAAGGAAATATTGCTATCTTATAGTTGAACCTGTTCTAGCAAGTTTGAGTAGGAAACCACTATTTTATTGATTAAAAAAAACATAATTTGATGCATGCTGAATAAAATGTAAATATGATGGGTTTTTTTGAGATGCTTCTAAAATTTCTATGCAATTGTGCCAGGAATGAATGAAGAAATTAGAAAAATCTCATTTACAGCCATGGGCGCTCTATACTTACATGCCGTAGTGAAAATAGAATTATTTCCCATTACTTTTGGGGGTGGTTTCCTTTTGAAAATCAAAGGAAAATAAGACATTAAGTTGTTTCAATTGTGCATCTCAACTTCCTGGCATAAATAAGTAATTCCATATTCTGAGGACTGCCAGTGCCCCTTGCTTCCTGCCTGCAAAATTAAATATAGGGATAAATAATTGCTTATACTCCTTTCATATGTAACTACATATGCGGATCATTTCCCAGGACATCCTTACAAGCTAAATGAACTCCACCTGAAAGAGTAGTACTACTTAGAACAGTGGTTCTCAACCTAAGGGTCGTGACCCCTTTGGGGACTGAATAACCTTTCACAGGGGTCACGTATCAGATCTCCTGTATGTCAGGTATTTACATTATGGTTCTTAACCATACTAAAGTTATAGTTATGAAATAGAAATAAAAGTAATTTTATGTTTGGGAGTCACCACAACATGAGGGGCTACATCCAAAGGTTGCAGTATTAGGAAGGTTGAAAACCACTAACTAGGATTCTTGGGTGCAGATGTTAGATTCAGATGTGTGAGGCTTGCTTCCCTGTCTTTGCTTTACCTGTGTTCATTAATCTTCCTGGGCCACATGCATAGCCCCATCTCCCCATGACTGGCACTTCACTCTTCATACTTACTGCCTTATTCACAGAACCCAGTGTAATGGATCTCTTAATCCTGGAGGCTGCACCAGCCTCGTGGGCCAATTTGGACATCAAAAACCCTATTCTCTAGTTTCCCCAGCTTCCAATTTCCACAATCAAAGCCATCCCTGTCTCCCCACATCATTTTTTGGTTGGTTTTCATATCTACAATCATGGTCACTTTTAATTTATTTGTGAATTCATTTCTCTTTTTAGATCATAAACTGCCTCAAGGTTTCAGCATTATTATCTTTATTTATTTACTGAGCTTTTTGTTTATTTTTACTTTTGAGTCTCTTACAGACATTATATACCACCTTTGTAGTTGATGTCTTCTTCTTTTTCTTCTTCTTTTCTCTCTTTTTTTTCTGAGACAGGGTTTCTCTGTGTAACAGCCCTGGCTGTCCTGAAAATAGCTCTGTAGATCAGGCTGACCTTGAACTCACAGAGATCTGCCTGCCTCTGCTTCACAAGTGCTGGGTTTAAAGATGTGTGCCACCACTGACCAGCATGGATATCTTGTTGAATAGCAATGCTACCCATGCAAAACCTGACTCTTCTTCATGAAAGAGAATCTGTTAGTTGTGGATCCTGATGAGGTCCAGCTGTCTGGCTTCCTTGTGAGCCTATACCTAATGATAACATGGAAGAACCATCTTTTGCTCCCCTTCTCTGGAGCTGACTACTAGTCATGATCATTGCAGTAAAGCAGAAGTCAAAAAGGAAATGCGTTGATGAAGCATCACCACCATGATACTCTGTGACTTACATGTGTGACCTTAGTGACTTACACTGCCTGCTCTGTTCCAGTACTCTCTGGCAACATACACCTATGTTTGGACACCAGCCTTCAATACCTAGTATAAAATGCACAAAAGTTTGAAACCTTACTTTCTATTTCCATGGAAGAATGTCCCTAAAATTAAGAGAGACAATATTATACTTTTCTTTCAAAGGTCAAACTTTTCCTACAGTGTTGTATTAACTTATAGGATATTATTGAAGGATATGAGAATCTTAGCCTCTGGATAATGTAGTAAACTACATACAATCATGTAGTCGTGGGAAGAGATTGCTGAAATATAACTGTAGTCCAGTAGCTAGGCTGCACACCAAGGGATGGGGCTGTATCCACCTGAAGGCATGCAGATCCTGTTTCCCTGACAAGTCCTGTGCTAAATGAGCATCAGGGTTGCACAAAGGTACCATGTAGGCTTACGGGAACAGAGCTGGGAGCGTACTCTCTGAGCCCCAGTGCACAATGAACAGAGTTCTGTCTTTAAAAGTTAAGGGTTTTAGCCATGAAAGCAATCTATTAAATCATGCATAAAGCTTTGCACAGTTACATATAACATAACACCTGTGAAGCCAGCTCTGAAAAATCAGATCATATACGTAGCAGTTGTATAAAAAAGGAAATGACTGGCCTTGGAAACCTAGGGACACCCTCAAATTGTATCATACAGGATTTTTGGAAAGGATTGTTTTTGCTACAAAGCCAGCAGCAGTATCACAGTGTTAGAAATGTTGAGTAAGACTGGGAATTAGATATCACCAATGGTGGATGAGTGTTCCTGCTATATCAGCTCCCTATGCACTTCGCATGGAGAAGCAAGGCACATCTGTCTGGCAGTGACATTTGAGAATATATAGATATCTAGGTAAGATGGAGAATAGTAGGATTGTTTATGCATTTTAAGATATCAAGAGTGAAGGGTGTTGTCTACTGATAAAGTGCTTGACTAGCATTCAAGAGATCCTACATTCTATCCTCTGCAGTTCACAGATTACCTGTAATCCCAGCACTCTGAAGATTACTTCAGGTTCTAGGTCATCAAGCTGCATGGAGGGCAAAGTGAACATTAAGACCTATCTATTTCAAACAAATTATTGACGTAATAGACATGGAATTTCCTTAAGCCATTTACTGAGAATCTTCATGTTGACACTGACCCTGGTTACTGGTACTGCTCTTTCTGTGTTTATCTCTATGGTCCTGTCTCACGCAACAGTAGGATGTATTTTGAGAAGTGCATAATTAGACTTTTGTACTTTTTGACTCAGGTAACATAGAATAGTCATTCCATGACAAATATGATACGGAGGAGCTACTGCCAATCCACCCTGTGAAGCAGTTCTAAAGTAGATACATTTTTAATAAGTAGGAATTGAATTTAAAATTATGATGAAAAGAATAAAATAGTAATCCTACAGTCACCTGTTAATGTGATTACATCATGTACAAGACAAAGGTATGTCCGTCCAAAAGTTTGCATAACTAACCTCATAGCAGGAGTCATACAAAAACCTAGAGCTGTGGATTCACAACAGCTTTGATGTTGGTGGCAACATGAATTCTTCAGTTCAATTTTAGTTTTCTATAATGTATGTTTTACATACTGCCATTTAGTGATATATATATATATATATATATATGATGCAGACATTTGTGGAATTCTTTTCTACAGTACCAGTTCTTCCTTCATTTTCCTTACTAAGAACATTTTATGACATAGCTATAGTGTAATTCTAAGAAATTTTGACAGAATACTATTACCCAACTTAAATAATCATTCACTCTCTGCCAATGTGCAGAAATAATTGTTTTGTAAAAGAACTCTAGTTCTCATGTTACAGTTGGGTGGGAAGACTCCTTTGCTTCTTATAACCCAAGAGAGTCTTCAATCTTCTTTCTTCCTCTGTGACATAGAATTTGGATACATAATGGTCATTTATTTCATCCGATGTCCCTCTGTAGAATTTTTTCATTGTACAAAATAAAAGCAGTCTCACAGAAGGGAGCTCTCTCTGCCTGGATAATTTGAACATAGAAATAAATGATAGTAAAGAATTACAACTCATTAAGTAAGAATTCACATTGATTGAGTATGAATAGCTCAAGGAAGCAGCTGGGGGTATTGCTTCTGGCCAAATCCCATGTTACACAAGCATGGGAACTGGAGTTCAGATACCCAGCACAGACATAAGAAGCTGAGCTTGGAGATATAAACCCATAATCCAGAACTAGAGAGGCAAAAACAAAAGGATTCTTAGGGTTTGTATCAGAATTGGACCTTACCAATTGGCTACACAGGCTAGCCTGCAGACAATACTGATAGAAATTGAACTACTTTTGCTTAACACAAACATATTTATGAGTGACAACCTTAAAGATAGGGTCTATTGAAAATAAATGTTTTAGGAAGAAGTGAAATTTCATCAGATAATGTTCTTTTATGCTATTTATTGCTAGTCTTAATTTACCAAGAAGAATTTGCAGAAACATAGTCACTATCTTTCATTGAATTCAGTCAGGTTAATTCAGTCTGCTATCCCTTTAGTGAACTTCACCTTGAATTTCTTGAAGATGGCTGTTTCTATAAGAACTTCAGTAAAGCTTTATTGGCAAAGAGAATATATATTTTCCTTCAATCAATACTCAATTTTTCCACTAAATAAACTTTCTGACAAATCAACAATTGGAAAACAAAGCTAACAAACAATAACAACAGAAAGAAATTAAGTCTCTTGATCTTTGCATACTTTTTGTGCCTAGGGATTCTTCTTAGGTTAGTGTCACATCTTTCTACCTAAGTAGGGAAAGACAGGATTGCATTCCAGAAATTTCTTAAAGAGCAGAAGGTTGTTAACTTAAGGGAAGAATTGAGCATCTGTGAATAGTTCAATAACCTGAATGGTGTAGGCATCCTAAGAACAGAATATTGCCCCTTCCTTTGAAGACTTGGCATTGTAATGAGAGAAATACACTTCTAAATAAGGATTGTCAGTGGTGCATGGCTACTGGTACATTCAGTAGGTATGAGGCACCTACCAAGACAGCTGCTGATCTCAGAGGCCTAAGATACACTTCTTGAATTACTAAGAAACATATCAAAATTCCATCACAATTCTTCAAGGACCTGGAAAGAACATTAATCAACTTTATATGGAAAAACAAAAGGCCCAGGATAGCCAAAACATCCCTATACAATAAAGGAACTTCAGGAGGCATCACCATACCTGACTTCAAGCTCTATTATAGAGCTATAGTCCTGAAAACAACTTGGTATTGGCACAAAAATAGGCAGGTAGACCAATGGAACCGAATCGAAAGCCCTAATTTTAACCCACACACCTATGAACACCTGATTTTTGACAAAGAAGCTAAAACTGTACAGTGGAAAAAAAGAAAGCATCTTCAACAAATGGTGCTGGCATAACTGGGTAATGGTATGCAGAAGACTGCAGATAGATCCATGTTTATCGCCTTGTACAAAACTTAAGTCCAAATGGATCAAAGATCTCAACATACATCCAGCCACACTGAAACTTTTAGAAGAGAAAGTGGGAGATACTCTTCAACGAGTTGGTACAGGAGACCACTTCCTAAACATAACACCAGTGGCACAGGCACTGAGATCAACAATTAACAAATGGGACCTTCTGAAACTAAAAAGCTTCTGTAAGGCAAAGGACACAATCAAAGAGACAAAAAGGCAGGCCACAGAATGGGAAAAGATATTCACTAACCCTACATCTGACAGAGGGCTAATCTCCAAAATTTACAAAGAACTCAAGAAACAAGTCTCCAAAACACCAAAGGATCCAATTAAAAGGTGGGGTACAGAGCTAAATAGAGAATTCTCAGTAGAGGCAGCTAAAATGGCCAAGAGACACTTAAGAAAGTGCTCAACATCCTTAGCCATCAGGGAAATGCAAATCAAAACAACTCTGAGATACCATCTTACTCCTGTCAGAATGGCTAGAATCAAAAACACCGAAGACAATTTATGCTGGAGAGGATGTGGAGAGAGAGGAACACTCCTCCACTGCTGGTGGGAATGCCGACTCATACAGCCTCTTTGGAAATCAGTATGGAGATTCCTCAGGAAAATGGGAATTAATCTACCACTAGACCCAGCAATTCCACTCTTAGGCATTTATCCAAATGAGGCAGGTTCATACAACAAGGGCATCTGCTCCACTATGTTCATAGCAGCATTGTTTGTAATAGCCAGAACCTGGAAGCAACCTAGATGCCCCTCAACTGAAGAGTGGATAGAGAAAATGTGGTACATTTACACAATGGAGTATTACTCAGCAGAAAAAAACAATGGAATCTTGAAATTCGCAGGGAAATGGATAGCACTGGAAGAAACCATCCTGAGTGAGGTAACCCAGTCGCAAAAAGACAAACATGGTATGTACTCACTCATATATGGATTTTAAATATGGATCAGGATAGTGCCAGTCTGCACTTCCACAGATAGAGAGTCTGGGAAACAGGAAAGAACCTAAAAGATATGCATATATGCATAGTACCCAAGAGAAGAGGATGGAGACAAGATCCTCTGAATGGATGGGGAACACGGCGAGGGGGGGGTAGTGGGACCTGGGAAGAATAGAGGGGGTAAAGAGGGAGTTGGTCATGGGGGAACAGGAAGTTGAGGGGGTGGGGGTAAAATAGGGGGAAGAGGGAATCATAGGATTGAAGACAGATCAGGCACCAGAGTGACCTCGAGTGATCTAAAGGTATAACATCAATTGGCAAGCTAAGCAATAGTGGAAGGACCACCTCGAATGCCCATTCCTGATAATGAACTTGATGTCTATAACCATCCGGGAGCCTTCATCCTGTGACTGATGGAAGCAGAGGCAAACACACAACTAAGCACTGAACTGAACCCAAGGAACCCAGTGACAGAGAGAGAGGAGTGATGAGCAAATTGGCAAAGAATGGGCTGGCAAATCCAGCAGAGACAGCTGATCTGAACAGGGGAGTGCTCTTGGACCCCAGACCAACAGTGGGGAGGCCAGCATGGGACTGATCTGGACCCCCCAAATGTGAGTGTCAGTGAGAAGGCCTGGGCAACCTATGGGGCCCTGAGCTGTGGATCAGTGTCTATCCCTGGTATACAATCTGTCTTCATGTGCCTATAGCACAAAGAGAGATGCTCTCTCAGCCTGGACTCTTAGGGGAGTGCCTTGAACCTACCAAGAGTAAAATGATAGACTCTAGATATCCCCTATGTGGAAGGATTTGGCAATAGGGTGGGAGGGAGGGTGGAAGGGGAGTGCGGGAGGAGGGGAGGGAGAGGGAACTGGGATTGACATGTAAAACAAGCTATTTAAAATTCAAATAAAAAATGATAAAAAAAGAAACATAAGTCTTGGGGAAGACTGAGGATTTATCTGGAAAGGAATTCTCAAAGGGACATTAATACCAGCATGCTCTCGGGATGAAATGCTCTAGGTTTCCAGTTTAAGTAACCAAATTTCTAGTTCTTCCATTAAGATAATTATGAATACAGCAAAAGAAACGTGTTTCAGGAAGAAAATATTGTGTTCAGTGTTTGATCCTGATATCTGAAGATATTATGATGGACTTCTTTTAATCATGCAGTTGTACTTTTGAGCCTGAAGACCAGGATATAAGATAAACATCAAAGTTCTAATTTGGAGTCTTTGGAAAATCAGTGATTAGGAAATACAGGAGGAACACATTTCGGCAGGAATACCTAAGGTAGTTTTCCATTCTATGTTTTCTCCAGCTCTCAAACTGCTGGTGTGAATAGAAAGGATGGTGACCAATGAATGAAATTCCGTGAGAGGAGAGGGGGGAAACAGAGAAACAGAAGTCCAAGAGGTAAAGATAAAAGCAAGAGAGAAGACAAGTAGTCCATGACAACATGGATATAGTTATGAGGAACAAATTGTCAAGACCTCAGTTTTATCTAAAGATTATGGGATGACTTTAAATGTGTCCATTAGCTTTGACATGCGAGCTGCCATTGCTCCTGGACAACGGATGAGAGAAGTGATATTTGATGTGTAGATCTAGGAATTAGGAGGAAGATACAAAGTACAGAGGATAGAGATGGATGACTCTTTCAAAGACTGGACTATGTAGGGGAAAGCCAGAGCATGCCTAGAGGTAGCAATTTCAGGGCCAGATGATATTCTAATACAAACATGAAGACTTGAAAGACTTTCTTTGTGAACATTGACAGAGCAGGTATAGGAGCAAAAGAAGAATAGAGAAATCAAATCAGAAGGCCTGGATTTGAGTTCTGGGCTCAGTCAACCAGCTCACACTCTGCTGATTGTAGAGACCCACCACAGACAAGAAACCCAGCTTTGCCCAGAACCACTGAAATCATAATCCTTCATAGGATAGGCAAGAACACTTTGTGATTTTGTAGTCTTTTGGCCTTCCTTCTTCCTGCTGACCACATGGGTTTCCTGGGTAGATTTCATTCTTATCACCTCTAAATGGTGTGGTATTCAGGGGTTCTATTTTGGGGCACCTTCACAGCATAATCCACAAGTACTCCCTGGAAAAGTCCTCCCCTCCATGCCTTTAAGTCCTGTGTTTGAACTGATTATCTTCAATCTTAATATTATATATCCTCTCTCAACATCTCCATCACCTACATGCATTATCTATTTAGTTGGATACTTAGTAAATGTTTCATACTCAATATGCCTTACTCCCATGTTGGTATAAACACATTAATGCCCCAGTCTTCTTGCTTCAATAATAGCTTCTCACACACTTTTAATAAGACATGGAAAGTATATTTGATTTTTCTTTCTATCTATCACACACCATTCAGCAAGTTTACATAAATATGCCTTCAAAACACACTATTGATCTATCTATCTTATAATCACTGTTGCTCTACTCTGCCTCCTCCTCTCCCCACTTCCACTCCACTGCCTTAAGATCGATTTCCTACACATAATCCTGAAAAATATCTAACAGCAAGTTAGTTATCTATGCTACCCCTTACCCAGGGCTCAGGGACCATTTCAGAAGGAGGAACAAAAAGTGCCAGATTTTGGAGAGGACCAGAGTAAAACAGAGTCTTGTGAACATGACTGGACCACTGTTCTCAATAACCCACAGAAACTGTGATTGCCTGCATAAGTATTGTACAAGATCACATCAGTCAACAATCAACCATGGAGGCAGGAAGAGCTCATTAGTCTCCACCCCAACCGAGAAGCTATGGACAGTTAACGGTTTGGGGGAAAGGAAAACTCACTAAGCTCCAAACTTTTGCCACATCCTTGGTTACATAGTTCTCACAAATTAAACTCATTCACTTACTAAAAATTTTTAAAAATCTATGAAGTTGAGAAAGAGAGGTGTAAGGATGGATGGGTCTGGGAGGAATTAGGGGCAAGAGTAAGAGTGAATATGATCAAATTACATTCTATAAAATTCTTAAAGAATTATTGTACTTTTTAATTTGGCAAAACAAAAATAACAAAGGACTGTGTTATACTACTCCCACAGCCCAACTCCCCCAAATGACTCCCCAAATATATGGACATCTTGAGAATTAACCTAACTTCTATACTGCAGCACTTCCTTTCTATGTTACAGCCATGGTGGATTGTTTTTACTTCCTTAGTTTTCCAGAGCTGATTCTGATTCAGAATCCTTTTTTGATTCTCTTTTCCTGGGAAGTATCCTCTAGAGAAAATAGTTGACTTTGTTTTTAGCTTTTATTTCATGAGTCATATTTATTAGGTCTTATAATATTTAACATCAACTGTGGGATTGGTTCTAACAAGTTTTAGTCTGAATGGTTACTTGGGTCCTCCCAGTATGGTAGGCTAAGGCTAAAGAAAACAAATGTATTTTCTTCTTCCCACCAAGATGTATTATGGGGCCAGGACAGGTGGTAGGTACTCAGTGGCTGTTCTGTTATTTCAGTACTCATGACACTGACCACATGTTGTCCTGACTGACCTCCCTCACCTCAGAGAGATTCAGGGTGAGGAAAGAATCAAAGATCTAACAATGCAGTTAAAATATATTTCTTCTTGCTACAGGGTTGACTTTTCCTTTTTGCCTCTTTCTTCCTTTATGTATTCCCCCTCTCTGCAGTCATGGTACTGAGTCATAATGAGATTGTGAGCATTGAATGCTTGGGGTTATTTTTAGGTCATTTCTTCTAAAACTCATTGCAAGTTCATAGCTCTCTAATTTCCTGTAGAGGGCTATGGAGGTCATGTAGGAAAGTCAGGGATGATTCTTCATATCTCTGTCATTCTTAAAATTTGGTTCCATCAACCATGGTGTTCATTGTATATTGGAGTGCTCATCAAGATGCCAAGCTGCAAGCCAGTGCTTGTAGCTATGAATAAAGTAAAATAAAATAAAGTTGGGAATTCCAACAGGAGAAGATGAACTCTGCTTAGGCAGTGAACAGCCCAGAAAAGCTAACAATTTTGCCACTGTCTTCATTTTTTGTCTTTTTTTCATCAAAAGTACTTTGATTTGCTGGTTTTCACGTAGAACTCAATTTTCCCATTAGCATTGCAAAAAGAGCAGACATACTAACATGTAGAATATGGAATTTATAAGTTACTTCTCCGTATAACATTCCATGGGGCATTATAAAAGAATATATAAGATATTCTATTACTTATATATATTTCACTTAAAACTTTAAAACATGCTACATTTTCACCTAATAACTTTTGAGGATTTTCTTATATTTTTCTGTCGAAGATTTCTGAAACATTTTAGTATAATTAAGTAAAGCTTCAGCTACAGTTCATGTATTGACAAAAATAATCAATATTATCAAGACTGATAAAGTCATTCCTTATCTCTTGGAGACAAAGCAAACACAAGAAATCCTTATCCCATGTGTTTTCTTCATGAAGTATTCCGACCTGTAGTTTCTTTCTGGGGGAAATAGTGCTAAGTGTTTCTTCAGTCACATTGATCATGTTATACACCACATATACCCATAGCACCAAGAATATGTACCTGCAAGAAGCGCCATACATTTGTCTTTCATGACAAATGAAAGACCCTGAATTTAAGCTCTGCTGCTTGACTGTGTATGGCCTGATGCTAAAAAGTAATTGGTACTGATAATGGAACATGCAAAGCACAAGAGAAGCAGGCCCTCACAGCCATGGATAAGATGAGTTCACCCTGACACAATCCTGACAGGGGTTGGGGGAGTAATAGAAAAGGTGTGCTGAAAGGACTTAGTAGCAATCCAGATGATGGAATGATGCTGGATCTCTTCACTGCCTTGTGTGGTCATCATCTCATTCTCTTTCTTGAGATACGGCTCTCTTAAAATGGATTCTTTCATTGAAGTCACAGCTTAAAGTATCTTTGATTTCTGCCAGTCTCAGTTCCATAATTAAGATCTCCAGCTCCCCAGCTGTCAGGGATTTGATGACTTCTGAATGCACCTTTTTTTGTTTTGTTTATTTGTTTGTCCTTGTAAACAAGAGAAGCCAAACACAGTGCAATGTGTTTTGCTGGAAACAGCTAGTTAGAAAACAGGTTAAGTTCTCAAAATGCTTTCACAAACTGGTAGCTGTCCCTAGCCACCACCAATGCCCCTACCACTGGCAAAGCCAGACCTATTCGCCTGCACTGCCATTGCTACTTAGTATACTGTGCCACTAGTACAGACAGTAATGACAGACAGTGCTTGTTATAAAATGTTTTATGTTTTAAATTCGGTTCCATTGGTCTACCTGCATATTTTTGTGCCAATACCAAGCTGTTTTCAGGACTATAGCTCTATAATAGAGCTTGAAGTCAGGTATGGTGATGCCTCCTGAAGTTCCTTTATTGTATAGGGTTGTTTCGGCTATACTGGGCCTTTTGTTTTCCATATAAAGTTGATTAATGTTCTTTCCAGGTCTGTGAAGAATTGTGCCAGAATTTTGATAGGGATTGCATTGAATCTGTACACTGCTTTTGGCAAGATTGCCATTTTTATTATGTTGATCCTACCAATCCAAGAGCGTGGGAGACTTTTCCATTTTCTGGTATCCTCTTTAATTTCTTTCTTTAAAGACTCAAAGTTCTTGATATACAGGTCTTTCACCTCCTTGGTTAACATTATCCCCAGATATTTGATGCTGTTTATGGATATTGTAAAGGGTGAGGTTTCTCTGATTTCTTTCTCAGTCACTTCATCGTCTGTATATAATAGGGCCACTGATTTTTTTTAGTTTATCTTGTGTCCTGCCACTTTGCTGAATGTGTTTATCAGCTCTAGGAGGTCCCTTGGGGAGTTTTTTGGGTCACTTATATAAACTATCATATCATCTGCAAATAGTGAAAGCTTGACTTCTTCTTTTCCTATTTGTATCCCCTTGATCTCCTTTTGTTGTCTTATTTCTGTAGCTAGAACTTCAAGTACAATATTGAAGTGATATGGAGAGAGTGGACAGCCTTATCTTGTTCCTGATTTTAGAGGAATTACGTTGAGTTTCTCTCCAATTAGTTTGATGTTAGCTGTTGGTTTCCTGTATATTGCTTTTATTATATTAGGCATATATCCAAAAGAGGCAAATTCATACAACAAGGGCATCTGCTCCACTATGTTCATAGCAGCATTATTTGTAATAGCCAAAACCTGGAAGCAACCTAGATGCCCCTCAACTGAAGAGTGGATAGAGAAAATGTGGTACATTTACACAATGGAGTATTACTCAGCAGAAAACAACAATGGAATCTTGAAATTCGCAGGTAAATGGATAGCACTGGAAGAAACCATCCTGAGTGAGGTAATCCAGTCACAAAAAGACAAACATAGTATGTACTCACTCATATATGGATTTTAGACATGTATCGGGATAGTGCCAGTCTGCACTTCCACTGACAGAGAGTCTGGGAAACAGGAAAGAACCTCAAAGATATGCATGGTACCCAAGAGAAGAGAAATGAGGCAAGATCCTCTGAACAGATGGGGAACACGGCGAGGGGTAGGGGGAAGTGGGAGCTGGGAAATAGAGAGGGGGAGAAGAGGAAGAGAGAGTAGGCTGAACAGGAAGGTTGAGTGGGGGGGTATGATAGGGGGAAGAGGGAATCATAGGTTAGAAGACAGATCAGGCACCATTGTGACCTCTAGTGATCTAAAGGGATGACACCAGTTGGCAAGCTAAGCAATAGTGGAGAGACCACCTCGAAAGCCCATTCCTGATAATGAACTTGATGTCTATAATCATCCTGGAGCTTTCATCCAGTGACTGATGGAAGCAGAGGCAAACACCCACCGTTAAACACTGAACTGAACCCAAGGAACCCAGTGACAGGGAGAGAGGAGTGATGAGCAAATTGGCAAAGAATGGGCTGGCAAAACCAGCAGAGACAGCTGATCTGAACAGGGGAGAGCTCTTGGACTCCAGACCGACAGCTGGGAGGCCAGCATGGGACTGATCCAGACCCCCTAAATGTGAGAGTCAGTGAGGTGGCCTGGGCAACCTATGGGGCCCTGAGCAGTGGATCAGTGTTTATCCCTTGAATACAAACAGACATCGTGTGTCCATAACACAAAGAGGGATGCTCTCTCAGCCTGGACTCTTAGGGGGAGTCCCTGGACCCTACCCTGAGTGAAATGACAGACTCTAGATATCCCCTATGTGGAAGGAACTGGCAATAGGGTGGGAGGATGGGGGGGTGTTGGGGGGATGGGAAGGAGATGCGGGAGGAGGGGAGGGAGAGGGAACTTGGATTGACATGTAAAACAAGCTAATTTAAAATTAAAAGAAAAAAGAAAAATAAATAAATAAATAAAATGTTTTATGAATGACAGCCATTTCCCAGTAGGATTACAGGGCACAAAGTATCTCAGCTCTGAAGTTATTTTATGGTCATGGTATCAGCCTTGAGGAGACTATGTGCCAAGATTGCTTGCACTGGCCAAGCATCATAGTAGTCAGTAGGCAGAGTCAGGAGACTGTCATGATCTGAGGGAGGAAGGCACATGGAGAATACCATGTTGTCTCGGCTCATCTGTAGCAGAAGTGACCTTCTAATGTTGCTACAGAGTTTACTGGAAGGAGTTAGTTTTAGGACAGAAGGGAGAAAACTCCTCATCTATGCGGCTGGCATATAGGAATCTCTGTGTGGAAGTCTGTCTTATGACCAGCTGTTACTCAAGGACTCCTAAGATCAAGGATTAAACCTGGCAGACCCACGACTAGATGATCTGGTTAGTGGGAAAAGTATCAATATGAGTCATCAGAATCTAAAGCAAAGTTGAAGGGTCATAGCCAAGTTGACTAGAGAGGCACAGATAGTGTGCTGTCACGTGGCAGGCTGCTTTTTGTATCCTGCTCTGGGGAACTAGAGTCAGTAACTGACTTCTCAGGCCATTACTGTTTAGCACCCAAAGACTGAGGCAGAACCAAATAGAGGCACTGAGCCCTGACTTCCATTTTCTGCCTGGCATTTGCTATGCGTTTGAATCAGCCCTTTTATTACAACAAATGACCTGCATTTGGCTGGGTTACAAATTCTTTTTATGTATGACAAATGTGGTTTGTTGTTCCTTCTGAAAAAAACAGTGGGAAAGATTCAAACCCGATTTGAAACCAGTGTAGCTGGACAACTAATGGGACACCGTGTCATCCTCCTGCATCTTAACAAATGGCTTTGACTATGACTATTAAAAACTGTCTATGATTTTTCACTGGCTGATTTGGTTTGAATGAGTAAATTATTTTTATTTCATTGCATTAGCTGCCAGAACATTGAATGAGCCGATAACTCCCTGGTGTTGCTGAGCAGCAGAGAACTATTATTTGGAATTGAATTTTTATTGATTTTCATGTGCTACAATGACTTTTCTAACATAGAAGCATGAAAGGAAAATGAGCAAAAGGCCAAAAGGGGTATGGGGCAAGGAAGGGGTGGCTGTTGTGTCCTATGGCCCAGCCCGAAATATGCCACTTCAGGGCAGCACTACTAGCTCTAGATGACTCTTGCCAATTATATGATTTATAACCAAGCCATGTGCCTGGCTTCCTCACTTCCTGCTCCTCTTCCCTACCTCTTACTTTTGCCATCCTGAGCCTTGTTGACATTCTACTGTAGAAAAGGACAGGATAACAGAGTGATGGGTAAAGTTACAGAAATAGAAAATGCAGTGAATTGGTTTATACTGATAATGTCACACATGGGAAAGTCACACATGCACACATGTTCTGTATGTGAAGAAGACAGTGGATTAAGTGCATCATTTTAATAATTTTCTTGTGTTCATTATATCTGCCCATGTTTTCTTCATCTCCTTAACTTCTGAGGAAGTTATCAAGTGACATGAGCTGAAATGGAAACATAAATAACTTAATTCATCCATCCATTCAGCAAATATCAAGAGACAGTATATGCCATTCCAGGTAGCAGAGTGTATTACCTTCTTTGCTGAAACAAAATGCCTAGATATATTTATTTTAGCTCTGTTTTAGGGCAAGGACGGCCTGGTTGCTGAGGCCCAATTATCTCTGGAATCAGGAATCGATGAGAGACTTAAGTTGTAACTCTCAAGCTCCACCTTTTGTCCTCTATCCAAAAGATCTCACATCCTTCCCAGACAGTACCACTGACTGGAGACCAGGTATTCAAAGATATGAGCTTGGGGGAGGGGACATCGGCATTCAAAACAAAGCATAGAGTTATGACAGTAGGCCAAAAAGATGAAAAGTTTTTCCCCAGCCCCACCTCTAGAATACAATTGGACAAGGGCTTTAATTCACAGTTCACTGAGTTTTGGAGGCTATGTAACTTTAGCTTCTTTCTTTGATAGATCTGGTGAGAGTGAAACCAGGTGCAATAACATGAAACGGAGTGTTCTTCTGCTCTGACTCCTGGCTCAGTGTACAGTACAGACATGATGTGGGGATTCTGAAAACAGTGGACTTGCTTTCCTAGTGTTTGGTATTTATGGGTATGAGTGTGTCTGATCATCCCCGAATTTTTGATAAACACAGCCACATACACACATAATTAATGGCAGGCAAAATCACTGAGAGGTAAAAATTTCAAATGTTAAAAAAATTTTATTTTAGGATTTTTCCTACAACAGAGAGAGTAGTCTCAAAGAATTTACTGTTTACAAGTGATAAAGTTTTATCTTCTTCAACCACAACTAAATATTTAATGTTGTGCATCATATATGTAGTTCAGTTAATTTCCTTTGTATAGAATAATATGATTATTATCTCATATATGATTATAAGATCAAAGGGTAGATATCCATTTAGGTTCCACCCTATCAATAAAAACTGATAGAAGAAATGTCCATTAGAAGAGTATCTTTCTCCAACTCAAGAGAGTAATAAAGAAAATGATTTTTAGACATTAGAAATAAGGAAATAAGAAGATAATGCTAAAAGTGTGGTGATAGTGAAGTAAAGGTGTCTGTGTGTATGCGTGCATGTGTGTGTGTGTGTGTGTGTGTGTGTGTGTGTGTGTGTTTGGCATGTGTGCATGCACATCCAGGCATATATGCGTGCAATCATACACATGTGTAGAAGTCAGAGGATAACCACAGATAATGTCCCCTTTGTGTCTTCTGCTTTTGATTTGAGACTGGCTCTCTAGATGACATGGAACTTTGCCAAGCAGTGTAGGCTAGTTTGCTGTCTCTCCCTTCCATCTCATTGTCCCTGGGGTTATAAGCTTGTGCCCCATGCCTGGCATGTCATGTGGGTTATATAAGCCAGTATGTGGGTCCTCCCACTTTCAAGGCCAAGCACTTGATGCCTGACACATCTTCCCAACCCTGGAGAGCCATGCTTTAAGTTAATGAACATCAGAAAACATAAATTCAATATAGATTTTATTCTACAATATGGTGAGATTCTCTCTTTCAGCTTAATACTTCTCCATGAGACATTCATAGGGGCACTTAGTTAAGTCACCATGGTACATGTGAGGACCTTCTTTCTTTGCTGCCTCTTACCCATCATTCTGCCTTGTCATTCCTTGTTTCTGGTCTACTTTTACTGTGAGAGCAAGCACAGTATGTGGGCCAGGATGTTGTGTAGCACCTCCATTAAAGTACCATCACTATATGACAGAATCCAGTCCCTGCTCAACAGTGAGTGAATGAAAGTGCCTATGGCACATTTTCTTTTTTTTTTTTTTTTTTTTTTTTTTTTTTTGGTTTTTCGAGACAGGGTTTCTCTGTATTGTTTTGGAGGCTGTCCTAGAACTAGCTCTGTAGACCAGGCTGGTCTCGAACTCACAGAGATCTGCTATGACACATTTTCTGAACCCTGATGTAACATACAGGGAAGGGCTACCCAAGAGAGGGTTTTAATTTTCACTTCTGCGCTATCATGTGGAAGCAGGTATATTCTGTATCAAGTGCATATTTGCCTAGTGATTTTCCTCTAATAAAATAAATATATAACATGTATGATTAATATTCTATCATACTATACTATCTTGTTTAGCATTCCATTGTCTATAACTTAAATCTTAAATACCATGTCCTGCTAGTCTTTCATTTCTGCATAGTATTCCAGTGTGTGATTGTACTAAAGAATATTAACTATTCCCACAGTATTAAATATTCAGGTTTCTACCTGTGATTGGTTTGAGGTACTATCAGTCTACATATATTTTTCACATAGTTCTCTAATCATTTTCATAACTATACTTGTAGAATTATAGAGTTGTATCAGTGAAACTTTAAAAATTACAGTGTTACTGAAATAGCCATAGAATGTGTGATTCTCTTAAATATATAAATCAATAGTTGTGAGTATAGTCACAGATCTATAACCATCATCCAGGGCAATTCTAGGTTTTTTTTATATTAACCAAAGGGTTATTATTAGTCTTCTTCCCTCATTTGTTTCAGCCCCAGCTGACCTCCTAACCTGTTTACTCACTGTTTGACATTACCACCTATTGTGTCTATTTCATATAAAAGGAATCATACAATATATAGCCTTTGGTGAATGGCTATGTTCAAATAATATAAATTATGCATTTAAAATTTAGCCATGCCATCACATGAATTAGCATTTTGATTTTATTGCCAAATAATATTCTATGATTATTATGCATCTATTATAAGATAATTCCCATATAATTGAACCTTCAAAAACAATTTGATACATTTGCAACTTGTTGTTCACATACACCTGGCCTTTTCTCCTAGAAACATTCAAGACTATCCCAACCTGATTTCATTTCCAACCTGGGAATTAAAATAAAGAAATGAATAAAATTTGTTCACATAGAAGATGAGAAGAGATGTGTTGATAGTTGCTTAGCTAGCATTTCTGTAATAACTATCGATACTGCCCATTATTTATCTTTAGCCATTTGAGTCTTTTATTTTTATAAATAGTTTCCAGCCCCTTTGTCATTTTACCTCAGAGTATCTATAATTTCCATTGTGTTTTATATGAATTTTTAACTTACTAAGGTCATTGACTACATAGTATTTTATTTACAATGTTTTAGGGAAAATAATTTTTAACTAAATAATAACTATCGATCTTAATGGCTTATTCTTCTAGTTAAAAGAAATCCACCTTTTCAGCTTCTCTAGATATTTTATTACTGCTGTGGTTTCCTTTTAAAATGTTTTTATTACCATGGCATTTATTTTCATATAAAGCAAGGCATATATCTACATTTTTTCTTCAGAAAGGCAATGACTCATTTTAATCCCTTTTCCCACTTAATTTATCATGTATTAAATTATACTTTTTATTTGAGTGCCTCTAAAAATGCTCCACTTTATAATTAATTTGTATCTGATTTATGATAAAAATCATCCCATATTAATCATCATAGCTTTATCATGGAATGTAGTAATATATAAGACCTTAACCCTGTTGTATAGCCATTGTGCTTGGGAAGGTTGTTGTATGTGTTAATATTTAATCTTTATAAAAGCTGTGTGTAGTCAGGTGTGGTTACACATGCCTTTAGTCTGAGAATTTTGGAGGCAGAGGAAGCTGGCTCTCTGTGAGTCCAAGGTTATCCTGGTCCACACAGAGAATGCCAGGCAAACCAGGGATATATACTGAGACCCTGACTTTAAAAATAAAAGGCTATATGTAGCAGCAATCATTATCTTATTACAGGTGCAGAGATGAGTAAAAGAGAATTTAAGATATTTATTGGATGAAGATGTTCATATTGCCATGCTAGATTCAAACATGATCACAAATACTAATGTATCCATAACACCCTATTTTGGTTCTTGGTTGTTTGGTCACAGAACTTGAGTCAGAAATTGTTGAAGACTAATCGTGCTTCTGAACCTCCTGGTCCTTCAGTTTTACAGTTCCTTTATTTTGTGCCACAATTCGTTTTGCGCATCTGGAGATGGGTTGCCTGATGTTAGAACTTGTGTAGTCCCCAGTGTGTATCTTTCTAGATCTAGAAAGACTGCTGTTGCTTAGATTGCCTATTCAGAAACTAATGAGTTTTCATGGCCTGGGGCAAGAATCATAACTAGAACAGGAAGAATTGCTGCTGTAGCAAAGGGTTGATTCCTGTAATTTTGAGTATGTTCAGGGACTAGCTGGAATTTATATGTGGACCCCTTTCTTTAAGATTCACAGATGCAGCCTTCTCCCAGACTTGGGATTGGATCAGAGCTCTAAAGTCAAGGGGTTTCTTATTTGAAGTGATATCTGACTCCTGATGGGGTACCTGATATTACTGATGAATACAGCCTTGTAGACTTTCTCTGCCCGTTCCCTGTGTTCCTCTGTATTTAGTGACAAATGCACATCCTGGTGGGCTCTTCAAATGGTTCCAAGTGGGATGGGGAAGCAAGATAGCTTGGTCCTCTCTTGAATCTGATTCTTCCACATGAAATCTATTAGAGATTTCCTCAAGTAGTTTGGTTGTAGGAAATAAACAGATCCCAGTGTCAATGCAGGGTAGTCCATTGGAGAAGATATGACCTCATTAAAGCTGTCTTTCTGCTTCCTGATGTAGTTAGTATAAAGCAAGGATAACCATCTATTACTGTCATAGTTAGGATTTTATTGATGTGAAGAGACACTGTGACCATGCAACTTATAAAGGAAAACATTTTAATGGGGCTGGCTTACAGTTTCAAAGGCTTAGACCATTATCATTATGGCAATGTGCAGCCAGACGTGGTCCTGGTGAAGGAGCTAAGAATTCTACAAATTGATCTGCAAGAAGCAGAAAGAGACTGTGAGCCACACTGGGCATAGCTTGAGCATATGAGACTTCAAAGCCTGCCCCTACCTTGACACACTTGCTCCTTAAAAATAATAGTATCCCTTCATATGGGCCAAGCATTCAAACATATGCATCTATGGGGACCATTCCTATTCAAACACCACAGTTACCATTTTCATTTGTACTGAGTAAAGACAAGAAGCAAAATCAGAAGAATATATTGAAATTCCTAGTATTATATTTTTGTGTTTTACTTGGTTAAACACAGAAAATTTATGGAAGCAAAACTCAGACGATCATTTGCTACCACTGGGTAAGACTCCTCTTGGCAGATACACTGACCAAGGAGGTGGGAGGCGGTGGGGAAGACAACACAGCAAACATGCCATCCACATGACAACTCTCTCCATTACCACCTGGCATTTTGGCTATTGAACTCACTTTAGTTTCTGTACACAAGTTTTGATGTAATTCTGAGCATTAAGGCCCTTCGAGAGTTTTGGCTCAGCACACAAAACATGTCGTGTGGTGGATTGTGCAGCAAACAGACTTCCAACTCTGGGAGTATTCACTCCCTTTGCATCTTGCTTTTATTGGCAGTTTTGTGCGCCTATCACACTCAGAGTCAGGAACTCTGATGATTGGGAAAATTCAAAGAGCTTGGATATAAGGATGCTGCCTCTAGAACTCAATTCCGGACAACAGAGAATGAGAAGGCGTTTCCTTTATATCCCAGACACATAAAAAGCCCTCTGAATGTACTGATGCTGGTTGTCTCTGGGAGGAAAGCATTCCGAGCGAAGTGAATATGTGCATGGCTGAACTAGTTATTCATCGGGTATTTTTGACTTGCTAAAAGCAAGTTTAATGTATTTATACAATTTATAAAGATGTAACTGATTCTGGAGCTCTGCTCTTTACAGAGGACATATTTCATGTTATTGTAAGCACTGAAGAAAATTAAATCAATAAATCCACAGTCTGTAATTTGAGATACTCAATTTGAAGAAAAATACATTGTCAGGGAGGAAATGCCTTTCATGGAGGAAGAATTGTAAACAACCTGTCTTGGCTCCACTGTCCTGTGTATCCAGGTGACAGCAAAAATTACCTTGTTTAGGAAGATTATCAGAGAGTTGTCCGGACACCTCCCTAGGAGCCAAGGCCAGCTGCCTACCCTTTAAAATGGTAGAGTAGAAAGCTATGCAAATGAAGCTGGTGCTCTCCCTGCTGCACTGTCCTCTTCCCTGAGAAGGCCCTGCTGGTTGGCAGTCGGGCTGCATGTCATGAAGCAGAGTGAATTTTCCCCTCTCACTGGCACTGATGCGTTCTGTGACCACTGGCAAGCCAATTAACCTCCACAAGTGTCACCTCTCCATGTGTAAAAGGTTAATAGTGCAGCTTGTTTGCAAAGTGCCCGGAGCCCTATGTGAAGGGCACTGCCCACATCCCCAGCATGGCTGCTTGACTAGAGGGCCTTGCATTTCTTAATTATATATCTGGTTGGATAGGTTATGGATTTTGTTGTGAATGGCTATGGCCCTTTCTCCCTGGTTACAAATAAAAAGACAAATAGGTAATCTCACTCTATTACTGTCTTCTACAGCTCCCCAGAGGGTTAAGGGAATGACGGAGGTTACAGATTAATAATGTATTCTTCAGTGAACAACAAAAAAATTCATGTGCATCTCAACTTCATAATGGCTACAGACAGTTATTTATTACACCAAGTGTTTCATCAGATGCTGAACAGATAATAGTGACAAATGCTCATGAAATTATGAGTTTTTTTCTGGTCTCCTAGTAGTTGTTCTTCCTTCATATCAATATAAAGTGGTGAAACCATTTTGTTAAGGTATATTTCAGATGCATTTATGAGTATTGGAAAACAGTACTCCGAAGTGTCAGAAAGTGACATATTTGTGTGTATCTAACTTTTGACATGAAGCTTGCTGTTTTATTGGATTAGGGCCACATGTGAGTAATGCCAGTCCTATCTCAAAGTGGCATATACATATCTTGTGCTTCTTTGCAGATTTACGGAAAAACTTTGAACAAGATCCACAAGGCAGAGAGGTTCCTATTGAAGGCATGATCGTGTTGCACTGCCGCCCGCCAGAGGGAGTCCCTGCAGCAGAGGTAAGAGGGACTCCACTCTAAGGAGTCAGGCCTGTCCTCAGTGAAGGACAGAAGCCCATGGGGCCAAGGAGGGAGAAAGAACCTAGGCCTGGAATTCTTGTTGTCTGATCTCCCTTGCAAGACATAATGAAAAAATCATGGCAGGAAAAGCTGAGTTCTAAACATGTCTCTTGTGAACATTCTGATTCACACATAGCTCTTGCTAGGTAGTCTAGATGGACTATGGCCTTGATTCTGAGGACATATCTTGTGTCATCTGTCCAGTGTTCAGTTGGAACTTCCTATGTGTATAGTAGCTGTGGATTACGTCCGCGCATTAACAGCCAGCCAGCACTGCATGGAAATGTGCCCATGGAGGGGGCAGGTTAACATCTGTTCATTCTTCACTTACTTACAGACCAAGCATCTTCTGAGAATTTGATAGTTTCTGTCTGTGTGCTGCCATCATGGCTATTGTATGTAGTAGAGCCACTGTGTAACATCTAGAATCCAGAGTCACCATGGTTTTGGACTCCAAATGTGTTTCCTAGACCACTGCCCCCAGAATTCTGTGTAACATAAGTATGGTCGACCAGTAGTGCTCTGTGATCACTCTGGAAGGTTTCTGAATCCTTAGGTCACTCTTACCACATGTCCCAATTGATTAGTAATATAATTGCTGGGAATAAACTTAAGAGTGAGCATGCAGGCTATTGTTCATAGGATTGTTTTCTCTTTCTTCTTTTTTTTTTAATTTAGTTAGAAACAAGCTTGTTTCACATGTCAATCCCAGCTCCCTTTCCCTGAAAAATAAATATGTAGCATCGTTCTATATTCAGCAGTAACTGTTCCAGCAATGGCTCTTCTGTGTGAAGCTAGGAACCTTTAGTTCCTTCAGTGAGAAGTAGAAAGATTTTAAAAAGAAAAACAGAAACCAAGAAAAAGAAAGTCAGAAATGCCTGTTATCTGTTTTTGCTAAAAATATCTGTGTCATTTGTACTGGGAAAGAACAAAGGAAGAGAGGGAGTGAACACACACACACACACACACACACACACACACTTGCATATTTAGGCAGAAATCCTGCTGGATGGATGCGCCTTAGGCTCAGATGGTTCACAGAAATGAAGCAAACGGACTTGAAAATTGAAGTGAGCACATCATGCATGATACGAAATAATTAGAAATGAAAATGCTTATTTTTAAATTTTTACTTAATGTAGAACAAAACGATATTAATCTTCTGCCACTTTCTTACATTTCACAATGTGTGTGTCCCTTCTCCTAAGCAGAGCACTCCATCCATGGGAGACTGTGTCATCTTGCTTAGGACCTCCTGTTCCCATGAGTCTGACTGGCAGATCATCCTTCCCCGAAGCCCCTTTGCTCTTTGGGAATCCCACTATACATATAGCTCAGCACAGGTGCATGTAGCTTCTGCAGACCCTTCAAACAGGAGGTAGGCACAGGTGGGAAAGAGGCTAATGCCCTCTGTTAGCAATCTGCCTGCAAGAAGTTATGTATTTAGATGTCTAGGAGTCAATTTTTATAGCTAGGGGGAAACTTAATTATTTTCCTGGTACAGCTTTGGCCTTTGAGAAGCAGGAAAACCAATGTTCAGATCAATGACCTTACAAAGGCCTCCCAGCCATATGTGGTCTCTCTGCCAAATCTTCTAGGGGTCTCTGAAGTACTTGTGGGAAATGTATACTTTTGTGCCTTACAAGGTCCAGAAAAATGGGTTTTCTGTTATGACATCCACTGTTCTGTATATACTGCTCTGTAGCCACATCCTCCTCACATCTCCCCAGATGTGCCAGCCATGTCTTGACCTCTGGTTCTTTGAACATGCTGGGCTCAGTCATGGCAGTCTCAATCATTCTTCTCTTAGGGCTTACACAAATTATCACCTGCTTACTGTGGATTGCTTTGGACACTTTGGAAAATGCCACCGCCACCCTCCACATTTCCACTGCTCTGTTCCTTTCCCTTCTTTTTGTCTCTATATCGTTTGTCACTCATACTGTATTGACCTTGCTTGTGTTCTGTTGTCCTACTGGAGATCTTTTGTATATATTACCCATCTATGTGTTACCAGAATAAATGCTTACATGGCCATTATCAAAAGGAAGGAAGGTAACAAATGATGGCAAAGATATGGAGAAAATGAATTCCTTGCATACTGGTGGTAGTCCAGCTACTAAGGAAAATGCTAAAGAGGTTGCTAAAATATCACACATACATACATATACATACATACATACATATATATATATACATAAAATACTTACACATATAGGACTGCTCTGTAACCCAGAATTTCACTATATGGCATATATAAAAAATGGATTCAGGATACCTACAAAGCTATTCCTCTTTGTTTACTGAACACTACTCATGGTAGCCAAGGTACAGTATCAACTCTTGTCTGTCAGCAGATGAACAGAGGAAGGTAATATGACCCATGTAATGTAATATCAGTACTCTTTGTCCTTTAGAAAGTATGTCATTCTATTCCTAACAACATTGTGAGCCTCTCTGACACCACGTCACATGAAATGAACAAGGAATAAGATGGCTAGTACTGTATGATCTTACTTTCCTGTAGAGACTGAGAACATAAATCTCACCACAGAGTAGTGGCTACCAAGTATTGCTAGAACGTCAAAGGGTACAGGATTTCATTTGAGATGAATAAGTTCAAAATCTCTGTTGTACATCATGGCTACTACAGCTAATAACAATAGTTTTGTTCTTGAAAGTTTATATAATAGGCTGGAAGTATTCTCATAAGAATATGACAAGCATGTTGGCTAATGGGTATATTAGCTGAGTTTAGCCATTCCACTATAAATACGCATTTCACAAGAACATGTACACACATATGCAAATAGAATTATACATATATACATATTATTTGTCAAGAAAGAAGTTAATCCATAAAGACTGAAAAGGTCTGTCACACCAAGATCCTCAATATTTGTGAATATGAGTGAGCCTCATTTCTTGTCTCTGTTGATGATTATTGGAGGATCTGTCAGACTCGTGAGTAGATTTGTCGTTTGTTTCTTTTTTATTAAAGTACTAGTCACTACCAAATGACTAGAACATTCCCCATCTATATTTGGAAGGTATGGATTAAAAGAGGAAAAATAAAGGGAAGCATACAGGTTACATAATCTAATAAGGTAACATCCCCAAAGCAAAGTATAACAGACTGTGAATGTACTCACACACACATACACACACACACACACACACACACACACACACACACACACACACACGCCACTGAAGTACCTTCTTACACAATACAGGCTCCCTTTGCTGTGCTGGCTTGGTACAGGATTGCTGTGCAGGAGGCTGCCATTAGGGGCAAGCAGCTTCCCTCTCTGGTCATATGCTTAAAAATAGTAAACTTGACTCAATTCTGCAAAGCATACCCCTACATCTTCCTCACCTAACCTCCTGTCCTTCAAGTGAAATAAGGTTTATCCATTGGCTCAGTCTATTTTCTCCCTTAATTTGCTTCTAATGGTGCTTTTCAGCTATAACCCCAAATAGCAAAGCAGGGCTATTCAATGTCAGTAAAAAGAATATTTGGAACAGGTAAAAGCAAAGGAAAACATGCATTTATTTTATGAAACTTACCTTCTTGTCCATTTAGAAGCCATAGGCATTTACTTCTTTAATTCATTTCCCAAAATTCCCATCACAAATAACTACAACCCAGAAAGCTTAAAATGGCAGTATTTTTTCTGTCATAGTTCTAGAGGTAGGAGTTGGAATTCCAAGTTGGCAGGTCACTTTCTCCTGGGGATGCTAAAGGGAGTCTTTCCTAGGCTTGTCTTATAACTTATGTTGCTTACAAACAGTCATTGGTTTCTTTGGCTTGTGAACACATCACTTCAGTCTCTGCCTCTACCTGCATGTTTGAACCTTGGAATAAGAAGGTGCCCCATAGGTTGAAGCTTTATAGTCTTATATAAACCACATATTTTAATCAAGTAGATGAGTTGGTTGTTAAGACTATCTTGTAGAGAATGCATGTCTTCTGCAAGTAAGACTTAGCCACACCCCAGTAGTGAATTGTAGTAAACCCAGTGGGAGACTACCTAAGCCACTGAGGAATAAATCCAGGTGATATATTGTTTGTTTACGAGGCCATACACTTAGGAGGTTTCCCTAAGCCTTTCTGAAGCTTGGGAGCCCTGGGTCAATGATAAGAGATCTACCTACTGTGCTCCTGGACATTCTACTCATGACCCTAGATCTACTGTGCATGCCATGTGTCTCTGAAACAGTAACCTCGTAGTCACACAAAGAGCCCAGTACAGAGAGATGGAAGCTCTGAAACTGAGGGCTAAGGAGCCTAAAACACCACATGGTAGGAACCTTCCTCAGTACAAGGAGACTGCCTGATGCTATCATAGGAAGTAGGAAGGAGTTGAATGCTCATGGATAACTTGAACAGGCTTTGAAGGAGAGGAATGTATAGCGTGACTCCCATGCTTATCGTTGTTTTTCCTGTTTGTCATGCTCTTGACAAGAGGAATTGTCAGAAAAGACTCGGGTTTACTCTCAGGTCAGAAGGTTATTACCCTGGTGCTCATAGATGTGCTGTGGAAATGCTAGGACAGATCAAAGACTCTCAGCTTGGTAAAGCAATGGGAGACATCATGGCCCTTGGAGTCGAATGCTCACTTGGCTCTGTCATGCTGACAGACTGCTATGGCAGGTCATCAGCTATCCTCAAGCTCAGAACCCTCACTGGGAAAAAACATATTTCTTTGTAGGATTTCTAGAAGTCAAAAAAGACAAAAATGTGAAATATTTGGTGCAATTTCTAAAACTAAATTAATAGCAGATATTGTTGACTTCTTTGGTTCTTCCTCTTTTTTATTTGAATTTTATTATTGATTTATTTTATATGTGCATGTGTTTATATGTGTACGTAAATATGCATATGTGTACTTGTGGTGGCCAAGGATCAACCTTGGGATGTTTATTCCTCAGGTGTTGTCTGCTTTCTTTTTTGAGGCAGGATCTCTCCTCCTCTCCTAAGTAGACTGACTGGTCAGCAAGCCCCAGAGATCTCCTTATCTCTACCTTCCTAAGCTCTGGAATTACAAGTGTTTGTGCCACCACATGCAGGCTCTTTTTCTATAGGTTCTATGGATGGAATTCTGTTCCTCACACTTAAATGACAAGAACTTTGTCTAACAACCTGTGTCCTCAGTCCCCATTTCATTGCTTTTAGAACTTAAGGAATCCTTGAATCTCAGACAGGGAAGTAGAGCCCAGCCACAGTCAAGGGACTAGATCAAAGCTGCAGTTTCCTGCAATACAGTTTTTAGTATTAATGAAGGCTGCTGAGAACCCCTCATTCTAAGATGCTACCAACTTGGCATTTCCCAATAGAAGGGCACCTTGAAAAGCTCCCTGCTTCCTTCATTATGTAGACCTTGGAGAAATGAACCATTTACTGACGAAGGCCACCTTGTTTACTACCCCTCCCTTGCAATAAATTAGGGATGACATTGTTGGTAAAACACCTTTCAGCCACTGCTTAATGTAAACTTGAATGCTATCACCAGACTTATTTAGATGTGACTTGAATGAAATTATGACATTTCCCATACATAGTTCTTACAAAATACCTCAAAAGAAAACTGATAATTCAAGTTGTCCCAGATTTCAAGATTTCATCCTAATTATTGAATGCATAAGAACATACATAAACGCTGCAATTACTCCTAACATTAACCTTGGGGCAATTGTAACTAAAGATAGCAACTTTAGTGATAAACACTTGTTGTTTCACTAAAACCAATTTGCTCTTTTCACAAATAATGCATTATCCCACACTGCACTTTTTTATACTACCCAATTAAATGAAAAATCTATCTTTCATAAAAGTTAGAAATTATGTCCAATGAAAATCCAACATTTTAATGGTTTTCTACAGATTAAAATTGTAGAGTTCTCAATAAACCCTGATTTACTGATGCTGACTATAAAATAGTTATTGCTGTTAATAAAGCCTGTAAATCTTAACAGGTTATATTTGCCTTGGACAATAAAACTTGCCATAAAGGCTTAGTGTCTAAGGCTAATTCTGCTCACATCAAGGTAAACAGCCTTCTCAAAATAATTCAACGTCTTTGAGAATTAAGGCTCTAAAGGTAAGCAGCAGACAGATTCTAGCCCCGAGCTGTTGCCTGCCAGGAACTATTTTTGTTTGTTAATCTCAGCAAGGAGTCAAAAATGATATTGGCATTTGAAAATTCAAGGTCAAGAGCCTTCTTGAAGCCTTGACATCAATGTGACGTTGAGGGGGAGGATTTCTAATTTGGCCCCAGCCCCAAGCAGCGTCTGCCATTGACTGATCACCATGAACAGAATGAACTGGTTCTTTTTGATAAACTCCTACTAAGCTAGGCAGGTAGTAGACACCAGACTAAGGTTTGGTGGGATGGAAAGGGCTTAAAGAAAGGAAATTGTCTTCTAACTACCTTTCTAGAAATCAAGAATGGCTTATGAAGTCTTGTTAATCACGATGTCCTTGGATGTTTGCCAAGCTTTGCTCTTGATTGGGGGTTTCATTTCAAGTTTCACTGATCTGAAATAAAACTCACAAAAGTGGTCATCTAGTCACTTTTGTGATCAGCTCTCAACCAGGTATTCTGTGGAGGGTGAGACGGAGAAGTACTGAAATGGGATGGAATTCCTCTCTGGGGAATGTGGCCTGCATGCCCAGATTTTCAAAGATCTAGGCAAATACACCTCTTCTGAGTCTCCTGGCTGTGATGCGTGCCATGTATTCAAACTGTTTGGTGCTGCCAACTGGACTTACTCCATGGTGTGATTACTTCTTGCTTCTGTCTGTGTAGTTAGCCCAGCTCTTTAGTCTTCTTGAAGCTTCTGGACAGGCCTAAAGTTCTGAAGAGAAGTTCTTTTCAAAAAAGGACTTTGTTATGATGTTATGATGAGCATAACAAAGAACTTGAGCATTTCACTGTGTGTCCTGTCTCATTCCTTTAAGGATGTCACCAGAAGGAGTTTGGAGAAACACAAGTCTCTTGATCAAAGGCTAATTGCTGCATATCTCTCATTTCCTTATAAAATTAGGGGGGTGTACTGAAAACTCATAATGACCTTTTTTGTATTTCTCATTATTCCTGATGCATATAAGTGAAGATCTGGGCATTATCTGTGGGCTCACATTGTCTTGTTAATTCTGCTCAGACTGACACTAGCCGTTTGCAAGTAAGGAGCCTCTTGATCTTGTCCCCTGTGCAAATATTCTAAATGAAAGGTTACTAATGTGCTCGCCAGCATAAAACCCAGAAGAGAAACTATGATATTGGGCTTTTTAAGACAAGAGTTGCCAGACTATTATGTTTAACCTCAATCAAACAGGCTATGAAATGAGGATTTTATTTTAAAAAATAAGACTCAATAATTGACTGGAGAAGTGTGAAGTGAGGTGCCCACATTCTGAAGCAGTAAGCCTCGGGTATAAATAATTAATCTAATTTGGTGCAGCTAAAGCACAGAGAATGTCTAATAGTCCCGATAAACTTTGCTTTGAGGGGACTGACAATGAGGACCTGTGCAGAAAACCACGTTTGATTAGAATGTATAATATTGTAATAGAAACCTAATGGACTTAAAAGGAAAAAGAATGTTGAATTGGTTAAATACCAGTAATTAAGTACCAAGAAATTGCTCCTCTGAAAGCAGTCCTGGAAAAAAAAAAACATCCTCTGGAACATGAGGTTAATGTAAGTTATTTAAAAAGTGAATGTCTACAGCCCAGATACCCTCAACGTTAGACAAATCCTTACACAAACCTTGTTGCAGTACTGACTTCCACATCTGAGCTGAAACTCCCTCCCCTTGTTAAAGAAAGCACCAGGTGTCTGAATCTTGCTGGTTTGGAGCTCTTTTTCCTTTCCTTCTTGTTTTAGAGCCCTGGGGAAGGCGCACTTAAGCATGGCCGTTAGGATGGCAGTCATCATAGGCAAGGAGTGAAGCCAAAGATGGCTGCTCTGGCACTCCTTTCCTTAAGCTCTACAGGAGCCACAGTCAGATCTACCCAACCCACCTTCTTTGTTCCCACATGCTTCTTTCTCTCGGCTGCTCTCCCTGAGCCCCATATGTGTCTCGTTACAGCCTGTACCTTGGTCTTCCTGCCCACCTCTGATATATACAGTATTGGATGGATTCTTAACTACCAACCCATCCCAATGAACACAGTGCGGGTCATTCATTAGTCACTGGGACAGACACCAGACACAAACAACCTAAACGGGAAAAGGATTTGACTTGATTTTGGCTTCTAGATCCTGAAGCTGCAGTCAGCTGTCTGCTAGCCTCGTTGCCATGATCCTGCAGTGACACAGAACAGTGTGACAGCTGGAGTGTATAAGAGGAGGTTGCTGGTTTATGGTGGATGGGAGCAGGGACTTGGAGGAAGATTTCAAAGGCATGCTCTCCATGACTCCTTTCCTCCAGTCAAACTCCAACTTCCAGACTCTCCACAACCTCAAGATGATGAATTTGGCAAAGTGTCAATCTGTCTATTAAGGCAGTGCGTTTCAATACTTTGGCAGAGTTCCACGTCTAAATATTCTGTCAATCAAGCCTTCAATGCATCAGCCTTTGGAGGATACTTTCAATCAGTATAACACCCCATTGGTCTTTTATAGAAATATATAATTTAACTAGTGTGAACCACTCAAGCATTTTCTTCTTCCCTCTGTAGGTTTTTATGACATATTGATTTGAATACTGTTTCATTATATTCTAACTATTATATTTAATTTTTCATCCCAGTGTGTCATAGTTTCTCAAATTAATATCCCTTGGGGATGGAAAGTAAAAATCACGGTTTTCAGTAACCCCCTCCTACCCACTCAGTAGATAATACAAACGTGTGGCACAGATAAGCAAAAGTCAAGCAGAAGAATTAGTGCCATGTGTTGAATACAGTAATAAACTTTTAAATTTGACTAGAAATCATAGCTTATGTTTTACTTACATCAGTTTATTTGATCCTTAAAGCTAGGTATATATAGTGGCATGTCTGCTTTTTAGAAAAATAAATTTAGCTTGGACAGCTAAATTTGGGATTATTTATTATTTATTATTATTATTAAACATATGTAATGAGCTATAGTGGATATAGGAACCAAGTTAAATATGAAAATCACTATGTTTCATAGTTATCTTATAGCCTAAGATAATTTTTGTATATTACCTCTAATAATTTTATGTGAATTTTTGCTAGTCATGCCAGTGTTCATAAAGTCCTCTCGTTGGGTGTCTGGAGAGAGCTCAGTGGTACATCATTTTCACAGCATGTGTGGTCCTGGATTCAGTTCCTAGTTCACAAAAATGGTTTATATTTTGGAGCTTTCTGAATTTTCTATTTGGAGTTTAAGGCTGCTCTCTGTGTATACTCCCTGGAACACTGCTGTACAGCTCACCTGTATTTTCTATGTACGCTAATCTTTCCAACAGCTCTCAGAGGGAAGGTGGCAGTTTTACAGATAAGGAAACTTACAAGTTTACAGGGTATTGGGCAATTACTCACGCACATGGTTACTGAATGAGACAGTATTGGAGCCAGCATTGGACAGCCTAGCTTCAGAGCCTCTACCTGAAAGAGCCTCTTTGTTGGACAGGCATTTCATCCTATGAGTCAGCTAGGCTCATGCTTGCCTGACTTTGCCTGACTCAAAATGTTGTTATAGGTACATATCTAAACAACGTGCATAACATAAAGGCCTCCAGCCCTCCTTGCCCACAGTGGCCTGACCCCAGTGGTTGCCTGAAGGCATGTGTTTCCAAATCCTGTATACAATTTATTTTCCTATACATACATAACTAAGAGAAAGCTTAGTTTATAAATTAGACCTTGTAAGAGATTAACAGAAACAACTAATAATAAATTAGAATAATCTTAACAACATGGAGTTGTTAATACACACACACACACACATACACACACACACACACACACACACACACACACACATATATATATATATATAAGTGGTCTTGTTTTATTTCTCAAAAATACTTATTTGACAATAGATCTTAGTGACCTCATCATTCATTTATTTTCTTTTCCTACTTAGTTGAGAGCATCTTACCTTTTCACTTGAAGGAAGTGTGCCCTGTGGCTTCTCTTTAGCACATCCAAATTGTCAACATCACTACCCCTGTGCTTTTGATCTGTTAGTAAGTAAAATAATGGTTAACTTAAACAGTAGCTCCACCTCCCGTGATGGTGAATCTGATAGCTGATTTGATGACTGAGTGATGAATAAGCAGGTAGCATATACCACGTGGATACCCTGGACACAGTGCTTTACTTACTAGACAGGACACAGTTGGAACACCTATCTTTCATCACTTAGTTTAAAACTCGGGGAATATTTATTTCTGGAGTTGTTCATTTAATATTTTGTGCCACACTTGAGAATGAGTAACTAAAGCCATGGAAAGCAAAACACTGGCCAAAGGAGGACAATTATATACAAATATGTATGCATAGGTAGAAAACTGTATTGCCTCTATCTTATTGGACTGTGGTACAGCTCAGAAGTAGAAAGAACCCTTGCCTGGTATGTACCAGATTCTTTATGTGATCTCTAATACCACAAGAGAAGAAAAATATTGAATACCTATATTCTATTATTCATATTCAAGATTCAAGGGCTAAGCCTAATTGCTCCTTTGGCAATTACCTCTGCAATTTGATGACTCTGAAATGTGCCTGCCTTGGGGTAGTAGGGATGGCAGAACAGGGTTACTTATAGTGCCAGGGATGGACATGGAGCTGACTTTAATAGCCACCCAGACAGCTCAGAACCAACCAGTCAATATTTTTTAAAGCCATTCATAAGGAAAGCAAACATCCTTTTTTTCCTTAGATTTTCATAATAAAGGCAGAGAACTATTTCTCTATCCTAGGTCTTCTTACACAGTTTAGCAGCAATAAACAGTCCTTATATCTTGAATTATGCAGAAGTAAGAGTAGCCCAGGAGGCCTCCTCACACACAGCAACAGATCTGTAACTCAGCAGTAATGTTCCATGGGTGTGAATCAAGAGCCGCATCCTGGTCCTGCTGAGACAGCACTGGTTTTAATGTTTCTAGGCAGCACACCCCACACCACCCTGATTCTCTTTGCAAATGCAGGCTGCCTGTGTTCCTCAGCTCATTAAAATGGAAATAAGCAACCACAAGCACACCATCAGCAGCTTCTCCTGGCAGTCCTTTGCCATGGGGTCCGCAGGTCCTCATTGCTCTCTACAATCTGCTCTGGAAGACATGATACCTGCAGCTACTGCCTTTTGCTTTTATTTAATTATGGGTGACAATAATGAGCACTAGCCCTGTGGACATTTTTTCACATAACTGCCAGTAAAATAGAGTGTGCCCATTTCTCCTTCATGGGTGGCTTAGACACCTGCAGAATAAGCACCTGCCTGCAGGTGCTATTGAGATGCATCCAGCTGATCCTATTACAGGTAGGCTATAATTCCAGAACCTGCTGCTGAAGGAATCCTAGGTGGCCTTTCATTATACCACAAGTTCTCAAGTTCTCTGGGCTCTGTAAAATCTTATGGAGTCATTGTGATCTTCCCTGGGAGCCACCTAGATTCAGTGCCACAGTAAGCACATCAAGTGATAAAGTGACTTACTGCAAGTCCCTAGGCTTTGGTTTGTACAAATTGCAATGGCTTCCGCCCCCCAGATTACAGGCGTACCATCCCAGCCTAGCGACTGCACAGCTCACTTCACATGTAACTCAGACTCACTTGGCTCTGTCAGTTAACTTTCCAAGAAAAACATCCAATGCTCAAAGCTGAACAGCTGATAATCCCCTGCTGTGGTGAATTTTGATTTAAATATAACACAGTCTCTCTTGGCTCCGCTTTAACTGAATTGGAACTGTTCTTTTCATTGTTGATTCCATATTGGCCTGCAGATCTGGCTGTCTATTCCCTGACTGATTCTCTATAGATGTATTTATTAGTTATGTGCAGTATTCCCGAGCCTCAGTGAACCACCAGCAGTGATCCTTGGTAGTCACAATGACAGCTTAAGCCTCCATTTCTGTCTACAGGATGTTGAGCTGACTGTTGACATGCCGCCTCAATTGGTTCACTTGAAGATCACTCTTAGAGGCTGTAATGGTGGTTACTACAGGGGGACAAGAACCTATCTACATTGTACTATTACTGAGGGTAGCTGGCACTGTGCTTGCTATGAGAATTACATATTGAGCTAGATGGCTAGTCTAGTCCTGTCCTTCAATATTGTCATCTCTGTGCTATCTGAAATGCCTTACTCACAGCATCTGGGTACATTTAGAAGGAATACAGGGTGCCATGGTAATGAAGTAGTTATACCTTTGTGCAGAAAAATGTTTGTTTCCCTTTAGAACTCACATTCTCATGAACTAGGTCCAAGAATATAGGAATCATAGAATAGTTCTGGAGGTATGTATTAGGAATAAGAGAAAGAGAAGGAAATTGATACATCCAATAGGGAGAAGAGGCTTCAGTGTAGATATGGATGCTTACAAAGGCTGAACTTGCTTACTTAATGGTTTCTTTGATGCTATGATCTGCCAGAGCAATACAGTTCTCACTAGTGATGGTCATTGTTGCTCATAATAGTTTGAGGACTACATGCCAGCCTGTCTACTAGGCACTTACTGTGGAAAGTTCTATTTATCTCTTTGTACCAACTTTTTTATCTTTTAGCTAGGGTAACTGAGACTGAGGATGAATAACTTTCAAGAATTCTCCTGGAATGTAAGATCCCTGGTTCCATTTTACTTCAAGTATCATTTTTGGTGCAGTCCTGTGCTGTCTATTGTCACTTCCTATATGCCAGGAAGTTGCCAAGTAGGAGAAGAAATTGGGTGGAAATATAAAAGCCACTAGTGGATTCTTACCTTCATACAACCCAACATTCCTCTCTGATGCTGGTCTGTTCTCCATTTGCAGTATCAGAGCTTGGATTAATGAATGTCCATAGCCAGTTATGTGGTTGGTTCCTGACACTGTGATTTTATCACCACAGATTTCATTTTATTTAGTAAATGAGTTCTTTTGCCTCCAAGTATTTGGCAATGAATGAGATGCTTTCTCTGTCCTTAATCAGTTCAAGTATCAAATGAATGATATAAAAAACCTAAATAGGGCTGGAGAGATGGATTAGTGGTTAAAGTGTACTGATTTACAGAGGTTCTGAATTCAGTTCTTAGCACCCACTTCAGGCAGCTCACAAATACTTGTAACTCCTATTCGAGAGGTTCTGCCTCCTTTCTTTGGCCTGTGAAGGCACACACACACACACACACACACACACACACACACACACACACACACACATATATATATGTACACAGACACAAAACACATACACATAATTAAAAATAATATCTTAAAAAATAAATCTGATGGAAAGTGTTACATATAAAGATAATAACAGTAGGATAGAAGAGATATATCTATTACTATTGGCCAAGACTTCTCAGAATAGCATTGTCATGCCTGTGTTGAAAGACTGATAATAAGCCCATTGTGTTGAGAGGTGATGAGAGGTGAAATCACATAAGTGTGGAGTAATGGGATTGGTTAGGAAGTACTCTTCATTTGTAGCTTCACTTTTAGGTGGCCTACAGAACTGCCAGAGTAAATGTGTAAGGGAGTACACAGGGGCAAGATGAGAGAATCCGCTGTGCTGAAAGCCTGTCGTGCCTCTCAGGGGCTAAAGAGACATGGAGGCATGTGCGTCAGAGAAGTGACTGCCTGGTAGACTTGTTTGTCCCTTTGTTTGTTTCAAGGACAATGTTGTTTCTCGCTTCCAGAACTGGAAGTGAGTTAGACTAAGTAGCAAGCTGGTATGAATATCTGAGTTGCTATAGAGGTCTCAATGCTATTATTGGAAGTAACATTCAAAAATGAATTGTTTTTTTAATCACTTCAAATTTGCATTAAAAGCTCAAGAATGAGAATAAAAGTGAGTACAGCACTTCTAGGAGTACCCTAGAAAGTACCAGACAAATGCTGTGACAGCCAACTTCCCTCCCAAACCACAGCAAGTAGTGTTGTGTCTTTTGAAGTCCTTTCATTGGGTCTGGTGCCCCAGTCCTGTGGAGCAGATGGAAGGCTAGGTAGGCCTGTGACTGCTTTGTACTCCTGACCTAGGGCAGCATGTCCCAGCCCCAACTGCCACTGCCTCTGAGCTTCCTTGTCTAGACTCTGCTTTATCTGTTCTGCACCGCTAATGGGTGTGCCCCTGGCCTCTGACTCAGAACAAACATTGCAGCTGGTGAGAGGGTCACCAATCTTTGTATCCTCTGATGCCCTTGAACGAGCTCGTCCCCTCTGTACTCAGTGTGGACTCCCAGCACTCTGATGGAGCCTTTGAAGGTTTCCTTTCTCTTCTCTGCACTTGCTCCACATTCTGCTCTAAGGACACAGGGAGCCTCCCATTCCCAGTGCCTTTGATCCCATTAGAGCCATGGAGGAGACCTCGTCTTCTCAGGCTACATTGAATAGTTAGACTCTTTCACTGAAACCTGCTCCCAGGGCAGAGCGAGGCTAGTGGAGTGCCTTCATTATTGTTTCCATGCAGCAGGATCCTTTCAGCCGCATAATGATGCTGTCCTCTCAGTGCTCCTTTGGTACAACAGCATGGCAGACCACTCCAGTGCATTATTGTGTGAAGAGAGTTTCTGCCCATATCAGACCCTCACCCCATTGTCTGAGCTACATTGTGCATCTGCTTTATCCTGTATGCATTGCTCTCTTGGGTTTATTCTGCTAGGCTCCCTCACACCCTTGTAAATGGTTAATCTCACTACCTCACTACCTACATTCAAAGTGCTTTTGTTACAGTTTGTTTCATTTACCTTCATTAAAGCAGGAAATTTAGCTCTGACTCACTTCTCTACCTGTTCAACTCATGCTCTTATTGTTCTGTTTTTGTGCCTCAGTTTCCTGCTTTCTGTTAATTTCTTGGCTATTGTAACAATTATGGACAACCAAGGACAACTTCTATAAAAGATAGTCTCCATCCCCTATTTGGTACTCATCAGTTGATCATTGCCCCTGGCTCATGCCAAAAAAAAGAGAATGAACTGGAGCATGCTCAAACTTAATAATACTGACATATTTTATGGGGTACTTCTTAGTTTAGGGGATGCCCTGGTCAGCATAAGTCATTGCACAGCATCCTTGGCCTCTATCTACCCTTTAATGTTATTAAACCAGCAATGCCCTAGCCAACCCAAGCGTAATTACCCAAAAATATGTCCAGACATTGCCAAACATCTGTTGTTGAAATCCTGGCAGAGACATTGGTTTTCAGAGTTTAAAGTTTTATTCTGATGTCATAATGATGGGAAAGTAACTCAGTTGGAGAATGCTGGCTTTGGAGAGAGAGGGGGGTTGGAAAATGTCTAGGGTTTTAGTTCATTGTGTAGTATACTTGCCTGTTACCCACACATCCCTGAGTTTTTCCCTAGCATTCACATGAACCCAGGCATGACGGCACATGGGAGGTAAAGACAAGAGCTACACAGCATAACTGAGGACAGCATAGGCTACATTAGACAATGTATCAAAAACAAAGGTAGGAGGAGATGGGAGAAGAGAGAATCTGCTGTGTCTGATATCATGACTGTTGTATAGCTTGTTACTCCTTTATGTTGACTAGAGCTCAGAATTAATGCTTGGTCTGTAACAGATTCCACTGGCCTGTGATGGCTTGAAGTCAATGGGTATGATGGTATAGTCACTTCTTCATAAGCTGTCCTTAAGCCTTAGCTGAGTATCTGATACCTAATAGATACTCATAAAAAATATGTTGAGACAGTGTTGAATGATACATTCAAATGAGATGAGGATGAATGATCTCGGTTTTGTTATTCCTCAAAGAGTTATATGTATTCCATAGGAATAAGCTATACTGCAAAGGGTGAGTTGGATCTATGTGAGAACTGAATGAGGAGGAAGTGACAAGCACAGTGTGTCAGAAGGGGGTATGTTCTCCCCAGAGCATGGTCACTGTCTGTGCTATGCTCCTACTCCAAGGTGGTCGACTGGCTTCATGTGACAAAAAGAAACAAGCAAGACCCACACTGGACAGAACATTTGCCCAGAGCATACACCTCAGTTGTCACAAACAAAACAAAACAAAAAACAAACAAATAAAAAACAACCTAAGAAGGACCAATGAATCCAATGGCTGTACTTAATAAGAGGATGTGTGACAATTGTTAAGGAGATCTGGGTTCCAGAGACATTACTATTTTTCCTGTAAAAAGGCAGAGGGATCAAAAGGCAACTGGGGACTTTTAAAATCTTCAGTTTTTAACTTATTATACCCCTGCACTTTTAAAAACTCAGAAATTAAGCCAGACTAGTTGCATGTTCCTGATGATTCAGCTATAGTGGAGGATGGGGTAGGAGGATCACTTGAGCCCAAGGACTTGAGAGCAACCTAGGCAACCTGGTGAGAGGCATTTCTTTAAAAAGGCAAGGTGTGAATTCAATAGGTTGTATCTATATCCATTTGCATGTGCAGTGTGTGTGTCTTATTGACTTCCTCTCTGAACTGGTATCGTAATATAGAAAATAAGGTAATGCTGCACAAAGATGTTTTGAATGTAACTAAAATGGGAAATTCCTTTGGTCCATGGAACAGTAAATGTTTATGGTTAGGAGTGGTGGTAGATAATAAATCCATTAGGGAGTTGAGAGAGAAGCAAGGGCTGGGGATCAAACTCAATGCCCGGCGCATGCTAAGTGAGTAAGTACTCCATCACTGAGCACGGGGAACAGCTCTGCCCTGGTGCTGTTCCTACCTGGCACCAAGTGTTTGAGGCTCGGTGCATTCCACTTTACATTCAGTATTCCTTCTTCCTCAAATGATTGTGGCCCACCTTCATATCTGCTTCTGTTAAGCTGGAAGAGTTTAGCGAATTCCAGGCAGGGCAAACACATTCTTCACCTGAGACCATGATCTCTCTCAGCTTTGGGGATGGAGCAACTGCTAGGGGCATAATGTTTGCTCAGTGACAACTCAATTTACTTCCTACGTAAACAATGAAGAATGTGAACAGGTTGATTTTGTCATTGGAAGTGCTCAGTATGAGTCAAGGTGGAAGATCTAGAATCAATATGACTAATGGATTCAAGGTCCAAGTGATATAGTCAGCAAAAAGGATAAATTATCGCTTTGCCATGCTTCTCAGATGGTAATGTCTTCTCGCTGTCTGATCTGATAGCTGTTGCTGTGTTCCCATAGCGGCTGTCAGCCCAATCCTAAGCTAAGCCGGGAAGCACTTGGTCAGTACATTAGTGTGTCAGGCTCTGACTCGTTTTTATGTTTGTTTGTCCTTATTACTTTCTTTGCCTGAGTAAAATCTCTATTACTTTGGGCACAGGAGCAGAGAATGTGCTCTGAACACCCGGGGCGTACATTTTATTTTATTTTTATTATTTTTTGTGATGACTTCATTATTCCCTTATGCCAGAGTCTTTGCCAAAATTGTTTTCCTCCCTCCTCTTCCTTTAGAGTCCTCTTCTTTGCCTTCTCCACTTATTTATTCCCGCTACACATTTGTAAGCTTGTGCTATTACTCTTCCTCTTTTGCCTTCTATATGGTAAATGGCCCCCTGACTTCTGGTTTTCATAATCCAGTAAGACTTCCTTCTCCTCCATAAGGCAAGGAACTAGCCAAGTGTTGCCAAATTCTCATTCCTTTCCCAGGACAGGATTTTATAATAAAGATTGCTTTGTTCAACAACCATTACTCGTTTAGAATAGGACCACTAATGGTCCCTTACACTCTCATAGTGACGAATTTTAAGTAAATCTACATTTGTAATAAGTTCATTATGTTGTTTATTTTTCCTACGTATCTAAAAACCTTAAAAGTCATTGTAGATCATGCATATTATGAAAGAAATACTATTTTAAAGGTCCATCATCTTCATGCATGTAATGCCAGCAGATTACAGAGAAGTGTTTTCTGGTATCTGTGATAAGAATACAGGCCTCTTTCATCAATTCCTATGCATATTTCTAGCATTCAGGAACAGCTTTCACTGTGTTCTCTTTGTGGGTTTGCACTGACATTGGCATGGTGGGAGAGAGATCATCTCCTATCTGTCTTTAAAGCTACAGTGGGAAATGAAGTATCTGAGGATGTTCACACAGTCATAAAACATGGTGGGAGGTCCATTCAGGTGGCAGCCTGATGTGTGACAGGAGGGCTGTGAATAAAGGTGGCTGGCCTTTAAGACGGAGGCCGTTCATTATTTAGTCACAGCTTACACAGCCTCTGATCAGTGTTGTAGTCTTGCATTTCACTTGTACATTCATCCCCCAAAAGCTTGATCTCTGGAATCAACAGACAGGAATCCAAACTCTGTTTTTGGTGGCCATTGATCTTGGACAGACTCTTCTCCTCTATCTAAGCTCACATCCTCACAGAAGTGAAAGTGATAATGAAGTTCAGTCTCTAGACTGTTCAAATATCTTTGTGAGAGGACATGTGCACAAATAGGGTGTATTCTCACGGGATTCAAACACTTTCCCTTATTTCTTTTCACTTAACTCTATTTTCCGAAGGGTAATCTACGTGAACATCTCCAAATCATTCACAGTGTCTCCGTGAATTAGCAAATTGCTATGGTTTTCCCTTTCTACAGCAAGCCAGCCATCCTGAGTCACATCGCATAGATGCCGCTGCCTACAAACCACCTTGTTAATTCAGTCTTTAAAAGAGAGCCCTTCTCAATTATGGGGATGTTAATTATTATTTATCACCCATTAATTATTGTAATCTACTCCATGTCTATTCTGAGTGTGGATGTATGTATGTTCACTGGTGTGTCTGCTTACCCAGCATTCTGTGTGAACTCCTGCCTCCAGCCTTTTATCTCTTTGCCGATCTCACCATTTCATTTGAGCTCTGGCAGGGTGCTCTGTAGTGATTGGCTGCATGGTTGCTTTACTGACAGACATAAACTTCACTTTATTTTTGACTGTTCTGCAGAGGTTGGTACAGTATTATAAAATATCTTTAAAACTCTATCGCTTGAAAAAATCCTAGAAATGTTCCTTATAGGTGCTCCTTTATCAATTGTTTAACACGGGCTTTGGCATTTTAATGGGCTCGCCTCAATGTTTTCGTGGGTATCTACATAAACTCCGTGGTTTATTTACTACTGTAGCTTTTAATGGAAATGTAAAATAATTTTTCTTCTGGGCAGTAGTGACTTCATTGCAAACACATCAACAAGATGTGAAATTCACATAAAATGCCAACTTGCAACTATCGAGGAAGCTGGAGTTGCTGTTTCGTATTTTAGATGGGTAGTGTATTTACAGCTCTTATACACATACTGTAAAATGTAATATGGCAGGATTGCTATATTCTAATAAAACAATGTGCTTCTTGCTGAGGGAAAAAGGGGGCTGGTGAATTATTGTAGTCATTGTACCTTGTTTCCCGTTATTGAAAATGGAATATGATTATTAAATGCGCGCAGTGTGCATTTTACACACTTAGTTATAGATCTTGGTTTTTATGTGTGCCTAGAATATCAATATTTGCTTTACTTTTAAGGAACATTAGTTACAAATACAATAAGTGTGTTTCATTTTTCATTTAGGACACACTGACTTCAACACTCAAGTCAGAGTATGCAATATATGTCTCAGTGATTATTGATCTGAAAACCCGCTGAAAGTAACCAAGGCTGCTTTTGTAATAAGCAAACACGGCGGCAGCGGCTGCACTTGGAAACCTATGAAACTGGAGGGAATAGCAATAAATAAGAGTTTAATTAAATTGCTCCTTGGCAGATAGCAGGGCTGTCTTTCAACTGTGGTTTAAAACCTGTGGGATCTTTTTTCCCTCTTGATGTATGTGTAGCATTCTCGTTAATGCTAATGAGAAGTGTATGCGGTAGAAGGGTATCTGACCACCTATCTCATTGTGTCTGCAAAGTACCACAAGGTTTTCTTCTCCTCCCTGAGGCTATTCAGTTTAGGGTTTTATTGTTGTTGTTTTGTTTTGTTTTGTTTTGTTTTATGCAAAGTAAGAAAATTGTCAGTGTATAAGACAGTTTCAATGTATAAGTTCTACATTATTTTCAAAGTACCTTAAAAATTTGAGTCTAATAATCATGCTATCTTAGAAAGCCAGAAAAATTATCCATCTATGTTTTGTTTGGGTCTTAGTTTCAAACTGTAATTATAACCAAAAGATTAAAGTATAGTCTCCCCTTAGAATTTAGCTCTCTGATTAGCTGTGTGCATATATGTGATTATCGTGCTTGGTAAACCATGGAAACCATGCTTGCAGGCTAAGAAAAAAATAAATGAAAATGATTAATTAGATTCTGTAAGGTGTTGCGTTTATAGCTGGGCACATGTAGCCTTCAGCTCATTTGGGTTCAAAGCTGTCTGCAAGATACGAGTGATTGAAAATGATTAAAGCGGAGCTAGCAAGGTACAATTTCCACTTGCTGTGTTGCTATTACTTTCCCTGGAGCACAGGCTGGGAATATGTATTATCCAGGCCTCCTTAGAGCTCCAGCTAAAAAGTTCTTTCATTATTTCTTTGTATAAGTTCAAACATTTTCCACATAATACCATCCGGCAAACCTCCATCTACATGCGCAACCCAAGTCAGTCTGTGAAACTGCCTTGCTGGTTTGTGCTTGCTTCTACTTCCTTCCAAGGCATCCAGCTTTGTTGGCGGTTAGCAGTGGTGTGTCTGTGTTCTAAAAGTCTATAATGCTAGGGTGCTGTGTGAGTGTGGGAAAGTTACTACCTGGAAGAGAAAATCACTTCAACTACACCTTGGTGAAAATTCAGTACCTATAACTTAGTACATACTAGCTCAACATCCATAGGAACTGATACTGTTCACACCTGACTACTAAGAATCACTTAAAAGGCAGATTTATTAATCTTGCTATATTAAGCACAGATGCAAACAAAACTGCTACCTAGTATTTCAGAACTTCTACAGAAGCAAGGAGAAGCAGCTTTCCATCTTTCCATCATAGCACTGCAGTTCCCGCATTTTCAAATGGTTCATCCTCATCTTTCAGAGCAACCCAATGACCTTTAAAACAGACTCACACATTTTGACCAGCAATCTTCAGACATAATCACTGAACTTAATTAATCATATGATTTCTGCTTTAATTTGTTTGATTCAACACCTTGTGGGGACAGGAGACTGGGCCTGTAGAGTCTGAGCAAATTCAAGGCATCTTCAGTGTATTACTTTGTCACAGTTCCCTTCATAGCAGTCATGCAGTCTTTTGCCCTGATGAATAATTTATAGCAGATGGGTCTTCTCTGTCTGAGAATGCAGACATCTTCACAAAATTCAGCCACTTGTTTCTATGGAAAATGACCCAAGATTTTCAAATATTCATCAACCCAGAAAACTCCAAATGCCATCCTTTCTTGAAACATTCCATTGATGCATTATTTAAAAGAGGTTAACACTCTTCTTTCTGTACTTACCTTCATTGTCCACCCGCTGTTGTTTCATTGTCTTTGAAAGGTATTCATCAGTGTGTATGTGACAGATAAAACCATATTTCACAGACTTGAAGACATCATCTCTCCTAGAAACATGACTGACTGCATATGGCACTTTCAAAAGCAAATTTTTCATTTTAAGATGTCATTCACTAAAAAAGAAATCCTGATTTAAATTATGTTAACAAGGGAAATTATTTGTTCTTCAGAATCTTAAAAATATATATGCTTTCTACTACTTTCTCTATGACTTTACCTGTAGCATTACAACTTGAAATTTCAACTTAGCAAGTAATTGTCGTTTTAAAAGTATTACAATAATAATGTTATTCAGATATTAATTCATGTAAAATTCTTAGGGATAAGATAATCCAAGATAAGCTTTATGGATTCTAAAAGAAGGTAGATGGGAAAAACAGAAAGCTTGCTACCAGAGACACCGGAAGTTAGCTCCTCCTGGTAGAGTATTTCAGGATTTCATACTGTGTAACACCTTTAAGGAAACTTGTCCTTTTCATTTCCCACTTTTACTATTTTCTATCTTTTATTTGGAAACTTATTTTTATTTTACCTTAAAGTATTTCATAGATACATATATAAAGAAGCTTTATTTGAGTCATTTTCTGAACTAAAATGGACAGATGCAATGAAATAAGTTCATGATATTTCCTATTAACAGCTAAGTTCTGAGACTTTCACACTAAACATCTTGTAGCTTGATAGGCAATGCCATTGTGGTGGAATTACCTAGCATTCTAGTTAGTTTTATTGTCAAGTTCACATGCCTAGGAAGAGGGAAACAATTGAAGAATTACCTCCAGGTGGCCTGTGGGGATGTCTGTGTGACATGAGGTTTTCTTAATTACTGATTGATGTAGGAGGACTTGTTCCACTGTGGGTGGTGCTATCCCTAGGCAAGTAGGCCTAGTCTATATAAGAATGGGGGCTGAACATGAGTTTTGGACTAAGCCAGTAAGCAACATTCCTCTAAGGTTTTGGCTTTAAGATCCTGTTGTGAATTCCTGCATTGGGTATTCTTCATGTTAGATAGTAACTTTAACCTCCCCAGGCTGCTTTTGGTCAGAGCTCTTTATCATAGTAATGGAAACACTCACTAGATCACCTGTCACAGGTTCTATTTCAAGGACACGGCCCATTAATAGTCAACTTAGTTGTTTTTTTTTTTTCCTGCAGAACTTCTCAGTTTGACTTGTGAAGAGTTTGATCCTAGAAAACTGACTGGGTAGTGTAATGTTTCTGCCATGGGTTGAATTGTCTACTATTGGTTGTGTCTAAAGTAGATGGGGAGGTAAAGCTGAATCTCACCTCCCAGCAGAGGTGCTCTGCTTTGCTTTAGTTGCATCAGGCCAGGGATGAGGCAGGGAAGCATGTAAGACAAGGATCTGTCTCTCTCAACAGGCTATATTGCAAATTCTCCTCTTGGAATAAAGTTCCATTATTTCTCAACAAACTTAGAACTGCATAATCTCAGCATTTCCCCTCTATCTAGTGATTCCTAGAGGGGAGCAAATCTTCACTGATCTAATGAGTCTTACTAGTTAAAGTGCTACTAAAGTAGATTGGCTAGACCCTCATCACAGAAACACATGGAGAGGGAACAAACTGAACGGTACAGGATTTGTTTTCAGATGTTTAGGTCCATGCCAGGTGGCTCCAATATTTTGGGGTCTCATATGAAGCAAGAGCCTCATGGCAGAAGAGCATCAAGGCAGAAGAACATGGTAAGGAAGGACTTCTCATTTCACAGCTGCCCAGAAGCAGAACGGGGAACCAATTCCAAAACAGGTATAATACACATGCACTCTCCTCTGCTTCCTCCAGCTAGGCTGTACCTCCTAAAATTTCCAAAAATTTCTTCAGATAGCATTGCAGCAGGGGACCAAGCATCCAAAACTTCAGTTGATGGGAGGCATTTCATATTCAAACCATGACATGATGCTATCCATTGAGAAGTAGAATGATTATGGGAAGGAAAAAAACTCTGACTTAAAACTCCATAGCTCATTTTTACTGTAAGCTAGAGTTCTCATACACATGGGCATAATTAGTGGCTTTAAGGATACAACATAATGGGCATTGATGCCACTGGGTGTGAAACATCATTACCTGGAGATGAGAGCAGTTTCTAGATACTAGATTACTTACTTTCTTCTATACCATGAACACATAGTTCTTGAGCTAGAAGTTTGATTTGGGGCTAGCAAGATGGCTCAGTGGTTAAGTGTATGTACTACTCTTGCAGAGGACCAAAGTTTGGTTGTTAATATTCACAAGTTATCTTGTAGCTGCATGTAGTAACTCCAGTTACAGGGATATCCAATACAAAACTCATCTGACTTAAGCAGACTCCTAACTTCGCATACACATATGCATGCATACACATAATTAAAAAATAAATCTTTAAAAAGGAATTTTGCCTTTATATAGCATTTTCAGGTTTTATAAGACTTGGAAAGGCCTTCAATTTTACCTAATCTCACATAGCTCCTCAGACTCTTGGTCAAAGGTTCTTTGAGCTCTACCACACACTGCTGGGCATCTCTAAAAGGCCATTATTATAAAGGTGTTGATTCAGTTCTCTCACTTTGTTAGATGTCAAGCCTTATTTGTATTGTTACACAGGACATGTATAAAAAAGAGGAAATAATGAACTTATTGAAGCAGAAAAGGACCAAAGGTGTTCAATTCTGTGGCAGGTAGTATGGACAGAGCAGGTAAATAAAGTACTTTTGTTTAGACTTATTAGGAAATATGCATATTTGCCCCTTGACACATAGGTTCCTTGCCTGTAATATGAAGGCATGGATTTTGATAATACATGGGACTGATGTGTGACTACATGTAAGAATTATTGGCTTGTCTGGAAGTGATGGTACACACTTTAATTCCAGCACTTGGAAGAGAAAGTTGTCAGATCTCTGAATCTGAGGCCAGCCTGGATTTCAGAGAGAGTTCCAGGATATCCAGGGATACACAGAGAAACCCTGTGTCAAAAATCAAACAAAATAAAGGGAAGAAAAAGAAGAATCTGCACCCCAAAGCCTACTTCTGCATCCCACTGTTACTATCCTTTACTTTGACTTGTTTCTTTATTATTAATTATGATCTCATAGTTGCCAGAAAAACTAGGCAGATTTCTAACTGGGATGCATGTAGACATCTGCACTGTGTGTGTGTGTGTGTGTGTGTGTGTGTGTGTGTGTGTGTGTGTGTGTGTGTGTTGCATTTCACACTATCCTTCAGGCTTCTGATAAAAGTCATGCCATCCTTTCCAGATCCAGCAAAAAAACCAATGGCATTTCCATAGAGCAATTGGAACCTCCTTACACTTAAGACCAAGAAGTAGCCGTAAAGAAGTAGCCATAACTGAACTATTACATCTGCATGCGACCTGAAACCAGTGTCAGATTTGTAACCTGCTATTACTGGACTTGCATTCATTTTTGGCAGCCAAGTTCCCAATCTTTCTACATAGGATGGATTCAGACCTCTTTTCCACTCAGGTTTCCTTGTTGAGACTGAAGTACAAAATCCTGCAGTATTTAGAAAATGAATCTTCTTAACAAGGCATTGATTCTTTTCTAACCTGGAGCTGAAATAGCTGCTTTTATTTTGCCCATTACATGGAATGACATAAAAATCTCTTCTTTGTGACCGACTGTGATTACCAATGGTATAAAGGCTGAGGAAGGGGGCCTAGGATTCCTGAAGGGCCAGTATGATTTGACCTCAAATCCATCTGATTGTCTTCCAATTCAGGTCACCCCTTTTCTAAAAGAATCGAAGAACATTCATCAAACAAGTCTCCATCCCTTGCTGTTGTAGATATATTCAGAGGGAAGGAGGGAAATGAGAGTCTGTCTGGAATATCACATCTCTGAAGCCAAAGCTTGTCTATCATTGCTCTTTCTTATGCATATTGGAAAGTACCCATGTTCAAGCCAAGGACAGTCTTTGACCTTGCTCTGGTAACCCAGATCCACAAGAATACTATGCTTATCTCAACTTTCTGTTTGTTTTTGTTTTTTTTAACATTTCAGGATAATGGGGCTAAGACAGGGAGGGGAGACATGGATGACTCGTGTGTGTGTGTGTGTGTGTGTGTGTGTATGTGTGTGTGTGTGTGTGTGTGTGTGTGTATATAAATATATATGAATTAGCCTCCTCCAGCCATCTCAGTTTGTACACTTGATGGTAGATCTTTAGGGACCTGTCTTAGTTGCCATTCTACTGCTGTGAAGAGACACCATAACTAAGGCAACTTAAAGAGGGAAGCCTTCATTTAGGGGGCTTCTTGGGGGCTTGCTTACAGTTTCAGATGGTTAGTTCATGATCATCATGGTAGAAACCTTGGTGACAGGCAGATAGTCATGGTGCTTGAAACCGTAGCTGAGAAAGCAAAGTGAGCGTGAGGCTGGGCCTGGCATGGGCCTTTAAAACCTCAAAATCCACCTACAGTGGCATAGCTCTTCCAATAAGGCCACACCATCTAATCCTCCTTAAACAGTTCACCAACTGGAGAACAAAACTCAAATATATGAGCATGTGGGGACCAACCTCGTTCACATCACCAGAGAACCTATTTCTTCATACAAACTCTCCTTCCCATTCAACATTTCTACAAATAGCCAATCCATGTGATGTCTTCCTCTTTGGGTTATAGCCATATAATTTAGCCCCTGCCTTATACAAGAAGAGGTGTGCTAACTCATGCTTCCAATTTTCTAGGTACCAAGTAGTTCCCCTCAAGTTTTGTGGAGGATTGGTTCTTGAACCCCTATCACCAAAGTCCTAAAGCCTATAGATACCCAACTTCCTTATGAAAATAGTATAATGTTTGCACATAACATATGCACACCCTTGCCTACGTTAAACCTCTATATTTTTAATAATGGCCATAGAATATAATGCCTACATAGCTAGTTAAGAGAGTGTTTAGATAATGAAAAGGAAGATGTCTCTACATGTTCAGTGAAAGTGCATTTCTTCCTGAATATTTTCATAATTCGTTGAATCTATGGAGTCTGTCACTACCAATAGAGGCCAATACAATTTTCTCTCAGTTGGTATGCTTGAGAACATTTCCTTTTTTTTGCTTTCCCTCAGTAATCAGGAATGATGTACATCCTGTACCCTACTGTGTGTGATATTTTTAGTTAATTTTTATTTTTAATTATATGTATGTAAAAGATGGAAACTCAGTTCAGGCAACCCATTCATGCAAATTTGTAGAAAAGCACACAAACTTGCTAATCAAGTCAAACAGCACCCCTATACACCTGCCGTTTGATTTTTAGTTGGGATGCATGTGATCTTAAGATTTTTAAACTTAAATTAAGATAATACCCATCCCTATGTGAGTGTTAAAATTTTAAATAAGGTATCTGTGGAAAGCATGTTGTCAACTCCTAAACAGTATGAAACTTTGGTCATTTTGTTTGCATTGCATTCCTAAGCATTTTCTGGAATTTATAAAATTCCTGTACAATCAAGGCATCTAAACATGGCAGTTGTTTTAAAAAAAACAGGAAGCTAGCACATTTTCAGTTCTGTGGTAATCTATAAACTACACAAGGCAATGTACACAGGAGAAGCAAACAAAGGTTGCCTAATGGAAACACTGGAGTGAAACACATCTTCTAATGGGAGATTTGCAGGCAGTTTGCACTGCCTCTGACTGTCTCTCTAGATAGCACCAGTTAGAGCTTTGTGAATTCATTTACTAGGCCTCTGGTGACCTAAGTGTATCCATTTGGTGGAATTAAGAACATTTAGCAGAATTATACTGAGTTCTAGCCAACAGAGAGGCAAGTTATTTAGTTTTGAAAGGTTACGAATACTGATGCACAGGGAAAAATAGACAATGCTGTGGCATGTATTGATTTTCAAGTGCTTTTTGTGCAATTATAAGGTAAGTAAGGGACCAATTTGTAAGACTGTTTTCCTCTCTGGTGGTTTCCCGACAAAGTTATACAAATTGCATACTAACTTTTTAGAAGATTTCACTTATATTTTTCTTGGTGTGTTCTTTTGCATCATCATTTGCATCCAACTTGGGGGAAACTATCATTAGATTCCTTCTTCCCTGAATTATTCCTCATCTCCTTTACGATTCAATGGTGAAGTGATACATCTGTCGCTGTCACCCTCTCACCTGTGCAAGAGGAATATGATGATGTTGGTAGGGGTGCACATTTCCCATTGCATGTTTGTCCTCCTCTTTTCCTGCCATTGAAGCCAAGGTCTCTTTCCTCTGCAGGAAACCAGCCCTGGCTCTGAGGAGGTTCCACTCTTAATAAGAAGTTGAGCAGAAGTTATAATAACTCATTGCCTTGCCTGCTTGGGAAGCATGATAATGCTCCTTAGTTGTAAGAAATCATTTTAACAACACTGACTGGTGGCAGTTCATTGATGAGGCCTCTGTGAAACCTGCTATAAATAGCACATGATGCATGTAGGAAAGGGTTCTTCCGTGTGGCTTTTATTTATTTGTAATTTATACGCTGCCTACTTTCACAAAGAGATTTGAGCTGGCTAACAATAAAAGACACATATACAATAAGGTTGTTATGTATGTAGAAATTGAAGATCAAAAATCATATGGAGAGGAGAAGGGGAGAGAGTTATGTTTGCCATTAGTTCTTGTTCCTCCTCATCAAGGCATTAGAATGTTATGCTGTAACCAACCCTCTCTTAGGCTCACAAGGGCATGCTTAGCAGGGGATATGCAATTCATCCCTCATTGATATCAAATTATTGAAACCATCGTGAGCACAAGGCAGGAAACTCAGTTTTGGAAGAATAAGAAGCCCTGAAAGCTCTTGTTCAGGGCTGGAGGTGTGGGATGAAAGCCCCAGGGCAGGCAAAACTACAGACTGGTTAAATTTCTCTAATCACTTAGAGTCCTCATTACCTATTGCCCAATTTTCTATTGTGCTTGCTTGGAATTATACAGGAACTATTGATTTGTTCTAAACATGCTTGTGCAAATCAGTTTCGTAGCGAGGAAGAAAAAGTGGACAGCATCTAACAATGGGTTTTGTGCCTGACCATAATAATTTTAGTAACTGAGCATTAGTCACAGAGCTGACAGTAAATGACATCAAATTAAACCAGTATGGGTTACCTGCTTTTAATTTAGCCCAGATTGTCTGGACATCAGCACAGATAGCATTTGGGACACAAGCATTCTTTCTCAGTGACACTGTGATTTCCATTGTGTTTGGTAAGAACTTTAGTTCTCCATACACTCTGTACAAGTAGAGCTATCCACCAGTTGTTTTTCCAGATGCTGATGTGCAGACCCCTGTGCCCTCATTGGAGGCAGGGAGTCTTTCTGGGGGAAACAACTGATTGAGGTAAAGTATGAGGAACACTGCCCATGGAACAGATGACATCACAGATCCTTGCTGGCATTCTGTCAAAGCTCAAGTCAGAAATTAAAATCTGTATTCAAGGCTTGCTTACCAACTGATGGGCTTGAGGAATGAGTGGATAATGAAGACTTTGGCCCAATCTACTGATGAATCCACTGGTAGTTTTGTCCTTTTAAAGGGACATAAAATTTATGGCATCATTGGCATGGGGTGGGAACTAGGAAGAGGGGTAATATGAATAAATGGGTCCTTTGGGTCACATTTTGAAGAATATATCTTTGCAAAAGTATTTTTAAATTTAATTTCAAATTGAAAGAGTAAAAATTATTTTTACAAGCAATATATTTTAATAATATACTCTTCCCTCCACAAAACCCCTCTGAGACAATTTCTTTCCACTTGCTTCTGTCTCTCCTACCCCTCAAAAGTAACCCATAAAGTAAAAAAGCAAAGGCCAAAACAAACAAACAATAAAACAAAAAAGTGTGTACACACACACACATAACTATGGAGTGCATTTTCTGTTGTCCAATTTTTGCTGTGCTTAGGACCTTCCCTGGAGTGTGGTTGAGATATAAAGTGATACTCATTGATGGATGAAACCGATTTTTCCTTTCCCAGTAGGTACCAATTGTTAGTAGCAATAGGTTAGGGAGGGACTTCATGTTCGCTTCACCTTCTCCATGCTGGCATTTTGTCTGCTTCGAAATTGTATAGGTCTTATGCGTGCTGTCATAGCTTCTGTGAGTCTGTATGTAGATCAGCTCTGTTATGTCTGGAAGATTCTGGTGTTTTGGAGTTATCCACCACCTCTTCTTCATGTAATCCTTTCACCACATTAGCATAGATTCCTAACCCTTGCTGGGAAGAGTTTGATAATGAAATCCCATTTACAGTCAAAGGCTCCAAAATTTCTCATTCTCTGCATATTGTCCAGTTGTAAGTCTCGGTGCTAATTACCGTCTACTGCAAGAAGTTTCTCTGATGATGGTTGAATAGTGTGAAGATACCTCTTACTGTTGTTATTGAACATAAATAAATAGTACTGATACCCTAATAGAAACTTCACCCCTGCTGACTAGTGTTCATGGTGCTGGAAGATATGTTGCTTGCTACCAGAGGAGAAAAGTAATCATCATACCACACAGATACAAACCCTGAAGGCTATCTGCCAGAAAGATACACTGATGCAATCGTGGCACATAATGTTGTGATTGAATTTAAGGCCCCTTCCATGAGATGGAACCCATATCTGCCACTGCTAATGTAAACAAGAATCTACGATTAGACAGTTCATGTACTTAAGGGAAAGTCTACTACTGCTTTTCTGCTAAAGGAACATAGCAATAAAATAACTCCTAATGGCATATTGATCTGCTCATGGAACAGATGACATCACAGATCCTTGCTGGCACCTGAGCCTCCTCAGTGAGGACTATGTCTTGTCCCTTATCTTATTCCATATACCAGCTGGCTTGAGGTGGGCAGCATTGTTTCACTTCCTGTTTCCCACCACAATGTTACAACTTTGCCCCAGACCCTAGGAAGCCAGATGGCCACGGACTGAAGACTTTGAAATTATGAACCAAAGCAAATCTTTCTTGTCTTAGTTTTTTGTTACAGTGACAGAAAATTTGTGAAATACATTCTGTCATCTCCAATGAGGGAAAGCTATCTGCCAATATAGAGTCCCCATCAGAGCTCAAGGGCTTGCCATTTCTACCCATGCTCATAGGACCTCTCATATCTTGCCATCCAAACCTTTGCAACACTGAGAAAGACCATAACAACATTTTATATATTGTAAAAGTAGATATAAAGTAAAAGCTAGCCTTACAGATTCCATTACCTAGAGAAACCAATCCTTCATGTGTGTCTGAAGTCTATCCTGCAGGCATCCTGACTTCTGCTGGATAACATTGATCACCTCTTCCTAATTAAAACCAGTGAAGAAGAAATAACTGAAATGTGGCAAGTGGAATGTCAATTTGATTATGTTAAAGCATGTGGTGGTTTGAAAGAGACTTGCCCCCCCCATAGATTCATGTATTTGAATACTTTGTACCCAGTTGCTGGTGTTATATGAGGAGGTTTAGAATCCTGGGACTTAGAGGCTTGCAGGACAATGTAATCACTTGGAGTTGGGCATTGAAAGTAAGTTATAAATGTATTCTATATTGAAGTAGGATCATTGTCTTGCCAGTTAAAATTATATTCTTTCATCTGGAGAGATCAGTCAGTACAAAGAACATATACTACTCTTGCAGAGCACCTGAGTTTGGTTCCTAGTACCCATGTGGGACATATTACATTTGTTCATAGCTCTATCTCCAAAGGATCTGACACCCTCATCTTGACTCTATAGGTATAAACAATCACAAGTGCATGGATGTATACCATGGGCACCTACATATGTACACAATTTAAAAATAAATCTTTAGGCAATTAAATTCTTGGTATCAGAAAAACTAGACACATGAAATATCAACATGGGTTCTTAAATATGACCTAAATAAAAATGACACCAGCATACAGGCTAATCTTTGAAAGGATGAAGTTCCCAAGGCCTTAGCCCTAGACAAAGAAATACAGATGACTAAAGAATGCTACTACAATTAGGAGAGATAATCTTCCCCAGGAGAGAGCATAGCAATTGGTTTTACAATACCAAATGGTCAACCTTAAGAACATATCTATGTATATATATATATATATGTATATATATATATATGTTTACATATATATAAATATTAAACAGACTGAGAATTTGTATTTATATATTTAGGAATACATATGTATATACACACAAATATATATGGGAATTATTAAACAATTAAAGAAAATAGACCATGAATTTGAAAGAAAACAAGAAGGCAAACATGAGTTTGGAGGGAAGGAAGGAAAGGGAGAAATGCTGTATAATAATAAAATAATGAATGTTTGAGCTGAAATGTACTCAATGGTAGTAATTAAGGGCCTGGGTTAAACCCCAACACTGAAAAATGGTTGTGATAGTAGTTGTAATAATGATAATCGTATTTGGGTGCCATATGGAAGCTAAAGTTTCCAAGTGCTTGGAATAAACTGGCTTATATGTACTTCGACTTAAAAATTTCCAGTGTAACTATGGACTATTTCTTTAGTCTTTATTAAACCTCTGTCATATTGAGAGGGAGCCAGTGATAATGAGACCACTTTAGGGAAGGCTATGAGTTATGGCATCTCTAATTAGTCTGGGGTAGTCTAGGATTGGATAGTATCAGTATATTAAGCTCTGAGGATGAAATAAACACACACTGAAGAAAATGTTAACAAGAGAATCCAGCCTACTGTATTGATGCTGGCATCTCCTGTTGTTAATTGGAATTTTTTCACATTTAAATCAAAGGGGAAATGCTGAACTCCATTTCCAAGGAAAAGGCTTCTTCATGCTTGCCTCCTAACGAGGATGCTTTCAGGAGATGCTCGGCCTCTGATTGTATTCAAGAGCTGCTTTTTGAACTTGATTTCTGCTGGCCCTGCTTTATAATCCCCATCACCAGCCAAGGCATGGCAAAAAGGGTCCTTCTCAGCCTATGGTTCTTCTGATTCCAGACCAGATGTCACTCTCAGCCCTCAGCACAGTCTTCCAAAGGTTCTCTGTGTCTCAAGAAAGACAGTGTGGAAAACAATGAAAAACCCTGTGTTTTTATTCCAGAAGCAAAACATGTTTCAATTAGTTCATTTTTCATCTCCATGAAAATAAGTATGCCTGTTTATAAGTACTTTCCTCTTCATTCGCAGCCAAGAGAGAAGACATTTTACCTACATTTTCTACATTTTTGCAGAACGCCTTTCTCATAGCAATGAATCATAATATATAGTTGCTTAAATGCAGTGCTCTCACAGAGATGGTAATGGAATCAACTAGAATTGATGTAGTGGATGATGTAAAATCTTGTTAGGTCAGAAATCATTACTTGAATAAGAATCCAATTCCTGTTACAGTATCTTGTACTTAGAGGTTCATTTTGGCTACAGGAATAGCAGCTAGAAGAATCTTTCATATCTTTGTTAACCTTTGTTTGTAGTTGGTTGTTATCTATAAGGTAAGGAATAAAATTTAATCCTGAGACAAATCTTGGGTGCAGAACCAATAAGATGTACAGGACACTAGGGAGATGTCTCACTGGGTTAAGTGCCTGCTCTACAATCAGGAGGATGTGAGTGCCCAGCACCCAAATAAGAAGCCTGGGTTGATGCTTCATGCCTGTAACACCAGTGCTGAGGAGTCAAGAGCTCAAGTTTACAATTACAAATCAACAGTTCATTGTACAGAACAAGATTAAAACCAGAACAGTTACATGAGACAGGAGGCATGTTAACTCCTTGCCCTTCAACTACTTACAACCTAACCTTTATTATGTGCCACACTCAGTATTAGAAAACAAATGCATATACTCCTTTAAGTAGTCATGTACTCAGAGAATAAAACTCAGAATTACAGTATGGTCAAAAATACTCTTTACTTCCTTGATATAATATTTGATGAGGTGGAGAAGTGTGAACCTGGAGTCTAGAGGTTGATGTTTGGGGCATGTGAGAAGCTGTCAGGAGCAGCTCTCTATGAGCAGGAATTTATGAATCATAGGCATCTCCCGTCATCAGAGGCTACTGTAAGGAAGGCAGCCAAAAAAGATACTGGAATTGAAAGATAAAACTGCTCTGACTCCAATAATTATGTCTTTTAAAAGCTAACAACCCTAAAAACCCAGAGTGGCTTTTTACATTTCTCTTAACTATTTTGTCATTTGAATTTCTGTCTGCTTTAAAGTTCCTATTTAATAGACTGTAAATTTTCAAATGTGTCCAGGTCCATCTATAAGGAGAAAATACTCCCTGTGAAGTATTCTTGAGGAAAATTTTTCCTGTTAATAGCTACCATCTTGCATTAGTTACTTTTTCCATCACTGATATAAAATATCCAGAACTATTAAAAGAGGAGGAGTTTGTTTGGGCTCCATTTCAGGTATTTTGGTTCATAGTTGCTTGATTCTATGAACTTTGGGAGAGCATCACGTTTGTGGCAGATAAATGCTCTTCACCTTGTATTGGAGAAGAAGTAAAAGACAGGACAGGAGGGAGCCAGGAATAACATACTCCCAAAATCTGGTCCCCCGCGACCTATGACTTCCAATGAGGCTCCACCTTCCAAAGTTCCCAGAATCTCCCAAAGTGCCATCCTCATTTGTGTACTAAGTAGTCAGTGAGACTGTGGGAGATATTTCATATCAGACCACAATTGTCCCTAAAAAATCAATAGTTCCTATACTACTCAATCCTTTCCCATTGCCTCCACTTCTTGTTTCCTTCACAACCTATAACGTATCTTTTTTCGTGGTTTATTTCTACTTTTAAGACAGTCTTTTTTGAGATATGAAGTTGGATTAGATTTGAGCCCAATCAAATCCCAGAACTGCAAATAGGTTAAGGGAAACATTAATGAAATCCAACTTAGTTTGGTTTAGAATATTTTCCAAGGAGAAAGGTATCTCCCACTTCTGGAAATGATAGCAATTGAGATAAGACTATTCCTGTGTTCCTATGTATTTCCTTACTTGATAAAGAGGCAAATTTACTAAGCAACATTTTACTTTCCTTCCAGAAACCAGCAGAATTGTAGTTTATGTCAAACAGGAAAAAACCTAGTCTTTGATACTTGGTAAGTCAGGGGTCACTGATCAAGTCTGTCTTGTTTTCTTTGATGTCCTTCTAGGGCATCATTATCCTCCCTTAGAGAGAACACATATGGCCTTGACTATAAAACAATGAAAACCTGATTTGGAGATTGAGTCATATTCCACAATTCTAAATATTTTATGACAGTCATTGATGTGCCTGTGCTAACCACCAGTGATAAAATTCTATGTCATTTCAAAATGGAAAGAAAGGAAAGTAAAAGCTGAGGTTCAAGTCATGGACTCCATTGATAGAACCTATGAAAAAATATGTTTCTGTTCCAAAATGTCATGGGAAAATTAGAATGTAGACCTCTAGGTAGACAGACATTTCCAACTTCAGGTTCATAAATCCTAACTGCAAATCGCCTCCTCACTCTTCAGGTTGTAAAAAGATCTGAATGTAACAGGTTGGTACAACTCATAGGAACCAAGTTTTCTCAGACTCTTAGTCTTGGTCTTGTAGAAACACTGTGTACCAACCAGATATCCCCAAAATTCTCTAATGAGCCATAGACATGCTGTCAGAAGGAGGATGCTGAGATATGGATTCATGGTGCAACACCATCCAACAGTTTACATATTCTGTCAGAGACCCAGCAAGTTCCCAGACTTGCTGAGTTACTTCAGTGAGCAAGGCTTCACTTCTAGTTTATTCTGAAGTTATACTCAAGAAAGGTGGGAAGTCACAAAGCACCATTCTTATTAATATGAGAGGCATTAACATGAACATGGATTCTGTCTGTGACCACATTCCATGGATGGAAAGTGTGGGGCTGGATGCTAATGCAAAGAGAAACTATGTCTCAGGTTCTGAGATCAAGAGGTTTAGAGTATTGGTTTCTCTGTTTGACTCAATGCATCTTTTGTCTTTGTACATACTTTACCAAGGCTACATTCTACGTCACATTTCCTGTCTCTATAAAATACAGAGGAACAAATCAGTGCAATGATTTAGGGTGTTTTTTGTTATGTGCTTTTTAAATTTCTTTCTTACTCATCTGGACAATGGACAAGTTGTACTTTGCACATCTAGCTTTAAACTCAGGCTTTGACTAGCACTGTTTATACCTTTTGTAATAAACTATATGGTACTGGTTAATGGTGCTGTCTCAACCTTGCTCAGTTCAAATCAGTTCATGACACCTGTAGAATTAATTAGGGGAGGTAGCAGATCAACAGATTGCATTCCTTGATGGATTCCTGGCTAATCTTAAGGAGCTAGCTAAATTTAATTAGTCTATACACTAAAGATTACTGGGAAGTACTCCTTTTTGACAGGTGCAGATTCAATTTTAATGAGACATTAAAGACCTATAAGACATTTTAATGATGCACTAAATACACTGTAGGCACATTTTTGAAATAATTTCAAACTGCTTTTTTTCCCCTATTTGGTTACAAGGCATGTTTTTACTTTTTCTGTATGATTCAAATCTAGTGGAGTATTTATCTTTCCTTGAACAATATTAGAACAACATCCATGTGACAGTTCACAACCATCTATAATTCTAATTTCAAAGGATCTGATGCCCTCTTCTGGCCTCCAAGGGCACCAGAGAGAGAGAGAGAGAGAGAGAGAGAGAGAGAGAGAGAGAGAGAGAGAGAGAGAGAGAGAGAGACAGAGACAGAGACAGAGACAGAGACAGAGACAGAGACAGACAGACAGAGACAGACAGAGACAGAGACAGAGACAGAGAGAGAAGCAGGGAGGGAGGGAGAGAGAGAGGAGAGAGAAGGAGGGAGGGAGGGAGAGAGAGGGAAGGAGGGAGGCAGAGAGAGATAAAACAGACATAACAATTTTTGAATTTAGGTAAAAATTTTAAAGTAGAAATAAAGAACAAAACACTATCATCAATCAACTATCCAAAACCTTCATCTTTCCCTAAATTCAGAAAATGCTCCTTGTCATACCTGAAATAAAGAGGCAAGGAGTAAAAGTATTTGAGTGTTGAGCTACCAACCACCTCCCACTAGCTTAATCATCTGCTCACAGCTTCCTTGTGCCTATTCCAAGGTTGTCCCTACACAAAATAATGTATTACAGCATATACATTTAAATTTTTATCTAGCAGTCACAATTGTAAACCTTGAGAGTTAAAGTAAGACTTGTATTGGATCGAGATTTCTGCTCTCCCAATCCTTTAAGAAAGTGGAGAAAGGAATGACTTATACAAATTAAAAAAGAAATAAAAAAGTAGAAATTTCCACAGGACAGTTGGATCTGTATTACTTGAGGCATTTAATACAACCTTTGTGTTTTCATTCGTATAGCTGATGTTTACTAAACAGGAAGCCACATTTATACTCATTATGGTTGAATGGTGCAGGTTCAATAGCTCCCCTGTTTGTTACCACCAGATATTTGTAGTCTTTGAGATGTAAAGCTCACTGTAGTCTATAGGGTGGAAACATTCTCATTACAAAGAGATTCTTACTCAACAGTCTAACATCACCATGTTCAATATTGAAGTATTTGGGGTAATTATATCAGACATAACAACTGAGCATCAAGGATGTTCCTTCTGAAATTCTCCTGTGTAGTGTCCATCATCATCAATAATGAGCATCTCAGACTGTGTTAAAGAATTAATAGCATTCTCTCTCCATGAAAATGCTCTTCTCTATTCATCTTGGAAAGGTGTGGCTCCTCAAATGTGTGCCCAACCAGTGGGAGTCCAGAAGAAATCATGGAAATACCAAATTTTTTGGTGCCTGAAATTTCCATCAACACACACACACACATATACACTCACTAAATTTAGAACAGTTTCTCACTGAAGTAACTTTTTTGTCTTAAGATCATTGGTCCTTAAACAGGGAATTGGTGGCACATGCCTTCAATCCCAGTACTCAGGAGGCAGAGGCAGGCGAATCTTTGTGAGTTCGAGGCCAGCCTGGTCTACAAGAGCTAATTCTAGGACAGCCTCCAAAGCCACAGAGAAACCCTATCTCAAGAAAAAAAAGCATTGGTCCTTGATAAAAAGAAGTTATTGTAGAAGAATAAGCATACATGTTTACACACATGCACATACATATGCATGGGAGTGGGAGTTTTAGTTGTATCCCTTGATGATGGGATTACAAAGCATGTGTCAGGAAATAACTACAAGGCACAACTACAGTAATTTCAAGTATATAACACAGGGCACTGGCAGACGATTTATTAGTTACCACTTCCTGACCACTTACTATATATTAGGCATTATTCTAGGTTTCAGATTACAATTAACTCATTCTTGCCATGCTTTTGTTGATGGCATCTGTAATGTAAATATTTTACACTTTTCTTGTTTCTACACAGTCATGAAAGAGAAGACACTGGGTATCTGTTTTCTGAGTTACTTAAGACCAAAGGACTTGGGAACAATTGCATGAACATTTTGTGGTTGCACGTCCTTAAACTACAATATTTGGGATGTTCAAAATCCAAGCCTTTGGAGCATTGACATTTAAAATATTTCAGTATTTGGATTTTCATACTTGGAACACTCAACTTGTACTCAGTATTGTAAAGCCAATTCATGGTTACTATTTGTAATGTCCTAGGGGAGAACTCTGAATGATAGCTTTATATTCTTAAAGACCAGAACTCGTATTTGTAGATCCACCTGTACCATTGTCTATACATATTTCTAATTTGTCTTCATTTATAAGTAAACAGGGAGTTGACTACACATTTCCAGTAAATAATGTGTTCAAAGAGCAATTGTAGATAATAATGCAGGTGATTTTCTTTCATATTATCTGTTGAGATCACATTGGTTCCTTGGAAAATAATCCCCAAAACTAATGTCAATCACAGTTCTATGTGTACATTAAAGGTTGCAACAAGATATGAAGGATAATCACCAAAATGATAACACTGTTTACTACTGAGTTATGAGATCATTGCTGATACTTTGTTCTTTATCTTAATATTACTTACAGCAAACATGTTATCAGTAAGGAAGAACAGTGTTAATTTTCAGAGAAAGACTGTGACTTGGTATGTCTAGTATAACAATAGAAATGTGTATTTTTTCCACAACAATAGAATGTTGCCAGTTATATACTGTATTTCCCAGCATAACAGACTCAGTGCTTGCTTACTTGCTTGTAGTTAGTATTCATGCAGCACTACCAGCTAAATGTAACACATTTGTTCACCAATAATTGTATTGCTTCAAACATAGAAACAGCATTGGGTTCAAACACTTGTTCTCAGTACAAGTAAGAGGATGATTCATTAGCACATCTTAATGATGTTTCTATCTGTTTGGCTTCACCTGAGCCTTATAAACAAACAAAAACCACACTCTATGAGAGTAACTGTTCATCAAAAGAAATGCCTTCAATGAGAGGCTTCTTGCTTAGCTATAACTCTGAACATAATCACATATAAACTCCATTACTTTTAGACACAGTACAGAAATATTCAAGTTGCTGTTGTAATCAAGAATAAGGACCACACAAGCCAGAGTGGAAAACAATTTATTACCTGGGGACATGGTACATTTATCAAGATGCTTTGCTACTATTAAATATCCTGGCCTTAAGATCCTGTCAGGTGTGTGTGTGTGTGTGTGTGAGAGAGAGAGAGAGAGAGAGAGAGAGAGAGAGAGAGAGAGAGAGACAGAGAGAGACAGAGAGAGACAGAGACAGAGACAGAAACAGAGACAGAGACAGAGAGAGAGGGAATAGATTTTATAATCATGTGTCTTTGGAAACCAGCATTATGCATGTACTGAATGTATTTCTTACTGGTATTCAGTCTTTTTAATGCTTAATTTTCATACCAGAGAATAGGAGCTATTCAAGGGGGAGTTTATTGGCTTGTGGCATTAGTTTTCTGCGATTATTGTCTAGATTCTAATCTTTGAAATTAATGCTCTAGGGACTGATGGCATCTTAGCAGATAATATGAAAATACAATCGCCTACCTTCTTATCTACTATTGCTCTTTGAACACTTTTATCTATTGGCAATATGCAGTCACTTCCTGGTTAATTATAAATGAAGACAAATTTATAGACAATGGTTTGGACTCTATCATTTTATCTAAATCTGTGGAATCTGCTCAGAGAGCATTTCAGACAGCAAGACTGGGCGTTTTTGGCATCTCTACTTCCCAAGTCAGCAACCAAAATAATGTAGTATTCCATATAATTGTGTAATTTGCTGCCCATTCCCCATAATATAGTCAAGAGAAGCAATTTCAGCAAAAAGTCTTATTGATGTCATTGGATACCTGTGTTGTGCCTCACTGAAAAGGGAACAGTGTACCCTAGACAGCTAAGTCCTCCCCAAACAGTGATGACAGTATAACATCTGCAGCAAGGGATGCATGTATGGTGTGAGTGTTTCTCTTATAACGGCAAATTTCATGCTTCTTTACGTAGTGCCATCTTTCATTACGAAGTTTTATTCAATTTTGAGGTACAAAAATGACTATGTAATTATGTGGCCTACCTTTATTTCCAGAATGTTGTACTTTTCCATAATGTTCTTCTTATATTGTTGACATCATTAGTAAGTGGGACAAATGTACCAGCTTTTACAATTTCCTCCCTAAAAAATAAAAAAGTGAATATCTTCAACTACTTCTGCAGCTAATAGTGAGACAAGTTGAAATGTGAGCTCTTGGTAATATTCAGATTGGGATCTGATAATGTAGTCATGTCATTGACAAATGGAATTCATTATGCTTCAGCGTGATGTTGTAGCAAACAAGTGTATTGGGCAAGTTAAATATCTACACTGCAGCCTAAAGATTTAATCTGAAATGCATAACACTGACTTATCCATCTATAAAAATTATAAGCAAGTTCACAAGGCCTACTGAGGCCATACAACTTCAAGAACAAAAGCAATCAAGAGGAGATGGCCCTGAATTTCTGTCGTGTACAAAGATTTAAAATATCTTTGAGCTTAGGTTCCTAATGAAAAAGCTTTGTAATGTTGCCATGATCACATTTTTACATCAGAGTTCAAAAATTGTTAGATGAAAATATTTTGAAAATGAGAAAAAATTCTCAAAATAATGTGTAAAGGATTCATTGTACTTAGTGAAAAGGTATGTTGCAAATCTTCAATTCAGACCAAGATGGCCAAAAGTAAAGAAAGCAACATTTAACCCACAACTAAAATTTTATTATACAGCACCAGATACTTGGTATAGACAGTTATAACTAGTATAGGACAAGGAACTTAGTGTAGACAGTTATGGCTGAGTCTGGCTTCTATTCCCCACAACCAACATCTTCATGTGTATCATCTAAGTGTCTGGTAACCAACATGGTTGTGTTTTTTGTTGCTGTTGTTGTTGTTTTTCTTTCTGGAGCTATTATTAGCCATGTGAAACAATCCTATTATGGCACATGGTACTGATACTGATCAAATAGAGGTCTAGGCCAATAGTCATTTGAAAGGACCCTACAAGCTACTATGACTGAGAAGCACTTGGACAACTATCGTGATTTTCAATGAGAATAAGACACTTTATGAAGAGATATGCATATTTTATTTGTTCTGTTAGGTGCCTTCAACATCTAATATTATCAGTAGTTTGATTAGTGTTTGGCTTTCTGGTTGTGTAGCAAACTCTGCTCATATAATGTCCTTTATGAGTTTATCTGGAAGAGTGAGATACTCATGTGCTTACACACACACAAGACTAAGAGTGCTCAGGTAACTTATATCAAGTGATACACATGTGCTTTATATAGAGCTTCTTATAATAGTTACTATAGTATACATGCTGTATATATACTTATTAAAATGTATTCCTTCAGAATTATGTCCAAAATAATCAGTGTATATATTCAGTATACATAGTTATTAGGGTAGTTTATAGCACTTTGTTGTATGCTTTATAAAGAAATGATAAATGGAATTTTGACACACCCAGTGTATAGAGATAAGAATGAAAATATTACCCTGAAGAGATCATTACATATTTTACATATTTATCCACTGAATTTGCTATTCCCTATGAATATGTACAATACTTATTTATGTCTTCATTAAAATATAAGACAAAATAATTTTAGAGAGATTACAAATAAACATTCAAAAACAGTAAAGTAATAAAAATCAAAACAGTCATGATGTTCTGTTTCCCATTAGTGATGGATGAGTTCATAAAATAACACATATAGATAGAAATGATAAAATGTGGCTGAAACATAATATACAGTTATATAGAGACACTCATATAGGGGGTTAGAGAGATGGCTCAGTGGTTAATAGCATTTGCTATTCTTCCAGAGGATGTAGGTTCAATTCCTAGATCTACATGGTGTTCACAACCATCTGTAATTTCAGTTCCATGGGATTCAATGCTCTCTCCTGACCTCAGAGTGTACCAAGCATGAATGAAGTACAGACATACATGGAGGCATAATACTCACACATATAAAATAATTTTTTTAATTACAGAAGCATGCCTGAATACGCAGTAGATACATGACATGTGTATATAGAACCTGAATTAGAACTTCAGTCCCACCCTCTCCTGGAGAGACAGTTATTAGACGTCTAATCCAGGTCTAGAATCCCTTAAGAAATAATCACCTTCAATGGCATATGACAGAACACTGCCTCCTTGTCATTTACACTTTTGAGTACCCAACTTTATATTACAGAGATATATGAAGTGTCATGAGAATGCAGTTCAGACACACCCCCAAATTATCTACCTCCCAAATATCCAAGATATCATTGTTGGAAGGTAGGTATTCAAATCAGTGAATAGTTTTTAAAAAGATTTTCCTGCAATGTATAATGAGCTAGAGCCAGATTGGTCAAGTACTCATACACTGGACCAAAGCTAAGCTGTACGGCTCCAACAAACTGACAAAAAAGACAGAAATGCAGACCAAGGGAACAAAGCAGAGGACCTAATTATGAATTCACATAATTACATCCATCTGATATTTGATAAAGATGTAAAACATATACACTAGTAAAAGACAGCATCTTCAATAAATGGTCTGTGTGTAGAAGAATGAAATCAGAGCTGCATCCATCTCATGCATAAATTTTAACTCCCAGTGGATCAAAGTCCTCACTGTGAAACCTAAAGTGCTGTGTGATTAGGAGAAAACATGTCCTACAGAATGCAGGCATAGGAAAGGTCTCTGGATAGGCCTCTAAAGGCTGGCAGATGGAACCTCCTAAAACTGACAAGCAAGCTTCTGTGTAGAGGAATCCCACAAAGTGAGAGGGAATCTTTGCCAGCTACTTCTAACAAAGGATTAATATCCAGAATATACAGAGAACAAAGAATCAAGAAAACAAACAACCCAACTTAAAAATTGGGCTGTGGATCTGAACAAAGACTTCTCCAAAGTGACTGTAAAAATGGTTAAGAAATATCTCAAAAAGTGCTCAGCAAACTTAGAAATTAGGGAGACGCAAATCAAAACAACTTAGAGATTTTCTTTATCACAGTCTGAAAAATGATGGTCAATGAAACAACTTATAATAAATACTGGCAAGGATATGAGTGAAGGGACTCTTTGCTTCGCTGTTGGTATATATGTGATCTGCTATAACCACTCTAGAATTCAACTCCTCAGCATATACATATTTTCTTTCAAAGAACTTCATATCCTACTGAAGAGACAATTGCCCAGCAATGTTCACTACTATCTGTCCTTAGTAGCTTGTTTTCTACTCTTACACTGTATACAACACATCCCTGATCAATATGTTGTTCAGTTTGAGGTACTGTGTCTTCCCTATTCTCTACAACTGTATATGTTTAAGAGTCAGGCTAGTTGATGTGGATAATTTTAATTGCTATATGCTCTCCTAATATATGCCTCTTTTCATTCTGTGTTTATGGCCATTCCTTTGTTCAGTAATGTTTGGCTTTGGCTAGCTTAAATCCCTAGCATTGATTTGTGTCCAGACTTTGGATTTATTCACACAATGACATGTTCCATTCCTGTCTGAGCTAACTAATGTGGCATATAACTATTTCCCCAGTACATGCTCACAAAGATGGCTTAGGTGGCAGACCTTGTGCATACATTTATTTGCTATGAGATATCAAATTGAGTTAGAAATAGGAAGTACATACTTTGATCTTCAATGGAGCAAAGGGGTTGAATTATCTCTTATGCAGATGAAATATGCATAAATTTGGAGGGTCAAAAAGGTCACAAAAGCTTGCTAAAACATTCAACCACTCACCTGCTTCTCAGAGTCAAGTTTTAAAAGTCATTTTAGCAAAAGAAAAGAAAGGCATTTCCATCTGTACTGTTTTTAGTCCCTGTATTAACACAGTGCTAATTGTACTACACAGGGAAAATGAAGATTTCTCTCTCACCCTTCCGTGCTTCTATAACCAGTAACCAGCTTCTCAACTCTGTGAAATCCACTCGGGTGAAATAATTATTGGTATTCATGTGGCAATAAAAAAAGCTATTTCCTGATTGATAGCTTGTTCTTCTTGGGGAGCAATTATTATATTTAAATTGTTTTTCTAATTTTCTATCTGGTTGTCATTCAACGAAGCTCTACAGTTTTCCAAAGTTTGTAAATCTTTCTTTTATATTTGGATGCCTGTATGGTACAGACTGTCCTCTTAAATGTTCTGACCCAGTCTGACTTCTCTCCAGACTATATTGTTATGAACTCTATTGACTATGACCTGAATTTTTCACTGTGTATTTTATGATCTTATTGTTGTCTTTGGTGTTCTTTACCATCCGTATAATGACAATTTCCTTTTACTTATCCACTTGAGAGCTATCCATAGCTTCCTAAATCTGAAATTAAGTAACAATTGCAGTAATTTTAAGTTACTTGTCCATTGTTACTACTTGAATCATTTACATTTGCTGTGTCAGAACCCAGACTGGAGTTAAATGAGACTGATACTTTTCAAAGTACAGACTGAGGGAATTGGTACAAGGGTTTGTGATAATGTGTATTACTACAGTGTGGTCAGTCTCCATTGTACTCTAGGAAATGGTGATGTTTCTTGTTGCTGGTCCATACTGGGATGAGCTATGTTAGACCCTCATATACTTCTTGTTTTTGGGTCTCACCCCTGTACAGTAGCCCTACTTTTTCTGCCAGTACTAGTCCACTTTAATAGTTCTTAAGCTCACAAACTTTGCAATATGACTTGGATATTTTGAGTTTTATTCATTTTTATTTTAAATATTATGCTTTTATTTCTACAAGTTCTGAAGATTTGCATATTCTTGTTTAGTTTAATAGGCCAATTTTAATGCATTAAACTGTGTAGTCTGACCTACTTTTGAACTTACTACATAGCCCAAGCTAACCTTAAAGTGTCAGTGTTACTGCCTCAGTTTCTCAAATGTTACAATTGTAGATGTCTACTCTCCTGCTTAGCATGTGTTATAATTCCATACGTCCTTGATTTCGACTGAGAAACAATTTTATATTCTGCTACAGTTCATTATAATGCCATCAGTCTCTGAAAATCAGATCCTTTGTCTATCATTTACGAGAACATTTGAAGTGTTTGTTTCTTTATGTACTTGGCAAGTTTCTTTTGTATGTAGCAAGCTGGTGTTTATTGAAACCCATCTGCTGGAAATCTTTATAGTCAATTATAGTAGTTAATATTAATCATTGACTTGACAAGATGGACCACTACCTAGGAGATAAAACCTTGAGGCATGTCTTTGAGGGACTGTCTAGATTGGGTTCATTGAACTGGAATGGGGCAGCATCATTCCGTTAGTTGGGGTCCTAAAATGCTTAAAAAGGAGAAAAGAAGCTGACAACCAGCAAGTACTTTCTGTTTCTTTCCTGCAGATGCACTCTGTCCTGGTACCACAAGCTCATACTCCCATAACTCCCCCAAAATGATGGACTTTACCTTCAAATTATGGGTCAAACTAAATTTCAAACTATGAGTCAAAATAAACCCTCCTTTCTTTATGATGCTTCTTGTTTATATGTGGTCACAATGATGGGTAAAAATATTTGAAATACCTATGCTTATAGAGTCACTCTCTATAGAATTAGCCTGCTAATTACTTTTGTGAGGTGTCCTAATACTTCCATTTTTTTTTCCCGAGTTTCCCTGCCGTGTGGATTCTTTTAGAAATCAACTTACCTTTCAGGAAATGAACTTTGTATAAAGTACTCTCAGGATAAACTTCTGGTTTGTTTTGTTTGTTTTCTGTTTTCAAGTAAAACCAATTTTTCTATGGACTGTTTGTTCTTCTTTCACTATGAGTATATGCCTGTCATTCATCTTTATGAGGTTCTGGCCTTTGTTGATACTGGCTTTTTGCAGTGGTGCCTGAGCTGATCTTGCATTGAACTTGGGGGAAGGGTTTTATCCCCTATTTTGTGTCGATGACCCATTCCTCTGAGGATTAGGGGATATTGATTAGGATATTCTCTGTCTTTTAAGATCATTCAGATGACTCCTGAAGATTCCAAACCTCTTTTTGCATGTTTTCATTAACAGTCTTGCCATACTCCTGAGATTTTATATTTTTTGTCTGGGATGTAGTTACTCTCTGCACATCTATGCCATCAAATATCTATAACCAACACTCCCATCTATTATTTTTCTATTTTCTTTCTTATAGTCAGAACTTGGAAACTCTTTCCATACTATGAGTGGTTAACCAATTTATTTGTCAGCCCAGAAACTACAAATTAGTTGTGTGATTTCAAGTGACCCGTGTTACTCCTCCACCACAATTTTCTTAGATGGAAAAAAGGCATTGATTTAGACAGCTCCCAAATTATGACATATGTAACCTTCTGTGACCTGAGAGCTATAAAGGTGGTGCAGTACCAGTGGACATGTGTGAACATGTGAAATACATGTTCTTATGAAAGTCAACCATTCAGTTTTCTTTCTACTCATAAGATAGTAACATTATTACAGAACTAATTTTTCCCAGTCTATTTTGGAGTGGATGTTTTTAGGGTTTATTGTATTATAACTTGTTTTACATGGGTCCTAAAAATGCTCAAGATATATTTCTTTCTACAATTAAGTTTTTCAGTGTCATCTCATTTCAGCCAATTATTACATGGACAGTAGCCAAAAAAATATTATCATCTTCTCTTTCTGAGATGACATTCCCGTGTTATATATAACAAGCATTCGTAACACATTGTCCCCTCAGTTGATGGCATTGGGCAAATGCCTATTTCTTTCGAGTATTTAATTGGCATTTAAGGAGCATACAGGGACACAAAGGGCTTTGTGACTTTCTCTAGCTCCTCTTTTTAGTTGATATATTAGAGTAACATTCATCGTGTCTGTGTGTATCCATCAGAAAAAATCTCTCCTCATCATTTCAATAATGACGTTTTCATGACAAATGCCAGTAGACAATAAAGATAACAAAGGCAAATTTTCCTTCTTTAAAGAGCTTCCAGTTTAACTGAGAGCACAAATTTTGGGAAAAGGTATTTTAAACTAGGAGATAGAGAAATGGTTCAGTGACTACCAATGCATAATGCTCTTACAGAGTACCTCAGTTCAGTTCTCAACACTGTGCCTGACAACTGCTCATAACTCTAGCTCCAGGGGGATAGAGGATCTCACTGACTTCCATACACAAACCCACTCATAGGCACAGTAAAAAATGACCACTGGGAGGTGGTAGTGCATGCCTTTCATTTCATCACTTGGGGGGCAAAGGCAGGCAGATCTCTGTGAGTTCGAGGCCAGCCTGGTCTACAGAGTTCCAGGACAGGCTCCAAAGCTACACAGAGAGACCCTGTCTTGAAAAACCAAACAAGCACTAATATAATATTATATATTAGGAATATCAAGTCCTAATTTTTAGCATGGGCAAGAAAACATAATGCCATTGGCCAAATTATAACAAATATCTATAAGGTCAGGTTTATGTCTGGGATCCACCATTTTACTAGATGTAACTTGACATTCAAAATTGGAATAGTGCATATTTCAGTCATATATTTATAAGAAGCATCATCTAATTTTACACTTGGTGATACTCAGGCTGGGAACTGTATCGAACCTTTCTTTGTTCAGCAAAGAGAATAGGCCAGTTTTGGGCTATTTTTATGTGACCTAGACATCATCTCCTCCCTCCACAGTCACAGGCTTCTTCATTTGAGGAAAGAAGGCCTGGATCACATCCATGATTCCACCATCTGTCTCTCAGCTGATTGGCATTACCTTGTGCTTCTCTCTGGGCAGAGCTAACTGGCTTTGTTCTTGGCTTTTTATAACTGCTGCAGTGCAGGCGGCTTCGTTGCATAGGCTGTATGTTTGGCAAGATACTTCATGCCATCCTCTCTTGTTTTTATTGCTACAGTATGACTGTTAGCAGGCAACACAAGTCCCTTTAGCAAGTTCTTAGTCATTTAGATTAAAAAATAATAATAAACTCAGAAACTCCAGGATAATCCTGTTGGGGTTTGAGAGAAAAATGGTAGGGCATGCAAACTGTCAATATCAGCAGCTGCCTGGAGGAGAGAGAGATGGACAACAGGAAGAGAAAGGTCATGCTTTCTGTGAGCAGTTGCTTGGGGAACGGTATCTTCACACATGGGGTTGGTGGGGGGAGAAAGAAAGGACATAGAAAGAAGAAAAAGGAAGAGTTTGGCTTTCTGAGTTAGAATTCAGAAAGAAAGCTTAGTGAAATAGATCTGTGAGCATACATACTACCACACTGACAGAGAGGGTTATGGGGTATGTAAATACATTAACATTTAAAAGACATAGTTATTTCTCTTATGCATATGGGAATATTGGGTTGCCTTTGAGAATGACAGTCTTTCTTGGGGAGCTGGAAACACGACAGCCACTAAAGATACCAGGAGCCAATATCAGGTTCCAGTCTTGAGAATTCAAGGAATGAAGTGCACACACCACAGGAGAGTACATTTTAGAAGAAGTTTGCTACAGATTCTTAGGTGAGAATTTAAGAGGGGAAGAGAGAGCAGAACCCTTGTATAATATGAGAGATCCCAGGAAACTGGTACCCACAAGCTGCTAATCTGGGGCTCTATAAAAGGACATATGGCAGAAACTAGGAAGGATATGGTGAGAGGCATGAGCTGTCAGTAAGTCCAGTTACTCTTACTTGGTGTCCAGCAGTATCTTCTCGGTCCCATGAGCACATACAGCCTTTAGGGACTCATTGAGGAGCTAACAAAGAAATAGGAACCAGAGCTCCCTTCTAGCATGTCAGGCTTCCAGTATGTTCTGAATACTGTTCTGTGGTCCTGGACCTATATGACCAGTTTCTCTCTTCTGTTCTCATCTTTATCTCATGGCTATAAGGTGAATCAGCTTTCCTGGGGGTAGTCTTCTGGTCAGGTGACTGACAACCTCACTTGGACTAATGCTTAAGGGAGGAGACAATAGAATCTTTGTGATCTTCCTTAGAAGCTTCTGGACAGTTGAAAATTTCATGTTCCACCAATCAGAAATCATAATATAATTAATAGATTAAAACGAATTTAAAAACCAAAAGGTAAGGGCTGGGGGATGTATCAGTTGGTAGCATGTTTATTTACCTTGCAAGCATGAGGATTTGAGTTTGAACCACTATGGCCATGTAAAGCACAAAAGTTGACAATGTGGCACATACTTGTACTATCAGAGTGCCGAGGAGGTAGACACGGGCAGATCCCTGAGGCTTGGTAAGTTTCAGGTGAGTGAGAGACCATATCTCAGAGAAAAAGGTGGACAGGAAACACGTGTAAGCTTGTCCTCTGGCCTCCACACAGCTGTGTGCATACCTGCCCACATGTGTGCACAGCTACCTATGCACATACTAAATAAAGATTTTAAGCGTTTTAAAATTTAAAAAGAAATAAGTTGGTTATTTTAAGCCATGATGTCTTTATCACTGCCATGAGAAATTCCTTTAAAGGGCTTCAACAAAGCACCAAAAACCTCCACCTCCCTCTCATATGGTATTTTACAATATAAGGAGCAATTGTAATGTGTCCCCTCTCTTCACATGGTATTTCAGTTGTGGTTGCTCCTCTTCTTTAAAATTAGTATTCTGTGGGCAGTGGACAGAGTTCTGTCTTTAGAGTACTTGATGTAACAAGCAAGAGGACCAGAATTCAAATCCCCAGAACCCAAGGAAATTCAGAGAAGGTGAAGCAAGCCATCTATAATCCCAAACTTGGGAAGTGTAGGAGATAGGATCTACTGAGCTAACTAGCTGGCTAGAGAGACTACCTCCATGGGCAAGCTCTGGGTTTGATTAAGAGGGCCTGCCTCAAAAGAGTATAGAAGTTTGACACAATGTGACTGATGAGCGTATGAACTCACAGAGACCATGGCAGCATACACAGAACCTGCCCAGGTTAAATCCTGACAGTATCCCAACACTGAGATGGAGAAGAATCCCCCAACTCCCATTCCTAACCAAGAAACTATCTGCCACCGACAACTGCTTGCAAAGGGAAAAATCAGTTTTCTCTAATGGAGTTTCACTCGGTAGGTACATAAACCACATTTAAGGGCAGACTGCATACCCAACAGTAGGTGTCTCATATTGCTTTCTTTGGGCTTTTTATTTAATGGTCTTCCACTTGTTTATTTACAGTTTGTTTGTGTGTGTGTGTGTGTATGTGTGCACGTGTGCGTGTGTGTGCCCGCATGTGCGCACACGCACGCACAGGCACATGCACACATACACACGCACATGTATACATATACACGCATACATATAAAAATAAGTATTAATTTTCAGATGTCTGGAGCCATATTCATCACTTACCATAATAATTTACTTTTTCTATAATATAATCATTTTCTTTTTAATTGCTGTTTTAGTCTACGAAGACATGGTCAAAGTATGAAATTCATGGGAATTGTTAGATGCTAGTCTTGGTTAGCTTCTTTCGGAACTATGAACCAGCTGGGATTCATAATGACAATGCATATACACTACTCCCCATCTGCACAGGTGTGGGGTTAAAACCCTGGCTAAGAAGTCTGAGGGGCCATGTAATTGTTGTAAATTAGAACCCCTAAAAATCACCAACACTTGTCCAAACTGGTATTCTGATGACTTTTATAGGATTTTAATATTAGAAGATTATCTACAAGTTTGATATCTGAACCAGTGAATTCCCAATCTTTAGAGGATTGTTTTATGAATTGAATATCCAATCAGAACCACCTAAATAAATTAAAAATTAATGGAATACTTTCAAAGACACATAGCAAAACAAAACTTTTAAAGAAAGTTTTCTGTTAAGACAGGACAATATTTATTTTGTATAGGTAAACAACACAGTATTACATGTGCACTAATAAATGTTTGTCTCATAGCTTTCTAATCCTTCATAAACTTCACACTACCTTGGTTTCATTTCATGTCTTCTAGTTGAAACATTTATAATATGACTTCACTAATTAATATTGTGTCAAATGTTGTGAAATGGACAGTGTCTATGTTGCGATGACTATCTCTGAATGTGTTTTAAATACTCAAGTAGATGCATAGTACATGAACAAATAGATGTTTCCCAAGGGGTGCATTTTAACTGTATAATTCCTAGAGTATGTATAGAAAACCTCTTTTATTTATATTAATAGAACAGTCTTCCCACCCATTGTACTACCGTTAAAGCTAAGGGATGTGTCTACTGTTCTTTCTTATGCTATCTAAAGCCAGAAAAGTATATGCCATGTTGTAACTGCTCACTAATTGTTGGTAGTCTATAAATGTCCTAATGTTACATGATGTTAACTAGGTAGAAAGAAGGAAGAGAGAAAAGTAAGGGAGACAGAGAGGGAGGGAGACAGAGAGGGAGGAAGACAGGGAGGAAAGGAGGAAGGGAAGGAGGGAGGGAGGGAAGGGGGAAGGGAGGGAGGGAGGGAGACAAAGAGGGAGGGAGACAGGGAGAGAGGGAGGGAAGGAGCAGGCCATATGATTAGATGGGTAAAAAGTTAGGAAGTGATCTTTGGGAGTGATTCATGACTTACATGCATTTCAAAAAGTCTGACAGTAGAAGTTAGCACAATAGTCCACATGGAAACAGTACTGGGAAAAGTCATCGATGCAGATGAGACATGAATGGCAGGATAGTGCTTCTGAACGGCTGACATAATATTGTGCTATGCATTTTTAACACACTTTGTCACTACTTCTTTTTCATTCTTGGGCCTCAGGAACCAGAAGTAGAAGCTGATTTATGAGTTGAGAGTTAGTGCAGAGTGTCACATTTCTGTAATGAGATTATATATTAAATCTAATGAAGGGAAAATATGCTTACCCAGACCAAATGACAGCACTATGATTAAACGACTCAAGATCCCTCAATGGATTAGTTTAGACGACACAGTAGGTAGAATGACCTCCTCTTTGCTTAGGTATGTGATCAGCTCTCTGAAATGAAGATTTATGTCTGTTGTTGCTCTGATGACACAACAATCTGATCATGACAAACTTGAACAAGATAGAACTAGAGGAGCAGGTGATATTATGCGAGTGTGCTGGAGTTTCAGCTCCATCTCTGTTCCCATCTGTGCTGGCTGCTGACTGCCTGGCAGCAACTCAGCTTTTCTGTCCCTTCTTTAACTTGAATCTTCAAGATCCCGCTGCCAGCACATGTGCGTACTTGCCCTTGTGACCACAGAAGCAGGGTCCTGTGCCTCATCTTGAGAGTGATAGGAGCATAGCTGGGTTTTGCCTCCATAGCAAGTGTATATTGAATAGGAATGACTTCTAAATGGTACCACTGGACAGCTGAGAGTACACTGAATCAATGCTGAGAGCCTTGATGAACCAGAGCTGTAAGGCACTCCCTGGGACCCTTCAACAGCACCTCCCATTCTTAAGGGAAGGGAATCAACAGAGCCATTAGCATTAATCAAGAAGAAAAGAACTAGCAGGCTTCAAGAAATCTACTTTCAGGATATGGATAAATTCCCAAACTTTACCTTACCTTCATTTGCCTGGTTTTGCCAGCAGTTTCCACTGGGGTGGAGGGGGGAGTCATGCATTAGACTCAGTCTCTTTTTCCCCCCAATTAAACTACAAATATCCAGGTGCAATATCAGATATATGTTCTCCAAATATTATTTTTAGCTCTGATCCTTGTTGGCAGAAATTGATAGGAAGTGATTAAGGAGCATGGGGTTAATGCAGCAAGGGTGGAAGGATGGATGGATTTATGACAAAAGATTCTGTCTGTTAGGGTTTGCCTAGAGCTGGCCCAGATAAAGGCAGGGAAGCTGTGGATATAGGTGGGACTTTTTTTGTTTGTTTGTGTTTTGGTTTTTCTTTTTTGTAGCTCTTTCTACTGGCTCCTGTTCACTACTTTAATATTCATGCATTAGTGGCTTGTGATCTGTAACAAGGACCACAGTATTTAGAGTTGCCCCATGCAGATTCTTGTAAGAGCAACTCCATTAAAGATCATTTCCTCCTGGTGCAGTCTGTGCGCTGATGGTGTTTATCACCCAGCATTTAGCTACTGATCCCTGTAATGTATGCAGAATCAAAGATCCCCCTTCATCATTCCGATTCTGCTGGGAGCTAGTTTACATTGTAAAACAGGAGAAGTAGGAAAGAAGGCAGCCAGAAGGGAGCAAAGCTCTGCGCATACTGTGATCCATCTAGATAGAATAATACCAGGGGACTAGTAAGCCAGGGGGAGGTATGGGAATAGATGGATTCTCTCCCCTGGGGCTATCTGTTTATAGCAAACTGGAGCTAATAACAACCAACTCCTCAATGCCCAACTTTGCTTGGCTTCTAATTTTTCTTCTTCAATGAACTGAGTTTAGCACAAGCCACCATGCTCCAGCCCGAGGTGTTTATTTAGGACTTTTGATCATAATTTGAGAGTCTGCAGTGAATAAGAACATTAACCACTAACTTTTAAAGCCAGCTGTGGTAGCATATGTCTGTAACCCTGGTACTCATGAGACAGAGAAAGGAAGACAATGAGTTCAGGGCCAACCTAGGCTACAAAAGACCCTATATTAGAACATGAACATCAAGGAGTACTGACATGTAAGTTCATTTCTACTTAGCCATGAGGCAATGCTATCCACATTTGCGTTGCTTCAACTGGAAAAGGTTTCCAGACTTCCTTGATGTTGAGAAGCTTTTGGGTAAATACTAGTGCAGAGTATCCATTGCCCATTTCCTATGACTGAAAAAGAAACTTCTTGTAGGGAGAACAGAGAACCCTTGGGTGCTTCTAAACCCAGTTGGATAAGACAAGTCATTTGTAGTATTTCAGTTGTTCTTAATGTTGTTAGGGATTTCTGCATGTGCCGAGTTTGTGGAAAGCAAGGAAATGAAAATGAAGCTCACTATTGTAATATCTTTGTTATGGCTAGCTTTTCTTCCTGCCTGACCTTGCTGTATGCTCAGGTTCCTCACTCTCTCATCTGGGATGACCCTAGAGTCAGATTCCTGGGTCAATCTACCTCAGGTCTGAGGATAGATAGGACACCATGGAGAAATCTAACTGCCTTGAGTGGTAAGGACGTCAGCCCCTGTCAGCCAGGAGACCAGATGTGTGTCTGGATCTCACAGCATTTTTTTCCACTTCCCTGCAACCATCAGTCACAGATGAAGCAAGTGTCATTTAATAAACAAATAAGTAAAAGTGTATCTACTAGGTTGATTTCTAATTTCTCACTCTGTAGGTTTCTTGTCTGGGATCCATTAAAGAAAACTGCATGTCTCCTAGCCTAAAGAATAAATTCCACCTCCTCTTAGCCACTGGTGCTTCCCTGCAGCCATTCAAGGGTTTGTGGCCAAGGGTCTAGTATCATTATGCCAACATTATCTTCTCATAGACTCAGATGGTAGATTTTTGTTTCTGAGGCTGATTGTTCTCCTGGGTGCATGTCAAATACAACATTTCCCCTGTATGAACCGTACAGAAAGTATGCTTCCTTACACCTCTTGTGTTTCCTCATAGCAAAGGGGCACGGGACATTAAGCTTACAAAATCATACATGGCCTTTTTAGAGTTATTTTGATGAAACCTGGTCTTCTATAAGATGTGGGTCTGGCAGTCCACCTGTAGTCCATCTTAAAGACCAATTTGGAGTGGTGCAGGCAACCCCTGTATCTTCCTGACTTTATAGCCAGCCATTCCTAAAGCAGCTGATGCCCTCTGGTGATACTGCACTGCTGCCAGGGTTGGTCAGGATTGCAGGCACATGGATCAGAAAGTACACCAGCACACCCAGCCAATGATTTGCGTAAAAATAAAGCCTTAAGAGGCGAGTCTTGTTTAAAAGCAAAATAGATGCTTAGAGGAAAAGGGAAAACACAGAGCATTGCAGCTCTTCACCATAAGGAAGGGAGCAAGATGCAGACCTCAGAGCAGGTAATGCCAGGCCTTGCTAAGTACATTCATCACACTTCTGCTAATGCTTCAGCCCAAACAAGAGCAGGATAAAAATAACATCTCTAAAATGGAAAAGAAACCATAAATGTTCAAGGCAAGCTTGCTGGAGAGGCAAGGCTATTTTCCCCCCATACATTCCTAAGGATCACTAGGGGAATTGCTTAGGACCAGCAGCATGTGCAAGTCAACTACAAGTAGATGCAAGTGGGAGCTTCTGCTCAATACCAGACACATCATTCAAGCCAGAGAGCAACTGACACCTTTCCATCCTAGACAGCCCAATGCCAGGTAGAAAATCGTTATTTGATCTTTTGCACTTCCTGGCCAAGTTGTCTTTCTGACCTTATTTCCATTAATAGAACTCTGAAAACAGATCCAATCAACTCACATTTCTGCAGTGGTAGGGTACTGGACCAATCGTCACATTGATTGCAATGGCCGCATGGTCCATTTGATGGTCTGAGCCTTTTGTTCTCAAGGTAATGTGAGTATAACTGGCAAACTAAAATCCCATTGGGAAACAAAGAAGGTAGGCATTCTCCTTACTGTTCTGGTCTGCATGTGTGGCCCACTCTGGTGCTGAGAGTGACACTGATGAAGGAGGGATGATGTGAGTGGTGTTGCAGATGTGTGTGGAGGTAAGGAAGAAAGGGAAAGGCAGAAAGACAATGGATGTTATTGAAAAGTGGGAACAATGCAAAGCCCTTCTTATTATCCCAGCTACCAGGTACTTTAGTGAAAAGATCGAAAGAAGCCTCCAGTGAACATCTATTTGGATGTGTCTTGTTTACACCAGAAAATGCAGGTGAAAAAAAAAGGTTAGTTTGAAAATACTAGGTAGAATGCCTCCTGATAATTTTTGTTTCTTTAAGAAGAGTGTGACTTTTCAGTGGAAAAGAATAAGCCATAAGCAAATACATAGTTAGCATCAGGCAGCATGCTGACCTTCTGTATATGAAACCAGCTCCGGTGTTATCTCACATCTAGAGAGGATTGATTGCTGAGTCCAGGGTGCTGGCATCCTTGATGCGATACTTCTGATGGCTCTGTACTCCGCTTGCTTATTGACTGCAAGGGAAAACCAGATATAGTCAAAGGGCAAAATGGCCTCATGTTAACTCAAGAACTGCAAAGTTATTTTATAGTTTGACCTATAAGATTGTTGCCTCACTCCTGAAATATGCAAACAAGCGCCGTTTTCATGGACAACCTCTGTAATTCTAATGAATATACTGTACTTTCAAACCCAAAGTCCCCCCCAGGTCACTATGAATTTTCCCCAAAACCTAACTTAAAAAGGAAGGAGGAATTGTGGAATGGAGGCAGTTGAGAAATCTAATTTTCAGGAACTCTTCTTTTTTTAAGAAAAAAACCACGAAGGCAATTTAGTTTATTTTTTAAACATTCCCAGTAGGGTTGTGAAGCCTGAATAGCAGCTCTGAGATAGTTCACAAAAAGCAAAATGCAAAGAGGAGGGGGTAAACTGGATGAAAACAAATAGGAAACCATCCAGTTTAATTGACCAGGCTGATTAAAGTAAGAAGTGGAAACACCCTCCCCCACTGAAAACAGGTTGCATATGCAAAGTCACCTCTCCCCAGATCCCTCTTGGAATGTTTGTAAGCCATGGAGCAACCTATGTTATTTAAACAATAAAACCAGAAATGAAAAGCCCAGTCCTGGTAATGAAATTGCATGGTCACCTGGAGTGTGGATGACCTGTCAAAACAATGTAGGTTCATTGCATTTTCCTTCTTGGATGCAGAGCCCATTGTTCTGACACAGGCTCATTGTGCCAGACTGATTTTGCAAAAATCAGGGAGTTGTCTGAAACAGCCATGCAAGGATAGCTGTGAATATAAAATGCAGCTTGGGACAGTGACTTAGGTTTCTGGTCATCTACCAAATGGATTGTTTTCTAGTTAATGTATTAGGTGAAGAAACAAATGTAAAAGCAATATAAGATAATTTGTTTACTATTTTTAAAGGCTAGGAATAATAGAAATGTTTTTCCAAACTTGAGACCATGTATTTCTTTGTATAATGAAAGTGACCTTTAATCTTCTTATAAACATACAGGTTGTACAAAATAGGACAGGCTAGACTATGACAAAGGAGCAAATAGCCTAGAAATCTTACTGCCTTAAAGCAACAGATAATGTATTTCCTATGCTGTGAGACCATTAGGTACCAGCCAATCATCCTGTTTCAGTGATGCTAAGGCAGGTAGTCAGTCTTGGGAACCTTGTATGTATGTTGTTATAGCAGAAGGGTAAGGTCTGGAAGAATACAACACACAAAACTAGGTACCCAGACCTGGAACTAAGAATTTACTTCTGTTGACAGTGTGTACCAACCTGCAAAGCAGCCTACAAGCATGTAACCATTCCTGTATTTCAGGAAGCCAGAGACATTTTTTATGAAAACCTCATGCAGGAAATAGAGGCAATCTATGACCCTACAAGAGGAAAATTGTACTCATAAAAATGTCCAAAACAACATTTGATAAGCTGCTTTCCTGATATCTGTGTGAGTGTGCTTGAATGCCAGGAAAATAAAAACGAGCTTTCTGTTTCCACTCAGCATTGTCTGATTAAGATGCCCCGTTTAATTAAGATGGGCATTGTTCTTTTTGAAGGCAACTTTCTATTCCATTGAGTAAGCATGACATAAGTGAACAAAATAACTGGCAAAAGATAGGTTGTTTTCACTCAGTCCAGTATTATAAACAAAGTTGAGATTAACATCATAGTATACATATAATACCTCTTGATAGTGATGGTCATTCTACTGAAAACAGTAGGGTTCTACAGGTCTTCAAAGTGTGTTTAGTTCCTGTAAAACGTGCAAGGTCATTTAATGCACGGAATATCCTAAAACAAACTATCTTAGTTGCACTTCTTTTCATTATAACATGCCTAACCATAGCCCCTAAAAGAAGGAAGGGTGTAATTTGGCTTACAGTTCAAGGAGAAATCGATCATGATAGGCAAGATAAGGTAGTAGAAGTATGAAGCAGCTGATCAAAAAACCCACGCAGTCAGCAAGTAAAAGCAAGAAGAATGCTTATTGTTGCTTGGTTTTCTAGCTGCTATTAAGTTCAGGATCCCAGACCCCAGAATAGTATGACCCACAATGAAGGTTGTAGCTCTTCCCATCTTAATTAACCTAGTCTAAATAATCCATTGTGAGCATGCCCAGAGTCTAGCCTAATCTGAATAATCCTTTACAGGCATTTCCAGAGGCTTGTGTCCTAGGTGACTCTAGATCCTGTCAAGTTGACAGTATTAACTATCACATAGAATGCTATCAGAGAAGAATGAAACTTTTATTTCTCTATACCTTGATGACTTGATGTATTAATTCAATTTTTGACATTTTATGACATAACAATTTGTAATTTTGTGTTCATTATTGGATGGATGACTTCTCACACTTACTTTTGCATTTGACAAACATTCTATTCAAGTACATAGATCAATTCAAATATCAATTTCTTATTGATTTTAGGATGCTTTTTGTATGTTAGAAACAACGCTGATAAATTCAACCAATTTTATTAGTACAGCTTAACTTTTGATTCTCTGCTTGCAAAATCCCAAAACAAATGAAATATGTTTCTATCAATTCTGTCCAAGCAGCTAAGTTCTGATCTGTGTTTTCTACTGTATACACATCCTTAGCTCACCACCATAATTTCTCCCTTGGATTACTGTCATACTCTGTTGGTAATCTCTCTGCAGGGATCCCTCTGTTCCCTCTCTTTAAGAATATTCTAGAGCAGCAGCAGGTAAACAGGCCGGCTTCCCGGCCTGTGCTCCAGTGCCTGCAGATCGCCTGGGACCTGCACAGAGCTCCCAATCCCGGCGGGAGCCAAGCACCCCAGACTCTGGATCTTCGCTCACACCAACGAGACCAGGAAAGGAGAGGAGGCTGGGAGTACAGGGAAGCGGCGGTTCTTCCAACAGCAGCAGGTAAACAGGCCGGCTTCCCGGCCTGTGCTCCAGTGCCTGCAGATCGCCTGGGACCTGCACAGAGCTCCCAGTCCCGGCGGGAGCCAAGCACCCCAGACTCCGGATCTTCGCTCACACCAACGAGACCAGGAAAGGAGAGGAGGCTGGGAGTACAGGGAAGCGGCGGTTCTTCCAGCAGCAGCAGGTAAACAGGCCGGCTTCCCGGCCTGAGCTCCAGTGCCTGCAGATCGCCTGGGACCTGCACAGAGCTCCCAATTCCGGCGGGAGCCAAGCACCCAGACCCCAGGTCTTCTCTCCCACCAACGAGACCAGGAAACCAGAGGACCCAGGGAGACCAGGGGAGTAGCTGTTCTGGATCAAGTACAACAGGACCCAGCATAGGGTCCAGGGGACCAGGTAAGAGGATAAGCGCCCCAGATTCCTGTTCTTCTTCTCCACCCACGGGACCAGCATTCGGACAAGGAATAGAAGAACCACCAGATTATTGGACTTGCTAGCACCCACCAAAAGGGAACTCTGGTCCCCAGACCAGTAAGGGGCTCCTTCTGCACCCACTAGAAGAAGAGATGGGAAAGAGACAATACAAAAACACAGTCAGCAACAGAAAAACAAATATGACACCGCCAGATTCTAGAGACTCCACACCAGCAAGACCCCAACATTCCAATGAGGATGAAGCAGAAGAGAACGACCTTAAAAGCACTTTCATGAAAATGATAGAGGCCCTAAAAGAGGATATTGGAAAATCCCTCAAAGAAATGGAAGAAAAAACAAACCAAAAAATGCAAGAATTGGAAGAAAAAACAAACCAAAAAAGGCAGAAAATGGAAGAAGAAATGAAGCAAAAAATGCAAGAATTGGAAGAAAAAACAAAGCAAAAAATGCAAGAATTGGAAGAAGAATCATACCAAAAAAGGCAGGAAATGGAAGAAGAAACAAAGCAAAAAATGCAAGAAATGGTAGAAAAAACAAAGCAAAAAATGAAAAAAATGGAAGAAGAAACAAACCAAAAAAGGCAGGAAATGGAAGAAGAAACAAAGCACAAAATGCGAGAAATGGAACAAAAAACAAACCAAAAAATGCAAGAAATGGAAGAAAGAACAAACCAAAAAATTCATAAAAGGCAACAAACGGATGAACAGATAAACAGAAAATTGCAAGAAGCAATGCAAACACTGCAAGGGTTGAAAACTGAAATAGAGTCATTAAAAAAAACACAATCTGAAGAAAGGCAGAAAATAGAAAAGCTGGACAAACAGACAGGCACTACCAATACAAGCATTACCAACAGAATAGAAGAGATGGAAGAGAGAATCTCAAGTGTTGAAGATACGCTAGGAGAAATGGATTTATCAACCAAAGAAAACCTTAAATCCAACAAATCCTTAACACAAAACATCCAGGAAATATGGGACACCATGAAAAGACCAAACCTAAGAATAATAGGTATAGAAGAAGGAGAAGAAATCCAGCTCAAAGGGGCAGAAGGCATATTCAACAAAATCATAGAAGAAAACTTTCCCAACCTTAAGAAAGACATGCCAATGAAGGTACAAGAAGCCTACAGAACACCAAATAGAGTGGACCACAAAAAAAATCCCTCGCCACATAATAATCAAGACCCCAAACATACAGAATAAAGAAAGAATATTAAGAGCAGCTAAGGAAAAAGGTCAAGTAACATATAAAGGCAGACCTATCAGAATTACACCTGATTTCTCCATGGAAACGCTGAAAGCCAGAAGGTCCTGGATAGATATTCTACCTACACTAAGAGACCACGGATGCCAGCCCAGACTACTATACCCGGCAAAGCTCTCAATCACTATAGACGGAGAAAACAAGATATTCCATGACAAAACTAGATTCAAGCAATATGTGTCCACTAACCCAGCCCTACAGAAAATTTTGGAAGGAAAACTCCAACCCAAGGAAGCTAACTACAACCAGAAAAATATAAGCATTAGAGAATCTCTCTCTACCAACAGCCAAAAGAACAAAGGGGTGAAATTCCACACATAATTCCACCAACAACAACCATCGCAAATCGAAGAAGGATGAGCAATCATTGGTCATTAATATCCCTCAATATTAATGGCCTTAACTCACCCATAAAAAGACACAGACTAGCAGATTGGATTCGAAGACAGAATCCTTCCTTCTGCTGCATACAGGAAACACACCTCACCCTTAAAGACAGACATTACCTGAGAATTAAAGGTTGGGAAAAAATTTTTCAATCGAATGGACCCAAGAAACAAGCCGGGGTAGCAATCCTAATATCTAACAAACTAGACTTTAAAATAAAATCAATCAAAAGAGATGAAGGAGGTCATTACATACTCATCACAGGTGAAACCCACCAAGAGGAAGTGTCGATTCTGAACATCTATGCCCCAAATACAAAGGCATCCACATTCGTTAAAAAACATTATTAGAACTTAAATCTCATCTAAAGCCCCACACAGTTATAGTGGGAGATTTCAACACACCACTCTCACCACTAGACAGGAATACCAAACAGAAACTCAACAAAGAAGCAAAAGGGCTAATAGAAGTAATGACCCAACTGGGATTAACAGATATCTATAGAACATTTCATCCACATAAAAAAGAATATACCTTCTTCTCACCACCACATGGAACCTTCTCAAAAATCGACCACATACTTGGCAACATATCAAACCTCAGCAGCTACAAAAAAATTGGAATAACTCCATGCATCTTATCAGACCACCATGCTTTAAAATTAGAATTCAACAACAACACAAATTGCAGAAAACCTAAAAACTCATGGAAATTGAATAATGCTCAACTGCACCATCCCTGGGTCAAAGAGGAAATAAAAAAAGAAATTAAAGACTTCCTCGAATTCAATGAGAATGAAGACACAACATACCCAAACCTATGGGACACTTTGAAAGCAGTGCTACGGGGAAGTTCATAGCGCTAAATGCTCACATGAAGAAACAGGAGAACAGTTATACCAGAGAATTAACATCACAGCTGAAAGCTCTAGAACACAAAGAAGCACACTCCCCCAGGAGGAGTAGACGCCAGGAAATAATCAAATTGAGGGCTGAAATCAATAAAGTAGAAACCAGGAAAACAATACAAAGAATCAACGCAACGAAGAGCTGGTTCTTTGAGAAAATCAACAAGATAGACAAACCTTTGTCCAAACTTACCAAACAGCAGAGAGTGAACACGCAAATTAACAAAATCAGAAATGAAAAGGGGGACATAACAACAGACTCTGAGGAAATCCAGAGAATCATTAGGTCATACTTTGAAAACCTGTACTCCACAAAATTCGAAAATTTAAAAGAAATGGATGACTTCCTGGACAGCTATCAATTGCCAAAACTAAATCAAGAACAGATAAGCAACTTAAATAGACCTATAACCCCTATGGAAATAGAAGCTGTCATCAAAAGTCTCCCAACCAAAAGAAGCCCAGGTCCAGATGGCCTCAGTGCAGAATTCTACCAGAAATTCAAAGAACAGCTTATACCAATTCTTCTCAAAGTGTTCCACACAATAGAAGCAGAAGGGTCTTTGCCAAACTCTTTCTATGAGGCTTCAATAACCTTGATCCCCAAGCCACACAAAGATACAACCAAGAAAGAGAACTTCAGACCAATATCCCTCATGAACATTGATGCAAAAATACTCAATAAAATACTGGCAAATCGGATCCAAGAACACATCAAAACAATCATTCACCACGACCAAGTAGGTTTCATCCCAGGAATGCAGGGATGGTTCAACATACGAAAATCCATCAACGTAATCCACCATATAAACAAGCTGAAAAACAAAAATCACATGATCATCTCACTAGATGCTGAAAAAGCCTTTGACAAAATCCAACACCCCTTCATGATAAAGGTCTTGGAGAGATCTGGGATAACAGGGACATACTTAAACATAATAAAAGCTATATACAGTAAACCAACAGCCATCATCAAACTAAATGGACAGAAACTCAACGCAATTCCTCTAAAATCAGGAACAAAACAAGGCTGTCCACTCTCTCCATACCTTTTCAACATGGTACTTGAAGTTCTAGCTATTGCCATACGACAACAAAGGGGGATCAAGGGGATACAAATTGGGAAGGAAGAGGTCAAACTTTCACTGTTTGCAGACGATATGATAGTTTACATCAATGACCCAAAGAACTCTACCAGGGAACTCTTACAACTGATTAACACCTTCAGCAAAGTGGCAGGCTACAAGATCAACTCAAGAAAATCAGTAGCCCTACTATATACAGATGATAAAAGGGCTGAAAGAGAAATCAAAGAAACATCACCCTTTATAATTGCCACAAACAACATAAAATACCTTGGGGTAACGCTAACCAAACAAGTGAAAGACCTGTATCGTAAGAACTTTGAATCTTTAAAGAAAGAAATTAAAGAAGCCCTCAGAAAATGGAAAGATCTCCCATGCTCTTGGATAGGTAGGATCAACGTAGTAAAAATGGCAATCCTGCCAAAAGCAATCTACAGATTCAATGCAATCCCCATTAAAATCCCAGCACAGTTCTTCACAGACCTTGAAAGAACAATAATCAATTTTGTATGGAAAAACAAAAGACCCAGGATAGCCAAAACAACCCTGTTCAACAAGGCAACGTCCGGAGGCATCACCATCCCTGACCTCAAGCTCTATTATAGAGCTATAGTCCTGAAAACAGCTTGGTATTGGCACAAAAATAGACAGGTAGACCAATGGAATCGAATTGAAAACCCCGATATTAACCCACACACGTACGAACATCTGATCTTTGACAAAGAAGCTAAAAATATACAATGGAATAAAGAAAGCATCTTCAACAAATGGTGCTGGCATAACTGGAGACTGGCATGTAGAAGAATGCAGATCGATCCATGTCTATCGCCATGCACAAAACTTAAGTCCAAATGGATCAAAGACCTCAACATAAATCCAGCCACACTGAACCTCTTAGAAGAGAAAGTGGGTGGTACCCTTGAACGAATTGGTACAGGAGACAGCTTCCTGAACATAACACCAGTAGCACAGGCAGTAAGATCAACAATTAATAAATGGGACCTACTGAAACTGAGAAGCTTCTGTAAGGCAAAGGACACAGTCAGCAAGACAAAAAGGCAGCCCACAGAATGGGAAAAAATATTCACTAATCCCACATCGGACAGAGGGTTGATCTCCAAAATTTACAAAGAACTCAAGAAGCAAGTCTCCAAAACAGCAAAGGACCCTATTAAAAAGTGGGCTGCAGAACTAAATAGAGAGTTTTCAATAGAGGAGTCTAAAATGGCTGAGAGGCACTTGAGAAAGTGCTCAACATCCTTAGCCATCCGGGAAATGCAAATCAAAGCAACTCTGAGATACCATCTCACTCCTGTCAGAATGGCTAAAATCAAAAACACCAATGACAATTTATGCTGGAGAGGGTGTGCCGAAAGGGGGACACTCCTCCATTGCTGGTGGGAGTGCCAACTGGTTCAGCCACTTTGGAAAGCAGTATGGAGATTCCTCAGAAAAATGGGAATAAACCTACCACAAGACCCAGCAACTGCACTCTTAGGCATATATCCAAAAGATGCCCATTCATATAACAAAGATGTCTGTTCCACTATGTTCATAGCAGCTTTATTTGTAATAGCCAGAACTTGGAAGCAACCTAGATGTCCCTCACCCGAAGAGTGGATAGAGAAAATGTGGTACATCTACACAATGGAGTACTATTCAGCAGAAAAAAATAATGGAATCATGAGATTCGCAGGCAAATGGATGACACTAGAAGAAACCATCCTGAGTGAGGTAACCCAGTCACAAAAAGAGAAACATGGCATGTACTCTCTCATATATGGATTTTAGACATAGATCTGGGGAGTGCCAGCCTACAATCCTATGGCCAGAGAATCTGGGAAACAGAAACTACATTTAGTGGCTGGTTAAGTACTGAGCTGAACTCAAGAAAGCCAGTATCAGAGAGGGAGGACTGATGATCAAAGGGATTAAGACTGGGCTGGTTTAACCCCCAGAAACAGCTGACCAGACAAAGGTTAACTCTAGAATCCCAGGCATCAGCCTGGGAATCCAGCATGGGACTGATCAAGACCCCCTGAATCTGGGTGTCAGTGAGGAGGCCTAGGTAATCTATTGAGCCTTGGGCAGCAGATCAGTACCCATACCAAGTATACACACGGACTTTGGACTCCCATAGAACAATGTGAGGTGCACTCTCACCCTGAACTCTTGGGAAAGGGTCTAGGCCCTGCCCTATATGAAATGACAGACTATGGACACCCCCATGGAGGGCCTCACCCTCCCTGGGGGAATGAGGGGATAACGGGGGGGGGGATGCGGGGAGGGCACGGGAGGAGGGGAGGGAAAGGGAGAGGGACCTCGTACTGACTTGTGAAGCAACCTTGTTTCTTATCTAAATTTAAAATGGAAAATAAAAAATATTAATAAAAAAAAAAGAATATTCTAATACATAGTAGCCAACCAAAAATAAGTGACATATCAGTCTCTCTTTCCTTTATTACCTTCCCCTCTGATTTTACCCACTCTCACAGTTTCATCGAGTCTACCATCCTTTTCAATAATAAGATAGTCATATTAGTTTCAAAAGAAATACTGTGTGTCTTTGATCTGTGATCTTGGAAATTTCTCTCCAGTTTTTTTTCTCTTTAGTGTTGGGCAGATTAGATAATTAAATGAAATTGCTTTTTTTTTTGGCTATACCATTTGGATACATAATCTGTTGCCTCTGCACACAGCACATCTCAGTCTGCCTTGCCCTTGCCTGATCATGGGTTTGTCTGTCCTAGAAATGCTCAAGAAGCAAGTTCTGGAATCCCAGAGTTCCACCACTTTAAGACAGCAGGACAGGGCTTCACAGAACATTTTTGTTTGGAGCCTGTAACAACAGGCTGAGGCACAGGCTTGTAGAAACAGTTTGTAATCTATTTCTGGAATGAACACCAGAGGTGACATGGACTCCCATCTAAACCTTAATAGCTCTCTCTGAACCACTACTGGTGTGCATAAACTATGCATGCAACGCTCGAGAGTTTGAATCTGGTTGCTTTGAAGCTGTGTTATTATAGTGGGCATGATCTTCCTTCTGACAGTGTGTAGTTTTTTCTTTAGTGGTAACTGCATATATTGGCTAAAAGCAAACTTGTCTGGGATGTATAATCTTCAAAAGAAAAGAAAATGAATGAGCATTGAGACTTACCTTCTTTAAGCATCATTAACTCAGAGTCACATGTCTCTTTGCTGTTTTCATTGTGGTAATGCGGTGAGCTGGCCTCTGATCATTGCCTTCTGTCATTGGAAAAAACTCAAAACTATGCTAATTTATCCTTTGCCACACAATATATGGAGCTGAGCTAATCGGTGCCTGTCACTGCATTTCCTACACAGATCGTTTCCAGAATAGCCTTGCCCTGTGATTGAATGGAAGAAGGTTTTGGTGCGCCACTGTGTAAATGGGGTGCTGCCTGCTTGTGTGTCATATCTATTTGTATGTAACTTTGTGTCAGCTTTATAACCCACTTTGTGTATAAACATTTAGAATCTCTTTGCTTTAATCTGTAAAAAAATGAGTATTTTCTGAGCCCTTGGGGATCCACAGTATAATGAGGAGGAGTAGGAAAGAGGACCTCTCAGTGAATATCCTCTCACCCGAAAGCCATTTGACAAACCTGAGATGATGAAGGGAGTTATGGATGTAGATACAGGTCTTCCTTCCTCCTTCTGAATGGCAGCTCTGTATCCATGTTAATTCTCTCCACCCCAAGTAATGCTTTCCAATGAATGGGACACAATGCTATAAAACAGTGACTTTTTAAAAAAAACATTTTAAAATTAGGAACAATCTTGCTTTACGTGTCAATCCCAGTTCCCTCTGCCTCCCATCCTCCCCTGCCCCACAATGCCCCCTAGCCCATCCCCTTTCTGATCTGCAAGGAGGGTGAGGCCTTCCATGTGGCAGTCCTCAAAGTCTTTCATATCATTTGGAGTAGGGTCTAGGCCCTTCCCATATGTCTAGGATGAGAGCATATCCCTTTATGTGGAATAGGCTCCCAAAGTCCATTTGTATACTAGGTATAAATACTGATCCACTACTAGAGGCCACATAGATTGCCCAGCCCTCCTAACTGACACCCACATTCAAGGGTCTGGAATAGTCCTATGCTGGTTTCCCAGCTATCAGTCTGAGGTCCATGAGTCCCTTTGTTCAGGTCAACTGTTTCTGTGAGTTTTTCCAACCTGGTCTTGACCCCTTTGCTCATTACTTCTCCCTCTCTGCAAATGGATTCCAGGAGTTCAGCTCAGTGTTTATCTGTGGGTGTCTGCTTCTGCTTCCATCAGCTATGGATGAAGACTCTAGGATGGCATTTAAAGTAATCATCAATCTCATTATCGGGGAAGGGCATGTAAGGTAGGCTCTCCACTGTTGCTTAGATTGTTAATTGTGGTCATCCTTGTATATCTCTGGACATTTCCTAGTGCCAGGTTTCTCTTTAAACCTATAATGGCTCCCTCACTTATGATATCTCTTTCTTGCTCCCCTCTATTCTTCCCCTGACTCAATTTTCCTGCTCCCTCATGTCCTCCTCTCCCCTCTTCTCTCCTTCTCTTTCTCTTAAACCCCTCTCCCCTCCCCCTTGCTCCCAATTTTCTCAGGAGATCTTGTCCCTTTCCCCTTCTCTGGGGAACCATGTATGTCTCTCTTAAGGTCTCCCTTACTTTCTAGCTACTCTGGCGGTGTGGACTGTAGGCTGGTAATCCTTTTCTCTATGTCTAAAATCCATATATGAGTGAGTAAATACCATGTATGGCCTTTTGTAACTGGGCTACAAGTTTCTTCTAGTTTTATCTATCTGCCTGTGAATTTCAAGATTCCATTGTTTTTTCCCATTGAATAGTACTCCATTGTGTAAATATACCACATTTTCTTTATCCATTCTTCAGTTGAGGGGCATCTAGGCTGCTTCCAGGTTCTGGCTATTACAAATGATGCAGTTATGAACATAGTTGGACAGGTGTCCTTGTTGTATGAGTGTGCATTCTTTGGGTATATGTCTAAGAGTAGAATTGCTGGATCTTGAGGTAGACTGATTCCCATTTTCCTGAGGAACTGGGAACTGCCATACTGATTTACAAAGTGGCTGTACAAGTTGACACTCCCACCAGCAGTGGAGGAGTGTTCCCATTTCTCCACATCCTCTCCAGCATAAACTGTCATTGGTGTTTTTTATTTTAGCCATTCTGACAGGAGCAAGATGATATCTCAGAGTTGTCTTGATTTGCATTTTCCTTATGGTCTAGGATGTTGAACACTTTCTTAAGTGTCTTTCAGCCATTTTAGATTCTCTATTGAGAATTCTCCAGTTAGTTCTGTATCCCCCTTTTTTGGATAATTTGGTGTTTTGGTGACTAGCTTCTTGAGTTCATTGTATTTATTGGAAACCAGCCCTCTGTCAGATATGGGTTTGGTGAATATCTTTACTCATTCTGTGGGTTGCTGTTTTGTGTCCTTTGCATTACAGAAGCTTCTCAGTTTCAGGAGGTCCCATTTATTAATTGTTAATCTCAGTGTCTATGCTACTGGTGTTATGTTTAGGAAGCATTCTCCAATACCAATTCACTCAAGGGTACCTTACACTTTCTCTTTTAAGAGGTTCAGTGTGGCTGGATTGATGTTGAGGTCTTTGATCCATTTGAACTTAAGTTTTTTGCATGGCAATAGATATGGATCTATCTGCTCTCTTCTACATGTAAGCATCCAGTTATGCCAGCATCATTTGTTTTTTTCCCATTGTATAATTTTAGCTTCTTTGTCAAAAATCAGGTGTCCATAAATGTATGGGTTAATATCAGGGTTTTCAATTTGACTCCATTGGTCTACCTGTCTATTTTTTGTGCCAATACCAAGCTGTTTTCAGGACCATGGCTCTATAATAGAGCTTGATGTCAGGGATGGTGATGCCTCTGGAAGTTCCTTTATTGTACAGGGTTGTTTTGGCTATCCATATAAAGTTTTGTTTTCCCATATAAAGTTATTCTTTCAAGGATTGTGAAAAATTGTACTGGTATTTTGATGGGGATTGCATTGAATCTGTAGATTGCTTTTGGCAAGATTGCCATTTTTACTAGGCTGATCCTACCTATCCAAAGGGTAACATTTTTTAGTCACTGTGACAAAACACCTAAGAGAAGCCAAGGTGAAAGTTTTTGTCTTTTGTAGCTGAGCAGTGGTAGCTGCTGGAGTGCTTTGGCCTGAGGCAATGGGAGCTTGCAGGGTGGTGTGTTCATACCTTGGTAGATACTGAAGCAGAAGGTTTAACTCGAAGGCCAGATTGTAACCCTCAAAGGCTGGTTCCTACCTCACTGTGTCTACTAGCAAAGTACCATATTTAATGATGCCACAATCTCAGCTGGAAGTGAGGATTCAAACACAGGAATCTGTGGAGGATATCTCACATTCAAGCCAGAACATTGCTTAGAGCACTGAAGAGATGGAGCTTGGCAGCTTTTGAGTGGGGAGGGGTAAGAAGGACTTGACATGCAGAATGTATCCATGTAGATAACAACAAGCACAGGTAGATTTGGTGAAGACAAGATCCACCACACTGGATAATACAGAAGTAAAGCAATGGTGGACCAGCCATCATTTACAAGCATCCTCTAATTCCAAGTCTTACCTGATCTTCTATTTGTAGTGATTCTGCATGATGTTCTCCTTTTCTCTGGTCATTATTTGTGAGTACTTTAAATGTTGCATTCCTCACTCATGACAATTAACCATCTAAGTAAGCAGGTTATGAGGATGGGCTTATAAAATAAAGTTTTTAAATCACAGAAAGCTATGCCCAATGTTGTACCTGAGGCTGGGAAGCAAAAGAACAATGGATTTGACAGGATTCACAGTAAATGAGAATGCAGTATTTCACAATTGGCTCAGGATTCTGTGGCCCCTGTTCATCATCCTGCACATTCATGTGTGCGTTCTGGCTGAGCTCCTTAAGTCTCTGTCACTTGCCTGGGTCTCCTTCTGAGGCTTGATAGTGAAGCCACATTCCTACTTTCTTTTGTGATAGATAAACAGGTAAGTAGAACTAAATGGAAGAAACTGCAATGTAGGTGGCTTTAAAATCAATCTGTCCAGCCTGTAAGGAAAAGATCACACATGAGGAACCAGTAGCACTATGGGAAATAACTTGAAAGACAGCTAATACCTAACTCACAAGTAACAGAACAAGTGATGATGTCAAGCAACCTTAGAGGATGGTGTGTTCCATCATGAGCACAGGCTTGTCCCTCAGGAGATTGCTGAGTCCCAGCTAAAATGATGTGACAATGTGCTATCAGATTACGGGAAATATTAGAAAGCAGTGCTTCACATAGTGACTAAGAAACCTAAGAAAATAGCAAATGCCTCACAGTAGACAAAATATGTAGACTCCTAATTCCATGAGTGACACCTTTGATAAACCAATAAGAATACAAAATAGAAAATTTGTATTGTCTCTTTTCCAGTTGTAGAGATCAAGCAAGATAATGCATCGGATTGTGAAGACAAAGACACTAAGAACCTGTGATGCCTTCTCCCTTTTTAAATGGCCACAGCATAGCTTCCTCCTCTTCAGAATTATGTTTCTGTCTGATACAAGGGAAAGAACAGAATGTGTTCATAGGTCACCCATTGGCTTAGCTACAGTTGGTGTGTGTAAATATATTAAGATTCTGAACTAGATCATTGTAGCATATTTCCAGGAGCTATATGCTCTATTCATTTCTATTCATTTCCAAGAAGCAAAAGAAAACTCCAGATAACTTGGAGACAGTTGCTATCATTATCCTTGGCACACACTAGATTTCAGTAATGTCCTCATGTCAATTTAAGTCACGTTCTAAGCAGTCTGACAACATTGGTATAGCATGGGTGGAACATGTGCACTTAGCTGGGTTTTTTTTAAATTCCTTTTTGACCTTTCTCTCTTTTTAAAATGTTGACCATTTCATACATACATGTATTGTGGTTATAATCATGCCCACTAGCCTCTGCTATCTCCTTCCTTCTCTCAGAGCCCTTTCTTTCCAACTGTTTCTTAGTGGCTACATTACTGAGTAAATGACATCCACTCCCATGTCAATCATTAGTGGTCAGTAGCTTCTCAGAAGAGCATGGGGTCTCATAAGCTCCTCCACTTTACACAATGGAGTATTGAAGGACCCGATCTTGTATATCTTGTATGTGTTCATTTGTTTCTGTATGTTCATCATTGTAATGACCAATTTTGTCAGTATTTCATAGCACTCCTCCACATCCTATGGTTCTTATGTATTTTTGCTCTCTCTTCTGTAATACTCCCAGGATGCTTGTTGGTAGGTGAGATAGATGTCCTGTTTGTGGCTGAGTGATCAACAGTCACTTATTCTCAATACTTTAATCATATAAGCATACTCATAACTATTCTTTACTCCAGGCTGAAAATAACACTTGTCTGTGGGTATAAACATAAATATTTAAAAGGAATTTTGGCCACATGACTTTTTAGGGAAACAATGATTGCATGGCACATACCTTTAATTTCAGCACCTGGAAGATAAGTAAGAGATTTGAGAGTTCAAAGCCAGTTTGGACTACATAATGAAACTGTGGTGTTTTGAAAGAAAATGCCCCCCAAAGGGAATGACGCTATTAGAAGGTATGATCTTTTTGGAGTAAGTGTGGTTTTGTTAGAGGAAGTATGTCACTTTGGAGGTAGAATTTGAGATCTCCTATATGTTCAAGCCATGCGCAGTGAGACAGTACACTTCCTGTTGCCTTTGGATCAAAATGTTGGATTCCCCAGCATCATATATGCCTGCACACCACCACACTCCTAGTCACTATGCTCTTCTCCATGGTGATAAAGGACTAAACTTCTTAAACTGTAAGCTGCCACCTCAATTACATGTTTTCTTTTACAAGAGTTGTCATCATGGTATCTCTTCACAGCAATAGAAACTGATTAAGACAGAGACCATTGTCAAAACACAAAACAAAAGGGGTTGGAATGTAACTCCATGTTAGAGCACTTGCTCAGTGAATACAAGGTCCTTAGATAGATGCTCAGTAGCACACACACACACACACACACACACACACAGATGCATATACATGCACTTATGTATACGCATACATATGCATGGGTACAAGAGCATACACACACACACACACACACACACACACACACACACACACACACACTGAATTGTGATTAAAAGAGTAGCACCTGGTCATTGCCGAAGCAAGACTAGATCGATTGGTATCAAGTTAGGAATATCTGTTTGACAAAAATTCATGGTGTGAGTAAAAGTGTGTCCATAGACTTGACTATACCAATGTCTTGTGGTGGAAGAGTGCAGTAGTTTCCTCTTTGTTCCCATAACCCCTGCCTTTACTCCTGCTGGCCCCTCTCTCTCTACCCCTATCATTTATACATCTCAGATTATCTGCTCAGGAGGTAAGATACCTTCTCCTTCTCCTGTCTGTTGTTGCACGGAAAGTCAGTCATACTTGTTTTTTGTAACATGGTGAACTCACAGACAAGCTTGGAGGCTAGTAGGGCAGGAAAGGGCAGTGTTGAGAGCTGCTGTGGCCTTCCAGTCTTTCCCTGATTCTATCCCACATATACCAACATAGCCTTGTCTCTAACCCTCAGCACTATCATGCTGTGGCTTCCTCAGCCATTTTTAACAATAGTTGATGGTATATTATTACTCTTACATAGCTCATACCTAGAATAAATAAATGAAATGCAATATGAAGGAACATGTAAGTATTTAAAACACTAGTGACTTCCCAAATACATCAATTAAAATGTTCCCCTTCTATCTTGTATCTGTACTCATGACTAATACCTACAATATTCCTTTCTCTTGGACAGACGTAAGATTTTAAAATTGCTGGTGAAGGAGCTTGGCAGTGGGTAGATCAAAAATAAAACAGTCACAAATGATGAGGGAAAGAATTTTTCAAATCCCTTAGATTGCATCTATTAAATATATAAGCAATTCCTTTGACGCTGAGTCTACCCAGTTCCCGGAAAAGACATGAGATTGAGGGAAAGTGCTCCTGGTAGATTGCATCAAGGAATGGTCCCTATGGAATTTTCTGAGAAAGGAGCAAGAAAGATTTCCAGGTTAGTAACACCTAGAATTTAAAGGTCATATGGTTTGGGTTCTGCATGGGAACATCCAGCCCATGCCAATGTCTATCGCTTCTTCTAGACCTGGTGTCTTCTGGTTTTGGAACCAAACAAACGCCACTCCCACTGCATACATGAGAATGCTGGTGTGCTGTCAGATGACAGTGAATATTATGCTCCATGTGTCCATACATAACTGTACTTAGTAAAAGGGCACAGTGAGTGACAGCTAGCAATGCAGTGCATCCAAGTATTACAGATTACCTTCATTCCAGATAAAATTCTCTCCCTCAAAGCATGCTCCCCTCTTCCAAAGGAATATCCCTCCACATCTTACTGTATATCATGGCATCTACTGGGGAGGAAAGCCCATCCACTCCCCAGCTTCCTACCAACAGCAAACCAGGATTCAGCTCTCTTGAAAGAAATTTAATTGTCCTCAATGGTCTGTGTTTCCAGATTTGTTTATAAACTGGAAAAATCGACAAATGGCAGACCATCTGTATATAACACTGTGCTAATGAATGCAGGCATCCTGCAGACCCGTAGGCTCATTACCCCCAAGTAACTAGTTTCTTCACATGTTCCTAAGCAAGGCTGTCCATCTGAAGCAAGGAAGTGGAAATCAGATGAAGAATGATCTCTCTTCAGGGTGCAAGCCAGACACCAACAACCTTTAGAAATGTTAAGCCTCTCTGTTGAAAATATGACCTGCCAGCAGGCAGTCATCTGGATCACTGATGTAAATGTCTGTGAGCCTCAGGTGTCAATGTATTGATCCTCAGTGCTATACAGAAAATTTGTATCCTTTTGCAAAGAGCTTTAAGTAGACACTTCCAACTCTGGCAACTTCTCATAAAGGGATTTCTAGAATCACAGTACTGTACAGAGGTTCCTAAGCTCTATGATGCTCTCTGACCCTTACATGAGAAATCACAGCAAACAAAAAGACACCTGTGAACCAGCACACATATGGAGACCAGGGAGGCCAATGCAAGGAGGAAAACTGTCATCAGAGGACAATGAGCTCCTCTGTGTTGATGCTGACTAGAGATCTCAGGTTGGACACCACACTGTAGTTTTGTAGAGATGAGGGTCTAATCTGTATCTTGCTATGGTGCATGCTTTGTCACATGGCTTCTGTAAGAAATCCTTAGCGCTGTCCTTTTTCATGGTGGTAACAATCAGACCCTAACTAGCAAGGGTTTATTTGCACAGGTCTCTTGGTCTATATCTCTCCTCAGATTCCACTAACCCATAATTCTTGTCATGGAGGCTGAATACCCTGTAAGTCTGAAGAGTTCTGTATAATGTATTAAAGGCAAAAGAGATTTTAAGCAAAAATTAAATCAATTGAATTTTTATTCTATTATCACATTTTTTATTTTAAAAGAAAGGCCAATGTTTCTAGCAAAAGTGGTACAACAAAGGGAGACTGAAAGTGGCATATTTTTAAAAGAAAAATGAGAGTCAGCTCATATTTTGAAATGGAGCAGTCTCTTAATACACGGGCAATGTATCTGTGTCTTGCACCCAGAAGCACTGTATTAATTTATGGTGCTGCCTAAGCCCCAGGATAATGAAGTTTGCAACTGAAGAGTATGAATGCATGTGTGCATGGGGTGTATGTGTGTGTAAGTGTGTGTGTGTGTTTCTACATTAGAAGCACTTAGCTCATCAAAAATGTTTTAAATTTCTCTAAGTGACAAAACCATAAATCTAATACAATGTGTCAACTTTATAAGCCCAGAAAATAGCAAACTGATTTCTTACTAAAATCCCTGCCATCTGTTAAATGGATAAACTATTAGGTTACTAATAAAAGGCTCTACTTTTAGAAATGCACTGATGTGTGGGTTGTTTATAGACACAATTTAATTGATGAACTTCAGTCCTGGCACCACTAATAAACAGTGTAAAAGAAAGTGCACAAACACCTAGAGCATGTATACACTTGCGTGTGGCTAAATTGGTGGAACGCTTAGCTGGGCCAGTGTGTAGTGGTGGCTGAGATTGTGCTTGGAACATCTCTAGGGGCTTTATTACCACATACAAAGCAGGAGGAGAATACTCTCCCATGGGACACAAAGAAGGTGGCTTGGGCATGGCCTCATGCTTGTAGTTCAAAGGATACAAATCTGCTGCTAAGAATCCCTGCCCCCTCTGTCAGTCTCATGATCTTTTCTCCTTTACCCTTTTTTTTTTTAATTTTGGCTTTTCAGTGAAGCTTTGTATTGAAGAAACATTCTGTGGCCAAATATAAAGTTGGAAGTTGCTATGCTCCATGATAAACTCAAGGAGATATTTTATAGCCAATGTGGCTTTTTTTCCTGAACATTACAAATGTTTTTTCTCAAATGTATCTCAACTCCCAGTAGGAAAAAAAACATAACCACTAAGATCTTAAATATGCATATACTACAATTCTGATCTTTCTAAACATGTCTATGTTTGTGACTGGGTTTCACTTTGCAAATCTATATATAGCATTCAATCTATAGTTTTGTATTTTAACTTTCATATTTGTTTTAATGTCTATATAATGCTAAGTTGAGTTTCTGACTCATGATTGGTTTTCATGATTCCCCCCCTTTCCTCTTTCTTATTTTCTTCTTTACTTTTTCTAACCAAAAAAAATAATGTACTATTATCAAATTTCCATCTCTAGTCCTGTGTGGGTTAGCTTTGTGTCAAGCTAGCATAGTTAGAAACATTTGGGAAGAGGGACTCTCAATTGAGAAAGTGCTTCCATGACTGATCTATAGGGAATTGTTGGGCATTTTATTGATTGATTGATTAACTGATTGATTGATTGATTGATTGATTGATGTGGGAGAGCCAAGTTCATTGTGGGTAGCACTGATCCTGGACAAATGATCCTGAGTTGTATAAGAAAACAGACTGAAAGCTGGACATCATGGCACATGCCTTTAATCCCAGGACCCAGGAGGCAGAGGCAGAGAATCTCTAAGAGTTCAAGACCAGTCTGATCTACATTATGAGTTACATGACAGCCAGGGCTATGTAGAGAGACCCTGTCTCAAAAGAAAAAAGAAAGAAGAGAAAAATAGAGGGAGGGAGGGAGGAAGGGAGCAAGGGAGGGAGAGATAAACAAGCCATAGAAGCCAGTAAACTGTGTTTCTACATAGCTTCTAGTTTAGTTTCTGCCCTGAGTTTCTACCTTGACTTTTCTCAGTGATGAAGTATGACCTGAGAGTTGTAAACTGAAATAAACTGTCCTTCCCGGGTTGCTTTAGGTCTTGGTGTTTTATCATAGCAATAGCAGTCCTAAGTGAGGCAATCCATAATGCTTTGTTTTGGAAAAATCCTAGGCATATACTGTCAAAAGGATATGATAGATAATGGCATTGCTATTTTTAGGACTACCCAGTGTGGATACATTTAGGGGAAAGTTATAGCACAATGGAGTGATGGTGATTCATTGTTTAGAAAGCACAGCTGGGTAAGACATCTCAAAGAATATTGCATGTAATCTGAGTTCAGAATATCAAGTCAGTGGGGCCATGGGTTCCTCAGGGATTGGGCTCTAGGTCAGGAAGGGACTTGACTTGAGTTTCTAGAAGAAGTTGAAGTCTTAATCTAACTAGAGGGGAGTAGGTAAGCCGAGGTGAAATATGAGTGGAAGAATTCATGTAGGAAGCAGATAGAGTCCAAACCACAGAAGGGATGCCTTCATTTGGAGAAGAAGTGAACCCACTGAATGATTTCTATCTGCAAATTGAGAGCATCTGGTCTATGAGGCAAAATCCAGGTTAGAGGCAGGAGAAGAAGTAGTAGCAGACCAGTGAGTCATCAGGCCACTACAGCATTTCTAGAGGCAATGGGGAAGGAATAAGTATAAGGTAAACTTCCCTGTGGTGCTGTCCAGTGAAAACCAAAGAAACCACATAATACAGGCTGTATGGCAATGTTTGTTTTTAAGGATAAAAGTGTGTGTGTGTGTGTGTGTGTGTGTGTGTGTGTGTGTGTGTGTGTCTGTATGCATGTGTGCACACAAACATGTGTCTATTGCGGGCAGTGCGTGTGCATGTGTGGAAATGAATGGCAGTGAACAACAATCTTAGGCATCATTCTTTAGGAACCGTTCATAATCTCTGGAGGCAGAATTCTTACAGGCTTAGAACTTGCCAAGTAGGCTTGGCTGCTTGGCAAGGGAGTTTAGGGAATCAATGCCTCATCAGTCCTAACACTGAGATTACAAGCATGTACCCCAACACTGGCTTTTTTTAAGGTAGGTTCTGGTGATAGAACGCAGGTCCTCAAGCTTACAAGGCAAACAATATACCAACTGAGCTATATCCGTAGTCCAGGAAAGTTATATTATCACTTAACATATTACTAGTGATATATAATGCATACTGTTTAATTCTTTAACTAGCTATATATTTATCTCCACACCCTGTTTACTGAGTGAATTCTAATCAAATAAAAGAAGGGTTCAGCTCATTCATATTGTTTTCCTCATATTGTCCACACTGACCATTTTTTCACTAAATTTATAGTACAGTTGGCCTAGTTTGCTTCATTTGTGCTTGGTCTATTTTATAGATTTCAAATCTGCACATAGCTCTCTACTTGATAAGTATGCTTTGAATTCCTCTGGGCCACTCATTCGAGAATGTTGTCCTTATTTCCCAGACACTGGGGATCTTAGGCTCTGTCTCCAGGACCACTGCTTACAGAGCTCTGTACTCAAGAACTGATTTGTGTATGGACAGGCACAGGGTTTCCCTGCCTCTACCCATCTGTGTAAAAAGAATATAGAGACATAGAACAACATGCAGAAAGGGCTTCCCAAGCACTGCCAACATCAAAGTTCATGAGTTAACTAGTTAATAGGTATTTCTCTGCAGCATTTCTGAGCCGGAAGAGTGGAAGCAGAGTGTATCTCTCAGACATATTTTGTTGACTATTTTGTTGTATGTAATGAGTTAGGAGTAAGAGTGATTTAGAGATCACTAGTTCTCTCTATCCTGAAGGAAGCAGTCATCTCAGAGGTTGGTGGCTATGTTACTTGGTGCTTTTGTTGAGGATATGGATTCCTTTTGTTATTTATGTCTTGCCATTCTAAGTAAGACTTTAAAAGGAATTTGCCCTCTTGTTTGGAAAAATGTGTTTACGTAGCCTTCAGTACAGTCTCTGATACTCAGTCAATGTTTTTATCACTTGTTATATGGGTAATGAATCACTGTGAAACCCACTATGTCCATGGGAAATTAAAGACTTTGAGTCATATACTAATATTGAGATGTGTTGTAAAAGGAGATTCTCTACCCTGTGTTGTTTAATAGAGCCACATTCCTTGTCTCTGCATGGTTAATAATTGGTGACTCTCCAGGATGGATCATGGGGATACTGAAGGGATCTGTGGGGTTAGTACTTCATTGAGCTTCTTACCTCATTGTGTAGCTCAAGATGGTCTGTGTAGCTTAAGATGGTGCAGATCTATTTATTCTTCTGGTGCTTCAAGGTCTCTTCTTTTGCCATTTGGCATTGTTTTCCTTTTTCAGTGGCTTCCTTGTTGGGTTACTTTTAGGTGATGATACTTTTTGGTATCTGAACATTCATGAATGGGCAATACGTATGAAAAATAATGAAGGGCCATGATTAAGTTTCATCTGGTAAATAACTTCCTTTTCATAAGGACTGTCACACCTTTGCTATGCTGAACAGTTATATGACAAATACAACTTACTGATTATAAATTTGAATTCCTTATGTTTAAAAACAAAATTAAATGAAGCTTCTTATGCTAAAACTAATTCTCAATTAGCTATGCTAATTGTGGGCCAAGCATAACAGAATATCCCCTGTGCAACATACCCCTGTGAATTTGTGTCAACATCCTCACTGCCATTAGAGGAGTAACCCAAATGTCTCTCTCTCTCTCTCTCTCTCTCTGTCTCTCTGTCTCTCTCTCTCTCTCTCTCTCTCTCTCTCACACACACACACACACACACACACACACACACACAAACACACACACACACACACAAACATTGTTCTCCAAATCTTGGGAATCATGATTCTATGATAAGTTATAGTTTCCACACATTTGTCAGATCACTGTGCTTTACAAATGCTGATAACCTGAACTAAATGTCACATGTGGCCATATTGTCACAAGATGGTGAAGGTATTTTGATATAGAGCAGAGGACAAAGGGGGAAGGCAAACAGTTCAACCATGGCAAACCACCATGCTTATTGACCTAGTAACTAAAATATTGTGCATCTACATGGGGGTAGAATAAGGAAAGTGGGACTGAATCCTTCCTAGAGTTACTAAGGGTGGTGAGCTTTCATTGAGGAAGAATAAAAGATGACAAACAAAATGATTCTTCCATCATACTTCACGACCTAATAACTAAGTGTGGTAAGAATAAAGAATAGGGATCTTCTACCTATGTCTTCCTCACGTGTCCCAGGAAATGAAAGCGGAGTAACAGTAGGACCAGAGTGGAATTAGTGCTCCTTCCAAAATCTAGATGAAATCTCTTGAACCTTTGAAGAAGTAACCCAGAAGGATAATCTCCAACTCTGGGGAATTTTGAGAGTGAGATGTTTGATTCTATGATTTTTTCTAGCTGTATTTCTTCATCTTGGCTATATTTTCAGGCTTCTATTAAAACTTAAATGAAAATGCAGGGACTTGGAATTTTGCCCAGTAAAATATTCTCTTAACAATAAGTACAAATCCAACATACATCTGTTGACTTTTCTAAGTTACAATGCCCAGATTAGAAATAGCATCATCATCATTGCCGTCATCATCGTCATTGTCCTCCTGCTCATCACTGGATTTCTAGCAAAAAGAAATAGCCTAATTTTAGTCATTCCTGTTCTATTACCTGTTTTTAAAAAATGGGTCAAAGTTATTAGGAGGGTTTTAACTTGAGTGTCTATTTCCCAAATAGAGCCAGATTTACTCAGTAAGCAGGCAGAATGTGGAATACAAAGCAGTGTTCATAACACCTCTGTGTGTTGTATCACAGATGCACACAGTCTACTCCTGGAAGAGAGTTTATTCTTGTGATGACTTATAAATGTCCTTTTCTGCCTGTAGGTGGAATGGCTGAAAAATGAGGAACCCATTGACTCTGAGCAGGATGAGAACATTGACACCAGGGCTGACCATAACCTGATCATCAGGCAAGCCCGGCTCTCAGACTCGGGGAATTACACCTGTATGGCAGCCAACATTGTGGCCAAGAGGAGGAGCCTGTCAGCAACTGTGGTGGTCTACGGTAAGACCTGCCCAAAGGCCAGGAAGGGATAGGGAGGGCTAAAACAGAGATGTAAAGAGCCGTGTACTATATTGAAATTTCCAGTCCAAGAGCTAAGGGGCACCTGGGTCATTCACTGCAGTGCTGTCCCACCTCACTCCTGTGCCAGGTGAGAGAGCATCCCTAACACTATTAATGTGCTTGCTGGTCCATTCAATCTTGCGCTGTTGTGAGACAGCCAGTGGCATTTGCAGTCTCTCTCTTAGAAATAATAAAATAGTGGGTTTTTTTCTTTTCATGGTGTTTATTTTTGGAAAGCATCATAGTGGGCAACTTTAGCTCCCCACCTTTCCCAAACTCAGATGCGGCCCCCACCCATATCTTCACAGAAGGTAATCAGTTCCTCTCCTACCAGATGAAATGCACCAAAAACAAATGTTGTTTGTTGATGATCTTCAGCATTGTGGTAGAGTATTTCTAGCTATTTAAGCTAAGGCATTCCTTTCCACAGTAGAGGAGCCCTGGGAATTATTTTTGAAGCACTTAAAAGTAATAGAATTTCAGATGCTAATGTTTTCTTCTTATTCTCTGGATGGTCAAGTGCCTTAGAGATCTGCTGATGAGTTGTTCCCATTTTTAATAGTTCCCTGCAAAGCCAACTCTCTAGGTTCCTCTTACAGGAGGGTAGAAGAATGAGGACCACGGCTGGCTCACAGCAGAGCAGCAAGTGGGACGGACTCGGCATCATCTCTTCTTCCCCAAAACCCTGACTCACAGCACCTGGCGCAGTGGCTTGCACATAGTAGGCAATCAGTACAAACCTCTCTCCTTTTTTTCTCCCCTCCCCATTTTTGTCTCTCAGTGAATGGAGGCTGGTCTTCCTGGACAGAGTGGTCAGCCTGCAATGTTCGCTGTGGTAGAGGATGGCAGAAACGTTCCCGGACCTGCACCAACCCCGCTCCTCTCAATGGTGGGGCCTTTTGTGAGGGAATGTCAGTGCAGAAAATAACCTGCACTGCTCTTTGTCCTGGTGAGATATACACAAATTACCCTTCTCCTTCTAATCTGCCAATGCTATTAAGCTGCTGTGCAGCAAGCAATGTGCCCTTCCTTCCAAAGTCACCCTGGTCCGAGGTCCTAGACTATTGCTTCTATCCAAGGTGCTGATACTGAATTCATTGTAATGAGGAGAACATGGGGGAAACTCCTCTATGCAAGGCTTGTGGTAGCACTGCTTTGTTGAACTAAACCACCACCTTCTCCCCTTGATTTTCCTACTTGATGGCATGAATCTGAATATGGTAATCAGGGATTGGGTGAGCTACCTTCAAGCACAAAAAACCAACTATCCAGAACTTGACCTTGACTCCGTTTCAGCTTGGTATTTCTTTGCATTACAATTGGTAGAGACTGGCCACCACATTGGTGTGTATTTACACCTGGCCTGCACTTGCCTTTCTTTCCTAATAGCAGTAGATCTCATTTATGGAATGTGTCTTCTATCAGTTCTTTTGTTGTTTCTTCCTGGCTGTATAAAATCCAGCTAATACAATGAGAACCATGTGAGGTGGAAGGTAGCTTTCTGTATGGAAAGCATATCTGCTCCCAGTTTCACATACACCACACAAGTTTAATTCCAAGGACCTGGGACCAGAGCCTCAAATTCTCAATTTGAGTTTCTCTAGAAGCTAAGGTCTCAACTCTGACCAACAGCCTGTGTTTGGAGTTTAATTTGCCCTTGTATTTCATAAGCATTTATTGAGTGCTTACTATGTGCCAGGTACTGTGAGGACATTTTCATACATGCCATGTCATTTATCTCTCCATTGTGACTCTATTGTCCCCAGATGACAGAAATGGAAAACTGAAGCCACATGACTTACTTTCTCTGCTAACAAGTTTACAAAACCAAAACTGGGACTCAAGACATTTTGGGGCCACATTCAGTACTTTTAAAATTTTTTCCCATTTTGTACTAATTGGTTTAGATGAAAACTTGCAAGATCTTAACCTACATAAGCATGGTGAAAACTATTCCTAGGAGGTAATGGGGCAATTGCCTCAAACATCTGTCCTGGTCTCTTGGGCTAATATTAAATGGAATTAAGTTCAGTCTGCTCATTTCAATGTACAGCAGCAATCTATGACCCAAGAAATTCTATTTCTGTATATTCTGCCATCTTGGGGTTTCACTGACCTGTTTTCATTTAACACTATCAGTTCATGTGGGTTTAACTTTTATTGTTTAGGGGATTTGGGGACTTAAAGTCAGTCTACTCTATTTACTACTCTAAACTGTAAGCTCACACTGCATCCCATGGTACTGCATATAGCTACTTGTCCCGCAGTGATGCTCTTGGGTAAGACAGAATGAGAAAGAATGGATAATGTCAATATTAGCCAGCTCAAAGACACCAGTCACTCAGCTGTTTGCCTAAATTCAATCATGGGTCTTATCCTGTTATAGCTTTAATTGGAAAAGAAACTGGAGAGTAAAGATGCCCTGATCTCTCAGTTTTGTTTTACTGGGTTGGTGGTCTGTTTAAACTGTGGGGCAAGTCTCCCAGTGGTGGCTGATTCCTGCTAAAGTTGGCCTCTGTTATTTTCCTTTGAAGTGGATGGCAGCTGGGAAGTGTGGAGTGAATGGTCAGTCTGCAGCCCAGAGTGTGAACATCTCCGTATCCGTGAGTGCACAGCTCCACCCCCAAGAAATGGGGGAAAGTTCTGTGAAGGTCTCAGCCAGGAATCTGAAAACTGCACAGATGGTCTCTGCATTCTAGGTAACACCATCTATTTGATGTCTTCAGTATCTGAGGGTGATGTGCATGTATCCTTATGTTTCTAAAAGGATGTCCTGATCATTAGCTGGGCTTAGTAAAACAGCAGAAAGTCAATCACCAGAATGAAAATGAATATTTATAAAGGGCTGAAAATTGCATGGACACATTTTTGGTACAGGGAGAGTGATAATATTTTTTAATATTTTGATATGCTGAAAATGGAAGCTAGGAACCTTGTACATGCTGGAAAAATTCTCCATTACTGGACTATATCATTAGGCCAGATGCAGTTATTTCAAATACTTTATTACAGCCTACTAAGATACTTCCAAAGATAAAATTTTTTAAATCTGACACTTTTTAGAAGCAACTACTTTTAAGTTTAGTGAAACTCTGATACTGATTGCTATGAATTTGTATCTGTGAAGTCCATGACAAAACTCTAAAGCTCCTAATACATCTTTGGGAGTGTAAGGTTTTCTGGTAAGGAAAACACATTGCAACTGTATCTGGCCAGTGGTGGACGGAGGGTGAATGACCCCTGAGAGTAGAGGTTTTGCCCCACATTGGTCTGGTAGAGCAGGGAATGGAATGTTCACCTCTACACTTCCAGGCCTGTGTTTTATTTCTAATACCACACTGTTACTACCTCCAAGTGTATCTCTGCCTAGGTATGGAAGGCATGGAAAGATCTTGTCCCATAAAGGAGAAACATCTTTTAATATAGTGCTTACTTTTATTCACATTGTAACTCTGGACACCTCACTTAACTTTTTTTCTATAAGTAGGAAAACTTACTCCCACTTTCAGTTATTAGTAGAGGCCTATGTTGACAGGATACATGAATCGTTCATGGAAGAGAGTATATACTCAAATAATTCTCATTCACATGAACTAAACTACATTGCTATTCTGTAGTTCCTTAAAAATGAGAATGGGGCCATTCATGGCTTTCTTGAGAAGTCCTTGCATGATATTTAGCAAAGAAACATCACAACTGAGTAGGTTGCAATCATTTTGTGTATGCTACTATCCATTAGGAAAAATAACACTGTGAAGGAAATACTTTGGTTGGATCCATTTCTTTGCACTCATATGACTGGGTTACAAGCAAGCACATGCTAAGTATATCATTTTCAGAATAAATCTGTATGGTTCCTGCATTGTTTAAAATGGCTAATTCATTAAAATTAACACATTCATATCCACATTGCCTTTACTCAGCGATGCTCATATCAGAGGCAATGTAAGGGGTGATGATCACAAATAATGTAGCCAGAAAGTTCAATGTTGAATCTTCTGTGCTATCCACTAAGTGCGTATAAGCCATCTACTTCTGCACACACTAAATAGTAAGATGGTTAAGGAAATATATCTGACAACCCTTGAATACCACCAAACTTTTCTGAATTGTGACTTACAGGTGTGACTACTTTTTCACATTGTGGACATGTTTTTCAAGTAATACAGTTAGGATTAAGGATTCCACATGCCTTCTAAATGATGATGCCTCTATAGTTATTTGTCTTCTGGATGGATTTTGGATAACTATAGTAATAAAGTTTCCTATAAATTATATAGTGGACTTGAGTAATATGACTTTAGACTTAGTTGTCTAGGATGTAATCTGAGAGTTATACATGGAAGACATAGTGCTTAGCTCTTAATGTAAGAAAGAAAGGTTATTTTGTGTACAAGTACTGCTTGTATTTGTGTGATGATTCATGCTTATTTACCAGCTGGAGAAGCGTACTGTTTAACGCTAAAAGGAATGATCAGCACTGCTAGTGAACGGCTAAGAGTAGATCCACCTTAAATCTGAGTTGACACAATAGTCAATATTCTCCTGATAAACCAAAGCAGGAGGATCACACATGTGATTCAAGTCTGGGGCCAAGCATCAGGCAGTAAGATTGTGAGGTCATGACTAATGTAGACTGCAGAGGGAGACCCTGTCACAAAATACCAAAAATAAAGAAAAATTAAACAAACAAATAAGTAGATGAAGAGGAAGGGGTGGTTAGGGAAGGAAAGGGAAGGAAATGGAAGTAAAAAATCAAAAGGTAATTGAAGATTTGAAGGCTGACAAGCCCAGAAATCTTAGTCACTGTCCCAGTGTCAAGCCCAGTGGTAGGCTGACTTCTATAGAACCAATAAGATGTGCTATCCCAGGTCAAAGGCCAATGGGCAGCAAGAGTTAGCACTTCAGTTCAGAAGCTGTCTGAGTGGGCAATTCTCTATCACTTCTGGTAGGGTCAGCTTTCCTTTTTAGTTTAGTTTTGTTTGTCTTTAACTGATTGGATGAAGACTATTCCTGTTGAAACTTTGTTTCATGTGCTTTAATCAGTTTTCAGAATCAAAAGTTACTGTCATCACCAACACTCTTACACAAGTGTCTAGAATAAATCAACCCAGATAGCTGACAATACAAGACAATTTAAGTGAAGTGAACACATAAAATGACTCATCATAAGTGTGTATGTACTTGGGAATATTTTAAGTAGTTTTTTATTTCTTGGCCATCATTCAGACAGTGGTTTGGGTAATTTATTGATTGGACCAATCCTTTCCCTGGACAATGGCAACGTGTAGATTTTTAATCATACAGAGGCAGAGTCTGATTACCCAATTTGCATCTTGCTTTAATGAAAATAAAAAAGCCAGAAAGATACCTAGGTTTGAATTGTTCTCAGCTTTTGAGGAAGGTATTAAGTTAAATTCCCCATGAGCTGAAAATGCAAGATGAGACTTTCTCCTGACATTCAGTGTCTTTATTCCACTAAGGGTTGACTGTTTCCAGCATCTCATGTCTTCATATGTGTGTATTAGGATATCCGAAATATCAGAACTGTGAGGACTACAGTGATCAATATTTTCAGTATAAAAACAAAATGGGGATGTGAATGACTGTGGCGAGAATGAACTGCATATCAGTTGGAAAGGGTTGGCTGTTCAGAACAGTAGGACCTATTCTGTCTTGCTAGAGAGAATGAGTACCATTTCACTGTCTTTGTGGGACACAGTGGGAAGCAACCCAGTTGAATGACATTAATATTACTCCATACAACTCTTTCATACTGCTTTTGGTGAAATAGTTGAGCTCTCGGGGTACACCAAGGCAGGTTGGCTTTGATTAAAATAGCATTTGGAAACAGCTTTGCAAAACAGCACCATTGTGGAAAGATCTGGGTCATGCTGCAAGGTGGGAATTTCCTTCATACTAACTTTTTCCCTGTGTGCCAAACGACCCTGTGGCACCTTCTTTTGGAAGTTTGAGAATGGCATTGTTCAGCTCTTGGATAAACTTCAATGATTTGATTTTGCTTCGCTTTCAACAACATATCTGAATCTCCTGTTATCCTGGGGGCTCTGTTTCTCCTCCAGATGGAGCTGCTAGCTCTGAATGATTACTTTAATACTTGGGTATGATTGTTGCTTGGTCACTTGTTTCTGAATCACAGAAACTTAAAGTGATACTCTTATAGATGGCCACTCTTAAATGCTCTCCACAAGAGAATAAATGCCCCAATACTGGTGAGAGTAACAGTGGACAGGTTTAGCCAACTAGGGGTGAATCCATGGAGTCAAACTGCAAACATAAACTGGACATCTAATCCTCTTATGGTTGGGAATTGCCATTTCAGGAAAGAGAGGTCATCATGGGCATGATTGGCAAGAAAGGGAGACTTGTATGGCATGCTTTCTGAGCCTAAACAGAACCTTGTAGCTGTCTAGCCACCATCCTTTCATCTTCTCAACACATCTTCTATGTTTTGAGAATCACAGCCAGGACTAAATAACGGGTGTGTGCCTCATGGACAGGCACAGAAAGATTAAATGGTGGCCATTTAGATTGATCCCACGGGATAGGAGCCATCTTCTCTGTGGCTTTTGATCTCAGTAAAAAGGAAAGGGAGGGTTTTGGCTTGAGAAGATTAAATGGATTTGCTTCAGAAGGAGGATTAGCCTCTAGATATGTGGTGTGACTAAAGCCAGGAAAATGCTGCTGGGGATGCACAGAGAGAGGAAATCTTGGAGGAAGTGCTACCTGCAAACTAATCTGTCCTTCTTGTGAAGACAGAGCAGAGGTCACCTCAATATTGACAGCTTTGAAAAGGACAATTGGGTTAAATGGTAATTTGTTTTCGTTTCTGATAGGCACATTGATAAGGAAAGTTTGAATAGAAGCCACATCAAAGGTAATGACATCCCTTCCAGAGTGGTTCAAATAAACATTCCCAAGCCCCAGCTAATAATAACATAACCACTTTGTTTATTGACATCCACTTAAACAACTTGAGGGAACTCCTGAAAAGGTGGAGCTGTAATCACATGACAATAATGGATGCTTTGGTAAGAATTTTCTCTGGCCTCATTGTTATCTCATACAGCAATTACCAGCCCTTCCCTTTATTTCTTGGGGCATTGAATGAAAGACATTTTATTCTAGAATAGCTCAGAGCATCTGAAGCAGCTATAACTTTTTTTTAAACCTCCTCTTATGCCAGGGGTTTATATGGAACACCTATTTCTCATATAAGATTATAACAGACAGATGTCTCTTTTTTCCAATGCCAAACAAATCTATTTCTTTCTGTGGGCAAAGATTCAGGAATATAGTGGAACTACAGTTGTTAGCTGATCTCAAATTTCAGAACAGGTTGCACCACATAACTGCTTAGTTCTGGCATGGAGTCTCCATAGCAAAGACATGAAAATGGGATCACCAAGATAATGTCCTAATATAATTTACTCTTAGATGTCATCAAGTAGCCTACTGCTTATAAATTCTTCCCAATTGGTTTGAAAAGAGAAAGCAATAGTCCCGTTTTGTGTATAGTACAAAGAAGCTAGGTCTCAGTGGTGGAATGCCTGCCTAGGGTGCGTGCCTGATGCCTTGGACTCCATGTCCTGTGCTGCAAACAACTAAAAATCCAGCAGTGACTCACATTATCACTGCTGACCAGGTGTTCTTTTTGAAGAAGGACTTGGTAGTTTGCCTTCCTGCATAACAAACAGTTGATTAATTGACAGTTGCCTTTGTGTGTACTGCACAGTGCCTGTGGGTGTAATATTACAGGCACAGGAGTCATAAGGATGAAGATTTAGACACATGGGCAGTCACTGGGCAGATTAGTAACATCTTCCATATACCCCAGGAAACTTTGGTACACCACTCCCATAAGAAGATTAGTATGCCGACTCCAGACTAAAGTTTCCATTGGGTTTAATTTAAAGCAAAAACATAACAGAAGTGCTATGATCCTCCTGTGTCAGCATGGAAGTATTCCCTGAAGCCCTACAAAGCCAGAACTTTTTTTTTTAACTTTCACTTGTGCGCTATATCCTGGGCAGAACTGAGCATAGAAAGGATAATAAATAAATAAATGAATGAATAAATAAATAGACAAATAAACCATATGCAATGAATGACCGTAGGAATTCCTTCCTTTGTTATCTACCCACTATATACTTTACAGTTTTGACGTTTTCATAAGTAAAAAGATGTCGGATTGTTTTGGAATGTAATCACCTTTCCAGTAAGGATTGGCCTTCAACCACTGTGCCATGGTTGGTATCCTGACAGAGTATCCAAGCTGAGAATTGTGTTTTTTGGTTCCTCTTTCTATCTACTTTCATCTATTCCTACTCATTCCTCCCAAGAATGTTGTGATGGCTTTTCCCACTCTCCCACAAACTTGTCCTGACATTAGGCAGGGCAAGCTATTTGGTACTTTAGAAAGAATGTTTGGAAGTTTCTTTGCCTTGAACTCATCTCATTAAATTTCTTCCTATCATGAGAAGAATCAAAGTTAAACCTGAAATGTGAAGAGAATGGACTCTGAAATTAATTTGGGGCAGCTGGAGGGAGAGTAATATGACTGTATTCACAAACCAGGTTACTTACAGGAAACTGACAAAAACAGGACTATTAAGGTATCAAAAAAAGAGAATCAAGAACAGGTCTGCAAGGATGCCTATGAGGACATACAATCCTGGCAAAGATTTAAAATGTTTGCCATAGAACCCAGGAGTCGATTAGGTTTAAGTTCACTGGAAAGAAAAGAGAAAGCTTTCACGTGTGGCCTCCCCAGAAGGTACTGTCAGAGCTCTGACTCTGAACTGGAGATTGTGGGAAGGTGGGAAGGACCAGCTTCTGGAGGTGAGGCACTAAGGAGGGAACTGGCTGAAGGCATTGAGAAGCACAGATAAGAGCCTTCCAAGGTCCTCTGTGACTGTGAGTTGAAACTTATCATTGTCTTTCCAAATGACTAGAAATGGGCCTGGATTTAGGTTTGGGATCAGTGAAAGAATGGACCCTCCCTACAAGGTAAATATACATCCCAAGGCTAAGGGGCAGGTTGAGGAATTCAGGCACTTTGGCCAGATTGCTTGATCTCTAATTATGATTGAACCCTATGAACAGAACCACTCTGAGCCAGTTTCTTAGTTTTCCTAAGTGTAAATGTGCTCATCTATAAGGAGAAATTATTACATTATTAGATGTCATCTTGAGAAAACACAGCCCCTGGAAGGCACATGCTTCCCATATTAAGCACTCCATTTTAATTAATAGTAAAACAACTGTACCCTGTGTACATAATTTTTAATAAAGGGATTATTGTGGCAAGAAAATATATGTATATATACAATATTTTCCATGTTCTTCAAAAGATATCAATAATGTGGCATATTAAATATCTCCTAATGTTAGCATGATTTTAGTAAAATGAGATGTAATTGTCATTAAAATGTGTGAGAGGACACACATACATTCTTTACTTAAACCTGTCCTAGGTCATAATTTGGGGATACTGCCAGTTCAGAAAGGGTTTAAGAGAACCTGTGTAGTTTGTGGGGACTTTTTAAAAACACCCTTCTGCAGCACTTCTAGCAAGCTCTAAATGAATGTCTCTAAATTTTCTTACTTTAACTTGTCCTGAGGATGTGTTCCCTCAGAGGAGACCAGGTGACTTGAAAGGCCACAACCAGTTCTATCATTTTATGACGTTGACAGTATTTAAGCATAGTTAAAGAGAAGGCTCAGGAGAAAGAAGAAGTCTTGCCACCAACCTGGCTGATCCATAAGCAAGGATATCAGTCTCCACTATATCAAGAGACTGAGGTCCTGGTTTGCAGACTCATCAGAAGCACCTGTTTTCTAACAGGCTGACAGCAAAGCATGTATATAAGGCAATCCAACATTCATCAGTATAAACTCGAAACTCCTTTCTTATGGGAGGAGGGGTCAAATGGAGCAGCTACACTTGTGAGCCTGCTGAGCTTCAGTGTCCCTGTCCCCAAACAGTCTGGAGCATCTGTGATTTCACATCACAATACCTATAGATTATCATTCAGATAGTTTTTTATTTATTTGTGTATTTTTGTGTTTGTTTGTTTTGTTTTATGACTCACAGGAGTGTCTTTGAGTAGCTGCTGATAACCATGGTCCTTTTCTATTAGGGAAGTTTCCAGCATCTAGACTCGTGACATAAAGGACCAGTTCTATTAATTACAAATTCTAAATTTACAGTGTAATTAGTTCAAGATTCAATTGCATAAAACTCTGGATTGAGAAATATTCATCTGGAGTAAAGAAAGATTTAGTAACTGAACTCATTGAGCTATAAAAGAAATGGCAAGAACCCCGTCATGGAGGTGATTTAAAACTGAGCCATCTACTCTGGCACAAAATTCAGTGGCCTCCAGAGGGTGCTAAACAAGGTGAATTAATCAAGATCGGAGACACCTTGTATCTTGGTTCCACCTTCTCTCCTTAAATTACACATTAAATACATGCGTGTTTTTAGCAGAACTGAGAACAGTGAGCCATGAACTGAGGATGCCAGGATCATGACTAGTTTCCTTCACTCTGGCCACTCACTTTCCCTAGAATGATGATGTCATTGCATACATAAAAAGATATGCCCACAGTCTCAGGTGTTCAGTGCACAACACTGTTAGTGTTAGATGGAATTGGAAATAACCAATATCACTTAGAAAAACACAATAAATAGTAAATATCCCTGAGCCAGGAGTCGAGAGTCCGTGCTATCAGTTTAGACGTTTTGTTAACCAGCTGTGACCATGGGCAAAAATCGTGATATCATGCCCTGTAAAACAAGTACACAGTGATGTTTAAGTTCCATCAAAGCTCTGAAAGTTGAAATCAGTATAATTTTAGATCTTTGATACTGATTTCACATATATGAGTGTGTATACAAACACATATGTAATATGGAAATGAGTAAGATACTATTGAAATTTCAGGATTCAGGACTCTCATGTTATTTTGAGAATTTTATCACACAGTTAACCATTTGAGAGGCCATTACATAGAATACAGGACAAATTTTAACTAAAAAATAAGTTGCCCTGTGCCAATGAAAGAGGACACCAGACTCACTTGGCACCCAATTGTATAATTAAGTTTTCTTCGAATCCCTCTATACACCCATCATTAGAAAGCTACTATGTCCTAAGAGTGCATAAAATGTGGGAAATGTGTGGAATTGGCCCTTTTACTACTTATGGTGTCACTGAAATGAAAGGCTTAGCATTACGTTAGTCCACACATATTTACAGAGTACTTATTCTATTCAGTTCCTGTTTTTGGTGTTGAACTAAGGAGAATGGCACCTTGGTCTGCAACAATAAGAGAATTTGTGGCTAACTGGAGGACTGGAGTAATTGCAAGAACAAGATGGGCTGGTCTTGATGGAACAAACCTGTAATTTCACACCTAGGGAAATTGAGGCAAAATGGATTGAGGCCAGAAAAATCATAAAAGGGGATGGGAGCGAGGGAGGAAGGGAAGATGCTTGCAACACAGATCTTCAGATTATAGTATCTCTTGAGGAAGTTCTTTGTGGGTCAGGTTCCATCACCCACACATATCTAGCACCAGTTATTATATAAGTAGCTGATAAGTCATTATAGCCTTTCACCTCCATCCACTCCATTCCAGACATCCCCTGTCCAACAACTGAAGGATAACCTTTGACAAAATAGATGACTACCCTAAGCCTACATTTAAGCTGATAGTCCCAGATAAAATTTCTTTTATCTAGCTTTGCTGAGATGTTGTTTACATTTACATTATACAGTATGACTGCTTGCTCCATGACTACTTACGATCACTAATTAATTAGTATAATAGCACCTCTCGTAAGATCTGCCCTCTGAGCAAATGTACAGGATAACATTGACTGTAGTCACAAAGATGGAGATTTCTTTCGAGAACTTCCTGATCTAACTGAAATGAAACTTTGCATTTATCAAGTATCTCCACTAGCCCTTGCCTCATCACTAGGGCCAGCAGCAACACTTTACTCTCCAGTTCTGAGTTTGGCATTTTGAGATTCCACATGAAAATGTGGCCATGCAGTATTTGTCTTCCTGTGTCCAGCTTATGTCACTTAGCATAGTGTCCCCCAAGTCCTTACATGCTATTGTTAATAACAGGAACTCTTTTGCAAAGCTTGAACAATATTCTATATGATATACTACATATATGTATACATATATCACATTCTACCTACCAGCTGTCCACTGCATTTTCTGTATCCATTTAGTAGTGGGCATTTAAATTTTTCTGTATCTTTGTTATTGGGAGAAACTCTGAAATGAACATTACAATACAGTTATCATCTTTTTAATGTACTAATTTTGCTAGGATGTTGAAAGATACGTAAAATACCTGGATATCACATCTGTCTCAGTGATCATTTGCTTTGGACATCTTGTTCCATTTTCTGTTGATTTGCATGATCTTTCTTTTGTGGTGCTGAGGATAGAATGTGAGGTATTTTGCATGCTAGTCCAGTCCTCCCCCCACTGAGCTCTATATCAGCCTGTGTGCACCTTTGAATGTGTGCAGACATTTGTTGTAGACAAATGCAAGTGTAGCAAGACAAAGCATCCTTGGCCCAGACGGGAGAGTTCAGCATGTATCCTCCCTGAGAACAGAGGTGAAAACCTGCATTTTGCCACTTTGAAAGACGTTTTGAGCAGAGACTTGTGGAAATTCTGGAAAGGCTTTGCAGCAGCCCTACAACATATATGTCATCACAGAAACAATACTAAGCACACACTCACTGGAAAAGAAGAGAACATTATAGAAGCTAGTTATGTTTCCACAGGAATGAGGTTATAGACCACTCTGCTTTCTGTTGCTGGCTCTTTTCAGTGAACACAGTGATATCTATTGCTGTGAGTGACAATATTTCACCTTTTTAATTGCAGAGTAGTATTTGATTTTGAGTGTGTACACCACAAAATAGCTAGGGCAAGTTGTGGGGAGTAGGGAGCTGCATGTATGGTCTACATACACCATGTTATAGGTAAAGAGCGAGAAAGGAGTCTGATAATAATTGGTTATCACCAGCAAAAATGTGCTGTTTCCAAATAGCTAAAAGAGAGGATTTTGACTCTTCTCACATCAAAGAAATGGTGAGGAGTGTATCCCATAATGGACCCTGCACAAGGCAAGGACATATTAAAACCACATTATACCACAATTATATGTCAGTAAAAATTAAAACCTAGGTTGACATGAAGTCTAGAAATGTGAATTAGTTTAAAATGAAACATAGAAACTCCACCTGTAAGAATAGCCATTAAAGATACTTATTTGTCTTAGATACAGTATTTGGAAAAAAAGGAAGGGGAGGAAACGGCACCTCCTAAATGAACACTAATCATGAGCTATAGCAGAGGTAAATGCTGGAGCCATTGTCATCAGATGTGACATGCATGAACTGTCTGTGATGGTGCCCTCTGACACCACCTAATTAGCATGATGGGATTTGGAACAAATCCTATGTAGTAGATGTCAATTGAACTGTTTTTCACTTACTGATATGCAAGTGGTCAAGTAGGTAGAATTTTTTTTCTCTTGTCCCCAGAATTCTAATAGTCAACCGTATTTCCCTGGGAAGGTGGTGATTATCTAGAGGGCATCATCTGGAAGATCTTAGGTGGTTTTGTTCTCTCTGTATGTTTACTGGACATGTACAGATGGTATTTCAAAAGGACAGTAGATGTCATGATGCAACATGGACTGGGAAGCTGGCAGGAGTTGAAAAGAGTGAGAAATGCTTTGAGCCGGATTGTGACTGGGCAAATATATGGCCCTCCCTGGGTCCCCTCTGACCTATCAGGAAAGCATAATGAGAAACACATGCAGGAATGCATGCATGCACTCATGTACTCATGACTGTGTGCACACACAGATACACACACATGTGTGACAGGTAAGAAAGGCCATGTCTCCCACTCTTCTATTCTGCATTTTGCTCACTGAACAAGTTTAGAGAGTACACAAATACTGATAGCTGTATTTCTGCTTGTTTGAACACCCAGAAGACCAGAATCCTCACCTGTCAAGTCAGTGTCTGCCCAACAGTCAGGCCCCTTGCAGCGGTCAACGTAAAGCAGGCCCCATGTTGGTCTGATTTTTTTATCTGTAGCATTTGAATAGGCCATCAGGAAGGCCCTGGAACTGGAACTTCCTGCAGTCGTAGGTGTAGCCCTTAGAGGTCATACAACTGGCTATTAATTATTTCTAGCTATGGGGAAAGAGGCAATGAATGAATGAATGAATGAATGAATGAATGAATGAAAATGATAGCCCATAACGTAAAATAAAAAAGTGACTTTTAATCAGCCTCTCTGAGTGATTGTTCTGTTTTGCATTTGTGTGTCTGTGGTATGCTCACACACTCTCTCTCTCTCTCTCTCTCTCTCTCTCTCTCCACACACACACACACACACACACACACACACACACACATTCTTGTGTGTGTCTATGTATGTAGACCCAATATTAAATCAAGTATTATCCTGGATCACTCTCCATTTAGTTTATTGAGACAGGGGCTCTCACTTGAAGCTGAAGCTCGTCTCTTTGACTTGTCTATCTATTCTGACTGGCTAATCTCTCTATAGCTGCCTCCAGGATTCCCCTCCCACATTCTGGAATTGCAGGTGCACCACCACGCCCACCCAGTATATATGTGGTGCTGGGGTTGCAAACTTAGTTTGCACTTCTTCAGGGTGATTTCCCCACTGAGTGATTTCCCCAGCTCTCTCCATATTGTTCTTGCTGTGAATATACAGTTGCAATGCCCCATAAACTCAGTAGACTCACCTCTTCTAGCATGGTACACTCTAGGGACCTGAAAATGACAGGGATTACGGGAGTTTAAGATATATAAAATCAAACATAAAATCATTAGGGTTGGGGGTTTTTGGCATCTTTTTCTTTGTTTTGTTTTTATTCTTTCTCTGTGTTTTACTGACTATAAAGTAAAACAAACTGTACAGAACAGGGAGCCATGTGTGCTAATGACATAATCACCAGAGATATCATGGTCTGCATCTCTGAGGCAGGAGACTTTTTCTGGGAGATTGGAGTGGGAAAGAGTATCCCAAAAAGAAGCAATATCATGAACCAAAGCTTAAAATGGGGCTGGGAGTTACTAGATTTATCTCACAGTTACATGAGTTTAGTTGAGGATCTCTATGAACGAATTCATATTTGTTGTGGTGGGACCATGAAAGCAGAGCAGTTGGCTATGGTCTGAGCAGCAGAGGACCAGGGGCAAACACTGCTTACTGAGGCTACAAGCTGTTGTAACAAACAAGGAAACAGCCAGGGTGTGGGCAAAAAGACAGATTATTCCACGTTGTGTCAACTGAACAATGTGAATTTGAAAAATGGCTAAAGTAAGTTACAATAAAAGAGTTAGTATGTATATTTGGGGGACATAAAATGTTTCAAAGATTGAAATCTACAAAGAAGGAAATGAAAATGGTCTTTGGAAATAAAATGAAAGAAAAGGTTAAGTGTTAACTATGGTGACATGCTTGGATTACAATCTAGGGAAAGAGCTACTGTCCTACATATTGTATACTTAGTGACCCTATGTATCTTAGAAGCCATACTGCAGACACTGAGAACAAACATTTATTCAGTGTTTGGAAAGAAGGGCACAGGTATGGTAGAGTGACAGTCCATGGTATCCGAAGAATTGGAGGGTTGGAGATGGAGTCCATCTGTCCAAGTGTGCTGTCTTCTCAGGCCTGCTCTCTCAAGTCCCCAGCCTGTGAATTGAATGACGATGGCCTTTGGTTTCCAATAGAGTGGCTTTATAAATAGCTTTTGAGAACAATGGATTCCATGGAATGCTTTGGGAACCTAGATGAAAGAAACGAAACAAAGACTAAAGTAAGGTAGAAGAGAATGAGTCATCACCAAAAGTAAAAACAAAGTGCTGTCTCCCTCTCCTTCCCTTCCATCTCCTATCCCTCCCTCTCCTCTCCTCTCCTCTCCTCTCCTCTCCCTTCCACCTCACCTTCCTCCTTCCCCTTCCCCTCCCATTTCTCATACCCCATCTCTCCCTTCCCTTCCCCTTCCACCTCCCCTTCCTCCCTCCCCTTCCCCTCCCACTTCTCATATCCCATCTCTCTCTCTCCTCCCCCTCCTATCTCCTATCTCTTCTTCTCTCCCCTCTCCTTTCCATCTCCCATCCCTCTTTCCCTTCCCTCCCCTCTTGCATCTCGTCCCTCCCTTTCATTCAGATACACAACTTTATACACATATATACTGGTATGTGGGGGTAGGAGTCACAAAACCTTATTTACATTACAGTAAATAATAATAATAATAATAAAGACAGAAAGCAGAACAATAAGCTATGGTTTTCCTATGTGAAATGATAATATAACTGGCAATTTCCTGTATTTTTGTGCTACCACATATGTAAGCTTTTATATGCATATTTAATATCATATCCATAAAAATCAGAGAAAAACCTAAACTTGCATATCTGACTTAACATTAACAGTATTTGTTCTCTGTGGTGAATTTTTTTCCTCACTTTGTGCCTGTCTGTGTCGCTTAGTAAGTAAAGACCAAACATGATTTTCTAAGATACAGTAGTCTAAGACAATTAAAAACCCCTTTGATTCATTCACTTGTAAGTAAGGCGGAGTTATAATTACATATCAGCCATTTCCTTCCATCCTTTCACCCTCCCAGGACTTGAGGCAGACCTTGAGAAGTGACTTCGATTTCTCAAAACTACTGCTTAGCTGCTACTGACTCAAAATTGCACTATTTCAATGCTTATCAAATAGAAAACCGACTTCCTAGGCCTGTCTGTACGCTGCCACCTCACAGCCCTTTAGGGCAGCAGAGACTAACTGGAGTTGACCACACACAGCCCCTGGTTTCTTGCCAGGAAGTAGTAGTAATCACAAAAAACACAAACCTCAATTAATCAGGACCTCTTGGAGTGGGGCCCAGGCATGGGTGTTTAGTTTAAAAGCTCCCCCGGTGATTCTAATGTGCAGCCAACATTAAGAACCATGGCCCTAATGGATTAATTTACTAGGGGGCCATTTGAATGCGGCCTTTGGAGAGGGGGAAATTAAAGTGGAGAGGATTTGGTTGACCAAGGCCAAGTTGTTTCATGGCCTTGAGCTTTGTGAGAGAATGACTGTGCAAACAGAATAAAACAACAGTGTGGAGTGGGCCAAGCCTTCCAAGTTGGAGAGGTAGCTAGATGGCCTTCTCTAGCCTATGTCAGATTCAGTGTTTAACTGAGGAAACCGCTGTGCCATGGTGGGTTCCTTTCAAGCTATTATTCTCACACAAAACACAGCGGAACCCAGTTTGGATGCTAATGCCAGGGAGCTAATGTCTTTGGACTCCAGAGCTTTCCAGCTGTTCCCGCAAGATGGAAGCTGAAACAGAAGCCATGCTGGCCAGCAGAACAGTGGCCCTTTGGGGCATTTTACACTGCAGCAGGAGGCCATTATGAATGGCTTTTGTACCCATATCATCCTTTGCCCTCCTTAAGGCTAAGGATGGTGGGTGGAGGCAAAGGGTCCCCAGCAGATTTCTGGACCCCTTTCTTTTTCTGCACATCAAGAAACTAAGCTGTGACTTAGTTTGGTCTCACTGTGGCAGAGACACCACCAATCTCTGACATGGCATTGTGAACTGTCTCCCAACAGGAACACAAATAGCCATCTTGAGTTAATGGGCCCCTCACCATCATCACAGGTTGAAATTACTTCATCAACCACCATTTATTGCAGTTATTAAGCCAAACCTGTGCCTACTCTATGCTTCATGACCCTGTATATATCCTGCTTACTCCTGAATACCAAATGTTGAGGGTGTTACTACGCCTGCTTCACTGAAAGAACAATGAAGCCGCACTGACAAGATGTGGAACCCTTAAACATCAAGTCCAGTTCAGACCCCAAGTCTGGATTATTTGCACAGTGCCACGTTGCCAAATACCTTGGTATCAGAGCTGGGTCAGAGGGAAGTGCAGGGTCCCTGCCTTGAGTGTACTTATGACTGTGTCTGTCTCCAGACCTTAACCCTTGGCTTCTCAGCCACATTCCCTCATATTTCAGAGCTATTCCCACTAGAATCTCACCACCCCGTTTTTTGCACAGGTTGATGATCAGTGAGTTTTTCTGAGGTTTCATCTTGCATCTCACCTGTTTTTATTGGCATTTCACTTTGTTCCCTGGTTTAATACCCATTCCCGTGGTTCAGAAGAGAAAATAGAGTTGCACTGAGGCAGAGTTCTAAATAGATGTCCCCCATCTCCTCTTGTGGCTGGTGTCAATGCACCACTTTCAGGCATCTTAGCCTTGGCCTGCCAGCCTCTCAGTGCCCATACTGAATGCTTTCAGATGCCTCGCAGCAAACAAACCAGAAGCTCGGCTTAACCCACCAAAGTGGTCGCCTTCTAGTTCTTGAGAGTAGTAGCATCTGGACTTCTCAGCTGCCACCTGCTCTTGGGGAAATGTGTCTAGTCTGTGCAGTGAGGGACATGCCAGTGTTCTTAGAAACCTGAATGGAAATCTTCCATGAGCATGTCAATACGAATAATACATTGTTGTCCCAGACTCTGTTCGTTTTGAAGACAGTACCTACGGCTGCCTCATTCTCCCCTACTATTAAATGATTCATCTACTGGAGGGTGGTTTGCATCCCACTTGTAAATTTACTTCCATCACAGGTCAGACAGCTAAACACACGAAAGCCATACTCGAAGCACACTGCATTTATGTACTGTAAGAGCTTTCTCTCAAGATCAATATAAAGTTCAGAAATGGGTTTTGTTGACTGATATTCCTAGGCAAACTGGCCACCGCATCCTATCTGCCTGGGAGAGTTTACTATGCAATCAGTCAGATAATGTTTGTGAAGTTCTCAAATGTGTAGTGTGCTGGGTTTGACTCTGCTAAAACCTCAACCCACAATGAAAGCCTCCTTCTGTGTGGTCATCTTCAGAGTCATAGAGAGCCAGTCTACAGAAGGTAGTCTCTCACGGCTCCAGACCTGTGACTCAGTGAATGGTCACCAATGACCTGAAACTGTGTAGCCTGCTTCTACACCCCAATGAGGGACAGACACCCCCATGAATGCAGGAGGCGCTGCGAAGTGTTGAATCCTGGCATCTTGACCTGGCATCTGGAAAGTTCTCATGTCCGCCTTCTCCAGTGGGGTGGTGTTTAGCCTAAGGTGGAACTAACAACACCAGGAAAGGAGGGACTCTGGGCAAAGCAAAGTAAGCCACAGGCACCAAAGTCAGCATGAGATTCAGAAGTAGATGCTGACGGGAGATAGGACCAGACAGTGCTTGATGGACAGAGAGCCTTGGAGAGAACTGTCGAAAGTGCTTCAGCTGAGTGTCACCTGAGGTCCAGATGAATGCCTTTTCCTCTCACTGCCACATCCCACCAGCTTGCTGCATATACAATGACACCGTCTTCCCTGACAGAAACAACATACACTTAAACAGATTAAGGAGGAAGGAAAAAAAAACCCAAATCCAAAATGCTCACATCACCACATCCATAGCCCCAGGGAACGGCTCAACAGGCAGTTTGGAAGTTTACATCCAGACCATGATTACTGCACACCAAGGCAGGGTCCCTTTAAATATTTATTCCCTGGTTCATTTTTCTGTCTTCATGTATAGTGAAATGGCATCTCTTACCCCAGCAGGCTGCTCACTGGGCATTAAAAGGAGAAGGCAGCAAGCTCCTTGCACTTATCATGCAGATAAGAATCGAGCAGAAGCAACCAAGAAAAATATGCTAGCAAACTGGAGAGAAAATATATTCTTAAATAAAATAATCATCATATGGAAATACTTCAAAAAGAGGCAAATAAAAATTAGAATGCAAAAGGAAAATGTGGGCCCTATAACCCATATTGCCTGCAAATTGGAGAAAATGTATCATTTATGGAGGTCCATACAAAGTAATACAGGGATTATATCTGCGCCATGTAAATTTATTAAATGCAACTTTCTCTTTCTCTTTCTTTCTTTTAGATAAAAAACCTCTTCATGAAATAAAACCCCAAAGTAAGTTATTTTTCCTCTTGTGAATATAATTTATTTTCATATTTGCTGCCTTACTGTTGTATTTGTTCAAAAGCCAAGCAGAAGTGAAGTCCTCTGACAGACCCAGGGCTTTCGGGGCCTCTCCTCATTGAGTTTGGAGTCGCATATCAGAGGTTTAAATCAAAAAGAAATATGCACACCCTTCCCCTCCCGCAAAGCAAAAGTAAATCTTTCTTCTTGATTCTTTCTGCCTATAAGTCCATTTCTCTGCAAATGTCATCTAGGATTCTTATTTCTGGAGAGATTTATAGCATTAAAATTAATAAATATTTGTCAGTACACAACATGCATGAAAGCAGTCTTGTGGGCAAGCGCCTGGCTCCTTGCCACTCCAGGAAGAGGCAGGGAGGGAAGGGTTCTGGAGAATGCCAACCCAGAGTCTCACCTGCTGTGGCATCCATGGTAACTAAGTAGATTAAGAGCCAGCACTCCACAGTGAAATAAATCCAAGCTGAGTGTTGGTGTTGGCTTCACTTCATTGGCTAAAGGCTTGCTGCCTGAAGAAGCCTTTGCATTATTTCTGTTTTGCATCCAGGGGATTCAGAGAATGGAGCATGGCTTACATGGTTGGAAGCTTGGCATTTGACCCCATGACTCTCAGCTTTGACTGCAATTATGATAACCTGGAGACCTTTTAAAAATAGAGAGTTTGGGGGCAGGGATTAGAACCCAGAAATCTTTATTTTCCAGAGCTCCCCAACTCAGTTTGTGAATCATAGTCTTAGACTATGGGGTGGGAGATCAAAAGGGTCAGAATCTTGGAGTATGATGGAAACTTAGTAAGTGTATATTACTTACAAAAAAAATCAAATGAGTTAGAATCTGTGATGGGGATACTCCTGGGATCGATATGTTATTTTATTAAGTCATTGCATGAACTCAGAGATAGGTAGAGCATACTAAGGAATGTCAAGCTATGAGGAAGAACCGTACTGCTGACATCAAGAGCAGAAGTAGACCGCTGTCCAGCTGCTGTTGGATGTAAGGCTTGGAAAACCTGTCTGCGTCCAGTTTCTCTCATTTAGTACAAGATGAATGACTTCTGATCATTTAAATCTACAACAGCACAATCCAAAGCTCTTAGGAGAGTAAACAGCTTTTATTTGCTAACATCTTAAAAAAACAAACAAACAATCAAGACCTTAGAGGACAGACAGAAATAGGTACCCAGGGGTGGGCATCAGAAGGCATGAGAGGAAAATCCAGGCATTTGTCCCTGTTCCACTCTGTTGCTACAGGCACCCTGTAGTACATAGAGGCCACTAATTTACAACCTGAGGGTTCTGCAAAACAAAAACTTCCTGCTCACTGTCTTCATCTGCTGCTGCCAGCTACATGTAAAGGAACCATTGGCACCCAAGTGGTGTATTTCTGGTTCTATGCACACTTGCTTTGAAGACTGAGTTGGGAAGAACTCAGCATTCTGTGTGTGTGTGTGTGTGTGTGTGTGTGTGTGTGTGTGTGTGTGTTTGCATGAGCATATGTGGAGGGAAGGAAACTTGACTTTTAATTTGTAGCCTGTGCTTATGTCCTAACTCTCAGGGTGGTAGCTGGGATAGCTGGACTCCAGGCTTCCGCTTCAACTCATATGCATGTCCCTGCCCCCCAGTTTGGATGTAGAGTATGACAAGATCATGGGTATCTGTGTGGTAACCAACATGAGGATTATTTATAAATGCATGTGTGTGTTTTTAAAAATTAATTTCATGCTTAGTTTGTGAGCCCTGTGCCTTTCTAATTTGGTTACATCTGTACTTTCAGCCATAAACCCCACAGAAGCTATTCCTTGTCTGTAGGGACTCCTGAATTCATTTTTGCTTGGGGTTCTCACTCCTAAGCACCATGCTTAATTGCTGGATACTGCAGCAGAATCGCTTAAGCTGTTTTAATTTGTGATTTCCCTAAAAATAAAACCGTACCAGAATCAATGTGATTGCAAAAAGCTCCCAGAGGAATCCCGTCAGGGTTCTGTGAGCTGCATGGTTAGAAGTGCATTACACAAATTCAGGCTACTCGTTCACTGAAAGTGGGGCTGGGTTTAAGACTACATGAATCATCACTGATGCAAAATCAAAGTCAATTATGAAGATAATTGAGAAACAACCTGTTCCTATATATAGCGGTACACATCATCTTCCACAAGTCCTGGTGGGTAGACTACATCAGAGTGAGTTTTCTACACAGTTCTCTAAAACAGACATGCAAAGGAGCTAGCTTTGAGTTGCAGGGAGGTACAAAAAGAAAGTGAAGTCTTAAGATATGTGTTGGCAAATCATAATGACAAACTGGGGAAAATATGCGCACTGCATAGCTCATGAAAGCACTTATTGTAAATGAGATAATTTAATCAATTACGTTTCCTAATGTACTAAACCGAATGTTTCATTTTCTGCTTCTGCACATCTTAAATTATCTTCAGGTGCTTTATGAGATTTAATCATAGTTAATAGAAACTTCATTACCATCAAATGTGCTTTCAATAAATGTTGTGTAACAATGTCAGGAGGTGCAGTAAAATATAGTAGGTTCTGAATGGCAAGCATGAACCCCCAGAGTCAAACTGAAAATGGTTGCATTCTCACAATGAGACTTCTTGGAGGTTTGGGGAATGGGGTTTTCTGAATGACTAGAAACTCTTGAGGGGGTTGCTGGATCAGGGATTTTGCCACACAAGTACACTGACAGGCTGCAGCATTACCCAGAAAATGGTTCTGTGCTCCGATCTCTCTCCAGTGCCCTTCTACACAGCTATTCTGTCTTTATATAAGTGAGTACTTACAGGCCTGGAGATATAACTCAGGGGTTAAGAGCACTGACTACTCTTCCAGAGGACACAGGTTCAGTTCCCAGCATCCACATGGCAGCTCACAACCACCTGTTACTCCCATTCCCAGGCATCTAAGGCCATCTTGTGGCCTCTGCAGGCACTGCATACATATGGAATACAGACATATATGCGCAAGGAAACACACAGGTAAAATAAAAATAAGTGAATCCTGAGAGAGAGAGGGGGGGGGGAGGGAGGGAGGGAGGGAGGCAGAGGAGGGAGAACTGAATGTTTTCCATGAATGAAATGAATGGTTCCAGCTGCCTCGGAGACATTTTTAGTTGAGTATCTCCAAGGAACCTTAATTCCAACTTCAAAATTCAATTTATCCTTCTCTTCCCCGTCTTTCGTCCATCCCTCCTGTTATCTTCTCTGTTTTAGTAAACAGTTGACCAGCAAGTCAGTGATCTGTGTCAGAAACTTAGGCTCTGTCTTGCTCACCACCTGTTTTCTTCTCTATATCCAACAAATCATTGCTGTTTGCTTTTTCTGTGCTGTGACAAATCTCTCGTTCACTGGCTCCCCTCCATCTCTACGCGGCCATTCCCATCCGCTCATGCAACAGTCCCTTAGGAGTCCTCACTATGTGCTAAGATATGAGTGGACAATGTGCCCTAAGCACAACACATTATAGGCTTCATAAAGTTCACAGTTCAGTGAAGAGAGATGGAATAAATATGAGTGGCAGAAAATGTACCAAGTGCTTGGCAATGATGTGGCCTGTTATGAAGAGAAATAAAGTAGGGTGAGGACCTGGGGCAGGCTTGGAGGGAAGGTTGCTTTTTGAAAAAAGTATTCAGAGAAAGAACACTAAGTTGCATTTCAGGAAAGACTGAGTAATCAAGTCAGCAGCACAGGTCTGGGGCCCCTGGGGGTAAGCACTCACATCAGTGGACCAACAGAAGGTGAAGGCTCTGAGGTGAGAACTTGCTTACAGGCTCTTGGGGAGACATACAAAGGCAATGCTATACACAATAAAGTTACAAGAAGGGTGTAGTAGTGTTAGTTAAGGCCACAGAAGTGAGGTGAGAGTGGGAAACTCCATTACATCATAGGCCATCATAATGCCATTGACTTGGAAAGCCATGGACCATGGAGGGTTTTGATTCTGCAGAGAGATGTGGCCTAATATTTTCAAAGATGCACTGCAAGCGTAAACCCATAGGGAACCAGAGCAGAAGCAAGAATATCTATTACAATAGTAATCTTTATTATAGTTACACTGTTAGAATAATCTAAGTTCAAGATGATCACGCCTAGGCTGGATGGACAATAACAACATTTGAAAAAGAAAGTTGTATTTTGAACCCAAGGGTTTTATGATAGACTGGTATGAAAAAAGAAAGATGTTTTGGGCAATTCCAAATTTGAGACTATGCATAGGAAGGATAGGGTTGCCATTACTAATATTGAGAAAATTTGATGAGTAATTTTGAAAGGAGAGCTCAGGCTTGAGCTTGAGAGTCCTATTAAGTGCAAAATGGAGAGTGGACTAGGATGCTAAATACTCATGAATACCTAGAGGGCAGAGAAATGTCCTGGCTGGTCATGCATGTTTGGGACTCGTCAGTGGCAAAATGATATTTAAAGCCAGCAGGTAGGTTGAGGTCAATGCTTTTAGAATTTGAATAAAGAAGAGCTGAGGATCAGGCCTGGGAGGGCAGCAATACTTAGATGTAAGGGAGGTCAGAGTCACCGTAGTAGAAAGAGAAGATCAAAAGGAAAAGAAATGCTCCCAGAGTTCTGGGCAGTATACATGCATAAAAGCATATATATTCTGAAGACAGGAAAGTAGAGGCAAAACTGTCTGAGAGACAAAGGGAACAAGTAGTAAGAGGGGACAGAAGTGGGGTATGAGGGAGATAAGTTCAAAATATACTGTATATCTGCATGAAAATGGCCTTATAAGACCCCAAATAATAAAAAATAATTGTGGGTGACAAAGTCAAGGTGTCTTCCTAGCAGAGATGTTCAGTCATCTTCCTTAACTTAATGTTTCCCTAAGTCAGCTTGGCTGAGCTTTTCGGCGCTTATGTTCTCAGCAGATCTCCTGCCTGTTAAAGCCTCTTCAGGAGCTCACTAGCAATCCCTGAAGCCCAGAAGCTTCTTTTGACCAATAACAATCTGCTTTTTAGTTTCCTGCTTCACAGCATGGCCCTACCCTTCACCACAGTAAAGCACGAATAACCATTGGCATTTGGGCTTATTGGTGCCTTATATTTCTGTCATTCTTACCTAAGAACTTTCCTTCCACCTAACTCTTAATGTGCTTAATTAGTCTTCCCTTAATTTTCAGCCTAACCATTTACTTCTGCAAGACCTGTAATCCCCCTGCCACAATGTCTGGGTTAGTTGCTCCTATTATGCAGAATTGAACTATTCCCCTCTTTCTACTGTATTTTCATTACCTTAATGCTGTCCTACATGCCATTCTATATCTGGTGTTTAAAATATACTTTATGTTTCATTCTGGTTGCTGTTGTTGTTTGTGTTCAATCCACCCCAGATTTCTATTTAAACTGATATATATTTTTTTAATTGTTGATGTTTGTATCCAAGCCTCCCAAGATTTTCTTTTTAAATTGTGATATATTTTTTACTTTAAAATATATTTTTATTTGCTCATTGAAATTTTCATATATCTATACAGTATATCTTGATCATATCTATGCCAATGAGTTCTGCCCATATGCTCATGGGTATGGGACAACCCATTGGGTTGTGGGCAACCTAACAGCAGCCACATCCTAAAATGGGAATGACTTTCATTCACTCAGCTACCATCAAATGCAGTAGCTCTTCCACTGAGTATGGGGCCTCCCCAACCCATACTGGCATTTTGACTAGTCTGCTCTTAGGCAGATCTCGTGCAGGTAACCACAGCTGCTGTGAGTTGATATATGCAAAATTCACCTCATACCCAGAAGCCAGAATTTCACAGCTCTCCCTGCTGTCTGCCAGCTCTTAAATTTTTTCTAGTCTTTCTTCAGTCATGTTCTTGAGCCTTGCATAGGGGGAGATTGATGTATATTGTTCATCAACAGCTTGGCAGTTTCAAGTGTTATGAGTCTTGGTATTGATGGCAACACACTACAAAAAAAATAAAAATAAAACGTTTCCCTGATTGTAGTTGAGAGCAACACAAATCTAATGGTTGCAAGCATAAATATTTAGAAGGAAGTTGACAGCATGATCATTTACCAAAACAACAATAATAGGTTCCCTCCTAGGGCCTAGGACTCTCCCAATCATGAGCTTTTAACCAGGTTTATGGTAACAAGCCCAAAATCCCTCCCTTCATGTAGACCTCTTATCCAATTGGAAAGCAGTTGTTTACCTTCATAACCATTATGCCATGGTTATACCACTGGGCCTATCTTGCCTGGGAGGCAAGGGTTAATTCTGGATAAGACCATTGATTTTTTTTTCTTTCCCTACAACAGCTTACACAGAACCTTCTGGAACTATATAAGTGAGTGATCACAGAGAAAGTTTCCTAGTCAATCAAGGCTAATTTCTTTATAGTCTGCATCCAAAGTAAATGGTGTCTTCAGCAATAGGGTTTTACTATGTAGTTATAGTGTGCAAGCAAGAGCAATAGCTGTAGTTTATGTTATTTTGGGTGTCCATGGAGTCTTCCTGGCCAATAACAAGTAGGGAGGTATCCTGTCACTGAGCAGCACACTCCAGCAGGGGACTTTATTGCACACACACACATCCATAGTATTTTAATTATCTTACACACTAGTGGATTTACATAAGGTTTCTTCAAATATCCTTTAGGCTCAATACTTGGTCATTCTGCCTTGGGCTATAGACATGAATAACATTTTCAACTAGCAGAATTGTCTTTGGCACATTCCTTTAAATCCTAACAAATTTCTAGGCCCTTGTAAGCTAACATAAGGCTAGTAGCATTGGTACTATTCTTCCAGCTACGCTCTAAAACATTTTCTCCCTTATTTGTCCATCATTTTTCTTCATCCCATGCTGATTATTTTCAATTACATAAGTACAGCACTTTCCACAAATGGCATGATTTTCTTTGTCCTTCACGATCATTCTTCCTCTAAATCAACTCGGCACATATATGTGGACAACATTGGTGATTTTCCAAGCATTTTCTTCTCTTTTTTTACTGTCTGATTTCTGGCAAAGTGCATGCTTTTTCTTACTACCATTTTCAATGATTTCACTGGCTCAATCCTTAATGGAAATGATGGGATTTGTTCATTAAATGCCCCAGAACCAAACAAAGACACAAAGAGCAGGTGGTAGACTGGTGTGTTCTTTAGGATCAGTGTAGTCCCAGCATACGCACTGAAACTGTAAATCCACAATCAGTCTCTCCCCAGTGCACTGAAATTTGTAGATTTCACATCTTCAATGGTCAGAAGAATAAAGTAGCCAAGGTGAAGAAATTTTCTCAAAGGCTAAAGTTCAAATCCCATTCTTTAGCTCTTTTACCTTGTGTCTCTCCCATTAGTAAAAGTGCAATACTTTTGCAGTTCAAAGATAGAATTGTCAGTTAAAATACAGGACCCTTTACTTAAATTTGAATTTTGTAATAACACCTAATAAAAAATTTCTAGGGTAACTAAATTGGAGATAAATACTACATGGAAAATACTTAGGTTGATATTGCTAATTATTGAGCTGAAAATTTAGATTACTCTTATATTTTTTTGAGGCAGGGTCTAAAAGTTATAGTCCCGTTTGGCCTAGAACTTACTACGTAGAGCAGGCTGTCCTTAAACTCACAGAGATGCATCTAGGTGCCTCCTGGATGCTAGAATTAAAGACATGCACCAGTACTCCCAGATAGTTCTATATTTTTATTCATTACATCTAGCATCCATACTAAAAAGAAAACTGACACATGCCTAAATGGTTCATAAATTATATAGCTTTTATTGCCAGTCTCAGAAGACGAGGTAGGATTGAAGCATGCATTCATTATAAAATAAGATCTTTCTTTAAGAGTGAAAAGTGCGAGGAGACACTCTAGAGATTTGGTGAGAGTATGGTGTGTGTGGATGAGAAGGAGGAGAAAGTAGTTGCTATATCGGTTGGGGCAGAACACTACAAGGCATCCACCTGGGAATAGACTTGACACATAGAAGCCAGCAATTGGAAGGTCTGTGCGTGATGATGCCAGAAGAGCACTTTATATTTCCATGTGATCAATGACTAGGACAGGGATAGGGAGTACCAGAGTTGTGAAATGTGGGCATTAGAAGAAATGTCTTTCATTGAAAATAAGTAATAGCAGACATTACAGAATCACAGAGACATGCGTGAGGAAGGGAATGCGTGAGAAGAAAGCGAGTGAGCCAAAACAACATCAAAGATGATTTTTATAACTTAAGACTGGTCACTGCTGGTGTCATTACTGGAAAAACAGAATTCATGAGAAGAAAAGTGTCCAAGGAAATGATAATGACAAATCCTTTAATCAGATGACAAATGTGAGAGATCAATACACAGTGAAGGTAACTGTGTCCAGCAAACAGGAAGAAGACATGGGTGTAGGCCTTCAGAGAAGAGTGACAGATGTTTGTCTGAGACTGGGCAGGACCAGGGAGTAGTTGGCACTGTCTGGTTGTAAGTCATTGTCCAATTAGAGAGACTGAAAAGGGAAAGGGGGAGCAATAATGGAACTTTACAGCCTGTGCTTACGACTCAGAGAATATAGGTACTTTAACAAACAGCAACTGAGGAGCAGGTAAGAAAAGCAGGGGAGTCAAGCTGAAGGGGGGTGGCATGCTCTGTAAGGGGCCTTAGATGGCTTTGTCTCACTGCAGAGCCATGGTAAGGGCAGAGACCCTCACTGCTGATGAGGAACAGGGCTTTGGGTGGGGACAGACATGAAAGGGTGGAAGAAGTGACATGATAAGGCAGAGGGACTTGGTTGCAAAAGTTATCACACAGCCTGCCTATCAACGAGGCAATTGTGATAAAGGAAGGCAGTGAATTCTGATAAGGAGCTGTGGGCTTGATACCTTACATTTTGAAAAACTATGATACACACATGAGGATATATCACATGGAGACTTTAGGGTATAGAATACGAAAGGCAAGTGAATGGTGGACATCTGCAGTCTTTTCCCTGAAAGGAATCATGAGGTACCATGATTAGTTAAAGAGAAGTAACTGGAGGAAAAATATTTCCCTGGCATAGTGTAAATTTTTATACTCCTAAGTCTTTTTTCTAGTTTGCACACGTACTGTTTCTAGTTTAAAAAAAAAGGTGACTAGAAATAATTGGTCAGTGACATCATGAAGAGTGTATTAATAGATGCCAATGTTTTAAAATTCTAGAAGTCTTTCAAATAAAGAGCTAGGAACCCAGGAGAAGCAAGGACAGAAAGTGTCCCTGACAAGCTGATCGAAGCGAAGGGAAGAAGAGGTATGCAAAGAGGAACTAGACTACACCACAGTAGGGGACACGATGCCACTATCAGGAAAGGCCAGGAAGACACAAGGCTAAAGGAGTAAACATGAGGCTATGTCTCTGTGGAGGTAGGAAGGGACTAAGTCAGAGCAGGCCTGACATAGGGAACAAGGAAGGGATAAAGAAACCAAATATCCAAACAGAGCTGTTTTGAAGCATACAGGAGTTCATATAAGATGGTCTCTGTGTTGTCAACGACAAGAACAATAAGTGAGAATTAGGGGTCTTGGAGAAAGGGAAAGGCTACCCCGAGTGACTGTTGTGATGATGATGCTATTTGGCAATGAGGCATGAGTGACATGATGTCTGAGCTGCAAGGAAAACCCTGGGGAGTTTGCATAGAATCTGATTTCTGATGACAGCTACCAACGTTACGACCTCCTTTAATCTAGCAGGGCAGAATAACTTGGGTACCAGTATAAAAGATAAGAGATGTGAAGAAGGAACACAGTAATCAGGGTTAGCAGTTAGGGACTGAAGGTGGCTGTATGATCAGACCTTGGCTTTGCTGTCACAGGAAAGGAAGGCACTGGTCCCCTAAGCCCATGTGTACAGTAGGGAATAAAATCTCTATCTCAGATTTTTTTGTTCACAATGAGACTGAAATCTTATCTGCAGCCTTCAGAGATCTGAGCACAGGGTCAGTGCTGGTTTCTGAGTAGCTCCTTCCATCTAGAGGTAGTCAGGGAGAGTGATTAGGACAGAAGTGAGCTGGTGGAGGACATGTCCAAAAGAATGACATTGGTGGCAAACCACGGAGGACTCATTCTCAACTCTGCCACTCACTGATCACGAGGCTTGGAGCAAGCAGGTCTTCATCTTCTTGCCCTTTTTTATACACCTAAGTGAGGACATTTGCACAATGTCATTGGAGTTAATACGAGGTATAAAATGCTAGAATGATACCCGGTATACCCTGAGCACTGTTTGAGACTTGGCTATTGCCATTAGTTACAACGAAAACCAGCAGCTACGATAACAAGAATGAGGTTTTCAAAGGTGAAAAACTCAAAAAGTGGAGAAATTGATTGGCAGTTAAGTCAAGAGTTGCTGAGGATTGCAAGTAGAACTGACATCGATTACCATGGTTGACCATAGCTGACCAATTTCAAAGCTATTTTCTGGCAAGTTAAAGGAAACTCTTATTGCTTCTTGGTAACAGCAGGATAAACAACCCTACCAGGAACTTGTGAAATATTTTAGTAAAGTTCGTGTGCCAGCAGCACTGGCTGTGCTAAAGCTGCTTCCTGGGGTGGCGCTTGGTTGACTTTCTGTGGGATTCTGGCTCAGTAGTTGGCTCTTGTGGCTTCCATTTGTTTTGCTTCTCCCTGACTTCCCTTTCTGTGTATTTTCTTAAGGTGGATTGCTTAGCAATGCACTACTGCTTACATTAGCTTACATTAGCAATTCAAGTTTGTTTACCTGATTTTCTACAATGGTAGTAGTGGTTACCCCCAGGACACCCACCCGCTCAGCGATGAAGCAGAATAGCCTGATTAGAAAGGTACTCACCATGCTCCTATGTCAAGCCTTTGTAGCTGGAGTCCTAAGGATAGGTTCCAGTCTGATATATACTAAATATGATGTACGTTCAATTTGTAACATGTGAATTGAGTTAATGTTCCATTAGCAAGAAAAATTAATATGCATTTCACATTAGAACTGGGAAACATGGTGTTGTAATTTAAGAAAAGCAGCATGCGAGAGAGACACCATGTGACAGGGTTCAAGCAGAGAGTTTTTTTTTTATTAGGGAAAGAGATCATGAAAGGGGAAAGAGAAGCAGGGGAGACCAGCCTCTAAAGACAGGAACAACAGGAGAGAGGAGAGAGGAAAGAGAGGGAGAGAGATGGAGAACAGACAGAGAGAGAAAGAGAGAGAGAAGGATGGGAGGTAGGGAGGGCCCTTTATATATATAATTTTTAAATTTAAATTAGAAACAAGGTTGCTTCATATGTCAATTCCAGGTCCCTCTCCATTTCCCTCCCCTCCTCCCATGCCCTCCCACCAACCCCTCAATATCCCCTCATTTCCCCAGGGAGGGTGAGGCCCTCCATGGGGGTGTCCATAGTTTATCATTTCATCCAGGGTAGGGCCTAGACCCTCCCCCCAAGAGTTCAGGGTGAGAGTGCATCTCTCATTGTTGGATGGGAGCCCAAAGTCCATTTGTATACCCGGGATAAATACTGATCTACTACCCAAGGCTCGATAGATTATCTAGGCCTTTTAAAAGGGGACATAGTAAATATGTACAGGTGGTAAACTTAGTGGATGCAACTGAGTACATATCCTGTGGGAACCCCATGGGCAGACCAGTACAGATGCCGGAATACTGACACATAGGACAGATAAATAAACAGCCCTGGCTTGAGTCATCAGGACATTGGTTACTACAGATAACTAGAGAGGGCTGTCAATTATAAAGCTATCAAGTTTGTTTCTAAGAAGGGGCTTTGAAAATCAGTTATTCCACAAGCCAACTCTGATAAATGAAAATTTAAAAAAAACAACAATTATAGGCTGTTACAGAGTTCTGCTTGGTTTTTAACAGACTTCCTGAAAGGAGATTTCACAATCTGCCTCAGAAATATAGATTATTTTTAACAACCCTCATTGTAGGAAAGGTCATTTTTGTATCCAACCAGACTCCTGATTGCTTTAATAAAAGTTCACATCCTCCCTTTCCATTCCTGTTAGAGATGGCAAGAGAGTTTGAATATTAGCTTACTACTAAATGTATGCTCATTGAGTGCCTTCTGTGGGTCTAGTCTCTTCTTGGAACAACCCCTTATGCATTCCATCACCAAGAAGTGAATGCTGTCTTTTCCTTTCCAAGGACCTATTGCCCACTCCCTATTTCTCTTTGGATATTCCTATGTGGGTGCTTTTCAATGCATTCATACATACCTCCATGCTTTCTTCACAATTTGGAAGCAACAGGTTTCTCAGTCAGGTGTTTTGGTTGGTTGTTGTTCTGTCTATAGCTGAAGATTATACTTAACTATTTTTCTCTCACTCAGATATGCTGGAGCCTTCCATGCTCTTCCTAAAGCTTTTGTGATTTAGTAAAGTAGGGATGAAGAGAACAGTAACAGGATGGTATGGATGGTATGCAAAGCCTTGCTTATGAAATAAATAGAAAGGCACCTCCATCCTGGGCCTACAAAGGCAGAGTAGCTCTTTGAGCCAACAACTCAGCAATTCTGTGTCTATGAGAAGGTCAATAGTTATAAACACACATGTACAAATGGAGAGGGAATTCTTTTTGTTGTTGTTTTGTTTTGTTTTTGTTGATACCAGGCAGGCTTTCACTGTGTAGCAGTCCTGGCTGTCCTGGAACTAGCTCTGTAGACCAGACTGGCCTCAAACTCACAGATATTCACCTGCCGTTGCCTCCTAACTGCTGGGATTAAAGGCATGCACCACCACTGCCCATAAGAAAGGGAATTCTTGAAGAAGAGATTCTAAATATCACCCAAAGACTCTGGTTTCCTTACTATGGTCTCCTTTAGATTGAGACCAGGCAAACAAGCAATAAATAGTTGTGCACAGTCACAGTGATTAGCAAGGTTCCGTGGGAAATTATAGAGATTGTACTGCTTGTGAGGAGTTGAAAGCAGTTAGGAAGGGTAACCCAACTATCATCCAAATAGTTATCAATAAAAAGTACAGTCCAAGATGCATTTTGGGAACCACAAGCTCTGTACGTTCTAAAGCTCATAGTCAACCACAATTGACTGAGCCACTCAGGACAGAGTCACCCCAGAGAGGGGGACCTTAAGCTGGCACTTGGCTAGTGGGTAGATAAAGATAGGCAGATACTGGTGGAGGCATGTATATTACACTGACCACTATGCAGAGCCTTCTGTTAGCAGTACCTACCTGATAGGTCAGTCAAGTACAGTTGAATGGAGGGTGACAGTGTAGTGAGAGGCCAGGAGGACAGACACAGGAAGTGGATGTGGAGGCATCTACAGGTCCTGGGAAGTGACTGTGATATGCTCTGCAGTTATGTATCCCCACAGCTCCCCTCACAGGAATAGCCACTTCCCCTTAGCCAAGCCAATGCCCTCTGCATGAGCAGCCACTTGGCTAAATATAATTGCATATGGTTATTCTGCATGTTACCTTGGGAGTGTAGCTGTACCACAGACAATCATACACATGCATATAACTTATCCTTTCTGCTGGGAAGCCAGCATAGAAAGTGTGGAACTAACCCTTTGGTCCTTGTGAGCTCAGCGCTAAACACAAAAAGAAAATCTCTATTAGCTACCCAGAACTCTATAGGGAAAGTCACTCTATGTTCTTAGAAATGTTAGGAAGAAGTACCATATGGGAAAAAATAATGTACAGCACAAGCAGGTAGACTTTAAAAAAAGAAAATAGCAGTGAAGAAAAGGAAGAAGAAATATGGACATTCAAATTTAGAAATGTTTGGGCTGTGGTTAAGGATTTTGGGTTAAAACCCTTAGATAAAAGATGTGGCACAGAGTATTTGCATATGGTATCAAGATTGAAACTGAAATACCAGGATTCTATCACCATCTGACTTTTGAACAATAACTGTAACAGAAAATGTGAACTGTGCATAAACTCCATGCACACTCATGACAAAGTTGTGAGTTCACAGGGGCTAACGGTCACCTGCAAGTCTAGCTGTCTCTTCTCCCCAACCTAGCCAAAGTCCCTTTGGTCAGAATTTTTTTCTTTGAGACAGGGTTTCTCTATATTTTTTTGGAACTTGTCCTGGAACTTGCTCTGTAGACCAGGCTGGGCTGGCCTCAAACTCACAGAGATCCACCTGCTCTGCCTCCCTAGTGGTCAGAATTTTTAAGAATTTATTTTTATTTTTATTTATGCTTACATGTGTGTCTTAGCATTATTTTGTGCTTGTGAATGAAGGTACACAGAGGCCAAAAAAGGGGATAAGATATCCTGGAGGTGGAGTTTTAGGCAATTGGGAGACGTCTTATATGGATGCTGAGAACTAATCTCGCAGATCTTCCGCAAAGGCATTCTTAGCTTCAAGCCATCTCTCTGTTCCCCGTACTCATATGAAATATTTTAATGTAATATTTTGTTCTTGTAACTTAAGTCAGATGGTTCTGCAAATTTTCCTGGAAGAGGAAACATGGTGAAACATCCCTAACCTTAATCTAGAGGGAAACATGCTAATTCTGCCTACTAGTATATCAAGGACCAAAATGGAAATCTGGGAGGGGAAGGTAGCTTTCCCTTGCCTCCCTCTTTTGTCTCACTGTGCTAATATCTAGTGATTTCAATTTTGAACTCATGCAGTTTTTCCTTGGTAATCTCCCTGGTCCTTGGCTCCTGGCTCCCTGTTTCAGTGCTTGGAACAGTGCCTTTGTCTCTGATTTACAAGCTCGGTGGTAAAGCAGCTGCCTTCAGTACACAGCCAGACTGCTTCCCTGCATGTGTTCTTTACTAAGAAGGTGTGTGCTCCCCAGAAGTACCTTTTCAATGGTTGTATCATCGCTCAGCAATTTCGAAGGAAGGAAAAGAGCAGACTGGTCTCAATCCACAGTCTTCTCACTGTGTCTGGTGTGATATGTCTGCAGTGCTCAGTGCGCTCTCTGCCCTGAGTATCACTCTTCCCTCCAAGGAAACAATGGGATGGGAGCATAATCAGGTTGGTGGATACCTCATTGTTCCTCCAGAAGAATTCTGCAGGGGAGATGTGGTTCATTGTGCCCGCAGGTCTGGGTGGTGAGAGCAGCAAGTCTGCCAGCCCCCATCCTGGAATTAGAAAGAAGCTTTGCATCATACCCTGTTGCATGGCACATCTCCACCATGCTTTGCTTATTAAATGTGTCTGTGCAACTTCTGAACTTTCAACCTGACTCCTTCTAGTGTCTGCCCTCCTATTTACCCATTATTTTTAAGTGTTTCCTGCACTCTTGCTGATTTGGTCCCGCTTGATCTCCTCATCCTCTCTTTAATTTGGGAGCACCTTATTTTATGACCCACTAACTTTTTTGGAAATAAATTCACTTTATACTTGTGTGACTAGCATTATCCATTTGATAAGTACCATTTTTGGGGTATGGGAAATGTGTAGTGTTATGCAATTACAAGGTAAATATATGATGTGCTTCTTTTATCCCCTCAGTCCAACACTGGGTGACAGAATAATTATTTTGGACCCATTACATGTACTTACTGCATAATCTGCTGGGAAATTAATTATGTAGTTACTTCTTGCCACCTTCCATTTCCATCCACTTTCAGATGATGCCTCTTTTAGAACTACCTTGTTTCAGATAATTACCTTGTTTTTCCTATGTTGAGATATAATAACCATTATCGATCTGCTTCTGGGATGAGCCACACCCAATATGTATCTGGAAGAGAATGGGAATTCAGCTGTAGCATATCCTGGGGGCTGGGGAGACCTCCACATCCTAAAGTTAAGCTAACATTTTTATTTTTGCTTTGCCCATGCATTCAATAGGATGGAGTAGGAGAGGTATGAGAGAAACAGCATGTACCCTCTGAGAGAACAGTGCCCTAACGAAGTGCTAGAGTCTACCATTGATGGTATCAGAAAATGTTTGCCAGACACAAGAGCCCTTGACAACAAGATATTCCTGTGTCACATAAAAATTGCTCTCGTGATGATTGCATATGCAAAGCCAAGGTTATTACTGTGCTCTGACTCTGAATATGTATATCAAAGGTGACATATTTGTAAACTCTGATCTCTTCTCTTTAACTCACAGACCATGTTAGTATCTTACCCTAGACAGCTTTGTGCCAAAATGCATGTGCCCCGGGTCCCATATGATCAGAGAAGCCACCCTTTTCTTTGTCTTTTGTATGAGTCTGTTTTCCCTCAAATAAAAACATAATATAAAAACATGTTCCAGGAAACTATGGCTTCTTTAACTAAGTTAAGGAGTTGTCTATTCTTATTAGAAAAATGTTATATTCTTTGCAAAAATTGATTCTTTCCAAGTCTATTACATGGTAAGCTACCTTAACACAGTTAAGATATTTGACTAGCCTTGCACTGATTTATACAAAGGATTTAGAAACATGACTGTTATATGAATGAGAGTCTAAATTGTAGCTAGCTTCCTGTGTTCTGAGCAGTAGGCTCCAGACTCCAAAAACATATCATGTGATGTCCTGGGGTGGCTCTATGGCTTAGCCCATGTTAGCCACTTAGGACTTCTCTTGTGTCTTTCAGGCATTGAGAATGCCAGCGACATTGCTTTGTACTCGGGCTTGGGTGCAGCCGTCGTGGCCGTTGCAGTCCTGGTCATTGGTGTCACCCTCTACAGACGGAGTCACAGTGACTACGGCGTGGATGTCATTGACTCTTCTGCATTGACAGGTGGCTTCCAGACCTTCAACTTCAAAACAGTCCGTCAAGGTCAGCGGCATAGGTCCCCCAACACCTTATCCTTAGGACCATGGGCTGCACTCACACAGGTGTCCCCATGTTCTTGGCCCTGTGCGAAGGTAGCTCTTGGTACTGGGAGCCGCTACCAAATTGTTTCCATTCATTGAAACACCAAATTTGATAAAATTATCTTCTCATAAACTGTGAGGCTGCATGGGTCTCAACTTATTATTGGCAACATTTTGGCAAAGTAGTTCAACTTTTGATATATAGAGCATTTAATGTATTACTGTTCTTAAATTATCTGACTTTGTTTTTGAAGAAACCTGATTTTCATTTATGTGTTTCATTAACTAAAATACTGAAGGAACAGCCCTAGACCATAACGTCCCAAATACCTTTACTACATTTTTAATAATTTCTTAGATTTCAGAGAAGTAAAAATGATCTAAAAGATAGCTGAAGGGTCAGTTAAACAATGACAAAATGAAATGCTAGCCTAAATGACTTTTAACTATTGCCAAGTTCAACCAATCTTTTGTTTTAGGGGAAGAAACATTTTTCATGTCAATGCACAGCAATGCTTTTTGTCAAAACAGAGAGTCATTTAATTCTCTATGGTGAGCTAAACCTACTCCTGAATTAAAGGCTAGAATGAGATGTATTTGTTTTTAATATTAGGCAAAAAGAAATTGTCTCTCTTCAAGGGATGGCATTTTTACCTTGTGCCTCATTAGCCAAACCGTCCCCTTTATTTCTACCCATTGTATGGATGTTGCCTACCCCAAAGGTTGAATTTCTGTGCTCATCATCTGTTGGGTAGACAAGCTGCTGAAGCAGGAACTCAAACCTGCTAGGACAGCAGCTGAGACATGACCAGGAGAGATAGGCTTTTAATCTCTTGGCTTTTAATTCTGGGAACATCTGTGTTAAGCCACTATTGCTAAGCCAGTATTGTATACAAGTGCTCATGTTTTAAAGACAGTTATGTTAGAGTATGAAGCTGCTATGAAGCAAGACAGTTATTCTGAGTCACTGTTTCACAACTACAAAATGAGAATGCTAACATCCTCCTCATAATGTTCTTGTGAAATCAAATTTGCCTAGAATAACATGGGAAAGCCCTTGGCATTTGGAAGGCGCTCATATTCTGAATATAACACTAGTTTTTCACGTGTCCTCTGATCAAGGGATGTTAGCATGTGTTGTGTAATAGCAAGCAACAGATACAAGAGGTGAGCAGTGGCTCACCTGAACATTTTGGGCAACAGTGATTTACATAAGTGGGGCACATCTTCCCATGGAGGAGTGTCTCAGAATGTTGGTGTATTGTGGATCTCAAAATGGATCACTTTATCAGATCACCTGACCATCCTATTTAGTTTTGGCTAAAAGTCTCATAAATGTCATGATGGAAGATAAACTATCTTTTGGTAACTGCTACTCTCACCATATTCACTGACGATAAACTTTGTTTTTATCGACTGTGACTTTCCCCTCTACTATCGTGAAGATGATATCCTCATGAACAACATATCTAGTACCCCAGGCAGGGGAACAGTAAGGATGTTCAGCTGAGTGGTGTCCTAGATTCATTTTTGCATTGATATTGTAATGAAATACCTCAAAGAAATGAAACTCAAGGGAAAGAGGGTTGATTCGGCATACAATTACAGATGACAATTTCATCATTGCTAGGAAGTCAAGGTCAGAATCCAAAGCAGCTCATCATTTCCACAGTCTATAGCAGAGAGAAGTGAATGTTTGTGGTCTTCCTTGTGCCAGGCCTACTCTCTCCACTCTTATTCCAGACCCAAACTCAGGGAATGATGCTACCACAGTGAACATTTTCTTCCCATGTCAGTTAACATGATCCAGACAGTTCCCTACAGACATGCCCACAGGTCAACCAATTTTGACAGCCCCTCGCAGAGACTCTCTTTTCAGGAGAGTCTGTTATGTCAAGTCGACTGTTAAATTAAAACTAACCATCACAAGTGTCACCCACTATAGTGTGGTAGAACACTAGCTCAGGAGGTGTAAAGATCTAGGTTCAATGCCTAGCACTGTGAAATAAGTAGGCAAATAAGAAGATAGAAGGGAAGAATGGAGGGAAATGAAAGGGACAGGCATACAGACAAAATACAATGCCTATATGAAATGGGGAAAAACGGTTTCTAAAGAGAAGATAGGGGTAACCAGAGGTGTATGTGGACACGTGGGGGTGGGGATAGGTATTTGACCCTAATCAGGCTTCAATCAAGTTGACAGCCAACATTTTCAACTGTAGACGTATGCATGTAAGTGTGTGTGTTTTCTCTGTGTATCTCTCTGTGCCCCACTCCCTACCCCTGTGTGTGTGTGTGTGTGTGTGTGTGTGTGTGTGTGTGTGTGTGTGTGTGTATGATAGGACCCAGGACTTCACACATGACACATGCTAGGCAAGCTTTCTACCACTGTGCCACAACTCTAGCCTTGTACATACTTCTATGACCAGGTATGTTCCACATCTGTGCTATCTGTGATTCAGAAATAAATTTTCTAATAAGCTAAGTGAGTCTTTAATAGTAGCCGAAAATTAAACTTCAAAAGGTAGGGGTTTATGATCAAATGGCCAGGAGATTTGGGGATATGAGTTTTTGAAGTCTCCACCATGGAAACTGGTGTTTCAAACTGTTTTCCAATGTGTTATGTTCTTCAGTCACACTTTTTTTCCTTGGGAAGACCACAGACAAGAACAAGGTCATTGTCTGTTGAACTCGGTGTTAAGCAGGACAGCTTGATGGTGGCTGCATCTCAACACAAGAGCCCAGAGATGGAGAAAGACCACGTCAAAGGCCCACTAGAGCTGCATCTTCTCATCCTATTAATTTCAAGTACCATATCTGAGACATTTTTTTTGCTCAGGTCCCAAAGGGAAATTGTTTAATATGGTTAGGGATTCAATACTGAGCTGTCGTGTTGACAAACTGATATGGGTGGGAGGCTGGGGAGTGAGGGTGGTTCTGTTATTTACTAATAAATGAGATTACTTCATCACAGGAAAATATCACAGGCTTCTTTTTAATTTTTGTCTTGGGGGAAAAAGTGGTGAACCCAACAGATGATTAAAGCCCCAGTCCAATTTCTTCTGTTTTTATGAAGATTGTTTTGCTCATTTGTCTTTAGCCAGAAAGGCTACCTTTCTAGATGCTTCCCACGTACAATCCATACCAGTCTCTGCTGGAGCGTTCACTCGAAGAGTGACATATGTGATGTCCTAGGACACTGGCTCCTCAGACACGGTGACTGGTAAAGTCCCCAGAACTATTTGCTCCAAAGCAACCCCCTCCCCCAGCTCCAGGAATTCCACAAGGAATTTTCTGCAGCCTCTGTGGGCTCATGTAAGCAACACTGGGTGTCACCACAGTGTGGCATCTATTGCTATTTAAAAGGAACAGATGTTATTTTCCTCCAAACTGGCTTGCAAAACATCTTTCTGGTTTCTTTTTTACTGGTTTTATTGCCAATTAAAATAATCCTGCAAACACTACCTGAGGCACTTTCCCAACCCAGTGTTAGAATTCCTTATCTTGAGAAGAAGGCATGCAAAGAGCTCTGGATATGAAGGAGTAGGGTCCACAGCACTCAGAAAATGACCTGGGAGGCCAGAGGGCCCCATTCCCAGGCATTAATGTGTGGCTCCATCTGGGGAGGGGCAGCTGCTGCCAATCAGAGCACCCAACACTCCAGCAAGGTATTCACCCATTAAGAGGCAACTGCAAACGAGTTCATGGGGGTGTCTTTTAGTGTCTGAGTGACAGATCAATTTTTTTCTTACCAGGAAATTCTCTCCTCCTGAATCCGGCCATGCAGCCAGACCTGACAGTTAGTCGGACATACAGTGGGCCCATATGTCTGCAGGATCCGCTGGACAAAGAGCTCATGACGGAGTCCTCACTCTTCAACCCTCTATCTGACATCAAGGTCAAAGTCCAAAGCTCGTTCATGGTTTCCCTAGGAGTGTCTGAGAGACCCGATTACCATGGCAAGAATCACTCTGGAACTTTTCCCCATGGAAACAACCGTGGCTTTAGTACAATACATCCCAGAAACAAAACACCGTATATCCAAAATCTGTCATCACTGCCCACAAGGACAGAACTGAGAACAACTGGTGTCTTTGGCCATTTAGGGGGGCGCTTAGTAATGCCAAATACAGGTGGGTGGTAAGTGTGTGTTTGCAAATTTCCCATTTGTGTAAATATGTTTGCATAAGTATGCAATAATATCCATCAGATTCATTTTGAGGAGAGCAGCAGAGGCTGTGGTTATATTTGATGTACACACAGCTCAAATGTGCAGCTGAAGTAGGACCTAGACTTCTCTGTGCCTGCAAGGACGGAACACCATGTTTGATGCTGTTGGTAGCCATATTTTCTCAGGCAGTATGTGTGGGCTCCCAGATTTCAGACCCTTTGGGATATGTTTCCTAGGGCATGGTAAGGAGGAATCAAACACAATTCTTTGCTACAACTGACAAGTGTCATGCTTATCCTGACAATTTAGTGCAAGAACTGTCACATTTCTCATTTTCTGGCCTATGAGCAAGCTCCATGACAATGACCCTTAATAATCACATTGGTTCCCTGTAAACTATTAGTGCATTGGTTCTTGCCAAGTAATGATGATGGATCTTTGCATGACCGTTCTTAGAAATTCAAACATAAGTTTCAGGCCTATGTCTTTTTTTTGTATGTGCGTATGGTTTTTCGAGACAGGGTTTTTCTGTATTACTTTGGAGCCTGTCCTAGAACTCGCTCTGTAGACCAGGCTGGCTTTAAACTCACAGAGATCCACATGCTTATGCTTCCCGAGTGCTGGGATTAAAGGTGTGTGCCACCTATGCCTGGCTCCAGGCCTATGTGTTATGCACAACTAATTTCTAAATATGTGTTTCCCTCCTTTGAGTTTTAAAAGAAAAGCTTTTATTGATATTTAAACTGGATATTTTAGATCCCTGGCATATCTCACTTTAAAAATGGTATCTTAGCTGTAGATTGGTCTTCAGGGTTGCTGCCTGAAACAGTATAGGTGAAAGTGATTGGTGTCTCCTCTGAGTCCTAAGCCATAAGACCTTGATAGTGTGATGGGTCACAGATAGATGTTGATAGCTGAGAAAGACAGAATCATTGAATCTGGCCATGTTCTTACACAGAAATTAAGTATAAAACCAAGTATTAGAGATGACCACTGTTTCATTCCATAAAATGAAGTCTGTGACAGGTGAGTCTCTGAGTATGAGAACATCTACCTTACCTGGTAAATTTACCTGATAAGTCTAGTGGTTTAGTGACATGAAATTGAACTTCCTTTTAACCTGACAGATGTTGCCTGGCTGTCCCCCAGACTAGTTGTATCTTCTCATGCACTGTTTCAGAATATACTTACTTCTGAAAACTGGCCTCTCCTGCAGCCCTAATAACGATGATGCCCTCCAATCCTTCCTTTCCAGTGATTTAGTGCACCCTAGGATTACTGGTTCCAATCTGTTTGAATGCCCCAGCTGAGTGTCAATACATGATGTTACTCTAACTTGTGGCTCTGGAGGATTACTGACCAATGGGAGACTCCTTGTAGAAAGAAGTAGTCAGCCATATTTAGCATACATTTTTGTAAAGAAACCTGAACATGCGACAACCCTTGTCCCACCAAAGACTAGGATGTGAAACCAGAGTCATGTGAAGCCAGTGAGTCACCATGCCTTCATCTTAGATCCTCCCCCAGGTCCCCATCCTTGTTTATTAGGGAATATGTGTACAGGATGCATATGTGTCTATTTACATGCACTGAGTGAGTGTCAAGAACAAAACATTCATTGTTCGTATTTGCTAAATTTTCATCAAATAAAACGCAGAAAGGAAAACCCGCAATGAACAAAAGGTGTTTCTTTTCCCTTGCCTTTCTTTGAGGAACATTCCTATTATAAAGTAAAACTCTGATCGCTTGTCAGCCATTCCCCGCCCAGTCCACCATGAGCTGGATGTTTTCAGATGAGAAGCACTGGACAAGATTGAATGAGGTTTAGGAAAAATAAGTGTGGGGAATTGAAACATGCTCCTTGTTACTTGCAGGGCATAAATGCTAACTATGCCCCAGGGAAGAGAAGTGTACAGAAAGCATGGCACAGAAATTAGACTACTCTAATGCCATCCATCCCAAATGGTCAGGAAATGCATTCTGGAAATAATTTATTATGCAAAATCTGGAAGAAGTGACTCAGACGGGTGGTTCTGTTGTCATACCCAATTCAAAAATAAAAACTGTCAGAGTACCAGGTGGTGTTGGGGAGCTGCATGTTTTTAAATCGAAGGTAACTGGTGAATGACATGTTGCAAATGGAAACTTTTTTAAGAGACCATAGGCATAAAACCTTCCTACTGTGTTTTCTTTTTCATAATATGCAACTTGCCACCAACATACTAATGTCTCCTGCCCTATAACTTTTGTTCCTGTGATTAACTGTCTTCAACCTCCTTGTGTAACATTTGTTTGGATAGGAAGTATGTTTGAAGGCTAATATAATTTATGATTGAAGGAGAGTGAAAATTTTAAAGAGCTAATGATTCAGGTTGAATTTAGAAATAATGTGGATAATGCTTCAATCTAAACATAGGGAATTAGGCTTACTTGAAAGAAATGAAATATGATAGGCTCACAAACAGCCCTTGGTGGTGATGGTCTACACAAGACAATGTAACTCAGAGCCTGATTTTATACTGAGAATTTTGAATCCTTTGCATACATTTTCATACTGGAAATACGTTTATTCTGTGTCTACTGAGTTTCTACAGATAAATCTTCAGATTTCTTTTTAATCACAGCATAGAGATCCTAAAGAAAAGGCAATAGAGAGACAGGGGTAAGATAAGGCTGAATGCCTAGGGCATAGGTTCTAGGTGATATATGAGTATCTTGAATATCCCAAGTTACAATCTGTTCCGTACCAGGAAGGGATACGGATAATGGAGAACATGGCATTTGGCAGTTACAGTTAAGTAAGAATAACAAATGGAAGGAGTATCTGATTGGAAGTCCGCAGCATGTCAATAGCAGTTATGCCTACTGGCGTGAATGTGCAGAATGTAAAAGCATCTTCTTACCAAAAAGTCGTGAACAGGATTTTAATTTGTCCCATTGTTACTTCTAGTAAGAGGTATTCACGATTACTAGCATGTTAATGAATAACAATGTGCACGTGAATCACAAATGAGTGGATTCGCAGTAAGTCTTGCATTCCTTCACTCTTCTGCTGCTAGCACACACAAAGAGAAGAAGCTTGTCAACAGCAACCTATAAGCTTCTGCTGCAATTATCTCTAACAAAAGGAATAAGGGTGAAGGCTGCATGATTCCAAACATAGAAGGAGGCCCAGAGATTTCATTTTGTATGACACTCTTAATATTTCTCTACGTTTCTCTTTATAAAGAGAAAGTCACATTAAAGAGAATCCAAGCTTTTTCCAGATGTCTCTGTTTGTCCAAAGTAAAGTGTTTTCTTCATAGCCATAAATAGGAAATTGGAGACATTTCAGATGTATTGAAGTGGCTTCACTATGACGTAGACCTATGCATGGTTAACTCTGTTACCACTTTGATGTTCCCTAGCTGCTGTTTACAAATTTAAAATCACATCGATTGCACAATGACCCAGAATATTCGAAAACTTGTCAGATACATGGTACTTTTTGTAAGTCCTTTGAAAAAGATATAGTAATTCACAGAGTACATTCCTTAATTTACTTCCAGATGTTGCTCGTAAGACAATTTCATTCCAAGTTCAAGGAAAGCATTATCTCATCGGTCATCCCAGAAACCTTTTCTGGAAATAAGAGCAAGATATATAACTACATTTTTTTTTAATTTTGGAGAAAGGTAATTGATAGGTTGATAAAGTCTTATTGACTCAGGTATATTTGGTAGTATCTGGCCTTAGGATAGCCAGTCTTTTAAGGGAACTGAATGATGCTGGCAGATTTCGTGTAAAAATGAAGACTGAATATGCTCTCTTTTGGCTGATGATATAGATCAAGGTCTTCCCCATGTTTTTTAGAGGTCTTCAAGGCTTGGTATTTACAAATCATAAACCAGCAGGGGAAAAATCTCTGTGTGGACATCTATAAGATGCCCAAATAGCATGTTTCAAGATAATTGGGATATCTCTGAATGACCTCTTGGCTTCTTCTGTCTTAGGGGTGAGTCTGCTCATACCTCATGGCGCCATCCCAGAGGAGAATTCTTGGGAGATTTATATGTCAATCAACCAAGGTGAACCAAGGTGAGAGACCAAGAAGGCTAGCATATTAATCATACTTGAATATCCAGTGGGACTTCTAAAGAAAATCTGAATTTATTGTTCAAATGAGACAACGAAGTCTGAGAATAATGCAGTAACTATAAAGGGAATTACAGTTCTGCATTACATCTTAAGGTTATTGGCATCTAAACCGGAGGCACCAAGTAAGTAAGAGTGAGCTGGTAGACAGCTACATAAGAAGGAACTGTGCTTAAACTGCCCACAGTCTCCCCGGCCAACAAAATTAAATTACCTTTGCAAGTGCTACTTGGTGCAAAGCACTGTGTGGAGTCAACAAATGATGAAATCATAACTCTTTAGGTTCATCAGTTTCTTACACAATTTTCTAAGGATAGGAAAAAAATGTGGTCTTCAATAGTTTTCAGGTCTGACAAATTTCAACAGCATTAAATTCAATTACAAGAACAAATACAAATCTTGTCACATACTCTATTTCAATGAATGTAGTTGGTTATTTTCTTACTGCAACTATAATATTTGTAGAAATGTTGCCTTATTTCACACAATATAAAGCTAGCTACTCTTTAGAAAGCAATTTGTCTCATAAACTGGATACATACCTCTGGCACTTTTAGTCGTAACATCTTGGTTATTTTAAAATAGATTTTTCTGTTGTTGTTGTTGTTAGTATGGAATACATGAAAGAAAAAATACTGGAAAGAAAAATAAGCCAGAGGAACAGATGGTTGAAACAGATTTTTGATAGTGATTTACACAGAAGGATTTATGGGTTCCCAGTGGTTCTAACTAGATGTTCTATGGGATTTAAGAAGAATGCAAGACAATTTTCTGCTAGCTGGATATTTGGTAACTCTCTCTGGGGACTTAGGTGTAGCTGTGCTCTGATGGGCACTTATGTCACATCTCCAGTTGTGGAGAAATTGGTTCTGGACCTACACCCTTGCCAAGGTGCTGATGGCTCAAACACCCGCAGCTGGCAGATCTTGGAAACAGACTCAGAGAGGCTAGCTTTGTTTTGGCGTGCAATACCAGACTGTGAACCAGGTACCCAAGAATGTGAAGCAAGGGCATAACCAACGAGCTGCATCCCCAGCACAAGGAACACAGAGAGCTTTGAAGAGTTTCCATACGATCTTAGAAAAGTTAGCTACTTAGAGTGAGGTACTGGTCTATTACCTGTATGCTTTTAAATTCATAATCCCCTAGAAGTCAAGTGGAGTCATCCCTCAGTGTCCACAGAGGATTGCTTCCAGGACCTACAAGGACACCAAAATCCCAAGATGCTCAAGTATCACAGTATGTGCATTTAACCTATGCACACCATGCTTTACATCACCTGTAGATTACTGATAATTCCTGATACCATATTGTCCCAAGATTAAAACTCTTCCCGCTGTGTTCAGTACAGATGGAGTATTTCTGATGTGAGGTTTCTTGTCTACAAATGCAGAAGGTGAGGATCCAGAGTACTTACTGAATAAGGTAGAACCAATCTAACTTCCCTGAGTCATGGCCTTCTGCCAACTCCGTACTCCCCAACCTTTCCCTTCATTGTAATCGATCTTCTGACTCTCAGCTTCTTCCCTTCAAACCTATCCCCAAAGTCTTCCACCTCAGTATATGAGAGCCTGCCTAGGGCTGCTTCACAATTTTCCAAGACATCTAATTTACAGCTCACCTCTATGCCTATCTCTTTCTGGAAGCTGTCTCTTCTTAAGAGGTCAGAAAAGGAAATGTGCCAACAGGCATCAAGTATATGAGGACTCAAAATGCTCCAAAATATTGGATAAAAATGATTACATAGGGAACCCTGCAATTTTAAGATGAGAGGGAAAACTACCTATGAACTTACAGAGTCTAATAACCTTGAATGCAGGTTGACCTAATGAGGTCACTCTGTGGGCCACCTTTTGCTTTTTTTAAGTTCCATGAGAACCAATTGGACTTGTCCATTTGCATCAAGACTATGCTTTTCACTGCTGTCTAGGGAGGTGGATACAGATAGGAATGGTTTCTCTAAGATTGTAATCTGTGAGCTATGTGTTTTCCTACCTATTGGATTGCGGGAATACAAAATGGCAAAAAGTACATGTTCCTATTGTAACCTGCCAATGTGTCCTGTGTCCTGTGTCCTGATGGAGTGGTCACTCTGGGCTGCAGGCTACTCTACTATCTTGGCAATTCTCACTCCCATTTGAGTGACACCGAACTATTTGCAAAATGCTAAAATTAGGAAATGCCTTTCTGCTCCCCTTTTTTTGTTTGTTTGTTTGTTCATTTGTTAAGCTGGAATGAATTTTTCTATCTAAGCCAAGAAGCTGCTTTAGATCTGTGTTCTTTAGTTTTTAATCTTCTGACTAATCTGGAAAAGGCCATTGGAATATCTTCCTTTGTAATATCACTTGAAAACCCATTTTCATTTTATTCCATCCATCTGCCAGCATAAAGTTGCTTCTAAATCCAGCACAGAGCAGGAATGTGCTGCCCTGTTTCATTTCATCCCATCCCTTCTGCTTTGGGGGTATGAGAACGGGATTTGTTGATACTTACAACTTCCCCACACAGAAGATAGCAGGATCTTACAACTATCTTTATGCTATATTTAGATCTGTACCTACCATGCCTTCCTCCTTACCATTCATTTCTATTATCCCTATTTAAGTGCCACCCCAGGGTAGAACTCTGACACAATTAAGCTTGCTGCCTGATTTATATGGTTGTGTATAGGAAATTAAAGACGCAAAACAGCCCTTCTGTTAAAGGAATGTCACATGGCTCTACTTTCATACTTTGATTGTGTGCGTGTGATTGTGTGTGTGTGTGTGTGTGTGTGTGTGTGTGTGTGTGCTGCATTCATATGTGTGTTGGCATATGTATGTGTGGTTTATGTGCATATGTGTCTGGGATGATGGTCTGGTAGGTAGCAGGTGATGGGGGCTACAGCAACAGCTAGGAGCTCACATATTAAACTGTAGGCTGAGGCAGAAATGAGGATAACAGGATGATTTTGAAGCCCCTAAGCCTGCCTACCTCTGCTGCCCCTACTGCCTGATAAGACAAGGTGATAAATCTCCTCGAAGGTAGGGTCACACCTCCTAATCCTCCCCCCAAGAGGTACATCAACTGGGCAGCAACTATTCAAAGGTGTCTATGGGGTCCATTCTCATTCAAACTAGCACAGCCCTCAGGAAGTTTTAGAGTTGAAGCATTTCTGATCTTTGGTTTTCAGGTTAGGGGTATTCACTGTGTATACCTGCAGTAAAAAGAGTCATAGACATAATGAAAATAGAGTAGGTCCCTAATGCATCATAAAGACAGACTTAAAGACAAGGAGGCATCAGGAAGGGGGGCTTTCTGAAGATGTCATCCGAGTCCTGTCTGAAACAGATGAGAAAGTGGTATCTTTCTCCCATCAGGGAACTTTCCTGATGGCTGTATATGGAGGTGTGTGTGGTGGGGGAGTCTTACAGAATGGCTATACCTAAAGGTTTGTCCCTAGTTAAAGTCACTCTGATGTGATAGTGCTACTTTAAATGTCTTTGTTCCAACTGCACTGCAGCCTTGCTGCAGATGGGTAACTAGCTTCATGCAGCATTCCATTCACAAACCAGATGGAATGGTCTCAGGAACAGGGACTAGAATGGTCCCTAGAAAGTGAATGGCAGCAATATGGGGCCTTCTGATGAGCAGCCTCTGGATTCCAGATGGAGGCTGCACATCACCTTCCCACAGACTCCTGACTTAGTGACTCCATGCACACGTGACTCCAGCAGTGGGTTTCAAATAAGCTCACCCCAGTTTCTATATTTTCATTCAAAACGTTTTGGCTGAGGTTTTCAGTGTTTGGTTTTGTTTTGTTTTCTCAGATATCCTGTGTGGGGAGGAGTAGATTTCATCCTTTATAGATTAACCTGTTTCTAAACATTTTATACAAGTTTAATTCAGGTATTCAAATAAAAGGATTCCATGCTGTGACCCTTTCTGGCCATCCTACAATAAAGAATGTTGTATGTCACATTAGACCTCTCCTCCTCACCCAGCTCTCTGCAGCCCGCCCCACCAATGGCAAGAGAGTAAAGAACTGGACCAGAAAATTATTATGGGGAGCTTTCTTCTGAGAAGCAATAAAATGAAACCAAAGGCAAACATTCATTTCTTTTTCCAATTACACTGTCATGTGGATAACCCAGACCAAACGCTTAGACCAGCATTGGAAATGTAAGTGATCTTGCTGACGGTTTTACAAAAGGACAAAAATTTTTGGCATTTGGGTGCAGCACAGATGGGATATTTCAACCATTTTGTTTCCTAGGATTATATATATATGAAATGATATAGTGTACCTAATAAGTACAAAGTTTGGGAAGGTAGACATCTAGGTCATTTGAAACCCCTTTTAAAGGATGCAAAGATAGTGGGTATTGGTTTTAATAGCAGAGTGTGAAATGACATCAAATGCTAAGAAGGCAGAAGGATGTCTGAAATTCTGAGAAAGGAAGATGGGCTTTCTTTCCCAAGATAAGCTTCTGTCATACTATCAACAGCTTTATGTGAGTGTGATTTCACAGTAACCACATACACACACACATACATGCACACATTTATAAACATACATCATACACCTCTTCATAGGCCATTCCTTACAGAGCATGTGCTGAAAAAAATGTCCTTAGCCTTGTTCAGGGTGACCTTATTTTTACAAGGATAAGAAAAATATAAATATATTCATTACTTATCAATGAGATTAAGAGAGAGGCCGGCTGGCCATTAACAGAAATGGGGGTTTATGACATGATGTATTTGTAGCGAAGTAGGTTTATGTCAAACTAGAAGAGCCTCCCACCCCAGCACATGGTTAAACAATACACTACTCAAAAGCCTCAGCTTCTTAGGAGATAAGGAAGTCTTGATCCTACATGACTAGAACTATACAGTAGTCACCATCTGATCTTAGCCTCTTAAGTCAGGCTAAGAGCACTTGTTATTCACTGACCCCGACAGCAGGTGACTGGGCAGGATGCTGCTGGCGCTGATGCTGGTGCTGAGGCTGCTGGTAATCTAGTGCTGCTGATTCTGCTGGTGCTGGTGCTGCTGATGGTGATGGTGCTAGTGGTGGTGTTGGTGCTGGTGCAGGTACTAATGATGATGGTGCACAGTTTGGCTAAACACTCCCAGACTGACCCAGCACCACTTACCTTCCAAATTTGGCAAATTCACTTCTAGCTGAAGCTATCCCTTTATCTTTATAGGAGGAAAAGAAAACAGAAACATCTCATGGCAAAATGCTGTGGACATGTAGAATAGTTTCCATGATTGTTGTTGTGAAAGCAGTTCAGTCAGGAATTACGACATATCCAGTGTGTTCAGTACTGTGGACCATGGAGAATATGATAGCATAGACAGAGGGAGAAGGTGGAAGAGGAAGGGTCTAGTTATGCAACACAGAAGTATTTGGGACCCAGTGGGTTTGTTGTGTTTGTTGTTGTTGTTGTTGTTTCTCTTGTAGTTGAGGAACTGACCGGGCTCAGAAGCTGATTAGAAAGTTATTGTCAACTCTCCCAACATTTGATTCCAGAGATTAGCCAGTTTCCCACTTCCTCCTCCCATGCATGCAAGTTGCCTCCTCCCTTCCTGTTGAAGCAAGAATGCAACTGAAGAGAGACAGGAAAAAAGAAAACACGTTTTAGAAGCACATAACCTCCAAAACATTTTTTCTTGCCCATTCCAAAGACCCAAGAGAATTGGTTATAAAATTAGAATTATTTATAGGGAAATGGCATTGATAGCTGTTCTCATTACATACCAATTTCTTTACTAGCTCCATGCTACCAGGATCCTGGGGAAAACCTTTGGGAATACAGGGCATGGCATTTCTCCTAGTTTGCTCTCCGTTGCTGTGACAAAGACCATATCCAAAAGCAAATTGGGGAGGAAACAGTTTCTTTCATCTTACAACTCTCAGGTCACTGTCAAGGGAAATAAGGGCAGGGACTAAGGCAGGGACTGAAGCTGAGACCAGGATGGAACACTGCTTACTGATTGCTACCCCTGGTTTGCTCAGCTTGCTTTCCCTGGACCACTCAGGACCACCTGCCCAGGTATAGCACTGCCCCCAGTAAGCCAGGCCCTCCCACATCAATCATTAATCAAGACTTGCCTACAGGCAATTTAATGGAGACATTTTCTTAATTGAGATTCCTCTTCCCAGATAATTATAGCTTATGTCAATTTGACAAAAAAAAAAAAAAGGAACCAGGACAGTGGCAATGCCAAGGGAAGAGGGATAATTTTCATGCCCCATATTCCCAAGAAGAGAGATGAACCCTGACTCTGAGATGTGGGCCACAGCTTGTCCAGGCCTTTGCAGGGTTCCCAGAGGAGCTCCTGCCAACAGGGGCCACAGGAGACTGTTACCACTTATAGACAACTGTTGGCAAGATGGAAAGACACACCCACTGTCACTAAGAAGTTTTAGAACCACTGCTTATCTAGCTTGTCTACAAGGGGCTCAGTAAGGATTCTTGTCTTTAAAATCATTCTACGTCAGCTAAGAATGCCATCACAACCTTGCTGCGAATGATTACATAAAAAGATGTATGTTCTTTGTTTCCTTCCTAGGAGAGCAGCTAGGGTATAAGTTTGTAGAAAACTGTGAGGACAGTGTCTCCCTTTCTATGTTTACAAAGTGTCAGAGGCCTCCTGCTGCATGCACTCACTGAATTGCCCCTGAAAAACTGGCCTCACAGAAACACCCAAGGAGAGCTGTTCCTCATTAATCGTCTATGTGTTTCTTAATGGCATCAAGTTGACAATCAAAACTGCCTATCACACTAGTCAAGGTGTATGTACACATGCCCAGAGCTGGACATTATTGTTGTGCATCTTAAAATCAAAGCAAAGCAAGATCCTAAAGGAGGAAGGATGAGGAAGGAGATATAAATGTGAATTCTGCCTCCAGTTGATTTGATGGTAAGGACTGATGAGGCTTTGGATATGGGAAACCTGACATGGGTCACTTTCACAGGCCACATCTACTGCCAAAATGCAAGCCTGCATCATCCAAGTGCCCTCCTTGTGGAGTTATTAATGGTGTCCATTTTGCTCCCTCCAAACGGTGCCCGTTTGGACAATAAATTATAGTCTCTCTACAATTCAGTGTCCTTGTTTCTAATCGTGAACATTTTAGATCCCTTCACTAATCTCCACACTGGAGTTAATGGAGAGGAGATAAGAGAGTCTAGGGAAAAGTATGTGTGTGTGTGTGCGTGTGTGCGTGTGTGTGTGTGCGTGTGTATGCATGTGTGCGTATGTGTGTGCTTGTGTGTGTGTCTCTGTGTGTGTGTGTGCCTGCATGTGTGCGTGTGTGTGTGTGTGTGTGTGTGTGTGTGTGTGTGTGTGGTGAAAGAGATGAAAGGGTTGAAGATATTGCCCAGAACTCTGGCTTGGGACCTCATGATTAATTAGCAGAGAGAGATGTGCCAGCTGAAGGTCACCTGAGAGTTTCTGACAACAGTTGCTCTAGGAACAACTTTAGATGTCTTTCCAGGGAATAAGCATAGCTCTTTGACTTACAGGAAAATATTATGAAAGGAGAGAGGAAAGACAGAGAGAGAATAAAATTCAGAAAGGATAAAGAGTAGAACTAAACTCAAACATAATCATGGCAGCAGCAGGGGCTGGGGGTGAAGGACTAACCTAGTAAAGTAAAACTTTGGTTCATACTCAGGTCAGAAGGCATAGCACATTCTGACTCACTAGCATGAGGTAAGGATCTGGGGCACATAAGCTCTGCTCCATTCAAGGTGAAATATCCTACCTTTCTAGGTAAGAATCTACCTGCCATCTTGGAGATAACTGAAACGCACTGATGACATTCAGCACTTGTCAAGATTTTATTGCCAACTTAGGCATTAACATTGCATGAAAAGTAAAGAATTGTCAGAGAAGAAATGACATGGCAGACTGAGGGGAGCACAGAAATTCAGACTGCTTGGGCTCCAGTTAGTCAAGAGCCAGGGTAACCTTGAGCAAATGATTCTCTTTCTGTAGACCCAAAATGTTACATGTTGTTAACTGCTTTGTGATTTGGATGGGGATAATGCAACAACTTTCTACATAAGAAGTCCAGTGAAAACTGTAAAATACCACTTACTTATTCATTAATTTCCTTACTCATCATGTGGTGATAAGAGTTCAAATCTAGGGCCTAGAATATGCTATAGAATTGCTCTACCATTGAGCTACATCTCAAACCCTCTTATTATTTTTCATTTTGAGACAGGCTTTCACTAATTATTCAAATCGACCTTGAACCTATTCTGTAAACCAAGTATACTTTGATTTTAGATGATCTTTCCTTAGCCTCAATAGTAACTGGGGTTACATACCTATACTGCCAGGAAGACCCAGTCCTGATTTATGTGTATGGGTTGAGTTCATATGTATACATGTTCCTGTGTATGTGTGTATATGTACATGTCTCTGCATGTGGAGCCCAGACATCCATACCTGGTGTCTTTCTCAGTTGTTCACTGCCTTGGTTATTTTTTTGAAACAGCATCTCTCACTGAGCCCAGAGATCACTAATTCTGCTAGGCAGCCTGTCCTATAAGCTCCTGGCATCCCTGTATCTCTAACTCCTTAGCTTTGAGATTACAGGTTCATGCCATTATATCTAGTTTTTTACATGAGTGCTTTGGATCTGTTCTCAAGCCCTCATGCTTGCACAGTAAGAATATGACTGACTAAAACCACCACCTCTACCTATAGCACTAAGTTTTTTATTGCAAAAACAACAGATGTTCTCTAGTTGCTTTAGTTGTCTGCATGATAACACCATACTTCTGGGCTTTTTTTTCTACTTCAATCACATTGAAAATATTAGTAGTTCATTCTCAAGGTCCTTATAAAAATAAAATAAATTCCCTCCAATGCTTTCAAGCTTACCACGATTTCTAATGATTCTCTGGTCTGTCTCTTATACCTCAAATGTCTACTGTATGATTCCAAACAGTGGAATCTTGGTGCACTGACATTTGGACTAGAAGATGAGGGACTACTCCAGCAGGACAGGTGGCTTAGGTCACCTTGAACATGCTTTATCCCTGTTCACTCCCAGGCTTTCTTGCTTGCTAGTGATGGATAAAAATGAGTAACTGTCCTTGGTCCTCTTTGCTCAGGGCTCACAGGGTTCGAATTCACTGTGTTGCTTTTAGTGAGTTTCAGAGCAATGTTACTGGATGCACACGTGGATGACATGTCCCTATTCCTTCTGAGGATTTGGCATTAATTAACTCTACAGTGAGGCTAGGGAACCTCTGAAGAAAGGTGATCCCTAAGTAACACAACAGAACAGGACTGTGCCAGTACCAGAGGAGTAAATTGCTGCCATTTGGGAGCTCTATTCATTCTTTTAGGCTACCTTGCCATGCATTGTAATAAAAGGAGCAATTTATCAAATAGCGTCTCAGTGGACTAGAGGTTAATGCACCTTTAGTGGAAGATTATACTCCTTTCCCCAATAAAATCAAGATGGTTTTTTTTTCATGAAGTCATTTATATTGGAATATAATGCCAAAATGAAGTACAGAAAAAGGTGGAAAAGAGAAAATTCATACATCAATTGTCATTTTAAGACTTGCTTCTTTTCAGGAAAGACTTTCCACCAAAATCCAGCCCCGCTTTCTTTTCTACTTCACACCCCCTCAGCCTACAAGCACACCTCAATACAAATTGCTATCATTTTAATCAAAGTGCATTTGAAGCCCAAGTGAGCACACAATGGGAAGTGATTAGAGTGGTCCAGGGGAGTCTTTAATTAAAGATGCCATTGACAAGATAACAATGGTTTTGAATGGTGTTAATAGAGCGAAGTGGAAAGTACATCTTAACTCAATAAGGGAAAGTCACTGGTTCATGGGTTTGATTGCACATTGTGAGCAGGCACCACATACTGTAATTATTTTTATTTGTATGGCCATCTTTTTTATTGCCCATGATGGAAGTAGAAATAACCTGTCCTATTAAGATATTTCATATATATCATCCTTTCCCCTTCACATAGTTATAGTCTAATGAAAATGCCAGGAGAAGACACTAGCCCCCTAAGTCTACCTCCATGCTGTGATGATGATCCACACAGTCCTTGAAAGACATGAACCATCTACCCCCTAGCCACCTGGGTACAGTCTTTAAGCTAAACCACCAGATCCTACCAGGTCCCCATAAGGTTATGTGCAGACACCAGTACCTCTCTGGATAGCGGAGTAGAGCCTCCAGCAGCTGCAGCATTGAAACCCTGATAATGAGCAACACCTTGGTTAGTTATGCCACACCTGGGAGTTAATGCAGGACACAAGCAGGAATAGAGGATGCCAACATACAAAATGGTTCAACCATAACAGAATGGCTCCCTGAAGATGCCTCATACTGCTCCCAGGACTTGGGAATTGTCTTCCCTGTGCCGGAGGATTCCTCAGCTATGAATAGATTGAGAGGCAGAGATACTACAAACTATACAGGAGAGTACAATGAAGGCAGGGTCTGAAGAAGGCAGGAATGACAAAGTCAGGGGGTCTGAGACTGTCATGCTGCAGATGGAAGGAGAGGCCTTGCCTCAAGTCATACCGACACCCTGCAGCTGAAAAAGTCAAGAAATGCTTTAGCTTAATGGGATCTTTGCTATTGAGACCTGTAAGAAAAGCTTATTTTAAGCCAATTTGTTTGTACTATAGAAATAATGGAGCAGAAACCCAAGCCTCTGTTTGACTACTGTACAAACCCTAACATTCTATCTTCTTAAGTCTTCCTCTGCTGTGACAACTCTCGTGCCAGAATTTGCTCACAACCCCAGCTTTGGGGATTAAGTATTTAGTTCAGACATTCAGCGCTTGCCTAGCATGCATGAAGCCCTGGCATCTAATCACTAGAGTTTCCTAGAATAAAATTCCAGACTTGAAAAATATGCCCCACAGAACAATTCCCTCCTGCAACTACCCCATGCTTAAGACCAACACTCCTACACTCACTCACACACACAATCGCATTCACATACATACACAGTCGCTCACACACACACTCAAACATACACAATCACATTCACATACACACACAGTCACTCACACACACACTCAAACACACAATCACATTCACACACACACTCAAACACACACAATCACACTCACATACACACACACTCACTCACACACACAATCGCATTCACATACACACACTCACTCACACACACAATCGCGTTCACATACACACACACTCACTCACACACACACTCAAACACACACAATCACATTCACATACACACACTCAAACACACACAATCGCATTCACATACACACATACACTCACTCGCACTCACAGCACTAATAAGGCAGTAGATCCCCTTCCCAATTCTGCCTCAAAGTTGACAAGCAACATTGGCTTTGTCTCATGCCTCCCCAGCAGCATCCCTGCATCTAAGCACGGAAGACACTGAGCCTGATTTCTCCATAGGTCTTCCCTGACTAAAATGAAATAAGATTCACATTTCCTCCAGAGAAAGCTGTTTCCCCATTCAAAATGTAAATGAATAAACAACTTACTAGATATTAAAAACTGTCACAGCAACATGATGCATAGATCGGCTCCTCTCCCTCCCCTCTCACTCCTTCACAGCCAGGCATCATTTCACTTCTAAAAAGCCCAACACTGCATGAAAGATGAGCCTTAAATTGTGTCTAGGAACTGGTGATTTGCACATGATTTGTGCTTCCTTTAGTATATTAATTGGTAAACACCCTAGGAATGTGTGTGTAAACTAAAGCCGTTTAACATATGCAAACAGTTTAATCTCTCTCAGTGTGGTGTTGCTCCATTTCAAGGAGCTCAGAAGCTCCTTCCAGTGAGCCTCTCATTCTCCTCCCACCACATTGCCCTCTGTGCTGTCTCCTTCCTATGATCCTATTTTAGATAATACCACGTGGGTGACCCAAATCTTTAAACCCTTCAATGGTAAAGATGCACTTCGCTCCCTCGTGAATTGTGCGTGGGGGCTGTTTTAATCCAGTGTTCTCAATCTGTGCTTCCTGACTAATAGACTACAATGGCTTGATAAGCTGTGGCATTATTTCCAATCATTGCTGATCAACCTCCAACCTGACATCCCTTGCTTATGAATAGATGCTGCGTACAGACTGAAGTTGTAAGAAGTCAACTCCAGTGGAATGTTGTTAACAGTAACAGCATCGTCAAAGGCCTTAACACCGTGCATTAAACTTGACCAGCTTTCAAATCCCATTTTGGAAGCCTTCCCTGTATTTATCAGAGGCCCGAGTCCCTCTTAGATGCAGGGTTCCTTTGAATATTTTCTTAAGAACAACACAATTTTCAAATGTTAGTGCCAAGGACACTTAGTAAGTAAAAGAAGAATGAATCGGTGTCCCTCTTCTACAAACACTGAAAAGAACCTTTACTGCAGGTATCCAGGAATGTAAAATTAACTTCTCTGCCAAAGAAATTCTGAGCCACATTCCTGTTTTAGAATCCCTTGAAGATAAAAAGGTGTGGAATCTGCTGTAACCAATAGATGATTTGCCCATTTTCTCCTCTCTTTAGCTCCTCACCACCTATAATTTCTTTTTGGGTGCTTGCTTTTCACAACCTACATAGGAGTGGTGGGAAAAAGTTTTCAGCACCTGTGTTCATGATTTTTAGATAAACTAGTGAGAAAGGCTAGCTTTAAAGAGTCCAGCTCAAGGCAGTTCTAGAATGTTACTTTCTGCGGAATGCTAATCTGTGGTCAAAACAGGACAACAACAACAAAGCAAAGACAGACAAAACAACAAAGCGGAAATGTTCAAGGGTTTTGCCCCATTGTAGTAATTTTAGTACCTTAGGTTAGAATGTGGGTTTTAATGAAAGGGAAATGATTATGAAGGCAGTGAGAACAGTATGTATTGGCAGTTGAAAACTCTGAAAGGCTAGAGCAGCCTTGCTTTCAGGGTTCTAGTTTTAGTACTACAGCTCATACCTATCTGCCTTTTATGTCTGTTCCAATAAAATACGATTTAATTATGTATTGACCAAGGGCCTGACATAGTAAAACTACCATTACTCTTCTGTCTGGATTCCAGAAAGATACTGCAGGCAAAGGTGATCAAACCCCTATTAATCTATAATCTAGGCCATAGGAGGAAGGTGGGGACGTTGATTACCAAGCACAGCGGGGCAGGCAACGATGAAAACCTCATCTCCAAACTTGGAACTGGCAGTTTGTGCTTGAAGAAAATGATCTTTTACAAGTTGAGCATCAGATAAGCAACTGTTGAGTTAAAAACATAGTGTCTCAGCAGCTGCCCCATCCTGCCAAGGTCATCAATGTTGGCAGTGCTGTGCAGACAGGCGAGGGGAATGCTACTCTACCGGGCAAGCAGTACCTTCATCTCCGTCCAGCTCATGTTTCATGCAAGAGGATTCTGAAAAACATTCTCTCTGAGTCTCCTATTTCCATTCACTCATTCAACTTCAACATTTAATAAATTTGAATACACTTTCCAATGTAATGAAAAATTGGAGACTGGTAGCAGAATTTCTATCTCCTGTGATCAGATCTGTAAGGGTTAATATGTATAACCTTTGCTGTATTCTCTCCCTGTATATTTATGCAAATGAGTAAAATGCATACATGTGCACATAAACAAAAGGCTTATAACCTTTGTGAACAAGATGCCCCTTTATCCTAAATGTGTCGGCATATTTAACTCCAAAGCTGCAAGTTATCTTTTGTGACCACATGTTTATCAAAGTCAGACAATTAGCACTGATAACATACTAATATTACAGAACAAAACTTATATCTATTTCACATTTTATCAGGATAAGGTTCTTCATGGCAAATGAAAACTCAAGATATTTCATTGTATTTGATTGTCGTGTGTCTTTTTAGTCTACTTGAATCTGAAGTCACTCTTTAAATCCTGTAACAGTGACGATTAAACCTGCAGTGACTATGTTGTACATTTAACCAGCAAGCTGGCTTTCTCTCACATTTCCCAGTGATGAGATACAAGTTGTGCACTTTGGGAATGGTCAAGAGGGGATGCTGAGCTCTCTGCACTGTACCCCATCTAAGGGCGTGTTCTGTCTATTCTTTCCACTACTGGCAACATTAAGGTTTACAACGTGTGCCAAGTTGCATGTGGAAAATCACCATGTGATGCAATAGTTGCCTTTTGTAATTGGCAAGTACCTTGGTAAAGGCTTTGAATCTATATCATTCTATAGGATTTCTCACACTTCCCTCAAGTAGGTTTATATCATTTCTAATTCTAGGTTAGATCAAGAATTACTGTGGCTAATTGCTAAGTGATGATTCCCTATGCTTATTACTTAGTCCTTTTTTGTTTCTTACTTTTCCTTCTTGTACATTCTTATGTGGTTTGGTGTGCTATTCTACATTCTACTTTTGTTTACTTTGAGTCTAAAAATGTTTCAGATTTGATCAACGGGAGCCACTTAAAGCTGGTTTCTGTGTTCTTTTCAACAAATAATTGACTGTGTACCATCGGTATGGTTGGACACTAAGGATACAATAATGAGCAAAGCATTGTTTTAAATCTCTAGCCTTGTGGGGAGTAGATCTTAGCTTATAGGAATCACAAGAACAAATGAACAAAAAGGATAGTCCATTAGAAGGCACTGAGCAAAAGAAAAGCCAAGGTCAGCCCTTGGTTTAGGAAATGTTCCAATTACCATGGCATGGGCAAGGAGTGCCTCATTAGTGGATGCCATTTCCACAAAGACCTGAACAGGACAGGGAGTCCTATGACTGTCTGGAGGACATGTCTTTCAGGCAATGCCTAGCACTGCAGAGCAGCAAAAATAGCCCCAATTCCTTGAGGTCAGAGTAAACTGGCATATGTCTGAATCAAGAGTAAACTGGAAGACAGAAACAGAGCAGGAAGACCAGCACTGTGGTCAGAGTTCCTTAAATCCTGATAGTGTGTATTTCTAATATTGATTGATACATTGCTAAGTTATCAGATAAAAGTGCTACCTTAGATAACAAAGTTCCTCTAGACATAAGACCCAGATCTCAAAATACGTTTACATAAAGAAGATCTAAATTATATGCATATATGCATGTGCCTATAAATGTATGTATATGTATATATATACATATATACATATATATATATATATATATATGGAGAACAATGTAAGAGTTATGTAACAAAGGTCCAAGGCAACAAGGCTTTTCAATCCTGGAAGAATACTAGGGTGTGAGACGCAGTGAACTAGTTCATACTATGGTTCTGAAGCTACCACCATTAATAGTTGCAGTTATTATTAGCTTAGAGCAATTTTAGGGAAAAAATGGGAGCCTTTTCTTCTAGCAAGGACACGAATCCTGCCTTGTCATATATTATGCAATGTGAGAAAATGCAAATGCCATCCAAGCTTTTCTTACAAAGCTTCATCTTTGTCCACACTCAATTAAAGGTTTGCCTCCCTAGTCCCGTCCTTAAATGTCCTCAGTCATTATCTGTGACTCAACTTGGATCATGTTCTCCATCCTCATCTTTCCTTGGGATATCATAAGAGCCAAAATTTGGTCAGAAATCTCTTGATGGTGATAGAGAAGAAAGATAGTCTGCTCACAGACCACAGAGCCATGAATCAGAGATTTAGAGTGGTTCACTGCCATCCCTTTGACTGACATCTCTGTGACCTTATACAGCAATTGCATGCCTTCTCAGGTGTTTGAAGGCTTTTAATTAATATTTGTAAATCTCCCTGATTGCCAAAAGTGGACAGTAATAGAAAAGGGCAAATTATTATTGCCGATGGAAAGAGGAATGGGGAGATTGTTTTGTTCCATCACCAGAGAGATGCCAATACGTACAGTCACTGTTCTCATAGAAGAAGGAATACATGTAAACTTTGATTTATTGACTTTATACTTACAGTGGGTTCCAAAGACCACTTAATGCAAAGCCCCAGCACTCTGATACACAGCACACTGTGTCTGTGAGTGCTGGTCCTGGATCCATTAAGACTGAGAGGAATCTTACTATTCACAGTGAGTGTGAGAGTTCCTCTAATTAACTGATTTCAGTTCATTTGGCATTAAATAATTTCCCCAATTCCCATATGTTTGAACAATATGTTCAATGATGGGGATGAATCTCTGAAAGCAATTAAATAGTTCTTTCAGGAGAGATTGTCATCGGTCACTCATAAACATCCCTACTTTTCCTGTCCATGATGAATATAGACAGCAATTATAAGAAAAGTACTTAACCCTTCTCTAATAGTTGTTGGCAGCCATTCACACACAGGCCAACACTGTATGCTGAGAGCACACACTTGAGTTTCACATGTTTTTCAAACCTTGAATATATTGTTCTGGGCTTTGCAAAGCATGTTTGCTACTGCTAATACAGCCTTGCAGTCTCCCTTGCTGCTCAAATGTAAAGGCAGGGGTGCTCTCAGCTTAACATATTTTTGGTTCATTTGTAGAGAAAGAACTGTCAAATTCAGGCATTTTGGAGAAATAATCTTTTTGAAAGCATGACTAGTGCTTCGTGAGGAGGGAAGGTGGCCATGTGATTGTGTTCAGCTCTGTCTTGGATGCAGTTGATGTCGGGTAATCCTGCTGTTATGTAACCCAAGTTTAGTGCAACAGAAAACTATAGACACCAAACTCAAGCGTGACCATGTAGAATTTGAGGCAGGTCATTGAATATGAACAACAATGACTCAGGAATTAATAGCATTTAGGTGAACTCCTAAGGATTTGCCTACTCAAGACCATGAAACCAATTTTATCTTTGAAAACCAAATTCCAACATTATGCTGCCAGGGGCTTGCTCTGGGAATCCAGGATGACACATTTGAATATCTTCCTGAGTGGAAAGACATGAAGTTTTGGTAGTATCTATCTGACCTAGATCTCAGCATGCATTGCTCATCTGTGTGTCTGCAATTACTTCATTGATTATATCATTGTATTTCTTATAAGTGAAACATACAAAACGAGTAAGAGAGTTGGTAGAAATTAAGTGGGCTTCATGTTATGCTATTTTTACTGATTGTTATTATGTAAACTTCATTTTCTTATTGTTTCTTGGGGAAAACTGAATAAAGCTGAGGGTGGAGTAAGGCTTAGTTACCCTGTGTTCCATTCCCAACATGAGCAGTGTGAATGGAGCTGTGTAATGAAACAGAGGGAGTCAATGAGTTATGACCCATTTACTGAAATTTCACATAGGTTTGTCTTCTACAATAGCATTTTCATTGTAAATAATTCACAACACAGGAAAATCTGAACTCCAGATTTGGGTGCAATGACTTTAAATTAGGATTTGAAAGAGTTGAAAATTAGCTATCATGTACATGATTATATACACTTATAGCTTTTTAGTGAGCTATCAGGATAAAAATATTATAAAACTGATATGGTTATACATTGCAGAAATAAATGTTTTAAAGCAGAATAATCATGTTTAATTTGTAAGTACCTAAGGTAGTGTTTTGATGCATAGTAACTTGTTTCATCATTTACTAGCATTAAAATACTATTGAATATGTTGTTTTGGGAAAGGGATCTGATGATAAGCCAACCAAGTAAGTCAGGTCTGTAGATTCTTGGGATTTATCACCAATAGGAATATGCTAACGAGAATGATAATTGAAGAGTTTGTTAACAGGATTGATAATTTGCCAGCTGTGGTTAGCTGCACAGGTGCATTTTAGGGTTCTTCAATCCTTCTTTTATTTCCAAAGGACTGGTTGTCACTTTGCTGCTTTGTTTGTAACATCAGTTGAGACCTAACCATAGTCAATCTGGGTACCTGGACAGTCTGACGCTATGGCCTGTTCTCCAGGTCATTATACAGAGGGATTTCACTGCTTGTAGACTATCCCCATCTGTAATTAAGTTCTCATTCCTAGTCCTTCATCCTTCACATGCCTCTCTGTCTTCTTTCTCATCTGGGAAGCCTGCAGTCAGATGGATCTGAGGTACTCCTGAGTCCTGAAGTCACCTGTGGCCCTCCAGATATGCTTGTCACAACTCCCTTCGCACTGACCATCCCTCACTGTGCAGACGTCAGCTCAGAGCACTGGAACATCCACTTGAAGAAACGGACACAGCAGGGAAAGTGGGAGGTGAGATGTTGTGTGGTTTCTGTATTTTTTCAAAAATGGTATTCAGGTTCTATGGATGCATTAGATTTAATCTTCACTATTCTTATTATGATGGGTCAGCTGTGAAACTGGAGAACATTTGCTAACTGCCAAGCAGTTGTGATATGAATTTTATACAGTCCTCAAGGTGTTTGCTAGCTTTTTCATGTAATAATGGAAAAGAGAGACAAGATACAATCTGGGGTTATTGTTTGGTCTGAGAACTCAGTTGTAATTGCCTGCAAAAATGCACACACTATGTACCTGCTTTAAGAGTATCCAGACTCCCCCCTAGGCCATGTCCTTTTCTAAGATGACATTACTCTGTGCCAATGAGGATGTAGCTCAACGAGGACAAGCTAAGCTTCAAAGTATCAGGAAAGCACCAGGTACCTAACATATGTTTATGGCATTAGCAAATACATGTAGCAAATACATGTAGATGATCACTACTGAGTTCCTGTGTAAGTAAGTACATGTAAAGAGCTATATATCAATCTGAGAGAGGCAAGGAAAAAGAATGAAAATATATAAGTCAACCCCAAGAAAGATTGCAGCTGAATTACTATTTTAAGTGAAAGTGCTGATTTGCCTATCTGATAGGGAATTCTTTATGTCTATCTGAAGTCAGTTTGCATTGAAACCAGATTGCATGAATTACTGGGACACAGTGACCTGCATGTGCCAGTCCTGGGATCTTGTCTCCCAGGAGGTATTTCAGGTAAAAAGACGTAAAAGAAAAACCATAGTTCTCTAGGAGAAAAGACACAGTTGCTGCAATATAATACATATGCTGGACTCAGCTGTATCTTGAGATAGTGCATTTTCTGGGTTCTAGAAAGAATCCTGTTATGTACTGGGTCCTGGTACTGTGGCAGGAGAATACTGGGGCCTAGCCAATATGTAGTTGTAGTCTCCTTCCCCTTGTGTTTTATTTTGCCTTGATTTTTACCACTTTATTTCTCAGCTTTTCCTCACAATCTTCTCCATCCAGATGGTGTTGTATTTATGCTCCACCAAACTAGTTACACATGCCTAAGTTCTTATCAGAGAGGGTGAAATATTCTAGTACATCTTATCCAAGTCATTTATTTAATGGTCCCTTGTGAATGATTGCAGTGAAATGAAAGTGGTGGAGTGAAAATAAACATCAACTTAAGGGTGTTTTAGAAGGTTTTCAGAAATAGATCTCTGAAAAAAAGTAGTAATAATGTAAGTTTGTTTATTGAGGTTAAGGCTTAACTTTTTAAAAAGCTGGTATTGAACAATTAACTACAAATGGAAATTTCAAAGCAATGTTTTGTTATGGTTCCTATTAAAATGGACATCACACTGTACATAACCATTTCATGCATTCTTGCCTTCAGCAGTTATTTTAATAGAAAACAACGATTTAACATTGATATTTAAGACAATAAAAATATTCTGAAAAGTTTATTTATTTATATCTCTGTAAACGGTTGGACCCTATGGTATTTCCAAACTGAAAGAATTGAAAACCTCTTTCTCTAACAGGAAGTGATGTCAGTGGAAGATGAATCCACATCCTGTTACTGCCTTCTGGATCCTTTTGCCTGCCATGTGCTACTTGATAGCTTCGGAACATATGCCCTCACAGGAGAGCCAATCACAGACTGTGCTGTAAAGCAGCTCAAGGTGGCCGTGTTTGGCTGCATGTCCTGTAACTCCTTGGATTACAACCTGAGAGTTTACTGTGTGGACAACACCCCCTGTGCATTTCAGGTCAGTTTTTTTGTTATAATTGTGGTTTGGTTTGTTTGTTGTTTGTTTGTTTTGATGCCATGAAATTTTGACTATCTATATTAGTTCCTTTTCTCTTGCTGTGATAAATTATTATGACCAAGAGGAACTTATGGCTAAAAGAGGTTTATTTTGGCTTCTGGCTCCAAAGGGATAGAGTATATCATGGCAGGGACCACATGCTATAGCAGCAGAAGCAGGAAGCTGGCTGGTTATAGTTCCATCTATACCCAGGAAGCAAAGAGAGTAAATGAGAAATCAGGCAAGGCTATAAACCCTCAAAGCCTGCTCTCGGTGATACATCTGTTTTAGCAAACTCAACCTTGGTTCTATAGCCTGTCCTAACAGTGCCACCAGCTGGGGTAAAGTGCTCAAATACATGAGCCTATGGGAGACATTTCTCATTCAAACCACCACAGCTTCCTAAACACCAGTATTAGTAGAGGATTCTTCAGTGAAAACTTTGGGGGAAAAACACACACCACTTTGAACAAGAGTTATGTTACTGTATGTTCTATGTAGAGGAGACGAGGAGACAATTGACACTCAAGAAGGGAAACAGATTAAATTCATAAACACTGAAAATACTGTCTCCTAAATTGTGAAACCATCTAAAAGCACAATCATAATTCAGAAAATAAATGTAAACAAAAAATGTGGGAGAAGATTTTTTTTGAGAACACTTTGCAAACCCGTATGAAAGGATCACATCTAAGAGTGAGAGATACCTGGTCAAGAAAGGGAATGGCATAAATCACAGAACAGGGAATTATTTGGTGTGAAAAAAGCAGTGAGAAAATTGCCTGAGTCTACCGAAGGATGGAATTAGGAAACAACAATGATAAATCATACCTAACACCAGGCAGTTATATAGTATCCTGGACACATTCTAATAATGGGCTATTAGGGCAGAGGTAGTTCAATGTTCTTCTCCATTTTTGGTGCTTTTAATCATGTAATATTCATCCTAAATTAAATACTCCTGAAGAGTGTGGTTTATTAATAGCAGCAAGGATAATGCAGATGAGCCTGTGGAAGCTTTGCTCATATATAAATAGCATAGCTCTCCTGACACACCTCATTCCAGATCCCTGCTATTCCAGTCCTGGGTCATTAAGTCTATTATGCAGAACATTCAGTAACTAGGTTTTAAGACGCTGAGCTGGAAAACTCATGTTTACCAATAGAAGAGATGCAAGGACCTGAATCCTGAACATAAGCCAGGAGGTGACACCATGACATCCTGTATTTCCAAACCTTCTTCCATGCCTACCTTGTAAGGAACACAAGTCATTGTGAAGGTCATGCTTAATCTTAGCTCCCCATGTGTAATTTTGTATAGAGTTCCAGTGAAGCATTAATACTCATCCTATAATTGTTATTTTATGCTCTTCATTTACCCTCCCTCCCATCGTCAAACTAGAATTCTTTATAAGAAAAAAAATATTTAGGGTTCAAAAGCAAACAATGAATAACTAACTAGAGAAGTACATGTGGGGATTACTACACACACTAAACAGTTGTCTAAATGCTCCAAGGATTCCAACTAGATGATGTTTAGCAACTCATCTAGGTGTTGAAGATGTAGTAAAGAACTCCAGTCCCTTGTGGATAATCTTCTGATGAATTCATTCATTCATTACCATCAAAGTCAGCTCTCAACAAGCATGGATTTTCCTTGTCTCACTGCTTATGAATGCATTAGTAAGATAGTCATTTTCCTAGAGAGTTTATCCCTGGTACTTTGCAATAATCTATTTTCATTCCCTTTGATGTAACCAGATTTTTCAGCAGCTCAATTGTTTGCAGAGATATGCTTTGCAAGGGAAGTCTTAAAATCATGCTAAGACCAGCTTCTAATTTACTATCTATTCCTGCTGGCCATCTGCCCTTCTTAGTGCTAGGGAAAATTCCTTCCCTGTGGAATCCAGGTATCCTTATTGCATTATTCAGAAGTATGCCTACGTCAGTGAAACTTTAGCTTCGCTTTAGGGAAGTGTTTCTCAGTATATATACCCCTAACCTCGCTCATTAAATCTTTTATGCTAGTGGCCCCTTATTCATCAAATTATATACGATAAAGAAGGCTTTCAGGTAATATTTGGTAGCACTTGTTATTGGAAGGTGTTTGTGATAGCTGTCATGAGCAGCAAAGGCCACACATCCCTTCTGTGTTTCTGAGAGATCCTCAACCTGGAATGCATAACTTTTTTGAATTGTTTATAGAATAAAACATAACTTTAAGCATTTCTGAAAAGAGACTTCATCACTCGGAATAAAGCCATCTAGTTTGTCTTTTCTTTTCTTCCTTCCTTCTCTCTCTCCTTTACTTTCTTTTTATGTTACATAGTCATGTTCAGTAATTTCATCTTGCTACAACATAATGTGTTCAGAACTTTCCACATAGAAACTTTGGTATCACTTTAATATCTTCAATCATCTGTGTTGTATCTTTATGGTTTTATATGTGATATTCATTAGTAGTTACTAACCCATTAATACTGTTCCATTTTAAGAAAGCTTCAACAATTTACTGTTTGATCCTGTAAAATACTTCATGGCTAATATCAGCTTAAGCAGTATGAGCTAAAAAGACTGTGTACATTGTTGACTCATTTTCTGTCAGCCTCACATTATTCCCCTGACATACACAGAAAAACACTTGATTTGTACCCTGCCCAAGACTATTAATAAGCCATGAAACTAAAAATAAAACAATGACACTCTGGTTTTTGCTAATTACCAGTTCAGTTTCTAACTTTATATAGTAAAAGCTGTTAAATAAATATATAGAGTGCTATGAAATATTCAAATATTCATGTATTCATGATAATAGATGTTAACTGTTAACACTTTTATAATTTTCATTGCATATATTCATTGTACATAGAACTGTTTAACACAAGGGCATTTTAATACAAGTCTGTAGTGATATTGAGGATAACCTGAGCCTACAGATCCCCCTAATCTTCCCCATCTCATACCTCCACCTACTCCTATTAGATCCTCCCTTAGTTTATTTTCTGTAACTGTGATAAAAATACCCCCAACAAAAGCAATTTAGAATCCACAAATGAAACAGAGTACTATATTTGTCTATCTAAGGCTGATTTAATTCATTTAAAATAATCTCCAGTTGGATCTGTTTTTCTGCAGGCAATATCACTTTGTTCTCTACAACTAAAAAAAATAAGAAAGCATAAAACAAAGTCCATTCTGTATGTATATAATTTTCTTCATAGTCCCTTTATATTGAACACCTAGGTTGCTCTTATAATTCAACTATTGTAAACAGTGTTGCAAGACACTGATGTAGAAGTATCACTGGGATATGTTGACTTAGAACCCTTTGGGTAATTACCCAAAGTAGTATAGCTAGGTCATGTGATAGATCAACTGTTAGTATTTTGCGTAATCTCTATACTGATTCTGATCATGACTGGACTAGTTCCCATTCCTACCAACAGGATGTAAGATTTCTCTTTATCCACACACTTGAAGAATTTCTTGTTAATGTTCTTAATGACTATCATTCTGACTGGGTGAGATGGGACCTCAATATGCTTTTAATTTTCATTTCTAGATGGCTAGTGAGTCTGACCATGTTTCCATGTTAATTGGCTGCTTACATTTCATCTTTTAAGAGCTATTTGTTCAGTTCTTCAGCCAGTTTATTAATTGTTTTAGTTGTTTTTCACCTTGCTTGGGTTTTTCTTTTTTAGTTATTTGAATTATCTAGGTATTAATCTCCTGTCAAGCATACAACTAGTTGGCAAAGGTTTTCTCACAATCCATAGACTGTCCCTTCAACCAGTGAACATTTCCTTTCAACTGTGAAGAAGAAGGCTTTTAATTCCATGATATCTCAGTTGGCAATCGTTAACATTGCTTCCTGAGTGATTGGAGTCCTGTTCAGAAAATCTTTGCTTATACCTGTGTCTTTCCATGTTTTCTTTAATTGTCCTTGTAACAGTTTTTACATTTCAAGACTTAAAGTCTTTAATCCATTTGGAGTTGGTGTTTCATTATTTGTTTATTTAATAGAAGTGGGATATGGGGTAGGGTTAGCTTTGCCATATGTGTGCCTCAGTATTCGTGTGAACATCAAAGGACTCTTTATGGGGGTTGGTTCTCTTCTTCCACCATGTGGGTCCTGGGGATCAGACTCAGGTCATCAGGCTTGATGACAAAGGCTTTTATTCATTAAGCCAACTTGGCTGTCCTAGGGCTGATTTTTGCACAGGGTGATGGATAGGGATATGTGAATATCTGAGTTTCTCAGAAACAGTGGTTGAAAGGCTGTCTTTTCTCTGATGCATATTTTTGGCATTTTTAATAGAGTTTATGTTTATAAAAATTAGTTTAGAATTTTTCATGGAACATTTAGGCAGATAGTGCCCATCTTATAATTTGTTTCAACTATCACTATAATGAAATGTTTATCATAGTTAGGACACGTTTGTGACAACTGTTGTATTTATTGCATCTCAAAGAAATGATAACAAATATGCGCTCAGCTAGAGCTTGGCTCTTCACCAAGAAGGAAGGCTGCTGCAAGGACATGGTTACGTCTTTTTTCTCATTCATATCTCACTGGGAAGTTCCATCCCATAAAACACTTAGATGCTAGAAGACTTTGCAAAAGAATGAGCTCCCAGACCACATCTACTTGTCTGTTAACACTTGATTATGGCCAAGCAATACAGCGATTGCCATCAAAGAGTATTCCATTTGAAGAAGTTGAGTAAACAGACAACCCATCCACCTTCCTTCATTCTGATTGCAGGGCTTCCCTGTTTCACTCTAGTTTTTCTGGGCTACACTGGGTGGAAACAGAAATGTCTTCAAATGACACAAACAAAACAGCCATCTCTTTGGCTAAGATATGTTTTAATGTAAGCTTAGATATTTTAAGATCTGTTCTGATAAAGACATCTACCACTTACTTCATAAAAAATTAGACCAACTCAGGAGTGCTGCTAACAAATAGAAAATGTCAGCTGCCTGGAGGTGAGAAAGGAGTGAGCTGAGAAAGGCCAGAGTTCTCTGCTCCCGGTGCCTCCTCTGCAATGGTGGGAGCAGCCATTTTGGGCCTCCTTACTGAGCCTCTGCCTCCTTGGACCCATCAGACTCAAGACTGAGGATTCAAGATACATTTTCAAAGCAATACATTTTAAGACTGGTTTTGTTACTATATTTCATGACAGAGTGGCATACACAACATGCACATTCAAGCACACACACACACACACACACACACACAACTTTGACATGAGGAAAGCAAGGAATTAAGATCTTATATCTTCATCTCAGAATGTAAAGAAAAAACAACTCATTTTTCCCCTTCCTAGCACTCGACACTTGTATTCAGTACCTCTCGGTACTCATTACTTATTTGGCATTAATGTGGATTTAGAACCTAATTTCAAAGGATTTCCTCCAGATGTAGTTCTTATGTTTATCAATAATGCAACCTTGGGAAATATTGTTCATATAAAGCATTTAAAGGAAAACACCACAGCAACACCATGTGTATATGTGTGTATGTGTGTGTAAGTTCAAACAGTTTTGTCTCATAAATATGTAAATTCAGCCTGCCTCTGTTAGTATCCCTGAAGCATACCTGAATATTGCTGGCTGTCTCATTAAATCAACATGAAGAGCTCAGCGAGCCGCACTGTGCGGGTTTCTCCTGGCTGCAGCTCTAAGAGCTAGAAGGTTTGCAGGCCCGGGTATGAAATGAAGAAGTTGAGGGCCTGGTAAAACCACCATCCACTTTATATACACAGAGCCAGGGCCAGGCCTTCCTGTTCCAGAAACAGAATCATTTCACCGGGAGGAGAGATTTAACCGGAAGCAAAATGGAGTGACTGACAGGCAACATTGTCCATGTAGATGATTCAAAACGTGTTCAGCGGAGGCGTGTGTACAAATGACTGCTTCACATATCTGTGTGCACTTGGTTGCAGTGGCATACATTTGTAATACCATCATCACTCTATAGGCTGAGGCAGGAGAATCCTTAGTTCAAAGCCATCCTGGGATAAATAGCAAAATCATACCAAAAAAATTAACAAAGAAACAACAAAAACCCACAGCTGTCCAGCTCTTAAAAATATCACATTGTACTCCACTCAGGATCACACTTCTCTGACAAGGTCAAAGTATCCTATTTTAAAGTTCTTTGTACTGGGGATTTAACTTCTTTGACTCTAAAGCCAGCAATGCATTTATAAATATGTAAATATAATGATTAGTTCATGATTGGGTCTTTTCATTTAATAATTACCTTATTTCAGAATTGATCTAATTACTTAATATTTTGCCAAAGACTAGGCAATAATGTTAATTGCTCAGTTTTGTAAATCAGTAAGCTAAAAGACAAAGCATCAAAGCATAATTGTACTCATATTTAAATTAAGGAGCCTACAGCAAGACATTGAAAAATATACCTCTTACTACATGATGATTTGAAATAGCTACACATAATATTTTACAAGTTCTCCTCTCTGCCTTGTGTGTGTGTGTCTGTTGAATCTGTATTGTGTTTGTTGTATATCTGTGCTGTGCATTGTTGTGCATGTATATGTTGTATGTGTGTGTGATGTTTGTGGTGTGTGTCATATATGTATGTTGTTTGTGGTATGTATATAGTATATATGTTATGTGTGTGTGTTGTTTGTGGTGTGTGTATGGTATACTATGTATGTACATGTGTGTGTGTTTGTGTGTGTGTGGGAGTGCACATGGATGTGGAAGAACATGCCCTTGTGGTATACATGTGAACATGAGAGCAGAGTGTCAGGTGTCTTCCTCCCGGGGCCCTGAGTTAGGATCTCGCACCAAACCAGAAGCCTTTGGCTAGACTTTCTGGCCATGGAGCTCTTGATTTCTTCCTATCCTTACCCCTCAAAGCGGAGACACGGAGTATTATTGTATAGCTATGCTGGCCTTTTGGTGTGGGTGCTGGGAATCCAAACTCATGTCCTCATGCTTCCAAACCAAGTCCTCTTACCGACTGAGCTATCACCTCATCATTTCACCTCATCATTTCCACCCTACTTACTGCATTTTAAGGAATGTTTAAATGATATATGTGTTAATGTATTCATAATTATATATTAAATTATATAATATGGTAAACATACACTGACTTATGTGATCTTATAACTATGTCTTGCACCAATGAAAAATTATTCATAGTAAAGCAGTGATGGTGGCATGGCTTTCCCATGACTGTAAGAAAACAGTAAGCCTAGTATAACAAAAGGCAAAAATGTCTATGCAAAGAAATACTGGACTGGGATGAAGACGCACAGTTCTATCCTCTCTCATTAACCATGTAACTTTGGGCAAATAGTTTCCTTGGGAGGACCCTAGTGACATAAATCATCATGTATGCATATGTGTGTTCTCATTCTTGAACACAACGTGTCAGCTTCTTGGTGGTGCCTGGTTGCATAGCTACATAATCAGTGTCCAGCCTGAGCATAGATCCAGTGGACACTCATTACATCTCATATGAAGGAACTACAGACTCAATCTATTACAATGCCAATGTCTTACCCCAATAGGCATTTAGAATTAATCGGGATTAATTCTCTTCCCCACACTGGCTGTTTCCCACCACTCTGCAAGAACAACACAGGCCGCATGTTATAACTAACTTTGCAGTCTCTGATGACATGAAGTCTCTGCCTGATATAGTAGTTGTTAGCCACACTCTCACAACTGCCACATTTGAAGTGTTCTGATAGTCAATATGGTCCATGGTCACTGTGCTGGACAGTGAGGAAAGAGAACATCTTCATGTTTGTAACAAGTGTATCACTGGTGTGCAAGTCCCAAGAAATGCTCCCCAAACAAGCAAGAAGACAGAGTTGCAGAGCATGGAGTTGAACTCAATCTTTTGATACTGGCATGTTACAGGAGCAACCTTTCCACAATCTACTTGTACTAGTTTTCTCTCTGTTGCTGTGATTAAGAACAACACCAGAGCCAAAAGCTATTCACAGAGGGAAGGGTTAATTTGGCTTAATTGTCTTAGTCACAGTCCATCACAAAGGGAAGTAAGTCACCAAGCTCAAGCAGGAACCTGGAGTCAAAAACTGAAGCCCAGTCCCCAAAGGAATGCTGCTTGCTGACGTGGTACCCATGAGTAGCTCAGTTTTCTTTTTCATATAACCCAGGACCACATAGCCAGGGACAGCATTGCCCAGTTTACTGGGCCCTTCCATATCAATCATTAATTAAGAAAACGTTCCACAATCTCCCCCACAGGTCAATGTGATGGAGTCATTTTCTCAATTAAGGGTTCCTCTTCCAGTTTTTTTATTAAAAAAATTAGCCAGCCAACAACTCAAAGATAAAAGTTAGAAACATTTTTGAATTGTCATTCTACAGTCAGTTTATACAGATCCCATGTATAACCATATGGAGGCTGAGACAGAAAACTCATGAATTCAGGTCTGCCTGTGCAACTTAGTGATACCCTGTTTCAAAATAAAACGTTTGTAGACAGGGGGTAAGCCAATATTAGAATATTTGTCAAATATGTGAAGTTTTGGCACCTCAAATTCCTAGAAACTTAAAAAGATGTGTCCTTATATCTTAAGGCAAGAGATAGATACTCTATGATGCTGTTTTTAGACTAATAACTGACAGGAAAGGTGTACTTATCCATCAACTTGCTGCACTTCTTCCAACTATAGCATCTTGGAGACTACAATGCATAAAGGCTGTATGGCTTGGCATTTCTCCTATCGCTGAAAGGAATCTGTAAGTCAAGAATGATTCTACAAATGGACCTGGGGAGGACTCTCATCTCTATTCACTGAAAGCCTTACCTCAGCAGTAATTTGATATTTTTCAGAATACATATTTATTTAACTGTTCCACCTGCCCTATCAATGTAATTCTGGTCACAACAAATTCAGAAGCAATTAAGTGTTTGCTCAGTAGAACCTGTGTGGACTTTGTTTGTCATGAGTATAATTATAATGATCTACCAGTGAAACATAAAAGAGTGTTTACCTTGGAAATTTGATTTCTTGTTTCTGAAGTCAGCTAACTCGATAAAAGAAAAAAAAACCTTATTTTTCCTGCCCTTTTTGGCTTAAAAAATTCTTATGACTGCTACTCTAAATAAACACACACTTTAAACATTTATTTTGAGCCAAAGACAAATGTTAAATAATGCCTGTCTTAGTAAGGAATTACAGTAGAAGGGAGGACACCTGTCCGTCTATATTGTGAAGGTGCAACCCTGTGTGTACTGCTGGGTAATGTCACATCCAAACGAAACCCACTCCTAAAAACTCAATGGTAGTACAGTCAGCTTGGGGGTAAGGGGGAGTTTCAGTTTAAGGAACATTCCAGTTAGTTTAAAAGCAGCCAGAAGGCATACCATCAAGAAAATAAATAATACATGCTGGCTCAAGTGGCTAGACACAGAGGGAGTCCTGCCACACACTGCTGGAGGGAATGTAAGCCATTATGAAAATCAGTTCAGAGGTGCCACAAAAAATCAAATATATACTGTTTAATCCAAGAGTAATACTCATGAAGAAATCGAATCCAGCATCACAAAGGTATCTACATGACCTTGTTTAATTCAACACTGTTCGTAACTACCAACTTATGAATCAGCCTAGATGTTGATCAATGACTCAGTAGATAAAGTCAATGATGTCAATGATAGATAGATAGATAGATAGATAGATAGATAGATAGATAGATGAGTATTCAGCCATAATGATTAATGAAATGGCATTTACAAGAAAATGGATGAAACTAAAGAGTATAATATAGACTCACAAGAATATAGACTCACAAGAATCATGACTTCTCATGTAATTTCTGGAGTTTAAAAAATAAGACATAAAAAAATAGAAAAAAGGCCTATATGAGAAGAGGGGACCTTTGTAAGGAAGAGGGAAATCAGGGTAATGTGATTGTTATGATTGAAGTATACGGTATACATGTATAAAATGTCATGATGATGCCTGATATTTTGCATAAAGAATGTATACTAATAAAAATAAATAAATTCAACAAGGGCCAACAAGATGACTCAGCAGGTAAAGGCACTTTCCACCAAGCCTGATGACCTGAGTTCAATCTCAGGAACTCACAGGATGAAAGGACAGAAATGATTCTTGCAAACTGCTTACCTCCACACATGCATACCCACACCCCACAAAATAAATAAATATAAATAGGCGTACATTACAGAAGCAAGAAAGAATGGTTGACTCTTGGTGATCAGATCCCTATTCATCAGCAGCTTTCAATCTCAAATCTGGGGCCTTATCTGGCTATGGAATCGTGTGTTTGTGTCAGAGTATGCACGGTAGGGCGCAAGAAACTGTAGGCTTCAATGTGGCTCTTCCTTTTCTTTCCTGCTCCTACAGGAAGTGGTATCCGATGAACGGCACCAAGGTGGCCAGCTCCTGGAAGAACCAAAGCTGCTGCATTTCAAAGGGAATACCTTCAGTCTTCAGATCTCTGTCCTTGACATCCCTCCATTCCTCTGGAGGATCAAACCATTCACTGCATGCCAGGTATCAGCCAAAGGGGCTCTCACAGGAAAAAAAAGCTTTTCTGTATCCAACACTCCTGGGAGGGGCTTTCCTGTGTGGATTGCACCTCCAGACTCTGAGAGATATAACAGTTTGAGTGGAACATACTATCCTAAATTCACAGGTGTCTTGCAAGTGGGGAAAATAGTTCCTGCTTCTCAGGTTATGTGTCACTCCTTTCCTCTGTTTGAATTGCTCTGTGTAGGTTAAAGATGGAAAACTAACCGCTTAAGGATAAGGACTGTGTGTTGTTTTTATTAAGATCAATCATTGTGAGATGTTGTTTTAATCACAGTCAGCAGTGAAGAACTGGAAGAGATCAGGATGATGATTGAATGATAGCTGTTGCTGAGAACAAAGATGCCCCCCCCCTTCAGCTCTCAAGGGCTTGCTGCCAAATGCAATGAGCAAGATGAGAAGATGCCACTAGTCAGAAAACAGAGGCAAGAGGAAGGCTCCCTGGAGTCCTTTTATAAATACATACAGATATCTATACATTAGCATACATATGTCTTCTAATAAAGACTTTTTTAACATCTCAGGGTGATTCGGTTATGCCTACCATAAAAAGACACCTGAGAAGTTTGTGATGCTGACATCAAAGACTAAGAATTCCCTCATGGTTGTCATAAGCAGGTCACTTTGCTTCAAACGATAGGGCATCTCCTTAACCCTGGAGTCGTTTCTGGTAGACCCGTGTTGATCTTCAATTTCAGGTCATTTTCACACCTGGAAGTATTGGTGCAGAGTCATGTGAGGCTTTTTACTCTTTCCATTCTCTCAGTATTTATTAAATGCACACATACTCATACATGCACATTCATACGTCATATATACACTCACACACGCACTGAGTACACTGACATATAGTTACTCAGAATGGGAACCAGCCAGATAGCAAATCGAAAACACAGACATTCCATGATAGAAAAAGTTGGGTCACCAAGGTGCCCAACTTGTAAAATGCAGTAATCCAAAATTGAATATAAGTCTCTATTTTCCCATTTAAGTCTCATAAGTCTTAGTTTTGGGCAGCCACTCCTCCATATACAGCTTTAGTAGATTCAAACATTTCAGAATGACAGAAACATCTCTCAGGGCCCCTATCCCCCCTCCCTTCGATTTGTCACTATCAACAGATTTCCTGATAGAAGATTCTTGAATCAATGTGATGCTGGTGATATTCAAGACCTAAGTGTCTTTGTTTTCCAGGAGGTAGTCTCAAAGTTTCTGTTCCAGGTCGAGTCCCAGAGTATTCTTAAGACAAGCCTTGCTAACTATGTGAATGGCTGTATATTAGATTTATAGGTTGTAAAGGCCTCTTTACACTGTGTCTGACAAAAGTTACTGCAAAGTCGCTATTAAATTCAATGCTTAAAGATTGAAAAAAAATCACAAGGATGAAAGAGTCATTCCCTTGTAAGCTCTTAAACAGTAACTCCAGAGCCAGGGACATAGAAGGAATACATTGAGCAGAAGAGGGCCAGTGGGGCAGGTACCTGCAGACCTCCCAGAATGCAACAGCACTGGCCACAGCCATAAGACACTGGAATGCAAGGAATCCAAGACGCTTTACTACTAGCAAGGGTTGGAATCCATGGAGGTTGTGAACATGTATGAATATTTGTCTTCTGTAATTGAGCCTAGTCTAAGAAGCTTCTTGGGAAGTTGAGAAACAGTTTTGTTTTCTCAGTGACAGGAGGCTTGCCACCAAGTCTTCATTTCCAATTCATTTTTCTAACCCAAAATGACTTTCCACTCCACTCTTCCTTTCTTTCCACAACCCTTACCCACTAATCTTTGCCCATGCCATTGCCAAGTCCCTCCGATTGTGCAAGTGAGTATTGTGCTGGGCCTAATGGCCATGCTGTATTTGTTCCAGGCAGTAGATCAAAGCACTTTGGGTTGGATTTGTGGTCAGCCAGTTTGAATCTCATGTGGATCATTGTGTATATTGACAAACTTGGCGTGGATAACAGAGAAAACATATTCAGTAGGGCTTAGTGGTTAGGAAATAGCAGGACCTCTCTTTCTCTCTCTGGTTGTCTCAGCGAGATGATATAGAAACAGACAATCATGCCAGTCCTGAGACGTGGTCTCTTCTCCAACCATTGAATCTCCCTGTCATCTTCCAGCCCAAAGCATGGGAAACTAGAGGTTCTATTACTATCTGTCATCTTCTAACTGCAAATTGGCAGTCTAGGAGTTGCTACACTGCAATTGTCACACATTCCAAGATGGCATCCTGTTTTGTTTTAGGAGATGGAATTGCCAAGCCAAACAGAGGGGTTCAAAAAATATCTGCCTTCTAGGTAGCAACAGCTACATGACCAGTTGTTTCAAAACAGCATGAGCTAGGTTTATGTCCTGAACTCTGAGAAGAGACCTGTGTTAGATATTTTGATATCTAACTAGGTACTGGAGCTCTACATCACACAGAATGTCATATAGCTTCTGTATGAGAAAAGAGAGAGGCCATCAGCAGGACCCTGGCTTCAAACAAAAAACTCTACCCATAATGCTAGCATTCCCAAGTAACTCATTGTTCCATGTTTTCTGCCCAAGCTTCAAGACTGCCATAATTGGGGATCCACTACCGCTGTCATCCACCCCTCTCCTTGCCCTGGCCGGGAAGTAACTAAATAGCCCTGCTCTCAATAGGCCATAGGACCACAAGCTTCTTCATTATACTTTCCTTTTGTCTTTATTGGCTCTGGGTTGGAAAACTGTGGCAAGCTTTATGGCAGCAATTCTTTATTTATTTAGAACCAATAAAGCACAAAGTCAGGTTTTCATGTCCCTGGAATAAAGACAGCTGTCTTTGCAGCATGCAATGAATCTTCCAGAAGTCAGTGTCTATCTCCTGCTAGGATATGATTTACATTCTCTCCATCTGCTAGGAACCTAATTATAATGGAGACCAGAATGAAAACATTCCGGAATTCTTTAACCGCACATAACTTTGCTACACTTTGTCCCTGCACAATTTCTGTGCAATTTCTTCAGCTCAATGAGCATTGTTGATTTGTTTTTGTTTTTGTTTTTGTTTTTGTTTTTTTTGGAGGAGAGAGTGGGCCCCCACCCTTTCTTTTTTGGGATAAATGAAAGCAAAAACAATTGCCCTGAAAATACACTAATCACAGTGCTTCCTGTTCTATTATTTTTAAATGTTTTGTTGAGCACTATTGGCAGCTGGTATTCAAGTCAACAGCAAAGACCTATTCCTTCAGTGTTATCTTTTGAAAAGCAGATTTAAAAGTGTTTTGATTGTGTGCAGTGGCACAGAGAGACAGGAGAGGAGACATTCTATGCTGATTCTTGTGTCTGCACAAGGTATTAACTCCTATAGTCTAGTGTTTGGGGGAAGAACACAGGAAACATAGCAAGTGATATCACAGGAGGCTCTTTCAAAGAAGTGGTCAGGACCATTGTTTAAGAAAATTGAGCATTACCAAGGATCCCAATCCATAGCAGAAAATGTAGTTTTTTCTTGAGAGGTAGGTTTAGAACTAGGCTCTGTCTAAACCTGAAAGCTGTAATTATGCTACAATGACTGAAATGTAAGTTGCTCTAGCAAATAAAACACACTGGTTAGCCTCACACTGGTTAGCCTCACAGCTCTGTGTTGTAGTTGGTTTTTCTGGAGGAGACATAAAAAGTAACTCTACAAAATCAACTGGTGAAGAGGGGAAATTTAATTTGAAAGATTATTAGAATGGATACCTAGAATGTAGGGGCAGGATGTAAAATGATTGAGGCCTGGGGAGGCCAAGTAGGAGGCTGGATTTACAATGTGAGGCATTGGGATCTGCTGTGAACCATCAAGCAAAGGAATCATAGGTTAAGGGCCAAGCCCCTAGGTAACATTCACATCAGTGTCTCTCATGTGGCCTGATGGATGTCAATCAACTGACTTCCATTTGACTCTCCTGGGCGGCCCCACACCCTGCTTGTCTGGCAGAGACTAGAGGCAGAAAGGGTATGAGACTATACTTCAGTCAACTCCAATGATGTTTAATGGGTTTAGGAAAGTTTGCTAAATGACCATGGAAGAGAGATAGTAAAAATTCCGGAGAAGTAAATGCCAAGTAGCATGTGTAGAGTGCCTCAGGACTACAGTGCCAGGGACTGATGATGAGATAAATGCCAGAGATGTAGTTATTAGAGCCTTGCAAAGGGAGATGACAGTTGGTCATGTGCAAGCAGATGGGATTGAATTCAGTGGGTAAAAGGAGATGTGTAGGAGGCTGAAGCATGAAGCAAGAGTAACTTATGGATTGCAGAATGGGAGAAGGCCCAGGAGGAGGAACTGTGAAATGCTACAAATCACAGTCACACCCGAGGCCTCCTCTGATCCCTCTGTGTATCTTTGGAGGAAAGTCTACTGACTTCTTTGGCTCGGGATTAAGAACAAATACAAGAAAACAAAAGCCCTACACAGTTGTTATATTCTTGCTGAGATGGATGGTAATTGTGAATGCTTCATTTTGATCTCTCATCTTCTCCAAAGCTTATTATTTCCCCTTAAAGCATAGTGCAATCTAAAAATCTAAAATCCATCTATCCTTTATGCTTTCTCCAGAGAGTGTCTTGTTACTAAAATTGGTTCTCCAAGGGAGACATAAGCAACATCTTCTCCTGTTTCTAAGGTCTGAATGACAGATAGAAGCACTATTCCACTAAACATCACTCTTTGGGACCGGTCAATGTTCATCGGGTTTCCTTATAGACATAGGTGAGATACTTCTTACAGGGTTTGGGGTGATCCACACCCCAACAGATTACACCTAGAAAGCCTTAACCTGGAAGTCATGAGGACTTCCCCATAGCTACATCGATGCATCCTGCCTCCCCTATTCTCCCTTGGCCTATATACACTTGTACCTTCCTGAGGCCACATGCAATTAAGGTAGAGCTGTATACAGCTATGGAAGGAAGCAGTTGGATATATAGCTAAGGATCTCCTGACCCTTCCTATCCCACTATGAGGAGATGTGAACAGTGAACCAGCCCAGCTGGAATGAACATTTTGTAGAGCTGAACATCCCATGATGGCAGATGCTTGACTTAGAGGACAGTCACTCAGAACACTATCCAAAACTTAGATCTCTATCTATATAGCTTTTAGAGAAAATTGGAGAGCAAATTATACAAATAAGTGTAAACACTAGAGCTCGTGAATAAAAAATTCCTCAAAGTGAATAATAATAATTGTGGCCTTTGTCCTATAACACACTACAGGCCTATCACCAGCCACACTTTAGAGTTGCTAGGTTCCAGACGTCATACATCTCTTGCTACCTTTCAGCTTCAGCATGGCAGAAAATTACATTTTTAGCAATAAAGGAGAAAATTAATGAGATGATAAACAGAAGATATAAAAGTGATGATGAGAATTGTTAGAAGCTGGGCATCCATGGTTATTGCCAAGTCCCCCGCCATATTTGACTGTGAAGGAGATACTTTTCAAATTCATAAAAACAAAAAAAGTTAGAACAAATGGTAAAAAATTGCCTTTATCAGCAAATTCCAGATACTATTAGGGAAAAGGACTAATTCCCATTCTTGTTTAGTAAAATGTACATTTGCCACAGAGACCTATTAGTCACCGAGGATGGGACAAAATCTAAATTGTTATTAGTTCTCACTTATATTGTACTGTTTAGCCACTTACCTTATACATGACCATGCATAGGTGATTAGATAGCTATGTCTCTCTAGATGCCAAGAGTGTTTGTGTCCCTCTCTGGATTGTGTGCAGTTGTATCAGCTAGATTGGAAGTGTTTGTTCCTCTACAAATGTATATGAGTGGGCAACTAGTTGTGTTCACTCAATTTCTCAGTATAATTCTCACTTAAATGAGAATATAGCATTTACTCCTGGCTTGTGCAGGAGGGACTATAGGAGCCTTCAAAAGAAGGTAAATTTTAGTGGAGAACGAGTTAAATTTTAATGGTATTCATTCTAATTTGTGTGTGTGCATGTGTGTGTGTGTGTGTGTGTGTGTATGTGTGTGTGGTGTGTGTGTATCTCTGTGTGTGAAATCTAAGCTCTTGTGGCATGGCTTAGGAATTCAAATGTTATCAATTGGAATTGACATTAATTATTTCTGTGCTGCCTGGCAGATGCTGAAACATTAGTTCTATAATTCCACCAAAGTCACTAAGGCAATTATCTCTGCTACGATCATCATCATCATCATAATTGTTGTGATTAAGTCTCTCCTGTTCTGGTACCTTGAAGCAGAGCTCTGCTCTTCACTGCCTCTCCTCTCCTTACCCCCCACTTCAGGAAGTCCCCTTCTCCCGAGTGTGGAGCAGCAACCGGCAGCCCTTGCACTGTGCCTTCTCCCTGGAGCGCTACACGCCCACCACCACCCAGCTGTCCTGCAAAATCTGCATCAGGCAGCTCAAAGGCCATGAACAGATTCTCCAAGTGCAGACATCCATCCTAGAGGTAAGTCTGGGATGTGGCTTCCTTGAGTCCCTTCTTAAGGGACAGTAGAAATAAAGCTTGCATACATGTCATGGCTGGGCTATTCTTATGAACTTGGAAATGTAGACTCTTGACTCTTATTTCCAATGAGGAAAATCCAACTTTCTCGGGCTCAGAATTGAGCCAAGCTTTCCACTGGACTGGGAACCTTAACCTCTCTGAGAACTTAATCAAGGCTCTGTAGAGGGACTTTTGGAGAAGTGGGCAGGACAGTTTCCTCATTCACAGAAGGCCTGGGATACCTGCTGACATGTCTGGATCAACATAGTGTTGGAGACTAGGGGTCTACCAGGTTATTGTTCCACTGGTTCTTAAGGATGCTTTAGGATACAGTTGCCTTGTGTTTTTCATCTTTGGAGCTTCTCCCCACCAATTCCCTTTCCCACATCCATGTCTTTTTGTTTGTCTGTTTTGTGACCCTCTGATTTGAACATATGTATTCATCAGCATATAAATATTAATGCTATATTAAACAACCTGTCTAGAGATTTAACATATCTACATACCTACAACTCAATTTCAAGTTTTCTTCCTTCAAATGTGTATGACTGTAATGCATTATCCCATCTTTGTATTTTCATTTCATCTCATTGTTTATGCAAAGTGAGTATTGCTAATTCCCCAAATAGTTTTTTTTTCCTGAGGACTGGATAACTTTCCCAAGGATCATGTCTTACAATTGATAGCTGTCTTAACTGATGTGTATGTGTGCTATTTGCATTCATTATTGCCAATTAGCATTTAGTGTTAAAGCAGCTTTAATGGGGAAAGTACATCCAGAAATCTAGGCAGGGTATTTTTAGACTCTCTTTCATAAACAGTCCTGGCATATTTAATGCAATGCATTTTAAGATAAAATACAAACAAACGTTATATGAAACTTATTTTTCTTAGACTGTAACCTCTGTTAGTAATAGTTCATCCTGAAGTTAGATGATGTGTTGGGTTTTTTTTGTTTGTTTGTTTCTAGTTTTTTTTAATTGGTTAAATTTGCTGACAACTGCTTACCTGTATATAATGTGGTGGTTCACAACTTTCCTAATGATGAGACTTTTTAACACAACTCCTCATGTGGTGATGACCCCCAGTCATAAAATTATTTCACTGCTACTTCCTAACTCTAATTTTGCTACTGTTACAAATTGTAGTGTAAATATATGACATGCAGGATATCTGATATGTGGTCTTTTTAATGGTTGCATTAAAATGGTTGAGAAAACTGATTCAATGCATGCTGATTTCTCATTTCTCATACTCTATTTCCCTCCCACTCCTGTCTCCCCTCCCCCACGAAGTCCCTTCTTCATATCCATGTCCTTTTGTTTGTTCATTTTGTGACCCACTGATTTTAACCAGGACTTTCTCTTTGACCACAGGTTTAGAACTATCCATTAAAGTGTGGAGAGTTCATTAGTAGGTACACACCTGAAAATAGTTACATCTCTCCCAGAACCCATCAGTAGCCTATAGTTTAGCAAGCAGGAGTAGGGCTCTATAGTCCCTGCCCAATCCATGATTGACAATTGATGGCCCCAGTCTTGTGCATGCCCTGCACAGGCAACTGCAACTAATGTGAGATATGTCTGTAATGGCTGTAACATTTCATAATCCTTCTTGCCATTTTCTAGTCCTTACATTCTTTCAATTACCTTTGTGAGGTTCCTGCACCTTAGAGGGAACAGTACAAATGCTCCATTTAGGGATGAGTACTCATCCCCATCACCCATCCTCACCATCTTGAGCAGTCATAAGTCTGCATTTACTACCATTCACTGCAAATAGAAGCTTTCCTGATTAAGTAGCATTTGTCTATGGTTAGAAGCATCAATATTTAGAATGTCACCATGACAACCTGGCTAACCAACCGTAATAAGTTTCCCTCTGGGGCCTATGCCTCCCCAGCCATAGATTTTTAAAATGAAAACAAAAGAGAAAATTGGAAAATACCTAATTTTCAAGCACACCCATCAAAAGGCAGAAGAATGAGGCATCAGATCTGGATTGTCTGACATGTCTGTTAACAGGTCAACTAAAGGATTTTATGGTTGAAGACACTGTTTTTATAATACACCTGGATGCTGGGAATCCACTGCTATTACAGGAAATATAAAAAAGACAAAATAAGAGAGTTGGTACACCCTGATACTTTTTGTGATTGCTTGACTAAATTCATGAAGTACATCAAAGGAACATTAGCCAAGAAGCCCAATCCTCCCTACCTTTGTGGCTCATCTCTTTTCTAACTAATGATTCAAAGCTTACATTGACATTGAGCTATCAAGAGAAAAAAGCATCACAGTATCTCTGGATACTGTGAAACAAGTATCAAAATAGTATCAGAAATGTTGACTGATAATAATTAGTTCATAGCCTTCTGCTTTTGGATGCTTTACTGCTCTTTTCATGCTGTCAAGGATTGGTTTATTAATTGCTTAAAGTATTACTGCAGGAATTTGACCCAGACCCAGTGCATCTTAGGCATGTCTAATTTATTAGCATTTTCTGTATTAGAAGATGACTAATAACTTTTGAAAGCCCCTATATTTCAGGCTCTGTTTCACTTGTTTCACATTTGTCATATAACCATCACTGCTCTGTGGACTAAATCTTACTGCACTCACAATTGTCTATGATATAAAACCTCAAAGAAGTCACCCTTCTTGTCTAAGGATATGGAGCTAATGTGTGGCGAAAATGAGAGACCTGACTTCAGGCTCAAAGACTCTACTTACATATTATTTCAGGATCCCAAATGAGGTTCATTATAACCCATAATGCAAGTCTTCAACTTGGGAGCTCAGTCCTGGAGAGGCAGAGATGTGCAGATTTATGGAACTTACTACCCCACTACCCTAGTTGGTAATATCTAGGTCCAATGGGAGAACCTGTTTCAATAGAACACGAGGCAGATAATTCCTGAAAAGAAATAATACTCAAGATTGTTCTCTGGCCTCAATACAGAGACACAACCACAAAAATAGTAGTATCTACCTATATGCAAACACACAAAAGAAGAAAACATAGAATGCCAATATTTGGATGATGGAGTATGTCAATGTGTATACTATAGATTGTCAAGAAAAGTATGTGTATTCTACATGTGCAACTTTTCTTCTAATAATGTCACCATTGAACTATCCCTCCAGCTCTTTCCAATATCTGGGGAAAGGACGAATCCTGTTATCAATAACACCTGTTGTCTTTTCCTAAAATTGACTTGACTTTCTTTTTTTTCCTTTTTTCAATTTAAATTAGAAACAGGCTTGTTTTACTTGTCAATCCCAGTTCCCTCTCCCCTGCCCCCCTTCCGGCCCCCTGTCCCATCTCCTTTCTGCTCCCCAGTGAGGGTGAGGCCTTCCATGGGGATCTCCAAAGTCTGTCATACCATTTGGAGCAGGGCCTAAACCCTCCCCCGTGTGTCTAGGCTGAGAGAGTATCCTCCAATGTGGAGTGGGCTCCCAAAGTCAATTCATGTACTAGGGATAAATACTGATCCACTATCAAAGGCCCCATAGATTAACCAGACCTCCAAACTGACACCCTTGTTCAGGAGGTCTGGTACAGTCTTATGCTGGTTTCCCAGATATTGACCTGGGGTCCATGAACTGCCCCTTGTTTAGGTCAGCTGTTTCTGTGGGTTTCTCCAGCCTGGTCTTGACCCCTTTGCTCATCACTCCTCCCTCTCTGCAACTAGATTCCAGAGATCAGCTCAGGGTTTAGCTGTGGGTGCCTGCTTCTGCTTCCATCAGCTACTGGATGAAGGTTCTAGGATGGCATATAAAGTAGTCATCAGTCTTATAATCAGAGAAGGGCATTTAATGTAGCCTCTCCACTATTGCTTAGATTGTCTGTTGGGTTGACTTGACTTTCATAGTAAATGGTTGAAGCAAAGGGCTAAATATGGACAGTGGTCAGAATCTGATTACTGGGGAAGAGGAAGGTGGCATTGTAGACATGAATGACTTTGGAATCATAGACTAGTTTTGAATGTGGGTGACACTTCATGGTCACCAGACTGGAAACATTGACTTGGGGAGTTTAGGAAGTTAGCCTCTAGGGCTTATTGAGTGAATCCAGTGATGATAACATGGGACTTTTGTAACTTTTGATAAATGTCATTTATTTTCTTAATCTTTTCCCCCATATCCCTATGCATTTCAGCTCAGGTTTTTCATTCTTTGTCTTCCTTGAGTGGGTCCTCTTGGTGTCACAACTTCCTTTATTTGACAGTAATCATGAGGGATATAAGCATGTGTGTTCATGGTCAGTATGTGAGTTAAATGTCTAAGTCAACGTAGTGATCATTGAATCTATGCACTCAGTGGCCATGTTATGTCTGTCATTTCCCTTCATGTGTCTGGTCTAAATGGTTCTCCAAATAAATACTATCTTTGCAATGATCCTTAAAATAAAAGGGTTTTAGCCAAAATAGTATACCTTTTAAAAAAAATCTATGTGACTAGTATTGTGTTAGTCAGTGAATTCCTTCCTCTTAGATACAATCCTGTTGAATTACATAATGACTACTGCCAACTGGTGCTCTGTCAATCAACACTGTCATCAATCTAAAATCTGTAGCCAGGGACACTCTAAGGAACAGGAAAGAAACCTCGCATAATTTATCCCATCACTTTTTTCTAATATAATATTATTGAAGACAGTTTGGGGTAGAAATGACTTAAATGAGAATCTTGCATGTTACAATTTTCCCTTTAAGCAATTCTCTTATCTTTCCTCCAAAAGTAGTGGGAGTTGGGGGATAATTTGTCTGCTATAAAATAGAGTACTCAGAATCTCTCAGTGATTTACAACTCCCTATGCTAACTGGGTAGCAGCCGCTTATCTCAGATGTACAGAGCATGAAAATCTACTGTTCCTCTGCATATTTAATTTAAGCACTCAGAGAATGGGATGTACCTACAGCATTCTTATTACTTGGTTCAGATGTGTTTTAGGATGTATCGTAAATGTTACATAAAGTGCCACCCTGTTAGAGGGGAAATATTTAAGTTTGGAAATGTTAAAAGTGAAATGGATCCACTTATTAAAGTGTAATAAATTTTAAAATGCTTATTTTTAAATTTGACCTCATATATTTTATTCACCTTCAAAGGAAAACCACTTTCTCCTGCTTCATTTTCAGCTTCAAAGTGCCTTTTCTCTTGCCAAGAGATTCTTGAGGGTTAAACTGTACTAACTAGTCTCAGCACAGTCTGAGATCTGGTCTGATTTTTTTTTGAAGACTGTGCAGTTTGTAGGCAACTGCCCAGTTGGTCACATGCTGGATGTGAAGCATGAGGATCCAATCTCAGATCCCCAGCACACACATAGTTAAAAATACCCAAAGTCTACCCCTTACCCCAACCCTCATGAACACACACAAACACACACACACACACACACACACACACACACACACACACACACAATCCCTGCTTTTTCAGAACATAGAGCCTTATACATTCTAGCCAAGTGCTGTACCAACCAACCAAGATACATCCCCAGCCCAAGATTCTATTATTTCAAGCAATTCAAGGTAGCGTAAAGTTGTCCAAAGTTAATTTTGTGTCTTTTAATTATTTAGCCTGGGCCTTTGTTTTCTTCACTTTCAAGCCACCTTCCCCTCACTTAATATGTGTTGGTGCCATTTCACACAGAAGAATCCCATGTTGATTTGAGTAAAATTCTTTTTTTTTTCCTTCCTCTTCGGCCTCCTCTCCCTTCTCTCTTCCTTTCAGCTGTAGTCCTCAAGTCAGAAATAATATATATATAAGCTATTCCCACTTGATTTGCATTTTTAGAGGCTAAAAGAAATTTTACAAACCATGATAAAAAATAATGTCTACTTGTAACCTATTTTATGCAGTAAGAAGCTGAGTTGGTTTATTTTATAACCATCCAATATATCAAAACAGAATTGTCCACTCTGCCTGGAATAAGTACCTATCTGCTCAAAGTCTATTCAGTCTATGCCTACCAATCCTTCAAGGCCAACACAAACACCTCTTCCATGAAGATTCTCCTTCACATAAATTCTAAGGCATAGTATAGTGTATCAGCCTCACAGGACCTTTCATAACCACTCTGCTCTATGTATTTCAAGTTTGCTTTGAAGCAGTAAAATGGGGGCTAGCATGATTACTAGGACATCCAGCTTGCATTTTCAGGTGTGTCACAAGTTATGTGGGTGACTTTCAAGCTTTTTTACTGTCTGGAGAGTCTGTATTGAAGGAAGTCTCATTAGGAGGCTGATATGGGAGATTATATAGCATCAAGAGGTATAAGCCAGGGAGAACAGAGTCCTACTGCAGAGACATTTAAAAAAATTCCTGATTTAAAAACTGCTTTTGTTATTAGATCATACCAAACACCAACACTGAAAGAATCTGTGTAGATTGTTTTATAATGTAGTAAGTAACACCAACACTGAAAGAATCTGTGTAAGATTGTTTTATAATGTAGTAAGTAACAGAAGTAAATAAGATTGCTCAATAATGTAGTATGTAACAGAACTGAATAAGATACATTGTGGTATGTAGCACAACTGAAACCAGTCAGTAGAACTAAAATGATAACAGGAATGTGAGATGCAATACCTTACATGTGCGTTTGACCATGAAGCTGTTCTCTCTTCAAACACCTAAGATATGCTTTGGGGTCCCATGGGTTTTCAACATCCAAGCCATGTCACCATGTCCATTGATACTGGAAAAAGTAAAATGCATTGCCAAACATTAATAAAACCCTCCATCAGCCAGACTTTTTAGCTGACAGATCTTGAAGAAAACTTACCACACCTGATTCTTACAGTTTCACACACATGACACTGTCTGAAGAGGGTCACAATGACTGCAATGCCCACAGTAGAAAGACATAAAAAGGTCACAAGTCATGGAGAAATTAGTACAGGATTTAGAGTGGTAACAAGCCATGTGCTGCCATGAAGAGGGATGCAATATGCCATGCTGGATGAGCGGGGTTTACAATCTCATTACCAATCCTTCCCCCCTCCTTGATTTACTTTTCTCTTTAACGTAACAGGTTGCCACCAATTGGAGGCATAAAGAAATCCTATTATTGTAAGTCAAAAGTTCAAACATGGCATAGCTGTACTCTGTCTCACTAACTGAACCAAGCTAGTGCAAGTTGTTGCTACAACTCAGTTCCTTATCCTGTGGGACACAAGTCCCCATTCCTTGTGATGTCAATAGGCCACAATTATTCTGATCTCTTGGCTACACATCTCCTTTACAGGCAGATCAGAGCTTGAGCGTTGTCTGTCTTCCAGAGCAGTAGGAGATGCCTCCAAGTCTGGAGCTGCATCTTATTATAGTGAATTTACCAACCTTCCCAACCCAATACAGTCAAAAGACTTGGGGCCAAGGGAAGGAAAGAGAAATGGAAGGGAGAGAGGGAGAGAGACAGAGAGAGACAGAAAGACACACACAGAGAGGGAGAGAGACAGAGACAGAGAGAGAGACAGAGACAGACAGACAGAGAGACAGAGAGAGACAGACAAAGACAAAGACAGACAGACAGACAGACAGACAGAAGAGAGACAGCCTTTTCTCCTTTATGACAGCAGTATCTCTTTTATTTTATGGCTTATAATAATCATGGGCTTCATTCCACCAGATATTTGTGAATTCTTAAGATTCTATTAGTCCATATGAGCCTATCAACCACGGCTGCAACCTGACAGATATCCTTGTGACTTCATTTTGTATGTGGTGACCTAACAGTTGTGATGCGCAGATATAGCTAATCCTGACTGGACAGCTGTCCACTAGAAGCAGGTGGGCAGACAGCATGCGAAGTAGCCTTCCAGTCAGCACACTGCTGCACACAGCTCACAGAAGGGCTGTCTCTGGCAGCGTCTGTCTCACTGAGGGGACTTAAATCAAAACCAAGATTTATCATAGTGCCATACAGCTTTAGGACTGGGGAATAGAACAAACTTTTGTAGCATTAACATACAGTCTCCCCTTACAGCTTCCCAGTCTGCCGCTTTGATCAGCCCATTCATCTTTGGTCTCAATGACTATCAGAGGGTCATTCCTCATACTGAACCCAAATATGTCACCAGGTAGCTTCTTCATACTAATTCTCATCTATCTCTGAGAGCCTTAAAAAATAAAATAAAATGAAACAAAAGCCACCTAATTCTGCCCTTACCAGGTAAGGCAGGATACTGGTGACCTATGATATCCCTATGGAAGCAGCTTCTGTAAATCTTTAGGACATGACTGATGGGCCACTAAAGAAGGCCCTTACGATCTTGAAAGCTAAGGGAATCTGTCAGTGTGTTTTATGAATGCGTTTTGAGCATGTGTGTTAACACAGATGTTTTTTCACAAATACAAAAATGTCGGTCATGTTTTTCTTTGGATCTGATCATGCATCACTTATCTTGCTTATAGAGTGAACGAGAAACCATCACTTTCTTCGCACAAGAGGACAGTACTTTCCCTGCACAGACTGGCCCAAAAGCCTTCAAAATTCCCTATTCCATCCGACAGAGGATCTGTGCTACGTTTGATACCCCCAACGCCAAAGGCAAGGACTGGCAGATGTTAGCACAGAAAAACAGCATCAATAGGTAATTGGGGGCAACTTTTGCAAATGGTTTGACTTAGCAAACCCTGAAAAATAAAGTGAGCTGGGGCAGCCATGTGGGATGGGTATCTTGGTGGATTTCTCTAGTACATTTTTCTAAGGAGTCCAGCTGTTGTATCATTGTGTCAAGTGTCTACAGCCGTCTCACTCTGCCTCAGGGCACATTACCATAAAGTCCTAAAATTGGTTCTGACCATGTGTCCAGCTTTGCTATTTGGGTCATTCAAACAGGAACATAGACTGTGTTATCCTGGTGAATGATTAGAACATAGCTTACACTGGTACATAAACTCGGGGCAACAAATATCTTGTATGTCCTCTCTAGCCCCTAATGGGGACATACTCAGTTTGCAAAAATGGGTGCCTGCATACAATTTAAAGGGCATTTCAGGACAACTTTTTATATCTGCCACCAAGTGAACAGGAAGTTATCTTCTTTTCACCACCCAAATAGTATCCTGCAGAAAGTGACAGTCCTCGTTATTGCATGGGTTAGCTGCTATCCTGTCCTGGAGCCGACAAACCCCTAATAAGCTCCATTATCTCAGAGGAGCAGGGGTACTGGTGAGCTTCCCAGAGCAACACCAGTGGATGGTAGAAGATAGGATTGTGCTGGGTTTAGGATGACTCTTGGGGATAAGGCCTTGACAAATAAAAATTCTCCTCACCATGATTCCCTATATACCCCAAAATAAGCTGATAAGAGTGGATTCTACCAGTCATTATTATTTCCCTTTCCTTTGGTACTATCGATTTGTTTTGTTTTTCTTTTCAGAAAAAAAAGCTATTTTCTCACTGTTTGGCTTGCCCTTCCCTTCTCACCTTCTCTCCTTATTTCCACAGACATCATGCCTGACCCTTTTTTAATCCGAAAGGGAGGGTATGTGTCTGCCAAGAAAAGATAGAGTACTGCTCCCTGCTTCAGAGTGGATCCAGAACCCACAAGTGAAGGATCCAACCAGAAACTTGAAGGAGGCACTGTTGCCAGAAAAAAAAATGAATTTACAGCGAATAGGCACATCCCCAAAGAATAGATATCTTTTTTTAAAGGCAAAGGCTTATACTGGAAATAAAAACATTAAAATATGAATGTGCAGGAAAAACAATAGCTTAGAGAGGGTTCAAACTTAGCAAGTTTAAAAGAGGAGAGATTGCATGGTTGTCATCCTTGAACACAACTGTTCACTTTCTGATCAACATGGACACAGAATGAAAAAGGGACTCAGAAAATAAATTTTGTTGAGGGATAGGGAGACAGAAAAAGAAAGAGGTGGGAGGGGAGGGAAGGGTAGGGGGAAGAAAGGAGAGGAGATGAGAGGAGAGGATGCTTGCTTAGTAGGGACTCAAGTTTGCTCTGCAGCCCAGGTAATGTAGCCAGCTCCAGTCTGTGTAAGCATGTTACTTATATCCTCAAGTTTTTCTTGTAGTTATAGGTCATATAGCATAGATATTATATTAAGTCTCTATTCTAATTTTAAAAGTTATGATTATTAAATTATCGGTTACCAAACAGATGTTGCCTTATCCCACAGTCCCCATGCAACCCTGTGCACTTCTACTGATTTATAGAGAGAACATGTGCTCCAGCTCTGTTCTGTCTCCATTTACAATAGATCTAGAGACTGTGGCTCCAAAGTCATGTATTTCTGACCTCACATTGTAGGGAAATTGCAAATTAAGCTGAGGGTGACATTTAGCATCTTTTATTCCCAGACACTAACAAACATCAGTTGTCCATGCTGGAGTTAGCTGCCTGGTCATGAGCCTGTTGGCTTGTTTGTTTTCCCATAACACCTCATATCCAGGACAGTCTAAACTCCCTTGACATAGGTAATTCAAATACCTATTTTGTGGAAATTTTCCAACATAGTGCCCAGAACACTTTCAACAAATGTTCAATGTTCACCTCCACATTGTCAGGATGAATACCAAATTAGAAAAGCATGGAGGTGTATAATCTACTTGAAATCTTATAGGTAACATATTCAGTTCATCAGGCAGCATTCCCTACCTTCCTCTTTGTTCTCCATCTTTGATCTTCAAAAGCCTAACTGAAGTGAATGATTTCAACTAGGGTCAGCACACTTTCTGTAAAGGAGCAGAAAGGAACTAGTTAGGTCATGTAGGATCTGTTGCCACCTGCTCAGCTTTCTGTCTCTGTGGTGTGAACCTGCAGGAAAAATATAAAAATGTCCACCCAGAGCAGTCCTGACTGTTCTGGTGAACTGTGCCTATAAAAGTGGTCAGTGCCCTGCAATTCCCCTTCGTCTGCTGTTCCCAGAGCCCTGACTTAACTGTAGTCCCTCCTCACTGAGGAAAGCTTCCTTATGACTTTGTTGCTCTTGTCAAGACGATGCCAGGAATAGAGGATTCGCCTCTAGCTCTACTTCCGGCCTCCTTCAAGGTGGAGGGTGCTACTGAGTCTAAGGCTGACGTGTGCTAAACTATCTGGAGACACAGCATAAGAAGAGTGCTTACAGTCTACCTTGGCTCACCTCAATCTCACTTTGCTGAAATGGGCAAGTTCCTTTTATATTTTCATGTAGAGTATTATAGTAGTTACTGTTTTATTGCTCTATAAAGAGACACCATGGCCAAGGTAACTTTCAAAAGAAAGCATTCAATTGGAGTTTGTCTACAGTTTCAGAGGGTTAGTCCATGATCATTGGTCATCATGGCACAGAGCATGGCAGCAGTTAGGCAGGCATGGTGCTGGAGCAGGAGCTTAAAACTCATATTCGATTTGGAAGTTGTAGACAAGACTGGGCCTACAATGCACTTTTGAAATATCAAAGCCCACCCCCATTGACACACCTCCTCCAACAATGCCACACCCAGTCCAATAAGGCCATACTTCCTGATCCTTCCCAAACACTTCCACAAAGTGTGGACCCAGCATTCAAGCATAGAAGCCTATCGGGGCATTCTCAGTGAGGCCACATGGAGTACCAGAAATGAACATCATCCTTCATGCAGAGAAACATATATGAGAGGTGGAATGAAATCCATTTCCTATTATGTAATACCAGATTACTGATTTAATTCTCACACGGTTAGGAATAACTATAAAATTTATAAATCTGAAACACAGGCAATGTATAATTGTCAATATGCAGGTAGCACTGGATAAAAGCACTACTTCAGAGGCCTAGAATTCCACCATATCTAAACTGACATATTAGTTTGCATTGTATGATACTTATTTATAAATTACAATTAAGCATGTATAGGTAAGGCCGTCAACCTAGGAGAAATTCAATAAATAACTCCTGAATAAATGCTTTGAATTCTTCCACAGGACACTATCTTGACCATGACATCCTGCCTCCTTGGAAGTAGAGTTGACACAAACAGGGATCAAGGGATTTTTGAAAGTGAATCTTAACAAAAAAGCAAGCTAGAAAACCAAGTTGTCTTTTCCTGTATGTCTTAGTATGTGAAGCTTGTGAGTAGGAGTTCCAGAGTCTATAAGGCCTTATGATTTCTACATTCAGGAAACTCTTGTGAGGCCGAAGCTTTACTGTGTTGCTATGGGAACAGATGCAGGTGATATGGCTGGATGAATAGAGGGGAAACAGCCAAAGTAGAAGAAAATTACATCTTATTAACTGTCTTTCCCAAGGCCTTCCCTAATAGTAGACTTATTTGAAAATTTGGCAGCAATGCCAGAGAAACATATTTCTTGTTAGTCATCTAGTTCAAACAGATCAAATGTGTCTCAGGTGTGAGGTTCATGGGTGATACTGTAAAAGTTGAGAACTAATGAAAGTTCTCCAGCCTTGTGGCTGATGAATGGCACAGTGACATCTTGTTTTCGTACCTTCACAGCTTTCAGCAGGACCTTTAATGAGAAGCAGAGTCTCCTCACATTGAGGTCATATCTTGTCATTCCCTCTGTCCACCCTCTTAATTGGAAGCATCAGTGTAGTGAAATGGCCAGCGGGTGGAGAGAATGACCCAGGGAGTCATAAGGCGGCCTGCTCATGTGAGAAGAAAAATTCTCAAAGATGGCAAAGTTCCAGAGCAGGCCTTGGAGGTGAAGAAGGGAGGGTAAGGGGGCTTCACAAAGATGAGTCCGGGATGCATATAGAACAGCAACTTCCGTCTCATTCCTGCTTGGAACTTTACTGTGATGGCACCAGACAGAGCTTTCTTGGGTCTGCAGGCTAGAAGCCAGAAAGCACATCCTTACATTTAAGGTTGCATTTCCAAATAAAAAAAATAAAAATCCCTTCATGACATCTAGGAGAATTAATGCACAGGGAAATAGCATTATGTAGGTCCCTGAAGGTGACATACAATGAAGTTTAAATCAGATTTTCTGGTTCTAGCCCGGTAGACTTACTTAGGCTCTAAACTCTGAAAAGCCCATGAGGCCAGAGGGGCCTAACACAGCAGAGTGCTGGGCACTTGGGCTTCATTTCAGATGGATTCAATGACTCATGAAACTGCCTGCTGATATGAAGCAGAAAAGAGGCAGCCCTGGGACAGGTTTAGCCATGAACAAGCTGTATACGGATTGTAAGTGGCAGGTGTCCATCCTGAAGGCAATATGGAAAGGAAGCTTTTTACGATCTTACACTCTCATTGTTAGTGCCAAGGTGCGATAAAAAGAGTTGGCACCAGGTTTGGAGTTTTGCTTGTTTTTGGTTTTGTTTTGTTTTTGCTAGGCACTGGTAAGTTCATACTGATCTTGGAAGAAGTAAGCTTCTCTCTTTAAACATGACCCTTTTCTGAAAAGTGGGCATAGCAGAGCCCCCCAGACAGCCTGAGTGATACCTTCCCAAGCACCAGTGAGAACTATACTGAAAATGTTAACAATGGCTACGTCTGGAGATGCTGTTGCTATGGCATGCAAGTGGGTATCACCGTGATTTCACCGTATTTGTCACTGTGCCCCTTGGACTAGCCTCTCTCAGTGGTGCGTGAGCTTATGGGGTCAAAGCCGCATTCATAGGGCTGAAGTTCACACCAAGTAGTCTGCAGAGTGAAAGGTCTAACGGTTTTACCCTTCCCTCACTCAGGATCTGCATGGCATGCTTTTCTCTTGGAATAAACCTGTCACACTTTGCCATCAGGGTTCTCAGAAATGCCTCAAGGTGATTAAAGAAGACAATTGACTTGAATTTGAATACTTCCCCACCCCCCCATGGGTATATTTCAATTTAAAACGAAGTCCAGGTTTTGATTTGGTGGTCTTTGTCATTGTTCCACTTCCAAAAGCCAGAAATTGTCTTGTGTATCCAGGGAGGAAGAAAACTGGAGCTTTGAAGCAGACTGTAACTAGCTGCGTTCTCATTTGGCAGCTCACAGAAACTTCTTGGCCCAGGGGCTCCCCATACATTATCCAAAGAGTGAAGGTCCCTTCTGGCTTTCTTTCCAGGAGCAGGTGGTAGAAAGGAGCTCTGGAAGGGGCCAGGATGTTCAGACCAACATGGTGGCCATCTCCTTTTCACATGAAGCCATGACCTGCCTCTTGCTCACTCAGGAGTAGCAGTAGGCAAAAATCCTTACTAGCTTTACCTTGACAGTGGCTTTGCAGATTGTTGAGTTCCCAGCTAGCTTCAAATTTCGAGATGGAAGCTTGATGAGTGGAGCAAATGGTTATGATGTATCCAATTACTGTTATTCACTAAGAATGGCTTTTCTCTTCTATTTGCATTTAAAGAACTGTGTGGAGGGTTGCTTTGGGTCACATAAGAGGCTTTCATTAAATGAGACAATTAGGATGATAGCAGAGATACTAATATTGTTTCATTAGAACTGTGTTTCAATTCCCTATTCCATACTGTATAGTAGGATTATGCACTATTCTAGAAACAATGTTTTCTAATTTATTATAGATAGCTCAACTTACTTTTTATTTTTTCTAACTGGTAATCCCTTCAGAAAGAAGATATTCCTAAATTAAGTTTTTTAACAACAACAACAAAAAAACTTGATTTAGATATATATTTTTTTGGAATGTAAACAAACTTGCTACCTTTGGGGTTACAGATGCAATTGGCTGACAGTGTTGGGTAGAAGCCCAAATCCTTAATGAAATTATGCCCTGTACCTAGGAAAAGAGCCTCTATTGCCGACAATATTTGGCTGCAGCCCAAATGTGGACCCCTGATGTATGTTCCAATAAAATTCATTGGCACATTTATCATAGGAATAACTGACACTTTTTGAGGAAGGAGGTATATTGCCCCCTGTAGCCCAGCTTTAACCAAGTAAATGGAAAGCTTTGTTGACTGCTCGTTGAGGGGAGGTTCCAAGGAAGTACAGTGTGCCCTTGATAGCTCTTCAGAACATTCTCCAGGGCTCTGATGGTCTCAGATAGGAACCTTCCCTTATAAAAGCTTCCAGCAGAAGGTGTGGCCTAGATTACAGAAAGGTCCAGATTAAAAATTTAGCTAGGTCACAAGGAAGTCTAAAAGACTAAATTAATCACAGAAGAAAAATAAGGAAGAACTCAGTTGTATAGAAAACTGAAATGCTCAACAAAACACAATTAAATTTAATTTAGTAAACCATTACTACCTCAAGAACTTATATAGATAAATGTGTTTCATCATCTTAGGGTGACCCTTAGTTTCCAGTACCTTATAATTTATCTGTGCTTACTCAGTGACCATCCCAATGAGCACCAAGCCATGTGAGTCTAGAGCTCTGGGAAAATGACTTGAACTGAAAACCTACAAGATTCTAAAGTCAATCTCAAAATTCAGTGGTTAGGACTTCTGTCTGCATGGTAGATGACATATGCATGGTAGATGTGAAATTACTGTGAGGTACCACCCAAAATAGGCTTAGTTATCTAAATTACTTCAGTTGGTTAGAATTTGAAAAAGCTATGACACAAGGCTCTCTGGAGTTTAGAACATAGACTAACAATCTGCAGTCTCTTAAATGAGCATAATATAACCCCACATTTCTAAGTTATTCGGTACAGAAAGAAAATGAGGTTTTCTTCAGCTATATTTCTGATTATTTAGAATTTTTAGTTTAGGGTAATGTTTAGGTTTCTTCATTTCAGAAGAGGAAGGGACAGGGGGTGGAGGGAGAGACAGACACAGAGAGACAGGAGAGGGAACCACTGATTGACTTGGGAAATGGCTTAAAATCAAGATAATTTCCATTTTTTACTGGTAATGTTTGCTAAATTTGTGTTTTTACCAGCTGGTCTCCAAATGCATCAGAGTTATTGTGAAGAAAAATGGGACTTATATCTTAGGAACTGATAATTTCAAAAGTGTGCTATGGAGAAAACCAGTTGTATATATGGCCTACCACATTTTTAAAAAATCATATCGTGTTTGCATATATTCACCCCATAAAATGACATCACTATCTTTCAGGAACAGTCTATTGCAATAAGAGTTTAGTTTAGTTTTTTACAGTTTTTTTTCTGCTATAGACACTTTAATTGAATGCCTGTTAAGGGCAAGGCAGATCATTTGATTAAGACTGAAATGATTCCAACACTACTAAAAATAAATGGAAACTTAGAGAATTTTTGTGTTATACTGAGTGTGTTTGTGTAAATTCAAAGAATGAGTCTAAAAGTTATTTCAGGAAACACATGTCACTTGCTACAGTATGGTCACAGATCTGTGCCAATTGAGAGTTTTATTTTTGCCTCCTTTAGACATTCAGTTTCTTTAGCCCTGGATGCCTACCTACCCTAGATCAGAACATCCAAGGGGTTTCCCACAGCCATGCAGCTGATAAAGTCATCATCTAGCCTATTTGTTTTTTCTGGGCTGTATATCCAAAACTCCTACACACTGTGGACTCCTGGATATTTCTAGAACTGACTGGGACCAAGATTTGCCACCTGAAAAGCAAAAGCTTGAGGATTTTTACTGTTTAGTTATTATAGCTTTTATCTTGAAGTGCCAAAGATCCCTAAACATGTAAAAGGATCAATGTCTTAGAGTTCTGCAGTCAGACTGTCTACCTTGGGGCTCAGCAACCTTGAACATCTAGATACTTTTTTCAAAGGAAACACAAGGCAGGAAGTTTGGTCTTAATTTCTTTGGATTGGCTCTCAGCTTTAGACATCTAGTTAAGTCATAAGAGCACTGGATAGAGGCAACACAATGGCTTCAGGGCAAATCTGGTCCGTTCCCTGTCTGTCACAAGCTAAGAATAGTTCTTTCATCTATAAATACATCAAGGAGGGAAAACACCACAAGAGTAATGTTTTTAGAAAGGTGGAAAGGACGTGACAATCAAATTTCAGCTTTACTCCATAAAGTTTTTGAGAACAAAGCTATCATTCACATGAACATTGCTTCTAGCTACTCTCATAGTGCCATGGTAGAGTGCAGTAGATTTGGAGAGGCTGTCTTCGAACCATAAAACCAGAACTATTTACTATCTAGCCTTCATATGTTTGTCAACCTCTGAAATACATCATGGTCTAACATTGAGATCTTTATGAGCCCTGTCACAGTACAAACATTTAATGCTGTTTAATAGAAAATACAAAGCAGCAGCGTTCCTTAGTAAAATGGAGTACTGGTGTTGCTCTGTCAGTTGTAGATTATATTTTGTTTGTAGGGATCCAGTCCAAGGCTAGACTAGACCTCTACCACTGAGCCTCAGTCCAGCCTGTGGTTTTTGCTTTTTAACAAGAGTAGAGATCATAAAGACTTTTTATTCTTCCAGAAGCTGTTAACTGATATGGAAAGACATAGTCACAGCAACTAGCCAGAGTCTACTGAAGCCTGCTCTCTAGATGTGCCTGCTTTTCCACTATCCCTTCTAGTTCCGTACCACCTGAACCTTAGGAATGGGGATTTAGTAAGATCCAGCAACTTCTAGAAACATCTCCCCTTACACATGTGGAAGTGTCAGTGTTCAAATCAAAGTTTTTATATAAGAGGAACCAGAATTCCTTTAAGCACTCCAGCAGGTTTGCTGTTCCTATTGCCATGGGAGGGCTGTGTGGGATCGGTGAGTGTGAGAGAAGGTGAGGGGGAGGAGGTGGGCCAGCAGAGGAAGGCAAGAAAATATAGAAAGAAACTATAGACTAGTGTCAATATTCCTGAGTTGGCCTTCTCCCTTTCTTGGCTAAAAATGGTTTTTAGTCAAAGGTATACGCAATAATCCTGCTATTTATGCCGTTTGACAACCAGCTGACTGTAAAAGTCTATGTGTTTCCTGTAAGTTGTCATATATGATTGAAAGCTCATCTTCTCTTGTTCAGTGCCCTTTACAGGATTCCACTCTGTGGTCATCTACTGGGAAGACTGGTAAAACATGCAACTATCTTCAAAATAGGAACAGCTCTGCAAAATCTTTTCAAATCACTAATATTTCATCAGGGATGACATTTCTGTCCTTACTGTAAAAGTCCCTATGAATAACAGTGACCTTTAATCCTTTGTGTTGTCATAGTCCCCATCAAAGCAAAGTTATTATCTAAAAGGTTGGGGTTTGTTTCTTTTTCATTCACTGAGGACACTATATCATCTAAAAAAGACAAGTAAGAATCAATTACTCAGTTAATGTCAGCTAATGGATGTTGAATAAATACCTGTCACAGTATTATAACAAATGCCATGGCAGATTCTGGAAAGGATTCAATATGATCCTTAGCTTTCAGTGTTTTGTAGTCAAGAAAGTAGAGAGATTAGAGGGATTAGATGAAAGGGAAATGTGTGTGTGTGTGTGTGTGTGTGTGTGTGTATGTGTGTGTGTGTGTGTGTGATCTACATAGCTTCAATGGGGTCAGACCATGATAGGCATTTCTTGTGACTTGATAAATAGAAAGTAGGAATGCAGCATGTGTTCAGAGTTTGGATATAGAATTCCAAGTCCTTTGCTGTAATACAAATTCTGAGGTGCTGAGATGTAAATGAAGTCTGTCCCTGGGATAGAAGGGAGAAGCTGCTGAGTTTATCAACCAAAGAAACAAGGAAGCAGAAGGGTCAAAATGGAACATCCTAATGTAAGGGATCAGTAAAAAAATCATAAGTACTGGTGCTTATTTACTGAGTTTGAAGTGGTAGATAGACATGTAATTGCAACAACCCCTAAGGCTATAATAAACCCTATAAACAGCTTAATTAGCCAAGAAAATGGGAGGTTCACATTTAGAGCCGAAGAAGGGGTGGTCAGAAACTGAAGACAAAACCTTGGCAGGCCTTGTATTTGTGGAAAAGGTGGGGAGTCAAATATTTGAAAAAAAAAAAAGGTAATGAGTTTACCTCATCATATAAACTACTGTAAAAGAACATCTTAAGAGGGAATCATACATACATGTTCATACATGCAGCTAAAGAATGGGAAGAACCAAGGCAAGACCTAAAAGAGAAAGCCACAGGGATCATTCTAGACTGTAGCTGTAGTTGAGTGTTGGGATACAAACCAGAATGCCTCAGGCCTGCCTTTCTGGAACTTTCTACCCCTGTTTATTGCTGTTTTATTAAGTTCATTTTAGGGACTGGTGATATGGCTTAGCATTAGTGCTATTACAGATGACTTTGGTTCGGTTCCCAACACCCACATGGCAGCACACAGCTATGTGTATCTACAATTCCAGATCTGACATCCTCTTCTGACTTATTAGGACACCTGCATTCTTGTTCTATACAAATGAAAGTGGGCATACACATATAAATATAAATAAACAAACCTTTAAAGTTCTTTCAATTCCTTTACAATGATCATTTGTTTCATCTTTCCCATTTATTTACCTTTTGTTTAATTCTATCTAGGAATTTATCGTATTTTGCTACACAAAGTAGCCCCTCTGCTGTCATTTTGAACCTCTGGGAAGCTCGTCACCAGCAGGATGGGGATCTTGACTCACTCGCCTGTGCCCTTGAAGAGATTGGGAGGACACACACGAAACTGTCAAACATCACAGAGTCCCAGCTTGAGGATGCTGACTTCAACTACAGCAGGCAAAATGGACTCTAACCTGGTTTCCTCTGTTGAGGCAGCACTAGTAATGGCCAGCCTCAGGGCAAGTGGCTTCAACTGGGGAAGAAGAGGCAGATTTCTGCCTAGTGGCATTTGGGGAATTCAGCCTTTATTGAGAGTTAGTGAAAATCCCTGGTCGAAGAAAATGAGTTTGATGTAGGTAAAACATGTTAATAGTGGGGTTAAAAAAAAAAAAGAAGAAAAAGACCCTGCAATCTCCTCTGGGTCTACACATGGGTTAACATTGAATATACTCCTCAGATTTTGACTACTGAGGGGAGAGGTGAAGGTAACTGTAGATAAAAGTAGTTCTGAAAAATAGAGATTAAGTGCATGTTTGGAAACAGGTTTGGAATGAATTGCCCTACAGGACCAGCTGATTCTGATACCAGATTTTCAGTTTCCAACCTACTAGCATCTAGGATGTTGGAAATTGTGGTTAAGAGTAGCTTTCAGAAGTGAAACCAGATTGCCAATCTATTAGTGTGATGCCACCAGTGTTGGGAAGGGCATTTAGAATTTAGTATCTGAGTACATCACACCAGCACTTATTATATGAGTCTTTTAATTGGGACAAGATTGAAAAGCGAGATAGACCTCACACTAGTATTTGGTACCTCACCTTCATTTTTTCCCCTAGAAACAAAACTCATTTCTCTTCCCATCATGACAGTAAGGAGGAAATAAGGAACATGGTTATAAATTTCACCATGGAAACATACTTCTTCTAACTCAATAAAGCAGAACAACTTCTGTCCCCAACCAAACTACTCAAATCCCAGAATGCTGTTAGAACTCAGTTTATTCTATGGAGTGGAGACACCAGAGGCTATCCCAGGTCTAGGAAAATATCCAGAGAGCAGATGTCTCAGACTTCGAGTAAGCCTGATTCTCAGAGATGCATGGGTATTAAACCAAGTTCTCCAATATTTGTTCCTGTAAGAAATGTGTTTTACTATGCTTTTCCATCCAGATTCTGGACTCTTCTAACCTTTTATTCTATGCCATCACAGTATGTCTCAATGGAGCTTTAGGAGATGACATCTGTTGTCACTTTCTGGAAACTTACCTGATAGCCTTTCTGAGTAGAAGCTGAGTAAATGCATCCAAGAAACAGAATACCTTACCACAATGTCCTAGGAACCACATGCACCATGCAGAGGGACGCTGTGCCCTGACTGCCTGACCTCACATGTAGACTTTCTTCTTAGTACTGTTAACTCATAGCTCTCATTTTATGACTTTTATTAATATAAGGCAGTGTTATTGTAGGTTATTTGTGAGTTTCATCTCATGCTTTCCTACACTTTTGTATCTGATGACATCATTTTGACCAATAACCCTAGGAGACTAAAGATGACAGATATATTCATCTTCTGGCAGATGCTTTTGGTAACTGTCCTCAATGAGGACAGCCCAAGTAGACAGACACCTGCGTTCAATTCCAGGCAGCTACTTAGCAACTTTGAGGCTGACTACATTTGAAAAACAATGGTCAGAAGTAGGAGAAGTGAGAATCCTTGATAGTAAGGATATGGCTATGTGTTTGTTTTTGTGGGTCCTTTGTTGGAAAATAATGTTTTCAATCTCTTCCCAAGTGGAAAAGACCTAAAGACAGGTTGAAGTTATGATCCCATGGATAAGACATTGAAGAACTCTTGAATGTGTTAGCCATTTTGTCTAAATAATATGTGATATATCTGGTCACCTAGATTACATAGAAGACTTTTTCATGTACAAATCAAAACAACCCATATTGCTTTGCTCAGGAACCAAAGGCTATTATTCTAGTAAACAAACAAATCAACTTAGAACTGTCAAACCTACTCAGAATCCCATATCTGGACCTGGAGAAAGCCTTTACCTTAGTATTCTCAACTTATTTATTCAGTCTTGTGAAAAAGAAAGAGAAAGAGCATAAAATTATAAAACTGCTTGACATCACTAATACATTCTTTGGAAAAAAAGAGAGAGATGAAAATAGGTGATGAGTCACAAACCAGACAGGTGATGAGTGGCAGGATGGGATGCAGATGGAATCTGCATCCTCTGTTAGGTAATAAACTATTTGCAACCCATTCTAGAGAGATCGTATATTAATGTCCATTTGAAAGATATTTATTTTAATTTCCTACCCTATCCATTTCTCTTCTTTGCATCCCAATTGGCCTTATAATTGTTAATCTGTTGTGTGAGCCTACACATGTCTTTGTAGATTTTTAAAACTTTTTTATAATAGTATGAACAGATAAAAATTGTAACTTTCCTGGCATCTATATAGGATATTTTAAGGTGAGGTAACATGAACAACATAAATGTTGACCCTAAAGTGTCTGCAGTTCCCCCATAGGTTTCAGGTTTCATGTTTTGTTTGTTTCTTTTTTGGCCTGTGTTTATAAGTGCACTTGAGCATAGTATCACATTCAGTGATAAGGGGGGAAGTTAACACAAATCGCCTCACATCCAGTCTATAACTCTGTGAGATTCGCCTTGACTTCTTGTGTTTCCTTCTTTACATCTCTCTTATTTCTGCAAGGATGCTACACAGGATTTTGAAATAAATATGTTAAATTCTACAGTCTTTGCATGTCAGGGTTGTGTAATATTTTTTTGCAATGAAATTTCAAAGAGAACCCTGGTTTGTGAGATTTTCAGATCAAGGGATTATGTGTGCTGGGGGAGGGTCTGCAGGTCACACAATCTTAGCTCACCCTTGAAAGTGTGATGACTCACTGTGACCTCAAGCTTTTCCATTGTCTTCACCTGTCATGACACAAATGTCCTACTTGGAAGAAGCTTACACGTTACTTTAGGCACTGAATTTCAGAGTGTCACTGTCTTAGTACAAGATGAAGCAAACACTAAAAGTGGCCTTAAATACTTGGTAGGTTACGTAAAATTTTTACAAAAATATCCTACTTAATGCCAAATTTCTCAGTGCTCGGAGACATTAAGTCTAATAGTTATACTTAAAACATGAATTAAAATTATGCCATCAAAATGGTGTGATCCACAGTTTTGTCAGACTACATCATCATAAAGTTAATTTGTGGTCTTTACAACATCACATATACAATCTTAGCGTCTTACATTAATGTCCTTTAAGACAAACGGAAGCTTGTTCTGTGGATTTAAATGCAAACTTCATTTACTAGTGCAGGCAGACTCATAAAACTCAGATGTACTCCCACAAAAATTTTATTAGCCTTTTTTGTAAGAGATGCAAAGGAATTGATAGAGCTCCCTTTAAAGAGAGGAACTTTTCTCTTATTTTTTATTATTTTTATCTCAAACTGCTGTGGTCCTTTCATTTAGCTGACACAAGGACTATTAAGTCAAATCACACAGGGTTCTCTTTGGAGTAAAGTATCTGGATTTATTGCAGTGATTTTTTTCCATGACAAAACCTTTAACTATCAAACATGAAAAGCAAAGGCAGCAAATTAAAATGGCATGAATGGTTTTATACACTTTCACCGAATTTACCTGTGACTTTCAGAATGTTAACAAAATCTTTGGAATATGCTGTTTTTATTTTTTCCTTTCAGACATTTTGTTTTCAATTTCATGGTCTTTCTGGCCTCTGTAAACGTGTTGAAGGATAGAGATATCAAACATGCTAAAGGCAGCATTTTCTGAGGTCTTTATTCCAGCAGAATGAGGAAGGAGCCGGGAAACGTGGCCCCTTTGCATTCTGTCTCATGAAGCATTTGCAAAGCCTGACCCCTTAGTAACTCCCATTGTCTGGACTACAGGTGACAGCTTCACCACCTGGGAGAGCAAAAATGTGGGCTTACCAATGGTGACGACATTTTATTAGCCCTTTGGTGTTCATTGTCATAGCACTGTATTTGAACATTGATGCTTTTTGCCAACAGTTGAATGGCCATCGTTTCCGTAGTTGCCACTGTTTTGTCCGCATAGAATTTTCCTGAACTACAAGCAAAAATGTATTTTGTCAAATGTCACAAAAGTGAAAATGTTACTTATCTTAGATGTGTTGCACATTTTGTGTTTTTCTTTTCCAAACTCTTTCAAAAGCTGAGGTGACAAAGCTGTTTGGCTGTATTGACAGCATGTGGTGTCTTTTCCAGAAGCAACTCTAGGAGAGCCAGTGTCTACCGTGAACTCTTCATCCCCACTACAGGGTCACCAACAAAGCTAAAATGGCAATTTGTCGACTGTCATTATTTTCTGAGGATCTAAGGGGATGGCACCAGGCCTGGCTATTAGTCACTAGTGTGTAGTACTGTGATCTGAAGTAGGAAGTTTATCTCGCATAGAATAATTGTGGTTTTTGAAGCAGCTACTCATTGCTTTTTCCTTTTTGCTGTGAAGATCATGGATTTGGAGTGTCCTCACGAAGTGGGCCTAAGACAGTAACATTTCAACTTCATGTCTTTGAATCTACCATGCATCTGAATCCAAAGATAAAAAGGGCCATAAGCATCCTAGCTAGGCCTAAGCTTAAAATTCTCCCTGCCCTGACCATTATCAAGTTCAATAGGTGTTGTATCGTTTTTCCACAAAGTTATACCTTAGATTCTGTTATATATAAGTGAATTTGGTAATATCTTTCTTTACCTGATTGGAAATATGTGTCAGAGACTTTCACAAAAGGCATGGGAATAATGAATATGCTCTTTTGTCTCAAATTTAGCTAACTCTAAAAAAAATCTACCTAACTCAAGAGTGATTCATACCTAAATTCCACAATTGAGAAAGTTGTTCAATAACCTTAAAATCTGATACATTTCTAGTGGGTGGTAATCTAATTGGGGTTCTGATGAAAGCATGGCATTTAAAGGAACTATGCAAGCCAAATGTCATGCCATGAGAATCTTTCCTGAGACACAGGCATTCTGCACAAACGTGGAAGCAGCAACTCTAATATTACTTCTTTAGCAAGCCTGGGTAGTGGTGAGAGGGAGAGTCATCAGGCTAGAGCCCTCAGGGCCTCCTGGGAGAAAAGCTGAGAATAGAAACCCCAGAAAGCCTCCCACAGATGCTTCCTGCTCCCATAGAAACCTTCTCAATAAAGGGGGAGATACACAAGTGTCAGAATTTCCCAGTCAGGAAAACTGCTCCACACTGGATGAAGAACAGAATTTCCATTCTTCGTAATTAGGTCTGCTTGACACACACACTCCAGGAAATCATGACCTAGAAGTGTTGTAAACACAGCCAGGTAGAGGAATACTGGCCCATTTTCCTAGCCCAAACTTGGAAACATGAGTGATGTTTTTCCCTCCTTCTATATGGAAGAATTTAGAACATATTTCATTTTGTTCTTTTTATTTTGGGAAGGTATGTGGGGGTGTTCTTTCAAAAGATTCATTTTTTTCTCCAAACCTCGACATTTATTTGGTGTGTTCAAAGCCAAAAACTATGAAATAATCTCTAAAGCAGAGCTGAACACTAACTTGGACATGAAGCTGGAAGAATGAGCAAGCCAGAGGAGAGGGTCTAAGCAAAGCATGGCCTTCGCTTCATACCACACTTTTTGTGCCTTGTATTATCAGTGTAAATTCTGAATGTTGTACAGTAAATACTTGGACGGACTCCTTAGAGAAGGACGCAGCGGCTTCTTTTTCAGCACATGTACATATCTATAAATATATATACATATATATTTGGTAATGCCAAACAGCTATGTTATATTGTACTGAACAAAATGGCCCGTTTGGATGTTTTATGTAGAGTTTGCAAAAAAAAAAATGGATGGTTATCGACTTTTCAAGATAAATGTACAGGCATAAATTACTGCTTATCAGTTATTTATGAATAAAAAGTCTTTTATTGACATTTTAGGATATGCTCCATGAGTGGAACTTTGAAATCTCAGTGAGGACTCTTTCATATCCTAGCAGGTGTTAGGATGTTCTCCTCAAGGACAGTTTTCAAATCCTCTAAACTCAGTGCAACTCACTTCTCCCTCTGGCCTCAAAAAATGCTATGAGCCATTTGAATCAAATACATTATCTTCTCCAAAGGTCGCCTAAATACACACCTGCACACGTATGCACACACACCCCTTTGTTAGGGAGCAGCTTTAGATATGCTGAGGTAATCATAGGCTTACCATAACAGAAATGCCCTTTTGCACACCCCCAAGTGTGTACTTTTATGCGCTATAGAACACACTCTACAAGCTGAAGAGATGGCTCCATGACTAAAAGTATGTGTTTTTGTTCCAGAGGGCCTGTGTTCTGTTCCCAGCACCACTGCAGGGGACTCACAACCATCTATAACTCCAGCTCTAGGAACCCCGTCTCCCTGTCCCAGCTTGCAAGGGTACCCTCATGCATGTGTATATACAGACATCTGTGCATAAATGTGCATATTTTTGAAATATCTTTAAAAATAAATAAAACAGTCTCTGCCTTGCCATGGTAAAATAGTAAGACAATATGTAGAATTATTTATGGAAAAGTAGTAGGAAAATATGTAGAATGTTAAGCATCTCAACCACATTTGACTACCTGATTCTTTTTTCAATAATGTGTAGAATATGGAAAATTACCTAGGCATTTAATAATGAAAGTTTAGAGAGTTGATCTGAGCTGAAATAATATGATCCACTCAAAATTATTTTCTAACTTATTTAAGACTCTATAAAAGAAGATTTAAAACAGGTCTTAAACTAGTAGTTTCTACACACACACACACACACACACACATACACACACACACACACACACACACACACACACACCAGGAAAAAACAACTACAGCAAACCACTATTTTCATAGCAATCTGATAGGCTGTGCTGGTCTACTAGCTACACTTGGGAAGCTGTGATGTACAAAGAACTACTTTCTCTACTTCCCAGCAACCTGATGTGTGGGCTGTCTTAACGTGTGTGGGGAATCTGAGAAATAGAAATAGGCCTAACCTTTTTACACCATGTGGTTATCCCTCATGCATTGTCTGATGGCCCTGTGGGGATGGTATAATGTCCTCACCATGTCTATAGGTGACTCCAAAAGTTCTTTATGATCATGGTGAGACCTAGGCAGAGCTTTAACACTAATTTTAAATATTTAAGCTTCAGAAAGAAGGGGAGATGATTTCAGCTAACTAAAAAATGGGTGAATCAGTGATTAAAAAAAGATGAAAGTAAGCCAAATTTTCAGTATTTTCTGGACAGTTAAAACAATTACATTTAACTTGAGTTGGTCCAAACAAATTTTAACTAGAAGAATGGTGTGAGAAACACAGATTGAGAAGAGATTAATCCAGATCAGGTTAAACCTAAAATAAAGTATTCAAAATAATGAAATAGATTCTTCCCATAAAATCTGTCCAGTTAGCAGCCAAGCATCTTGTCACATACTTCTAATCCCAGCACTTGGAAAACTGAAACAGGAAGATTGCCCACAGCTTCAGAGCCAACTGGAACTTTGTGTCAAAAAGAGGGGAGGAGTGAGAAGAAAGAAAGAAAAGTGTGTGTGTGTGTGTGTGTGTGTGTGTGTGTGTGTGTGTGTGTGTGTAAAACAATTCTAATTGTAAATGGATTCAGTTAGTGTGGGCTTTGCCTGTGCGGTCAATTGATTATGACAGCTTACCCATTCATTCAAATGAATATACTATTTACAGCCTGTATCATTGATAATAAGCATGATATTTAACATTTCTGTTTCATGTAGAGGAGCAGTAATTAGAATTTTTCTTCCTTCACAGCTTATAAGTAAACAGAAGATACAGGTAGAGTCCCTAGTCCTACATGTCACTTACAAACGAGGATTGGGTGTTCATTTCCATTTTACTTTAGACATACTTTGAAGAATACTTAGCTGAAAGGTTTGAATAGTAATTGAGTCCACCATTCTTGTTATATGTGACCTTGGCTGTTGAATCTGCCATTCTCTGGATCCATGACATTCAACAAGAAATTCTTCACTTTTAAAAAGGGATAGTTCTATTAAGTTCATTGAGCATGAAGTAATTGATAAAGTCTGTGTTGGTGGTTTGGCTGGTAAAATGCTTACCTTGCAGGCATGAGAACCTGAGTTCAATTTCAGATGCCATGTAAAAAGGTATTGCAGCACATTTATTATCCCAGCTGATGGCTGGGAAACCACACCTGAGGTCCTCTGGCCTCCACACACACATAAACGTTTGCACACACTTACATTCATGTACCTGCACTTATGCAAACATGCAAACATACATGGCAGCTGTACTTGCCAAGTTCTGACTATGGAGAACATATATTATGTAGCCATAGAATGATTTTAGAGGATAATTTAGAGAGGACACTGGTGAGACAAATACATATTTAAAGCGTAGCTATCACCAAGACAAATGTAAACATTTAAATACAGCATCCTTGCATATACTCAGTTCTCAATGAGCTGAATGCTTTCTGGTTTTCAGATAACTGAAGACCCCATAATTGAATTTGTGCATAAATCCAACAGTGAGATGTCTGAGCACCATTACTTTCCAAACTTCTCCACTATAAAATGGGCATCCATAAATGATGCCCTTGAAGGTTATTGAATGATAGTGACTCAATATCCATTGAGTCACTGACTCTCAAATCAAGAGATTACATAGCATCAAACAGCAAATGCCACAAAATTGGCAAGTATGGGATATTGAGGAAGAAAAACACTGCAGATTACACACATAAAAGTTACAGAAGTTACTTATATAATTTACCACGGAACTAAGACTTAGATATGATTTATTACTATAGCTTAATCTTTAATATTGTATAACAAATTCCATTATTTGTAGCTGGAAATAACTACCATTTATTATTCTTATGCAGTTTTTGGATCTTCAAGGTCTGAGCCAAGTGTGTCAAGTCTTTTGAAATTCATGCATTTCTCCAGTGGTCTCACAAAATCAGCATGTACTCATGGTATTAAAATAGAATCCAGCCAGGCATTGGTGCCACATGCCTTTAATCCCAGCACTTGGGAGGCAGAGGCAGGCAGATCTCTGAGTTTGAGGCCAGCCTGGTCTACAGAGTGAGTTCCAGGACAGCCTCCAAAACAACACAAAGAAACCCTGTCTCAAAAAACAAAACAAAACAAACAAACAACAAAAAATTAGAATCCAGCCCTTAATGTAAATGGCTAAAAAATCAAATTCCAAACAATAAAACAATTACAGAAAGTACTGGAGAATGTGGGTCATGACTTTCATTTTTCCATCAGAAAGAATTAGTCCACACAAAACAAAGGAGGAACAGCATTGGAACAGAAAACAGTGTTGACAACATATTAACAAGAATTTCATTCAAGAGAGACTACCATAGTTTTTATCCCTCTAATTCTTTCAGTCCACAAATTTCCTAGAGTCCCATGTTCCTGACTTCAGTGTTGTGTCAGTAGAAGACCATTCTGTGCTTTGCTATTGGGGAAACCCTGATTGACAGAGGTCTTGTCATGGTGAGTCCTCTTATAGTACAATAAGTAGTTGACTCAGTGTATTCCACATGCTGGTCGTTCACATGGATTTATTCCTTTAACCCTCTGATGATCATACGAAACTACAACTATTATTTGAATTAGTTTACACATAGGGAAACTGAGAAAAATGAAGTTATGTTCACACACTGAATGATAGCTCATCCAAGGTCACTAATTTAAATTTTTTAAAATTTTTATCAACTACCACCTACTTAATGAGTGCAAAATGACATCTTACAGATCAATTCTGAGATTTTAGTGTTTACTAAAGAGATACAAAAGATAAACTGTATCTTCCACCCTGAATTAATTTAACCCAGGTTACCATCAGTTTCTCTTCCTTCATACAGATGCCTTTTTTTCTATTAATATGTCACAAAACTTCATGCTTCCAAACATATAAGCCCATACCAACATCTTTAGCATTTTAATTCTGGCCTATGAATGCTTAATTGCATTTCTCTGTTATTGGTTAAAATTTATCCTTACTACTGACAAGGAGTTATCAATTCTTCGCTAAACCTCACAAAGACTACTTTGAAAACAAAAGGCTGGAGGCATCTTTAGAAGCAATTAAATAACTTTTGTCAAATGATCCTGCTTTCTCTAGGCTTGGAGCAAAATCCAATGTGTCTTTCCTTCCTGGGAATGTTGAAATCCAACTATAAATACAAAGATGCCCAGGCAGATGGAGTGCTCTGCTCTTTGCTCTCAGGGAATACATTTATATTTTGTGGCTTCGCCATCTACAAAGTCAGCATCAGTATCCTAGGACAAGAATTAAATTGGAAAATTATCTTATATTGTAGTAAGAGCTATTTTAATTTCTAATAAATTAATGTTAATGTATAAATAAGAAGTCGGAATTTAGTTATTATAGACCAGGTTTTCAGAAATTCACGTACAAACTTCTAAGTGATGAATACTTGCTCCTTCTTCTCCTTCTATCCCACAGCTGAGTGAGTGTGCTAAAATGTGCAAGACCAGAAACCATTTCTTCTCCCAACATCATTAATATAAATTCCAAATACTTTAGTAAAGATTATCAATATGCTTATGTTTCTAGCAATGTCATAAGTAAAGTTATACAAGACCCCAAGTCAAACACATATTTATCATCACTGAAAAATATGCAAGCCCTTGTGTCTCTTCCCAGCTCGTATGGACCTCTGCAGTTCTTTCTTCTTAGCCTCCTTTAAAGTCAAGGCCAACAAGGAAATTCATTTCACCATTTAATTGTACCCTCTGTTTTCTTACTGCTTTACCCAGCCTTTGAGTTTATTTTAAAATAATATTTACTATGTAAACAATAAATATCAAAGGGTACACTGTAGTAGACAAGGGGAATAGAGCAGTAAACTAAACATCATAGTTTTGCATGTATTTCAATTTTATGTTAATAGAGAAAGTAAAAACTAATTAAGAGAAATGCAGGATAAGGGAGAAATGGGCTATAAGGAAGAATAGTGCTTGCAGGGTGTGGCTCCATGATGTTTTCAAACAGGCCTCACTAAGATGGTAGCTTCTGACTAAATAGACAAGTGGGACAAGAAAGAAATATTAAGAAGAGGGTGCAGGGCAGAAGACAAGGCCTCAAGGCCTTGAGATGGCCAAATGCTGGACCTACTCAAGGAGTAGTCCTGAAATCAGGGCAGATGGAGTGATGCTGCTGAGAGTTAAAGATGGGCTTGGAGAAGAAGAGAACAGACCATGTGTGTTTCTCTCTGGTGGTGGCTTATGCTGGGTGGTATGAAAAGACACTGCTGGTATTAGAATGACACAGCACTTACAAAATCTCCTCAAAGGGAGAATGAGGAATGCTGGGAATAGAAAAGCTGGGTAAACAATCAGGAACTAAAAATGTAAGCATAACCAATAGAATACAAGAGATGGCAGAGGGAATTTCAGGTATTAAAGATTCACGAGAGGATATACAGGCATTGACCAAAGAAAATCTCAAGTCCAACAAATCCCTAACACAAAATATCCAGGAAATATGGGACACCATGAAAAGGTCAAACGTTATAATAATAGGTATAGAAGAAGGTGAAGAAATACAGCTCAACGGTACAGAAAACATATTCAACAAAATCATAGAAGAAAACTTCCCCAACCTGAAGGATATGCCTATGAAAGTACAAGAAGCTTACAGAACACCAAATAGACTGGACCACAAAAAGAAGTCCCCTCACCACATAATAATCAAAACACAAAACTTAAATAAAGAAAAAATATTAAGAGCAGCAAAAGAAAAAGGCCAAGTAACATATAAAGGCAAACCTATCAGTATTACACCGGATTTCTCAATGGAAGCTTTGAAACACAGAAGGTCTTGCATAGATGTTATACAAACGCTAAGGGAAAATGGATGCCAGCATAGAATACTATACCCAGAAAAGATTTCAATCACTATAGATGAAGAATACAAGATATTCCATGACAAAATGAGATTTAAGCAATACATATCCACAACTCCAACCCTATAGACAGTACTGGAAGGAAAACTCCAACCCAATGGAAGATAACTACACTCACAAAACAAAGGCAATAGATAATCCCACTTTACCAAACAACAAAAGACAAAAAGATGGAGGGGGAGGGAGAACCACACACAATAACACCATCACCAACAAATCCAAAACAAACAAAAATCAACAATCAATGGTCATTAATATCCTTCAATGTCAATGGTCTTAACTTAAAAGACACAGGCTAACAGAATGCATACAAAGACAGATTCCATCCTTCTACTGCATGCAAAAAACACATCTCAACATCAAAGACAGATGATACCTCAGAATAAAGGGTTGGGAAAAGATTTTCCAATCAAATGGACCCAAGAAACAAGCTGGTGTAGCAATTCTAATATTTAACAAATTAGACTTCAAACTAAAATCAATCAAAAGAGATGAAATGGGGCAATTTATATTCATCACAGTAAAAGTCCATCAAGATGAAGTCTCAATTCTGAACATCTACACCCCAAATATGAAGGCACCCACATTCATAAAAGAAACATTACGAAAGCTCAAATCACACATAAAACCTCACACACTTATAGTGGGAGACTTCAATACCCTGCTTTCACCACTAGACAGGACCACCAGACAGAAACTTAACAAAAAAACAAAGGAACTAACAGAAGTTATGGCCCACTTGGGTTTAACAGACATCTATAGAACATCCCATCCCAACACAAAAGAAAACATAGAAAACTTCAACAGATACAAAAAAAAAATGGAATAACCCCCTGTATCCTATCAGATCACCATGATTTAAAGTTAGAATTCAACAACAACACAAAGTGTAGAAACCCTAAAAACTCATGGAAATTGAACAATGCACAATTGCAACATCCCTAGGTCAAGGAAGAAATGAAAAAAGAAGTTAGACGAGATCGGGCAGGGTATGTGCTCACTCATATATGGATTTTAGACATGGAGCAGGGGAGCAGCGGAGGTAGTCTCCAAAACACCAAATAATCCAATTAAAAAGTGGGGTGCAGACCTAAATAGAGATTCTCAATATATGAGTCTAAAATGGCTGATAGACACTTAAAGTGCTCAATATCCTTAGCCCTCAGGGAAATGCAAATCAAAACAACTCTGAGATACCATCTTATTCCTGTCAGAATGGTTAAAATAAAAAAAAAATCAATGACAATTTATTCTGGAGAGGACATGGAGAAAGGGGAACACTCCTGCACTGCTGGTGGGAGTATCAAGTTGTACAGCCACTTTGGAAATCAGTATAGAGATACCTCAGGAAAATGAGAATCAGTCTACCACAATATTCTGCAATTCCACTCCTAGGCATGATGAACTCTGGCAGGTAATGCTAAAATGTCCATCTGTGTAAGCATTAATGATGCTCCTCTACTTCATCAGTGTAGGTGTTTCTTAAAATTATTAAAGATTAGTTTAGATGGAGTACTAGAGTGGAATATATTTAAATGGGGAAAGGCAAGGAAGCCAAGCTCAGTCCATTCTTTTGAGGGGTTTGTTGTATGAGGAAGATAGATTTGTTGGATTCATTTTCATTCCTTTTGGGGGTGGTATTCAGAAATTAAGATGCCTGATACTAAAATTGTATAGGGACTACTTGCTGTAAACACAGAGGCTTGAACAAAGCTGTCCTGAGCTCTGAGGGTTCTTCACCAGCATCCATGGGCTCTATATGCCAACAGCACCTACTAGCTACACCCCTAGAAATCCCCAAATATCCTTTAGAGAACTAAACAGCCTGCAGGTGAGAGCCACTGATTTTTGAAGTGGTGAGGGGAAGTAACTTGTGTAGAATGAAAACTAAGTCACTGAGCCGGGCATTGGTGGCACACGCCTTTAATCCCAGCACTCGGGAGGCAGAGGCAGGTGGATCTCTGTAAGTTCGAGACCAGCCTGGACTACCAAGCGAGTTCCAGGACAGCCTCCAAAGCCACAGAGAAACCCTGTCTTGAAAAACCAAAAAAATAAAAAAAAGAAAACTAAGTCACTGAAGAATCAAAATTCAAAGGAAGGAGGAGGAGTAGAGGAATCATCTCCATGTACACTGAAGTTTGCAAAAATTAAAGGATAAATACAGGACTGGGGAAATGACTAGCTCTCAGAACCCACAGTTTTAAGAAAGCAAGCCTGGATATATGAATTTATAATCCCCGTCCTGGAGAATGAGAGACCCATGAATGAGTGCCATTGAGGGTCACTGGCTAGCTAGTTGTGCCTGCATGTGACAAACCCTGTCTCAATACACAAGGTGACAGCTCCTTAGGGAACAGCACCCAAAGTTCTCCCACATACATCTGCAAGCACAGGAACACATGTATACACATACAATAAAATAAAAGAGCAATGTGTTGACTAGAATGACAAGGAAACAGAAACTCCCTGTGAATAAGGAGAATGCAGTTATCAGTAGATGGCTACAACTGGAACAGGTCGTGGGCAGATTCTTTCAAAATAGAAGCATCGGAAATGGAAAATGTTAGGGTGGAGAAAGGATGGGCAGTCTAGAAGTAGCAATGAGAAGGAAAGAGAACTTTACCCCACCTCCAAGGGCAAGAAAAAAAAACAACAAAAGAAATAATAACTACTTAAAAACACAAGAGATTAAGGAAAAGAGAGAGAGGTTCAGAAATAAAGGCAAGAAGGAAACTCTGAACAATACGATTGAGGCTATAAGGCATTTTGCTGATTCTTGAGTCACTACAGGAGAGTTTTTCAGTTGACATGGATGGAAGATGGGTGCATGTACAAATTCCTATGAAGGTTACTACCAGGAGGTAGAGGTGACCTAGAACCAGAGACATCCTTTGGTGATTGGCTTTGGGAGAGACAGAAGACACAACAGAAAACAATAAATTAATCGAGGAAGTGAAAATCAGTTACAGCTAGTAAAAATTCACTTGTATTGCTGTGGGCTGGAATTATTCTGAACTCCTTCCAAGTTTCTATAGTCTAACTTCTACTGCTCATCAGGGTAACCAAGTCAAAAGAGGTCAGTCAAAGGAGCACAGGCCCATGGGATCAGAGAATCCCCAGCTAGACACTTCTATTACTTCACTGAAGAGTTACTTGGCAGGGCTTTTGTCCAAGTTCAATTACTTTTCCTTGACAATACATGCTGTGCCTTGGCAGTCTGCTGGGACCCTCCTGTTTGGCATCATCTCTCAACTCTCTGAGTCACTTCCTTAGTGTTTTTCATTTCTATTCCCCCAAGCAGTTTTCCCTCCCTTCTTTGCTACCAACATCTGTGACTCCATGGTAGAAGCTACAAAGTGAAGATAGAAGTCACATGATCTGTCTTACAACCTCCATCCTTGTCTCCACATCAATCCTTGTCAATGCTGGCATTACCAGAGGATTACTTCATAGAGCTGTGGCGCAGTGGTTAGCCTGTGGAAGTAAGAAAAAAAAACTGTTACAATTCCAGTGTGGTAGACTCCATCCATCACTGACAAGTACCAATTCCCCTATTTTCCTTTCTTCCCTACTTTTCCCAGTTTCAGGATAATTAGACTCGGGAGGGCTTGATATTTGTCTTCAAACATTTGAAAGTCTGTCACATGGAAGACAAATTAGACCAGTCTTGTCTTGTTCCCTGTGGTAGATCTAAGACCAATTCTGTAGTAACTGTAGGAAGACATTTTCTCTTTTACAAGGAAGCATAGTTTTCATGGAGATTACTAAAACTGGCATGAGCTTTTAGAGAACCTAAAAGGCTTTTGGAAACTGATCTATGATTGCCATTAAGACATATCTATATGGGATCAAACTTCCTTTTTGACCTTTTTTTTCCCTAAGTTTTTGATATCTTTCCCTCCTGAACTTGCAACAGAGTTCTGCTCTCCTTTGAAACTAAGATTCTTAGTTCTTCACTCTTAATGGGTCTTCATCATTCAATCTAAGATTGAATGAAGTGGTTTAGAGAAAATAAGAAAGCAGATTGGGTTTAGTGAGCTGGAAGAACTCAGTTGAAACTGCACTGTGACGATCAGCAAATCACCACAGACCACCCCCAGACCAGCAAGTGTGGTTGTGTGGTAATAAGATGTTATTGTGGAAATGGTAAATTGAATTTAATATTGTAGGATCTGAGGAAAAGCTGAAGGAAGACCCCAGACTCAAATAGTATGTAAGAGTGAGGAGTGTTTATTAGCATTCCAGCATCCATGTGGGCACATTCACTTGTATAGAACAGAGTCCACCCTGAGAGGAGCATGCAGGAGCATAGCTAAGGGAATGTAGGAACAGTTAGATCATCTCAAATATGATTGGTTAAGCAAGCATTAGTTACATTAGTATTCATTTAATATACTAATTATTAGGTTTAATACTGAGGCTTAGTCTTACCATTTTTTGGATATATTTGTACAAGCTTTGGCAAATGTGGACATGACTCAGAAGGGGACTGCTGGTTTTGTCCTTGAGACACTGTGAGGCTGCGATAGGCCCTGGGTTTGTTCTCTCACTTGACCATGAATGTAAGGGCCTTGTGGATAAAAGGCCCAGAAACACCTTTTGCCCTTCTCAGAGAACTGAAACCTAAACTCAGTTGTGAGATGGGAGAATTTAACACCTTCAGTATTTTATAAAACTGTCACTCAGCCGGGTGTTGGTGGCACATGCCTTTAATGCCAGCGCTTGGGAGGCAGAGGCAGGCGGATCTCTGTGAGTTCGAGGCCAGCCTGGTCTACAAGAGCTAGTTCCAGGACAGCCTCCAAAGCCATAGAGAAACCCTGTCTCAAAAAACAAAAAAAAAAAAAACAAAACAAAAAAAACTGTCACTCTACACACACACACACACACACACACACAGAGAGAGAGAGAGAGAGAGAGAGAGAGAGAGAGAGACATTGAAAAATGTAAGTGCTATGTCAGCTTGTGAGCTGTGCAAGATGCAAAATCTAGCCTAAGGACCTCAGCTCCCTAATACCAACCCTAGCCTTCCATTACAGACCCTAAGGAAGAATGACTTGTCTAGACCTCATAATAAGATTCACTGAAATCATGCAGGACATGGGCAGGCTCAGTATCTACACAACCTGAGAAGGAAGATGGCTTAATCGAAGTCTCATGTCTTCGTAATTTTCTTCATTATACCACTGTTATTACCTTTTTCTTTTCCTCCTTTCTTTTTGTCCCCTGCCTACTCTTAAACTAGGTCTCTCTATGACAATGCCCATGCTTGTTTTAAATGCCTGAACTCAAGAGATCCATCAGCCTCTGTTCCCCAGTAGCAAGGAATACAGGTGCCCACCATTGTGACTAGCCTCTGGGCACTTTTAGAAACTAGTTCCAGGGGTTTGACAGTACACTTTCATTGCTTAGAATGTATGAAATCCTGGGCTCAGTCTCAGCCGATGCAAAAATGAAACTAAAGAGGTTTGACTGAACATCTGAGCAAAATGGTGGACACCACAGTCATTGAGACACTCAAGAGAGGAGGCAGAAGTGCATGTTAGCACAACTGCCAATGTGAGAGAGAGCTTCTCTGGGATAAACTTCTCCACAGTGTGCCTCTCAATAAAGTTTGACTGCTCAGTCACTACCTTATTGCCTTGTAAAACCGAAGCATCCTCTTCTATTTTTATCCATTTTGGGCTTAAAGTACAATAGATTACAATAAAGACTCTCTTCGTAAGATATGCTTAAATATTATTTCCCAATCCATTTGGTAACACTTATGTTAATACCATCAAGGCAGGTCCCTAAAAGGCAGTAATAGAAAATTCCGCTGCACTTACAAAATCTCCTCAAAGGGAGGTTCCAGCAACAGCTTTTCATTTTGTACAAATCAGTAGAAAGAGGAGTTCTGAGGTATTTGTCTGTGCCTTTCTCTACTTGTTTCAATATGTGAGGTCTCATCCATCACTGACATGTACAATTCCCTTCTTTCCTTTTCTATACTATTTTTTTTCAATTTTCAATATAATTAGACTCATGGGGACTAGATATTTGTCTTCAAATATTTGAAAGTCTGTCATATGGAAGAGGGATTAGGCTTGTTCTGTCTGGTCCCAAGTTCTAGCTAGAATGAGGGCCAATTTTGCAAAATCGACAGGGAGAGACTTTTTTTTTTCTCTTTCTTTTATAGTAAGCATAATTTTCACAGAGCTGTCCAAAACTGGGACAGAAATTCTTAGAATTGCAAGTCACTTAAGATGGTCATGCAGAAGCCAGATGACTATTTGGAGAGGCTTTTGCAAATAAAATTCAAGCATCCTAAGATAGTTCAACCACTAATTCTATGACTGTGTGAGTTGTTGAACCATCGACCATTGTGTGATGGAATAATCACCATGGCTCTATTATTTAATGATCTGCTGTTGTCAAGTACTGACTGCGGTCTGTGTGTAAACTAAATTAACCCTCACAGCAGCATTAGGTCTGTACTGCTAGTATATAAATAGTATAATTGCTAACAGGGTCTGAGAATCTAAGTAACCTGCTGAGTCGAAATCACACAGCCACTAAAGGAGTATGGATTAGAATCCAAGTGCAGCTGACACCTCCCCTTAAAACTGTGGCTTCTTTATGGAGGTGAAATATAATGAACTTTTAAGACATTGTCGGTATGCATCAGTGACTTTAACTTGAAAGTAGATAGCAGCAAAGAATATGGAATAAGCACAGAATGGCTTATTGCAGTGACACTGAATTCACCAACGCACTTAAACACACAGGAAGTATGCTGAGCAACACAGAGCTGCAGGAACTTCCTGTTCGGTGTGTCAGTGTTTCACAGAATCACAACAATCTCCATCCAGTGCAATCACATAGTTAGGGCTGCATGCATGTACAATAAAAAAATAAGAATAGACTATTATCATATATAATAAATAACATGGTAGCAATAGTTACCTTTGAGGTTTAAAATGAACTAAACTGAACTTAAAAGAGGCTTTGCCTATATTTTTGTGATATTTTAAGTTTTAAAAATGAAGTAACTGGAGAAAAGGAAAGAATGGGCAGAGGGGAGTTGGAGAAGGGAACAAGTATAATGTCATATATGTATGAAGTTGTCTTGAGGAAACCCATTGCTTCATAAGAAAATAATGATAATAATAAGATGTAGAGAGGGGCCTGGGGATGGAGGGGAGGAGGTGCGGTGCTCACTTAGCCTTTATGAAGCACCAAGTTTGATTTTTCAGTAGCACACGCTCCTACGCCTATAATCCCAGTACTCAGGAAGTAGAGGCAGAAGGATCAAGCTTTCTAGTTCATCTTCAGATGCATAGTCAATGCAAGGCCAAAGTGGACTCTGTGAGATCCTGTCTCAAAGGAAAAAAGAAAAGATGCAATCGGAGAGGAAAGAACAGAGATGGCTGAAATGATCAAAGCAAGAGCGCATACAATTTACTTTGTGTTTTCTGGGCCTGCCATAGTTTCTTTAAATATTCATTATATAATTGTGACGAAAGTAAAAAAAAAAAAAGGAAATTTCTGTGGCAATTGAAATGCCTACTAAATTTTGATCCCAATGATAGCAAAGAACAAACAGACTGTTAGTCTACAAGGACTAGAACAGGAAGACAAAATAAGATAGGAAGAAGTTGAACTAAGCAGAGAGTAAACTACCTTCCCTTAAGGGCTCACACTTCATGGTTGGTGGCACCCCTAGTGAAAGGGGGACTTTGCACTGGAAAATCTTAAATCAACAAGCAGAGAGGGAGTTTAGATACAATTTCGAAAAGGAGTGTGTTCCATGCTCAGACCCCATGAGAGTGAGAGCAGATGTCTACAGCAACCGTCCCACCCCTCCCCTGTTTGTCCCCTGCAAGCTTATGTCGCTCCACTGTGAGAGAATGAGCAAGCCCAAGGGAAGCATCTTCCAGCGCTAACATTTGGATTGTTTATGAAAAAGGCAAGGATAATCTGGCCGCCCACGAGGGGATTCCTATTGGCAAGCTGGGTCCACCAAGGACTTTGCGGTTGTTTTTGTTTTGTTTTTTAATCACTTATCTTCAAATTCAAAGTGCATGGTAGCCAGATACTTGAGGAAAGCCTCTAATATAAAAGGATAGCAGAATTCCAAAAGGATGAGTAAGAGAAAGCAAAGGGGTAAAAGTCGTAAGAGAAGAAGAAATCAAGAGTAACACTAAAAACCCAAGGAGACAGAGGCTAGTTTCTGTCTAGCATGCAGGAAGCACTAGATTCTGCCCCCAGCACAGCATAAACCAGGTGTGGTAGCACACATAAAATCCTAGCACCTAGGAAGCTCAGGCAAGAGAAGGCTCAGGAGTTCAAGTATTCCTGGGCTATACAGTAAGCTGGGGACAGCGTAGGCTACACCAGAGTCTATCTGACTGTTGGCATATAAGCATTATGCTGGCCTGCCTCTTGGGAACCTGGCGGGTTGCTCATCCTCTGTGCATGCACTTGCCAACACTCAGGCGGTGCTCTAGCCTGCTCAGGGTCCTGGCAACATCAGCTACTATGTTACTAAGCACATGTGCTGCATCCTCTCATAAAAAGCAGCCGGCCCACCTCCTGTCTCTCTTCTTTCTGCTGCTCCTGTCTCCAGAGGCTGGTCCCTCCCTTTTCTCCATCCCCTTCCCCAATAAACCTTCCATGTGAGCTGTCTCATGGAGTCTCTTTCTCTCTCCCACTGTTTTTAAATTAAAGCACAGACAACCCTACTACATCTGATTGGTTTCTTACATTCTTACATGCATACAAAATCTACCTACAAAACAACAAAGATTTGATTAATTTCTTTTTTGTTTTTTAATTATTGGTGTTTAGAGAATAAAAAAGAATTTCAAGAACCTAAAAACCAAATTGAAACTTCAAAATAGTTGTGTGGATATATGTGTAGTATCTATTTAATAGTTGAGGAAAATCTCCCCCAAAGTGAGAAAGGTAGGAAAATTGATGAGATAATATAAGAAAATTAAGTGACTTAGTTACTTACCATGACCACACACCTTCTAGAAGACAGGTTTCTTGTATTAAGGTTCCAGAGGAATGAGTCCATCGTGGCCTGGAAGCCATGGCAGCAAAGGCCCTGCTGTCAGATGGGAAGACATGGGACTACTCAGGAAGCTGAGTTGTCCTGTTAGAATTCTTAGTCTTATTGGAAGAAATATGGAATATGAGTCTTTTCTATCAAATGCTGTAAAACTTACGTTTTGGCTAAGGAATTAAAATCTTTTTGTTTTCCTCACTTTGTAAGATTTTTATGCAAATATTTTAATCATCCCTACCCAGTAAAACCTTTGTTTACACAAAGGTCCACTGCTCTGTTCCAGGACTTTGATGACCTGGAGCAATGACCCTTCTCTCCTTAGAGCAGAGGCCTTTCCCCCTTCCTCCACTTCCCGTGTACTAGTTCTTTTTAGACTAGTCAATTGGATAAAACACGGTTTGAAAAAGGCCAATGTCTATAAAATACAAAGAACTAAAAAGAAATAAACAGCTGGGCGTTGGTGGTGCACGCCTTTAATCCCACAGGCAGGCAGGCAGGCAGATCTCTGTGAGTTCTAGACCAGCCTGGTCTACAGAGCAAGTTCCAAGACAGCCTCCAAAACAATACAGAGAAACCCTGTCTCCAAAAACCAAAAAAAAGGAAGAAAGAAAGAAAAGAAAAAAAACCAAGAAAATAAGCAATCTAATTTAAAAAAGAGTCAATGAAATTTACATATAGTTCTCAAAAGACTGTATGTTAATAAATACATGGAAAAATACTCAAAGTCCTTAGCCACCAGGGAAATGCAAGCAAAAGCTACACTGAAATTTCATCTCAATTCTCTCAGAGTAGCTACCGTTTATAAAAACTACAACAAAAATAATAAACCTTCAAACTAGAGCTACTGAATTTTCCATATTTGTTACAGCAATATTGCAGTAGCCAAGTTATGGCTTCCTACTAAGTGTACACCAATAGCTAAATGGATACACAAAGTGGTATATACCTACAGTGAAATTAATTCAGTCATTAAGAAAAATGCAATTGTCTCATGGAAGAAAATGGATGGAGTAGAGGTCATCGTATTGGAAAAAATACACCAACTTCAGAAAGATAAATACTGAATGTTTTTTTCCTCATATGTGTAATGTCAGATGTGTATCTCTATCAATGATTTCCGCTGTACTGGTTTACAGCACAACCAACAGTGTATCAGGGTTCCTTTCCCTCACATTCAAGTATATAAACATCACATCAAGCCATGCAGACCATTTCACATCACACGAAAATGAAAGTGGGACCATGTGGGAAGAGGAAGTGAGGAGCAGCAGGAGATGGCACAGAGAGGGACAATAAGAATGAACTTAGTCAAAGTACATGATATGCATGGGAAAAAAAAGAATGGAATCCTTGCTTTATTCAAATAATGGAGATATATAATACCCAAGATGATGGATTAAGATAGTTCTAGGAAATCTGTTGATCTTCAAGCTCAGAAAGCAATTAAAGTTAGTATATATAGGCTATGGGTTCAGCTAGTAGTGTTTTCCACTAAGAAAATAAAACTGAAGAAGTACAGAAATGTGGGGACAACAGACTTTGGCCAGAGACCCACTTCCCCATCAGCCTGGGACCAGGCAGCTGTAAGACAATGTTTACTAAAAACAGTACAATGCCCAGGGCAATAAGTTCCTGAAAAGGGCGTGCCCACTGAACCGCCCTGGCCTTGACCTTTTCAAAGACTAACCACCTCTTCAGACCCACCCACCTCCACCTCTGGTGTCAGGGTATATAATAACCAGCCAGAATAGGAATAAAGGAGAGCCTTCTTGAGGAGCCTTCTGGTCTCTGTGTCATCAATCCCGACACCCTCGCCATATTCTTGGATACAGGCTATGCAGTGGACACGGCACAGAAAGCTTGAGGTGTTTGAGGCAACTTAAAGGATACTTTTTATTTCTGTTAAGGAATGTGGAGATCAGTTTGTGATTGATATAGAGATAACAAAAGAAAGTAAAAGTTGAGATATTGGGGGTTTTAATGAGCAAATATTGCTGTGCTTTATGTACATGTATTTATGTATGTGAGATGTTTGAGTTAAGTATCTAAAGATACTGAATTATTACTTTAATGTTTTTCTGCATATGTGTGCAGGTATGTTACACATATGTAGATGTTGGAGAGGCTAGAGGTGTGTGGTTCCTTAAGACACAATGACCTTGATTTTTTTTGGGGGGGGGACAGTGTCTCTTATTGTGTTCTGGGAATTGCTGATTATACTAGCTAACTGGCTAATGAACCCCAGGATTCTCCTAATTTTACCCCCACAGCGCTTCTATGAAAAATGTGTGCCTCCTTACCCAGGTGTTGGGGAATATTTTAAGGCGTGTTACTTTTGTTTATGTTGCATTTGTTTAACTCTGAAGCTGTGTTACATTGCCTGTCTAAAACACCTGATGGTCTAATAAATAGCTGAATGGCCAATATCAAGGCAGGAGAGAGGAATAGATGGGTCTGGCAGAGAGGATAAATATAAGGAAATATCTGGGAAGATAAAGGATCTGGAAGGAGAGAGAAAGGAAAAGGACTTTAGGGGCCACCACCCAGCCACACAGCTACACAGCCACCCAGCCCCTCAACCACCCAGCCACACAGATACATAGCCAGACACAGAGTAAGAAGAAAAGAAAAGGTGTACTGTTGGAGCCCCAGAGACCTTTAAGTTGTAGCAGAACTAAGTGGCAGTTTGAATTGAAACAATTGGAATTGAAAAGTTATTATGAACAAACTGGTCATGCATACATTGGTTCCTGGAACAGGCTAAACATAAGGTGTTCTATATTTCCTTCTGTACCCGGGCCCGGTACTTTCCATTGCCCCTGTCCTCATCCCCCGCCCTGCCTAAACTGCTTTATAAAAATGAGACCTTGCTAGCTAATAAACGAAGCCTTGACGCAACTCAGACTGACTCTTTCTTTACGCGCTTGGCTTCCACTTCTCTCTCCCCCCATTTGACTCCTACAGGTGACACCCGCTCGAGACCCAGTAAATAACCTGGCCTGCTGGACGGGTCAGTGTACAGGAATAGAGAAAGGTAAAAGCCCTGAGGCCAAAGATAGATGGGATAATATATGAAAAGGCAAAAACCAAACCAAGCTAATGCTGGACACTCATTACTAAGAATAAGTCTTCATGTATGATTTATTTGGGAGCTGGGTTGTGGGCCCCTCAAAGAGTCAAAAGAGTAAAGAGCAAAAACATCACACAATACCCAGGCACGCATTAATTTTTTTAATTTAAATTTTGCTAACTATAATGTGTTTAGATGCTTTGCCTTCATTGTACATGCAGTGCCTACAGCAACCAGAAGAGAGCATTAGATCTACTTTGTGAGTGTTGGGCATTGAACCATGGTCCTGTAGAAGAGCAGCTAGCTCTTACCTGCTAAGCTGTCTCTCCAGGCCCCCTGTGCATCAAACTCAGGTCCTGACACTTCCAAGGCAAGCAGTCTTCCAACTCAGCTATTTCCTCCGTCCTCAATTCTTGTTCATGTAGAAAGAATTCAATGCAGGAAAAATACCTAAGAAAATGTATTCAGAAGCCGGGCGTTGGTGGCGCACGCCTTTAATCCCAGCACTCGGGAGGCAGAGGCAGGCGGATCTCTGTGAGTTCGAGACCAGCCTGAACTACCAAGCGAGTTCCAGGACAGCCTCCATAGCCACAGAGAAACCCTGTCTTGAAAAAAAAAAAATGTATTCAGATAGGTGGGGGCGGGGATTACTAAAACTGATTTCCATAGCAATTTAAGAAAAAGTAGGGTAGACTCTCAAGGGAGGAGCCATAATTAAACTCAGTGTGTCACACCCAAAAGACATCAAAGCAGATAAAAGCTGCAAGAAGAATTTCGGGATGGGGGAGGGAAAGGAGACAATGGGAGAGGGTGATGGGTAGTGAATATGTGAGATTGTCCAAGTATTTAAACACCAATAAGATAGAGGAGAAATAATTATATTTCAGCATTAAATCCTAACCATTAATGTTTGTCTTGTAACTTTTAAGATTTAAAAAATATAATTTACCTTGACAAACAAAAGGTATTCGAAGAAAAAGAGTACTAGAGTGTACCCAGTAGAGCATGGTCTGAGAGGAAAAACAAACACAGGGCACAGATAATTCCTGGTAGAACATCATGGCGATTTGAATGAGAAATAGCCCCCATAGGCTCATCTATTTATATTCTTGGTCCCCATTTGGTGGCACTGTTTGGGGACATTATTGCAACCTTTAGAAGGAAGTAAATCACTGAAGTGGGGTTTTGTGGGTTTTATAAGCACGCCTCACTTCCTGTTCCCTTTCTTTCTGCTTCCTGATTGTGGAGGAAGATATGACCAACAGTCAGCTTCTTGCTCTTGTCAACATCGCTGCATTAACTCTTGCCATGCCTTACTACTGTGGACCCTATCCCTCTGTTGCCTTAACAATAATAAACCTTTCTCCCCTAAGTGTTTTGTGTTGTGCTTTCACAGAAACAGAACTGTAACTGATACAAATGTCTAACTGAAATGAAACCCTCAGCAACATCCATTCATTCACTTTAAACTGCACAATGGAAGATGGAGGACATGTCACCAATCATAAATTTCTTATATCTATAAAAATTCCGTGGGAGGCTAAAAATTAGCTGCGTTGTGCTCTTTGATATTTTCACAGCTCTCCCCCCAAATTCAATGCCATACCTTCACGAATGCAATTAAAATTATTAGCATCTTCAAGTTACATGGTCTACTTTGGGATTGTGGCAAGTTGTAAACTGGATTGAAAACATATTATGAGTAGGTGCTTTTGTCTGACACTTAAATCTAAGTCAGATCAATGATGTAACATTACTTCTGGCTGTGGGAGATGAGACGGGTCACAGCTGAAGTAGCAACAAGAGAGATAAATTGTCTAAAAATTACACACGAAACCATAAAGCAGAAACACAAGCAAGCAAGTATCAAATCACCTATCATAAATCTCTGGTATGAATTAAAACAAACAAACAAACAAACAAACAAAAAAGTGCCTTCAAGGCCCAGATAAGGAACACCAAGATACATGAGCTATGCAAATAATCATATCTTTCAATAAAATCATTTCTTTCTTTGCAAGTTGTATTTTTGGCAGTGCAGACAAAATATTTCAATGAGCAAATAGCATAGTTGTGAGACAAAATTAAAGTGCCTGAAAAACAAAGGATTTATAAACTATAATTGGATTTCTGGTTTGGTTAATATTGATTGTCAACTCAATTGTATTTACTAAGAGACTTGTCTCTAGCTGGGCCTGTAAGGGTATTTGCTGAGTAGTTAACTGAACACAAAAGACCCTCTGTAGGTGTGGGTGGCAGTTTCCAGCAAAGACCCATATGGAAGAAGGCCCAGAGTAAACGGTGTTGCTTTTTGCCTTCCTACCTTTGCAGATCGCTGGTGGGTGCATCTATTTTGTTGTTGCTGCTGTTATAACTACCATTCTTCCTGGATGCCAGGGTCCAGTTTCTCCAGCTTTCCCACATGGACCAGCATCTTGGAATTTGCAATGAATTATCTAGGCTTTCAGCATCAGATTGGGAATAATTTTTTAAAACTTTCCATTATTATTTTTTATCGTGTGTGTGTGTGTGTGTGTGTGTGTGTGTGTGTGTGTGTTGCTTGTGATTAAGCACATGCATGCATGACATGGTGCATACAAATAAGAATAATTTGGGGAGTTTGGTTTTGCCATTCTACCATAGGTTCAGGGGTACTCCATCTAGTGCTTTTCCCCATTCAGCCTTCTCTCTAGAGTGTCTGAGGCTACAGCCTCATAAACTGAGCAGGTGCTTGGAATCTAGACTCAGAGCCTGATGCTCATAGGACAATCGCTTTACCCACTGAGTCATCTCTCCATCCCAAAGAGTAATTTTCATTAATGTGATGCTAATCTATAAATAAAATTCAGATTGCTGTCCTGTCACATCAATTATTATGAGATGTTTTCGAAGATTAGTCAAGTGATAATTAGTCGAGTGGTAAAATTAAGTGGGTTCATGTAGTTCTGGAACTGACGGGAGATAATTGGCACTGACGAAAGCTCCCTTAGTAAGCCAGATGTGTGGTGCATATACCTAGGATTTGCTGTTATTTTTATAAGATTCATTTTAACTTCAGGTGCCCACTTCCAAATTTCCTCCCCCAACACTCCCCAGGCAAGGAAACTTATTTGGAAATAACCCTTCAAGTCCTACTTAGTGTTTTCGACCCATTGATACCATCACCTGGGGCATCAAATGTAAATAAGATTGTGGTTAGAATTTTTTTCAAAGTGTTCAGTTTCTTCAGTGGTTCCTGGGAATCTTATTATTGGATAACAATTAACTAACGTTGCAATACTAAATCTTAGGTGTCAAAAGGAGAATAAGCCAGCCGAGTGAACTGTTTAGTAAGCATTTTGAGTGCTTAACAGATGGCTAGAATCCAACATACAAACTATCTGAACAAGAACAAGCCTCGGAGGAGGTCAACATAGAGGCAAGGGTGACAAGGCACAGACAAAATCCCCAGCCAGAGAAGGGAGCAGGCTGATTCCCATTTACCTTAGTGACAGCTCAGTAGGACTAGAATGGAGCAGGGAACTAGAAGGTCACATCAATGTAAAGGAGGAAGTGTTAGGGAGAAGTGAGTCCTGGAAAGATGTAAGGCACAATGTGACAGACAAAAGTCACTAGCGTCTAATATCAGCAATGAAAAGAGAAAATTCAATAGCAAGAAAGTAACTAACCTGACACACTTGAAATGAAGTCTGAATTAAAAACTTCCAGTCAATATGACTGCAACAAAATTAAAACAAGGAAGTCAAATTAAAAATTACACAACACCAAATAAATTTAGGGGTTTTAGTGTTTGCTTGCTTTGTTTTTATATCCCAATCAGTTTCCCCTCCCTCCTCTCCTCCCAGTCCTTCCCCCTACATCCAGTGTCCTCCCCTATCCATTCCTCTTCCTGTTTCTCTTTAGAAAAGGACAGTCCTCCAGTGGATATCAGTCAGCCATGGCATATCAAGTTGTAGCGAAACTCGGCATCCCCTCTTCTATTAAGGCTGGACAAGGCAATTCAGTAGGAGAAAAGGGTCCCAAAAGCAGGCAACAGAGTCAGAGACAGCCCCTGTTCCCACTATTAGGAGTTTCACAACAAGACCCAAATCATACAACTGTCACACACATACAGAGTCCCATTCAGACTTCCTGGTTGTCAACCCCATCTCTGTGAGCCCCAGTGAGCCCAGGGTAGTTGGTTCTGTGGGTTTACTTGTGATGTCCTTGACCCCTCTGACCTCTACAATCCTTCTTCCTCTCTTATGCAGAATTCCCCATGCCCAGCCTGTTTGGCTGTGGTCTCTACATCTGTTTCTATCAGTTGCTAAGTGAAGTCTCTCTGATGACAGTTTGGCTAGGCGCCAATGTAAGAGTATCGCTTAATTTTTTTCCAGTTGTGTCTGGTTCTACTCTGGGTCTGTAGGATATTTCGCCTTTGGGTCCTGGCCCTCAGGGGTGAGTTCCCTCTCATGGTATGGCTCTCAGCCTGGCCAGTCATTGGTTGGTCACTCCCAAAATTTCTGCAACACATCGTGGGGGCAGGACAAACTGTAGGTCGAAGGTTTAGTGGCTGGGTTGGTGTCCCAGCCCCTCCACTGGAAGTCCTGCCTGGTTATAGGAGACAGACAATTCAAGTTCCATATCCTCCCTTTGCCAGGAGTCTTAGCTAGGGTCACCCTCATAGAAAATTTTGAGCTAATATCGTTAAATGTACTAAACATCATATGAGCATGCTGTGTTGCTTTTCTTGGGGGCAATGTAAAGAATTGTCTGTTTGTTAGGCTCTGAGAAGGGAGAGATGACAGGGTGTTTGGGAGTACACTGAGTTGAATTGTCTATCAATTAGGGGCTTATTAACAAAGCAGGAGCAAATGCAGTGGGTCCAGGGAGAGAGTTTTATCCTGCTAAATAAGCTATGGTGTCTACATCTGAACATCGCATGGGGAAGGAAAGGTACTGTACTGAAGGAAGTAGGCTTTATTAGCATGTGACCTATGATGTCAGAGAGCAGGAAATCAGGGCAAACACGGCAGGTTCCGTGACAAACTCACTCTTTCTCTGAGTTTAGAAGTGGGGCTAGGTGAATCTGTGACCTGGAGTCAGGCTGCCCTGGACCCAAGACTGTAAAGTGTTACTCCCATGCTGGTGCTCATAAGATGGCAGGGGTCCATCTTCGCTCAAAGGCTGAGAGTTCAAAACTGTCCTCTAGCCGGTATTGGTGGCACACGCCTTTAATCCTAGCACTCAGAAGGCAGAGGCAGGCGGATATCTGTGAGTTCAAGGCCACTCTGGTCTATAGAGCAAGTTCCGTGACAGCCTCCAAAACACAACAGAGAAACCCTGTCTGGAAAGAAAAAAAAAAAAAAAAGTCATAAGACCTAAAGTCAAAGGTATGCCTACAATAGGAAGTTTTATCTTGGCCTTGGGTGTCTTATTCTAAATAACAACAGACCTGATCTAAGGTGTGGTTACTCCTAACCTGCAAGGCCAGATAGGGAGAAGTTGAATCCTTGGAGAAAAGAGGAAAGAAAAGTCTGTTTGCTCCATATGCATGCTCCCATTTTTGGGTTTTTTTGTTTGTTTGTTTTTTGTTTTTGGTTTGTTTTTTTTTACAAGACAGGGTTTCTCTGTATTGTTTTGGAGGCTGTCGGTCCAGCCTGGCCTCGAACTCACAGAGATCCGCCTGCCTCTGCCTCCCGAGTTCTGGGATTAAAGGCGGGCGCCACCACCACCTGGCTTATGCTCCCATTTTTGGTTAAGGTGTATAAGACTGGTGAAAAATAAACTCATGGCAATTCAGTATTAACTGAATCTGCCCTCCTACACTATCCTATGTCTGTCTTTCCTTTACCGTCTATGGATAGCCCTTTCTTTAGTCTGCACTCCCTCTCTCAGGTATGAACCTGGGGCTGCTCCACTGGCCCCAATAGCAGCCCTGCCAACACAGCTCTCCACACTTCCACACCTGCTTATAGCCGTCTGTACTTCAGGGTTTGGATGGCCTGGAAGCTTGAACACGATTCACATAAAATAGACTACAAAAGCAAAAACAAAAAGAGAGAGAGAAGGAAAGAAAAACAAAGAATAAGAAAATATTTCTGTCAGTTCAGTATGTCAAAGTAGTGAATTTGTTAGGATTCACCACAGAACCAGTGGGTGAAGGATTATTCACAGGAACTTAGCTTACTCAAAGGCATTAGAACATCAACAAAACTCCCACACAAGCATGGGTGGTGACTCAAGAAAGCTGCTCCCCTGGAGAGTCCGCACCCCTGGCAAGCTTCCCCGCAAAAGACTACATCCTGTTGTGGGGTATGGGGAGCCAGAGAATGGTAGCTGGGTTCTCGTGCCCTTGGCATGGTTTTATGCAGGAAAGTTCAATAACATCATTACCATAAACATACACCTAATCACCACTGTATTTCTCTGCATATTTTGTTGCTATGACTATGGGCCATAAGAAACAAACTGAAATCACAAAGACCTTGAAGAGCTAACGCAGATTTGAAGATAAAAAAGCAGAGTTGTAGATGGTACACTCTTTTATTTCAAAATACAATACAAAAATGAACTCACCAAAACAGCATAACATTAGCGTAAAGAAAGACAGATGGGTGCATGAAAAGAAAAAGAAGAGGTTTGAGAATAAATACACGCATTCACATCCTTGTTTTTGGTTTTGTTTTATTTGCTTTGTTTTGTTTTGTTTTGTTTTGTTTTAACAAAGATTCCAAAAGCACAAAATGAGGAAAAGGACAGTCTCTTCAAAAAATAGTGTTAGGGAAATGACACCTATAGCAATAAAATTTGACATTATCTCCTATCACTTAAAAATAAATAAAATGAATTGAAGAGATGAATGTGAGACTGGTCACAGAAAATCTGCTGTTAGCTAGTTAGATGTTAGCTTGCTTGAAAGTCACTGAAGACGGATCCTTCTCTCATAATAAGCAGCTTGTAAACCCGGAACTGAAACTAAAGGACTCTGGATAGTGACTAAAGGGTAGTATCTAAGTTCAGGCTTTGGACAGAGATATAATAGTTTGAACTGCTGAGAAACTAAAGAATACCATAGGTCAGAAGCTTTCTAGTCGAAAAATAAAGATGTATCATTCCCCCCACCATGTGTAAGAAAATTAATCCAAATGGCTTGTCAATCACCTGGTTAGGGAAATGTACCTCAGGGAAAGTTGCATTTTGGGAATAGCTTTTTCTGAAAATACATCTTGCCTTCGGAAACAGACTTTTTGCTTAACCTTGCAGCCAAGTGAATAATATGCCTTGAGGCAATTTAAAACTATGTATTCAACGTATTTCCCTGTGGTATATTCAACCTATTTAACTTTAACCCATCTTTAGGAAAACAGTGCAACCAACCTTGCTATGCCTTGGATTTCCCTAGAAATGAGCTTTTATAACCTAAGCTAAACACTCAGCTTTAAATTTAACTTGTGTACTCCTCCATGGTCCAGACCCAGGATAATGTGTGTGTTGTGGTAATCATTTGTTGAAACCAACCGATAGGTTGAATGAAACCTTAAGGAAAACAAATATCCACCATAAATGTTGACAGTAACATATATATGGGTTTACAACATCTGTTTGTGCTATTCTGGGTTAGCCAGGGTCAGTTAAGTAATTTCTTTTCCTGGAAAGCTCTGTTATAAATTTCTGTGAGAAATAACCCCTCATTCTTTTCCCACACCATGTTTGCTATGCTGTTCCATAAGTACAGAGCGAAACCCTTGCTTAGGGACAGACAGGCAGATGGACAGAAGACAGTTTTCATAAAGCAAACCACAGACACAGGGGCAGATGGAAGAAACAGGGCATGAAGAGAATGCATAACTGGACTTGCTCTTGGTTTATACTACTCCAAGAGGGAGAATAATTTTTAGTCTTTTTAAAAATTTTATTTATTTATTTTACATCCTGACACACATACAGACTCAATTCACTTCCTGTTCTAGAGATATTATAAACATCCCTAAAGCATGGGTCAGCTCTGAGGCATCGTCAGTCACTGTGTTTTCTTACCTCCCTAAGTGTGCTCCCCTTTACCCTGTAATAAACCCTGTTTTCTACAACATGTTGTAGCATCTCTTCTGGATTCTTTCCACAGAGATCACAGGAACTAAGAAGCCACAAAAGTCTTCCTGCCCCATTTTAAGTATGGCTTATGTGTAGAGCTTATCAAAGAGTCACGGAGAAGCAAGGGCACTGGAGCCATCCCTCCAGGGTGGTGGCTGGCGCCTGGTTATCTGAGAACTCAGAGAGATGGAAAGTTGCAATCAGTCTGCTACCTGATGAGCCAGGATGAGACCTCAGAATAATCATCAGATAAAATTTCCTATCCTGAAATGCAGGGTGGACAGTTTAGGAAGGGAGCTATGTTAGAACAGTAAGATTCTTCCTCTGCAGGCCCAGCTTATAGGAAAAAGAGGGCACTTTAAAGACCGCACTGGTTTTTTTTCTTTTTTCTTTTTTCTCTTTTCTTTTTTTTTTTCTTTTTATTTTTTTGCTGTGTCTCTTTTTGCAGAATGGTATTAAAATCTGATTTTCCTTCTTGGGTTTTCTTAATTTATTACAGGCTAATGGTCTTGTTTTTCACACAGCAGCGAGTCTAGAGATCCAGAAAATACTTCTGGATGCAAACCACATTGGGAAAGCAGTGTAGTTTTGATGGAGACAGTGCCTTCTTGGGTACGATCCCAAAAGCATAAACAATAAAACAACAACAAAATGGCATAGAACAATGCCAAAACATTTCTGTAAAGGAAATGAGAAAATAAAGAGACATTCCACAAGGTAAAAGTGTCTGTCTTCCACGTGTCAGTAAGAGGTTAATATCTCACTACATTGGTAACTCAGACTTAACAACAGGAAGAGAAAAAATAATCTAGTTTTAAATGCCCAAGACTTCTAAATATCTATTCTTTACAAAAGACGCACAAATAACCAACTGTTATGAGGGGGGGAAACCTTAACAACACTGATGAAAGAAATACAAATTAAAACCACAATGAAATATTACCTCATACCAGTTACGGTGGCTACAATCATACCAACAAGACAAAAATGTTAGCCAGGATGAGGATGAAAGATGACACTTGTATACCATTAGATGTAAATTAATGCACATGATAAAAAATGACAAAACTCACTAAAAATATAAAAATGAAAATATTACTATCATTTGGTCTAGTTGCTACTATCAAAAAGAAATGAAGCAGACACGTCAAGAAATAGCTACACCTTATGTTTATTGCAGTTTTGTTAACAATAGTCAATAAATGTAAACAAAATAAATGCCCACCACGCCTTTAATCCCAGCACTCAGGAGGCAGAGGCAGGCAGATCTCTGTGAGTTTGAGGCCAGCCTGGTCTACAGAGCGAGTTTCAGGACAGCCTCCAAAGCCACAGAGAAACCCTGTCTCGAAAAACCAAAAAATAAAAAAATAAATGCCCACCAACTGATGAAATACTAAAGGAAATATGGTACATAAATGCACAATAGATTACTATCCAGCCATTAACACAAATGAGATTCTGTCATTTGTGACAACTTGGATGGAACCAAAAGACTTTATGTTAAATGAAATAAAGGAGGTTCAGAAATACAAATGTCACATGGACAGCTACGTGTGGGTTATCAAACATTGATCTCATAGCAACTGAGAGTAGAGTGGTTCTTACCATTATGTTGGGGAGTGTGGAGGGTCAGTAATTGGGAAGGACTCAGTGGGTTATTAAAAAAGAATAACATGAAACCAGGAGGTGTGTATGGGAGCCGGGGAACTGGGAGAAGAAGTTTGAGGGTGGGATGGATATGATCTAAATGCAGGAGGACCTCAGGATGGCCGCCTCTCATTGATGAACGTTTGCTACTTACAGAGTAAAGGAGAGGGAGCAGTTATTTCATTTAGCTGTGTACTCACTGGCAACCCTAACAGGTCCTAATGGATAGTTCCAGAGCAGTGGTCACATAGATGTCCTGGTTAAACAGGCCAAAGAACATACCAGAAATCATAAACCTAAGAAAGTGACTGGTAGGAATGTGGTGTGTGTGTGTGTGTGTGTGTGTGTGTGTGTGTGTGTGAGAGAGAGAGATAGAGAGAGAGAGAGAGAGAGAGAGAGAGAGAGAGAGAGAGAGAAGGAAGATGAGACACAGTATTAGGACACAATCAGAATATGTTACATAAAAGGATGAAATTGTCAAAGAACAAAATTAATCAATTACAATTACTTTTCATGTAGTAAGCATGGTAGCACACTTGTAATTCTGGTACAGGAAACGTGACACATGAACGTCCCTGTGATTCACTACTCAGCCAATCTAGCCTGATTGGCAACCTCCAGGCCAAGGACAGATTCTGTCTCAAAGAAGGGAGACAGTGTTCCTGAGTGAACACTGAGGTTGCCTTCTGGTTTCTGATGAACATGCATGTATGTGCATAAGGACCTCTGCATGCACACACACACACACACACACACACACACACACACACATACACACACACACTTACCTACTCTGTATCTACATACATGTATGCACTCTGCACCTATGCGCACATATCACACACATGCACACACCTGACAGAGAATGACAAAGTATTTAATAGCCATCTGTTACTGTCATCTCCCGAGATGCACGTGAAATATGTCAGCACAGAAGAGCATACTGGATTCTTAGCTTCGACTCTTATGATAGGATACAATTAATATGGATGATACCCCACTTTGCTTTTCCTATTTGAAATATTTTTTGACTAGAGTATATATAAGACAAACATGATAACTCATAAGTTAATTATTTTATTCTAATTTCCTTATTATATGGAGACAGAATCAAATTCTTATCCTCATACTTCTAAGTAACCATGAATGTTACAGTTTATTCTAAAACTACTCACAAACAACACAGACACAGACATACACACACCACTCGGTAAATGGCATCTTTAACTTACCAGTGAAGCGTCATGTCTTCTGAGTTATTCGCATTTGTAACTGACACAAAGCCTAGCATAAAATTGCTACAGGTGCTTCAAATGCAAGGTAGAATGTTTTGTTGTTTGTTTGTTTGTTTTCCTATTAATACACACCAAAACCCTCTATACAATAATGCTATACAGTGGGTGGAGTCAAAGGCTCCATTTTCAGGTAAGGTTAATTTGGCTACAGAATACAGTTCCTTAGAGATGATAGCACAAAGCTAAGGTCTAACTCTCCTGAGCCTGTAATGCTTTAAACCTTAAAAAGATCTTTGCTGCCTCCTCACTGCATTGCTGTTCTTTAGGAAATTAAAACTTTCTAATAAATAAGAAACTTACAGGACCAAAAGGCCAAGTGCCTGAGAGACTCAAAGAGGAAAAAAAAAGCTCAGTGTCTGTAGTGTATGAAGATGGCAGGAGAAGCCCTGGAGACAGCTTCAAACAGAATTGTTGACATGGCGTTCTGGGTTTTGTTTCCTAGGATTTCTCCTTTTAGGAAAACACTGTTCTTCTGTTACAGATGGCTGACATTTCCTGGAATCTGATTCTTGATGTGTAGGGCTTGAACCTGGTGATTATACCCAGTATTGGTATTAAATAAGGGAGAGGAAAATGAGTTGGATGTATTGCTTCTTCTCCAGTTAAGTTTGATTATCTGAGGAGAATCCAGCGTCTCGGGCTGTCCTTTGGGGAAAATGAAAGGAACAATTGCCCTCAGGATAGCATTGCAAGCCCCAAATTTGTCAAGTTTCATTTCTCCATTCTGAGAAGAAAAGCATTTAAAGTGAAAACCCATGCCTCCTGTGCAACCCAGTAAGCATCTGCATAAGGAACAGGGACTTGTCTCTCACTTGGCATTCCAATGATGGGGGCATTTCTAGCAGCAGTGAAGTCTCTCAGCTATTGAGCACTTGAGTGCAAGACTGAGTGCCAAGGGCTCCAGCATCCTTCACTGGATGGTAGCTGTAAGTGAAACTTCTGTGAGGTGTGTGTGTGTGTGTGTGTGTGTGTGTGTGTGATGGAGCTCTGCTCTTCTCCAGCAGGATACTGCACACCAGAGGTGTGAAATTCACTCATTCCTGGAAGCAATTTTAAATAACACGAGAATGATAAGCACGTATGGGACAATAATTAGGTGTGAGGTATTCTGAAACCAATGTTACATAAATTATAGAATTTAGTCTTCACAATGGTTCTGTAAGATTGGAATGATTATCACTTATACTTTCATTCCGCACAAATGAGAAAACTGGAGTCTCTACATTATTCAATAGCACTGGAGTTTCTCAAACATTTCCTGCCAAATGAGGAAAGGTATTCTCAATCTAGTCAAAGTCATAGCCCATCTCTTCCATTTCGGTTCAGAATACCTTATTGTTGGAAAGGGAGATGGGAGCTTCTAGAGTTGAAGGAAGATTCTCCACCTCCCTCAAAACATCTTCCCAGGTATGTATTAACAATATGATGCATTTTAAAACTGTGTTTTCTTCTATTGGCCATTAAATTCTCGTTATGGTTCTTGAAATTACATGCAGGGCAACATAGGCTCTGATCCTAGGTCTCAGGAGACTGGGGCAGGAGGACTTTGAGTTTGAGGTCACTGGGCTTTATAACAAGATGTGTCAAGGAAAACAAAGGAAGGGAGAAAGGACGGGGAAGGGAAGGGAATTGAGGGGAAGGGAAAGAAGGAAGAAAGAGGAAGAGCTAAGGCTGGTGAAATGTGTCAGCATTTGACATAGGCACATGTTGAATTTCAGCATGAGAATGTGACTGGCTATTCCAAATATCTTCCTCTAAGGCACTAGGAGGGTATGGTGCAGAAGAGCCAAGAAAAGGACTGGCAGGGGTGACCTTGAAAAAGCTGGCTGTTGTCTTCCAAATCCACTATGCTCAGTTTACAGTACATTTATGAACTGCTGAGCCACCGAGCAAAACAGACAGCATTGCTTTGGTGTGAAAAAGCAACCAGCCTCTTATCTCTTGGAATGCACAATAAATGTGTGTTGCCTTTAAAGACCATTACTATTAACTCAGCTTCTCTTTAAAGGCTTTTCCCACAGGTGAAAGGCAATAATGATGGACAAATTCAAATCTGTGCCTGCACACAGAAAGGGACCCAGAGAGGAGCTATTAACATGGATCAAGAGGGACTTGGCTTGAACCTGCTGAGTAAGAACTCAAGAAGTATCCTGCTGCCTCCTTCTGAAGCACTGTTATTTCAGTAGTGAGCAAATAGAACAAAAATCCTGAAAGATACTAAAATTAAAACGGCCTTGCTTTGCAGCTATCTGTGTAGGGACCTTCAGATGTACACTAATTTGAATGGAAGGGAAGGAAGAGATTTGACAGCAGGATTTATTTTTTCCTTCTTTTTGTTTTTTGGTTTTTTTTTTTGGAGAGGGAGGGATTTGAGACAGGGTTTCTCTGTGGCTTTGGAGGCTGTCCTGGAACTAGCTCCTGTAGACCTGGTCTTGAACTCACAGAGATCTGTTGCCTCTGCCTCCCGAGTGCTGGGATTAAAGGTGTATGCCACCACTGCCCGACCTGACAGCAGGATTTCTTATGGTCTCTTTCTACACATATGCATGTAACTATATGTGCATTTGTGTGCACATGTATGTGGAGGGCAGAGGTAAACCTCTGAGTCATCCTCAGAAGCCATTTACCTTCTTTCTTTTAGTTACAATTTTTCTTTGTTCTTGAGAATTTCATGCAAGAATACAATGAAATATGATTATATCCACTCTATAATTCTCTCCTCCAACTTCCCCATAGTCTCTCCAATATGTCCTCTCTTTCCTTCATATCTTTCTTTTTGTTACTTTTTTTAAATAACCTACTGCCTCAGTTACATTTCTATTGCTGTGAGGTGAAAAAATAATCACCATGGTCAAAGAAAATTATGAAAGAGAGTAATGAACTAGGTTTATGATTTTAGAGAGTCAGAGTCTCAGATCTCATTGTGGCAGGAATTGCAGAGCGACCACATATTAGTTCTCAAGTAGGAAAGAGAAAGAGACATGGGGAACAGTCTTTTTGAACTTCAAAGCCTGCCTCTGCGACACACCTTCCCTAGCAAAGCCACATCTTCTAACCCTTCACAAACTGTTCTGTCAATGGAGACCGTGTATTCAAACATATGAACCTATGGGAACCATTTTCGTTCAAGCCATGTCACTCTCTAAATTCAATTAGTATGGCTCATAAGTCCATGGGGATAGGACCATCTCCAGAGCATGGGAAACCTGCCAGTGGGAATACCTGCAAAAGGCATGATTCTCCTTCCTTGGACAGCTATCAAGTATCAGTAGCTCTTCATCAATTGGTGGAACATGATGTGTTTATCTAAATTATTCTATTATTAACAAAACTCGAGTCGGAAATTGGGATAAAATCCAGACAAATCCAAAGAGCAGAAGATGACTGATTGGTTGACTCTACTCTCCACGTTTTCCAGATGAAAAAGGCTTCAAATCTCTAAATCCCACTTTACTACTTCCTTTACATCTCTCTATCCGGCTCCTTGGGTCCTCCAACATCTCTATGGCTAATTCTGCTCAGCTGAATGTTGACTCCACCCTCTGATTCAAGTTTTAACTTTATTGGCAATTTCAGAGTGTCAGCGCAAACAAATATCCCACATCAAGAACATGAGATCACCTCATGCATCTATGCTGAACTTTCTGCTTGCTTGATCTTGTGCAGGTAATAACAAATGCTGTGAGTTTCTTGGTATAGTAGTCCAGAAGAGAGCACCACAGCCCCCTCCCTTCTTACATTAGTTCTGCTTCCTCTTCTGTAGTGTTCCCTGAGCCTTGGTAGGTGTGGAGGTTGATAAAGATGTTCTACTGGCTGAGCACTCCATCTCCTCTTCCAGGCACTTTGATTAATCAGACAACTCTGCATTGACTATTGACCACTACAAAGACTAAGCTCCAATGACCAAATTTCTCTGGCAAAGGTTGAGAGCAGCCTAGATCTATGGATGGTTTTTGTTGTTTTTGAGACAGTATATCTCTATGTAGTACCAGCTGTCTTATAACTTATAGACCTGGATGGCCTCTAACCCATAGAATTCCTCCTGCCTCTGTCTACCAAGTGCTAGGATAAAAGACATATGCCACCATGCCTAGCCCTATGGGTATTTTAGTCACTGTTCTGTTGTGGTGGGAAAACACCATGACCAAGAGCAAATTACGGAAGGAAGAAAAGAGTTCATGGTTTTTGGATCCAGAAGGTGGGATGTTCCATAGTGGTGGGGGAGATACGGAAGCACATATTCAAAATAAGAAGTGGAGAGATTGCATCTTCAACTGTAAACATGAAAGTGAACAGGAAGTAAGGCAATTTATAAATTCTCAAAGCTCACGCCTAGTATCATAATTTCCCTAGCAAGGCCATACCTACTAAAGCTTCCCTAATAAATTCGAACAGGACCACTGACTGGGAACCAAGTGTTCAGTTACACGAGCTTATGGGGCATTTGTCATTCAAGTTACCACAATAAGCATAAACATAGTTAGAAGACATTTAACAACATGGCCATTTAGGATAATAATGATACTGGTTTCTATAATAGGGGCTCTGACCTCTTTATCAATAGGCTTTTGATCAGGATTAAAGTACAAGATATTGATTTTTCTTTTGTGGAGCAGGCCTTAACTTGAGTCAGAAAGTGGTTTGTTACCACATTACAGTTACACCATTATTACACCCGTGGGTGCATCTTGCTTGTCAGGTCGGTGTAGCAGCATTTAAAGTCCAGTGTTAAAGTGAGATCATTTTGATGTCTTTTTTCACCCAGCAGTCCACATAGCACCTTCTGGTCCTATGAGAGCTACCCATGAGGGAGGAAGTTTCCTGATCAATTTGTAATTGATTTCTCTGTATCATAGAGCCAAAATGTTTCGTATCTTTAGCAATAGGGTTCTAACATGTATTGCGGGTAACCAAGGATATCTTATTTTTGACAAGATATGTCTTTGAGTAGGGTAGGTTTTCTGACCAGTGAGCTCTAGGCATCTATATATCTCCATCTCACCAGTGTTGGGATTACATGTGTGGGATACCACACTCAGCTCTTTATACGTGACTTTTGCAGGCACCTTACCAACTGGGCTAATTCACTAGACTTTGCTTTATTTTCTTCTTTTTTTACTTATGTTGTTCTTCTTTCTTTAATAAATATATAATAAATGTGAGAATACAGCCTCTCTATGGTCAATATTGACATAATCATTAGACTAACATCAGATAGTCTCATAACATTTCCCCTATTGGCTTGGATCTTAGCGTATTGTTTAGTGAGTGTCCCGATGAGTCAGTTAATCTTTAGGACTAGCAGTTCCAGACTCACTTGCTTCCGCTAATTTGTTTTCATCTAACCCCAATGCCCATCAGGGCTCAATCTAGTAGGTGAAGGTCAAAATAAATGCACATGTTTTAAACCATCACCACAAATAGGCACATTCTGTGATTTGCCTGGGCTGAGAAGCCAGTGGCAAGAATATAATCTTGTACCACCCCACTGTGATTCATATACATGTGTAAGGAACTGAATAAACCCTGTTGGCAACCAGGCTGCAGGGACAAAAGACTTTGAGGCAGAGCATTGGCAAAAGGAAGAAAACATATTAGCTCAACAATAGAAATGCACTTCACCTCAACTTAGCCCTTCAGTGCACTGGAGTGCCTGAATGTACTCTATTTCAGCCACTGAGGGTGACTCTTGGGAGGAGAGATGTGGGTATTAAATCTTAAGAACTATATTCTTCTGAGCAGTGGAAAGTCCCTGTGTTGAGAGATACCCACTGTAACAATGGGCTTCACACTTGCAGTTAGAACTGAGATGCTGGGGAAAAGGGTGAAGCAACTGATATACAAGTCAGAGATAGATAAGCAAGAAGATGCAGGGATTTCTGAAGAGACATGAGCAAAGATATCCAGAGGTCTGTAAAGAAAGTCTAAAGAGGGCAGGGGAGAGCAAAAGGAGGTCAGTGCCTTAGGATTGCTATTGCTGTGAAGAGACACCATGACCATGGCAACTCTTATAAAGAAAAAAAAGACGTTTCATTGGGGCTGGCTTACAGTTCAGGGGTTTAGTCTATGGTCATCTGGTGGGAAGACATGGTGCTGGAGAGGAAACTGAGAGTTCTACAACCAGATCTGAAGGCAGAAGGAAGACACTGTGAGATACTGGGCTTGGCATCTGAAACCTCAAAGCCCACCCCCACAGTGACACACCTCCTCCAACAAAGCCACACCCCACTGTAGGAGGAAGTCTGTATGCCGCCATTAACCATGTGACTTACTAGAGGCGCATACAGATGAGGTAATAAAAGGGCGGTTTGCCACACCACTAACCACACTCACTTTAGGCATGACTAAAGACGTATACGGCCGGACGTAAAGACATATACGTACGTAGGTGGTGAACTACGTCACTAGCCAGGTCCACTTTTGGGCATGGCTAGGGGGCGTTACAGGGGAAGACATAAAAGACAGCACACAGGAAGCCGAACTCCGGGAAAAATGCCCCAACGTTACAGTGGAACTTTGGGTGACTGTCCAAGCAGTAAGATGTCTCTATCAATCCTAGTGTTTATATATTATCCTTCTGTCGTCTTTGATAGAGTTGAAGACAGATAGTTATAATTATAGTTTGCCTTAGTTATGATAAAAATATAAGCTATAAACAAAATATTGTAACTATGTTCTTACTTGATAACTGTTCTTTTATATATAATTTGACTATGTTAAAGTTAAGACCTTTCCTTTTGTTTAAACAGAAAAGAGGAGATGATGGGGGAAGTCCTGTACATTTGTCAATAAAGTACTGTTGAGCCAATAGGAATCTAGATAGGTGGGACTAGGAGTCCAGGAGGATTCTGGGAAGGAGAAACACAGAGAGTTCAACATGTAACCGCCATGGGGTAGGAAGCCCGGAACTATTCTCCGGTAAGAGAAATACTTAGATTAACAATTATGGGGTAATTACTTAAGTCAGAGCTAGCCAGTAAGAAACAAGCAAGGCCAACAGCTTCCTAATTAATACAGTGTCTTGTGTGTTATTTGGGGACTACAATGAGGCAGAGCCCAGGCGGCTGGCGGGGGATAAACCAAAGCGGCTAGCAAAGAAAAAGCTTCTCTTAACACCCCACCAAAAAGACCACACCTTCGCCCGGTGTCACACCCTGTGGGTCTATTGGGTCCATTTTTATTCAAAGCATCACAGTCAGCATCATCCACCTGAAGCAGGTGTAAAAGTCATCAACTCAGGTGTACCAAGGCTAATGCATTGGCAAGTATAGCTGGGGAACAGCTTGGTGCCGCAGACAAACATGAGACAAATTCCGTCTCCTCTGTCTACCTTTCTTGAGAGTTCCAGGAACAAACCCATGAGTCCCTATCATTCTGCAGTGGGCCTGGCATTATCAGTACTGTGGACAAAGGGTCTCCCAACCACAAGAATTTGACTTAGGACTCATTAGCTGTTAACCTTGAAAGGATATTAAGAGTATAGTTATATATAAATACGCACACATAAAGGAATATATGTGACATTTCACATGCAACACGAATGACTTTACTTAATACGAGCTTCAGCTAAAACAAAGGCTAATGTTTTCTCTACAACCTAAACACAGATATTTGAGAAATAATAATTCATATATAGACATCAATATAAAATAGAACCATTTTCTTCTGCAAATATATCATGCACATGAGAAAGCAAATGCATGTATTTATTAAATAGAAAACGACAGGGGTGTTTTCCTCTGAAGGTATTTGTAGAGTGATTCTCACAGCCAATATTAAATACCAATGTTGAGATGGGCAACTGCACTTTTGGCACTCCCACAACAACACTCTAGGTAACATGGCTTTAGGTCCTCCTGTCAAATAGCTCCCACTATATGGGGCTAGCAGAATAGAGTTATTTCCATCTCAATGACAAGGAGACAAAAACTGACAAGCACATCCACACTCTAACTAGCCCACAGTTCCTTGACTTGAGTCCTATCTGGAGCAGAAACATGAACTCCTGGGTTTGCTTCCACTTACACTCAGGGAGACCAAGGGATGCTAATTTTTCCCAGCAGGCTACTTCTGGCTACATTGTTATGTATAGTGAAAGTCTGGGAGCTTCCAGGACCACCTATGCCTCTCTCCCATTTGTGATTGGGGTTGTCTTGAGAAAAGCTGGGAAGTTGAGTCCCAGCTTCTCCTGCCCCTGTGGTCAGATTACCAGCTCGTTAAATCTCAACTCGAAGGGCATTTTATTATGAAGAATCAGACAGATCCAAAGACTTACTTGCCCATTTCTCACCTGCCTTCCTGCTGCTCATCCCTTTGTATTCACTAATGGCTTTTCTCCGTGTTATATAATCCTGTCATGGGTATAAAAATATCACCCCTTGGCTGCTCGTGTGGCCTAAATCACTCAGCCGTTAGCAATGACAGGGCAGCTGTATGAACCACACTGGAGGCAGGAGGACAGCTGTCCCCCTCTCCACTCATTGTCACTGAGTTAAGAAATGCTGAGATTTTAATAAGATCATAAAGTAGAGTGACATGGTCTGGCATGGAGGTAGCTTTCATTAGCATTCAGAATGCCCGGCATAATAAATTAGAGCAATTGGGCAGAAATGGGCGATTTGGTAATTCAACATTTTTCAACACCAGCCCAAGCAGCTGGACCCCAAGCAGTACTGCTGACTTCTCCCCATGCGCCCAGCTTGCAGAGCACAGGTGAAACAGCAGCAATCAGTTTCTCCCACTTGGGCTCTTGGAAAGAGAGGCGTGGACAGTTTCCTACATGACTGGTGCGTGGGAATTGATGATCCAGAGGAGGAGGAAGTCCTCAAATGTCTTTTCGGTAGGAAGTTTGACTAGCTGGCTTCTTTTGCTGGAACTGCTACGTGCTCATTGCTAATACCAGTCCAGAGCAGCACAAAGGGAGACGTCACATGCACTGTAGCCTACACTGTGGGCATGGGCTGTCCACTTGGTTTTCAGTGCAAACTCAAACAGCATGAGACCAAACTTCAATTTATTTTCTCTAGCTAAGGGTGCAATTTTCCCAGACTGTTGTCAAATTTTATATTATATACATGCACATACATATATAAAAAATCGTTTAGATAGGAAGGCTAAGCATTCATGGAATTTTGTCTTTCACACAGGGTCATTTGTATTACATGGCATTCTTAATGAAGGCTATATTTTGAGCTTCCTGTCTCTTTTTATTGTTACCCCACTAGAAATCTGAAATTCAAAATAATTCCAGAGCTCAATCACTCCCTATCCTCCCCTAGTAATATGCACTTATATGTGACACTTATAGAATGTTTCACCAGCAGCAGAGTTTGCCGAGATAGAATGTGCACTGTGTTGGAAACCACATATGACCCCATCACCTCATGCCTGGTGACAGCTTCCATTTGCCCCCCCCATATACTTTTATATAGTTTTTACCATATGCCCTGGACACAAACTAAGGTGTTACGTCACAGGTCAGTAAAGGGACAGTGCTGACTATTTAAATCTTTATGGGCAAATGGGATTCTGTTCCAACTATGCGGCTTTATCATGGTAGTGTGACAGCAGCTGTTGATAATGAGAAAATGAATGCTTATGGGTGTGTTTTAGGGAAAGTTGTTCTAGAGACACAAGCTGTAAGCCATGTGCTTATATATGGAATATGGCAAGGATTTTCCTTTCATTTCACAGCAGTGCAGTCAACAGGGAGCATCAGCAAAACATGAACGGGAACGAGCAAAGTTGGGGTATGTACTCCCATCTATCTCCAAGGTCCATGTGCCTGGCTGCGTCTCTCCAAGTCAAAGGCCTTATCCCTGCACAGATCCACTCCATGCAGTATCGGCTGCTTTCGAATCCCTTAAGATACCTTTTTTTACATTCAGGCCTAAGAGTAGACTAACAAATAATGAAATCTATCTCTGTTCAAATTTCCAAAGACAATAGGTCTCGGTGTATTCTTGGTTTACAGCATCCTATACCAATCAGATCTTTCTCATGCTACATTAACACAGAAGCTAGAACTATTCTGCTAAGATTGGTGACTGCTGGTCACTGCTCCCAGCTGCAGAACCTGGCCTTTTCTCTTGTAGCCAATTGTAAAGTTCTAACAATGGCCTGTAAGAATTCACCAATTGCTCTGTATGAGCCATTCCTTTTCAATTTCTGTTTTATGCACTGTCTGGAAACATCCTCCCCACCCCCAAGATCCAGAGAACTCAGAATGATTCTTCTATGACTCTTCTTCTTCTTCTTCTTCTTCTTCTTCTTCTTCTTCTTCTTCTTCTTCTTCTTCTTCTTCTTCTTCTTCTTCTTCTTCTTCTTCTTCTTCTTCTTCTTCTTCTTCTCTCCTCCTCCTCCTCCTCCCTCTTCTTCTTCCTTTTCCTCCCTCCCCCACACTCTCCTCCTTCTTTCTTCTAACAGTCACCTTACCTCTTCACCTTTGTTCACAAGTTAGTGAGCCGGCCTTGAGTGCTCAATTACAGTTAAATACTCCCTTCTTCTTCTTTATTCTTGAGCCCCGCCCCCACTCAATTCTATTTTGTATGATAAAAGCATGGTGTACTTTATGCAAACTACATGGGATCAGAAGGTCTTTGGATTGCAGATAAGGAACGTTTGAATGCACATGATAAAATGTCTTGGGGGATGGGCCCTGAATCCAAGCATGAAATACACTTAGTTTTCTCATATATACATCTTGAAGTAATTCTATCCACTGTCTTCAGTATACCAGTGTTTCTATTGAAACATCTAGGTTAAGTGTGGTATATTCTACTTGTGGCATGGAATTTTCCACTGATGTTTAAACAGTTTGTGGATTTGGGAAACATTAGCTTTTGGATAAGAGATGCTCATAGTGGTCTAATGTGCCTGTTAATGGTTCCTTCTCTCTGTCTGCTACAGTGTAAGCTCCTCTATGAAAGGGAGCCTTGACACCTGTGTGCTGTGACATATCCTCAGCCTCTGACACCTCTAGGAGAGATCCCCACACTTCCTGATTAAAAGGATATTAGTAATTTCAGAAGGGCCCTTTGGACATAAAAGCTTGAGGAGCTGATCTGGAATACAGGTTCGAGCCCCATTTTCTCCATCCTTTTTCCTCCTCTCCCTCCCATTTTCCTTCCTTAAAATAAATGTTTTCATAGCTGCCTAGGAAATATTATAGAGATGTAAAATTGAAAAATAATTCCTTCAGTTTTCCAAGGTGATTTTGACATCCAATGATCCTTTCTAAACATTGTTCATATCATACAGACATGATCTTAATTTATAAACATGAGATGAGAACTATTTTTGTAACTTATATTTTTTTCATGGTTGAAATGACTTACTAAAAATAAATGAACAGTGAATAACATTTTGAAAAGGCAATACAAAAATTAATATTATTGTTGAAGACAGTATCATCGGTGTTTTGGAAATCAACCTTTTTTTTTCTTTTTTTGGTATTGGATAACTAACTGGTATACTCCTAACTGGGGACACTATTTCTCTTTCTCTCAGCATCTTTTAGTTGCCTATAGTTCTTTTGGATTAAGGGGAAATCAACCTTTTTATTTACATTTCTTACCTAATTTCTTACTTAGCTGTCTCCCTAAGCATATCTTCTCATCAAAGGCACTGTTTCTCTCATGATAAATTCTGTTCCTATCATTGGACCTACTTAAAAATAAATAAAAATGTACTTTTTCTAACAAGGATATTAACCTGGTCCATAATATATATTTAATTACAACCTTTTTCAATTTGTTTCATTTTTAAGGCTTAGATTTCAATGTTTAATTGTTTTTCCCTAAGCGAGGTAATACAAACTGCATTTTCTTTCAAAGTTGACAGGTAATAGAGATTTAAAAGTAAGAATAAAAGTTCTCTAAACTCTGAATATTCATTTTCCTTATTTTGTCAAAATGCTATTTAATATTTATTAGTATGCAATTTAATATATTTTTTATGTTTGTAACTCATGAAAACCCAAAGCAAGTTTATAAATTCAATATAAAACAACACTGCAAAAATCAATAAAACTCAAAACAATACCATTAATTTAAATAATATGATACACAACATTATTTTGAGTGACTATAATTTGTGATGTTTGGTTTAATGATTAAACAATGCAGCCTCAAGTCTGGACCTGTATTTAATCTTTTTCAATATTTTTGCTTCAGTAATACAGAAAATATTAATTTTTAATAATGTTTTATAAATCAGTTTTAATAACTTTAAGGCCATGTCAACTAGTTCCAGCTAATTGGACCACAACTCTTAATCAAAACTGCTACCAATCAATTCCTGATTGCAAGTTTTAATGAACTTTCATGTTGTAAAGTTGTCTTACTTAATTAAAGATTCCAGTAGTCTTAGCGCTTGCTACAGCATCCACTTCTATTTACAAACAAATTTTGCCAGCATTGGTGGCTGGCATTAGTTACCATTTCAGTTCTGTTATGAAGTACCAGGTCATCTGACAGCTCCCGTTTTGTAACCACGTCTACTTAAGGTAAGATATTACCTTATGAGGTGTTTTGTGACATCATTTGGTTACCACAGGGATTGGATGTACATTCACATCACTTGACATTTAAGACTATGTGACTATCACATGGTAAAATTTGGACAAAAGAAGGACACAGGGATGATGAAGTTGCCTCTGCTTGTCACGGAATTTTGAATTAGGTTACAGCAGTTATCACATTTTCCTAGCTATCACTCTTGCCCCAGGGATGGGAATCCTGGTTTTTGGCATTTGATGGGAAGCTCAGATAAAAAGAGTTGGTCTTGGGCTTGCAATGGCTAACCAATTTTGCAAGCTGGGTAAACAGGAACAATTAATTCACTTAAACTCTCTGCTAAAGTCTGGAGTGTGAATGCCTCCCCAGCGTCCCCCTGATAAAAGCATATTCCCTCGTGTGAATCTAGATGATGGAGCCTTTAGGAGATGAGACTTAAGGGAAAGCCTTCATGTGACTTAGAGCATGCCCTCAAGAGGATTGTGGGACTCCATTCCCTTCTTCTCCACCCTATCTGTCCTCTCTGCTACAGGAGATGGCCTTTGCTGGACCTTCACGTGCTGCCTCACAAACAAACCCAAATAAGCAGGCCAGTTACCAGCTGGAGCCTCCAAAATTTCCAGTTAAAGTAAATTTTGTCTTATGGTAAGTTGATCATCTTGGATATTTTATATACTGACAGAAATCTAACACACTTTCTAAAAACCTCATTTCCCCTTATTTAAAAAGAAGAGAGAGAGAGAGAGAGAGAGAGAGAGAGAGAGAGAGAGAGAGAGAGAGAGAGAGAGAGAGAGACTCCTATCCCCATTGTTTACATGTGGAGATCAGCATCATAGACCTGTGGGGGAAACATAATGAACTGCTCCATGCCAAGTGCCTGGCGATATCCGCATGCTACCAAACTGGTAGTTGCCATTACAGACAGTACAGCTGGTGGAGTCTCTAGTGCCAGAGGAAAACCCTCTACAGCGTCAACAGTTCATTTACCCAGCCCCTAAATCACTCCATAGAGTAGCTGATTACCGACATAATTACCAGCTGGATATTAAGCCCCAATTTTATAACCACACATTACGTAACTTTCCAACAATCAGGGGGCTAATCTTTTTGCATATGACCAGTCTCTAATCTAAGAGAAGCAGTTGTCTTTACTAAGGTGAAGAGCCAAAGTTAGTCCAGAGATGGTCCATCAGTTAAGTAAGCATTTGATTAAGTTGCAACAGGAGGAATGTTTGGGGCACAGAAGGAGAGAAGATAATTAAAGAAGTTGGGGGGATGATTAAGTGTCCCAACGCGTGCTGTGAACTGCTTTCCATGTGTGAGGTCATGATAATGGAAAAGTGGGGTTGGCTAGGATAACTCCCATCTAAGAGAGCAGCTTTTAATTCATTCTGTGGATATTTATTTAGATATGTGGGCTTTGCTTTATTTCCCAGCACTTGAAACTGGATGAGAGGATACTAAATATTTGGAAGGACAGATGTGGGCACACGAACACAAAACGGTGAGACAAGCTGCAGCACTGATGTCTATTGAATGCTGTGTAGGAATTACCTGTGGGTTTATAGCAACTCTTCATAGGTAAAATCAGGTTATGTTCATTAGTTTCTCCTGTAAGCTTCCTGAAGCACATTGTGCTTCCACACTTTCTCATTCCTCTCACTTGTCTTTAGAATAAAAAGCTAGAGGTGTACGGTGGTGTGGTGGTTTGAATAGCAGTGGCCCCCAGAGACTCATGTGTTTGAATGCTTGGTCCATAGCGAGTGGCACTACTAGCAAGTGTGGTCTTGTTGGAGTAATTGTGGTTTGTTGGAGGCAGTGTATCACTGTGGAGGTGGGCTTTGAGGTTTTATATGCTCAAGCTAGGCCTAGTGATACAGTCAACTTCTACTGCCTGTGGATCAAGATGTAGAACTCTCAGTTCCTTCTCCAGCACCATGTCTGCCTGCACGCAGCCATGCTTGCTGCCAGGATGACAATGGACTAGATTTCTGAAACTGTAAGCCAGCCCCAATTAAATGTTTTCATTTATAAGAGCTGTCATGGTCACTTCACGGTGTCTCTTCACAGTTATAAAACCCTAACTACCAAAGGTGACATGCAGGACAGTGCTCAGGAAGAGTTACTTGTAGATGGTCACCCCGGTGCCCTAAAAGTGCACCCTGCTCAGGACCCAACACTGGACTCAGGAGGAAGTTATATTATATTCCAGCAGGACAATCCAAAGTTTGCTTTTATCTCAGAGTACTTACTTCCGCAGTGGATGCAGGAGGACATGAGCTAGCTAAACTTGCAGATTTGAAAAAAAAAATGAGGGAGCTAGATATAAATTACCAAGGGAGAGTTCAAAACTATCACTTTATTATCCATGTTCTGAAGGAGCCTACAAGCTTCTATCAATGGACTACTCTGTGTTCTAAGTCCCGGATTAGCTCCAGCACTAAGAAAAGATATCCCCCCCCCCACAAGCCCAGGTTACCCACAGGCATTATCTCTATGACCTTTTCTTCCATGAGGCCACCTGGCTACTAGAATTTCTCTCAGCTGACACCTTTGCAGCTGTTTCCTCCAAATCCTCTGCATGACTCTGCCTTTGCATTCCCTGTGCTGGGCTACATAGGGCTGTGGCACTCTGAAACGTTCTGTTCAACAGCTGGCAGCTATAAATTAACTTTTTGACTTCATTAGGCTAATCTGCTGAATTATTCCTAATTTAGAGCACCTGCAATCCTCCCTCCTGCCTCTCTTGCTCCTGGAGCCACCTCCTCTCTTCAATCAGAAGCTGAGTGGCAGGGAAGCAGCACATGAAGCCACAGGCAGGGACTGGTCAGGACTCTTGGTTTGTTTTTCCACCCCTCTGAATCACTGGGCTCAGAATGCTTTAATCAACACACGGCTTCCCCACAGGCAGAGCTGGTGTGAAACCGAGATGCCAAGCGCCTTTACAAGGGTGAAAATGACCAGAGGCCAATCATGACTCTGCCCTTGGTTGGACACGGGTAATTACCACCCTTGGAAGTCTGATGCAGAGTTACACTCCAGTGGTGCCACCCTTGATTTCCTCCAGTATTTCCTGGAAGAGAAAAGTGGCAGAACATTTCCTTTTCTGCCCTTTTCTTCGGCCCAGAAACCAGGAGGCAGATACGGCTCCTTTTCTCACACAGTCAGAAAATAAAAAGAGAAAGTTGCAGCTGCGCTCTCCGAAATCCACCTGCACCTGCTGATGGGGGATCCCGGCCTGTTCTGCTCCAGCTCGAGTCCTTAAACTCCCCAAATAGTATCACACAAATCTGTAAAGCGGCACAAACATCTCGACAGTCTCCTTCCAGGCACAGGTGCCAGGTTTGCTGCTAGAGTGCTTCCCCCGGAGGGCGCAGAGGGCAAACTAGCCTGGACATAGCCCTTAGGATTACACTCAGCCTTTGATGCTTAGCTCACCGCAATTTTAGGGGGAAAGCTCTTCTCACTAGATAGCTCTTCTGAAACCTTCTGTACCTAAAAGCTTGGCCAAGGGAATGAGGCTGCAGAGCTGAGAGGGGCAGGTAAACAAGATGTACCGGAATAAAGAAGCCCAGCCCTGTCCTGGAGTTGCACTTTATAAAGGCAATCCAGGTTTGTATATGGAGCAGAAGGAGCAACAGTTTCTTAGAGCTGGAGGTGGAGAAAACGAAGTGAACAGAGACACCAGAAACTTGAGTGGGTATTGCTTGCTTTTGTTCCCACTGGGTGTTGTCTTTCATAAGCTATTATTTCTATGGCTTAGCGTCCAAGCAACCATAGAACTCATTTCCCCAGGGCGAGCCATGTTTCTATCTCTTGTCAAGAATAATTTTGAATAGTATCTTCTTCCAATTTCAAAATTATTCCCATTAGGGGACAGGAGAGATGGATCAGGGCTTAAGAGTGCTAACTGTTGTTCCACAGACTGGGGTTCAGATCCCAGCACCCATGTAAGGCACTCAGGGATCCTTGTAACTGCAACTCCAGGGGAATCTGTACCATCTTCTGGTTTCTGAGGGTCTCTGTTGAACACATATACTCATATAGGCACTACACACACACACACACACACACACACACACACACAATCAAATATCTAAAAGTGGATTCCCATTAGGACTCCAAGTCAGAAGGTATGCCTACTTGATATTTAGTCCCAAATCACCGTTTACCTCATCTGTCAGTCTCCAGATGAGAAGCAGATTTAGGGACTTGCTTTTTGATAATTTCTATTAACTTCATAATTGGGAAGAGTATTGTGGTTTGATTAGGAATGGGCCCCCATAGACCCATGTGTTTGAATATTTGGTCCATAGTGAATGGTTCAAATAGGTGTGGCCTTGTTGGAGGAACTGTATCACTATGGAGGTGGGCTTTGAGGTTTTCTATACTCAAGCTATGCCTAGTGACAGTCTACTTCTACTTACTCTGGATCAAGATGCAGAACTCTCAGATTCTTCAACACCATGTCTGCCTAGACATGACCATGCTTCTCACCATGAAGTATGAACTAAACCTGTAAGCCAGGCACAATTGAATTTTTTCCTTTATAAGAGTTACTATGACCAAAGTGTCTCTTCACAGCAATCGAAACCCTAAGACAAATATTGATTTTGATCTTACTTTTTTCATCAATACTGTCCCTACCCTTATTAGGGGGAAAAGTTACAGATAAGAAACCTGTTGGAAAGAGGGAAATTGGGGGCTTACAGGCTTGGATCTCAACCCCCCCATCCAGTTGAGAACTACTCTTGCATTGGTCCTGTCAGCTGAGTTTCTCCTTCTCATTGTTTTTCTCTGGGGGAAAATGAAGCTATGGTAACCTTTCTTGAAGGTAATTGTACAAGGTAAGACAGGCATGGAGCATGACTTGGTGACTAGGAACAGTAGTTAGAACAAGAAACTAGAGCCACCCTAGTACATGTAGTCACTGTGGAACCTCTGATTGCTGATAGATTCCTTCTGGAGTTGCAGAAAAAATAAATAAATAAATAAATAAAGAAAGAAAGAAAGAAAGAAAGAAAGAAAAAAAGGCACAAAATTGTGTCAGATCTCTTGTTGAACCTTTCTTCTAATGCAGAATTAGTAAGACCAAGCTCCTTTCTTCTCCCAAGGTCTTCTTAACTTGCAGTGTCTGTTCTTTGATGGTAAAATGATTCCCGCATTAGAAACTTTATAGATGAATATATACATATAGATGGATTCAGGAATAGTCATTTCCTGGATGTTCTGTGGTGCCATTTAGGGAAGTGTTCCTGTGCCTAGTGAGCCTAATAGTTGATATTATACTCTAAGCATTGACAAGGATGGTGAGCTCAGGACAGAAAGTCTGGATGCCAAAAATCAAGACCCTTTAGGAGTATACTGTGAGCTAGAGATATGGGTTGAGGTACTGGGAGCCAGTTCAGTTTTCAGTGGAAAGAACAACTTGCTTATAGCCTCGGTGCAAGAATCATATCACCTTCTCTGTGGGGATAACACGATGAGTTAGTTGCTTATTGAGAACTTTCTTATGTTCTCTGATAACTAGTCCCCAATTTTGGAAGTACAAAAAGACTCTTTATCTCAGTGGAAGGTGGATCTATTCCCAGTCTCAAGGATGAACTAAGATTTGATTAATCTCACACATGGTTTCTACTGTCAGTGGTTATTGGTTAGTGTCTTTGGCTCTGAGGAGGTGTAGGGAATGGGTGGGGAGCTTGTCCATGACAAAGAAATTGACTCTTTTGCTTCCTAGTTGTAAGTCCTACCTTGACTTCATGTGAAAGCTGTTGGCACCCCTATTGCAACAGGGGATCACAGAATGAGGATGGTAAAGGTGATGCGCATGATACTATTGAACAACTAAACAGTTCAGGGATAGCCATCACTGGTCCATTTAAAGGAGATAAAATGTGAATTATCTAGTCTTTGTGTGTGTGTGTGTGTGTGTGTGTGTGTGTGTGTGTGTGTGTACATGCATATGTGGGTGCTTACGTAGGAATGTGAATGAATGTGCATGTGTGTGGAGACTAGAACCAGCAGCTAGAGACACTGCAGTAGATACTACTAAAGTGAAAATAAACTTTGTTGTTATTACTCAGGTACTGTCTATCTCATTTTATTTTACATTTTTTAGATAGTATCTCAAAAAATGATTAGACAGAGAACCTTGGGGATCTGACTGTCTTTGTCTTCCCAGCTCTAGAATTATAAGCATGTGCCAACAGGAATGGATTTATTTTATTTTAGTATAGGCTCTGGGGATCAAATTTAGAACCTCAGGTTTGCAAGATGAACACTCTACCTCCTGAACCATTGTCCAAGTTCATGTTTCTTTCTTAGAGAAATGGATTCTGATTGCTCTGTTTCTCTCTCTCTTCCTTTTCTTTTGTATTGCTTTTTTGTTTTTAAACCAATCTGCTAGGCTATCTGTTGTGATATCTTGTTTGTACAAATAAAGCATATCTGATTAGAGGGTGGAGTTTGCCACTAGCTAACCATAGAGACCTAGAGGTCTGTGCAGACAGACAGGAAGTGAGATGGCTGGCTGGAGAAAGGAATATAGGCAGAAGGAAACAGGAACTTTCTCTCTTTTCTTCTGGGAAGCTAGTGAGGTAAAAGTGGCTTTGGCTTGCTCCTTCCCTCTGATCTCTTAGCATTTTCCCCTGTATCTGATTCTGAGCTTTTATTATTAAGACTATTACAACTGGTGTTACAGCTGTCCTCAAACTCATGATCCTCTTACCTCAGATTACTGCCAGAGCACTGGAATTATAGGTATGGGCTACAACACTGAACACAATGAGGACTTAATAGTTTGTTGTTACTGTCTCCTTTCAACTGCCTCTGATAATTTACATTTTAGTTGATTAGATATCAGCTGAGGGCAGGATTCCTCTCTTTCCACTTATTTACAAAGGTAAGTGTGGACTTTAGGGACAAAAGGACATTGCTCTCAGAAAGAATGACTCCCTCAGTGTATTCGTGAAAATTTGCTATGATGAAACCTTGGGGTGAACTGGTCTGAACATTTTAAATTTGCATCTCCAGAATCTGTTGGCATGCTTTTTGTCTCTAGGCCACATGACATGCATATAAAAATTAAGAATTCAAATAATAAAAATAAGATTTGGGCAACCACACTGGGCCTCCCTATTAGCAGGGGTTCCATTTTTATGTGTCAGGATTAATATTTCACACACAGCAGCTCGTTATAAAAAGTAACCTTGGAATACTGTGTCAGGTGGAGATTTTTTAAAAGATGTTCTGGAAATTATGCAGCCATAAAGAGCATCCCCACTAATTGTCTTGGCACTTGTGTTATGCTAACCGGTTTGTCACCAAGTTGGGGGTAGCAGAGGAAAGAACCCCCTCACTGCAGTCTCCAGCATTGCTTTGCTCTATTTCTCTCTCAAACTCATTTATTCAGTGTTCATATTTATGCAAAAGAGGGTAATGAGTTAGCCAAAGGTTATAGGGGGTGCAGAGGGCTTTTGGATGATGAGAGCATTGGTGGCTTGTGAGGCTAGCCTCAGGCTGTCTGAAATTGAAATTTGGGGCTAAATTAATAAGTCAACTTGAGAACATGCAGTTTTGCATTAAGACTTCTCTAGGGTTGAAACTATGTAACTTGACATAAAAGAACCTTTAGATACACTTTTTTAAAAAGTTCCAGTATGTTTGGGGTGGAGGAGGTAAACAGAAAGAGGACGGTGAGGCACCATTAATGAAACTCTCCCTTGAATGACTTTTACGTTTTGCTATGCAGAATGTGTGTCACTCTGTGTAGTCTTGGAGGTCACTAATTATTAGAAATAAAAATAGGGACTGGAGAGAAGGCTCAGTTGTTAATGACACTGGTTGTTCTTGAAGATGACCTGAGCTCAATTCCCAGCACCCACATGGTAGCTCACATCTGTCTAATTCTAGCTCCAGGGAAGTCAACATCTTCAGAATTCCATGGGCACCTGGTGTACATACATATATCTAGGCATTCATAAAATAAAGTAAATAAATATTTTAAAAAATCAATTATGACTCTTCTATCAAATGCTTCAAAACTTGTATTTAGGACAAAGAATTAAAACCACTTTATTTTCTCCAACTTGTAAGACTTTTATTTAAATATTTTGTCAATGTTTTCACAAAGGTCCCCTGCTCTACTTAGGAACTTGATGGCCTGAAGCCATTTCTCCTTGGAGTGATGACCCCTTTTTCTCTTTCCCCTTCATTTCTGGGGTGCCCTTTCTTCTCAGACTAGCCAGCTGAATAAGAGTACGAAGTTGGACCCAAGCCAATGGGAAAAAGCACAGCCACCATCTGAGTTAGAATGAAGTCAAATGCACTTCCTGGTTTTGTGTGCTCACTCAAGAGCATCCTCTCAATCACGGAGTAAAGTTAGACTTGTCCAAATGCTTCAGTTGGAGTGTTGGTCTCTTTCTTTGCAGTCCAGAACTAATTTCTAATATGATCTTGTACACAATCCTCCCTGAAGCAGATGGTTTATTTGCTCCCGTTGCCATTCCTCCATTGCAAGTGTCAACTCAGGCTAAGGACAACTTGGGAACAAAATGCTAATTGGGACTGTGGCTGTTTTTTCTTTATTTGCATTTTAGGAACAAGGACATTAGAATAATTTCATGAAGTCTGTAGTGGTGTACTGTTTTGTGTATTCAGGATAGACATGCCCAAGGGAGTCCTCCAAGAATAAAAGCCTAGTGAGAGAATAACAGCAAGAAGAGACACCTAGGAAGACCACAGATTGGCTTCTGAAGACACTAGACACTAGCATATAGCTGGTGATAACTAGAGGATGATAAATATGAGAATACAAAACACCCTCCCACCTTCATTTAAGCCAGTTTCCCATCCAGTAGTAAATATTGATGAGTGTGCTTCATGGTCTATGTTATATGTCGGTAAGATGAAAGAGAACATGACACCAAGTTGAGGAGAATCACTGAGTTACTGTAAGATAATTCACATTCTTTCACCTGGATCCTGTGGAAGGTCATGATCAAAACATAACTGCTTGAAGGTTGTGCTGGAGGGGGAAGCAATGATCTCATAGTATTCACAATTTACAATAAACATTGAGCCAGTCAAATAATTCCTTTGTACAAATGGAAAGAGACAGGATTTAGGAGCCAGACTGCAGCAGTATCCGAGGCCTGGTCTTGTGCATACTGCAGAGGATTTCTCTCCCAGCTGTGCTCCTGGGACCCGTGTCAGGAAGTGACTGAATGAAACATTCTTTCCCTTCTGTCCCAGCCATCTGTGTTACAAAACTCTCAGATCCTCTGTGATGGGCCGATGATAAGGGTCAGTCTGTCCATTGTTAATGTTCTATTGCATTTGTAAGAAACATATTCTAGGATTTTATTTCCCATAAGAATTTATTCTCTCATCAGTAGAGAAACACCATAAAGACTAAGTGCCTATCCCTTTTCCCAGCATAACCAAAATGAATACAGGTATTCATAAGAAAAAAATAGTCTCTTCTATTTAAGTTTTTCTCAGGAAGTATCTATCTTTTTTTCCCCTGCGTCTACTATGTGGCAGCCAGAAGCCAGAGCAGGCACGCTGAGATTTTATGACCAATGCTGACTAAAACTTGGCCTCAATTTTCACTTCTGACATAATTTCCTATGACTCAGGCCCAAAGTCGAAATGAAGTCTCCTTTTCTTTTCACAAATTCTCATTGCTCTTCAACCTCTGGCAGCAAGCTCTTTCCTGAACTTCCTTCCTTTCTTTGTTCAGGGAAATTTATCTGCCCTCCAATTTCACAAGAGAAATAAAATTATATACGCAGCCCCATCTTACCATTATCAAACAACTGCCCTATATTGGGTCTGCCTTTTCTGGATTCTTTGGGGTATTATTGTTTGTGTCCTCCGGCAACCTCTCCATCCTGCATCTTAAGAGAAGAACAAGAGTTCTTTTCTTTCAGGTTTCTGCTGTCAGGATTAGTGCTTGTTCACCCTGCCACCCTTACTATTATCAATATAGAACTTTTACACAGCAATTGTAGAGCTAGCTCTTTAATGCTTTTTTTTTCACTCTGTTGAATGAAAGTGTTAAAAAACAGGCAGTTATTTTGTTTAGTCACTATCAAGTATCCACTATAACATATGACCCATGGTAGGAAGTAGCCAATACATTTCTGAAGAGTATTTCATAAGCAAATGAGCATATATAAATTCTTTCTTCAGATAATTGCTCATATCTGCCTCTCCTATTGCTGTCTCCTCTTTTTCTTATCCAAATCCCATATACCATCTCTTGATGTTCATATGTATGGACTTATGCTGTCCACCTTCCAGCATACGAGACTCTGGTGAATCCAAATAAATACAGTTCTCCTCAGAATCTTTATTATTGGAGCCTTTTTGTAACCTACTTTATGTGAGTCCCTGATTATCCTCTAGTAAAATACTGACTTGACCATTGAGGACATGCTCTACCAGGATGACATTCCGTCCTCCAAAAGAGGGTGCTTACTTTTTAGCTCATGGATTGCATTCTTTTGTTCAGTCTTATAAGAACTAGTCACTAATTATTTTCCTACCAAGGTCATGGCCAGGAGTGAAATAAGATATAAACCATCATCTTATGTGGGAAATCTAGCCTGGGGTGGATCACTTATCTAACTCGTTTGAGATCCCAAGAACAAACTGAAATTAAAAAAGACATAATCTCTGTCTATCCAACAAATTAGCAGACTACAATGTCAATGTCATTTGAGAAGCGTCAATGCCAGTCAGGAGGAACATTATCTAGGTCAGGAATGACTTTCCAAAGAAAAGGGTACATGACTTCTAAAAGATGAACAAAAATTAGCCTGAGCTGAGGAAGTTCAGGAGAAGTCTCTGAAAGTCCCTAAAGGGGAGTCAGAGCTTGACCTACTCACGAAAGCCTAGACTCCTCAGGCTTAGAGACCATATAGATAGGTCAAAGAGAAGTTGCAGGACAGTTCTCGGGGGAATTACTTAAACATAAATAAAGCAGAACCACGGAAGAGGGATCTCATGTGGTTTTTTTTTTGTGTTTCAGGAAATCTTTCCTTGATGCAAAGATGAGCACACAAATAAATGGTTAGCTATGTGTGTAAGTCTTGATTTAAAATGCATTTGTATATGAAAGACTGGTAAGGTCTTCCATGGGAGAATGCGGAAGTAACGCTTGCTCATTGTGGCTTTGTGCTTTGTTCCATATATTTTATGAGTTGCATTTACCTTGAGGTGATATGTATTGTGCATCTTGTCTGGTTATTTTTTTTCCTGTAAGACTTTAATAGTCTTCTCAGGTTGTTTAGAATTAATGAGGCAAATGTCCTCAATCAAGAAGCAATTTAAGAACATGCTGCTAATTTCAATGAGTTCTGTAAATGAACTAATTTAATACCAGTTGACCTTTTTATTTGGGGAGAATGATTTGTGGCAGCATTTTCCTGATTTGTGCCTACAAGCCTTGGCAATCTGATTGGGCATTTTGAGCCCAAGGGTAAGCATTAATCATGGTACAAAGATAGAGATTGGCTAAGAGGGACTTAGAGTATTCATCACAGCAAGCAAGTGGTAGCTATCGTTTAGCAGGAAGCCCGCAGTCAGGGTTATTAAAGCCCAGAACCATAGTATTAAGAGCAGTCTACTTTTTTAGTGACAGAGACCATGCAGAGAGATGGTGAATGATGAGATATTTTGACCATGTCTTAGCAATTTTGTTACCCTAGTTTTTTTTAACCTCTTTATGACTGGAATGTAATAAAAATATTTTTAATTTGCTAGCTTAAAGGAACATTTCAACTTCCCCAATAAAGTTGTATAACACTTAATGCCACTATTACAACCCTGTCACTTCTGTCCTTCACCACTTCATCTAGGGAAGAGCCAGAATTTCTGTACTTTGTCTTTAAACCAATCTTTTACTGGTGGTTTTTCAACCGAGGGTTTTGCCTTCAACCAGAAAGCTACACGTCTGCAAGTGATGAGAACACATTGCAGTGCCATTATACCAATAAAATGATGGGACACTTCTGCCACCAAAGCTGTCCTCCGTGATGAGAAAGCACTGTTCTAAGCATGATTTACACTGTTGGAGCAAGACTGAACCAGTAGCCTCCAGGTGCCTGGCAATCTCATCTTCTCTGAAGCAGAGGGAGGGAGAAGGAACTAATAATACCAGGGAGGAGGTGAACTTCATTCAAGAGAGACAAAACACGCAAGCAAAAACCCCAAAACTAACCATAAAGAAAATTATTGATAAAACGATTCATTTGAAAGTGCAAATGCCTATTCATAACCAGATATTTCATAAAGAAAAGGGAAAAATAGATGAGTCAGAGAGAAGGAAAAAGTTTTGCTGCACATACAGGCACCAGGGGGCTTCTGTCAGAAGTGTAACAGACTTTCTTCCAGCCCAGAGACAATGAACAAAGGGTTGGAACTGGCACAATGTCAGAGGTCCGAAATAGGCATTCCAGCAAGCATCAGATAGCCATTTAACCACAAGATAACCTGCACAGCTGTATAACAGGTAGGAAGTGAGATGCAACAATGACCTCCCTGCTCAGCCTGAATCAAAGAAAGAATAAATGCTCTGACACCACTAGTCAGGAAAAAATGTGTGCATCTGACCACATAATAATCTGATCTTACTGTACCCCAGAATGCAGAAGGTTCAAGCACTTGGTTATCCAGTGTTTGCACTGCAGAGTGGAAAGTCATGCACTTGGTTATTCATAGCTATGCTCTAAACATTTCCAAAGAGGGCATACTTGTTGTTTTGATTAGAAAAGAGAATTTGGAGAAGTCATGGGGTGATAGACAGCTCAGAAGCAAATCAAAGCTCATCTTTGTCATCATTTTACTTTGTAGTGCTGGTGATGTTGTGCATACCACTCGCAGGTAGGGCTCTCCCACTGAGCCACCAGTACAGATGTAAAGGAGAAAGAAGAACAAAAAGATGGAAAGGCTGTGTTTGGAAGAAGGCACTAATAAGTTTTTAAACTAGTTGTAAAAATGTGTGATATACAAACTGAGATGAGGAAACAATTTCTGAAAAATATAGACTATGGCCTGATGCGCGCAATTCTTGAATGTGAGAAAGAATAAAGAAGGATGCTCTTGTCCATCTTGTACCACAAAAGAATACGAAACATACCCTATATCACATCTAGGCTTATGGATTCAACTCTTCTTCCTTTAACCTATGCTCTGACATCATGTGTCAAGGAGACAAGCAGGATTCTCCAGAGCCCAGCTTCTCCTCTTTCCAGAATTAGATCTCTTCTTGGAGGACATGAAGCAGTATCTCTTTTGAGGTTCCCCACTCCTAGCCTGGTGTCAGGCAACTTTTGCCTGTGGAGAAAGGAAGTGAAGAAGGAACTGTTGGAGTCCCATCGACCTTTCTCTACCACAGCCTTCATTCCATTACTCTGTGCTTCCCAGGTGGAGAAGATGCATGGGTGGAACTCCCTCTCGTGGAGCCCAGAGCACATCTTTGGAAAATTGGGGATATTTGTGTAGGTAGATCAGATAGGTTGAAGGAGAATTTCCACAGCTTAGAGGCAAGTGCATATGAGGAAATGTATATGTACAGCCAGGCAGATCTTCATATGCCGTGATGTTATCAACTAATGTTCTCATCATAAGTTTAAAATCTTGTAAGGTGAAAGTGTAATTATCATACCTAGCCCACTGAACACCTCAGCATCCTTTAGAGTAGTGACTGCAGCTGTGGCTTGCTGCCACTGCCCACCATTGTAGAGAATATCATAACCTAGGGAATGATAAAAATTCAAAATCTAAAGTAGGATTTCTGATTAATACATTAATTCATCATGCTATTCCATCATCATAAAGTGGGGATGAGATGGGCTATACACACAGGTCACACATGGTAAAAGCAAACCTTCTATTTGGCCACAATATTCTGCCCTCAATGTGGATGCTAAAGGCCCTAATAGGAGGCTGAGTTCTGTCTCTAACAGTGTAATCTTATTTAACAGTGTAATCTTATTCACATTCTGCCTAATACCCTGTGCCACAAAACATGGTTTAATATAAAAAGCAGCAAGTTAGTTTAACACCCCACTTTTCTCATTCATTCATCTTTCTTTCTCCCAACCTGATGAAAAACATGATTTGTTCAATTTAGGGGGAGATACAGACACAAGAAAGCTATGCTCACTGGCCTTATGAGCCCTCCAGATGAGGAGGTAACAGGTGCCCACAACATTTATTGTGATACTACATTAAGCACAGGAACACAGGGATCAAAGACCTTTGTAAGCTGGAAGCCAATATTGGTGAAGGGGCAAAATTCACACTTGGAGAACAAATTTAGTTCTATCAAAATATATATTTAATTTTTTCTTTTGGGTAATTCTTTTTTTGTTTTTTGGTATTTTTTTTCTTTCATTTTTCACTTTTGAGATATAGTGTTGTCTTGACTTTCCTGGAAGCTAGCTCTGTAGAAAAGTCTAGCTTCAAACTCACGAGATCACCTGTCTCTGCCTCCCCAGTGCTGGGATTAAAGGTGGTCCATTATGCCTCGCTTAATCAATCTATTTTTGAAGTGACACACATCATCCAAACTGAAAGCAGTAACTATTGTCACTGACAAAATGCCATTAGGGACATTGTTTTTAACTGTATGCTACAACTGAGTAGACATCTGGAATACCTACTCCAACATGTCCTTATTAACGAGGAACATGCATCTTGTGGGTTCTGCGAGGCAGGATCTTTGTTCTGCGGAAGCATAATTGGTAACTTTGCAAGGGAAATTCACCCAGTCTCTCTGTCTTAATGTGCTTTGATTATTTGTGTTGCTTTTGAGTGACAGCTATACAAACATCTCTTACATACGCTTACCACCTCAGCTGAACTATGACAAGTGAATACACTCCAGAGAATGTGACGAGTAAGCAACAGAATAAAGCAAGAGCACTCGAGAGATAAAATCTCAAAGCAGTTGGGCTGGAGATGTGGCTCAGAGTTAGAGCACTGATCCAGTTTGCACAAGATCCCTGGTTCTTTCCCTGACACTGACAGAAAGAGGAAAAAAAATCAGAAAGTACAGGGGTCATTTGGACACTTTTAATCTGAGGTTTTAAGGTTTGCTTGGCACCTGATATTGACCCATTTTTTGAAAGGTAATTTCACAAGGAAAATGAGAAATGATACACACAGGTGTCCTCATTATTTTATGTTTTATTTGATTCCCCCCCCTTAAGTGTCTGAGGTCTAAGTCATCCCTATCACCTCAAATGATTTTGTGCCCTTTCATCGTCTCTTACTAATCATGAACTTAATGTCTACCTCGTCGATCTTCATGTCTCAAGTTAAAAAGAGTGATCTCTAATCTTCTGTTTCCCAAGGAAATTATGATTGTCAGTGGTGCAAGAGTGTCCTCTCACCCTTATGCAGAGCTAGCTGTTTAAAGAGCTTCAGCAGGCAGTCTCCTTTTCTATACCTCTGAAGTTGGCAGACATGCCTATCTGAAAATGCATGTAACCCAGCTACATGCAGTATGATCTTCAACACTGAGTATTTGTCACTCTTCTTAAAACAAACAAACAAATAAATAAAACAACAACAAAAAACAAAACCAAACCCTCAGGGAACACTTGGCTGAGGAAGGCCATCTGGTGTTAGTGGATAGTAACTACGGCCAGTTGTGAGCACTTATCAATCTGTATGGTGGGCTCTTCAGCTCAGAAAAGCTAAATAACTGATACTTTCCGATATTGTTTGTATGTGCTAGTGGAATCTTGAGGTGGCTTACACCTGACTTGAGGATGTTTTTGCACTGCTGTGGGACCATGATAATGGGTGATAATTTAAGAATTTGTATTTCTGGCCGGGCGGTGGTGGCGCACGCCTTTAATCCCAGCACTCGGGAGGCAGACGCAAGTGGATCTCTGTGAGTTCGATGCCAGGCTGGACCGACAGCCTCCAAAACAATACAGAGAAACCTTGTCTCGTAAAACCAAAAAAAAAAAAAAAAAAAAAAAGAATTTGCATTTCTGTAATACTGTGGACAGTTCCATCTTGGAAGATTCCAGTGTGTTGCTGTATTTTCCTGTTGGATCTTCTTGGTCATGTTGTCTCTAATGCTCTATTTCACAGCGTTTAGAAATATGACCTCTGACATTTCTAGAAGGCTCTTCTCTCACTCTAATTTGTGTCTATGGTATATTGACATTTTAAGATTCATGGATCCATAATTATGTCGTTTGGTACATAGGCCTCTTTCTAATTGTTTTGGGAATGGAGAGATGGCTCAGTGGTTAAGGGTACTTGTGATTTTTCCGGAGGACCAGAATTTGGTTCCAAGTACCCATACCAGGTGGCTCACAACTGCCTATAATTGTAGCACCAGGGAATATGTCACCCTCTTTTGGCCTCTGTGATCATCCATATGTGTCCATGATAGATTATACATAGTGAGATATACATGATTAAACATAAATTTAAAAAATTAAAAATAGTTTATAATTTTTTATAGTGGTGACAATGTACACTGGAGACCTTAACTATGGCAATTATAGAAGGACAGTTTAGATGATAATGTAATGATTATTTTATATGTTCTTTCCCTGGTCAATCCAGTTGACATAGAGCATACAAAAGTGCTCCTTTACCATGGGTGAAAAGCTTCAAAGCTAAAATTCTAGAAATGGTAAGTATTGAAGTATATTTAAGATGCTATTTGATTGTTAAAAGTGGGACCCAATGGGCCCACTCAATTCCTGCCATTCCTTTTGTGCTTATAATCCCAAGAGAACATATTCAGGATAGGGTTCTGTAGATAGATCAGGTGGAATTTAAAAAGACCAGAAGCTCTGCTTTTCTGCTTGGCCATTGTTTCCTCTTCCAGCTTAGTGGGTGATGCTGCTGGGGGCACTCAGTTTGGAGAAGTAACTTTTGTTCCCTAACTTGTGCCTTTTCAATGGTTTGGGTCTCAAGTTCATGACTGCCGAGAGAATAAAGGAGATGCCACCATATAGGAGACTGGCTTGGGATCATCTCGCCTTTTTTCTTTGACCTCTGGTTGAGAGCTTCTATAACTCTGCCTAGATTGATTTTCTGTCCATAATTTCAGATGGTGGACAGACAAAAGCAGTATAGACTGAATCTGATGGTGCTATTATATGGGGGATTACATTAAGCTTCTTAATGCCCCAGATTTTCTTGTGAAGAAAGAGACCAACTGGGAAGTTCTCAAATGATGAAGTATGTTTTTAAACACTCGTGGCTACTCTTTAATGGCTTGTTCTGCCAGACATGAAGCATTTCACTGTGAAAATGGGTAGGATGCCTTCTGCGTAGCTGCAATGTCAGGAAGGCTAATTCATTAGTGGTCTGCAAAGTGCTTGGAGCTAATGGAATAAAAGGCACTGGATAGGTTTGAACTAATATTATTAAAAATGAAAAATTGTAACAGAGAAACTTATTTCCCTTAGAACGCAGACATCAATATTGAGTCTGATTAATAAAGCATAAACAACCAGTTTGAGGATGGAAAACACCAGCCATTCATCAGGATATTTCCTCTATGTATTTCCAAATTACAATTTGGGTTGTTTTATTTTCTGTTGGATTATTTTCAGTGAGAGCCTGGGTTCCTATTCACACATGGGCCTTTCTAGACTTAAATAGATATTATGTGAGCTGATATTTTCAACATACTACTTTGTTTTCTTTTGCTCTATCTTGCCTTATAAGGGCTATGTGTATATTTTCTACATTTTCCACATGTAGGTTCCCCCAATCCTGCTAAAAGTCAGCACATTTCTTCATCATCTTAAGGGCCTTGTATTCATCATATTGGAGAGTAATTAAGACAAGCCATTCTGAAGTAAAGATAATGGATAGCAAGCATTTGCGAAGGGTTCTGAGGATATGGGGTAGATTATTGCTTTCTTCATATTTAGTTTTCCCACAATAACATTGAGCTGGAAATTAATGAACACAATTAGGGCTTTTTGATATGGTAAACCTTGGAAACCATTCATTATTGTGTTAACAGAACCTGACTAATTTTCTTCTAAATTAATGTTCTCCTGTTGTGATGCAGATTATATTTAATAATGCAGCTCTGTTCTCTCTCTCTCTCTCTCTCTCTCTCTCTCTCTCTCTCTTTCCTTCCTCTGATAATTAGATTCAGTTTCTTTGTTCTTCATGACATTCTCATGAATAATAAGCTAGAACAACTGTCAATAATATTTTTAGGGAGTAATGTACTTACTTCATCTAATGGTAATTGTTTATCACTGCACTGCTTTTTAATGTTATCATCCAAACACAAAGAACAAAGAATATATATATCACATCAATGTTTATTGAAACCCTATTCACAATAGCTAAATTACAGAACAAATCTAGATGTTCAACAGAAACAAGAATAAAGAAAATGTGACATAAATACACAATGGAACTGTTTTTCAGACATAAAGAAGAGTGAACTAATGTTTTGCAGGAAAATGGATTCAAGTAGAGATAATTATATTAAGTAAATTAAGTCATTCTCAGAAAGACAAATATAATTTCTCTCATTTATGAGTCTTAGATTTTATACAGATACATAAAATCATGTATCTTTGAAAGCAGAAATAAAATTGTGTGGTGGTCTAAGGGGATTAAATGAGGGTAAGGAAGCTGAAGGGTATGGGGGAAAGTGCTTGGCATATAATAGAAATAAGAATAAACATTAATGACTGACTTAAGCCATTTTAAAATAGTGCAGAAGGTCTTAATTCCTGTTTTTGCTAAAAAATCATATTTCATGTCCTCTGCTGAGGCTCCATCTACAATTCATACATTGTCATTTCATTTGTAATGTAATGTAAAGTACCAACAGCAACCACAGAAATTACCCATTAAGAGAGTCTACACATGCATTGTATTGATGCTGCTGGCCCAATTACTAAACAATGTCTATGTGAGGCAGAGAAGAGAGCAAAGGTTAAGTGTTTGACTTTCAATAAATTCTAAACCTGAATGAGCTGCCCTGAGCCTTAATGCAAATGCAAAGATGGCACATGCTAATTTACAAACACAGTGTTAGCAATACAGTATTATGTTATTAGTATTTGTCAGCTGTAGGCAAAGAATCTCTGTCTAGTAAGACGACTGAAAAGCAGACTGGCAGTGAACTCAGGACACAGCTTTAGCTGTTGCCGGAGATGGAGGGATATTCGACGTGGACATTGGTAGATATATTTTCCTAGTTATCCTCCCTCATTTCCATCTTCTGAATACTTTTTGTCATTGACCCATAGGTCATTTTCCCCTTTATTTCTCACCTTGTTTAGTATTCTTTCTTCATATTGGTTCTTAAGCAGCTAGACTCCATCCATTTTAGGCACCCTTAATGTCATGGATTCTCCTATGCCTAACCAAACCGGAGTTCAGCCTAACAGGGAAGTCCACAGAGAATTCAGCTAATACTATAATCAGCAACTATGCTTTTGTTAATGCACGCTCTATATACATGGACCTCAGAAAGGTCTCAGAAAATCGGGTTTGCAGATTCATCTTGAAATATTTCCTATGGCCTTTCACATTTGTTTTATGTGGTGACTGCCAAAGAGACCATATGACCGTTGAAAATACCAAGCAAAGAGAGAAGTTGGGGGCGGGGGAAGCTACTTTGAAGCCTGGCGTTTTGAGGCTCCCTCTAAGAGTCTGACGGAGAGCCGAAAGTGAATTGATTTACACACAAAATTGGATACAGAGTACCAAGTAAAATGTCAAATGCAAGGGGAGAATTACAAAACCTGTAAACACAGTAATTATACAAAAGATAGTAACAGTTTTCACAGTGAGGGGCTAAGTGTGTCTGACTTAAGCTTCTTCCGTGGTAGAACAGAAATGAAGGACCCATGAAGGAAGTGTGTCACTGCGCATTTTATTTCACAGCCTGGAAAACATGGGACTTCCAGAAGTATGTGGAGCAAAGATGCCATCAAGACACGTAGGAAGAATTAGCAGGACTAAATGCATGCATTCAGAGATTTACTCTTCTCAGAGGCCATTCCTGTCTATGTTTTTCTTTTATGCTCCCTGTTGTCCCAAGATGTGCAGGTCTCCCATTCCAACAGAAGAAATGTTAACAGAGAAAGCTCACAGGAACAAATGAAGTGGGGTTTTTTGTTTGTTTGTTTTTGCTTTCCGGTGTAATGGTGCAGCCACGTCCCTCAGCTAGTGTCAACTCACCAGTCAATCAGGAATATGCAACCCTCTGGCACCACTGAAGATTTCTTAGTGGACAAATGGAGGATGAGAATAATCCCAGGGCTGGGAAGAATATTCAGCATGATGAGGAAGGGAGGGGTGTGATGTTCCTGGGTGACATGGGAGGTCATATTAATGGTATATGGGTTGGAAGAAAATAAAGTTGATTTTTGTTGTTGTTATGTTTACCTTTTCAAAAAGATTCTAAGTGGGAAACCTTTGAAAATGGTAGATGGGATTTTTGGGGGAGGACATCGGAGTTGGGAAGTGTGGCAACACCCAGAGGAATGTGGTGTAAACATCTCTGGGTTTGCACATGTCCACATTCCGAAACTTTCTCTTCACCAGAGCTGACATTCACACTACAAAGTTATTAAGTTTTCTCTTGATGTAATTCAGCCTGTAATTCTCTGGAAACAAATCACCTTGGAGACTGGATATATGCTTTAATACATTCTAGCTGTACTAATTTGAAATCTGTGAGCTCTCAAATGGGACTATTATTTAGACATTCTGCATCATCTGTGGAAAATAGTGGTTCTTTCTACAACTTACTAACAGAAGCAGACCAATCATTGTCCTCAAAACCTCAAGGCAATTGATTGTTTTCATGTATTCTTAAATCCCTTGAATAAGGATTAGTGGAATGTCATTAACACTAAAAACACACAGTTCCATTAATTTTACAAATACAGTATTTCACAGCTTCTTGTTTGAAAGTTTAATTATATAATCTGTTATATATATTCTTAGAATAACATTGATGATTTTTATATTCTGTATTACTTGCTTCTGCCTAACTAGTCTAAATTCACATGAGCTTAGTGACACTATTAATCTAAATAACAAATCACATAATATTTTTATTTCTTCTTACATTCTAGACACTCAAGTAGTCATGTAGGTAAACAGTGTGAAACAATATCAAACAAGTTTAGACTGACTCCAAAATATAACTGACTCCCAGTTGTATTTGCATATTCTATCTTAGGGGCTGGTATGCAAAGAAATAAATAGATCTGTTTCTCTCCAAACACAAAGATCTTATTGATTTGACCTTTTGTGGTAGGATCTGTGGAGGTGGGGGATTTGGGATCAACAGCAAATCACACTGAGAGTTCACACTAGACATGAATGACTTCTTCCTGGATCTCTGCTTGCATGCACACAAGTCTATGTTACAGAAAATATCAAAAGCTGCCAAGCAGACACAGCAGAGACTGCATGACTAAGCCCACTTTGGTGCTCAGCAAAGCTGGCAGAACACATGGGCTAAGTTTATACAGATTCCATGGAAAGCAGTTTGGAAAGCAATTACCAAGGGAGTGGCATCAAACCCAGTTAGCGCAACATAAGCACATCCTTAATTTAACCACCCAGGGTCTCTGTTGTGATTGCACTGAATAGCACACCCTAGTCAGTTGGCACGATAGCTGTTTGATCACAGGAGGATTAGGACTTTCTGTATTAAAAAAAAAAAAGCAAAATGATCATGTGATCATGATGCACACTTGTAACCCAGCATGCCAGAGGGTGGGGAAGGAGGATGGGGAAGCCAGCCTGGGAAACAGTGAAACCTGCCCCCGAAAACCAAAATGGTGAAGATTGTTCCTAAGAGGAATCACCATTCTGATGGTTATACTTACATGGGAGAAACACCCAGGCACCTGTGTAGAGAATAGCTCTGTTTTCTTAAATGTTTGTCTCATGCATTTTTTTGGCTGCTCCTTCTGGTCTGATATAAAGTGTTGCATATATGGTTATGTGAGGTTCACAGGAAATGTTTTGTTCTGTGGATAGTTTGAAGGGGAGTTATCCATTTCTACTGACATGGCCTTCTACCTTGTCATAACTGCACCCAGGAAATTTTATGAAACCATGTCATATTGTAAGAAACAGCCTCCATATTGACCTTGGCCTTGTCACAAGAATTCTATCACTCATAAATATTTCAGTGAAGGAAACCAAAGGCTGCTTACGAATGATTGATTTTGTAGGGCTCATTGACTTCTCCTGTCAAGGTTTTTTTTTATTAACATTAGAGTATCCTATCCTAAATATGATGGTTAATTGTTAATAATTTGCCAATGAGAACATAGGTTTCTCTAAAATGTGAGAAACCAAAAAGGTAGTCATAATGATATATTGAAATTAAGATGGTTCAAACAGACGACCCATTCAAAGCTTAACATTAGAGCATACATTTGGCTTCTATACAAAACCAGGCAACCTTTTGCCTGAAGGCATCCTGTATTGACTATAAAGTTCCAGAAGCAACAGGTGAAGAATAGGAGGTTGGGTAGTGTCCTACTTATTTTTCTTATGCTGTGATAAAACATCTGACAAGAGCAAGTAAGGAAGGAAGGGTATATTGTAGTTTACAGTTCAAGACAAAGTCCATCATAGCAGAGAGGTCATGTTTACAGGAGCCTAAAACAGCTGCCAGTGAATCTACAGTCAGAGAGAAGAGAGAAGGGACCGTGCTTGGCTTATTCTGCTAGCTTCCTCTCTTTGATGCAGACCAGAACCCAAGCCCAGGAAATGGTGCCCCCTTCCTTTAGGGTGAATCTTTCCCCGAAGTCACTCTAATCAGGATGACCGCCCACAGCCAGGTCCAGAGGCTTGTCTCCTAGTTGATCCTTAATCCTGTCAATAATCAATATTAGCCATTACAGGTGGGTTATGTGTGCAACCTGTAAACCATATCGTTTCTCTTGATTCTTTGAAGTATGACTATACATGCATACATACATACATACATACATATATAGAGAGAAAGCGAGAGAGAGAGAGAAATTGCCACAGAAATAACCAATTACTAGCATTGTCTCAAAATCGAAACCTCATGGAGATGGAACTAAATTTGAATTTAAAAAGTCACTTTTGCCATTATATGAAAACCAGATTGAAAAATGACTTTTTAAAATACTCTCAAAACTCTTCCTAAGGGCATATATTTGCTTGCAGGAAAATGTCAAAGATGAAAGAAAAAAATAAAATGTAGGAAACAATTCTACTAACCATAGACAACATTTTTAAAGAAAAGATTTCCATATTATTTTGTGGTTTAAGCAAGACCTATGTAGACACACTTTATTTTGCTACGCTTGGCTTTTTTTGCCCTTTGTAGGCATTGTTTTTTTTTTTTTTACAAGTTGCAAGTTCAAGGCAACATGCTTCAAGCTAGTCTATCAGGAATCCTTTCCCAATATCTCAGATGAGTATTACCATTTTAACAGTAACATATTCTTCAAATTAAGGAATGCATTATTTTTGGATACAATGTCACTACATTCACTTATATATTGCAGCATAAGCATTGTGTAAATATAGCTTATATATGCACTGAGACACCAAACAGTTCTCAGAGCTCACTTTATTAGAATATTTTGACCTCAAAAGCTCTCATAGCTTACTTTATTGTGATATTTGTCCCCAAAAGCTTTCATAGCTTACTTTATTGGGATATTTGTCCCCAATATTTTCATAACTATCATAGCATTCTACAACTGAGCCTACGCTATTACTATGGTTGGCTGTATTTGGGGAGCAGTGCTGTGGGCTAGGCACTGAAAGTTGAAATGCACAGTAAGACTGAGAACCCGCTTCCCAGAAAATTATAGTAATGCTAGAAAAAGAAGTCACCCAGTTGTCTTAGTCACTTTTCTACTGTTGTGAAGAGACATCATGACTCAGGTAACTTATAAAAGACAACCTTTACTGGGGCTCCAGGTTTCTGAAGTTTCCAGTCTGTGATCATTATGGCAGAGGGCATGGCAGCAGGAAGACATAGCATAGGTTTGGAATAGTAGCTGAGAGCTAATTGGATCCCCAAGAACAAAGAAGAGAGGGAGAGGGAGGGAGGAATGGGAGGAGAGAGGGAGAGAGGGAGAGAGGGAGAGAGGGAGAGAGGAAGGGGAGGAGAGAGAGAGAGAGGGAGGGAGGGAGGGAGGGAGGGAGGGAGGGAGGGAGGGAGGGAGAGAGAGAGAGAGAGAGAGAGAGAGAGAGAGAGAGAGAGAGAGAGAGAGAGAGAGAGAGAGAGAGCTGGAATCACAGGCTTTCGTAACTTCAAATCCCACCAGTGACACACCTCCTCCAATAAGGCCACATCTCCTAATCTTTCCCAAACAGTTCATCAACTGGGGACCAAGAATTCAAACTTATGAGTCTCTGGGGAGCCATTCTTACTTAAACTGCACACAGCCATCGTCTTTAAGAACAATAGGGCTGCAACAAATTCTGATATGAAGAAACGCAGGCATACTGGCTAGCACAGCCCAGGTGGAAGCAGTAGGCCTGATTTGATTTTTGGTTTCAGTGTGTCTAGTGATCCAGTGGTTCCAGAGGTTAAAGTGGTGATCTATAGGGTGCATGCACAGTACCTTACAGGGTCCTTAGCTATTCTGTATACTTCCTAAGGGCTCCATAGCCATGCTCTCAGGGGCCCATGCACAGTATCCCCAGTGAATCAGCATCACTTTCCCTTACTCCCACACAGACATTTCTGGGCCATGGTTTTCTCTGTCTTATCTACTTCTCTAGAGTGTTGAGGGCTAACTGATTCACAGCAGTAACAGGCCTCCCATACCCTTTCCTGGATTTACCCTATACCTCTCTCACTTCCCAAAACATCTATGATTTTCTCATGAATATTCTTCTAGGCAAATATCTTGCCACTGCATCTCTGACCAAGGATCAGGCTTGAGAATGAAAAAGAAATCCTAATTTATCCATCTTCTTAACACCTCCCATTGTGCTCTCCAGTGCTTATTGTAGAAAGTTCTGCAGATGTAAAGTATGGTCATTCAACACCATGCCTGTCTGCCGAATCAGGGTCCAGGCATTGAAGGCACATTAGAAATAATCAAATCCATTCTCCTTCAAGCATATTTTGTCTTCTTTGCCTAGATCCCCCTGGTCTCCCCTGGAGGCAGTTCTATGCCCTGACGGCTTTCAGCAGCTCTCTGCCTCAGGGTGTACTCAGGCTGTGGAAGCACACTTGATTCACCTGGGATAGGCTTATGTGCCAGGTCTCCACATCAAATGGCTAGCTGCAGAAGATAAGTGCTAATCAACAACCCCTATGGTGTGGACATTTCTGAAAAGTGATCAACTCAGAGGGTTTCTGGTAACATTCGTGTCCACTTTGTCATTGGGCTAGCTCATCAGTTTACAACCTCATTATTTCCCCGTTCTTCCTTCCCCACTCTTCACCATGCCAGCAATATTCACTATGCTAATAGCCTCTTATATTCAAAGCCTTCATCAATGTGTGTGCTGGATGACACGGGTATTCTTATAATATACGGTAGAGATTGTGGAACATGTATGATTAGCATTAAATATTTGTCACTTCCACATCTTTCAAAATCCTTGAATTTAATAAATATTTTAGAAAACTATTAATGCAAAAAATAATAATTTCATTAATAAGTCCCTAATTATGGTCCTTGTGTTGGTTCATATATCAAGGGAATCTTGTAAACACATTGAAGGATAAACTTTTACCTGAACTGAAACTATCCTTCTGTTGCATTTATAACTGTTGAAGCCTACCCCCCTCTGCCTATATTCATGAATACCAGATGGGCTCTTTTTGAATGACAGCACAGTAAAATAATAGCAACCCATTAAGGTCATTAAGGGAAGACTGTGGAATTTATGATCAGTGGGCTGCCATTTCTACCTCCAACCAGGATCCATAAACTACAACATAATGTGACAGCAATTGGATCTCTGATCTGAGTGACTGCCTAGGACCCTCTGCATCTGTAAACATGGACTGTTTCCCAAGCTTTTCCAATACTACTCATTTTTATCCCATCGATTATCATTTCCACGGCATTATTCAGGTATAAAATTAATTTCTAACTCTGAGGTTTCCTTACTGCAGTCAGTCAATGCCGAAACTGTGTACTACTGGCCAGATGGCCCCACAGTTACTTAGAAAGGGACAGATATTGACAAAACATTGTCTTCTGTGCACACCAGGCCACTAAACGATTCTGTACAACAGACTTCTGAAGGGAGTGATTTAGAGAAAAAAATAAGCTTCCCACGTATTTGCAGATTATTACTTTGGAAAAAGAAATCACCAGGTTTGCAAAAGCCAGCCCTAAATTTCTGCATTTTAACAAGGAGAGGGTCTTTTTTTTAATATTTTAAACTTATTATCTATTTATTTTTGCTGTTAGAACTGAGAGAACAAGGAAGAAAAGAGGCGGTACCAGGAAGCACGCAACCAGGAAGTAGCCCTGGAGATGTTTCTAACCCTTGCTGTAGCAGTAGTTTGGTCAGGGAAATGTGGGAGTGAATGCTTTCGAGTCCTCTTGTTTTTGAATCCATGTCTTCTAGTGGCGTCTCTTCGCATTCTGGCTGGGATGTCTGCACCATTCATCCGGCCCTTCTCGCCTGTCAGTGTAGTTAAGGTGACAAACACATTTGGGCTTCTGCCAGTTGTGCTGGCAGCGTCTGTTTGTTCAAGGGCTGCCACCTGAACAGCATACCTCAGCCTCTCGGCATAGAAGAACTGTGGCAGAATCATTCAGAGGAGCCATTGTTGATTGTTCGCGTTTTAAGAAAGGGGAAAGCAGGAAGAGATTGCTCTTCATGGAAGTTGCTGAACAAGAGATGATGCGTGAGCACTGATGCTCTATTTACTGCAGGAAACAGCAACATTAGGCTTCTCTCTGGGTTTAAGCCCAGGAAGCTCCTGTAAAAAGGGAAGTGCAAAAAGTGTGCTGCCTAAGAGGGAGAACACCTTGAACTCTAAAAACCATGAGCAATTAACACACGTGTGAAAATTAGATTATCGCAATCAATTTAGCATTGTAGCAGCATATGTTGGGAATATTGAGGAGGGGAAGCTGAATGCTTCCTTTACAAAGGGCTCCATGCAGTGGCAGGAGAGTCTGTTTACATGGGGGGAAGCACCAGGGTTGGAGTGTGAATGCAGTGTTCCTGAAGGTATTTTTCACTTCCTACATAATACTTCCCTTATTTTTTCTCTCCTCACCAACAGGGTTTTGCTCAGTGTCTTAAGAATTGCAGATACGTCCATGAATATTGATGAATGAGGATGGAGCAGGTATGAAATATTATAGGGTCTCTAGAGAGGCTCCGCGAGCCATTTCTTGATCCGATTAAGCAACAGAATGCCTACTAACATCACCTCTTTGGAATTACCTTGTAGACAAAGCATTAGGATTTAGTTAAAATCTAGTTATATTTCTGAATTTGTAATTTGAATCCCTCTTTTAATTGAGGAGCTGAAAGAAAATTTGTCATATTTTTGCTACTAATTAAAGAAATGCTGATAGGTGAAACTCACAGCACCCTAAGTTTCTTTCTAACAGTTCTGCTGAACTCGGCACTCGAAATCCATCTGCATTCAAAGGATTGATTGCAAGGCATTAGTTCTATCAATACAAGCCCAGTGCTTTAAGGAAATGTTTGAGTGCAATGTCGCACAGGGCTTGTCAGTTATAATGTGGGAAAACCAGGAAGATTTCTATCCTCCTTATCCCTCTCCCCTCCTTCTGCTCTTCTTCTCCTGCCCCTCCTTCTCTCTATTGTTTCTTTCCAATGGAGTTGCTCTATAATTGAGGAATAATTTCTCTCCTAAACATCATACACCCTCAAATAAAAAGTCCATGGGATATGTCTTTTGGAGTTATTGGTCAATGGTGCCCCACAGACCCTCAAACATTACAAACTATTGTTCGTGCTGTTGGTTTCTCTTCAGAACTTGATGCCGAGCACTTATTGCTGAAGATACCATGTACTTGAGTCATGGAACATAGAAAAATCAAACTGAGACTGACTTGGAAGCTGCTTCTTACTGGCTAGAGATTGTAGTACCTTCAGGTACTGTGTCCACCAGCTGAGAATCAAAGCAATCATCAGTTGTATCTAGTTGTGAGCTATGTGAGCTACGATAATGACTAGCAAATATTAGAGAAGTAACCAGTTACTTTCTGATTGAATTTAGTCCCATTCTACAGAATAGAACTCAGGGCTAGCAACAATATTAAGGCCAAGAACTGTTTTATAAGTCATAGACCTTAGGGGAGAATGAACTACTATTATTTTACTAGATGAAAATAGTATTAAATATATTCCAAATGATTTATCTTTATACTCTGTGGGAGCCCTCAGACTTGACTCCATTCCATCTTGACTTAAGGTCAGAGAGTTTAAACCTACTCATGATCTCTCAAGGATTTTTAACCTAAGGTGTAGTCACTGGATGTCTTGCCTAGACAACAGAATTCTTAGTTCAGGGTGAGATTACTTTATGTTTCGGGTATTGAAGAGGTAATTTCATCTGTTTGTTCCTCGTATCATTGGTAAGGAAGTCTTTTGCCTTCTCTCCCTCTCTGATTGTAGTTTAAAAGAACTTTGAGCAATAAACTTAGGGCAGATAACAGTATTCCCTGGATGCCTTCCCAACTCTATCTTTTGTCTTAGTTTTTTTTTTTCTCCTCAATCCAAACTCCCTTTCTCAGGTTCCAATGGGACTAGTGAGTTGGGCCAGACAGTACTCATAGATAAATTCATCTTTTTAAAAAAAATTTTTTTATTTTTCAGTTTAAATTTAGATAAGAAACAAGGTTGCTTCACAAGTCAGTTCCAGGTCCCTCTCCCTTTCCCGCCCCTCCTCCCGTGCCCTCCCCCCACAACCCCCCCCATTATCACCTCATTTCCCGAGAGAGGGTGAGGCCCTCCATGGGGGTGTCCATAGTCTGTCATGATGAATTCATCTTTTAACCTTCATCAGGCAATTAGCACAGAGGTCCACAGCAGGTTTAGGTTCGAAGAGTACGATATTGAGAAGTGCTCATCTCTGAATGGGTCATCTATATCACAAGTCCTTCTTTGGAGACTCAAATATCATTACAGAAGGGGTGGAATGACTGGAAGTAATCCAGAAGGAGAAGATGACTATGATGAAACTAACAGATGATGGCATGGTAATTGCACATAGAATGGGGAGGGGACTTGGTCAAAATGCTATGCATGCAAAACTTTCTTGGACAGTAAATATTTTAATTAATGTATAATCCAGTGAGATTTTATAAGATTTCATAATACATTCTTAGTTTGGCTAACCCATCCCATGCTCTTCTTTTCTTTCTCCTCTCTGTCTTCCTGGTGGCTTAAACCAGTAAAAGTTTAAGTATTCTCCTATGTTTTTTCATATAACATATTCTTCCACTTCATCTTGCATTTTCTTACTTGGAATTAAAAAATTCGAAAGTATCTAAGTAGCTTTTCATGCACATACTTTATTTTGGTTAAGCCTTTGCCTTCCCCTTTGTTTGCCCCTTATTTCTCCATCCTCATCATTCTTCCACCTGCTTTCCCCCAATACTTTCCATCTCTGCTTTCATTTAACCTGTATTCCACTATCTCCTCTCTCTGAATGATCCCTGCACACCAATGACCTGTTTCTAATTTCCTGATTTACATATGTACACTATGTTAAGCATATAAAACAAAATATTTAAAGCTATGGTCCTGTGATGACTAACCTTGGTTGTCAACCTGACAACACCTGGAATCAATTCAAACGCAAGTGTCTGAGCACACCAGAGAAGAATTTTCTTGGTTGCATCATTTGAGGTGGGAAGCCCCGCCCAAAATCTGGGCCACACCTTCTGGCGGTAGCCTACTTAAAAGGGCATGTTAGAAGTAAGCTTTTGCTATTTGCCTGCTTGTCCTCCCTCTCACTGACAAGGCCATCAAGGGCATCTACCTTGCTGCTGAGGCATAGTTTTGTCCATATGAGAACTTGCTCCTTTGGGATTCCAGTGAAGAACAACAGAGACATACAGCCTTGTGGATTGAACAACTACCAGATCTTTGCCTTTTCTGTTGGGAGACAGTCACTGTTGGACTAGCCAGATGTGTAAGGCACTCTAAAAAATCCTACACACACACACACACACACACACACACACACACACACACACACACACACACTTTATCAGTTCTACTCCTCTAAGAACTCTGACTAACACAGAACCTCATATAAGAGAGAGACATTATGTGTTTGTCTTTGGGACCAGGATAAAGAAGATACTATTTAAGGAGGTAGTATTCTTCAAGCCTAAAGAGTGAAAGTGTTTGTTTCCTTCTGATTTTCTTTTCTTAGGATCCCTGAAAATCCACAAGTTCTTCTTTGGGGCTAAGAAGACTGAGAAGGCTAGAGATAATGTCTGTAATCCCCCTTCGTGCCATTTTATTACAGAGGCTGGATTTTCAGAGATGAAAGTTTGTGAAATCACTCACTTCCCAATGTGCCAGTGTCTAAATTTTACATAAGCTCACCAACTTAGGTGAAGGCAAAACCACAGTAGGATGTAGGAACAAACTGAGCAACACCAAATCAATTGATTATATCTAAGAACTAGAATAGCATTTTAAAATTCAATAAGTACTAATAGTTGCTGTTTCAGGATCTGAGAAATAGGTCCTTAATTGGTCTATAGTTTCAGGCTTTCTCCAATGAAATAAATGTCAAAGGTGGGAAAGGTGGCGATGCCAAGGGTCTTTAACTGTGATGGCTGGTCATGTCCTCATGATACTCTTGGCCCTGATTAGATGTAGACATAAATGCAGGCATCTAGATAGATTATTGATGGGGGAAGTCCTTCTGTGTATATGTTTATCTGATTGGTTGATTAATAAAGCACTGTTGGTCAATAGGGATGCAAGATAGGTGGGACTAGGAGTTGAGAAGGATTCTGGGAAATACAGTCAAGAGTGGGGAGTTGCCATGTGATCCCTGGAGGAGAGGATGTGTCAGGATGGCATCCTCAGAAAGATAAGTCCTTATAAAAATATAATAGTAATTATGAGTTAATAATTAAGTCAGAGCTAGCGATTAAGAAACCATAGCAAACAGCCAACAGCTTCGTAATTAATATAGCGTCCTACATGTTCTTTTGGTACTAACGTGGCTCTGGGACCAGGCTCGCAGAAAGGATAGACGTTACAGATGATGCTATGAGAAAGAGGCTAGCTTTGACACTGTTTTTACTTTGCAGACCTTTGGATATATATTATGGCTTACAGTTTTGTGATTTTATCTGTTTCTTGTTCCCTTTCTTGGACTCATTTCCTTCTGTTTGTTTTGTCCTCTTCCAATATGTTAGTTTTTGTTTTTTATCTTATATCTTTTAGAATTTCATTTGATTTTATTTTAATATTATCCCTTAGGAGTCAGTTTGTTTTCTAATAAGAGACAGAAAGGTGGTAGATCTGAATGGGTGGGGAAGACCTGAGGAACTGTGAGGAGTAGAGGGATGGGAAACTATAATCAGGATATATTATGTGAAGAAAAAAAATAAAAGTAAAAAAAATCTGTCTTAAGTGTATGTATGAATAACATCAGTTGGGGAGAAGAGAAATGGAAAGTGTTAATCTGTATTGTAATGCTGCCTGGCTCTTCCAAAATAACGAATGAACAATTAGAGCAGTACATGTAATATCACCATTACTTGCCAAATAGAGAGAAGCTTGGGTTTACACAGGCTCAGGAAGTGTCCGTGTTGCATGAAGGGAATGAAGCCGTGTGTCTGATGTATCTTCTCATTCCGATCTAGTGAGTGGTCCCGCAGCACACCTCTGGTCAGGTCCTCCTTGGCATTTCCATTGCTTTATTTTCTGTGCAGCAAATGAAATGTGAGCAAACAACAGATACCAGGAGAATGAGAAGCAGATTTAGTGAAGGACTATTCCTTAACAACCAATGAAGCTACTGGAAACATAGCACAGTCATCTATGACAGACAACCTGAGGTGACAAGAGGACAACTGATTAGTCTTGGGAGGTGACAGATTACCTTCCAAGGTAATCTTTTGTGTTGGTTGCATTGTTACTCAATAAGTATTCCACTTCAGTGGCTCAAATCAGTCAACATCATTTAGAACCTTCACACAGATTTCCTCTTATTTCTTTCAGCAGGATGGAAGAAGCTATCCTAGAAGGTTTCCATTCTTATTCTTTACTTCTAAAAGGGCTTGGAGCCAGAAAGAAATTAAGATATTCCTGGGATATGTTAAACAAGGCAAGAAAGTCGAATAGATTGGAGGTGCCAAAATATTTTGATTAGAAATAGCAGACAGGTTTGATACCTAAGCAGGAAAGTCCCAGCAAAAGGATTTGAAATACAAACCACTTTCCATTATGTCGTCATCAAAATGTTTTAACTAATTGCTTTACAGAGAAAACCAAATTATTTACATACTACAACTTTTCTCTGCCAGTGTAATGTAAAATATAAGTGACATCTTTCCAGGTTTATAGAATAGTAGGAGTGAATTAATGAAATACCGCTTTATCATTAGGTTAAAACCTTTGAGCCCAGGAAATAATCATCCAATCAGCAATCCTGTGTCTATCCATGTCTTCTGGGATAAACTGTGAAAAGGAGGCAAACTATCCAAAAATTCACGATAAATGGCAGGATCTTTCTCTTTACCTTAAGGGGAGGAAAGGAGACAATGGTGCCCCTTGGAAGAGTGCAGATTGTGGCCACTGTAGGGAATGCAGAGCACAACAAAGGCAGTAAGTGCTGGGATTAGAAGCAAGGCTCGTATATCTGTACAACAGCTGAGTTCAGATGGAGAATCAACATGTTCCCTTAAGACACGGAACAGTTGGCAGATGAGGTAAACTCTTTGCCACTGTTGTGCCTGTAGCTCTCATGGTGATGTTGTCAACAGTTGAGGAAACCAGGTTGCATTTGTTAATTGCTGATCTTTTGTGAAAATGGCTTAAGATATGTAACTCGAGGTCCATCCTTGTGTCCTCACTCAACCTCAAACCTCTCCTGTGTCATTCTCAGACTAAAGCTTGTAGAAAAGGGCCAAGACATTGCAAAGTGTTCTGGCAAAGCAACTAGGTTTCCCAGAAGACCACAGTGCTAAAATCCAAACAAAGAGCAGAGAAAATGTGAATATTCCTTTCAAAGTGACTCAGCACAGAAGTTTGCCTTTACTCACCTTGCCTTTTAAGCATCGGTAGTATGTATTTTGTTTTATTTTATTGTTATAATGTATGTGCTTATGTGTTGGTGCTTGGACCTGAAGGGCATGTTTAATTGAATGCTTCCCAAAGGAATTAATTCAGATTTTACTCTCTGCTGTGAAGGAATCTTGTCAGGCTCACATGACACAGTGCTTCTTTCAAAATTCAGGTTAACTAAGCTGTTGACTCGCATAAGACCCAGCACACACATAATGGGAAGAGAACGAAGTTAAGAAGAAAACAGAAGGCAGGGGCATTTAAGTTTTTCAGCAAGGCTGGGATTGAATTCAAGAAAGAAACAATGTGTGGGAACATAGATGTGAGATAGTGGGACTAAGTTATTGCTAACAGGGGAATATCCATCTGTGCCAGCCCCACCCTCCAAAGATCCTGATTTCGAGAGAGTAAGTGGACCATCCTAACCGGACAGATGTCATCTGGGTTGCTTTGAGTAACATCAGCCATTCTAGCTCAGTAGCTGGTTTCTTCCATCATGCCCAACAATACTATTTTACACTTGGAAGAAATAAGAGAAAATCTGTGTAAAGGTTCTAAGTGATCTTGGCCACTTGGGACACTGAGGGGGACACTATTACTCACTGAGTAATAATGTCTGCCTGCCTATGGAAGCAACTCAAATGTATGTGGGAGAGAATACCAAAGTCCTTACAAAGACTTTGTAAAAAGGTTGGGTGGTTGAAGATGTGTGAATGAAAAATGTTTCCCAAGTGCTACTTGATGAATTTTCTGTCTCAACTGAGGAAATACTGCTTGTTAATTTTCAAATCAGAAGTGTGAGAATCCTGAGGAAGGTTTCGTAAAGCAGAGTGTAGGCCATGATTCCCAGAGTTATATACTCAGTGCTTTCAACTCTAGTCTGGGAGACACATTTCTCTTTTATGGATGGAGTTACATTTTATTCAATAGATACATGACAGTACCAAAAATAATTAAAAAATAAAGCAAGAGATAAAGTTGAAAGTAATGGTGCTTGATACGGGGCCAGTGTGATGCCTCTGTGGGCAAAGGTACCTGCTTCCATGCTTGGAGATCTGAATTCCACCCCTAGGTAAGAAATGTTGTAAAGAAAGAACCAACTCCTACAAGTTTTCCTCTCATCCCACACACTGGGTTAGAGAATATACAGACTCCTTTGAAGGTTAAAAAACAGAGTGTTCACTGCTTTGAAACAATTCTACAAAGTACAACACAAGTTTTAGAAGATATCTTACAAATCAATTGGCTAGACACACTTGAGTCTAATAGAAAGAAACTCAAATATAATGTAATTTTATTTCCCTCATCTATAAACACTTTATTGGCTTGGATAGTTTCCTTCCCATTAGGAGTATTGCTTAAAGATAATGGATCAAGTTTTCCAATGTGTTCATCTTACATTATGCTTGCCACAGTATAAGGCCAATAACCAATGTCACATTGGAATGTGGAAAATGCCGCCTGAATGGAATTGTAGGGGAAAAACAAACCAGAGTGGTTTATGTGAAGAAATGTGTAAAATTCTCATTTCCTCACATAATTGCCTTTTGCTTATGCAGACCACAGTGAAGAGATTTGGCTTCACTGTTTCCAGTAACTAATGGTGTTGAATGTCATTCCATGTGCTTAGTCATCTAAACATCTTATGTGGTGGAGAAATGCCCACTTAGATCCTTCACTGCTCTTTTAAATATATTCATTATCATCTTAAGACTAACTTACAGGGTCCTTTTTATATTCTACATACATTCCCATTATCAGATACACAATTTGCAAGCATTTTTCCCATCCTGGCAATTTTTTTTAACTTTCTTTAATCACAAACGTTTTGTTTTGATACAGTCCAATTGATCAAGCTTTTGCTTTGCCACTTTGATTTTGATGCTGTGTCTAAGAAGGCCTCACGGAAATCAAGATCACAAAAACCTATTGCTGTGTTTTGTTTTTAAAGTTTCAAAGTTCTATATCTTCTCCGCTTTCCTTTCTTTCTTTCTTTCTTTCTTTCTTTCTTTCTTTCTTTCTTTCTTTCTTTCTTTCTTTCTTTCTTTCTTTCTTTCTTCCTTTCTTTCTTTGCTTTTTTTTTTGAGACAGGATTTCTCTGTGTACCTTTGGACCCTGTCAGGGAACTCACTCTGTAGATACCAGACTGGCCTCAAACTCACAAAGATCTGCCTACCCCTGCCTCTGCCTCTGTTTCCCCAGTGCTGGATTCAAAAGCATGTGCCACCACCTCCTAGCAAAAGTTCTATATCTTATATTTAAGTTTAGGACCACTTTTCAGTTACTATCTCTTACATAGCATAAAGAATCACAGAACTTCATTTTTTTCTTATATAGATCTGTAGTCTGTCAAATTTAATTAATTAATTTAACTAATTAACTAGTTAATTAATTAATTTGTGCTGGGATAGAATCCAGGGCCTCCTAGGTACTTAGCATACACTAACTCTGAACACCAGTGGCCACATATTTTATTTGGAGAGAGTGTCTCTGTATGTATCCTTTGCTCTTCTAGAACTTGCTATGTAGAACAGGGTATCCTGGAATTCTCAAAGATTTGCCTGTCTCTGCCTCTTGGGTGCTGGGATTAAAGTTATGTACCAACATGCCAGGAATCCAGCACATGTTTTGTAAACTTTAATTTTTTATCCCATTTATTTCTCTATAGTTTTGTATTGTATTTCTACCTAAGATTTTGGGCACATTTTTCTACAATTTTAGAAAAATTTAGAAAACCTATTTAAGGTGAGCTAAAAGTCTCTTAGTATATGTCCATTCCTATCTACAATCAGGATTATTTTGAAGAAAGCAGCCTTTCCCTGCACCTCTGAAGCAGAAACCCTGTACTGACCAAGTGATTGCATGGCTCTCAGTTATAGCTGATGAGACTGTTGCCCAGGTTGCCACCTCCCAGATTCAGACATCCACGGAAAGAATAGGAAAAGGCCTATGCTAATTACCGTGCTGATAGGTGGAACCCTTGTATCCTGAACTTGGGTCAGAAGCTCATTAGCTTCTTATCTTTTGAAGACTTTCAAAAGTGAATTTGAATGTTTCATTGTATAAAGCAAGACCCACTACAGCCCCAAGTGAAGGTTGTAGCCTTCTAATTACAGATCCATCTAGAAAATATAGATCAATGGGTGTCAGCTCTGCGGAGAAAAATAAGAGGCATGATTTGTTAACTACCAGCAATCCTCAGACTTTGGCCTTTGTCATAACCAACTAGAACAGGGCTTCTCAACTTGCGGCTGGATAACCCTTTGGGGTGGGTAGAATGGTCCTTTCACTGGGGTTGTCTAAGACTACCAGAAAGCACAGATATTTACATTACAATTCATAACAGTAGCAAAACTACAGTTATGAGACAGCAATGAAAATAATTTTATGACTGGGGTCACCACAACATGAGGAACTGTATTAAAGGGTCACAGCATTAGAAAGGTGGAGAACCACTGAACGAGAGATTTATGAGGTTCATGCTAGGCATGTCTTTTTCCTTTGAAACAATCTTAATTACAGCTTCCCGCACCTGGAAACTAAGCAGTAAAATAAGCAGTTAGTTCAGGCTCCCACAATGAAGTACCACAGTCCATGTAGTTTAAACATACAAGTTCATGTCTCAGAGCTCTAGAATCAGTAAAGTCCAAAGTGGGTGCTCACCAACTTGGCTCCTCCTGAGGATCCTGGTTCTGACTTGCAGATGGCTACAAGGTCACTGTGTCCTCATGATAGAATGATAACATAATGGTTTCCTGGACCCAAATTCAGTCCCCAGCACCTACCTGGCAGCTCCCACACATTTGTAACTCCAGTACTAGGGCATCTGAATTTCTTTCTCTCTGTAGGTACCAGGCATGTGTCTAGGAAATATACATGCTTTCCCCTCTATCATTAAAAGTTTTTTTTTTTCTTGCTGTTTTTCATAGAATCTGTGTTGGAAGACTAGATCTTTAAATTACACATATTTTTAAGTCCTTCTGTAGCCTGTGCTCTGGATTACCTGGATTTTTTCCTTCCCTGGTGATTTTGGACTTAAGATGTGTGTTAGCGTACTTAAACAGATCTAGAGTTTCTTCACCGAGCCTTTTGCTAAATTTCCTGAAGGTTTAATTGCTCTCCAAAGAACAGATGATAGGATAGGAGCTGGGTTAGGGCTTCTGCGTGAGAAATCATGGACTGACACCTACTCTTTCTTTTCCTCCCTCCCTCCCTCCCTCCCTCCCTCCCTCCCTTCCTTCCTTCCTTCCTCCCTCCCTTCTTTCTTTTAGAAATTTGGGCATTCTTCATTTTTGTTATAGGGAGGACATGATTTCTTTCTGGGTGGTATTTTTTTCTCATCTTTCCACTTTGATGATTCAGGATTGTTTTCTGGGAAGAATATTGGGAAATTGAAAACTAAGTAGTCTCCACTGTCTATAGATATCTGGGAACTGGCTCGTAATCAGGAATTCTGTCAGCCAGCTTTTTTCATGGGAGGTGTACTAAAAGTGGAGAGCACAGAGCAATTTCATACTATATCCTATATTAGTCCTTGTGCCACTGTAACAGAATACTTCTGAGTAGGGGATTCATTAAAAAAAAAGAAAAATAAACTTACTTGCTTATATTTGGAAGGATGAACGTACAAAAGGAAGACACTAGCAGCCTCTGTTATATGACGAAGGCTGCATTTTGGGAATGAAGGAACATACTATGTTTAGATGGTATAATGGCAAGCTAATTAAATGCCACCTATAGCCTTCTGTATATAGCCCTCATTCTATTCTTGAGGGAACAGGCTCTCTCATGAACCAATCATCTTTTACAGGCTTTACCTCTAATGATTTTATCTTTAAAATGTTACCTCCCTCTTCTTCTTTTTTTTCTCTAGTTTTTCAAGACAGGGTTTCTCTGTGTTACCTCCCTCTTTAAAGACAAGATCTCATATAGTTCAGGCAGGCCTAGAACTTACTATACAGCAAAGGATGACCCCAGATATGCTTCCTTGCGCCTGAACCTCCTCAATGTGGGGGATCACAGACATGCATCACAATGTCTGGCTTTACGCAGTGCTATGAATTGGCCAGTCCTAGTGTTCTATTGCTGTGGAAAGAAACCATGATCTTCTAAAGCAAAGTGTTTAATTAGAGCTTGCTGACAGTTTCAGAGTGTTGAAGTCCATTGTCATCACTGCAGGAGGCGTGGCAACATGCATATGTACGTGGTGTTGGAGGAGAAACTGAGAGGTCTACATCTGAATCTGCAGGCAGCAGGAACAAAGAGACTCCAGGCTTGGCATGGGCTTCTGAAACCTCAAAGCCCACCCCAGTGACACAGTTGCTCCAAGGCCTCACCTAATCTTTCTCAAGGAGTGCCACTACCTGATGAGTAAGCATTCAAAGCTATGAGCCTATGGAGGCATTTTATTAAAGCCACCATAGAACCTACAGATACATTCATGCCAGGCAGGAGCTTTACCTGCTGAACTACATCCTGAGTCATGATTTTGCTCATATTTCTGTGATCTGAGAACTCAGGATGTCGAAGTAGGATAGATTAGGCTATATAGCAAAGCCAGGTTTTGAAAATCCAAGAGAGGGGATGTAGCTCAGTGTTGGAGCACAGATCTAGCTTAAGTTAAGCCCTTAGTTCAAGCCCCAGTGTTGTAAATATAATTTAAAACAAAGCTCGAGGAAAGCCCCAAAGAGAAAGTAAAATATGAAAGACAAAAAGGGAAAAGATGGTTATTGTGAGAGCGGAAGAACCTGGAAGCTGGCTATAGTGTGGTGCTTTCTAGCTACAACAGGAAGCTACAGCAATGAAATCTCAGCAAGATGACTGCCTAATCAAGACCTGAACAATTCTAGCAACAGTTGACAATCCATCACAGATGGGAGAAACCTCACGGACACTGTTTTGGCCAGGTTTTCATAGAGAAATCCATATGGAATTTGTTAGAATAGGCTTGGTCCAGCCAGTCTAATAATGGCTGTCTACCAATTGAAAATACAAGAATCTAGTAGTCATTCAGTCCATGAGGTGGAATGTCTCAGCAATTCTTCAGTATACACTGGAATTCTGAAGGAGAAGGCTCTAATGCAGGTGAAGGAAGTCCAGTGAGAGTAAGAGCCTGCAGACAGAGAGAGCAAGCTTCCTTCTTCCATGTCCTTTTATTTTGACTTCCACCCGGAGGTGTGGTCCAGATTAAAGGTGGGTCTTGCCACCTCAAAAGATGAGGATTAAAATTGCCTCTTCCCAAGTCAAAGGATTTAATTAAGAAAAAAAATCCCTCATAGGTGTACACAGTTTAGATAAATCTGTTTGTAGTCAAATGAAAAACATGAAGAGCCATCATCACAGGACCCTGTAACTAGATAACAAGCTTAAGAGTTGCTGAGAAAGAGAGAATTTGACTTTGCTAAAGATAAGACCCTTGATTGGTTATCCAATATCAAGTGGTCAGCCCTAGAAATGTGTACACAGACAATAAGATTTGATTTTACTTCTTTGTCCTATAAATGTTGATAGAATCATAAACAGGAAAAACTGCACATAAATAGATATTTCTATGTTGGGGCCCTTTTATTTTAAACACTACACAGTCTCCGTGATTTAGGATTTGGGGGGTGGAAGCTTCTCACAAAAGGAACTAGCTTTTATTTGTGTAAGCCCCTTGAAATTTGGACACATTGCTTCCTTTAAGGCAAGCAGCTGTGAGCTAATGAGCTTTTATGTGTGACGATATCTTTCTTGTACAAATAAAGCCTGTTTTGGGGGTCAGAGAATAGAGCTTGCCACTAGGTAACCATAGAGGTTTGGAGATCTGTACAGAGAGACAGAAAGTGAGGTAGCTAGGCGGAAACAGGATATAGGCAGGGAGAAACAGGAAATTGCTCTCTTTGTTGAGACTCTTAGGAGGTAAGGTGTGCTGCAGCTTGCTCCTACCTTCTCTCTGAGCTCTTAGCGTTTCCCTTTATATTTGACTCTGGCTTTTTATCATCTAGAGCAATTAAGAACATTATTTATATACTGGTGCCTACGTGGCCGTGAGCTCCCTCAGACAAACAGGCCATACCTGACTCACTCCCCTCCATCCAGCGCTGCTGGTTTATACAATCCCTAAAAACTTTTTCTTTCAATTCGGTGGTTTCACCCAGCTTTTATTTAGACAAAGGGACACACTTCCAGATCTTGAGACTTTACCAGAGCCAACATATCCAAACCAGTTCATGGCCTCATACCCGCCTGGCATCTGCCTGGCACCCACAGCACACAGCTTCAGCCCACTAATTCCTGATCGGTGATTAGCAATTAGTGCACACAGGTTGCTCTCCCCCCCCCTTTCTCTTTGATAATGCATTAGGTTTAGTTTGAGTTTTCACTTAGTATCCAAGGTTAGACAACATTAAAACAAGTCAAACCTTAGACTTGCTTTGGTGATACACCTTCGACACCTGCTGGCCCAACATCATCATTGCAACTTAAAGTTAAGACCATAAGAGACAGAGAGGATTTTGTAAGGATTTAATTTGACGTAAATTACTAGACTTGTGGAAACTAAAAATTTCAGTTGAGTACATTTTGTCACTGACAGATGAGCATTTTTTTATCTCAAAGTTCAGTTTACACTCACAGACAAGGTTTGAGAGACAGCAGAGACTCCTTTCCACTGGAAATGGCATACTTGTGTGTAACAGGCCTGACTTCAGTTTGAGCTCAGTTTAGTACCAACACAATGTCTGATGTTCCACGTGAAGGAACTCCACCCTGTAATCCACCACCTCCTGCAAAGACACAAGAGCTCATTGCATAGCTGGGCTTGGTGATGTGGCTATGGGTGCAGTTCATGTCTGAGGGTGACCACTCCCTCCATATCAGGTGGATTGTATACAAAAGCTATTCTCATACTTCTGGCTCCTGTGTGCCATGATTAAATGGCTTATGTAGCCACTGCTTCCAAGCTATTTCCAAGCAGTCTGGCTGTTTGCTCTGCTAATTGAATAATTAGAGACCTGTCAACTAACCACACTCTTTGGAGAAGTTTTATGCATTCCTTGGGGAGGATAGAAAGTCCTGTTTGATGCTGCTCACTGAATCCCACATGCTACATAAGTGGGTGCCTGTGGTCTGGGTTTTCTGTTAATATCATGTTGCTTGGGAACTTTCAGTACAGGGAAAGACACTAAGATCCAATAGATGTCAAGTACCGTAGACTAGGCACAGAAGCTTCTGTTGCTGACACCAGTTTGATCTGTCACTAAACCTTTCTAACCTGGGAAGCTAATCATGTCAAATTTTCAATTTTTCAGGCCATTTTTAGGCTGGAAATGTGACACAATTCTATAGATTTCATTGCACCAAACACTAAACAGGCTACGGGTTCAGGCATTGATGGACTGTCCACATTTCTACAATCTATGACTGTCTGCTTTAATGAGGTTGAAATGACCTCAAGATTGGCTCAGGAAGATTTTCCATCTGCCTCTCTGCCTGGTTTCATGCCCTCATAAGTAGTTTAGTTTGGCTACTTCATAACTCTTCCCAGAGAGAGTCCATCTCTCAATTTCTCAAAACATACCTTTATGATAATAAAAAAAGGCACATGGCATTCTAGAAAACTTTGGATTCTCTTCTGATTTTAGGCATTATGATATTTCTTTTCCCTAATGGCAACCCCAATCTAACCTATATGACACATTTCTGAATGACACTGTAGCCTAAAGGGAATTTAGGAGACTCATGTTTAATTCTGTCTCAGTCCTGGGATATCCTGACTGATTGATAGGGTCAAATACTGCAATATTTTGCTTACAGAGTCCTCTAGGGAACTCCATATGGGTCAAAGTTGGAAGACACAGTGGGTCACTGCTAAATTTATGGAAAAATCCTTCTCTTTATCATTTCATCTCGTCAGACAAAGGTTCTGAGTGTATGTGGGAAAACAGGTGACATCTTACGGTACCAGGATGAAAACAGCAATCACATTGCTGTAAGTGTGGTGCCATGGGGCCTTGAGGATGCCAGAGAACTGTGACGGTGGGTATTTGTCAACTCTACTCTCAAACATACTCCTTGGTCACTTCCAATAAAGGGAAACTGCAGTCTTGAATCTCCCAAATGATACATCTTAAATTTAATTAAGCATTGGCTATGACCTACTGACCTTGACTTCTGATGCGTAGTGTCCTGATCAGATACTTATTACTGGGATTTGATCACTTACTTCTTAGAGTTTTGCTTCATAAGCTGATTGGTGAATCTGTCAGAAGCATCAGAGCATGGCTTTTACCCCTCTTCCTGCCATTTCCATTTGTTCTCAGTGATTCTAGGGGGCAAAAGAATGTTACCTAGAATGTGCTGTGGATACACATGAAAAGCCAGACATTCAATCAAAAATAATTGTTCCTATTGACCTGGAGAATAAGCACATAACTGAGATGCCATGCTGGAGACGTGGCTGGTGTCCCTGCCATACTGATGTTGGCTTCACTCCGGGGGCCTTGGCAATTGTAAAGCTTTTCCATTAGCCCTTAACATGGGATTACCAAAGTGCCCAAATAGACTTTTTGAATATTTAGGAGTTGTCTTAGTCTATTTTATACCTATGAACAGACACCATGACCATGAGCTATATCTTGATCTTCAGGACAGAGGGGCAGGGGATGCAGAGACAGAGACAGACAGACACATACACAGACACAGACATGCAAAGAGAGAGGAGAGAAAGGAGAAAGGTACACACACACACACACACACATACACACACACACACACAGAGAGAGAGAGAGAGAGAGAGAGAGAGAGAGAGAGAGAGAGAGAGAGAGACCTGGCTTGAACTTTTGAAACCTGAAAACCCACTCCCAGTGACTCACTTCCTCCAACAAGACTACACTTTTGAATCTTTCTAATCCCTTCAAAGAGTTCCACTCCCTAGTGACTAAGCATTCAAATATATGAGCCTATGAGGGCCATTCTTATTCAAACCACTGCAGGGGGGAACCTCCTGAGGAGATAATTGTCTCATCTTACTTGTGCACTCAATAGATAGTTATTTGTATAATAGACAGTTTTGTATATAATGTCCAAATAGAAAATAATGACATAAAATTTGCCTCAGCATGAGCTGAAGTCATCAGGGACACCAACCTTACTCCAAATGGAATTCTTTATAGCCTCAATTCAGTGCTAAGTGTTATGGAAGAGGAAATTGCTCTGACTTCTTCCTCAAAAGTAAAAGGAGTATATCCATATGCTAATGCACTCTGCTGGTCCTGGATTGGTATCCCAGGTTGAGGGACAAAGACATTAAAAGGAAAGACATTGGATTTTCTGAACTACTTCTGGACAGATTTCAGCTTGATGAAACCATTACTGTAGTTTGACCTCACTCTATGTGCTGTGCAGTTCCTGGTGTCATCTGGTCCTAGTCTTAGTTGGCCTGATTGATTGAAGTAGATATTGGTGTGACATGCTCTTGGGAAATTTTTCCAGAATCAGGGAGACAGAAACAAGATACTGTTGGGGGGAGGGGGTAATTCTTTATGGTTTTTTTTTTTTTTTGCATTTCTTCCCAATGTGCTACGTAAGACCTTAACTGTATTTTTAGACTTTTGTGGAAAATGACCTTGATTGATTTGTGTCTAGGGAAGATACAGCATCTCCCTTTGGAACAAATCGTAGACCTGCTCTGTGACCACTCTGAAGGATTTAATTTGCTTATGCTAGAACTTCCCTGTTGAAGAAGAGTAGGGATCACATGGCCTCTTTTGGTGTTACTGTTTTGTAGAATCAGAAGAAATATTAGTGATGATGTGAGCTGAGGCTATGATGACCATCCCTTGAATTTTAGATTCCTATGGTAGGCTAACTAATTATCTTACAATTATATTAAGGTTTAATGTCTGATAATAATGTCCAGAGAAGTTATACCCCCTACTAGAAACAGCAACATTCATACCAAGGATCACATGGCATGTAGAGATGTTGGCACCTGTCTCTTTTACTTGGCTAAAAGGAAGAAGACATTTTGAATATTGTAGAGCAACTTCCTAGAGAAAACCAGATGTCTGCTAGATTTTAGTCTTGCTTTGGCCTACTATTTCCTCATTATGTCTGTCTTCCTATGCTGGAAGTATGTAAATCGCCTTTTGATTTTATATAGAATTACAGTTAAGAGATTGCCTTGAGTCTCACAAGATATTTTGAACTTTAAAACAGTGTTGAGACTGTGAAAGACTATGTGGACTTTTGAAATTGTACTAAATGAATTTTGTACTATGATATGGCTACAAGTCTATGGGGTCAGGGATTGGAATATGGTTAATGATATTGAACACTTTAAGAATACTTATTGGCCAGTGTGCTTCTTATTTAGGGAACTGATTTTTTTTTTTGGTTCATTGACTTATATGCTGATCAGCAGTTTTATGGGATTTGGTATTGAATATTTGCAGTTCTTTATGCATTCTAGATAGTAATCACCAACCTGAAGAATATCTGGTAAGGTTTTACCTATCCTGTAGGCTTTTTCCTCTTGTGACAACCTCCTTGGTCTTATAGAAGGTTCTTAATACCATACAGTGTTGTGTTGATGTTACATCTTGTGCTATTGTAGTATAACTCAGAGCCTTCTTGAAGCATTGTTCTGATGTTTCATAGCAGTCTCAGTTTTAAATACAGGCATTAATCCATTTTGAATTGATTTGTGCACATTGTAGGAGATATGGATCAAATCTTTAGGTGGAAATCCAGCTTGATAGCACTGATTGTTGAAAAGGCTGTCTTAGTTTTTAAAGTGTGCTTATCTGTGTAGGATTATATCTGGGCCCTCTGTTACATCAGTCTACATCTTTGTCTGTGTGTCTGTACTGTGATTTCTTTGTCATAATTCCCCTGGAGTATCTCTTGAGTTTAGTTGCTACCCTGTTTCGAATTGCTTTGGCTATACTCAGTTCTTAGTGTTTCCATGTAAGTTTTAGGATTTTTAAAAAGGTTTTGTAAAGAAATTCATTGGAATTTGATGGGGGTGACAATGAATCTGTATATTTCTTTGGGTAATATAGCCATTTTCACACTATTAATCCTGCCAGTCAGGAGCATAGAAGACAGAACTCCATTGTCTAGTGTCTCCTTCAATTATTATTTTTTTCAGTGTATTGAAGTTTCCATTGTACAGATATTTATCTTCTTGGTAAAGTCTATTCATAGGCAACTTATATTTTTAAGATGTGGTGAAAGAGATACACTTCCCAATTTTTCTCTCAGCAAGCTTATTATTGGTACATAGAAAAACTACTGATTTCTTTATCTTGATTTTGTATCCTACAACTGTGTTGAAAGTTTTCTGGTGGAATCCATAGGATCTTTTAAGTATCAGGCAATGTGCTCTGTGAATAGAGGTCATTTGACTCATTCCTACTTGTATCTCTTTTATATATTTCCTTTGTTCTATGGCTTTAGTTAAAGCCTCAGGCAATGTATTGAGTAAAAATGGAGAGAGTGGGCTTGTTTGTCTCATTCTAGACTGTAGAGGGCATTTTGTTTCACCATACTTAGTATAATGTTGGTTATAAACGTTTTCCTTTACAGTCTTTTTAAATTTTGAGTTATGTTCTATCAATTACTAATTGGTTTTTTTAATCATGAAGGTATTTTGAACTTCATCAAAATCCTTAAGTATTTTTAGGTTAAGTAATATTACATAGTGTCTCATTTGGAAACAGCATTTTTGGTTCACTCATTGTTTATTGAGGTAGTTAAAATTTTCATCTAATGAGCTAAATATACTTATTATTTGTTACATCTAAAATTCTGCTTTAATATTTTCTAACAGAATGGAAATATTACCCTAAAGAAATTTTAGTATATGAATATTTATTGTAATTTATTTATAATGATACAGACTAAACATAAACTATATATTTATTTGCAATAAAAATCAATAAGCAAGACATGACATTTTCTTACAATTCAGAAACATTCACAATTAAAAAGAAACACAACATAGATATATGTTTCATGAATTAATCTCAAAATTATAAAATGTACTCATAAATCCATATAGAATTTATTTTTATTTTTGCAATGGTTTATTTTTATATTTGTAATCTGTTCATTATTAGTGCATGTGTGTATGTATAGGAGTGCAAGTATGTGTGTCCTAGTGTACATGTAAAAGTGAGAGAGCAACATTGAGAAATCAATTCTCTCCTTCCACTATGCTCCCAGGATCAAACTAAGGTCACCAAGCTTGTTCAGCAAGCTCTTTGACCCATGGAACCATCTTGCCATCCCAATAAGTACTTTAAAGTAACAGCAATTGTTTGTAGACAGAGAAAGATGGAGGATGGATTCCAAAAGGCAAGAAAAAGCTTACAGGTGATGGAATTATTTTGCTTTTTGATTTTTCCTGGTGGTGCCATAGGTATAAACATAAATCAAACCTAAGTAAGTTATGTACTTTAAATATGTGTTATTCAAAGTGTCTAAGTGACATCTCAATAATTCAAAACCACTACAATTTGGTATAAAACTATATATTGATATGTGACTTTTAACTGAGTTCATAAATCTATTTGTATAATATTGTTTCCTGTAATGTTTTCCTAGAGGGAATATTGCTGAGAAAAACCATGAACTTTTAAGGTTCTGGGCATGTCTTATAAAATTGCTCTCCCATAGATCTTAATATTTAGGGTCTCACTGCAGTGAGTGTATGCTTATTTTCAAAGCACTGGGAAGCTACATTTATTCATGCATTATTTCACACTGAGAGAGATTACGTTCACTCTGTAACCCAAACAGTTCCTTTCTGGATAAATCAGTGGGTAGAAAAAAAAAGCAATACATTCTTAAATTATACACTGTCTGGTTCTAGAAATTACTGCCTATAGAACCAAAGACAAGAGAAATGACTTATACCCAGAACTACCAAGTGAGCCACCACTGCCTGCAAGTCAGAAAACCAAACCTTTTTCAAGTGTTCTAAATTGTTATCCAACTGTATCCACAGAGCAGGAGCTGGAGCCCACTTCCCCAGCACAGGAAGCCAGCCATAAAGACCTGGACATCATTGTGTTTACAGCTGGTCACATAATGAGGCTGAGAATCAGAGTCTGGGCCAGACCCAGCAGCTGCCCCTGGGTTATAAAGTTCTGATGGTTCTTCCCATGGTCCATCTCACTACCATCATATCAGAAATCTAGGTTTTTGTTTCCACAGATGATACCTGTTAGAAGGTGTATGCTGTATCACTTCATAGAGAAGGACAGAGGGGAGAGCTGGGCTTGAACATGTGACTTAGTACAGGCTATTTCATTTCTAAGGCTCAAATAAGGCAGTGCCTGTGAATGTTGCCACGACACCCATTAGAATATCAGGTACTAGGTCCTCAGCTGAAAATAAAAATGAGGATGGATAAGTTTGTCTCCTTAGATTGTCAGTATCCCTTGTACTTGTGAAAACTGGAGTTGAGAGGAATGTATGCCACCACATAGGAAATGTGTTTTGTGAACTTTAGACTGCTATCCATAGCTAAGACACAACTGTTAAAATGAATTCTGTACCTGCATCCAAGAGTTCGCCTCAGAAACAGATGGACATTCTGCAATAATTAAGACAGACTGAGCGGTATACATGACCAAAGCACTGTATAATCGTGTATGGAAAGGTCACAGGGAGACACAGTGATCTGTACCATTAATATTCTTGAACAATAAAGAATACAAATAAAGAGTGCAATTTCTGAAAACTTCAGTGGACACTAGGATATCAGCTACTCTACCTGCTAAAAGAAGCAAAGCCCCGAGGGGGAGGTGTCTACCATGTAAATTATCATGGCTACTGCTGCTGCTGCTGCCCTTGGCTGTGGTTTCCAACACTCTGGAAAGTAGCCAGGTAATTTTATTTAAGGAAAAAAAATGTTGCTAGATGAAATGTTTCCACAAAGTAGTAATGGTTTCTAATAATGGGGATGTTTCAAGAAAACCTGGCACCCCCAAGCTTATTTTTTTTTAATCCTGGGTTTCAAGGTTTATGGTGATGGCTGCTGAGCTTAGAACTCCCAACTTTTTGTTTACAAAATGCTTATAAGAGCTACCAAGCTGGGAAGAAAACCAGATAGCCTTGAGTCCTAAGGGGCACAGAACATGCCAACTTGCTCTCTCCAACCCTTATAAGAGCTTGGGAAATCTTTGAAGTTACCTTGTATTTTTGGAAAGTAGAAATCTTAAAAAAAAAAAAAGAAGTAGTCCTGGGAAACTATCCAAGTTTTAAAAACATCTCCTCTCTTCATGGGCCTCCTGCTGTGATTTCAACTCTCAGTAAAGGACAATGAATAGTTATTTTTAGATATTTAGCACACCATGAGATTGGTAATTAAGCAAGGCAATGTTTCTGAGTACAGTTTGTTTCTGTAGAATAAGAGGGCAGTGTTTATATAGGGTCCTTCTTCCTCCCAGAGCAAGCCCTTGCTCCTCCCTGCAGGCCGCATACAGAGGTCATGGTTGTCTGTCTTGTTTAAGGTGTTTCTCTCTCGTGTACCCAACCCCAAGTGACAGAAGAAAAGAAAAAGCAACAGAAAATCCGAGCCAGCTGCATGGCTAAGAGGAGTTGGCAGTGTTAGATCATTGTTTTCCTTTCTTGGAAAGAAAAGCAAAAAGATGCAGCAAAGCATGAAAGGCTGAGAAACCCACAGTGGCAAAAGGATAATGGTTGGTAAGCTGTTGTGATAGGAGGTGAAAGAAAAATCAGAAAAGGTCACTGCTTATCACATCTGGGAACACAACAGCAGACAGAGCTTTTAAGCTCTCTTATTTTAAACAGGCACATAGGAGAAAAGAGGAATATTCAGAGAGTAATAAGCAGCAAGTTCATTTTTTATTTTCATCCCCCTGGAAGGGGGGAGTCTTTAAAAACACCATTTTCTTTTTCTCACTGAGAGTGGGTGGTAGACTCTCCATGGGTCTTCATGTTCTCCTGCGGAAGTAACTGCAAGGTCCACTCTAGAGGCTGCCCTGACATTAACACATTGTGAGTGTCTGATCTCTACTTGGGGAAATGCTGAAAAATTAATGGGTGCACATGTGCCTAGCTTGCCGAGGACAGATGTTCACTTTACACATCTTTTAGAATTCTCCAGAGTGTTTGACTAGGAGATGGTGACTGCAGCAGCTAAATGAGGAGAGAAACTGAGGGTAAGGAGGAGACTAGCTAGAGGGTGAAGAGCGGGAGTAGAGAGGGTGTGGAGGGACACATGTTTAAAGCACATGATATGCTTAGAATTGTTTCCATGCAAAAAGAAGCAAGGAAATGGAATGATCCCTCTGATGTCATCAGTACACACTGTACACATGTAGTAAACCATCACTGCCCTCTAGACATTGGTAAAATTGTAGGCACTAATTAAAAATAAGAAAGAGTAAGGAAAATCTTTGCATGACATAGTATCTGTGTATTATATATGCTCAATAGATGTTAAATTCTTTTTAAAGTATATAAACATTCAAACAGAGACTGGCCATTTTGCTTATGACTCAGTAAAATAGTCAATTAAGAAAATGTAAGGCCCAAATTTTCTGTGTGACAAAGAAAGCCTAGGAAAGAGGGAAAATTGAATCTAAATTGTAAGCAATATTTTATACCCATTACAAAGCTAAATGGTTTGTATATCAATTTGATGATTTTAATTTTATAATTTAATATGTCAGAGTGTATACTCAGTGATATATTTGTCATAGAAAAACCTAAAATATACATACTTTGTAATAAAAACACAATGTGAAAAAATTCAAAACCAGCTTAAATGATGCAGGGATCCACAAAAGCGCTAAAAAAGTAGTTTATTCTGGACCATGGCAACACCTCCATCAACTGGTACCAGGGTAGCTGCCCCCACATTGGACAGAGACGGAATCAGTGTGGGTGGATGTCACACTCCACTTCCTCTATGATCCACTTCCTCTAACTATGCTCCAACTTTTAGTTTTACTATGTCACAAATATTCTACACAAAAATTGAATCCATTAGCAGATTAAACCATTATTAGGTACATCCTCATGATCAAATTGTTTCTCTAAATACTGCCACAGGGTTGTGCATTCCTAATCTCGTACACATCTCTAAATCCAGTCGATCCTACAAAAAACCATTATGTATCTCATGTGTCAAAGGAAGCAGTATATGATCTGCTGTAATATGCGGCTCTCTTATTGGAAGTCTTGAATATGCAGGAAGCTGGGTGAACGCAGAAGAAAGCTGTACCAATAAAGGCTAGAGCACCACAATGCAATAAAAATTCTTAGAATGTATTTATTTCTGTTAAAGTAGGGCAAATATCACTCTAACTGGAATAGTTTCTAAGCCATATTAGCAAAATGCAGAAGCAATGAGAATCCAACAGTGGAGATTTGACAAGAAGACTACAGAGCCTGAGCCTTTGTCTACACTGTGTCCCGTTACTTCTCAAAACACTTTCCTTGGATCATCTGACCCAAGGGTTCCTTTCCCCTTATCCCTCCCTCCTGCCCAAGTATCATAGCATCTTCATTTATTTCTTTCACGTGATCATGATAAACGTGTAAAAAGCTTGCTTTGTTTCCTGTTCTCATAGTCTGTCTTTCCCCATACACACAAGATTGAGGGCACAGACCTCCCAGCACAGGGTCTTCTTTGTATGCAGTACACACTCAGGAAGTGTGTATGGGAACCTTTGTTGCTGCTACAGTGATGGCAATGAGATAGGATGGGGCGAGAGAGAAGATTCCTTTTTTCTTGTAGTATCTAAACTTTTACTTCCTAAAAGTCTTTATGGAATTGATTTTTTTCCCTTGCAGCTTTTTGCAATGAAATGGAAGGCAAGTTGTCCCAATTGAAAGCTCAGGAATACACACAGGCCAGCCTTTCCTCAGCGCTCCTGAAGATCATTAGGTATCTCTTGGTCTGAGCCTTTCCGCTCGAGGAGTTGGCTGCTGTTCCTGAAATTATTATTTTTCCCTTCTATTATGCTTGTCCAATGTGGCACTTTAATGCCTTATAGATAAAATGGGTTCTGTCAGCCTGCACTTCTCATGCCTGGAGAAAGTTTTACTGCTTCATAAAACCCTGTAATGCCCCAGTGTTTAAAGAAGATCTATCACTCTATCAGCAGGTTTTTATGGGCTCTGTGTACGCTTCCTTTTTTTTTCTTTTATCTTCGCAATGCAAGGTTGGTTCCTGAAGCAAAAAGGGGACAAAGATGAATGGATACGTGTGTGTTAATGAATGTCAGGAATGCAGCTCGATTTATACTGAGATGGAATTAAATAGCTAAAGCAAATTGTGGAATACCTCTCAGGCAATGGCAGTCAGCATGGTGAAGGAAGTCTAATGTACAAATGTTCTTTTGTAAGTGATCACAGGAGGCTTGCTGTTTCATTCACTGGTTTGGTTAGAGGATCTTGATGGTTTCTCTGTTTCAATTTTCTCTCACCTTACAAATGCTTAGAGGCTTGATACACATTTACCTAATGGACAGACGACATTGGGCACAACCTGCTTCCAGCCACCTGTTCCATACAAATGTCTCTGTGGGGGTTATAAAATCCTTAAAATGCATCCTTTCCAAGGGTGTAAACCAAGAGGAATGTTGCCTGGTTTTAGGCAGTAGACATGTTTCTCATGCGCTAGCTTAAATTTTGAAGTCTGTTAGCTGTAAGTGGCATATTGCTGTCAAGTTGTTGTTATTGATTGTGTGTGTGGTGTGTGTGTGTGTGGTGTGTGTGTTCATTCACACAGACCTGTATGCCTTGGGGCTGTGTCTGTACATGTGCATGTGAACCAGAGTGACCAGTGTAGAGATTTGATGGAGGAAGTCTCGGGTTTCTGCTTCTCTCTGCAGTGTTGATGGGTTACCACGTGCTATGACAGCCATATGGACAGTACTTCTGCCTCCCGCCATCGGACGCATGGCATCATCACCTGTCCAGATGGACGGAAATGGCCTCGTCGGCTGTCAGCAGGTACCCTTTGCCCTCTGCTCAGACTCTCTATGATGGTGTCCTGGAACCTTGTTTTCAGATGCTTTCACTAGGCAAATGAGCATCTGTTTCCACACTGCTGAACCATTTGTTTTGTTTGGTTCAGGAAGTTATTTCTTAGCTAGTTTGCCTAAGCTCTGTGATTTTGGTAACAACAATGATGAACTAAAACAAAACAATAACAAAAAAGAATGGGGATCTGAGGCAAGGGTACTTTGGTAATTTAAGCCAAGAAATGTGAACAAATAACAAGGAAAACTCTGAAAGATAGTAATGCCTTTGAACTCTGATCCACAGCACACAATTTTGCAGTTCTGTAATTGGCCTAAGCAAATACACATGGAGAGACCATACCTTGTCAACAAAGTATTTTTTAACCTTCAAAGATGTGGTTTTTATTTTATTTCTCTAAAGTATCTCTTATTTCTTCCTCTACAATTTCATATGTGTATACAGTATATCTTTGTATGGTCTGTTGCTGTCAAAATGGGCAGAGAAGACTTGCTTTCCTTTTGGCTTCCATCTTGCCAAAGAATGCCTTCTTAGAGGGAGAGGTTATTGGGAGGGTTAAGGCAATAGCAAAACAGAAGAGAGGTTTCATGCCTATATACATAGTTTGTATTGTGTTGTGTGACAATACTCTTGAAGTTTTAGTTCCCTCTTCAGAGAAAAGAGTAGGATGTGTGGTCTTAGATGAAGTATGCATCAAACTATCTTTAGTACTTTGCAGAGCTATTAAAATATGGATGCTAAGTGTTCAAAGGCTTTGAAATTACATTGGGCTTATCAGTCATTATTCATTGGGTATGAATAGTCAGACTCCATTAGAATAGTGGAGAGGGGACTCAGGTGAAAGGGATGCTCACATGAAGTGAGCTAAAGTTTTCACAGAAGCATCTCCATCTCAATCTTGATCTTCCTACTCAAGCACCATGCACCTACAAGCATAGAATAAAAAGTAACATTTATTACTCTCTTTCATCAACATTGAACTTCTAATCAATACTTCTAAAAAGTGTAGTCAAACCCCAGCTTATGGTCACTCTAAGATGTTAGAACTAAAAACTCCAGAATAAACACATAGTTATACAGGAATGGATCAGACTTTAATGTTGAATGACGCTGTAGACCAAGTGTATGTGACCAAGTTAACTGTAAGAGTTCACTTGACACAGTCTAGAATTGTCTAAGGAATTGCCGGTATAAGAGTACCCTGTAGTTCTCTCTCTCTCTCTCTCTCTCTCTCTCTCTCTCTCTCTCTCTCTCTCTCTCTCTCTCTCTCTCTCTCTGTGTGTGTGTGTGTGTGTGCGTGTTGTGGGGGATTGTCTTGACTGTTAATTGATGTAAGAGGATCCAGCCCAGGGTTGGGTAGCACCATAAAAAAATTATACAAGAAAACTAGCTAAACATGAGATTATTCAAGCCATCAAAAATGTTCCACCATGGTTTCTGTTTCAAGTTCCTTGCTGGGTTCCTGACCTGACTTACCTCAGTGACAGACTGTAACATATAAGCTGAAATTAACCTTCCCGTTCCCAGAGTTGTTTTGAGCCATGCTGTTTGCCACAGCAATGAAACAAAATAAGGACATAAAATGCTGCAATATTGATATTGATGCCAAACTATTCTGGTGTGGGCAGGATTTCTTACCAGTGATCATAAGTCCCATCCTCATTGCTGCTTCTCCAGTATGTCATGACACAAGTGAGTATCAAAGCTTGTCTAAGGGCTCCTTGTAAAAGACTAGAGATCTCCATTTGTGCACACGAGTCAGTAAGTGGGCCCTGGCCATTCTTTTACAATATAGGCTGATTATTCTGTTTCCAAGACACAGCTATTTCTCTCTGCTTCCCAGAGTGGAGACTGAGCTTACACAATTCCTATTCTCTGTCTACTCTCTCCCTTTCTGCAAGGGACCAACCCCCTTCATGGTGTGTTCTGATCATTTTGCGGCCCTGTTCTGCTTAAAGAATTCTTTAGGAGGAGTGGAGGGGGGTGGGGTGGGGAGAAGGTAAGGGCACTGGGAGCACAGGAGGGAGATGGAACTGGGATTGGTATGTAAAATAAGATTGTATTAAAAATACAAAAAAATAAAAAACTTTCTCTAGAAAAAGCAAAAGAAATTCTTTAGGTAACAACATGGTCAGGTTCTGGATTTTGATATTTCTCTTGAATTGATGGTGAAAGTTTTGCTGTTTAAAAGCTTCCAGATAATGTTCTGTTTTTTTCAAGTGGAATGATTTGAATTTTTATTTTTGGTATAATTAGGAGATTTATCTATTATAACCATAGACCAGAAACTGTGTAAAAATTGCAGTGTCTAAGGACTCAGAGCCTATAAGAGAGATACACAATTGACAAGTGAGGGAGATCATGTCTTTCTGGAAAGCTTTGGGTAAGGTGAAGGATGAGGAAATGCCTCACTCCAGTTCCTTTTCTGGTCTACTGGACTGGGTTGGGAGATCCACAATTTAGAGATTATGTTTGCTTACTGGAAAAAGTATGAAAACATCAGTGGAACTGTTTTAAAACAAAGCTGCCTACCATGAAAGATAGAGTTAGAAAGATACCATTCTTGTTTAGGCAGAGAATTCAGCTCTGCCTAGGCTCCCTGTGGAGCTTTGGGATGGACTGTCACAGCCCATGTTCCTGCCTCATGTGTTGAGGTTCTGTTCTCTTGGTCACTCTGAGAAGTGGCAAAGGGGAAATTTCACACAATCTGACAAGTGAAAAACAAAGCAGAGGAGGAAATGATGCACTTCATCTGATGCTAAGACTTTGGACCTCTGTGGGGTATCACACTGAAAACCACTGAAAAAAGACAAGACAACCTGATAAGGTTTACAAAAGAGAATGATGTAACATGTAGTCTTCCCATCAGCCACTTGTGCCCTGCTGCTGTCTCAGCCCCCAAATAACACATGAGACACTATGTTAATTATGAAGCTCTTGGCCATTTTCTTGGTTTCTTATTGACTAGCTCTGATTTAATCATTAACCCATAATTACTAATATATATTTTTATAGGGTCTTATCTTACCGAGAATGCCAGACTTGCGTTCTCTTCTCCTGGGATCACATGGTGATGGCTCTCTTCACTACATTTCCCAGCATTCTCCTAGACCCTTAGTCCCATCTATCTTGCTTCCTATTGGCCAACAGTACTTTATTCATCAACATATACACAGGAGGACATCCCCCTTCAGGATGCTATCATGAATCTGGATAAACTTGGGCCCAGAGAACTTGAGTTGCATCTGGAGCCACAGTTTTGCTCTTTATGTAATGAATAGGGTTGTCACTATTTAGGGAAACCTGCTCCTCCCTAAATAGATTATCAGCATAATTTCTTAAAAACTTCTTCAAAGTACTTTAGCATAATTTGTCTTATTTATGGTGTCAACATATTTTTATTAGTTTATTTTTTTAACATTCCAATCTCAGTACCCCCTCCCTCTTTTCCTCCCACTCTCTCTACTCCCCCCACCTCCTCTCATCTGCTCCCCTAGGAAGCCTACTAAGTCTGTCCCATCATCTATCAGGGATAATTTTGATCTCACCTGAGCATATACTAGACATCAGTTGACTCTGTAGATTAAAACATTTACAATATTAATTCCTTGAGCCCCAGGTCTAACTTGGTTTCTTTTTCTGGAGTTACAACTTGTTAATGAACAATATAAGGAAATTTGTTTAAAAACTCTTAAATATTTAATAGCTACAGGTTTGGGACCTAACATCTAAAGGAGATAAAATCTTTAAGGGCATGTCTTAGGTATAAAGTAACAAGGCAAGTTGCTTTTTAATAACATACTTATGAAAGCCAATAAAATTGACAGGTGTCACTAATAAGTAGGCTAAAAGGACTGAGGGATTTCATTCAAACTGAAGATAAGTCAAGTAACAGTAAAGACCAAAAACTTCACCAACAACACAACAAAGGGAGATTTTTGATCATCTAAACATTTCCTAAAGCATTTAGGCATGGGTCTTTGTGACAATTCTGATAATATATTTAAATTTTTTGCTCTAACCAGAAAGCTATGACTTAGAAATTTCCATCACTCTGATGTCACAGACATTGATGTTACAGATAATGATCATTTTCCTTTAGCATTGTTCCTCTGTCATCAAATAGGACACATGAACCATTGGTAGAAGAAGACGGGCGTTCACAACTGCTTTAATTGTTTTCTAGCACCATGTTAGCCACTCTTAATCTCCCAAGCAGTAAATGAATTCTTTCTGCATGAGTTCAGTCTTTCACAACACAATTAGGCTTCATGTAGTTATGTGAAAACATACTGGCCACATCAATTCAACAGGTTAATTTCTCAAATATATTTTAAAACTTTCCAGAAAATAAGTCATTAGCAGTATATTAATGATGTTGGGATTTTTTGTTTGTTTTTGTTGCTGTTGTTCTGTTTTTGTTTTTTTTGAGACAGGGCTTCTTTGTATATCCCTGGCTGTCCTGGGCCTCTCACTACAGCAGGCTGGCCTTAAACTCGGAGATCAACCAGCCTTAGTGCTGGGATGAAAGGCATATGCCACTACTACCTGGCTTGATGTTGAAATTTTAATCTCACAAGATGAACTGATCTCTTATATCTTCTTGGCTTACATTGGATATTAAACTGAGATGAATACTGTGTGACCCTGACTTTAGTCTTTAAGTTTAGAGGAAAGTTCATAAATGTCATGAGTGAGATTTCTAATTTTCTTTCCAGGAATATAGAAGTGCAAATTTGATAATACTGGTGCCTATGGAAATGTTATTAAGGCTTCAGACCTAATATCCATTAACCCAAGGGAGTATTTCCAGTCCTAGGATCTGAAAGGCTAGCTGTTTCTTACAGCGCTCCCATCTGGATAGATGCAGAGAAGGGTGAGTCTGAGATGCCTATAAAGGAAAGGGATAAAAAGAACTGTTCTACCCATGCACAAAGGATGAATGAGAGGAAGAAACAATAGAAGTAAGGGAAAGAGGGAAGGAGAATGAAGAGGAAAAATAAAGGAATGAAGGGAAGAAAGAAAGGAGAGAGGGTTAAAAAGGTAAAAGACAGAGAAAGAAGGAAGGAGAGAAGGAAAGAAGGAAGGACACACCCAAAAGGAGGAGGAATGGAGACCAAAATGCCAGATATCTTGTTCACTGAATGTATTCTGTAAGTAGTAAGTCATGTTTAATGAGGTCAGGCTTTAGACCTTTCTATGCTCTTAACAAGTCAGTGTAGATAACCTTCAAGGTGAGTATCTGCCTTAAATTCTAAAAAGTATTCTGATATAATGAAATACAAATAATATGTGTGCATTGGAATTAGCATCTAAAATGTTATGAATGTACTTCCCAGTCTAACAAGATTTGCCAATATTTAGCTAAGATCATTAATATCTTTAGTGACACTTCTCAGGAAAATGGATATTGGGATATAAAAAATTAGGTTTAACCAGATCAATAAACTGCATGAATCTGTCATGTACTATCACAATTACATGAGAGGGGAACAGTGACATTGGGATTTGGTCATAGTCAGGACTGTCAATCAACCATCCTGATGATCTTTGTTCAAGTTCCAATATGTGAATTAGTGATACAATAGCTAAAAGTATCCATTATTTACAAGGGCTATGATAACTTAGTCAAGGAAGGGAGAAGGTAAATTTCTATAGTTAGTATTATCATATTATCATGCATGGTTCTTTTTCTTTTTCTTTTTCTTTTTCTTTTTTGTTTTATGTGACAGGGTTTCTCTGTATTGTTTTGGAGGCTGTCGGTCCAGCTCGGCCTCAAACTCACAGAGATCCGCCTGCCTCTGTCTCCCGAGTGCTGGGATTAAAGGCGTGTGCCACCACCGCCCAGCTCATGCATGGTTCTTGGAAGGAAATAGCATAATCTTAGAAAATATTTTCTTACCAAAGGGTGTCATGCTATATAATTCCTAAGTGTGGTACCCAAAGCTTCTTGCCAGCTATAAACATCACAGTGGCAACATGTGCTATTATCTGTTCTAGTACTGAAAACTGGTCCTTCTCTGAGTTGATAGCCAGACTGTCAAAGAGCTTTAGTACCTTGGCAATGCCTTTGTCCCCCACCCTCTTCTGTCCCTTTACAACCCAGTCTGGGGACAGGAGACTCACCTACATGTATTGCCAGTTATTCCTTTTTCTTTTTTTTAATTTTTAAAACAATCTTATTTTACATTCCAATCACCATTTCCCCTCCCTCCCTTCCTCCCACTCCTCCCACATTACCTCCCCCCACCCCCATCTACTCCTCAGAGAGGGAGAGGCCTTCCATGGCAAATCATCAAAGTCTTCATTTGTGGCTGGATCCAGCCTTTCCCTCTCCCCATCCAGACTGAGCAAGGTATCCCTCCACAGAGAATGGGCTCCAAAAAACCAGTTCATGCACCAGGGATAAATACTGGTTCCACAGCCAAAAGCCCCATAAACTGTCCATAACTTGTCCAAACCTCACAACTGTCACCACTTTCAGGGGGCCCTATTCAGGGCCCAGCTGTCAGTCTGGAGTCAGTGAACTGCCACTTGCTTAAGTCAGCTGTAGCTGTGGGTCTCTCCATCATGGTCTTGACCCCTTTGCTCATATTATCACTCCAATCTCTACAACTGGATTCCAGGAGCTCAGCCCAGTGCTTAGTTGTGAATCTCTGCATTTGCTTCCACCCATTACAGGATGAAGGCTCTATGATTGCAGTTAAGGTAGTTAGCATTCTGATTATAGGGGAAGGGCAGTTAAGGTACCCTCTCAGTTTTGTGGATTCCTAGGTATTTCCCTAGTGCCAGATTTCTCATTAACCCTACAATGGCTCCCTCTATCAAAGTACCTCTTTGCTTGTTCTCCCTCTCTGTCCTTCCCCCAACTCTACCTTCCAGATTCCTAATGTTCTCCCCACCCCATCCCACGTCCCACTTCCCCACCACCCTCCCTCTTCTCCCTACATTCCCAATTTACTCAGGAGATCTTCTTTGGGGGGGTCCACATGTGTCTCTCTTAGGGTTTTTAAAGCAAGAAATTAGATACCAGAAAATGGAAACATCTGACATGCTCTTGAATAAATAGAATCAACGTGCTAAAAATGGCAATTTTACCCAAAGCAATTCAATGCAATCCCTACCAAAATCCCAGTACAATTCTTCATAGAACTCAAAAGAATAATACTCAACTTCATATGGAAAAACAAAAAATCCAGGACACCCAAAGTAATCCTGTATAATAAAGGAACTTCCCGAGGCATCACCATCCTTAACTTCAAGATCTACTATAGAGCTATAGTAAAGAAAACAGCTTTGTATGGGCATAAAAATAGACAGGTGGACCAATGGAATTGAATCAAAGACCCTGATATTAACCCACACACCCATGAACACCTAATTTTTGATAAAGAAGCTAAAACTATACAGTGGAAAAAAGAAACCATTTCAACAAATGGTGCTGGAGTAACTGGATACTGACATGTAAAAGACAGCAGATAACTTCATATCTGTCGCCTTGCACAAAACTTAAATCTAAATGGATCAAAGATCTCAACATAAATCAGCCACACTGAACCTCATAAAAAGAGAAAGAAGTTGCCTTGAGCTCATTGGCATAGGAGGCCACTTTCTGAATATAATACCAGTAGCACAGACACTGAGACTAACAATTAATAAATAGGACTGCTAGCTATTTCTTGAGAAACAGTATAAGATTTAGATATAGCTCCTGAAAAAATCAGCAAAAGGACAAGCATATTTCAGCAAAGGGAATGGATTAAAAGCTTCACTCCATTTCACCTGTGTCAGCAGAAGGGTGGGGCTGGAGTCCGTGCAAACCAAGAGACTGGGCTTTTGTGTCCTCTCTTGGAAAGTCATGAAGCCTCTGATTTAACTTCTACAACAATGTCAGAGGATTGGTGACAGCCTGAGCAGATGTGTGGATGCCTAAGCTTTTGATCCCAATACAGCTTTCAACTCCAAACAATATAAACCTGAACAATTTATTTAAATTTCCAAGGTCTCAGTTTCACATCTCAAATATGAGGTTCACAGTCCCAATAGTATTCAACCACACTGATTAAAAGGGCTAGTACCTGTGAAATACTAGAGTTAATGACTGATCTAGTGAGTAAATACCCAACAAATGATAGCCCAAAGTCTCATTTTTCTATGTGAAACCGATATTAATTGTCTGCAGGATATTTTCTGAAACAAATTGATGATATTCTTTTGTTTTAGTGAAAACTTTATCACAAGGAGAAACCAGTTTTCACACAAATGTTCTTACGTATCTGTCCATCATGCTGCAGATTACTTAAAGAGAACAGGGACTTTTATGGCCCTGTGATGCTATCATCAGTATTGTCAAGATTTATAGTGTGAACCCAGCTGTATTTTACCAAGCAGGGACCCAGGACCTCAGGACAACAACCACTCAAAGAATGCCAGAACTGGAGAATTTTGCTGAAGGGGGTCAACATTAATTTGTGAATATTATGTATATTTTATGAGGGTGCGATTAATCCACACAAAAGGGGGAAAGGAACCCTGCTTCTCAACCAAGGGAGAAAATTCCTGTGAGCATAAACAGATTGCACTATTTATACATGAAATATTTTCTGCACCTATAAACTTACCATGCTCAAGTATTCTAATTAATCGTGCTGGTTGCCAGGGAAACTAAAGTAACTCAATTATAGGTCTGCAGGAAGGTGCGGTGCATTTATGACTAGGAAGCAGGTAGTCTTCTGTGCAAAAATGAAAACGGAGCAGATGCCAGGGGTTGTAAATGTCCTGCAGAACGATGCTATTTCCATAGACTTCCTAAAGAACATCTTGATTTGATTTGATTTTTTTTTAGCTGTTTCAATTGAAAGCATAGACAATGAATGTGATAGGTTATGGAACATGCTCACAAGGACACCATAGGAAATGGCAGAATTAAGGGGGCTGATCAGGCTGCCAGGGAGAGAAATGATTGTAGAAACTGTTTCTGTTTGGCTACCATCTTAACATCTCAGGTCTAAGCATTGGAAGAACTAAGAAGTCACTATCAGGGAAACAACAGAAACAGAACCAGTTAAGTGGAACCTAAGTAGCTATTTGAAGATATTGTGGGAAACCGAGAGCATCTTGTCAGAGGACCCACAGTTTACATCGCTATCCTTCCAACTACCTATTTTCCTTTGAAGAACCTGATGTTGTATATAATACAAATGACAGGATTTACATTTTGAGGCATCTGTCTCCTAAATCAACCACCTTATTAAATTAGTAAATGAGAACACTCAAAAAGTTGCTAAGATTTAATCTCATAGTGAAGTCTTCAGTCATTTTGTTCCTTCCGACCTGCAACAGGATTCATCCCTCTGTTCAGTGTGTCCATCCTGTGTTCCTTACCCACTTGCTACTCTCTCAGCTGCCAGTTGTTATCAGTTTGACTGCCACAGTAGCACACTGATTTTGTTCAGCTAACTCTACTACTATGTAACATTGGCTTTAGAGTACAGGAATAATGATGCTATAAACTTTATTACACCATAAATATTGTTATATTTTATCAGTAGTATTAGTAATCTCTCATTGTGTCTGACTTATTAATTAGGCCTTACCACGAGCATATATGTACAGAAAATGAACACACTGAGCATAGAGTTCAGGACTGCCTGAGAAGTCAGGCATCCACAGATGTGTTGCAATGTAAAAAACAGGGGCAAAGGAAGTTAGTGGCGAGACGGGGCAGCTGGATCAGGCACAGGGCACAAGACAATGTCTAACAGTGTATAACTGTAATTAGTACAACTTATTGTTTTACTTTTATAACTTTGATGACTCTGATACTTCTTACTTCCACCATTAGAATGTATTACCAGACTAAAAACAACTGTATAATGCAATCATTGTTCAGAATTAAGATACTCTTAGCTATCAGGTATAGAAAACATACAATTTTCTGAAGACCAAACTCCCATCTGTTCATCAAGCCACACATCTATTTTAGTTAAAAGCAAGGATTGGATTCCTATGCTGTCCTTGTTCCAATGCAGATCATAGCTACGCAATAGTAAATAATGTTTCTGCCATTGGGGAATTTATCAGGAAGTTGAAACAGAAGCTTATAGCTATAGAAACCAATGTTAATAAGTTGTAACTTGGTGATTGTGTCTTGGAGTAACTTGGTAGTGGCCCAAAGCTCAGTCTAGCCTATTGCAATAAGATTCATCCTTTGGGTGAACCATATATTTCCACCAACCATTTCCTTACCTAAAGCATTCTTTGAAGTCTGCTTTCTATACTATTTATGCACACCACTATTTTTATTAATGTTGCAATCTTTCCAATTTCTTGTTTAAAAATAAATTTAAGGTTTAACTCTTACAAGAATCATGTAATTGATTATATTCTAAATTCTTGTACATCTGTTGTATGTATGTGTTATCTATTAGTACTAGCTAGTATAGGTGTGTGTGTGTGTGTGTGTGTGCACAAATGAATGTGTAGAGTTGAGAGGCTGATATCTGGTATGTGTGATTAACCTCTTTCCATCTTCATTTTTTTTTTTGTGACAGGACCACTCACTGAACCCTGATACCCAATGATTGGGCTAAACTAGTTTGCCAATGAGCCCAAGCTTTGGCTGTCCTTATAGTGACATGTGGTATACTTGGTACCCTGTACCTGAGGGGTTGACATTATTCCCAGACTTTGTGGATTCTGCAGAGTATTTTTATTACTCCATTTCTACAAAGTTGCCAAAAGTTCTGGTAAATGTTCTAACTACTAAACCACTGACTGCTCCCTGAGCTCTCTGCTCCTCTGGACCTCTGAAAATATCTTCAAAAGAAAAACACTCATTCAGCTGTTCCCCTATTGTACTTAAACCTCCAAATCCTGGTTGCCTTTTAATCCTAATCATGCTTTCAATCACAATGTAACCTTCCCCTCTCCTTCTCTCCTTCTTTCTCTCTCTCTCTCTCTCTCTCTCTCTCTCTCTCTCTCTCTCTCTCTCTCTCTCTCTCTCTCTCTCTCTCTCTCTCTCTCTCTCTGTCTCTCTCTGTCTCTCTCTCTCTCTGTGTGTGTGTGTGTGTGTGTACATGTATCATGTATGTGAAGGTCAAAGAATTGGTCATTCTCCAAGACCATCTCATCTCCTCTGTGTTTCTATGCCTTTACTGCATATTCCAAATTAACTGGGCAGTTTTCTCCATCTACTGTCTCACCACGGGGATGCTGACATTACAGATGTGTGATACTGGATCTGACTTTTTACCTGTATCTTGGAGATCTGAACTTAAGTCACCCATCTTGCATGGCAGCACTTTATCCTCTGAGCCATCTCTCCTTATTCTTCAAACACAATTACAGCAAAACAAAACTTCCAGTTTTAGTTCTTATCAAACAGACAATTGACTTTCTGTGAATACTTCTAGTATCAGAAGGAAAATTTCATTTCTCCAAATTTTCACATTTATTTAAGCCATACTGACAATCAACAAAATGCAAATGCAGTTTTTTCCCCCATGTAGTCACTTCCCTGTCTTAGTTGGGCTTACAGTCACTGTAATGAAACATCATACCCAAAGCAAGTAGGGGAGGAAAGGGTTTATTTGGCTTACACTTCCATGTCATTGTTCATCATGGAAGGAAATCAGGGCAGGACCTCAAGCAGGAGCTGATGCTGAGGTCATGGAGGAGTTTTGATTACTGGCTTGGTCATTAAGGCTTCTTTAACCTGCTTTCTTTGCAACAGAGAAGGACCTCCAGTCCAGGAATGGCACCACCCACAATGGACTAGGCACTCCCACATCAATCACTAATTAAGAAAATGCCCTAACATTTGCCTACAGCTGGATCTTTCAGAGGTCTTTGTATGTTGACCTTTCCTTTTCTCAGATGACTATAGATTGTGCCAGCTTGGCATGAGACTAGCCAGCATACTCCTCACCACCACACATTTATATTGTTATTTCCTTTGTGAGAAACTATAACTTCTTTTTTCCCTGTTTACCTACAGTTAACATTCATTAATTTACTGACAAAATGGTTTTGTCATCTTATATTCATTCTCTTATTGGCAGCTTTTTGATAGTATTCACAATGAGAAAATTCATTGAATTGAACAATAATTTTTATAACAGCTTTCACATGGCTTTTTTTTTGAGACACGGTCTTGCTATGTCATTCAGGCCAGCCTGAAACTCACTAGGTACCTCAAGTTTTCTTTGCACTACTGCCTTAGCCTCCCAAGTGCTGGAATTATAGACATATATATTACTGTGCCTGGTAATGGACATATCATCTGGTAAATATTTCTGCTTCTCTTGAGTCCCTGAGCTAACTTTATCCTGAATTCCTCATCTTCACAGTCTTCCCAAATGTCCCATTCTACCTAGCTGTAGGACAGTTTTCTATTGCACCAAAGATGCCTGTTTTACTTGAAAAACAGATGAACTACAATGAAAAATGAGTTTAAGCAACTTCTGTGTTGTGTGTCTCTCTGCATCCTCTGGAGAATTCTCTAGTGATTTTAATGAACAGAGATGAAATCTCAGCTCTGCTGTCCCAGTGCTATGAGACAGGAAGTAGCTAGGAAATGTCCCTCTTTCTAAGAACAATATCTAAAACGGAGGCCGGAGTCTGTGCAGTTTGGCCAACTTGGCTTGACAGCATATTACACAGTGCTTTTGACAGCACCAGGGATTCTAAAATGGAATTGCAACTATCAGGCTCGAGTTATGTTTTAACATTTAGTTCTAAAGGCCATGTCATGCCCTCAGAGATGCACAAGGAGTATTAGGCTTGACATTTTGAATTTGAAATGCAAATTGGAAAGTCCAGCCCAAACTGGGAAAGGACAATGTGTGTAGATTGCCTAAATTCAGCATTCAGAAATGGCCCCTAGGTTAGGGGTAATCAAGTCTCCCACAGGTGTCTGCTTTACTCTATTACCCATATAAAGGAAGACCAGTTCCATTTAGTTCATAAAGTGGTATCCGGAGATCACTACGTGTGTTCTGTTTGTCAGTGAGGTCGTTGGTAAAATGTATCTACATGGTACTTCTGATCATGCCGTGCCAATACAGCTCCTTTCTGCAAGTGGAATGTGTCTGATGTTTTATCTTTTATTATTATTGAAACCCTTCCAGAAACATCTTCGATAATAAATATATTTATATTGTTAAAGTTGTGTGCCTGTTATAACAATGCTTTTCAGAGAAGCTAAGTGATGGCTCCAATTTGCATTTTGAAGAAGAGAAGATTTTGAATTTAAATTCATTATAGTTTATGGCTACAGACCATGTATGATGAGAAATAAAGAAAACTCAGCTTAGTTAACATGGTTTCTTTTAATTAAGCACAGCTGTATGTGATGGCACAGGTAAGAATTAACCAGTCAACACAGGGCTTTAACCATAGGTCATCTAGCAATAAAGAGTGTCCTTAGGGATCTTTGTAAAAATGTATTTAATGAGGCTCTCTTCTACATGAAACCTCTATTTATTATAACATTTTTAATTTTCAAGATTATAAAATAATTACATCATTTTCCCCTTCTCTTCCTCCAACCCCTTCCATGTTGTTCCCTCTTCCCCCATATATATATATATATATTTCTAATTACACACTACTATAGGCTCGATCTGTATAACGTTACTTGTATGTCTATGTTTTAAGGGTGCTTTTTCCCATCTTAGGATACAACTTCATTTCCTTACAGCTTCTTTCCTATCTTTTGCCTTCTTGTAGGTCCTTGACTTTTTCTTGTCTTTTGTGGCTGGATCTGCAGATTTGCTGACCCTCTGTCACCACAACTGTCTTTTCTTTCTGCCCTTTGCCTGGTAAAGTCTTTCTTATTTGTTTGGCTTCAGCTAGTACCACTCTCCATAGGAAATAATGTACCATCCCAAATTTAAATTACATTCCTCTCCTATCTCTCCCACGCTTGTAAGCACCCAGTGCCTTTTCTGTCTCAAGCATCAAAACAGGCATTGTCATCATCCATTTGCTGGTCTTTCTCACCCATCTCTCTCTGTGTATTCCCATGTGCAGGACTGATGTGTGTCCTGATTTTACCTTTATTTCCGGATCTTGCCTAGCATATAGCTGTCACTCTGTATATCCGAATGAATGAATAAATACATTATAGTGCTTTGCAAACAATTTTCTAAGGGCAAAGACCTTATCTAAGGACACAAATCATACTGAGTTATAACCCCGCTATATTTTATACCTTAACTTCAGAGATATTTGATAGAGAAATAGAAAAAAAAAGTTCTTGTGACAGATTGGATTCGCATTCAGAAAATTTCAGCACCTGCTTTCCCAACCCTGTTGGGCTCAGTGTGGTCATGCACCTTCCTTTGCCATGAAATGGGGACAGACATGAATGTGCAAGTTCTTCACAGTTTTTCACGCATCCTCTCTTGGTGGTTTGCCATGTGGTTCACAAAGGATGCGCTCCATCCTTTGTGCGTAGGATGAATGACACATAGATGAGTTTGCTTATGTGACCACTGATAGTTGTTTTTATGTGAGTCTGCATCCTTGACTGTATCCTATCCTGGAAAAGTTCCATTAAATATAGATCAAGTAAAGGGAAGGGAAGTTGTGGGAAGAGAACTAGCAGGGCTTCTAATGAATGTTACAATTAGGCCCTAGGAGAAATTGGAATAGGAGCCTAAAAGCCAGGAACTGGGGCTATTCATATGAATGTCTTGGGAACTACACAGTCTCTCATGGAAACACACATTCTGTAAGCTAATTTCCATTTGGTCTTCATAAACCTATGCATTTCGGTTAACCCACCCCTCTAACACTTTATTTTCCTCATACCACCACTGCACCGCCCACTTTAAGCTATCCCATGCTCAGAATAATTTCCTCTCTTCTTTCCTATCACCAATGTCCTACTATACTTCCTCCTTAAGACATATCTCCATCCCTCCTGGCTTCCTGGTCTTTAGAGGACTACAAACTGAGCAAACCAACCTCTGATCCACATATGACAGATGACATTCAGCATTTGTCTTTCTGGGCATGGGTTACCCCACTCAATATAATACTTTCAAATTCCATTCATTTTCTTTATATTTTACAAGTTCATTCTCTTTACACCTGAATATAGTCCCATTATGTATATGCACCATGTTTTCATCATCAGTTCACTAGCTGATGGATATCTAAGCTTTTTATATCACTAGCTATTGTGACCAGGGCAGCAAAGAACATAGGTGAATAAGTGTGTCTGCAGTAGGATATCAAGTCCTTGCGTATTTGTCCAAGAATGGTAAAACTGGGCTATATGACTTACCATTTTCCTTTAATTTTCAAAAAACCTTATTGTTAATCTGTGTGTTCACGATGTTTGTGTGCGGACACCCATACCATAGACATTTGCAGAGGTGAGAGGGGAACTTTGTGGGGTTGGTTCACTTATTCTAGCTTTATATGATTCCAGAGGTAAAATTCAGATTGCCAGACTTACAGTCCTGTGTACTTAGCTACTGAACAATGCTGCCAACCTTGACTTACCACTTTTTATTATGGTGTGAAAATAATATTCAGCATAAAATAATTTTGAACTTTGAATTTTTCCTGCCTAGTGATGTGACACTCTCTCTGGATGCTGGGCAGCACTGAGTTAGAAACACCAGTTAGTCATATGATCACCAGGACAGGCATCTCACATACTATAATGAGAGGGTTGCTGAGCTGTGATGTTTTGGGGTTAATCACATTCATTGCATTTTGATATAGGATGGGCTTGAAGGATCTAATCCCATCATAAGCAAAAACCATCAGTGAATGCAGTACATTCTCTCTGTGTATTTCCTTACCTGCTTGTTTTGTTTTGCTGTTTTTTGCCTCCATTTATTTACTTGCTTTCTTATTTATTATTTGATCTACTTATGCAGCTAGGGTTAAAACACAACCATCCTTGCACATGCTTCATGCATGTTGTTATAATGCAGCTTCCTTGATTTTTATTTTGTAATTTAAAAATGCTTTTTTCTTTAGTTTTGAGACTAATTGGTGTTTCTACGAGTCATTAATTAGATTTTTTTTAATTGGGTAAGAAGCTTGGAAGCAGTAAGTTAGGCAAATACCGTCCTTTATGTATCTCTTACATAGCGGTGTGTTCCTGAACAATCACTTACTTGAGTCTTTGTCGTGCACATGTAGAGAACACCTTAGTGTGGGTGGTTGGTAGCTACAAGCACAGTTATCATGCCCTACTATATCAGTTTGAGTTTCTCCATTCCCCTGCCAATAGACATATGGGATTTGCTATCTGTGGTCATTAGAAACACAGCTCTACCCTATGTTCTCTTTCAGGCTGATGATAAGGATCAAAGGTTGAACACATTGCCCTACATTGTTTTAGCTCCAGACTGCAAAAATCTGTTCATGTTCTTTTATGAGTGTGCATTTCATTTTCATTTCCTTTGGTAAATGCCCAGGAGTGAAATTACTGTCATACTTTGGGCAGATATTTAGTTCTATAAGCCACTGGCAGGCTTTTCTCAGAGTAATTGTGTCATTTTGGAGTCTTACCAATGATATATGTGAATTCCAAGTTTTCTACATTCTTACAAACATTTGGTGTTTTCAGTAAATTTAATTTTAGCTAGCTTGGTGGGTGTGTGGTGCTATGCCATTGAAGCTTTAATTTTCATCTTTCTGATGACTAATGGAGCTGGAGACTTTTCCTGTGCTTCTTAGCCATTTTTATGTCTTCTCCTGTAAATGATACATTCAATTCTTTTTAATTAGGGTGTTTGTCTTTCTGTTAAGTTGTAGTACTGGGTATGTCCTTGTACTAAATGTTCACTTTGCTAGTATCTTCTCTTGGTCTGTGACCTGATTATTCCCTTTCTAAAGGATATCTTCCTATGGAAAATTTTACATTTTGATGAATTTCAGTTTATCATTTTTTTCATTCTATATTTATTACTTTTCCTGATCTAAGAACCTTTTACCTAGTCAAAGTCATCACGGTGTTTCCCTTGATCATATTCTGGAAGTTTTCTATCTTTAAATTTCATTTATTTATGTGTATAATTGTGTGTGTGTGTGTGTGTGTGTGTGTGTATGCTTGCATATACACAAAGAAACCAGAATAAGATGTAGGTTGTGTATTGTTCTCTTTCACTACTACTTATTTTGAGTCTGAGGCTCTCTTTGAATCTGGGATTCAGATTTCCTCAGCAGCAATCTTTTTCCTCCACCCACTTGGATTTTGGGTTACAGGAATGCACAGGAACCCTGACTAGTTATAGGGATGCTTTGATTTCTGCTCCTCATGACTGCATTTCAAATGCTATTAACCATTGAACAATCTCTCTAGTCTTAACTTAGCTATTGTGTCTGGGTCCAGGATCTGGCTCAATAGATTATAGTATATAATGTGAAAAGGGAGGTTTACTTTCTCTATATGAAATTTCTACAGCATCATTTCCTGAAAAGACTTTCCTTTTCTATTAGGATTTTTTACTTTTTTGTGAAAAATCAAATAGCCCTTGATTTGCAGGTCTATTGCTGAACTCAACTTTCCTCCACAGGTTTGTCAGGCTTTAAGGAAGCATTATGCTCACTTCCTTTATTGCCTGTCTTTCTGCCAAGTCCTGAAGTTAAATAATGTGCCTCTTGTGGCTCTGAGCTTTGTACTCAAAACTGTTTATCATTTTTAAATTCTTCTTTCTCCTCGTGGTTGCACTATGGCTACTAAGGAAACTATGTCCTATCCCTGGAACTTCTGCATGTTATTTTAAATACAAAAAGAGTCATGGCAGATCTGACTAAGGTAGGAATTTCCCATTGTGAATGCAGGCCAAGGCACAGAAGCAGAGTTGCCTTCATTCAATACCTGTAAATTATAGTATATTTTAGACTTATTATCCAATCCTATCATGATATCCTCACTGAGTCTGTAGAACTTTTTGCCTTTAGAATTGGATCCTTCCAATGATTAGTTCCTCTTCTCTAGTCTTATGTTGATCCATTAATTGCACTTTCCTTTTAGATTTGTGTTTCCATTAAAGTCCCATTTAAATTGATCTTTCGGTTAGCACACAAAGCAAAGGGTTTCAGCATGACATTTCCTATCACACATCTCACTTTCTTCTTTTCCCTCCCTCTTGCATCCCTTTCAAAAGAAAGTCACAAGGAAGGGAGGGGAAGCTCCTGTGACAAGTAGAAAGTCCCAGTCTTAGAGGACATATAGCCAGTCTGTCTATCCTCGTTTCACTCTAAAGAATGTAAGCAATATAGTCTGCCTGTTTTTTCATTTTAGCGTCTTAGGGGCATCATCATGCTGGCACTGTCACGGTGTCATAAATGCTCCAGGCACCTTCTCCAAAGTATCACCTGATAAATACTTTCTCTGTGCCAGATGTGCTTCCTTCTCATCAGCAGTTATAGATGCTATTTTTAACCAGAGCTGAGTTTTATCTTTCCATGGCAGGGCTGTTGCTTCAGCTCCTTTGATTTTACTCCGCTTCCATTTGTTAAAAAAAAATAAGACTCATTTCAAAAAATTTCCAAAGACGCCTTTAGCAAATTTCAATGCTATTTCTTCTAGTCACCTAAATAGAACAGGCCAAAGAATGTAGCCTTTAGACATTCTCTTAAAGGTTAGCATTTGATTTGAGGAAAACAATCTGAACTATAGTGATTCAAAGTTTAAAAAAATCTGAACCTTCCAAAGAGTGAATATTTCTATTTTAAAAGGTAAGAAACAAATGCTAAAAAGACAATGGGAAATGGGAGTTATAGACACACAGTTTCTAGCATAAATGGCATTTACCTTCTACAACAAATGTATGCTGATGGTAGAACAGGTCTTTTGATCTTCTCAGTCCATAAGAAGCTATGAGTGACAAAGACTAAAGCAAAAGTACCTGCTATTCCCTACCCTGCTGTATGCTTGACTTCTGGCCACAAGTGGGCTGTCTGGAAGGCTTCCCTGTCTCTAACTAGCAGTTGGCCTTGGCCAGCAGAAGTATTATCAGTAAGAGACAGAAGGGCAAGAAGAGATCGAGACTTGATATTTATTTTCCTATAGGCTGCTCCTGAGTGGCAAATTTCTTTTATGGGAGTTAACAACTTCGGTTGAGTTGCTTCATCTACTAAATATACTGGCATCCAATTCCCACCTCAATCCTTCAGGTATAGGGATAGCTCCCATTGTTCTTGTACCCTGTTTATTTCACCATTCTTATTGATCCACTCAGTTCTCTGTTTATTTCCCATTTGCCTTTTCTGTTTTGTGACTTTTGTTACGTCACTAATTCACCCAATTATGGAACTCACACCAGCTATGGTGACCTGCATAAGGTCAAGCCAGTCAATATCCCAATACGAATGGGGGAAGGGCTCATAAAGCCCCATTCCTAACTGAGAAACTATTGATAGTTGATGGCAGCTGGAGGAGGAGAGAATCATTTTTGGGGGGGGTGGAGGGTGCTGTGGCCATTAGTAGATTATCCATGTGGTAGTGTATGACCCTACGCTCATTATACATGGGCATTATTAATTATATAAAGTAGAATAAAAGAAGATGGTATGAAGTTTTAGAGTGGATATGTTATCAGAAAACCTGTGGGGAGCTGTAGAAGGGAAACAAGGGAATGGATATGATCAAAACAAATTGTATATGTATAGGAAATCTCCAAAGAAAAAGTACACCTTCCATTTAAAAGTAATATTGTATTGGCAAAACCTAAAGATGTTGCAAATACAGTTTTATGTTCAAGTCTGTGGCTCTGAGGAAAACTGCAGATAAAATATATGTGCAATAGCCATTAACATTTGTGCAGTTTTGGGAGCTACACGGAAACATGGATTTATGATGAGAAAGAAGCCTCAAAAGAGAAGAGAAATGAAGAGACCAAAGGATGAAACCCTAGTATCCAAACACAACAAATATGGTAGGAGATGGATAGAAGTGATGGAGACACTATCCACGGAAACAGGACATCTGTGATCATGTAAGTCATGGCTAATCCTGATTAGCCTTGATTGTATTTGAAATCAGCTAACATGCAAGCTGCTGGATACTACTGTGATGTTTTCTCTTGATGGGGTTATTTGAAACAGGACGATCCATCCTAAATGTGGCATCCAGATTAGAAATGAGGAATTTTGCTCTTTGCTTGTCTTTTTTCTCTCTTTCTGGCAAATTCATCTCTCCTATTGCTACTGTTTTCCTTCATTCATATTAGAACAAGCTTCTTCAGGCTTTCAATGTAGACTGAATAAAAACAGTTCTCTCAGAGTTCTCTAGGCCTTCAGATTGGACCTGGTGGGACTTACAGCCCTGTAGATTGAACCCCTACTGGATTATTTGTCTCTCCAGTACAAGACAGCCATTGTGAGGCTATCCAGGCCCACATTTATAGAAACACATTTGTACATTCATTGTATCAGTTCTATTCTTTTATAACAGAATATTATCCTTGGCTACTACAATATAAAACCTTGAAAGCAAGTTAAATAAAATGCTTCAAGAAAGAGATGACTCTCTATACCATCAGCTCTCAACCTTCCTAATGCTACCACCCTTTAATACAGTTCCTCATATTGTGTTGACCCCCAGCCATAAAATTATGTTATTGTTAATTCATAACTTTAATTTTACTACTGTCATGAATTGTAATGTAAATATGTGATGTGCAACTCCTGTGGGATGGTGACTCATAGGTTGTAAGCCACTGGTCTTTACCCAAAGATTGGGCCTGTTAGGATTATATGTTTCTGTTGCATTTAAAAACAGGATTGCCAGGGATGATGCCCCTTCCCCATGATATTTTCTACAGCATAGAAAAGGCAGTATTCTTACTTTAGTGTGTAAGAAATTTTATAAAAGGAAAAACAAGGAACAAATACAGAAAACAAAAGATCTTATGGTGATATATTAATTGCGATCTAATAAAACCACTGAAGGTCAGAGGAGCAAAGTGGCCAAGCTACCAGAGAGTTCCGACCTCGAGATAATTATTAGTATATCACATAAGAGTTTTCTGAATTCCTTACTCCTTTCCTTTATGTTCTGTTTTAGGTCCATACAATAAGGCTATGTCACACTTTAGAAATGATCATTGTGGAAGGGTGTCTTAAGAGTAGAAAGTGAAGCAGTGACTGGGTAATAAAGTGATGTCAAGAGGGACAAGACAGCACAATGCATCATATGTGTATGTGAATGGAGAAAACCTAGCAGAGGGGTAAAAAGTATTATGTACAGGAGTGGAGTAGAATGTCTCAAGTAATGTTGTTGAGGAATCAGTACCTACAATAAGATTTCACTTGTGTAGGAAATAGCCCTTTCCAGGAGTGCAAATGCTATGAATTCTAATAGGTACACACATGGGCTGGTACCAAGGTGAGATAGTGGGAGTATGTAGAAGTTCTATTCTTAGTACTTGCATTTTCTCACTAAAGTAAGATGTAATGTCCTCACATGAAAGAGAGGATGAAGAGGAGGGTGTAGAAAAACAAGAGGGAAATGTAGGGTGCAGCATACGTGTATGAAATGAACAAGTGCGCAAAGTCAGTATCATGAGATTTCTGGGCAGGACTAAGGTTTGTGGTCATGAATTTTTAAACAGTAAACATCGCTGTTTGAGGAAAACCATGGAGAAGGGAATAGACTGCATTAGGTAAGTTTCACAGATAAACTCATTACAGGGAGAGACTGATGTCAGTAATATGTGCTGTTCCTTTCTCTGCCTTTCAAGTGCTGGGATTACAGGTCTGTGCCACTATACCTGATCCTGCAGAGAGTGCACTTGGGAAATTATTGCTGATATTGGTAGGCCAGGCTTCCATATTGAAAACGATCTTTGGATACACAAATGTCCTCTCACAGTGAAGAGCTGCATATACCTAATTACAAAAAATCAATCATTGAATCCCACATTTACAAGGAAATAGATTGTGCCAGCAATCTTGGTCAGCCTGGAAGTTGATTCTTCTCAAGTAAAGCATGAATAACAACTTTTGTCAGAGATGACAAGGCCACCCTAATAAATCAGAATGTTCACGGAAAATCTGAACGCTCCAAAATTTCAAAGTCCTATGTGTTCTCAAGTCTCAAAATCACATTATGTACCATTGAAGGTGCTAATCATAGTGCAGCAGACTCTCTAAGTTTTCAGAATTCTACTTTATATTATCTGTCACTGTCACTAAAACCCTGGGCCTGATAACCAGCTCTCTTTGATCTCCAGCTGCTTTAGATTAAAGACTCTTTGCAAGTGGCCGAGGAAGATTTCCATCATTTGCCTTAAACTGAGCATTAATCAGGCTAGGCTATTATCCTTCTAGGATGATTTAAACATCGGTAGCATCAAGTTCTTATATTTTTAATAATCTGTATTTCCTCACATCTCTCAACTACTGTTTGTGCACTGTCTTTCATGGATGACCTATACCATTGCTACCTGCTAGACTTGTAACTCTGAGTCCCACCAATGGTGTTGTTCTTGTTGCCAGCTTAGAGACTTATGATCTGTTGGGAGAAGCCTTCCTGCCAGCCTGGTCCCAGAGCCGCATCATTCCCAAATGAACACACAGGATGCTATATTAATTACGAAGCTGTTGGCCTTGCTTGTTTCTTACTGGCTAGCTGGAATTAAGTATTTACTCCATAATAGTTAATCTTAAGTATTTCTCTCACCAGAGAAAGGGTCCAGACCTTTTACTCCTCTGGAGGCTACTTCCTGTGTTTCTCCTTCCCAGAGTCCTCCTCGACTCCTAGTCCCACCTATCTTGCTTCCCTATTGGCCAACAGTGCTTTATTTATATATACACAGGACTTCGCTATCAATGATCTAAATCCAAAATCTGCCTTCAGAATTTGCATTGAGTACAACTCCTTAGGCCACCCATTTAGAATCCGTTCTCTGCCCTAGACTCTGAAGTATGTGTGTGTGTGTGTGTGTGTGTGTGTGTGTGTGTGCCCACGACCACGTGTGCGCGTGTGCATACGTGAACACGCATTGACATGTGTGCATGCTTGCAGACATGTTATAAGACAACAAGCTGGTGCTCACTTCAGCAGCACATATACTAAAATTGGAATGATACAGAGAAGATTAGCATGGCTCCTGCGCAAGGCTGGCAAGCAAATTCATGAAGTGTTCCATATTTTTACAAAACTAGATTCAAACAATACATATCCACTAACGCAGCCCTACAGAAAGTTCTGGAAGGAAAACTCCAACATAAGGAAGTTAACTACAACCAGAAAAACATAGGCATCAGATAATCCCACCTTACCAACAGCCAAAAGCAAGAAGGGGTGGAATTCCACATATAATTCCACCAACAACAACCATTCCAAATCAAAGGAGAATGAGCAATCAATGGTCATTAATATCCCTCAACATTAATGGTATTAACTGACCCATAAAAGACACAGACTAACAGAATGGATTCGAAGACAGAACCCATCCTTCTGCTGCATACAAGAAACACACCTCACCCTCAAGGACAGACATTACCTCAGATTTAACGGTTGGGAAAGGATTTTCCAATCAAAAGGATCCAAGAAACAAGCAGGGGTAGCAATCTTAATACCTAACAAATTAGACTTTAAAATAAAATCAATCAAAAGAGATGAAGGAGGTTATTTCATACTCATCACAGGAGAAATCCACCAAGATGAAGTCTCAATTCTGAACATCTATGACTCAAATACAAAGGCATCCAAGTTCATAACACAAACATTACTAAAACTCAAATCACATATAAAGCCCCACATACTTATAGTATAGAGACTTCAATACTCCACTCTCACCACTAGACAGGAATACCAGGCAGAAACTTAACAAAGAAGCAAAGGAAATAATAGAAGTTATGAGCAAATTTGGATTAACAGACATATATAGAACATTCCATCCAAATAAAAAAGAATATACCTTCTTCTCAGCACCACATGGAACCTTCTCAAAAAACAACCACATACTTGGCAATATATCAAACCTCAACAGGTACAAAAAATAGGAATAACTCCATGCACCTTATCAGACCAACATGCATTAAAATTAGAATTCAACAACAACATAAATTGCAGAAATCCTACAAACTCATGGAAATTGAATAATGCACAATGGCACCATTCCTGGGTCAAAAAGAAATAAAATAAGAAATTAAAGACTTCCTAGAATTCAATGAGAATGAAGACACAACATACCCAAACCTATGGGACACTTTGAAAGCAGTGCTACGAGGGAAGTTCATAGCAAAAAGTGCCCACATGAAGAAACTGGAGAATAGTTACATTAGAGAATTAACAACACAGATGAAAGCTCTAGAACACAAAGAAGCAAACTCCCCCAGGAGGAGTAGATGCCAGGAAATAATCAAACTGAGGGCTGAAATCAATAGAGTAGAAACTAGGAAAACAATACAAAGGATCAATGCAATGAAGAGTTGATACTTTGAGAAAAATCAACAAGATAGACAAACAGCAGAGTGTGAACATGCAAATTAACAAAATCAGAAATGAAAAGGGGGACATAACAATGGACACTGAGGAAATCTGGAGAATCATCAGGTCATACTTTGAAAACCTGTACTCCACAAAATTCGAAAATTTAAAGGAAATGAACAATTTTCTGGATAGATATCACTTGTCAAAATTAAATCAAGAAGAGATAATCAATTTAAATAGACCTATAAGACCCATGGAAATAGACGCAGTCATCAAAAGTCTTCCAATCTAAAAAAGCCCAGGGCCATATGGCCTCAGTGCAGAATTCTACCAGAAATTCAAAGAACAGCTTATACCAGTTCTTCTCAAAGTATTCCACACAATAGAAGCAGAAGGGTCTTTGCCAAACTCATTCTACGAGGCTTCAATAACCTTGATACCCAAGCTACACAAAGACACAACTAAGAAAGAGAACTTCAGACCAATAACCCTCATGAACATTGATGCAAAAATACTCAATAAAATACTGGCAAATCGGATCCAAGAACACATCAAAACAATCATTCACCACGATCAAGTAGGTTTTATCCCAGAGATGCAGGGATGGTTCAACATATGAAAATCCATCAATGTAATTCACCATATAAACAAGCTGAATAACAAAAAAAATCACATGATCATCTCACTAGATGCAGAAAAAGCCTTTGACAAAATCCAACACCCCTTCATGATAAAGGTCTTGGAAAGATCTGGGATGACAGGAACATACCTAAACATAATAAAAGCTATATACAGCAAACCAACAGCCAACATCAAACTAAATGAACAGAAATTCAATGTGATTCTACTAAAATCAGGAACAAGATAATGCTGTCCACTCTCTCCATACCTTTTCAATATTGTACTTGAAGTTCTAGCTAGAGCAATACTACAACAAAAGGAGATAAAGGGGATACAAATTGGAAAGGAAGAGGTCAAACTTTTACTATTTGCAAATGATATGACACTTTACATATGTAACCCAAAACACTCTACCAAGGGAACTCCTACAACTAATAAACACCTTCAGCAAAGTGGCAGGATACAAGATCAACTCAAGAAAATCAGCAGCCCTACTATATACAGATGATAAAAGGGCTGAGCAAGAAATCAGGAAATATTACCCTTTCGAATCGTCACAAACAACATAAAATACCTTTGGGTAATGCTAACCACTTTGAGTCTTTAAAAAAAGAAAATAAAGAAGCCCTCAGAAAATGGAAAGTTCTTCCAAGCTCTTGGATAGGTAGGATCAATGTAGTAAAAATGGCAATCCTGCCAAAAGCAATATACAGATTCAAGGCAATCCCCATTACAATACCAGCACAATTCCTCACAGACATTGAAAGATTAATAATCAATTTTGTAGGGAAAAATAAAAGACCCAGGATAGCCAAAACAACCTTATTCAACAAAGCAACATCTGGAGACATCACTGTCCTCGACTTCAAGCTCTATTATAGAGCTGTAGTCCTGAAAACAGCTTGGTATTGGCACAAAAATAGACAGGTAAACCAATGGAATCGTATTGAACACCCTGATATTAACTCATACATGTATGAACATCTGATTTTCAACAAAGAAGCTAAAAATATACAATCGAAAAAAGGAAGCATCTTCAACAAATGGTGCTGGCAAAACTGGATGCTGGCATGTAGAAGAATGTGGATAGATCCATGTCTATCACCATGCAAAAAACTTAAGTCCAAATAGATCAAAGACCTCAACATAAATCCAGCCACACTGAACCTCTTAAAAGAAAAAGTGGGTGGTACCCTTGAACGAATTGGTATAGGAGACAGCTTCCTGAACATAACACCAGTAGCACAGACACTGAAGTCAACAATTAATACATGGGATCTCCTGAAACTTAGAAGCTTTTGTAAGGCAAAGGACACAGTCAACAAGACAAAACGACAGTCCATAGAATGGGGAAAGATATTCAAAAACCCCACATCTGATAGAGGGCTGATCTCTAAAATTTACAAAGAACTCAAGAAGCAAGTCTCCAAAATACCAAAGGACCTAATTAAAAAGTGGGCTACAGAACTAAATAGAGAATTCTCAATAGAGGAATCTAAAATGGGTGAGAGGCACTTGAGAAAGTGCTCAACATCCCTAGTCATCAGGGAAATGCAAATCAAAATAACTCTGAGATACCATATTACTCCTGTCAGAATGGCTAAAATCAAAAACACCAATGACAGTATGCTGGAGAGGATGTGGAGAAAGAGGAACACTCCTCCATTGCTGGTGGGAGTGCCAACTTGTTCAGCCACTTTGGAAATCAGTATGGAGATTCCTCAGGAAAATGGGAATCAGCTTACCACAAGACTCAGCAATCCACTCTTAGGCATATACCCAAAAGATGCCCATTCACACAACAAGGATGTCTGTTCCACAAAGTTCATAGCAACATTATTTGTAATAACCAGAACCGGGAAACAATCTAGATGTCCTTCAACTGAAGAGTGGATAGAGAAAATGTGGTACATTTACACAGTGGAGTACATTTTAGTAGAAAAAAAAAAACAATGGAATCCTGAAATTTGCAGGCAAACTGATGGCACTAGAAGAAACCATCCTGAGTGAGGTAACCCAGTCACAAAAAGACAAACATGGTATGTACTCTCTCATATATGGATTTTAGACATAGATCAGGGGAGTGCCAGCCTATAACCCCATGGCCAGAGAGTCTGGGAAACAGAACCTTCAATGAATGACTGATGGAAGCAGAGGCAGATGCCCACAGCCACACACTAAGCTGAACTCAAGCAACCCAGTGAAAGAGTGGGAGGACTGATGAGCAAAGGGGTTAAGACTGGGCTGGTTTAACCCCCAGAAACAGCTGACCTGACAAAAGTTAACTCTTGAATCCCAGGCATCAGCCTGGGAATCCAGTATGGGACTGATCAAGACCCCCTGAATGTGGGTGTCAGTGAGGAGGCCTAGGCTATCTATGGGGCCTTGGGTAGTAGTAGATCAGTATTTATCCCTGGCATACAAATGGACTTTGCGTGCCCAATGAGAAATGCACTCTTACCCTGGACTCTTGGGGGAGGGTCTAGGCCCTGCCCTGGATGAAATAACAGACTATGGACACCCTCATGGAGGGCCTAACCCTTCCTGGGGAAAGAAGGGTGTACTGGGGGCATTGGTGGGAGGGCATGGTAGGAGGGGAGGGACAGGTAGAGGGATCTGGGAGTGACATGTGAAACAATCTTGTTTCTAACTTAAAAAAAAAAAAACAAGAAACCTTGCCTGGAAAAACCCAAAACAAAAAGTGTAAAATGTATTGATCTTGCTAATTTTGTCCCTTCTTTTTTTACTCCCACAAGTTACCATCTGTTTCCCAAACGATAGGGATAACTTCTTGTGAGCCGCAGGTAGCTTATAATGTTAACTAGATCTAATTTTCTATGTACTAGCCAGGATTACATTGTTGTCATTCTATCACAACAAATAATGAGGGAAAAAGATTTAGTGTCGGGTTTAAGGAAGGCTCTCCATGCAGGCTAATGGAGATACCTGCATGGCCATCATCTGTGATCAGTGTGATTCATTACAGTTATCCAGGTTATCAGACAGGAGGGAAGGTTGAATGTGGGTGAAACAAAGTCACTCTGAAAACCATGAGGTAGGCAGGGCCTCATCTGCCTCTTGTAATCTCAACATGAGTGTCATAGATACCCTTTCTAATTTCTAGCCTGTGTACTCACTGGCTTTGACGTATAACCCCAACATTAACAGCACACCATTAGGTGGGTGTTCTCAAGGGCAGGTTCTGACCCAGCCTGCACTATGCCAGTTTTGATTTTGAACCTCTATCTCAATAAAACTTTTTTCCTTAAAAAATTAAATAAAAAGACAACTTGATGGGGAATAAACCTGTGAGAAGGTATTGAAGATAGAAGGATGAGGCTAAAAGAAATGAGACATGCCATGTGGTGATTATAACATGGTCCTCTAATATCTCACTAGAAGCACAAAGCTAGTATTGGTCTGTAGAGAGGTCCTTACCAGTGGATAAATGTTTGGAGTTTTGAATGGTCATATCACCAGTCATTGGATATAACTGCTTGAGCAGGGGTAGGACTGTAAGCAAATCAGCTTTGTTTAGTGGAGGTGCAATTCCAAGAGAAGAAATTGAGTTGTGAGTCAATGACAGCCATATTGTCTCAGTGGATGAATGTCTCTGTCCTGAAATCTAGGTCTGACATAGACTAAAGAAAAATACTGAAACTCTAGAGGGATAAAACACTGTGAGAGACCATCAGATTTAGACAGGTGAGAAGGAAAAGAGGCAAAGAGGTGGTAGAGACAAGGAGTTGTGAATACTAGTGATATCAGTTGTACAAGTGACAGTGAGCCAGAGAATACAAGAGAAATATCACACGATATCTGGAGAATGAGATAGTTTGACTCAGATTTTAGAAGCTTCATTGTTAATACCTTACTTAGGACTATTTATTTTTAGACTAACTTCCTGTATCACAAAGTCTTGATATACATCAAATTACTTTCCAAATGAAAGCTTTACACTTATGCCAAGGTACAATTCATTTACAGTTGTAAGCATGGAAACACCCACATACAAAATCTCCAGAGAGCAAAGGAAGATCACAATCATTTCTGTTGTGAAAGTTGTTCTGACAAAAACAAAACAGAGAAGTTTGGTGATACCAATTAGGCTGCTTTCAGGTCATTTAAGTGTTTTGTAGAAACTGCTGTCTCCCCCTCCCTCATCTAGTTAAAAAGTGGTCATTTGAACACAAGTAGTCAATCTTGCTTTGTCTGTCTGTACTTGGAAAGTCAATTCTTTTACTTTGTGACTTCAAAATTGTTTTAATCACAGTGGAAATTTGGGCTTTTTTGGCAATGAAAGCATTGAATAAGAATCAAGTTTAAATCTGGTTTTGTCATGGAATATTTTGTTTTCTCCGTTTATGGCAATTGAAAGTTTTGTTGGATAAAGTAGTTGGCATCCTTGAAATGGCTACTTGTACAGAAGAAAGAGTTGTGTGAGCTTTAATCATTATTAGGCAAAGAAACAAACATTTGACCTATTCACTTAACAGGGGTATATGTTACTTAAAATTATGTAGTTTAAATGAAATTTTCATATCTGGACTGACAATGTTCACCCTCAAGAACCAAAGACAATCTGGAGAAAAACCCAACACCAGGCATGAGATGCCTTCTTTTGAGTGATTGGTAAGGGTTGTTAAAGCAAAACTCCTGACACATTGCAGGAGATTTCTATTGTTCTTGGTTGGCCCCCAGAGATTGAAGGTAAGTCCCTATTGCCAAAGACAACATGCATTTCAAATGCAGGGCTCAGAAATCCCTGGGCTAGAAATCACATGAAAACTTTTTCATTGAGAATTAGCTTTTATGGTACCAGATGGCACCATGAAGCTTCCAAAGTGAAGCAACCAATAGTCCATTCAGCCATGATGTTTATAAACCTCAATAACAGCATGGCATGATAACCCAAAGCCTGCTGTAGTGTCACAGAAACCTTGTGTCACCAACAGCTCTCTATTGGACTTAAGACCAGCTCAATAAGTGGGAAATCATGCCTGGTACTGGAAACGTAGACAACTATTCAGAGTTAGTGGAGTCATGAGTCTTGGAAGAGAACCAACAACTTCAACTTTACTAAACCAGCATGATCCTAACTATCGAGGGGAGGTGTTTGTGGGACTGCAGTCAGGACCAGCTATTCCTGAGTGGGGGAGTGTGGATGAGGGGAGGCTAGCTATAGACATTAAAGGAAAGACAGAGACATAGGGCAGGAGGGCAGTTTCAGTCCATACTGAATGCTCCTCTGTTTATTCATACATTCTCTTTAGTAACCAACCAAAGGTGGGCACAATGGCAGAAGACTTCTATTATCATGAATAAAGGACAAATAGCAATTACCTCCCTTAATCCTAAAGACACTTACTACTTGGCCTTCAGGTGCTTCATAGCTGCACATATCTCCTAGCCTTCTGGATGTGTATAAACTTGCCTGGGCCCAAGTCTATTGTTATTTAGATAGGAGTCATTCACCACTGAGGCCAGGGCATCCTGTAGTCATTATGCTAATATCTTAAAGACAATAGAAGCGATTTGACCTCTCTTAAGTCATGGCAAGATGGAATGGGCTTCCATTCGTACTTATACTCACATATATGTGCAGTCCCCACCCATGAACTAGGGACATTTTTTTTTTTGCAAAAGACTGAGACCATTACAGAAAACCACAAGCAATGAAAATACAGAACTGTGGAGCCCAGTCCACACAGATACATCTATACTGTAGGAGAAACTCTGACCAGTCTACTCAAGCCAGGCCAGCCTGCATGAGCATGAGCAGCAAGCACTGCTTCCCTGAGCCAAGCCTTCCCCTACCCTAGACTGACAAAGAGACACCTGACCCAGAGGCACCAGTGAGGAAAGGACAACACAGCAGAGTCAGCCGCCTGAGCCAATAGGACTGTGGGAGGGGGTATAAAGGCAGGTCTAACTTCCGTAATAAAGGAGTTGGCAGCATGCTCTGGTAGTCACTGACTCTGAGTGCCTGAGTCTTCTCACCCCTCCCCCCAAGGTCCGAGCAGGGTCACCTGCAACACCTGGCACCTAGATATGGGACTTGTGGATGTTTTCTTTTTTCTGTCACTGTGACTGTTTTTTGCTTGGGCCCTGAACTTTGCCTTTTGCTGCTGGCAGTGCATTGGCGGATCCCAAGATAGTGCTTGTACTTTCCCTACCAGCACCCTTTGTTACTCTTCATGCTTGCTGCTCCTTTCGGCGCCCCCTCTGCGGTGACTTGTCCGGTGAGTTGGCCCCTTCATGTTTCATATCCTTGATCATGGTGAAGTAGAGTGTGGGGACCCTCCTTTTCTGTCTTCCTTTGTGTCGGTGTGGTACCCCTGGTGCATTAGGTGGGAACATCAACTACACTTAGGGCCGACACAATTCCTGTCTTTCTTCGAGTCTGTCTTTTGTCTGTTTTAAACTGTGTTTTCGACTACATCTCCTGTCATTAAGAGAATGGGAACTTACCCTCCCACTGTAAGGAGACTCGGGTGAGGGCATTGAGATCAATATTGGTTACCAGGTGCTTAAGGTTAAGACTGCCAATCTGCAGCATGCTCTGCTCCGCGCTGACTCCCGGTGCCTGAGTTGTTGGTACTGCGTCTTCTCACCCGCTCCCCAAGGGTTGTCAGAGCAGGGTAACGCACAACACTGTACCACAATTCCTAAAGCCAAGGCTCCTCAGAGATCATTGTGGAAGAGGAAGTAGAAAAATTGTAAGAGACAGAAGAACAGTGTGTTTTCTTGAGATTGTGTTCTTAATAATGTTAGAAGTTGTACCCACAAAATCTCATCAATACGTCCTGACACACTAATGTGGACAGTGGAAAGCTCTTGAGGCCTCAAATCAACATAAAGGACTACAGATTCTTAAGGAATGCTGAGAGGGGGGAGGAATAGCCTTCTCCAGAGAAGACTACACCAGTTGGCTATCTAATAACAAATGGTCAACACTGAGAACATGTAACTACAAGTAACATCACATAGAAAGAGATGGTTGTGTTTATGTATTTAGAGACACACACATATGTATACGTACAGCAAGAAGGGGTACATGGGAGGGCTTGAAGGGAGGAAATTATATAATTTCAATACATATATCATATATGTATATTTAAAATACATACTAAGCCTTTGAAACATCCATCTGCATTCTTTTTTTTTCAAGACAGGGTTTCCTCTGTGTAGCTTTGGAGCCTGTCCTGACACTTGCTCTGTAGAGCAGGCTGGCTTTGAACTCACAGAAATCCTCTTGCCTCTGCCTCCAAGTGCTGGGATTAAAGGCATGAGCCACCACCGCCTGGCTTCCACCTGTTTCTTCCTGGCACTTGTGTCAGTTCATATTTTTCTGTGTGAATAGCTCTATATTATAGCCACTGACCATTATAGATACTGGACTTTTTTTTTTCAATAACTTTGTGAATTTTTTTCCTCAATTGTCAGAGTTGGGAAGAGGAAGAGAAATGACAAGAGTGTGTGTGGGGGGGGCTCAAGAAAGGGTAACAGAGGATAAATATGTAAAATACATTATGTACATGTATGAAGATGTCTTGATAAAATTAATTATATATGATTAACACACACTAATAAAAAAATCCCAAAGATGTAGTCAGTTCCACAAATGTATACTGAAGACTGAATAGGAAAGAGAGATAAGAGATTAAGACTAAGCAAGCTAACTATGCCACGTCAATTATGCAAGTTCATATGAGCCTTTTTGATTCTTTGTCTTGGGATATGAAGTGGTTTTTAAAATGTAAGGAAGGCATTGGGTCACTAATAAGTCCCCAAGATTAGTTTTGTTCATCTTCTCACCTTAAAGATAAAATGTTCAGAGGCTGTTTGGACTTTTGAGTAGAATCTAATTAAACTACCATATGGGATATGTTTTAATGAAAAAAGCAGCTGAGTAGAACAATGAACCAAACCCCTTTGCATATTGATTTTGTTTTCATAAGGGAAAGGCAAATTTGTGTTCCATTAACGAGCAATAAATCTACAGAATATAGTTTCTGAAGCTTCCTAGATGAGAGGGACATTGAGAGAAGAATGCACATGAGCCCCTACCATACTTTTGTACTTTAAAAAAATCAAAGAAACATGTTTCATCACTAATATAATATCCTGAAAGCTAAGAGAGGCTACATTTTTTGTTGTTTTTTGTTGCACCTGCTGAGCAGCCTGCATCTGAGAATGTAGTGAGGTGGTCAGGATAGATGACACAGAGACCGGTCAGTTGCTTTAAGAAAACTTTATCTCCCCAAGTCGGCTTAGGAGAGCTCCCCAAGAAAAAACGCTTCCCTTTTTAAGGACTTCTGCCATCCATCTACATACAATTCTCCAACCAAGCTCTCACACACCTCTCACAGCTCTCCCAGACTTCTCACCCTCCTGGCTGGTGGTTTAATCTCCAGCCCCAAAATCGGGGAGACACAGCAGGGAGCAGGAAGAAGCATCTAGCCATAGGGGGGATCAAAGTCATGGTGTTTCAGTGAGCGAGCTTTATGGCACTGAATTGTTTTTAGTAAACATGTTTTCAGTAAACATTGTCTTACTGTGTACTCCCAGGCCGAAGGGGAAGTGGGTCTCTGTTCAAGGTCTGGTGTCCCCACAGTTTTTGTTTATTTTTTGAGATAGGGTTTCTCTGTATAGCCCTGACTGTCCTGGAATTCACTACGTAGACCAGGCTGGCCTGGAAAACAGAGATCAGCCTGCCTCTGACTCTTGAATACTGGGATTAAAGGCATGTGACACCACTGCCTAGTCATAGCAATGCTTATTGTAACATTCCTGTCTCTGTGTGTTTGCAACATGTCATAAAATAATGTAAAAGGCTGTAATAATGTTAGATTTAATCATGAAGTTAGTTGTATGACATTTTGACTAAGGAATAACTGATTTCAGATTGTCAAACCCAATACCATAAACAATGGATGTGTTCACTTTTAGTGTTATTTCTGGATCACATGTTTCCTGCTTTCCAGTCTTTTGGTTAATGTGTGCCACAGAATGGAAGGTTGTTTAAGGTTACAGTTGCCTTGGTCTTTTATAAATACAATTTCTCTGTTGTCATTAACCCCTCACAATGAAACGTCCTGAAAAGGCACAGAGGAGGAATGTTTTCAGTCTGAAAATCTGCCTGTCTGTGGTACTTAGCAGAAGCAGGACTTGGAAAGTACAAGCCATACACAAAATTGCTACCTCTTTTGTTTATAGTAGGGGAACAGCTCAGCACCTAGTTTGTTTCTTCCTGTTTTTTTTTTTGTTATGAAGAATTAAATAAGTAAATGTCAATATCTATGCTTTTGGTGAAAGGATAATGATAAAAATCATAGACTCTTGCATGAAATAATAAAAATAATGAACAAAACCTATGAAAAGACAACTTTCCACTGAAAAAGCTTGCAGGCTAAGGTATAAAGAGAAAGTGAAGAAAAGCATGGGGAAATCCTAGAATTGAAGAGACAGACCTTTAAGTCTGACATGATAAAGGAAATTAGGGAACAAGGCAGGGACTAGAAAGGAGAAAACTACATGTCACAGAAATATTCAATGGAAGCATGTACTGAAAACATGTCAAGTTTGGAAAGACCCATGGGAAACAATAAAAAAAATTGTAGTCCTGCAGTCAGAGATAAGCATAGTTCCCATTTCAGCCAGAGTGAAAAGTATCACAGTGCACACTGGCAGAAAAGAGAATATGCAAATGAGTTTATCTTCAACTTGGGAACAAATTGAGCAGTGATTTGGTTCAGTTTTGTAAGTCTTAAATTAGTAAAAATAATTATACTTATTCCAAGTAGACTATTTATACTGTAGAGCAAAGTTTAATCTTATTTCTAGTAATAACAGAAAATATCTATCATGTAAAAATATGCAAGTAATAATTCCAGTTCAATAAAACATTGCAAAACCTGCAAAAAGTAAGTAAGTAAGAACAAAGACATTGTATTAAAAGACAACTGCCCAGAACAAACGTTCTAAGTTTCAGAATTAATGCACTCACAGTCATAATAATAATTAAACCATACAAGTTCAAGAATAGTGTTATAGAAGACAAAAGTCAATGCGTATGTTGAATTTCTAGACTGGAAATTTTAAGGTGTTAGAGGAAAATAATACAGGACAGGATTAGCTTGGCATCAAAGAGAAATTACTAACATCCCTAAAGATGCAACAAGAGACATTTTCTAAACTGAAGTACTGTTGGTCTTTGCATTGTATGCAGTTGGAGTTTTTTTTTTTTTGATGGTCTCACTTGCTTAAGAGACATTTGGGACACTGAGAATTAGCTTGTCCCAGGGATGAGCCCACTTATTGATTGCCCAGTGCAGGGTAGTCATCCCCAAAACAATATGCATACAACCAAACAGACTCAGTAGGTTGTATGTCTATCTGTGCCATACATATGTGTGTGTATGTAAGGGTAATAGCCAAAGAAAAAGAGGCTATCACTTTGAGAATTGGGGGCTGTGATGGGTTTGAGAAAGGATAGATGGGAGGGGCTAGATGGAGGAAGGTACAAGGCAAGTGATAAGATTCCATTTCAATTAAAAACATAAAATATGCTGAAACATACCTGGGCACTGAGAGAAAAGAGAGAATAGTAAGAAAGAGCACTGGAGTATCTCTTTACTCTGAAAACATGTTAGCAGCCCAATATAAATATAATTAAAGCCTTTCAAAGAGATAAAGGTTGGTGGGTAGGCAAGAAAAAGAGAATAATGGCTGAAATTTTCAAACTTTTATTAAAACTATACAGTCTGTCAATCTTAGCAATTTAATGAGCATCAAGTACAAGAAACATGAATTAAATATCCAGGCTGATCATAGTCAAACACCAGAAAGTTGGGGACAAGAAGAAATCTTAGCAGAATCTGGAAAGAAAAAAATATATGACATTAGCTACAAAGTACTGAATCTGAGAATGACCATGAGCACTGGACTTTTAACTTGCTAGCCTCTGGTATGTAGTAAGGACATTGCCACATCATTGTAAGGTAAGTTTATTTAAGCACATTTTGTATGTATGGATGTACATGTCTTAGAACGTTTATTTTAAAAAGTAGGTTTAAATAGAGATTTATTCAAAAGGTCTTGAAAGCTATTTCTCCCTCTCCATTTTTCTTTTTTTACCCTGCCCTCTGAGCCCTCATCCCGTTTGATGCCTCTTGTTCCATCACTACCCTTTACCCCTTTATTCCACTGTGTTCATTCTGTTTCCCACCTTTTAGAACCCTTCTCACCCCTTACTAATCTCCTGACTTCTAGTATTCCAAAAACAAACAACCAAATAAAACCAAACAACAACAACAACAAAATCCAACTGTGTTTGTCTTTGTGTGTGGAATACCTCACTCAGGATGATTATGTTTTGCTGTGCCCATTTGATGACAAATTTTATAATTTCAGTTTTGTTAACAGCTTAAAAATATTCCATTGCATAAATGTGTCACATTCTCTTTATTTATTCATTGACAGATATCTGGGCCATTTCTGTTTCCTGGTTATTGTGAGCAGCAATGGACACGTATTGCTCATATACATACACTATCTATCTATCTATCTATCTATCTATCTATCTATCTATCTATCTATCATCTATCTATCTATCTATCTGGGTATATGCCCCAGGTGGTATAGTTGGATCATTTGGTAGATCTACAGCCTTTTGAGGAGCCTCACACTGATTTCTGCCGTGGCAGCACCACTTTGTGTTCATACCAGCCGTGGATAAGTGAGCTCCTTTCACCATATCCATGTCACCATTTGTTGTCATTTTTTGAAAAAAAAATAGCCAGTCTGACTGAGGTAAGATGAAATCCTGTTGTATTTTTAATTTGTATTTCCCCGATGAGTAAGTTGTTAAACATAAAAAATAATCCCAGCTATTTGTATGTTATCTTTTAAAAGTTCTTGTTAGTTTCAAGCTCCACATATAAATTGGATAGTTTGTTTTCTTGCTGTAAATTTTTTATTTCTTGTGTACTCCGAATGTGAATACTCTGTTAGACCTGTAGCTTCCAAGTGTTTTTCCCAATTCTGTAGGCTGATTTGGCACACAAATGGTGGTGTCCTTTTCTGTTCAGAAGCATTTAGTTTCATGAGATTCCATTTATTAATTGCTGGTCTTAATCTGCTCTACTGGGGTTCTATTCCAAAAGCCCGTTCTTTCCCAGCACATTCAAGCATATTTCCCACATTCTTCTGTATGAGACTCAGGATCACAAGTCTCATGTTGATGCCCTTGACCCCTTTGGAGTTGAGTTTTGACCAGGGTGAGAGCTAAAGATATAGTTTCATATGGAGGCATTTTCTCAATTAAGGATCCCTCCTCTCTAGCAACTCTAACTTGTATCAAGTGGGCATCAGACTAGCCAGCACAGACTTTCACCTCTTTGGATAGATTTATTTCAAGATACATATTTTGAGTTTATTATAAATACTACTGTTTCCTTGGTTTCATTTTCTGTATGTCTATCACTTCTATTTAAGAAGGCTAACTTATTTTTGTGTGGTAAGTTTATAACAGGTAATTTGTTGGATGTATTTATCAGCTGTAGGAGTTTTCATGCACAGGCTTTAGATCTTTTATGTATAGAATATTATCATCTGTAGATAAAGTTCCTTCGACTTCTTTCTTTCCTATTTGTATCTACATTATCTCCATCACTTGTCTTATTGTTCTAAGAGTTCGGGCACAATATTGAATAGGAAAGGAAACAATGGATATATACTTGTCTTGTTTCTGATATTAATGGACATGTTTTGAGTTTTCCGACACTTGGTATGATATTTTCTGTGGGCTTGCTGTATATTACCTCTATTATGTTGAGCTATGTCCCAGTACCCTCAATTCTCTAAGACTTTTATCATGACGGGATTTTGGCTATTTTAAAGGCTCTTTCTACATTTAATGAGATGATCATGTGGTTTCTGTTCTTGACTCTACTTATGGGAATTAAGTTTATTAAGGCAAGCATTCCCTGGGAACCTACCAGCCATGCTGGCCAGGGAAGCAAGTAGGTGACCTTCAGAACTTCACTCTCCTTTCTCTCCTCCAAATCCAATTCCCCAAGCAAACCAATCCAAGAAATAAGCTATGAAAAATCTCAAAGAAAGAAAAATAGTAAACAAACACTTATAAAAGTGTTAAAAATCCTCAACTTTCAGGGAATTGCAGAATAAAATGACTTTTAAAATTTTTTAATTTTAATTTTAAATAGCTTGTTTTACACGTCAATCCCAGTTCCCTCTCCCTCCCCTCCTCCCGCATCCCCCTATTCCCCCCCAGCCTCCCACCCTATTGCCAATTCCTTCCACATAGGGGATATCTAGAGTCTGTCATTTCACTCAGGGTAGGGTCCAGGCACTCCCCTAAGAGTCCAGGCTGAGAGAGCATCCCTCTTTGTGTTATGGGCACACGATGTCTGTTTGTATTCTAGGGATAAACACTGATCCACTGCTCAGAGCCCCATAGGTTGCCCAGGCCTCCTCACTGACATTCACATTCGGGGGGTCTGGATCAGTCCCATGCTGGCCTCCCAGCTGTCGGTCTGGGGTCCAAGAGCTCTCCCCTGTTCAGATCAGCTGTCTCTGCTGGTTTTGCCAGCCCATTCTTTGCCAATTTGCTCATCGCTCCTCTCTCTCTGTCACTGGGTTCCTTGGGTTCAGTTCAGTGCTTAACTGTGGGTGTTTGCCTCTGCTTCCATCAGTCACTGGATGAAGGCTCCCGGATGGTTATAGACATCAAGTTCATTATCAGGAATGGGTATTCAAGGTGGTCTCTCCATTATTGCTTAGCTTGCCAATTGGTGTCATCCCTTTAGATCACTAGAGGTCTCACTGGTGCCTGATCTGTCTTCTAACCTATGATTCCCTCTTCCCCCTATTCTACCCCCCACTCAACCTTCCTGTTCCCCCATGACCTACTCTCTCTTCCTCTTCTCCCCCTCTCTTCTTCCCAGCTCCCACTCCCCCTCACCCCTCGGCGTGTTCCCCATCTGTTCAGAGGATCTTGCCTCATTCCTCTTCTCTTGGGTACTATGCATATCTTTTATGTTCTTTCCTGTTTCCCAGACTCTCTATCAGTGGAAGTGCAGACTGGCACTATCCTTATTCTTGTCTAAAATCCATATATGAGTGAGTACATACCATGTTTGTCTTTTTGCGACTGGGTTACCTCACTCAGGATGGTTTCTTCCAATGCTATCCATTTACCTGCGAATTTCAAGATTCCATTGTTTTTTTTTCTGCTGAGTAGTACTCCATTGTGTAAATGTACCACATTTTCTCTATCCACTCTTCAGTTGAGGGGCATCTAGGTGGCTTCCAGTTTCTGGCTATTACAAATAATGCTGCTATGAACATAGTGGAGCAGATGCCCTTATTGTATGAAGTTGCCTCATTTGGATATATGCCTAAGAGTGGAATTGCTGGGTCTTGTGGTAGATTGATTCCCATTTTCCTGAGGAATCTCCATACTGCTTTCCAAAGTGACACTCCTACCAGCAATGGAGGAGTGTTCCCCCTCTCTCCACATCCTCTCCAGCATAAATTGTCTTCGGTGTTTTTGATTTTAGCCATTCTGACAGGAGTAAGCTGGTATCTCAGAGTTGTTTTGATTTGCATTTCCCTGATGGCTAAGGATGTTGAACATTTTCTTAAGTGTCTCTTGGCCATTTTAGCCTCTTCTATTGAGAATTCTCTGTTTAGTTCTGTACCCCACCTTTTAATTGGATCCTTTGGTGTTTTGGAGACTTGCTTCTTGAGTTCTTTGTACATTTTGGAGATTAGCCCTCTGTCAGATGTGGGGTTAATGAATATTTTTTTCCCATTCTGTGGACTGCCTATTTGTCTTGTTGACTGTGTCCTTTGCCTTACAGAAGCTTTTTAGTTTCAGGAGGTCCCATTTGTTAATTGTCGAGCTCAGTGTTTGTGCCACTGGTGTTATGTTCAGGAAGTGGTCTCCTGTACCAACTCGTTGAAGAGTATCTCTCACTTTCTCTTCTAAAAGTTTCAGTGTGGCTGGATGTATGTTGAGATCTTTGATCCATTTGGACTTAAGTTTTGTACAAGGCGATAAACATGGATCTATCTGCAGTCTTCTGCATACCAGTACTCAGTTATGCCAGCACCATTTGTTGAAGATGCTTTCTTTTGTCCATTGTATAGTTTTAGCTTCTCTGTCAAAAATCAAGTGTTCATAGGTGTGTGGGTTAAAATCAGGGTTTTCAATTCGGTTCCATTGGTCTATCTGCCTATTTTTGTGCCAGTACCAAGCTGTTTTCAGGACTATAGCTCTATAGTAGAGCCTGAAGTCAGGTATGGTGATGCCTCCTGAAGTTCCTTTATTGTATAGGGTGATTTTGGCTATCCTGGGCCTTTTGTTTTTCCATATAAAGTTGATTATTGTTCTTTCCAGGTCTTTAAAGAATTGTGATGGAATTTTGATAGGGATTGCATTGAATCTGTAGACTGCTTTTGGCAAGATTGCCATTTTTATTATGTTGATCCTACCAATCCAAGAGCATGGGAGATCTTTCCATTTTCTGGTATCCTCTTTGATTTCTTTCTTTAAAGACTCAAAGTTCTTGATATACAAGTCTTTCACTTCCTTGGTTAACATTATCCCCAGATATTTGATGCTGTTTATGGCTATTGTAAAGGGTGATGTTTCTCTGATTTCTTTCTCAGTCACTTCATCATCTGTATATAATAGGGCCACTGATGTTTTTGAGTTTACCTCGTATCCTGCCACATTGCTGAAGGTGTTTATCAGCTCTAGGAGTTCCCTTGCGGAGTTTTTTGGGTCACTTATGTAAACTATCATATCATCTGCAAATAGTGAAAGTTTGACTTCTTCTTTTCCTATTTGTATCCCCTTTCTCTCCTTTTGTTGTCTTATTGCTGTAGCTAGAACTTCAAGAGATGTGGAGAGAGGGCCTGCCACCCATTTTTGCAGCCAGACATGGGGTAGAAGGAAAGTAAAGGAACACAGAAGTAAGATGGATAAAAACCCATAGGAAAAAGGTAGATGGGTTAATTTAAGATAAGAAAAGCAGGCCAGCAACAAGCCAAGCTAAGGCCTGGCACTCATAACTAAGAATAAGCCTCCGTGTATGATTTACTTGGGAGCTGGGGGATGGGTCCCATCAAAAAGACAAAAGAGCAAAAAACATTTCAGACAAAATGATACATATACACAATCAGATATTATTCAGCTGTAAAGTAAAATGAAATAATGACATTTGAAAACAAATAGCTGGTACTGAAAAAAATATTCTGAATGATGTCATTCAGGCATTGAAAGAGGTATATTATTAAGAAAAAAATCTTAATGTCAGGCATGAGCATACTTCATTATGAGTTATTGGTTAGGGAGGCTCTAGAAGAACCCAAAACACATGAGAATACTTATTGGTTGTCCATTATAACTAGACAGGAAGATGCTATTGCTAAAGTACCACTCACTTTGAGTGCGGAACAGAGTAGTCTATCTACAACTGACAAGGAAGTTCTCACTCTGTAGGCTAGCTTGCACTTTTCCAGAAGTCACTATACAGGCTATTCAGGGATCAAACCATTAACTCTTACTCTGAGTTGAACTCTGTGGTACAGTGCCAATCTACCAGGCAAGAAATGCCCACTGTTTCAATAATAGGATGTTGTTACACAGTTAACCAATAACTTTCTGATTGTGGTTTGCACCAGAGGAGGAATTTTATGTCTGCACTGTAAATACGGTCTAAATCCCATGACTGCGAGATTATGTTTCCTAGGGGAGATGCATTGTTGTTGGTTTGCTAAAGAGTCATTTTGCCAAACTGTATCCTAAACATTTCTGTTCACACTAATAGATTTGTGCTGCTGTACATTTTGGTCAGAGAAACAAACGTCTTTTTATAGTGGGTAATGGTTATTGCAGATTCATAACTGATCAAAGTGCTGAGTATAGATGACACTGAGTGCTCAGTTGTAGATGAGTTATCTATATCAATCTCCCACCAGAGAAGGCTTAGAGAAATTCGTGGAAGGGGTGGTGGGATGGGGAGTGGAAGTATGCAAGAGCTAACAGATAGAAGAGCTATGAAATACTGCCCTCTAGACATGGCATGGCTGTTGCACACAGCAACTATAGTTACTTGTACATGACCTGCATAAGATCAAGCTGGTAAAAATTCCAGCATGAATGGAGGAGGGGCCTCCTAAGTACCGCCTGTATTAGAGGAGTTATTGGCAATAGATGGCTATTGAGGCAAGAATTGTCACTCTCTTTTGGGGACATGGGTGATAGGTTGCTCATTCCTAAGTGGCTAACCTCACATTCATGTGCATGTAAGCAGCACTAATTGGACTCAGGGTTATTAATAACAATGAAAAACTGAAGACATGAAGTTGAGAGGGTAACAGGATGTGGCACTAAGGGAAGTTGGAAGGAGGTAGTGGTGGATGGATGTGATTAGTGTACATTGTACAAATGTATAAAGGCTTCAAAGTGCAAAGAATATAAAATTATGTAAATATATTTAAAGGGTAATTTAATCTTTTAAAGCTAAATAGCAACATAGTGTTTAGTTTATAATTTATATAAATTAAAATATTCTATTTTAGTAGTATAAAATCCAGGAGAGGAGAAATGATTATGCAATTATGTAATTATTATATTATTTGTAGGAATATTATACCATTTGTAGGTAAAATATATCACCTGCAGGTAGAGAGATATATTACATATATATTAAGTCCTACACAAATACTAAAATATAGATTATAAGTAAAATCAGTGAATAAATTAAAAAATCTAATTAATCTAAAAGTAGAGGTGGGAAGGGAATAAAGATTAGATGGAATAAGTAGGATACAGAAACAGATTACATTTGCTTCATTCATGTGATTAATCACATTGAACATAGGAGGTCTACATACATAATTTAAAAGGTAATAGATGCCAGTTAGGATCATCAAAAGAAAAAGAACAAGATCAATGATTTTCTACCTCAAAGTATTGTAATAAAAATCTAAATACACAAAGTATAAAATAGAGGATCCAAGAATAAAGATACCAGAGTGAAGATTGCTATGGGCCAAGATTATATTTTAAAGACAAAGGGATCAATTCATCAAGATAATGTGATATTCCTGAATGTCTGTCTAAGAGCTATCCTATGAAAAGTGTGAACCAAAAGTTACCATTTCTACAAAAGTTAAAGTACAACCCACAGTTTCCATGAAGGATTCAGTAGCCACTGGATAGTTTATGGAATGAGCACATTAAAAAAATCAGTACAGATGTAGATTTGAACAAGCTTGCAGGCAACTTTATTGAATTGCATTTCACTCAGAATAATGCATGTATTTTCCAACAAACAGGATGTATTCATCAAGGCAGACAATATTCTGGACTATAAAATAAGTCTCAAAAATTAAAACAATTCAATTCACACAAAGTATGTTTTATGACTAAAATAGAATGATTACAAGTCAGTCAGAAAAATTAATGTCTAGATTATGGAATTCATGCAAAAATGGGAGATTTATAATTAGCAAACTGCTTTACAAAAGGAGTAACTATACCTGGCTGTAAGAATCGGAAAGTCACAGTCATCAAAACAAGGCAGTAAGGTTCAGAAAGCAGACATGCTGATCAAGAAAACATTGCAGAGCTGATAATCAAACACACATGTGGATAGCAGCTCCTTTTCAACCAAACTACAGACGTAATTCAGTGGAGAAATGAAGCCTTTCATTACTGAGTGGCTATATGAAAAAAAAAAAGAAATGGCAATTTGACAGGTGCACATCATGTCCACTTAGCAAAACAGCAAATTGTCTTCTAAATAACTATGTTTAAGGCAATGGAATAAAACTGCTGTCAGTTGTGACCAGAGAAGCTTCTTCCTGTTTAGGTCAGCTGTGACTCAGAGATGCCTAAGTGGTCAAAGTACAGAAAGTAGATGACTACAGAATGAGCAACCATAAATGGGACATCTAGGACACTCATTTCAAGCTCATGGAATATCAGAGATAAATGGGTAGAAAAAAGATGTCAGAGCCAGGGCAACAAAGTAGGTAGTATGGAATGCTGTCTTCTGGGAACGTTATAACTATTGTGCTATTGAACTCATGGAAGCAGCGATTACTGGCATGAGAGTCACACAAAATTGTGCCTCTCACCATGTTTTAATGGAAGGGGGGAAGCTGATATAAGCCCAGTCTTTTTAAGGACTTACATGGTGCTAAGTGTTCATGAGTTAGAAGCGATATTTTCTTTAGTGATGTAGTCATTGATAAGTTGCCCATTTTCCTGTGAACAAAACTCAACCTTACCCATACATACTATTTTAAAGCACTCTAATGAAACTCATATGGACACACACACACACACACACACACACACACACACACACTCACACAAATACAAACACAGTAAATTAGAAATGAGCATAGCTAGAAAGAGAGAGAACTAATGGGAATGAGAGGGGGGCAAGAGCGTAATAGGGCTTAACATGCTCAAAATATAATAAGAACATATGTGAAAATTTCATAATGAAAATATATAATTATTATGTAAAATTATTGTGTATAATTATATGTTCATAAAAGCCCTAAAGAAAGAAAAGATAAAATAAAAACAAAGGACAACAAATAAAGTAAAAAATGATATTGATTTATATTTCACACATGCACAAGTTAATTAAATTGATATTAAAAAAACAATATAAGATCCACAACTATGATGTTTATGGAAGAGTTCACAGAAGAAAAATATCTTTATAAGGGTGAATTAAACAAGAATTTTAGATATGAGTAGAAGAATTATCCACTAAAACAACAAATTTACATGCTAGAATTTGTTGAATGTAACTGAATGTTTTCTAATCATGTATCTAAATTACTCAGCATAAGAAAACCAGAACCCAATTACAAGATTAAAGACACAAATGCATGCAATGTTCAAATAATACAAAGTAAATATCTAATTGTATGGGGGATATTATTAGTATTTAGGGAATTACAAGTAAAAAAACATGAGATATTTCTACATATGTGTAAGAATAGATAAATTCATGAGCTGGTCATACTAAATTGTAGCAATGACTTTCAGTAACTAGAAGCTTTACATTCTGTTGGTGACCAGAAAAGTTAAGCATTTTCTTAAAATTCTTAGGCAGACATCTAAAATACTCACTTGCTATGCTGGATAATTTTCCTCAGAATGTGAAAGCCTATAGGAGAGCAGAGTTTTCATAACAGATAAAAACTGAAAATATTCCAAATATCCATCAACAAGCAAATGTGTGTGCAATTGCATGCGACTGACTCACTTAACAACAAAAGGAGATGAAAGTTCATACAACAATAAAGTCGAATCCTAAAATAATTGTGCCATGTGTAAGAAGCTGCCCCCAAATCAGTGCACATGGCATGATTATTTTATGTAAAATACTAAGGAAGTTGTCACTACAAAAATATCATTGTTGAGCTAAGCCATTGAAGGTTACTAGAAAACAGAATGGTGGTGGATATATGATCCTGTATCTGATGTCTAACTCTCTCTTCCTGCTGTCTGAAGATTCAGACGTAGAACTCTCAGCTAATTCCCCAGCACCACCATGTCTGCCTGCATGCCGCCATGCTTTCTGCCAAACTGATAATGAGTCTGAGCTATAAGCCAGCCATAAATACATTCCTTTATGAATTGCAATAAAACTCTAGACTGAGACACTCGCAAACTTTGAAATTCATATTTTTCTGAGAAGTGCCTTTTCATTTCACATATATGACCAAAACAAGGGTGTACAGGACCCACATTCAGAGTATGGGATATTTCCAGGGATCAACCATTGTTTGGAATATAAAACCACTACCATGTTTGAATTTGATAGCGAAAGCAAAGTGGCTATTTTGATTAACCTTTAGAAGAAACCTGGCAGAGGCACCATTGAGGCTGCCTTTATAAATGACTCGTAGAACTAACTACCCAGAAAACTGCCCAATGGCTTGACCCAGACACCTGTTTCCTGAAGCATTTGCATTATGCCCTTGCCAGCAGGGCACAACGATGGTCTAGTCCGTGGGAACCTGGAATGAGGGGACAGGAGACCAGAGAAACGGATAGCAAGACAACATAACTGATCGAGCTGCGAGATTTTATTTTTCTTAGGCATGTTATATACTGGTTTATGGCAGGAAAACTAGGTAGGGAGGAGTAATCAAAGGAGAGGGGTCATTGCCTAGTAACCAGGTCACTGAAGGTGAACAGATAGCAGATGTTGGCAAGGTGAAAGGGTCACAGAGGGAGGAGTTGTTTGTGGAATGTTTCCTTTTTGCCATCTGCTATTCCTGTGAGCCCAAGTTCTATTCACTAGGAAGCTGGGGGGGGGCATGAACTATTCTTAAAAAAGGCTGGCAATATTTACAATAGGCTCTAAATAACAATGATTGTTCCCCACAGTATTGCATATCTTTGTTATGAGGATGGCTTCTCAGGTCTGAGAATGTGTTACTGGTGGGTTTAAAATCAGATAGTTTGCTGCCTTGTGTATTTAGAAAGCATATTTCTAGCAATAATATGGTTTCCCATTGATTGGTGGAGTGAGTATGCTGGTCAGGAGACACCACAATACTTGGTAATTTTAGTTTTATTTTTTTAAGTATGTTTTTTTATTTAAATTAGAAACATGTATGCTTCAAATATCAATCCCAGCTCCCCCCTTCTCCCTCCACCAGCCCCACTCCCACCCCCTCGCCCCCAGCCCAATCCCCACATCATTCCCCGGGGGGGGGTGAGGACCACCTTGGGGAGATCTCCAGAGTCTGTGTTTATGCTGGTGGAAATATATAAGGGGGGGATAACTGAATGGTAGAAACAAAGGAGGGAAGATACAGTCCTCAAAATATATCTACCAAATGCAATGAAGATATATATTTTTAAGTTGTCAGCTTAAATCCCTCTAACCCAGTGTAAGCATCCTTTGTTCAGATTCAGCCTCATGGCATTTATTTACTTTATACTGTAGGGAGTCTCTACTTAGACCAGGAATAATATGTGTACACGTGTGTCTTTTGTTTCATGTATACAGGTGAGGATGACAGGTGAATGTACATGGATCTCTTTAGACATAGATGGTAACTGAAGACGATTTTCCTCCAGCAGCAAATGGTAAAATAGGGTCCAAGGAGAATTACTCCATGCCTCACCAGCACTGGGAGCCTCCAGGGCTGGGATTATCAGGCTTAGTTTAGCAGCTAGATCCATTACAGTTCATTGTACATGACTGGGTATCTCTAGGGGCTGGAGAGCCCTGCTAAGGCATTGAGGAGTTGTCAGCCTGGATGGTTTCTGTGTGAGAAAAATGAGAGACACTTACTTCTTCATTGCAATGGAGCTGAGATAATTAAAAGTGATGCAGCTAATCTGTTGCTAGGATCAGCATGGCAGACTGTTATTTCCACATAGTCAGGGGCTCACCCCGGGCTGCCTTCTTCCCAACGGAAGAGTCACAGTCACCAGTCTTGCTGAATGGACTGCTCTGCACAGACCTACAATCAGCTCACTGTCTAGCAGAGTGAGGCTTGAGGAAAGCCCGAATTCTGTAAGAAAATGGTCGTTCTACTATGGAAGTTTTTAAATGAAAGCAAAACAGGGAGCCTCCTTGTCTAATTGACATTTACCGTGGAATTAGGCCCTAACTTTCAGGGAACAATGTATATACTTTTCACTTGTGGCCTTGACAAATATTTGTAGATTTCACCAGAGTATAATTCCAAACCACAGCCAACCTACAATTCAGAAATTTCAAAAATGTCTTTCTTAGTCTGGTAAGATGGCTGGGCTGTTAAATGTACCTGTTGCCAAGTATGTTGATCCCTAAAACCTATATAGCAGAAACAGAACCAATTCCCAAAAGCTGCCCTGTGACCTACATAACACACATTCTGTGAAATGCAAGTGTGCTTACACACACATACACACACTATAGAAACATGAATGTAATAAAAAATTTTAAATATATTTAATAAAGTTATTTTAACAATGTCTACTCCTACCACCATGAACATCAGTATCTACAGGTTCTTGAACTTACTGTGGCTATCTTGTTCTTGGTGAGTATGATTTATAATTTGTGCATGTTAATTTTCATTATAGTTTTTACATTTACACAATACGAATTCACGTATGCCTACATGCTAATGTGTGTGTATTCATGTTTTCTGGTCGTACAGGATGATGAATGAAACAGTACAAATGTGAGAAAGAGTCTGCCCTGGGAAGATTGCTTCTGGGAGGAATGAACTTCTAACTTGTTAGTAAACTTGGAAGAGGCAGTTATCACTAGTTCACTGGATTAGTTTTATGACTTTAAGATCATACCACTGTGTACCTACGCTTTGGCTGTATTTTAAATTTCTGTACGATAAAAACTAGAACTTTGATTCTTTTTTCCTATTTAGTTTTGGTACTGAATATCATCATTTTTCTCAGCAAGTTGTTATTCTTATATACCATATTCATATCATTTTAGCATTTTACTTAAAGTGATATTTAAAAAATAAAAACATAAGGCAAGTTGTTTTGCCTGAATATTCATTATATTATGTTTTTGTGATCATGCATAGATTATTACCACTAATTATAACAGTGCACTTTTAAATCATGTGTAGAATTATATGTGATCTAAGTGATCCTAAATGTATTTTTGGTTTGCTTTATTTTGAAGAAGAATCTCTATGTAGCCCAGACTTCATTAAATTCACACTGTTGAAGTCTCAGCATCTCGAGTGTGGGATTGAAGGCATGTACCATGAGCCATAGTCACTTATCTTAGTTATTTTTCTATTTAATTGAAGAAATATCATGGCCAAGGTAATTTATTTTATAAAAGCATTTAATTGGGGACTTGCTTAGAGTTTCTGAGTGTTACTCCATGATCATCATGGTGGCAACATGGCCACAGGCAGGCATGGTGCTGAAGAAATAGCTGAGAGCTCAAATCTGATCTGCAAGTTGAAATCAGAGAGAGAGAGAGAGAGAGAGAAAGGGAGAGAGAGAGAGAGAGAGAGAGAGACAGAGACAGAGACAGAGACAGAGACAGACATAGAGACAGAGACACAGAGACAGAGACACAGAGAGACACAGAGAGAGACACAGAGACAGAGAGAGACACAGAGACAGAGTTTGTAAGTGGCATGGGCTGTTGAAACCTCAAAGCCTATCTGTAGTCACACCTCCTTTAGGAAGGCCACATCTATTAACCCTTTCTAAACAGTTTGTTACCTGGGGACCAACCATTCCAACATGTAAGTCTTTGGGGACCATTCTCATTCAAACACTCATACTTTTATTACATTTAATTAATGTTTATGAAGTATTGCTTTAAATAACAGTCATATTAAAATATAAATAACCATGTGTATTAGAATGTACATATATAATTCATATGTAAATATATCTAAAGTCTACTTTAAAAAATAATCAAAGGAATTAATGGTTTGAGAATTACCATAAGATGTTGAATCATGGGATTCCTGGGACATGGAATTCTTTTCAGAGAGTCAAGTATTTTATAAAACAATATCTTATTTTTATGAGACTTCAGAAATAAAGAAGTCAAATAATTTTTTCTGTGCTTGTTGATAGCTAATGCATTTGGATATTTAATTTTCTATTGCTAAAAACAAAATATGTGTGTCAAGTGCCCCCCTGCTACATTTTCAACTGGAAACAATACGATTTCTTAAAATAATGTGCTCACTGTGTCACATTATGTAGTTGGCATAGGCAATAAATAGAGAAGGAAAACATGTTAATAATAAAAGGGTTTTGTTCAGCCATACAGAATGAATGTATGTTTCTTTCAGGAAATGGGTGCAACTGGACATCAAATATTACAAAAAATATGTCAGACAGGAAGAAGCACTTTTGTTTTTCCTTGGATACTAGATTTTCTACAGACAAAAACATGTCAATGTCTGTATCACAAAGTTAGACGCAAAATTCCTACGGGAGTAGGATAGGATATGAGAGAAAAAGGAGGATTTGGGATAAATATGGGCAAAATACAAGACATGATAAGATTAAAATATCTTTATGGAATCCTTCACCATGTAGCATGAGTAAATGCCAATAATGGATATAAAAATAACATGCTAAACGTTGAAAATTCCTCCAAATTAATCAATAATTCATTTATCAGCCAGGCGGTAGTGGCACACACTTTTAATCCCAGCACTCAGGAGGCAGAGGCAGGTGGATCTCTCTGAGTTCAAGGGCAGCCTGGTCTACATAGTGAATTCCATGTTAGCTAGGACTATACACAGAGAAACCCTGTCTTGAGAAAAACAAGAAAAAATAATTCACTTATGAAACATCAATTACATGCAAACCACTGGGATAAGCAGAAAACAAAATAATAATAAAGGCCACATTATCTACTGTTAGTTTATTGTTAATTTGAGGATATATGGTTATACAACAGACTTTCTTATACAAGGTATAAAATGTAGAAGGAATGACTGTAGGTGTTATGATAGGTATAGCAAAGACCAAAATGCAGGTCTCTATTTAACATGCCTATTGTTTAGTAGGTGCAATAAAATAAACATAATATATCGACTAATGTAACACTGCGTGAAACATAAAAAGTAGCAAAATATAGCATTATTAAATTCAAAAGACTGAGAGTCCACCGCGATGTCAAGGGTTTCACTGAGCATGTGGCCTTTTGAATAAAATTTGACAGACAGAAAATTCCAATTGCTTTCCTGTCATCCTCAATATTTTTAAGGTGCCAAAGAGAGTTTGACACTCTTCCCATTTCTCTTAATAGTTATAATATCAGCTGGCTGAAAACTCATGATGGACTATAATATGTGAGCACAGGTGTGTGTGGCAGGAAGAAATGTTACCTATTAGACTGCCTGTAGTGTCTTCCATAGCCATGAATTCAAATAAGTACCCCAGAGTATCACTGATTCTTAGACTGTTTCTCTGACCTCCAGCCTGCTCAGAGCCAGTGTCTTAACATATCGCCTTACTTGGGATATTAAAATAGGTATTGTGAGTTCAGCATACACACACACACACACACACACACACACACACACACACACACACACACACACACCTGAGCCCTTCCTCCTTCCCTGGGTACTGGCAACAGTGATCTACACAGTACCTGGGTTTCTTCCTGTATGGTTGTTCTTCTAGGCACTGGAATTTTTCAGTGGCCTCCGTCTAAATTATTTGCACCCATCTCCTGAAAACTCAAACTCAGAGTCTGTTCTTGCTGCTCTTCTTTGTGCCAGTCCCAAGCTATCTATAGCTCCTGTGGTTCATTTTATGCATATTTCCTGCATTTCTCTGTTTTGATATCTTTTGGTACTAAGTTAACATATCCAATTGCCCATTCTTCAGCTAGTGTCCCCAAATTCTTCAGGGAAGCAATCTTCAGATTTTGAGAATAAGAAATCAGAATGCTTGTTGCTTCTTTGGAAATTCTGGAATCATCCTGTCTTTTATAATCTTCTCCTTATATACATTATGAAGGGTACTGCCATGTTAATAATATTTGCATATTTAATGAGTTGTCACAGTCATATGTAGTGTATAATTTTCTGGGATGGAAAATATTAAGTTTATAAGTGTTCTGTAAAATTAAGATAATTAATTGTGACAAGAATTTATATTTTAGTTACATAAAAGAAGTGATTGTTTTTTGGTAAAGGTATCTGTTAATAGAAAGAGTAAAAACAAGCACACTAAACACAAAATAAATGCTAAAGAAGGATCCTTTAAAAATTCAAGTGTGGGACTGGAGACCTGGCTGAGTGGTTAAGAGTGCTTGCAGCTTTCCCAGAGTTTGGTCCCTAGCACCCACATTGGGTGGTTCACAAGCCCTGTAACTCCAGCTTCAGGAGATCCAATACCCTCTTCTATACACATCTGAATCTGTGACATACATACATAGATTCACATATATAAATGGAAATAAATATAAAACTTGTAATATGAAAAGTAATCATTTAACAATTAGAAGTCATCCCTAAAGACAACATTGTTAAAGCTAAAGAATCATCTGGACCATCTAGTAGTTTTGGCTTTTCTTTTCTGATAAATATTGCAGAGGGCGAAACGCTTTTTGCTTTGCTTCTGAATATGTAAATTTATAAGAAATTGTCCAAAATCATTTTGAAGCTGAAGCTAAGGTATAAGATGCTTCATATAAATTCAATTTATTTATATTTTTCCAGTGGTAGGAGTCTACCCACTTGTCCCGATGGTGGTTTTTCTATGAAGTCTACGCTGTTTTTACAAATGCTGTTTCTTGATGGTTTTTGACTCTCTGTTGTCAAAGTGTCCACGTCACTTTGCTCTTTGCACGTCTTCTGTTTATTGTAGCCCATAGCAAATATTCACACGGTATAAGATGCAGATAAAATACTTTGTTAGAAAGTACTCAAATAGCAGGACTTATTCTAGCATGGTTACTAACCCTGCTTCAATCTTATGTTACTCACAATTGTACTTAAAAGACTCAGTACCTAAATTCGGGGTCAAGTACATGGAGGATTCTTCATAAAAGCATTTGTTGATAGTTTTGATTGGTAGCGACAACTCATTCTGATGAGCAGAAGGACACTTACAATGTGATCTACCATAAGCAAGCCAGTAGATTAAACTTTGTCCTTTCTTTTCTCGGCTCCCATAGTAGCTCCCATGTCAGCTCGTCCTGTCCCTGCTGTCACTTGCTGATGGAATCCTGCTGTCAGACATTTCTATGCTTCTTGCTAGTGGATTATGGGACTTTTTATTGTCTAATTGAACTACTGAGTGATTCATTTTTTCCCCCATGGGATTTCAATTTTGTTTTCCCTGAGTAGTACCATAAGTTATCCCCATATGGAAATGTATGCTAATCATAACTAACAATATTATTAGGTTCCTATGAACTTAAAATAGTGTCCCCACATATAGTCATAGTCTTCCTCAACCGTTTGTCCTACCATATTCTGAATACATTTCCCCAGAATGCAAACTGATAGTTCTTCCTGCTTAAGTAATGAGGGTTCCTCCATTATTCTTAGGAAAAACCAAGTCCTTAAAATGTTCTGTAAGGCTTTTGTGAGCACTGGCCTCTTACTGCAGTATTCTTCCCAGATTCTATATGCCACTTGAGCCCCATGAGTCTCTGTCTTGTTCCATCGCCTCCCTTCCCACAGACCTTTGGATACTTCCAATTTCTTATATTTGAAATGACTTCAATAGTCATCATTTTAGTCTCACTTCAAGTAAAATTTTAAAACACTATGAACATATCAAGAGCTTCAACCTATTTTCAGTGATTTGAGCATTCTGTAAAAATCTATCTTCACTTCTACAATACTCTCAGGTCACACACACTCATACAATAATTTCTATGGGCTTAGATCACTAATGTCCAGGCCACTGTGCTGATTGCTGGAATATAAAAGTGAATGAACAGTGAAAGCCTCTGTCTCCACTGGAGCATACACACACTCATGGGAGCGGAACTCCATATGCAAAATCAGTTAAGTTCTCAGTGTGCCAGATGGAGAGAAGTGCTATGGGAGAAATGAAACAGGCAGGTGGCATAGTAAAGGGAGTATATAGGGGTGGGTGAAGGTTACACATTTATATAGATGCCTGGAAAGCTATTCTTATATTGAGCAGAATATACAGACCAAGAAGAGTTGAGGGGGTATGCTGTGTGACACTGGGAGGAATATTTCAGGCAGGGCTGTAAAGAGACCGGTGCCTAGAATGTTTAGGGTTACCAAGAAAACTCCTGTAGCTGGATAGAAGTTACCAGAAGAGTGGGATGAGATAAACTTAAAAGTAACGGGGAGACTCGGTGAGCGTATCATCTGAAGTCTGTTCTTTTGCTTTGAGATATGAAACAACTGGAAGGTTTTGAGCAGTTGTGGCATCACCTGAGTTGTATTTTAACAGGATGGTCTGGCTACTTTCTTGAGGATAGACACCAGTGGATTAAGGACAGAAACAGTGGGGTGTAGGAAGCTCTTACAGGAATCTCAATAAGTGTTGCTGGTCAACAGCATGATGATTTGTGAGGCCCATATATTTGGAAATCTATTCCATCCTGACAGAAGTTCAGGAGAGCCTCGATTTCTATTGTCTTTAAGATGTCAGGCAATAGCTGCAGTATGTCCTGGCCTTGGTGGAGAATGGCTCCTATCTAAATGACAATAGACTTGGGCCAGGGTGAGTTTGCACCCACCCTGAAGATTGGGTGAGATGTGCTAGTATGCAGTGCCTGAATGCCTTAATATGTGCAGTTAAGGAGTGTCTTTAGGATTAAAGGAAATAATTGCTATCTACCCTTTATACATGATAATAGATGTCTTCTGCCATTGCCCCCACTTTTGGAACATTACTTAACATGATGGATCAATAAACCAGGGTTATTCAGTATTAACTGACTGCCCTCTTGTTATGATCAGATGTCTCTGTCTTTTCTTCTAACACTGGATAGTTAGTTTTCCCTCTTCCACACTCCCCCACTCAGAAGCAGACCCAGGGCCATTTGTCTGGTTCCAATGGCAGCTCTGAAGACATCAGTCCATGACATATGGCCCCTCAATGTGGAGCTAATACAGATGGTCACAGAATGTTATTAGATTATAGCAGAGAAAGAGAGGAATAGATTCTGGATGCATGTTGAAGATGAGTTATTTGCTTGCGATCGACTGTGCACTGTGATAAAAAAGGGAAGAATAAAGGAACCCTCCAAATTTGCAGGTATACTTCAGAGATGGATGATCATCTCAGTATATTAAGAATGGGTATCATGGTACATGGTGACACAGAATGTTTGGACAAGGAGGAGATTAGGAATTTCAGTTAAGATTCCTTAAGAATGACATAACTGGAGTCAATACAAGGGAATATGGTGAGTAGATAAGAGAACAAGTGTGATGTTCAGTAATGTGGCTGGAGAGAGTTATCAATGTTCCAATGGTCTTCATAGCCATGATCTGGGAACTGCATCTAAGAGCTTAACTAGTATTAGAAGAAGGGGCCTGGGCGTTTTAACAACATGGGTGATGACAAAGACAGGGAAAGCAGCAGAAAAGAGTGAATCCTGACCAAAGAAGTGGAAGGTAACTGGAACAAGTGACCACAGGTCTTGCCCACATGATGATCCATTTGAGTGCATGTGAGGTTTGCTTTTTAATCTTAGATGGCAAAGAAGCTGTCTTCATTGTGTTCACAGATGCTTTTCCGTTGTTTCTGATGGAAGCTTCTGTGCTAACACTTCAATAGATGAAGCTACTCTGTGACTACTAACACTGGAATCAGAAAAACAACTGATTTAGACTTTGTAATGGCTGAGCCATCTCTCCAGCCTCACATGTCACTGTCTTAGTTTCTCTTTTTGGCTAGGATTTAAGAAAGTAATTAGGATACTGGATTCTAAGCATAGTCTCTTTTTATTGATGCTGGCTGGGAAAAATCACGTTGTATTATTGGCTTTCAATTCACCTTTTAGCTGCCTTCTTCTAAAACACTTGATGAGATCATGTAGAGTTACTGTTTTCTATGGCTTTTACAATTTATTTTTTGGATGCTTTTTTTTTTAAAAGTAAACATTGAAAATCTGTTTGGCCTCGTCTTAAATAAGAATGAGGTACCGATACTAGCCTTCTTTGTTTTTTCATTAGTAATAAAGGCAGGGATTGTTTCAGAAGCATCATGATGTTAATTTCTGTCTGTCAAAATGAGGCCAAAGATGGCTTCAACTGCTGCTTGTCTCAGAGTCCATATCCTGGATTGAACACCCTGGTCTTCCAAACATTTTTTGGAGCTTAGTGGCACAGACACTTGCACTGAATTACTTTAGGTAACTTCCTGAATATTGCTGGGCCCTGGTCACCATTGAAATAATGAAGTAGCGTCTCCTTCATAGGGTTAGTTGAGGACTGAAAGACTCTCTGAAATCTCCTAGGACAAAGCAGGCATTCAGTAGGACTGACTAAGTTTAGGGCTACTCATGTGTTGAAGAAGAAAGAAAAATTAGCTAAAACTTTAGAAGAGTTACAATGCAGAATTACAGAAAAGTATAAAAAGAACATTTGGTTCTTAGCTGGTAACTTGATGAAGGACTAGACAAGTACACAGTCTGCAAGAAGTCAGTCAATAGTGGGAAGCATATAGAGGTGCCATTCCTAAGCAGATCGTCCTAACTGGTAATCAGAGATAATATGCTGACAATTAACAGCTGCAGGCAAAGCCTACCATTGTTTTACAATGACTGTTTTATTTTGTCTGTTGCTGTCCTCTTTTTATACAGGATGGAGGCAACTATAATATTGAAATGGCTTATCCAAGGCCTCACCAGGAAGACAATAGTAGAGATGGTTGTAGGAAGAGAATTTATTTTATTTTCTTTGAAAACTGAATTTTCTTTAAAAAAAATTGTGTCACTCAAAGCAGAAAATTGGGAAGTGGAAGCTTGACAATGTAATAAGCAGTGATATGCATACTCTTCATATAGAATAACCATTGAAACTATGTTAAGATCACAAGGCCTTCTACCTCTGGCAATAACATGACAGCACAAATGTTTTGGAGAAAGGGTGCAGTAGCCATCAAGTTCTGCCAGACAGATGACAAACATTTGTTTGCATTTTCCTGAAGAATCTAACATTGAAATGAAAGAGCTTAGAGTAAATGAAATTGCATTGAATTTTCAATGAAATATTTTGAGTCTTCCCCAACAAAACAAGCAAGCAAACAAAACTTGTTGAATTATTCTCAGGATCCTAAAATTAATTACATTAATTAATTATACTAATCACATTTGCTTTTTTAAAATTTCCCTTTTGGTTTATGGGACAGCTTTATTAGGCAGTTTATTAAGATGAGAACTTTTGCACAAATAGTTTCAGTATTTCTTTTTAGTACTTCAGCTTCACAATTATATTCTTTTTTTTTAAGCTGGGAAATGAGGAAGGTTTTAGGTATTAAAATCTTAATTTCACCAGAGAGACAGAGTGACATGATCTTGACTGAGTGGCTCTCCATATGACAGAGTTAGCTCTCAATGCTTGATATTTCGCAAATCAGTTAAAAAATTTTACAAAATTCACTAGGGGATTGCGGTAGACAAAAATGACCATAGCCATGGACAAGAAACACTATTATGATCCTGGTCCTGGATTGTGATGATTTGTAAGTATATTTTAAAATCAGGACCCAGAAAAATATTTCTCATACCCAAAACCATCAGATCTTGGGTTCTTGAAGTTGCATTCAGTGTGGTCATTCTAATGGTTATCTTGTGAGGAAATGAAGTAGTTGCACTGGAGAGTATATTAGAACATTAGTAACACTGAACCTGTTAATAAGTATAAATTTTGAGTACACCGACGTTAGAGACTTAAAGTTATAAAATCATTTAAAAGGTGGCATACAAGATAATCTGGACTTGAAGCCCAGGACAAATCCATTCTCTTATGTGTTTGGTTTCAAACTTTTGAGACCTTGTCAAAACATTTGTCCTTTATAGAATATTTTCTAAACCTGACAAACAATAACATGTTCAGAGGACAAAACTATGTTCACAGGATTCCTGTTACTAAAACAAGAATGCTCTTAGCTGTTGAGAGCATTGCCAAGATAATTAATAATTCTCACCATTAAGAACAATAGATTGGTTTACATTCTGGAGCTACAGAAAGCAATTTTACTAGACATTGGTGTAGACAGAACTTTCTGTCCTGCCCTGTCCTGCAGCTGCTTAGTCCCAAATAAGTACACAGAGGCTTATATTAATTATAAACTGTTTGGCCTATTGTTCAGTCTTTTTACTAGCAAGCTCTTACAACTTAAACTAATCCTTTATTCTTATCTGTGTTTATCCACATGGCTTGGTACATTTTCTAGGTAAGGTATTCTCGTCTTGCTTCCTCTGCATCTGGATGGTGACTGTTTCTCCACCTCTCCTCTTCCCAAAATTCTCCTAGTCTGATTGCTCCACCAATATTTCCTACCTGACTACTAGTCAATCAACGTTTTATTAAACCACTGCGAGTGACAAATCTTTACAGTGAACAAGAGCTTTATCCCACATCACATTGGTTCAGTGATACAGAAGAATCTGAATGGGATGAGTTTTGAATTGTGATACTTGCTCAAATTGTTATGTTTAGCAGTAAAACAAGTCTGGATTGAATTGATCGTCCCCAGACAATGAGGACTGTAAATAGCAGCAAATATAGGAATTACTCTAAGTGCCTTCACATGCATGCATTTAGTGAGTCTTCATAATAATAGGAAGAATGAATTGCTAATTATGCTTTTACAGATTAAAAAAAATGAGGAGCAGAGTTTGAATAATTTGTTCAGTATTCTATAACTATATAACTATTAACTAATGTCATTTTGACACTTGATAACCTGGTACCAGAGTCCACAATCTTTTTTAATCTTTGATTTTCTTTTTATTTTAGAAGCACTCTTATTTACATATCAATCCCCAATTCCCTCACTCTCCCATCCTCCCATCCTCCCATGCTCCCCACCAAACCCTCAACCCACCCCCACCTATTCCCCAAGGATAGTGAGGTCCTCCATGGGGGACCATCAAGATCCTTCACATCATCTGGGAGAGGACCTAGGCCCTCTTTCTTGTATATGTGTTGCAGTAGTATTCCTCCATAGGGAATAGGCTTCCAAAGTCCATTTACACTCTATGGATAAACACTGGCTCCATTGTTAGAGGTCCCATAGACTGCCTAGACTCCACATTCAGTGGGTTTGGTTTGGTCCAATGCTTTTTCCCCAACTTTACAACTAGGGTCTCTTTGCTCTCACTAGGTCAAGTCAGCTGTTTCTGTGGGTTTCTCCAGCACAGTTTTGGCTCCTTTGCTCATCCCTCCTCCCTCTCTGCAACTGGATTCCAGGAGTATGGCTCAGTGTTTAGTTCTGGGTGCCTGTTTCTGCTTTGATCAGCTACTGGATGAAGGCTCTAGGAATAGCAACCAAGGTAGTCATCAATCTCATTATAGGGGAAGGGCATCAAAGGCAGCCTCTCCACTACAGCCTAGGTTCTTAGTTGGGGTCATCCCCTAACTTTTCCCCTGTGCCAGGCATCTCTCCAAATCTATACGGGCTCCCTCTATCAAGGCATTTCCTTTCTTGTCCTCCTCTATTCCTCCCCTGTCCTTAAGCACAGCGCAGTACTACTATTTAAAAAGCCCCTTAATTGATATGTCCCCTCCCTTTTGCTTTAGAACATTACCAGTAGTAAGTAGAATAATGCCTTGGTCCCAGTGTTTGAAATTAGATGGCCAGAGGAACTCTATAGATGTGATGAAGTTAGAAACACTAAAATGAACACCTGAGCTGCCTACGTTGACCCACTGGTAACAGGGTCCTGAAAGAGGGAGGCATCAGTGGTATTGTTACTAGAAGAAACCACAGGTCAAGGAATACAGGTGGGGAAGCATCTAGAAGCTGTAAAGGCAAGGAACAAATCCTCCTTAGGCTTCAGAAGAAATGTAGCACTGCCCAGCTTTGATTTGAGGTTCATAAGGTCCACTCAGACTCCTGACCCACAGATCTACAACACATTAAGCTAGTTGCAGCAGCAATAAGAAGATAACTATTTCCAAAGGAGATCTGTTAGTTATGAGTAAAGAAGGCAAAATCACAGTCACATGGGTCAGACTGCTCTTGAAGCCCTGAGACCGTGTGCCTATGTATGGTGTATATTTTCTAGTCCAAGTGATGAATATTATAGCCTACCACAGGTGATTCTCAACCTGTGGGTCATGACCCCCACATTACCACCTAGAATGCATGTCACATATTTATAGTATCCACAACAGTGGCATATTACAGTTATGTAGTAGCAAAGAAAAACATGTTTTGGTTTTTCTTTTTTGAGACAGGGTTAATCTGTGGTTTTAGAGGCTGTCCTGGAATTAGCTCTTGTAGACCAGGCTGCTCTCAAACTCACAGATATTTGCCTGCCTTTGCCTTGTGAGTGCTGGGATTAAAGGCTTGTGACACCACTGCCTGGCCAATGAAAGTAATGTTATGGTTGGGGTCACCACAACCTGAGGAATCATATTAAAGGGTCACAGCATTAGGAAGGGTGAAAACCACTGTTTTACACACAGAACCAATAAAAAACAAAAGCAAAGCCACAGATTTCCTTTTCCCTCTGAGATAATACTAAAATTGAGAGGATAGGTCATTATGACTTAATTATGTGAGATATATAGAAAATTAAAGATTTTAAATAATTATGTAATATTTTCTTTAAGGGGTCAGAAATCACAAAGCTAGCACTATTTGTGTTTATTTATGAATTTCTCTTTGAGTCTTTAAGAAAGAAATTAGAGACCAGAAAATGGAAAGATCTCCCATGCTCTTGGATAGATAGGATCAACATAGTAAAAATGGCAATCTTGCCAAAAACAATCTACAGATTCAGTGCAATTCCTCTCAAAAATCCCAGCACAATTCCTTGAAAGAACAATTCTCAACTTTATATGGAAAAACAAAAGACCCAGGATAGTCAAAACAACCCTGTACAATAATGGAACTTCAGGAGGTATCACCATCCCTGACTTCAAGTTCTATTATAGATATATAATCCTGAAAACAGCTTGGTATTGGCATAAAAATAGACAGGTAGACCAATGAAATTGAATTGAACACCCCGATATTAACCCACACACCTAGGAACACCTGATTTTCGACAAAGAAGCTAAAATTATACAATGGAAAAAAGAAAGCATCTTCAACAAATGGTGCTGGAAAAACTGGATGCTGGCATGTAGAAGACTTCAGATAGATCCATATCTATCGCGATGCACAAAACTTAAGTCCAAATGGATCAAAGACTGCAACATAAATCCAGCCACACTGAATTTCTTAGAAGAGAAAATGAGAGGTACCCTTGAACAAATTGGTATAGGAGACAGCTTTCTGAACATAATACCAGTAGCACAGACACTGAAATCGACAATTAATAAATGGGACCTCCTGAAGCTAAGAAGCTTCTGTAAGGCAAAGGACACAGTCAGCAAGACAAAAAGGCAGCCCAGAGATTGGGAAAAGATATTCACTATCTGACAGAATGCTGATCTCCAAAATTTACAAAGAACTCAAGAAGCAAGTCTCCAAAACACCAAAGGATCCAATTAAAAAGTGGACTACAGAACCAAATAGAGAATTCTCAATAGAGGAGTTAAAATGGCCGAGAGGCACTTGAGAAAGTGCTCAACATCCCTAGTCATCAGGGAAATGCAAATCAAAACAATTCTGAGATACCATCTTACTCCTGTCAGAATGGATGAAATCAAAAACACCAATGACAGTTTATGCTGGAGAGGATGTGCAGAAAGGGAAACACTCCTCCATTGCTGGTGGGAGTGCTGACTTGTACAGCCACTTTGGAAATTAGTATGGAGATTCCTCAGGAAAATGGGAATCAGTCTACTATAAGACCCAGCAATTCCACTCTTAGGCACATACCCAAAAGATGCACATTCATACAACAAGGATGTCTGTTCCACTATGTTCATAGCAGCATTATTTGTAATAGTCAGAACTTGGAAGCAGCCTAGGTGCCCCTCAGCTGAAGAGTGGATAGAGAAAATGTGGTACATTTACACAATAGAGTACTTACTATTCAATGGGAAAAAAAAACAATGGAATCTTAAAATTTGCAGGCAAATGGATGGCACTAGAAGAAACCATACTGAGAGAGGTAACCCAGTCACAAAGAAAGAAACATGGTATGTACTCACTCATTTATGGATTTTAATCATGAATCAGGGGAGTGCTAGCATACAATCCCACTGCCAGGGAGTCTAGGAAACAGAACCTTCATCCAGTGACTGATGAAAGCAGAGGCAGATACCCACAGACAAACACTGAATTGAACTCCTGGAATCCAGTGTCAGAAAGAGAGAACTGATGGGCAAAGGAGTTAAGAGTGGGATGGTTTAACCTACAGAAACACTTGACCTGAACAAGGGGGAGTTCTTGGTCTCCAGATTGATGGCTGTGAGGAAAGCATGGGACTGCCCAAACCCCCTAAATATGGGTGTCAGTGAGGAGGCCTAGGTAATCTATAGGGCCTTGGGTAGTATTTATCCCTGGCGTACAAATAGACTTTGAGTTCCCATGACACAATATGGGAGGCTCTCTCAGTAGGGACTCTTGGGGGAGGGCCTAGGCCTTGCCCTGATGAAATGACAGTTACTGGAAATCCACCATGGAGGGCCTCGCCCTCCCTGGGGATCAGAGTGGAGATTGTGTGGGGGACTGGGTGACCAGGTGGGGAGAGCAGGGAAGGAGGGGAGGGAGAGGAACTAGGATTGACAAGTGAAGCAAGATTGTTTCTAACCTAAATAAAAAATAATAATAATTAAAAAAAGAAAATCTGGGATGATCTCCCAGTGCCTACAAAAAAAAGTGGTGTACAGAACTACATAAAATATTCTCAATAGAGGAGTCTGAAATGGCTGAAAGACACATAAGAAAATGAATTTCTCTTAATTAGAGTTGAATGCTATATGATGAGAGTGTTAATTCAATGTGATATATGTGTGGTGATATATTGTTTGTGAACTAATAAAGCTTTCCTGGAGATCATAATGCAAAGCTAGCCACAGCCATAGAGGCCAGGCAGTGGTGGTAAACACCTATAATCCCAGCGTCTATACTAGTTAGCCATAGAAGCTGGGCCATGCTGTACACCTTAATCCTAGCACTAGAGAGGTATATAAGATAGGAGCAGGTTCTCAGACAGGGCAGTTAGTCTCCAGCCACATTGAGGATAATATTGCCCCAGCCTTGGTAGAGGTAAGAGCTCTCTGGTGGCTTCTCTGATCTTCATCTTGAACCCCAGTATCTGTTTATATTATTTATACTAGGATATATTTGGGAGTCTATTATGCTTTATTTAAATATTAATTTTCTTGTTCTAAGAAGAAAATTATTGTTGTGAACATGGTTTCTTTTGACTTGGTGTTTAGCATTTGTGTGTATAAATATGCCTTTCACAACATAAGAAGACAGAGTTGAATCCAAAAGATGTAAATGGCATGTCTCAAATGAGAGGAGAGAGACAAGGATGAACTAATACAAGCAGCTACAATCTATGTCACCCTTGAGGGAAATATGAGTCATGATATGTTAAGCAGATTAATTCAAAAAAATGGAGAGGATTAAGTTAAATTTGCATAAGTACTAATCTATGTGCATAATTCTTTATATAATAACTTGTTGAAATCACAAACATTTCAAAATATCAGAAAATATAGAACTGTTCTTATGGTCATATTTAGCTTACATGACTGATTTTGATATTGTCTTACACACAGTTTGCTGATACGTTTTCTTACCTTCAGGGATATGAGAAGGAGGCTCAGAAATGAACTAATTGGCAAATGCTTTGATAGACACTTGCAGCAGCATATAAATTGTGGTGTTTTGTAATGCCCTACATGTTCTGAAATAATTTAGAGTATCATGGCATGTTGCTAAGTCTCAATGGAGCTTTTCAAGATTTTTTTTAGCACCTTAGGATTTCCTTCCCATGTGGAAAAGTGGATTTCATTTTCTAAAGAGAATATAATAACTGTGTGAGTATTAGAACGGAGTTCCTCATGTAGCTCAGCTGTTTCTTCCTAGAACTTATTACTGTACAAATCGAAAGCAATTGTATGCCCTTTACAAAAACATTGCATTTCACTGAAGTAGACTATATTGTCTGATGTGTGGGGCTAGGAAGTTTATTTCCTTGGGTTAATAGTTGTCCATGAATTAACAGTGTATAAACTGCACACTGTGGAAGTCCAGAGGGTCGAAAGCATAGTTCAGAGAAGGGAAAGGGAATACAGTTCCTGAAGGATTATTTGAAAAAGCCAGAGATGAGCACATGAAGGAGAAGGAAGAAGACAAAGCACAGAACTGGGTGTAATATTATTACCTGGGCTAGAATCAGGAGAGGAGAGAACTCAAGGGAGATCAGTGCAATGTGGAGTTGGTGAAAATGGGCTTCTCAGTAACCGTGTCTTGATTAGTGAAGATAAGGCAGTTAGCACTAGATTCATATAGTCTGGAGACGGAGAGGAGAGAGCATCCCAGAAAGATAAAGGGGAAGATGGGAAAGGCTGTTACGTGGATTACTGCTTAGGGGTGGTGCTGGATATGAACAGAGTGCGATTATAGGGTGATAATGAAAAGTCTTTGAAAGCTGTGTACTTCTGAAATAAATGGAATGGATGGTTTGTTAGATGATGTTGTAATAGCTATGGAGAAAAAAAGTAAGATTTAAGACTACCTATGAGGCAGTTTAAGGTAAATTAGGCATCACTGGGAATATAACACTGGAGAGAGAACAAATCATATGGGGATCTTAGAATAAAATATTTGTTAGCAGGGTGAGGAACTGAGGACAGCATGCTTGGTGCATGAGTCTGTGCGTGTGTGCATGCCTCTCTCTGCCTCTGTCTCTGTCTCTGTCTCTGTCTCTCTCTCTCTCTCTCTTTCTCTGTGTGTGTGTGTGTGTTTGAGTGTGTGTGTGTGTAAGAGCTGCAGAAAATGTAGCTGAATCTGGATCATACTGTGCAGAAAGGAGAACTATAAGGGATAAGGTCAAAGAAGAGACAAAATCAGACCACACAGAACAATCTGAGTCACTTATAAAACAAAATGGAAGAATGGCATACACTGGCTCATAGAAAACAGGAACACAGTGCATTATGTACTCAGAATAGACTACATGGGGCTAAAGTAGAAGATAAGTAAAATGGGTAGGCGGAAAGCTTCACCCAGAAAGTGGTGGTTTTCAGACTTCAGTGGTAGTTGCTACATGTTTATGTGTAAACCTCTCCCTTCCTCCCTCCCTCTCTCCCTCTCCCTCCCTTTCTCCCTTCCACCCTCTCCCTCCCTCTCCCCCCCCCTCTCTCTCATAGGAGAATCTTTGGTTTTGTTCCACATTTTTTTTTCTACAGAAAATCTTTATAGATTTAGTCTCTGCAGCTCTCTAAGGCTTGTCACTCCCGTTTGCCTGCTTTGGGTTTATCACCTTTGTAGGATGATAATATTTTGCCCAAAAATAAACCTGAAAGGCAGCATGAGATAGCAGACCCAGAGGCACTTAGGCTCCTGTCTGCCCTGATTTTCCACCACCAGAGATTATGTGCTTACACTCTGTGTCTTCTCAGTGCCCCATCATCCTCACACATGTAACACACATGCAGTGCAACCACAGTGGTGAGGACAGAATCCTAAAACTCAGGAACTGACTTCAGGGATATGAAAATACCTCACTCAACAATTTCTTCATAACACAGATGAAGTTCAGCATTTCATAAAATCATTTATAATTATATAAAATGTAATTCCTTAATAGAAACTGCACTGAAGAGACCAGTAGGCCCACAGGCATGCAAAAGTTCATGAATATCTGCAATACATTCTATAAGCAAAAGGAACAAAGTAATGATGCTTTTGAGTGCTGGGATTAAAGGCGTGTGCCACCAACGCCCGGCTTATTTTCTCAAGTGAAACAAATCAAATTGATTCTCAACAGATGATGCTGAACTTCAGGCCCTTTGACTTGGCTGCTCTGTCCACCAATAACATTATACTAGGAACTAAAATCAACTAATAATTCAAAAGGCTATCCCAAAGATGCATGGGCCTTACATTACATCCATGTTGATGGCGTACATTGGCACTGGACCATAGGTCTTAAGACAGGATTTAATTTCATAACTCAATTACAAATATAGAGAAAGAAGAAAAATGCTAGATTTAGGAGAAAACCAAACCAAATCGAAACAAAATGAAACAAGCAATACACAGCAAAGCCTTTGCAAATTGAGTGAAAAGCTGAGCTCTGTGGGGAAAAGGGCTGCTCAGTGCCTCATGACACTTGCTGGCACCACTCATGAGACCAATTTCCATCTTTTGTCACATTACTGCCACCACTGTTGACCTGGGCATTGAGTTGTTCTAGATGAATAATCCAACCACAAGAATTTTGGTTCTTACTTGAGACCAGCCACTGAACACATGATGTATAGATGTTCTCTCATAGGTTCCCTCACAATCTAAAAAAAAATCTGACCACTACTGGGGTAACATTATCTACCTCCAAATTCTAATATAGAGGACCCCAAATTGGTGGTGGCAGTGTGCTCTTACATACCTTTTGTAAAGAGAAAATATCATTGTCAAAATTGCATTATCTACCTACCTCACTAACATTATAACTCAGCTTTGCCTGCCTTAAAGATGCTTAGAATGCCTTTACACTAGTCACAGATGGGCACTGTGTACCAGAACATCACACTGTGTATCACTAGTGTGAAAAAATAACCACCCAGTGGACATTAGTCTCATGCCAATGTCCAGGAAAGACAGCCATTAAGTTAAACTGCCGTAAGTTAGAGATCATTTACACTAACACCAATGCTGCTTATTGGAGGAAGTACTGTTCTTAACACATATTACCAACAGGAACTTGACATTTGCATTCACCAAGCTAACCAATCCTTATTTTAAGACTTGTGATCCCCATTTGAAAGATGAAGGAATTTAAATCCCAAATGATCTTGTCTAGTAAATTCTGAGTAGTCATCATGCACCAGTCTCTGGTCTTGACACTGAGGACTGAACGAAAATAATTCCTGGTCTCTCAGAGCCTGTGTCTTGGTTTTATTTCTATTGCTGTGATAAAACACTGACTCAAAAAATGTGGGAGGAAAGGCTTACTGGGTCACAGTCCACTGATGGAAGCTGAGGCAGGAACTAAAGCAGAGGCCATGGAGGAGGGCTGCTCACTGGTTTACTCCTCATGGCTTGCTCAGCCTGCTTCCTTATACAACTCAGGACCACTGGCCCAGGAGTGCTCCCACCCTCTGTTGTGGCATGGGTCTACCCACACCAACCATTAATCATGACAATGTACTACAGACTTTCTACATGTAAGTCAACAGACACATTTTCTCTACTGAGGTTCCTCTAGACCTCCAGTCTTCTCAGAATGAGCTGGTGATATTCAAATATGCTCAATGTGTTCCAACCATGGCCTGCCTCTAAGGCATCCACAGTGAGATACTTAACAAAGGTCAGTGCCATGGGAAGATGATTCCCTAGCCCAGACACTAAAGGATGAACTGCAATCGCCTTACTCTGTTTTGCTTTCCTGTAGCCAGGACTCTGGAGTATATGCTGAATAATAACTATGCAAGAAATAACCAGCAAGTGTCAGCCTTATTACAGATGAGCAGTTCACTGCTAATGTATTTAACTCAAGTTCTTGTTCTAATGAATTAACTGTACTTAAGTGGCCTGCAGCTGAGAACTTGTTTGGGGAAAACGGCTCAGATACAAATCCCATCCGTAATCACCCTCTGAAAACTCCAATACTTGTGCAATATTTAAATCGAGGATTCTTTTCAATTCTGCTGTCTGACAATGGAATCTTAAAGGAATGCAAACAACTTGTGTTGGATTTTTGTTTTTAACCATGACAATATGCAATACATGCAGAAGACCATTAGAGATGAGTAAAAATACATGCAAAGCCCTCTGTAATTGGGATCCTTCTCCCCTCAGGCTGGGATACTATACTCCTGTAGAGCTTAATTAACTTTGCTTGAGAAAGTTCCAGCTGATGACTGTATCTACCAGGAACAAAAACATGCTGCAGATCATCTCTAAATTCTAAGTCAAACACCCGTTATTTGATTTATCTCCAGTTTGGAGGAAGCAGATACACATGTCTGAAGTGATTTTTTGGGAGTTAATATCAGAATCAGAAGTGCCATAGGCTCATCTAACTTGCAGTTCATCATGTGGTGATTGGAGCATCATTTGAGAGGCCTGTGTCACTTTATTGAAGGAGAGTCTATAAATAAGCACTGCTGAAAGTGCTTTTTCTATGAGCTAACACTGTCAGAGATGTCTAGAGAGCTAATGACGTTATAGGAACGTTCAGCAGCTTCTTCTGGCCAGCGAGCAGAGTCCTCACTGTCCCTTCTCTCTATTTAAAAGGGCTCATCCAGCTGCACTTGAGCTACTCTTGAGCTTGAAAGGACTCACTGTCGATGACTCTGGCTTTAATAAGACACAGAATCTATGCTATTCAAAACTGGCCAAGACCTTCACAGCACATTGCACCAATTTTCACTCAGCATGCCAAAATAGATGCTGCAAATTGGAGGGAGTCCAAATAGGAAAGAGATGATTAAAGGGAATGTAAAACAATAGTTGCCAGAAAAGTCTAAAATGATCGATCAATCTCTTTTTTTTTTGACAAACATAAAAATTGTAGAGTTACTGACAAGTCATTTTCATTTTGGTAACAAAGAATTCTAAAGTCATATTGAAATATTGCTAGTAATTCTTCTCACCTCACATGAGTCCTTACTTGGGGACAGTCTTTTGATAAAGCCAAAGTCAAGTAGCATCTATAAGTAATGAAGGTAAAGGATAAGAATTGATTGATCTTGGGGTGAAAGGTATGTCAAGATATTTCACTTCAAATGGAAGTTTCAAACTCTATATACATATACATATATATATATATTTGTTGAATTGGAAAATTTTATTGTGTTTTGTTATGTATTTTGAATATGGAAATCACCATTAGGCTATATATAACAGTAAAATGTCATATTGATAATTGGTGGGATTCATGTTTTACTAGATGGGCCATCTGAGTGTTTGGAGTTTAATAAAGACATTTTTCCCCACCTTGAATTGATAATCAGCTCCACCTTCCCTCTTCTCATACCCATGGTCCCTGGAAGAACAGAGAATATGCCTGGAACTGAAAATCCCTTTATTTCAGGAGCTCAAGTATAAATAATAAATCATAAGCTCCACACATTCCTGTGGCTTACTGAATCACTGCCTACTTTAAAATGCTCTGTGGTGTGTTTAACTAATCGTTAACCATGTCTCAAAGTATTACGCATAATTTACCCTCAAGTACTTAGGAATTTCATAAAGTTTTGAATTCTGGTTCTGATGTTAACTTTTAGAGAAGTGAAACATTAAACGTGTTTTATGTAGGTAGAAGTGATACAAATTTGTACATTATAGAATAGCATTATTTTGCTTTCTTCTTGTTTCATGGCCATTTGTTTTTGTTGTTGCTCTTGTTCATTTAATGAAGTCAGTAGATATGACAAAGTTAAGTAGATAAGACATTTATGTAAGACCTATTTGGTGTCTTGTAATGTTGGAATGTTCCTTGCAGTGGTACAATTCAAGATGAAAGGGTCCTAAACTACCATTGCTTGCTGGTTGGAAACATTCTCCCATCTCCATTGGCAAGAGACTTTAAGAAGATGAATACCCAAAACTATCACTTGTGTCACTAAAACAGCCAGAGAGCTGATTCTCCCTTCTCCTTTGGTTTCCATTTCTTAATCTCCCATGTTAATTTGCATTTATACTCTGTTTCTTCAAGCTTTTCTTATTTTTAAACCCTTTCCTAGCCCAACGTCCTTCTCAAGGTGTTGATTGTCAGCACATCCAGCCCTTCTGGCTGGATGCACCTGTTTCCTTTGTTCTGTTCCGCACAGACAAGTTGACTCAGGAGAGTAGGTGTAAAGAGAATTTGACCAAGTTCCGTCCCATTGTTCTATATACATCTACTGCACGGCCTGCTGCTCTCATTCCAATCCACATTCCTAAATTAGAAACCATCTCATATTTGTTCCTTTGAATACAAGTTCAAAGCATTTAAGTAGAATTCTGTACAATATTTATGACAACACTTAAGTCACTTAACCTAAGGTGGTATACTTAAATGAAGTCTGTTGATTCCCTATTGTTCACTTACTTCCTCATAGTTTCTATGGGTCATCACTTTAGCCAGGTTGCTGTTCAGGATTACACAAGGTTTCAATCAAGACATCAGCCAGAGATGGTGTCTCATGTTGGATTGGGATCCTTTTACAATTTCATGTGGTGGTTGATTAGCAGAATTAATTTCTTTGTGATTGTAGGGGGAAAATCTGACTACCTCCAAGTTCCTCTTCTTAATCAATAATTCAAACAACAGCTTTTGGGTGCTTATAGGCCAACAGAAGACATTTTTTACTTCTTTTCTGATGGCTAATCTTGTTAACTTGATTAGCTTGTGCTGTGTCTCAGAGATGATTAGTGAAGGGCATCCCTGGGTATGGTCTATAGGGTTATTTCTGGAGTGGAAGTAGTAAGGGAGGGAAAAACCTATTCTGAATGTGGAAAGCCCCATTCCATAGACTGGGGTGCACGTGGAATGAGGAGGAAAAGGAGAAAGTCTTTGAGAACAGCCATTCTTCTATCTTGCTTCTATGATGAGAAATGTTCTGCTCCGCCACACCCTCCCTACCACTGTGGATCCAGGTCTCTAGAAACATGACCCAAAACTAATAACTCTTCCCTGTAAATTGCTTTTCTCAAGTATTTCCACACAGACAGAAGACTAACATCTGTGATCAACAACCAGGTCTTCTTCTAATGGCTGACCTAACAAGTTGGAACAGCATATTATAAGTTCCTTTTAAATTCTTGTTAACTGGTTAACTTAGGTACATCTTTGGAGCCTCTCATCTATTCCATGTCACCTAACACTATCAAGTAGATAGCATACCATCGCAAGTTACATGTCTCTCCCACATTCAAAGGCACGGGATACTCTCAAAGGTATGACTTGCTTGCCATCATGGATAGGGCTGCTATCGACAGTTCAGAATAAACAAGTTCACTGATTTTCTATCCTTTGCCAGCCATCTTTGTAAGTACTCTTTCTTCCCCCAAAGGCACAACGATTAATTCTATCTTGTACATAATCACAAGTGACTTCAATGTGTAGTTTTGATCATCCAAACATGATATTCTCAACTTGATTTGTTCTACTCTAAAGAGTTTACCCCCAAGCAGTACACATTTCCCATCTCAGTCCCCATCACTAGCCTTAGATCAGAACTATATCAAATCACAACCCTAACCAAATGCCATTCTGCATAATATTAGCTTTTATTCATCATGTCCTCACTCCAGGTTCTCTTGCTACAGAGAGCGAAGGGCCTTTTGACTTTTCCACTATCTTCCAGATCATCAGCAACTCTTGATTCCTTCATTTCTCTACCTAGCCTACACTACCTCTGTCACCTTAGTGGCATACTTGTCAATGCTTCAATGACATGGAAATCCAGTATTTCCACTGTTCCTTTCATTTATCAATCCACTGACTGCTTGGGATTGGTGGATATCAATTAGCCAAATAGGTCTTTTAATGTTCTTACAAATCCACAGTAAGTGAAACTTGCAATGACTTTATGGTTGTTAATTTGTTCTTATCCATATTCCCCTCAGACAATCCATGTCCTTGGCATTTTCTTCAAGACTTCTACCTCACCTCTCTGTCCTTCGAATAAAGGATGCCTCTCATGTCTAATACAGAAAATTGAAGCATTCACGGGTAAGAATGGTGATCAAAGCATCCGCAGATTCTTCTTTAATTATACTCACTGCCTGTAATGCACTCTAAGGTCAGTAATTGTCCTTTCTCCTCAGTATAGTTTCGTTCCTTCCTTCTTGGATTTACCTTCTACCTACAGGCCTGTTATCTGTTCACTGAGCACAGAACATCCCCATTCTCCATCTCTTCCACCACAGTTCAAGTTCATGTCTACGGAAATAACTCCCTAACCGGTCATCTCACGCTAGTCAAATACAACATATGAACTGATCTTCCATATAATCACATGCATAATAATTTACCACAAAATGGTAGATAGGTTTTGTTATGCTTCTGCCATCTGCTGGAGTGCAAGGGTTTTGTTGTTCATTTATGTCTTCTAAAAATGCCCAAAGCTTGTTTTATACATGAAGGCTGCTCAATTCACTTGGAATGTTCAGTTGGTTCCCATCATAGTGTGGATCAAGTTGAATATTTTTCTTTAGATATTTATTTCTGTGTTCATTGGTGATCTTCCACAAATACAAGGGAAGTTCCATGAGTCAAAGGGTCTGCTGGGCTTGTTTGCTGTTATATCATTAGTACTCTGAACAGTCTCTGGAACTTAATAGATAATTTGTTCCTACATCAATGAATGCCGTATATAAAGTATCTGACTTATAATAGGTACTTAGATTCAAAAATACATTTGGGGACATAAATAAGTTGATTCAAAGTGAGAACAAGCTCTATTTGTTTTCTTTATTTTTATTTTTTTATTATTTTAAGTAGCTTGTTTTACATGTCAATCCCAGTTCCCTCTCCTCCCCTCCTCAGGCATCTCCCCACCATCCCCCCCCCATCCTCCCACCCTATTGCCAATTCCTTCCACATAGGGGATATCTAGAGTCTGTCATTTCACTCAGGGAAGGGTCCAGGGACTCCCCTAAGAGTCTAGGCTGAGAGAGCATCCCTCTTTGTGTTAGGGACACACGATGTCTGTTTGTATTCGAGGGATAAACACTGATCCACTGCTCAGGGCCCCATAGGTTGCCCAGGCTTCCTCACTGACTCTCACATTCAGGGCGTCTGGATCAGTCCCATGCTGGCCTCCCAGCTGTCGGTCTGGGGTCCAAGAGCTCTCCCCTGTTCAGATCAGCTGTCTCTGCTGGTTTTGCCAGCCCATTCTTTGCCAATTTGCTCATCGCTCCTCTCTCTTTGTCGCTGGGTTCCTTGGGTTCAGTTCAGTGTTTAACTGTGGGTGTTTGCCTCTGCTTCCATCAGTCACTGGATGAAGGCTCCAGGATGATTATAGACATCAAGTTCATTATCAGGAATGGGCATTCGAGGTGGTCTCTCCACTATTGCTTAGCTTGCCAATGGTGTTATCCCTTTAGATCACTAGAGGTCACAATGGTGCCTGATCTGTCTTCTAACCTATGATTCCCTCTTCACCCTATCCTACCCTCCCCACTCAAACTTCCTGTTCCTCCATGACCTACTTTCTCTTCCTCTTCTCCCCCTCTATATTTCCCAGCTCCCACTCCTCCCCCTCGCCATGTTCCCCATCTGTTCAGAGGATCTTGCCTCATTTCTCTTCTTTTGGGTACCCTGCATATCTTTTAGGTTCTTTCCTGTTTCCCAGCCTCATTGTCAGTGGAAGTGCAGACTGGAACTATCCTGATCCATGTCTAAAATCCATATATGAGTGAGTACATACCATGTTTGTCTTTTTGTGACTGCGCTACCTCAGGATGGTTTCTTCCAGTGCTATCCATTTCAAATCGGCTTCTATTTCCATTCATAGAGAAGAAAATTCTAAATGGTAACTGTATATTTGGGGATTTGAGAACCATCCATCAGAATACTTCTATAGGCATTGTGGTTTCTCTAGGCTTTTGTTTCTTCTCCTTTTTAAAATAGCTAATGGAGCATAAAAGCATGTCTTGTTGAATGACATGAAGCATTATCCAAAGCACAGTGAGTCTCTGAACAGGCAGGTTTAGTTGTATTGTAATGTAATTACATTGTTTTGAAGTTTCATTATTTTTTCATGTGAATGAATATAAGATCTAGAATATTAATACAATGAAGATTGGCAGTTGCTGACCCTACAGAGGATGCACCATGCTGCTGATAAAACATGCACTGTGCCACTTCCAAGTCTGAGTCATTCCTAGGTGTCCTGACTGTAATCAAGATTTTCAAGTGATTGTATATGAGCTATTCTTGAGTCATTGTTATTCTGCATCATCACCTACCATTGTCTGCAGTCTCAAATGGGCTGTCTCATCAATCAAACCTGCCCTTCCCATATCCACACTATCTGGAGGATCAACAAAGCAAGAGAAACCTACACTTCACCAAGTACTTAAAGGGACAGGACAATTTATGGCTCACTCTATACTCAACTTTTGCTAAAGCCTTCCCACAGATGTAAGGAGGTCCTTGGGGTTGAAAGGTGAAAAGGGTCTGGATGAATGCCATTTCTCTTGGCTGCCTTACTGTCTGAGTGCCATGTGGAAGATTTAATAGTAACTCTGTTCCTTTGATGCATGTGACAATATAATATCCTCTAATTGCATCTGTTATGTCTTTGTACAAAGAGGAAAATATTCTTTCCAGCGGGACTACAAAATTACACACATTACAACAGAATATTCAGGTATGAAAATAGGTTTTCTTTCTTGTTAGGAAGAAAAAACTAGAAATCATTTTGGTGTTTACTTCGTGTTTCATATCACATGGGGCTGAAACAGTGAGGCTGGGGTAATTTTATAGGTGTTTTGAAATACATGGCTCAGAGATTTGATGGAAACACCGCAGCGGTGATGCAAATGTTTTTGCAAGTGAACAAAAGGTGAATCCATGCCACATCACTTTTTGTGGTCCTGAAGGGAAAAAATTGTTTTGTCTCCTTTTAAGAGTGTTTGTTTTACCTCCCTCCATTTTAGCCTTCCATAGTTGATGAGAGCTCTGATCAGTGCATGTGATATTTAATGAATTTTGCAAGTATCTGGAACTATTTACTTCAAACTTGTTCACATTTAGCCATTTATATATTAAGGAAGGTAGCTCCATCATTTGCAAAGCATTAGAAACTCCATTTCCACTAAGCCACTATGAGCTAAATATTGATACTGACAGAATGTCTAAATCATTCAAAAGGTCATTGACTAGGCATCAGCCTGTCTTTCCCCTGTGATGTTACTCAATTCTTCTGCCTCTGCTTTTAGACAATCATTTTTAGTCAGCAGTGATAGTGTTGACAAATGGCAAGTAGACAGCCATTTTGTCTGACATCTATAGGATACTGACACCCCTTTGCTTCCTTTGGGGACAGACTAATCCATTCTCATTTTACTTCCCTTGTAGATAGGCAGGGCTTAGGATTCCTTTTTTAGGTGCCCAGTGGAGGATTATAGGCTATCTACAATAGGCTATCTCACATGGGAATGGGACTGCTCATCTTGATTTTCTAAGACATTCTGAATCCACAGACTCCTGGTCCTTTACTCACCAACGAGACTATCATTCTTCATTGCATTGTACAGAAGGTGTGTTGAGTTGTGTTTGTGATGCAAGACTATTACCTAGAACATATATGTATATGGAGTCAAAATAGCTACTTTTTAATCTACTTTGTCATTAAATGCACTACCAACCTTAGAGCGTGCTGAAGGTCACAACACCCACATGGAAGAAGCAAAGATGTTTATTTGAGCCCTTCTGCTAATGTCAGAGCTCTTCAGTAATCGCACATAAAACACTCTGTCTGCTTCTTTAGGGCTTAATATGAATCATCAGCATAGACAAAGTGACGGAAAGAAATGCAACAAGTTTTACAAGTAATAATTAAAATCAGGTTTTCAGTTTGTGGTGGGTGGGAACATCAATTAATACTCTAGGAGAATTAGAAGACAGTGACTGTGCCCCTCCTCAGCTCTTTCCTTCATGTTCCTTGGCTGCAATTAAAAAGTGATTAACTACAGTGAATTAAGAGCTTTCATACTCAAAATAAATAATTCATACTGTTAGGCAATTCATTGTAAATTATTGGAAAACTCAGTGGTTTCTCTGCATTTACTATTGTCAAACTATTGGTACTGCTTAAGGGAAATGGCATGTCACTGTGTAAAACCCTTTTTGTATTTTCTCTTGGCGTAAAACGTAAAAGTACATTTTTTTATAGGAGTCACATGAGCCAGGAAGTAGTGGCACACACCTTTAATCTCAGCACCTGGCTGGTCAAGGCAGGTGGATCTCTGTGAGTTTGGGGCCAGCCTGGTCTACACAGTGAATTCCAGGACAGTCAGTGCTGTTACACAGAGAAACCTTGTGTCAAAATACCCAAAAAAGTACATTCTTTATATGTGTCACATGAGCTTCCTGATATATGTATTTGTCTAACTCTATCTTTATACTGATGACCTTGAAGTTAAAAAAAAGTACATAAAATGAGGTCCAGACCTCAAGCTCCCATGATAACCGGACACAGACAAAATGATAACAAAAACTCAATGTGTCACACCCAGTGCATTCTTGGTAGTATCATCCTTTCTAGAATCCCCATGTAGATATTTTGTTCTATCACTGAGTTCATGTGTTCTATAACAAAATCCTCAGTTTTAGCTTTCTATTTGCTACGGTGACAAGGGAATAAAAGAATCACATTTTTAGAGCTAGAGAAATTAGAGACTATGTGAACTCTCGTTTTCAGATGAAATTATTGAAGTCTAGAGAGCCAATGATAGACAGCAGCGGAGTGAAGATTAGAAAAGTGTCTCATGCAGTCATAAATGTCTCAATGAGACAGCAAGATAAATGCTCTTACTAATCTTACAATGTCAAAAGGATTTAGTATTTAGCTTTGCTCTGTTCTTAAGTATAACTGTAGAAGATCTTTTGAGACTTTGTAATATTAAAATATCCAATTACTCTTCTGATACTATGACTTTAATTACTCATTGGCTGCTTCATTTTGTTAGTCAATGAGTTATAAAACCCTATTGGAAAGCATAATCAGAATTGAAAATAAAAAGTCTTGTCCAATGAGATGTCTTGGAAGAAAATGGGATGCCAAATGCTTTGTATGACTTTGTAGCTAAAGGGTGGTGAATTGGAAGAGTCTGTGTCTGTTGGAAGCTTGCTTTTGTTCTGTGCAGAAGGGATGAAATGATTTCTGTCTTGAGCACAAGGCTGGTGAGATATGGTAATAGTTTCAAGGAAAAGAAAAATTGTTTTGAAGAAGGAGCAAATACATATTAGGCATTTCATGTGAATTAAGTGGCTGCAAGGAGAGCCAAGATTCTAGCTGTGCTCTCAGCCCTGGAAAAGACAGAGCAAAGTGTTGTCAGCACAAAACCCATTACAATGATCTTGGAACTCCAAGTGCATTGTTAAGGTAAGTTTGGTGTTCATTCATGTAACAAAGGAACTTTCTTAAGAAACTGGGGAGTACACAGAAATGTTTAACTATAAGAAAGTCATTTGATCAAATGAGAAAGCAATAAAATTTAGGAGGTTTGTCCTGCAAAAAAACCAAAAAGATTCAGGGCTATAAAATTCAATAAGCACTTCCATGCATATCACAAGGTTTCAGAAAGGATGGAAAGAAAGGAAGCAGCAGAACTTAGCACCACAAGATGATGACAAATTGTGGCCTTGAGAATGGTTCACCATTATAGAGTAATGATGGAATATATTTCAGGAGAATTCAAGGAATTCTATAAAAGTGGATTGACTAGGCCATTACCATGGCCTGGACATTTGCTCAGAATTTTTGAACACAAGAGGCTAGAAGTAGGGTAGATCAGCTGGGAGGGTAGAAAAGAAAATATTTATTACTATTTGTGTAATGAGATGATGAACCAGAGTTAGCAGTGAAAAAATGTCTCATTTATACCCTTGCACTCAGGAGCACGGGTGCACTTAACCTACAAATGTAACAAATGTTGTTTTGTTTATACCCTGGGCAAAACAGATCAATTTTGGAACTTACCTAGCTGTCACCGGTACAATTACATGACAAGCTATCATTCCTATGTTCTTTCTGTAAGGCTTATTTATTTGTTTATTTATGTATTACTTACTTATACCTTTGTTTAATTTATATAGGGTCTCAGTTGTCATCCAGAAATGCTTGGATCTCACTCATGAACACTCAGTGATCTTCATGCCTCAGATACCCCAGTGCAGAAATCACAGACACTAGCCACACTATGCAGATTTACACTATTTCACTTTTGCTAGCAGCCATACCTAACCCTGAGTTTAGTTTTAATTTGTTCCATTTCTCAGGATTGGGAGTATTCCTCAAAGATAGGGTATATTCATAAATTCTACTTATTTCATCATCCACCAAGTTATTCTAAAAGTCAAAGCTTCTCTCAAAAGGATTTAGGAAACAGCCAGATAACAGAGAAGCAAAATGAATTTTGATTGTATCTGGGAATTTGAGTGCTGGCGGGGACATCTCAGTGCTATGAGTTTGTCATTACTCTATTAAATTTGGTGATGACGACTTAAGCCAAATTCTAGCAAGGTATTTTACTCAGTCTGGTGATTCTAGATAGAAGGTCAATAGGTAGGGAAAAAAAGAAATCCCTTTGACAGTTCAGCACCAACTCACTCTGTCAGGGACAAGTCAGGTGTCTACTAAATCCAGCACCTGCGCATCCTCACCTTCCCCATGGTTCCTGGATTTCCACATAACCTGTGGCTCCCCAGATTTACACTATTTCTACCATGGTATCTTTCTTGGGTGTAGGGTCTCCGTGACTGCCACATTCAGCCCAGTAACAATCCATGGGAGGTAAGAAGGAAGTTCTTTCAACACAACTTAGTCACTGATGTTGACTCCAACTTCAAGAGTCTAATCCTCAGCACTTTATTTTAGGCATATTTAAGCACAGTTTGGTGATTTTTTTCTGGTGATAAATAACTAAATCTTGTGTGCATAACAAAGCTTAAGAGATGATGACATTGAACTCTTTGTAAAGTACATGTGATGTCTTCAATCAAAACAAGTTCTATAGTTTGACTGAGAAAAACTAGCTTATGATAAGGGTCTTAAGAAGGATATGGTATAGTCTCAGCCACACAGACATTACAAATGTCACCAGGCTATTAACCACATAGACTCCCAGACTTCTGAGCAGAAAATAGGATATATATCTATTACACTGCCTCAAAAGACAAAGATGATGATACCTAAGGGATGGCATACAAAGTTGATCTCTAACCACACACACACACACACACACACACACACACACACACACACACGCACCCTCTACTCCCTCTATAAAACAAAGACAAAGAACTTCTCTGCTTTGGGGATTTTGCTATGATTTTGCTATTTTTGCTAGACTGTTTCCATGTTAATTGACTTTGATGACAACATCCTATATCATTATTGTTATTAAGAACACATTATTTCAAATCACTTTAGTTATTGTTCTATAATTTCTATGACTTAGTTTTCTTGTTGCTGTGACCATGGATGTTAAAGAAATATTTTCCCCGAAGCTTTTATCATTTTAAGAACAGTATAATTATTTGGAGCCTATTGTCAGTGACATGCCTAGCTTGCCAAGCTAATGGCAGAACAAGAAAAGTATCAGTGCTTCCACACATGGTTCGCTTTTTCTGTCTGGGTACTCAGAGAAATTATCTAGACATCCTCCTAGGTTCTGAGAAGTCCAGGTGATATGCCATGATATGATATGTCAGACATGTTTTATTTGATCTTGGGACATGAAGATGACAAGGCATCAACCTTAACTGTGAAGCTCAAAGTCCTGTAAGAAGAGGAACAGTTTTTGGAATGATTATGAGCCAAGCATCAAGAGAAAATGCCAAAGTGCTATGGGAGCACAATGACTGGAAAACTGACCTAGCCTCCAAGGCATAGTAGAAGCAACTGAGGCAGGAACTAAAATTGTGTATGAAAATCTCGGAAGGATATGTGAGGTGAGGGATTTACTTGGATGAGGACATACATACAGGACAAGATTGCCAAAGGAGAAAGCTAAAACCTTTATCTCCTAAGAAACCCCATGCAACAAAACAGATTTTCTTTAAAGTAGATAGACCAGTGATTCCCAGTATTACTTTATAGCCTGTGCCCACCTGAGATATGGAATGGGGCTCCCTGGTAAAAGTGACTCTGTGATTTGTGGCACACAAGATTCTCTCTGCATCTTTTCAGAAAGAAAAATAAACACTTTTAGTTTAGACAATGCAACCAGGGCACATTGACCATTATATCTTTCCTTCCCTGTTAAATTTATAATAAAACTACAGTATAAGAAAAGAGAAATAAACATTTCTGGGCAATAAGTCTTTGCAAAAGAGAAGGCATAGGGATAAGTTGCTATTGCACACCATTTAAAATACATACTTAAAAATAAACAGTGATTCTATCTGTAGTCTTATGTGGAATTAAAAAAATCCTCTCCAAAATTCATTCTTTTGAAAATGGCATCTTTAAAAGGCTATAACCAGAAACAATGGGGATTAAACATTTTATAAGGTATTATATTCCTAATAAAGTAATGGATAATGATGAATCATTTTTCTTGAAGATTCAGTCCCAGTTGAAATGAGGATTTTTTCATTAGTTTTGACTCTGAATTTAAGAAAAAACAAACATCCTGCACCTTTACCAGGGAATTCATCACCACATGGAAGAGTTGCGGCACAGGGAACAGTGAGAATTGGATAGATAAAGATGTTTCACAACACAAAGGTCTCTGGAACAGTTCTTGTTTTATGTTGTCTCATGGCAGGATGAGTATAGGAGCTGCAAAGTGATCAGATGGTAAATTTAGAGCCAATAAAAAGGAGATGCTTTGCAGAGCAGGTAGCTTGCTTCTGGGAATCTCTGACATGGAAGGTCAAGGAATTAAATACTGGTGTTGGATTTATACTAGGGCTGACTGTTTTTATGGGCAATGCAACATTTATTGGTATGTGAGGATAAAGTTAATCAAGTCTTGGGCTTCATGGTGGGGAAAGCAAAGATTCTCTCCCAGAGTTAGGAAAGGATCCCTCCCACACCACTGGCACCCACTGCCAGTCAGTCACTTTGATTTCTCCCCTTTCTAGAGGTTATTGAAAGAGCAGGTGGACTCATAGGAAAAACATACCACTCTTCAGTTGTCATGTGGGTACACTATCAAAGCCTTTTTTAGTTTTTAACAATCCCTTACAAGGCAGAATTTAAATCTTAATTCTGTACCTGATTCTTTGTGTACTGAAAGGTGGTATTTCTCATTCTTTTCCTGAACTTCATTTTCATCTTAAAAGTGGGTGCCATGTACTTCAGGAGTGGATATACTTAGAGAGTGGGGCAAGGAGAATGTATTATTTGAGGAACATATAATCAAAGCTTGATCTGATTACTTGTAGGACAGCATTTCCATTTGATTTAACTGGGATAGAGACAGTGGTGGAGCTGAAGTACTTTGGGGTAAACACTGAGGACCATCTTAATGTCATGAGATCCTAACTAGGTTTAAATTCATTCACTGTATGTGGTCTTGGTCAGCCCTTCAACCTTTCTTAATGACAGTGACTTCCTTTACCGAGTGGTGATAATAAAAGTTATCCTGAAATACTCTGGCTAAGATTACACTTAATTATTAGGGAAGTTTGTTTCTTAAAGGGGGTGTGGGTGTGTGACAATGTCTTCAGACAATTTCCATTGCCATACCTGGGGAACAGACAATTACAGCCTCTAACAGATAAAAGACACGAATGGCATCAAACATATTAATCACACAAGATGCAAGATGGTTTCTGATTGGTAATTCCCTCTTCCCCAAGACATTACATGGAGCAAATGTCCATAGTGTTGAGTTTGAGAAATTCTGAACTGAATTCATATAAAGTAGTTAGTGTCACATGTGGCAGGAGTGAACAATGAAGATCATTATGGGCTAAATTGTGTCCCAAATAACACAGAATGTAACTGCATTTAAAGGGGCTATTTATGTTTATGTTAAAATGAGGTTTGAAGGGTGGACTGAATAACTGGGACCAAAGAGATTAGGATGTCTCTAGAGACAGAAGTGGTGTTAGCTTATGAAGGAAAGACTGTGAGAGGATACAGCAAAGGCCATTCAAGACAGAGAGACAGCCCTAAATGAAATACAATCTCAGACACCCTGGCTTTTAAACTCTAGCTTCCAGCATCTGGACCTGCTCTTATAGTATAGTTAACAAAATAGTAAAGTAATAATTATTGTCATGGCGGCCATTAACGACTAAGCATTTCTTTTTGGACATCATTGACATAGAACTGAGACCAAGAATTCCAACTCTCTATCAGCTAATAGCCTGATGCCCTGTTAGACTGAGAGTACCAGATAGTGGAAGCAAACTGTGTATTTGAAATACTTAATCCATAGGTGGTAGGAAGCTCAGCATTAGCAGAGACTGAGTAGTAGTAAGAACTCAGTGAAACAGACCTGATAAGTGCTCTTTGAGCATTTCTTCATATGCCTCAGGACACTGAATGTTCTAGTAGTCTGCTAAGGCACTCATTCCTGGTTGGGATCTATAACAAGCATAAATCCAGCAGGCCACAATTTCTGGCCCTGAGCACTGCGCACAAGGTCAACAGTATGATGAGTGATCAGTATCTGCTGAGCATGGTAATTCTTTTTGCCCTCACCTTGCACAGCAGCTCACCAAACATAACCTCTTTGTGCCCTTATGTTAGGCTCATGAATTCATCTGGAATGCTCGGTTTCCATTCTTCTTGTAAAAGGTGGCAAGAAGATCCACATTAAGGTATGAAGTCTTTGTCTTGAAACCTAGTCCAAAACTGTTGAGTCAGTGTCTCCTTAAATGCAACCACCAAACCAGGAGGCCTTCCTTCAACTTGTCTCCAATAATTTTTTTTCTATTTCTTTAAGAGATTTCCTTGTTTCCTCTTTGAGGGTCTCTATCATCTTCATAAAATAAATTTTAAGGTCTGTCTCTTCTGCTTCATCTATGTTGTGCTTTTCAGGTCTTGCTGGCTCAGGGTCTCTAGATTCTGGTGGAGTAATATTGGTATTTCTATTGCTAAGTTTGTTCTTATACTGTTTTCTTCCCATCTCTTCTTCCAGTGGATGCAGGTGGGGTCTCTCTGTCTCCATTGGTTGCCTTCTTTCCTGAAGCTGGGCATGCTGGGGGTAGGGTGTGGGTGAGGGGTGGTGCCTCTGTCTGGAAGGGCTCACATCTTTCTTGTGTGGGTGGGTCCTGTTGATGCCAGGAGCAGCCGGGAGCATTGAGGGACTGGGTGATGGGCAGGGAAGAGGACCCCAGGAGGACCCAAGGTCACCTGGAGCTGAGTGCACAGGTGTAGGGAGACCTGGGGGTTGTGTCTAGAAGGACTGACTTCTTTCCTGTGTGGGTGTGTCCCCTCGATGCCAGGAGCAGCCCCTGGATGGTTGAGGGAGAGAGGGATGGGTGAGGAAGGGGTCCCCAGGAGAACACAAGCTCATGTGAAGCTGGGGGTGTCATTGAGTGGAGTCTGGAAGGACTCACATCTTTTCTGTGTGGGCGGGGCTTCTGGATGCCAGGAGTGACCCCGGAGGATTGAGGGAGTGGGTGATGGATAGGGAAGGGGTTCCTGGACCCAAGCTCACCTGAAGCTGGGCACGCCAGAGGGTGGGGTCTGCTGTCTCCATGAACTTTAATTCAATTAAAAGGAAATGATAATCATGGTAATCAGGAAAAGAGTAAAATACCTATGCAGGTCTCTCCTATATTTTACTAGAGATAAGGAAAGACCATTAGAGGAAATGCCAAGGGTGCTCTTAAGGTGATTCAGGAGCATAAAGACATAAAAATGTTCCTTTTGTAGCCACATGGAACATTCATATACTTAAAGACTAGCAACTTGAAATCTGAAAAGAGTATTAAAATTTTGTCAACAGGGAGTACCAAGCACCATGGGCTAGACCCCTGCTTCAGATGTCATTATGATGTAATTAAAAGCTAGAGATTATTTCATACACAGTGCTTCCAACTCCAACATCTTTAGGTTGTAAGTGCAGAAATCTAGAAGTGAAAAAGTGATGATCCAACAGAAAACATTCAGGGGCCTTGAGGCACACATGCTCTTATTTCCAGGATCCTGCAGGATCTTCCCAGTACAAGTCAAGGTGCAAGAAGCTACCAAAATTATCATCAATTCTTGCACATTTACTATCTTTGTTTTCTTCCTCTTGTTTATGTCTTATTGTCTCTGAGTACCATTCCTCCTCTGGACTGCCCCCCTCAGTTTCCATTATATTCAGGATTAGATAATTATAATGTGTTGTTTTATTTTATTCTATTTGTTTATTTTCACTTGAGTGTTTGCACATGTCTATGTGTGAACATTCATATGCATACATGTGTGATTGCCCGAGGAAACCATAGATCAATGTTGAGTGTCTTCCCCAATTAGCTCCAATTTAATTTATAAATATTTATTTTAGTGTATGTGTATGTATGTGTGTGTGTGTGTGCGTGTGTGTGTGTGTGTGTGTGTGTGTGTGTGTGTGTGTGTGTGTGTGTGTGTGTGTGTGTGTGTACCCAGAATCCATCAAGGAAAGACATTCACTCTCCCTAGGGCTTGAGTTACAAGTGGTTGTGAGACACCCAATAAGGATTCTAAGAGTTGAATTTGTGCCTTTAGAAATGACAAGAAATGCTCTTAACCCTTTGAGTCATAGCTCCAGCCCCTGCAACCCACATTTTGAGACAGGGTCTTTTACCAAACCTGGACCATGTTGATGGGCTGGTTGGAATGGGCAGAAAGTCCCAGAGATCTTTCTGCCTCAGCACTCATGTGCTATGATTACAGCTGCTCACTGCTATGGCTGGGTTTTTTTACATGAGTACTAGGGATTCAAAGTCAATTTCTCCTGCTTGGGCATCAAACACTTTACCAACTGAATTATCTCTGGAGGTCCGTTATTTTGTTTTATGGAGTTGATACTCAGTGTCAAAGCCCTGGGTAAAGAGTAGATTCTAACAGTTGCTTCCATTTCCATTCCAATACATGTCTTTACTATTAAGTGAATCAAGAGTAGTGAATATTTGAATGATAGTATGTTTTATTATTTAAAAAAATCCAGCCATGTCAGTTTCCTTTTATTTGTAAAATAGGAATGAATTAAACAGAATGGATTAGTAAAATCTTAAGAGGTTCTGAACCAAGAGGAGCAGAAATACTATTATTGAATAAAGTAATTTGAAAGTATGAGAATAGAAAAGCATGCAATAAAAGTCAAATGAAAAGATTTGGGTCATACAAATCCTGGTTCAAGGCAAGTTGGTCAGATTCTAATATTTGATTGTGGACAAGTCATTTAGGGTCCCTAAGCTTCCATATTACCAATTCTGAAACTAGAACCTGAGGGTTAAGTTGTGGAAATTGGTGAAATATATACAAGTTATCAAACAAGTGGTCTCTATCATGATTAATGAGTTTGATTGCTAGATGACTCTTGTTGGTAGTAATACCCCTTCTAGGCCAATATGTTCCCCCTCCTATGAAGTCATAGAGTGAGGTTCCTTACTTTATGAATTGAACCCAAGGTTACTACTGGATATCTTCTTAGACCTTTGGAAGCTCATCCACATATTTGGGCAAGTTTACTAGAAGATGAAAGAAATGAAGCTCAGTCTCACAATCACCATATGTGGCAGACAGGTGACACTTAGTAGTTAACCTTGGTTGAAACATATTTGGGCTATATGTGGTGTCCAGCAATGACCAAAAGTCCTAAATAATGAAATCAACTCACATTTTCAACCCTCAGAAATATAAACTAAATCAATAGATATTGTTTTAATCGCTACATTGGAGATCATCAATAGCAATAAAACCCTGATTTAAATAATTTTTCCATTACAATGTTTTAGTTTTTAAGGGCCTTAAACTGTAAGCAGAGCCTTTCTGATTTCTCCAAAATACACATTGAATAGCTGCAGATTTTCTCTTTGAGTTACAGAAGCACCCTTACTCAATATTTCCAATTTAGCACTGAGAGTATTGATTTTACTCAAAAGGTCAGGAAGTAGCTTCAATAAATGACTCTAGCAAAAAGCAAGTACAAATGATAGCAAAATAGACTGGAAGTCTATGTTGTCTCTTGGGGAAAATCCCTCTATTTAAAAGACTAAAATGGAGATGAAAGAACATGGGAATCATTGAAGAATAAATTAGTGGTAGTGTAGTTTGGGGTATTAATTACATGCTCATCTGCCCCTCCTACCCCCATATAGTCATACACAATCTTGCTCATCCATTGCAATACTTACAAAGACAATCAATACCCTACTGTTATCATTGCCTTTCTCCAGAAAACTGAATCAGCCTCAGAACATCCACCATCCCCCAAACATTTTCCGTTTAGATCTTGTGTCAGAAACAAGTCCATTTATCCCAACCAAGGCTGACCTCTGTGTCTTTAGATGAATTCTGACAAAAGACTGTTGGTTCCTGCCTCAGATGGAAGGTCCAGGAGGATGCTGTGTGGTGGTCCCCATGCCAGATGTCTGCCTAATGGGCAGACTGGGTATGATTTGCAAACAGACTTACATAGAGTCTCTTGAAAGCAGTAAGTTATGGCTCTTGCTGGGAAACAAGGGCCAGACATCATGGAGATTTGGAAAAGCAGGTCACTGGTGATAAGAACTTGGACAAGGGCAGCTGTTGTTTTTATATCTGCATTTATAGAGAATTTTTTTCTGCTTCCAAGAGCAGCAGGCATAAGAAAGTTTGGCAGAAGAGAAAGTTTATCACTTCTTATAGCATATTGCTCTTGGATATGTCCTTGTGGGGTACAGCGCAAAGATTTAAGTATGTGGCTCACTCAAATACACAGATATTATGTACACATAAACAAGGTACTAGGTCATAAAATAAGAATGAAAAAATTTAGGCTGGAGTTAAATGGAGAGCACAATTTATATCAATTAAAGTAAATAGACATACATATTCAAAAATACTTTTAATGCAATTTCTGCAAATCCCAGTATTTCTTGTAAGAGCCCCTACATTGCCCTTGTTTTCCAGTTGTAAAGCTTGTAGAGAGGATGGAGGAGGGAGATTGTCAACTCTGTCAGATTTTTTTTTACTTGTTGCACTGTTGTCTTTAATCAGTGCTGATTTTATTCAGAAATATATTAAGGTAGTCCAATTTTGAGGGTTAGATGAATTTAGATACAGAGTTTATAAACATACTGATGTGAGCAAATGTGAACTGTGTTACATTGTAGCAGCCAGAAGCAACCAGGATGTCAGTTAATGTGTGTGATAAACTCTGCAACTCCTCCCTTTCTTCTAGCATACTTACTCTCTGTCTCTGTCTCTGTCTCTCTCTCTCACACACACACAAGCAGAGTGGGGGGAGGGAGGGAGCGACAGAGAGGGAGAGGGAGATTTGGAATGACAGGAATGACAATGTTCAAATACCATCTTATTTATAATTCTTTTCCTTTCTCTGAAAAAAGATAAAAAGAAGTCTAATATGTTGTTTTTCTTCTTCCAGAGGATTGTTTCCCACAGTCCAGGTTTAGGCACCTGTCAGTTAGACGGTTCTAACATAGAGGCCACGCAGAATTATTGGTGTGTCCTAGGATCGATATGTGAAGGTTAAAGGGGAGAGACTCAGAGAAAGTACAGTCCTGTGTTAATGTGCAATTCTTTCTGTTATGAAGGTGATCTATTTGCAGTCTCTGATGGTAAAGAACATAACCTATTCCTTTCTGAGCATGGGGAACTGTTCCAAAGGGAATTCAGTTAATGCTTCCTAAATAAATTATCACATGTCCACACTGAGATGGAAGGTATAAAGTAGCCCCAGCAATAATTGACAATGAAACAAAAGTGGAATGACACACAAAAATGACAATGTAACTCTACCAGGAGAACAGTGCCTCTGAAGTGTGACGATGAACACCTCACATGGGAGAACAAGAAATGGCCACCAGGTGCATCAGAGGGTCATGCTGGGATAAATTGGTGCTGTTTCACCTCTGACCACTTCCCATTGACAGACCTCTTGTCTTAAAAGAGCCTACTATGAAGAATACTCAACCTGGCTGGTAAGTATTGACAAATATGGAAGCAATGTGATGAATACCCTCTATCTTCTTACTAGTTCAGGGACATTTGGGTAACTTGTTTCATTGTTGATGGCTCAAACAATGCCCCATTTTCTTTCTTTTTTTTTTTTTGAACAATTCATCAAGATGAAGAACTACTTTGTATGTTTAAAGCTTAATGTCTTTGCCCTAAATAGAGAATGTAAACCCACTATGGGAAGATCTTGTGCTGATACCCATACATGAACTGCTGCAAAATTAGAATTTTGACAAAAGAACTTGCTGTTCAGAGTCTGTTGTGGAACTGGCTAAACCCCTAGGTGTGTACTTAAATTAAGGAGATACTAAGCATCTATGTGGTTATGCGTCCAGTTGGAATCACCTGTGATGTGCAAAAGACTTAGTCTTGACCAATGAAGGATCCACAGATGCTCTACAGTTCAGTCTCCAGGAAGTGATTTTCACCATCCCCCAAATATTGTCATGCATAAAATCATTGAAAATATAAAGATATGATTTAGTGAACTACAACCTAGAGGGATGAGAACGTGTGTGTGTGTGTGGTCGGGGAGTAAGGAAAGTACAAGGTAGACATTCTTGAATATTAGGAAATGACAGCAATTTCTGTCTTACCCTCTTCAGCTCTGGTTGCTAAGTTACCACGACACACCACTGGGTGTACTTCTCAGTTTTTGGTCTTGGATCTGACAGTTTGATTAATTCTCCTGAGTGCAGAAATCTTCATGTTGAATATTTAAAAATTACACATGCATGCACACACACACCCACACCCACTCATCCAGTACCCCATTATTGTTTCTGATGTATAAAATCTGTTTTATAATTAAATTGACATATGTAGGAGGAAACCTAAAATGACACTTCATTTTAATGACAGAAAAATCCTCTCCCATGTGACGATTCTTGAAGGTTTCCTTAAATATAACACAGCTCACTCTTTCATAATGGCAGCCACTTTCTCCCTTTTGCATGTTCACTTAATTCTTGACTTTACGTCGAGGAAATACGGAAAAAATAAGAGTGTTGTTTCATAGATGATATTGCTTTTCCTTTTCCAGTATGTCTTGCTTACTGTGTGATCGAGTTCAAAGATGTTCATAAATTTTTCTGTAAGCTGATGACTGGTAGACTATGGCTGTCAGATGTATCTATGGGGATATGTCAGTGTCAGCCAGCGAGGCCAGTCTGACTTAAATCCAGGGAACATCTCTGAAAATAACATAAAAATGTATATTTGAAAAAATATACCAAAATGTGGCATTCCAAGTCACACTGTTTTCTTGTTCTCTGGCATTTTACTGTATGTGTGTTTTGGGGGCATTTCCTTTCTTTTACATGTTTAAAACAAAAGAATGGTAACCTCAAATTCTTATCAGTTAAACAAATGGGCTTTTATAATACTTATGAGAAATGATGCTGCAGCAGGTGCATACTCCGTGGGTGATTAGAGATAAATACAATCTAGCTGCTGACTGGGATTTACTGCTTACTACCCAAAGTCTGGCATCTGTCCTCCAGAAAAAAAAAAACTTGCAATGGATGGTCTTTCCACTCAAGTAGCAGGGGTAAATCTGACTGTTTTAGTAATTCTATGACTTTATTTCATTTTCATATAGTTATTATAGTTCTGACGACTGACCTAAGCATGTAATAATAATCTTTATCCAGTTGCTGATAGGGAAAGATGAGTTGGTGGTCTAAAAATCTCTCAGTAAGGCTATAAACACATGTGTATCCATTGTCATCTTCAATCCTCTTTAACAGTGGCTTATAAAATCGAATCCCTTATTTGTGCTCTGGATCCTAGTTTTTCTTTCTTTCCCTATAAGGTCACTCTCACAGACAGTGCCTCTTTAGAATGCCTTGATATTCTCTTTTGCTTGCTTACCTTTACTAGGTCATCACGATCTGTGGATAAATTGTTCTAAGCAGTTATTACCCTTTAAAAACTTCCTTTAATTCCTGTGTTCCTTGTGCTATTCTCATACTCGTTAGCCTCCATGAGAGCCAAAGCTTCTTGAAGTTTTACTTTATTTTTAACCTGCAAAGACTTAACTGTATATACTTAAGTAATATGAAATTGTTTTAAAACATGCATGTATTGTGGAATGAACAAATCAACCTAATTAGTATATCCAGCATCCTGAGTATTTATGAACTTCCTGATGTGAAGTATAAAGCCTTTTAGCTATCATAATGTGGAAATAAATTCATACTCACAATAGCTACCACCACGGGCAACAGAACATTAGAACCCATTCTTTCTACCTAGCTCTACCCTCCTCCCTGCTTAACAGTGTCCCTTTCCTGCTCTGCCTTCCTCAACATTGTGGAATCACTATCTACGTAGACTATCTCTACTTGGTCAATTTTATCTTTATCTTTCTTCATTTTAACATTTGACATTTTTCAACTTCCCTTCATTCATATTCAACTCTGTGATTTAAATGAAGTTGCACTTGTCAAGATCACAGTCAGCTCATGTGGTTACAGGTTTCAGACTCATCATTTGCTTGGCCTCTCAGCATCTCCAACACAGATCTTCCTTTTCTTGAATTCCATACAACTGGATTAATTTTTCTCTTGCTTCACAATTCTCTCCCCTTTTATCTCCTTTGCAGATTCTTTCTCTTCTTTCTAAAGTGTGATCACTGAGCCTGTTGAGGGCTTTCTTTACATCTTTACTATTTCTTCTTAGAGGGCATGCCTCACTAATGCCCTTAACTCTATGTATTCACTCATCAACTTTAGAAGTACAAAGGTCTGGAGTGAATCCCAGGCACATTAGAATCAAAGATGTCTAAATGAGAACACTATAGTTTTGGGTTTCTTTTGCCCCAGTATTAAAACTGGAAAAGACTTGAAACCAATTAAAGACAGAGTTAATACTAGGGAATTTGTGAATCAGATGACATCATAGTCACAATATCATAAGTAATTTCTGTTAGAGAAGATTTATGAAATAAATGACATCATTGCCTGGTTCTCCATCAGATTGCCTCAAACATGTGTAAGGACTCAGAGTCCAGAGCACACAGGTTGTGTGTTTTCTTACTTATGGGGGGAACTAAGTTATTTCCTTTATTACACTGATTTGTTGAAAAGATCTATGGTTTTTGAATGTATGACATTTGAAAGTACTCAATATTAATCCAATATGTCTGCTACCAACTTATTAGGAAAATGAAGAATAATGGAAATAAAGGAAAATTTTAAATCAGATACCTTACAGTAAAGGAAATGGAAGCATGAAATACCCAAAGCTTAAGAAGTATTTATGATATGTCACCCTGTACAGCTGAAAAATCTCAAATGAGTTATAATAACCAAACCACAAAAGTCATATGTTTTTACAAGAAACAACTATAAAGGAATTTCAATAAAAAGTTAAAAATTCAGACAAAGATTAATCATGCAATGCCAACAGCAAAGAACAGCAAAGTGGCCACATGCATCAAAATAAAATCAATTTCGCAAAGCAGTAAATGGACCAAGATGGTGATTTCATTTTGATGAAAAAGTTCTCAATGAAGATATAACTGTTATGAACCTCCACATACCAGATTAAAGTAGAATAAGCACTCCCTCAAAAATGCTTTTAAATGTCTTCAGAAAATTAGATAGAACAATAGTAATAAGGGATATTTAACACATCTTTTTTTTTTGTTTTTGACAGTGTTTAGCGACAAGTGATAAATGAAGGTAATGAGTCAATTAGTTACAGTTCATTCTTGAGTATGCATGGCATTGTGTGGTAATAGTGGAAATTCTTGAGCATTTAGGACTTAGTATACACAGAGATGCACATTCATAATGATCAAAAGGTATGAAGGAGGCTGGAGGCAAGAGAGATAGCTCAGTGGTTAAGAACATTTACAGCTCCTACAGAAGATATGGACTGGATTCCTAGAACCCACATGGAGGCTCATAACTCCAATTACAGGGGATTCTCTGCCCAGTTCTGACCTCCATGGCATCAGGCGGTTACTACACATGAAGTTTTTTTTAAAAAAGAATGTATACATAAAAAAGAGAATACATACATGTGTACATTAGAGCATGCTGAAGAATGTACTGGTTTATAAGAGTCTTGGAGAAGTTATTTAAAAGAAAGAAAAATGAGAAAACAAATTAACATTTCACAGGATACTTTCTTATTACATGTTATAAAAGTAGTAGATTATTAGAGAAAGCCTTATTTCTTTAATAAACAACTAGAATCAAATGAAGTAACTGCAAGCTCATGCTATTCAGGTAGTAAGGACAGGAGCTGTGTATTCTGGATGACAATTTACAATGTGATCACATATTTACTAACATTTACTAAAATGCTTGTATAAAAAGAACCATTTGTTTGTTCTAAGCAATAGAATGAAATCAAGAAAATAAGAGTAATGTAAGTCACAGAATTCTGTAAAATATGAGACCTCACTCCTATTTTTTCCAGTGTGGGGCGTCCCTCTGACCTTCCCATTCACAACTTTTCACCAGCCCATGGGATCAAACCTTGGTCCCAGCTCTAGTGGATGGTATAAATCTTACAAGGCCTCAACTCTACAACAAAACAAAACACATTTAAAAAAAAAACCTGCAGATGACCAATGTCTGCCCCAGGAAAGAGCATGCCAACTGGTTACCCCATATCAAATGGTCAGACCTGAAGACATACAAACAAATAACATTATATGGGTGGAATGGGTCATATTCATATACATATATATATAATTTATGATGGGATAGTGAACTAATTCCATTCCAATGTCTGTGATTCTGGAAGTCGAGTGCTCTCAGACAACAGTGGAACATGAACCAGATGTGCCCCATGGGGACTTGAGTATGGCTTGGTAGATGGCTGCATTAAGGACCGACCCACTATTAGATTTGCATTTTTCTTAAGGATATTTTAAGGATGGCGGTTTATACCACATGTACTGCTGTTAGATTCTTTTAATATCTGAGTATTTGACAAATGGTAGCCTTAATGAGGACAGTAGAGTAAAATAAAAACTAAGATTGGTTCAAAGTCTCAATGAGGTGGCATTCCCTCCTTTGTGCCTGGAGAGGGAGTTGCCTGGTATTTATTTATTTGTCTGGTTTCTGTGGCTCATCATGGGTTCATGGTGATCATGCCCAATTCTTGCATCCTGTGAGATTACTTTTGTCTAACATGAAACCATCAGAGTGTCAATCTAGACCAGGTCTATTTTAATAATGTTGGTTCAGCTCCTATGTCTTGATGGATACTTTCTTTCTCACAATTATATTTGGATCTAATCTAATTCAGTCATTTTTAAAATTTTCATTTTAAAATTTTAATCTAGTGATTTTCCTTTCCCCCGTCTTCTTGAAATAATACCCATTTTATTTTCTATTATAGGTCTTCACTTAGTTTCTTTGAACAGTTATGTAAAAGTCCAAGGCTAGCCAGTTTCTGTACTATGAGTGGCACATGGCCTTTGGAATTTGTGAACTCTACTTAAGTTCACTTCTAATATTCATGCCTGTGCTATTGTATTTTCTTCTTGGTTTTAGGTATGACAAAGTGCATCACTAGCAGCATTGTAATTAGCCAACCCTCACCTAAATTCTAATAATGTGACTGCCACTCCTACATTTGTCTTTTTAAAATTCTAGTACGCTATTGCTTCCATCTTATTTTCCAGTAAATGAAATAGACCCCTTTCCGAAGTCCTATTTTGCTGATGCTCTCATCATCATGTGTGAACCAGTAAAGTAGTTTTTGTAGTTGTTTGTTTTGTTTTGTTTTCCCCATCCTCTCTGCTCCTTTGTGACAACAAGTGTGCATTCAGAATTTCAGATTGAAGGTAGTTTTCTTATTAGTTGTATACTCCTGGTATTCTCCTGTCTTTGCGATTCTGTCAGTATCAATATGATTTACTATTCTTTCAAGTTTAGCACATTTTTGACAAGTTCATATACCTTTCTGCTACTGATTAAACTTTTGTGAACCCTGACAAATGAAATCACATGCTACCACACCCAAGTGACAAGAGTTGTGCATTTATTTCTTCAACAGAACTTGTAGCATACCATTGTGATTGCCTTGTACATAATTTGAATGTTGTCCTGGTTAATTTCATTGTCAACATGATACAACCTAGAATCACTTAAGAAGAGGTAGTCTCAATTGAGAGATTGGCCAGATTGGATTGGCTTGTGGAGAATTAGCTTGTCTTGATTGTTGTTTGGGAGCTCTTAGCCCACTCTGGGTACTGCCATCCTTGGGTGGATAGGTGTGGGCTGTATAAGAAAGCCAGGGGAAGAAGGCAGCCTTCCTCTGTGGTCTACACTTCAGTTCCTGTTTCCAGGTTCCTTCCTTGAGTTTCTGCTCTGATTTTCCTCAGTGACATACTCTTACCTGGAAGTAAACCCTTTCAGTCCCAAGATGCCTTAGTCAGAATATTTTGTTACAGTAACAGAAAATGTAGTAGAGAAAAGGAGAAACTAAAAAGTGTTCTATTGTGAAAGATATTTGAGAAAACTGGAAAAGTACATTTCCAGCTGTGCAGGTGTTAGGGCTAAAGATGATCTAAGTATGGTTACAGGATGGACTATGCAGAATGCATTAACACATTGGGAGAGACCAGTTTCCTGACTCTTGGCTTATCACTTCTCTCTAGGTTTCACAAAACAAGGCCAAGAATATATTCAGCCATTGAAGATTAGCAAATAGTATATTCTTAGCGAACTTTTAGTTTTAAGATAGGTAAAAGTGTGACACAAAAACCTGTGAGAGAAGTTGACATGTATCTGGAATTTGAGAATTTAGGGACTAATGAAGCACACTTATGAAACTTCCAAGTTAACAATGAGCTGGTGTGCATTCTCCCTGCATAGAATGAAGCGGGAGCTTCTAGAAGTATGTGTGATGAGATAGGCTGCTGTGTTTGAAGGACAGATGGTGAGTCTGTGTTCAGCCACATTTTGTCCTCATGTCCAGTTTTCTTTTTTTCTACTGTATAGCATAGGAAAAGCCTCTTGACTTGCTGTCAAGTCCAATGCCATTCCCTAACCACATTAACAATCAAGATAGCATAGAAGTCCCCTCTTTCTGCTGACCACAATGGAGTAACAGCCATTGGTATTACTTTAATTCCTTAAACAATTAAGTGCTAGCAAAAGGAAGAAAATTATAAATTATAAAGATAAAAGACATTAAATGACCATAAGCCTTCACTGAGAAATAAATGAAGTGAACTTTATAACTATCCTTGGTCAGTACCTAAAGTCTCAAGTCCCAGTGACCACACAAGCTATTCTGTCACATAGACCCAACGGTCTAGGAAACTCAATGGGCTTGTCTGTTAGTAGCACAGTAGAATCCTTTAGGATTCTGGAGCAAAGTCATACTATTCTTTGTAAACAACTACTTTCCATTTGAGAAGCAGATTTTGACTGCTATTGGCCACTGTTAAGCCACAAGTCATCAAATTACTTATCTGCTGAAGTTGTCCATCATCATTAGGATGTAGCTTGCCCACTAAGAGATAATGATTGGGCATGCATAACAATGCTACATTATCCAGTAGAGTCATACTGCCCCTGAAGGTACAGGAAGTTATAGGGGGAAGTGGTTCACTTTCACAGGACTCTACTTCTGGCTATATCACGTTATCTCTCTCTCTCTCTCTCTCTCTCTCTCTCTCTCTCTCTCTCTCTCTCTCTCTCAATACACATCTTAAATTTATAATCCCATAGAGCATTCTTAATTAACCACCAAAACCTCCAAGCTTATCACACCTTCCCACATCCCTTCATTCCCATTTCTTAATCCTATTTATTCTTAATCCATGACCTTATTTAAAGAGCAGGAACTCTGAGGGCCTGGGGGTTCATTTTGTGCTGTAATTCAGCTTCATGGATGATACAATTCTGTTGTTTTGTTTTGCAGGCTCAACTACAGTGGTTGCAGATGTGAGTCTGTTTGTAGGGAAGGCAATTACAGTTTCAAATCATTTATAGAGTACTTGGCCAGAAACAGAATCTTTGAGCTCATTTCAATCTCTCCCCAGTTTGTCCAGTGAAATTAAGAGTAACCAGCCCATTTCACTTTACTCTGCTTAGTTTGACAAATACATTCAAAGTTATCATGTCTATAGACACCCAGAATGAGCTTGTAAATTTGTAAGTCATTGAATAGGAGTATCTAATGATTCCATGTCCCATATCCCTCTTGCTACATCCTAAAATAGACTATATACACTTCTTTTACTGCTGGAAATAGTAACTTGTTCATTTAAATCTAATTAGATCAGAGAATCAATGTATTCTACTTCCACTGAGATCCTAGAAACCCCAGAACCAATTCATACGACCTACCATTAACATTCTGTTTCTCTAAAACTCTTCCAACTGCCAAGTTCTATTACTAAATCTTAATACAAAAGTCTCTATTCCAGAGAGAGAATCATTTGTGAATGTGCATGCACATGAGTATATATGTGCTGCATTCGTGCATATATAGTAACGTCTCTGTCAGTTATGCACTGTGTGTATGATGGCAGTACTAGAATATTATAATGGAATGGGCAGTGCAACCATTATAATGCTGTCACTCATGTGTCTGAGAGATGCTGAGTTGCAGCTAAAAGTCAGTCATGTGCAGTCCATGGTATTTTGTTTTCCTCTGTATTCTGTTTTAGTTCTGTGAACTCTGATTGGCTTGGCTGATTTTTATTTCCACAAGATTCATCTGTTGTAAAATTAAATTGGTGTTTATACCTTTGAAAATAAATTCATCTGTGTCAGTCTGTCTCCAATTTTCTGTGCATCGAATTGTTTCTATTAACACAGAATAAGTTCCTAAAGTCTACTTTGGTTCATGGGGCTGGTCTAAAGGATCCATATCCCGTGCTACTGGAAGAGTTCCTCAATGGTTTAGAGCATTGCATGCTCAGGGACAGGGAAAGCATATGTGTGCATGTGGCTGTGTTTTTTCTAGTCTGTCCCTTTCTGGCTTAGTAGAATTAATTCATAGTGACATGGCCCTAATGACAATTACCTAATTCTATTCTCTGCCCAAATTCTTGACTCTAAATCCAACTGGAATAAGATTTTCTCTTGTGTACTTTATTGTGGGGATTAAATTTTAGCCTGTGAAGTCTTGGGGGACACATTGTGGTTACATGTCAGTACCAGCACTGTGGAAATTAAGGCCATGGCCTCTTTGCAGTCCTAGCAATGATGTTGCTCAAATGTCATCTAGAATGGCACTTACAACTGTATCTCAGAATTATCACAGAAGATTTCAAGATATCAAAACAGCCAACTGAGATGCAACTTTGTTGAAAAAAGCATGAAGAACAAATACAATCATGACTTCGATGACAGAAAGTCCAAACATGTTTTCTAAAGACCCAAGTCTACCGAAGCTCTATGGTGACAACAATGAACTTATCCTAGCTAATACTGTGTCTCGGCAGGATTTGGTCAGCCTTTGCCACTTAGTTTCCTCTTTCAGAGCTCTTTAGAGGAGGTTCTTGAGGCCAACATACATATTTCCCTGCCGATCCTTGTGCTTGATAAGCTAACGCCACAAGAGGAATCAGGCTAAAATTAAAATATGGTGTCTATAGAGCCCAGAGCAGAGCACAGATGTGACTGTGACTTTCATAGTCACTTACCATTCACTAGCTCTCCTGAGCTTTGTGGATGGTAGGTGCCCTTACCAGCTTTGGTTACACATTTTGTCTTGCGACAGTATTCTTACTGTACCTATGCTTAAACATTGTGGAGTCTGAAAGAAAATGGTCTCCAAAGGTAGTGACACTATTAGGAGGCGTGGCCTTGTTGGAGTAGGTGTGGCCTTGTTGGAGGAAGTATGTTTGTGGAGGTGGACTTTGAGCTCTCATAAGCCACACCCAGTGAAACAGTTCACTTTCTCTTGCCTGCAAGATATAGGACTCTCAGCTACTTCTCCAGCACCATGTCTGCCTGCACGCCACTATGTCCTACCATGATGATAATGGACTAAACCTCTCATAATGTAAGCTAGCCCCAGTTGAATGTTTTCCTTTAGGAGAGTTGTTGTAGTCATGGTGTCTCTTCAGAGCCATAGTAACAGTAAGACAGAAGTGTTGCCTTTGTATTATGTTGTCTATAGTATCATAGGTTGTAGAGGTTGGTAACCAGGTGTGTGATAGGCTGTACCACCTGGGGTTATAGAAAATTGCCTACTGTTGTTCGCACAATGATGGAATTGCTAAACAACACATTTCTCAGAACATACTCCACTGTTACTCAATGCATGACTCACATACAGGAGAGGCCAGCAGGTTGGAATTGGGGAGGACCTGATGTTGCTTGAGTCTAGAGGCAAGAGCAGAATAGAAATTCCTGTCCACAGGGCTGTTGATTTTTTTCTGTTGTTTTACTCACAACTTTAATTGACTGGCCTAGGCTCACACCTATATTGGATGATAATCTTTCTTGCTCAAAATCTATTGATTCAAATATTAATGTCCTATAAAAATATATTCACAGAAACATCCAGAATAATGCTTGACAAAGCATCTGGGACCTGTGTCTCTCTCAAGTTGGTACATAAAACTGAACATCCAAGAGGTCTTTCTCTTTCTGTATAAGAGAGCAAGGCACTCTGATTATCATATTCTGGTCAGAAAATACTAAGACATGATGCAAAAATAAACCAGTTTTCTAGATACATAGTGTTAGTTTTCACAGAGGCACTTGGTGTGTACTTAGAATCAAATTACCCTCTTTGTGAAAAAGAAGATGTGACATGAATGTGTGTCCCATTTGTTTCTTTTTAAGTAGAGTTTTCTACTTAAGGTCTAAATTCATACTCCAGGAGTCTAAAATAGAAACTTTATTTCTGCTTAGATTTTGCAGTGACGTTTCAGGGAAATAGTGACAGTTGCACCAGCCTTTATTTTTTATTCTTAGCCACAGCACATGCTGAATCTTGTTACCTCCTCACTGAGGCACTTTGTTGAATTTTTCCATTTGCAGAGAGTAATGGTGGTGGATGCTTTCAATTCTAGATTATGCCAGATCTCATTTCCCCAAATCTCAGCAATAAGTTAAATTTAAAAAAAAATATTTTTCTGCCCTTTGCCCTGGGTCTGTTCAGTAAGGCTAACACTGCAGTCACTGTAGCGGAGGGATCATGGTTTTGCTGATTGAGATAGCCATTTGAAGTCTGCTGTCTCTTTGCTTATTCACTCTGTTCCTCCTTCTAACCTTGCCTGTGTCCTTTAGGCTTTGTCTTTGCTTCCCCAACTCTTCTTTTTGTGTCTCTAATCCCCAGCCCAGGCAGTGATTTTGAAATATGTGTGATTTTTGCATTCTGTACATTGAAGAGTTTCCATTCTTGGTGTCAGCGATTTTATGGTTCCTTTTTAAACTAAGCTTGTTATTTGAGAAAATTACAGATTAAAACGCATTTGTAAGACATACAAAGAAATTCTCCATGTATCCTTTATCTGATTGCCTCTTCTCCCCACTAATACTATACTTAAAAGCATTAGGAAATGACAAGCAAGACACAGACTTTGACTCAGGCAAGATAGTGAACATTGCAAGCCCACCCCTGCAGGCCTACTGGCAATCACTGATCTGTTCTCCATTTCTACAATTCTGTCACCTTAAGAATGATATAATGGACTCAAAGATCATGTAATTATTTGAAATTGGATTACTTTTGGTTGGTTCCACATAATTCTGTGAAGACTTATGTAGGTCATTGTACTATCACCTTCTTTCCTTTTCTATATGAGAAGTGGGTTTTTTGTTTTTTGTTGTTGTTTCTTTTTGGCATAGCTGTCTCATTAGATTTAATACATTTTTAATTTAAAAATATTTTTCATCTATTTTACGTAACAGTTTCCCCCCATCTCCTCCCATCTCCTCCCATTTCCCGTCTACATCCCTCCCATCCACTCCTCCTCCATCTCCATTTAGAAAGGGACAGGCCTCCCACAGGCTTGTAAAGAGCATGGCATATCAAGTTGAGGCAGCCACATTATTGTTCACTCAATGAAGGGCATCTTTGTTGTGACAGTTAAAGAAGCTTTCAATGTTTGTGTTCAAGTTTAAATGATGATGCATTTTTATTTCTCTAGGTATATGCTAAGGAGTTTACTACTTGGTTTCTAACTAGATAGAGATCCTCCCCGCCCCCTTTATTTCACAAACATATTGCATTAGCCTTTAGGAGAAATCAAGGCAATTGTAGAAATAATCCTTTGAGAAAATATAACTTTATGCTATGTCTGAAATTTCTTATAAAAGTCTTAGTTGAAATTCTAACCCCACTTTGAATCACTAAAAGAAGAAATTAAAGAGGATACCAGAAAATGGAAAGATTTCCCATGCTCTTGGATAGGTAGGATTAATATAGTAAAAATGGCAATCTTACCAAATGCAATCTACAGAGTCAATGCAATCCCTATCAGAATCCCAGCACAATTCTTCATAGACCGTGAAAGGACAATTCTCAACTTTATATAGAAATATAAAAGACCCAGGATAGCCAAAACAACCCTGTACAATAAAGGAACTTCAGTAGACATAACCATCCCTGACTTCAAGCTCTACTATAGAACTATAGTAATAAAAACAGCTTGGTATTGACACAAAAATAGACAGGTAGACCAATGGAAATGAATTGAAGAACCTAATATTAACCCACATACCTATGAACACCTGAATTTTGACAGAGAAGCTAAAACTATACAATGGAAAAAAGAAAGCATCTTCAACAAATGGTGTTGGCATACCTCGATGTGGACATGTTGAAAACTGCAGATAGATCCATATCTATCACTGTGTACAAAAATTAAGTCCAAATAGATCAAAGACCTCATCATAAATCCAGCCACCCTAAACTTCTTAGAAGAAAAAGTGGGAGGCACCCTTGAATGAATTGGTACAGGAGACTGCTTCCTGAACATAACACCAGTAGTACAGACACTGAGATCAACATTAAATGGGACCTCCTGGAACTGAGAAGCTTCTGTAAGGTAAAGGACACAGTCAACAAGAAAAAATGGCAGCCCACAGAATGGCAAAAGATATTCACCAACCCCACATCTGACAAAGGGCTGATCTCCAAAACTTATGAAGAACTGAAGAAGCTAGTGTCCAAACACCAAATAACTCAATTAAAAAATGGGGGTACAAAGCTAAATAGAGAATTCTCAATAGAGGAGTCTAAAATGGTTGATAGATACTTAAGAAAGTGTTCCACATCTTTAGCCACCAGGGAAATGCAAATCAAAACAACTCTGAGATACCATATCATTCCTGTCAGAATGGCTAAAATAAAAAAATCAATGGCAGTTTATGCTAGAGAGGATGTGGAAAAAGGGGAATGCTCCTTCACTGTTGGTGGGAGTGCCAGCTTGTACAGTAACATTGGAAATCAGTATGGAGATTCCTCAAGAAAATTGGAATCAGTCTACTACAAGATATAGCAACTCCACTCTTAGGCATATACCAAAAAGATGCACATTAATGTAATAAGGACATGGGACTGATCTAGACCCCCTGAACATGGTTGTCAGTGAAGAGGCTTTGCCATTCTTTGGAGCCTCAGGTACTAGTTCAGCATTTATCCCTGGCATCCAGATGGATTTTGGGAGCCCATTCCACATGGAGGGATACTGTCTCAGCCTGGGCACATTGGGGAGGGCCTAGGCCCTGCTCTGGATGATATGACAGACTTTGGAGATTGCCCCATGAAGGGTCTCACCCTCCATGAAGAGTGGAGTGGGGATTGGGTGGGGGTATTGGGGTGATTTGGGGGTTAGGGCGGTTGGAGAGAGGTGGGGGAGGAGGGGATGGAGAGGGAGCTGGGATTGACATGTGAATCAAGCTTGTTTCTAATTTAAATAAAAAATTTAAAAAATCAATAAGGACGTCTGTTCAACTATGTTCATTGTAGCATTATTTGTAATAGCCAGAACCTATTACAAGCAACCTAGATGCCCCTCAACTGAAGAGGGGATAGAGAATGTGGTACATTTACATAATGGAGTACTACTCAGTGGAAAAAATGGAATCTTGAAATTCACAGGCAAATGGATAGCACTAGAAGAAACCATCCTGAGTGAGGTAACCCAGTCACAAAAACAATCATGGTATGAACTGACTCATACATGGATTTAAGATGTGGATCAGGGGATTGTCAGCCTGTAATCCCACCTCCAGAGTTTGGGAAACAGGGAAGACCCTAAAAGAGATATGCATGGTATCCCAGACAAGGGGAATATGACAGGATCTCTGAGTGGATTGAGAGCATGGGGGGAAGGGAGCAGGAGCTGGGAGAAAGGGGAAAGAAGAGGGGAGAGGAGGATATGGGGGAACAGAAAGGTTGAATGGGGGGTTAGGGGGAAGAATAGAGGAGAACAGGATGAGAGATACCATAATAGAGGGAGCCATTATAGGTTTGAGGAGAGATCTGGCACTAGGGAGATTTTCAGAGATCTTCAAGGATGACACCAATAGGCAATCTAAGCAATAGTGGAGAGGCTACCTTAAATGCCCTTCCCCAATAATGAGATTGATGACTACCTTATATGTCATCCTACAGCCTTCATCTAGTGGCTCATGGAAGCAGAGGCAGACAGACACTCACAGCTAAACTCTGAACTGAACTCCTGTAACCCAGTTGCAGAACAGGAGGAATGATGAGCAAAGGGGTCAAGATCGCACTGGTGAAACCCACATAGACAGTTGACCTGAACAAGTGAGAGCTCATAGACCCCAGACTGATGATTGAGAGGCCAGTATGGAACTTATCCAGACTTCCTGAATGTGGGTGTCAGTGAGGAGGCCTAGGTCATCTATGGGGCCTTGGGTAGTAGATCAGTATTTATCTCTGACATAGGAATGGACTTGGAGGGCCCATTCCACATGGAGAGATGCTGTCTCAGCCTGGACACATGGGGGAGGGTCTAGACCCTGCCCTGGATGATATTACAGACTTTGAATATCCCCCATGAAGGGTCTCACTCTCCCTGGGGAGGGGAGATAGGATGGGAGGTTGGGGGGATTAATGTGGGCCAGGGGGGGAGGGGAGGGAGAGGGAGCTGGGATTAACATGTGAAGCAAGCTTGCTTCTAATTTAAATAAAAAAAAAGAAATTCTAACCCCAAGTACCTTAGAAGTTGCCTACCCTTAAAGTGCTGAACAAGTTAAAATGGGTCCTATTGAAAGACCCTGGCCCAGTTTAAACAGGCAGCTGAGGCTTATGGAGAATTCCGTTCCCCCACAGCTACATAGTCATTGCCTATCAGAAGGGAGCTCAGTCCCAAGGACACAGGTTGTCGGGTATCTGCAGGTGGCCGGATGGCCAGCTCAGCAGGATTGAGCAAACACAGAGACCAATTGTTCCTCAGATAGGGCCAAGGCCAAGACTTGAGTTCCAAGAAAAACCTCAATTGCCCGCGCTCTGAGCCCTAGCCTCATTTAAATTGCCCAATCAGGGTCCTGTTACTAGGCTTCTCGCTTCTGTACTGCGCTTTTTGCTATAAAAGAACCCCTGAGTCCCCAGCTCGGCGCGCTCAGTTCCCCGAGACTGAGACACCCGGGTACCCGTGTGTTACCAATAAAGCCTCTTGCTGTTGCATCCAAGCTCGTGGTCTTGTTGTTCCTTGGGTTCGGGTCTCCCTTCCGTGAAAGTATCCCTATTGGGGTCTTTCATTTGGTGCGTTGGCCGGGAACTTTGAGACCCCCGCCCAGGGACCACCGACCCACTTCTGGGAGGTAAGAATTGTCCGGACTCAATTTCTGTTGTCTGCTGTCTGTCTTTGCCTGTTATTTTCTCGTGCCTGCGTCTGTAGTATACAGCTGTATGCATCTGTATCTGGCGGCACCGAGGAGGAACTGACGAGTTCATACTCCCGACCGCAGCTCCAGGAGACGTCCTGGTAGCGTCTGGAGTCCTTAAGGACTCATCTGGGTTAGGGGTAGATGTCTAGGAATCTGCCCCGTCTGTTTGGGGAAGTCCCGCTGGCCGAGGGATTTTCCATCCTTGTAGGGGACAAGGACGGGAGCACGAGGCCCCCGTCCCCGAGCCCATCTGAATTTTTGCTTTTGACTTTACGTCAAAGCCGCGCAGCGAAAATCTGTTTGTTTTTGTTTCTTATTTGTTCGTCCGTCTTAGTGTCGTTAGTCATCGCTCTCGAGGAGATGGGCCAGACAGTTACCACTCCGCTCAGTCTGACCCTTTCACATTGGCAACAGGTTCAGGAGTACGCTCATAACCAGTCTGTCGATGTGCGCAAGAAGGAATGGATCACCTTTTGCTCTTCCGAATGGCCAACTTTTAATGTTGGCTGGCCACGAGATGGCACCTTTAACTCTCAAATTATCTTCCAGGTGAAAGAGAAAGTCATGGATCCTGGGCCCCACGGCCGTCCGGACCAAGTACCCTACATAGTCACCTAGGAAGCGTTAGTTTATAACCCTCCTACCTGGGTACGCCCCTTTGTGCACCCAGGAGGTCCCTCCTCCTCCTCTTCCCTAACCCCCGCCAATTCCAACCCATCCGCACCCCCTTCCGCCCCCTCTGACCCCCTCCCCGCATCCTCAGTCCTCCCATTCTGGCCTTTACCACACCATAACTAAGCAGAAAGAGAAAAGAGGAGACCCCAAGGTCCTCCCTCCGGAAGACGGTCTCCTGTTGGATCTTCTGACGGAGGAACCCCCACCGTACCAGGCTCCTCCGGCAGGTCAACCGGCAGCTGCAGCAGCCGAGGCCCAACCTTTGCCTCCTTCCGACCCGGAGCCCTCACCTATGGCCTCTAGACTGCGAGGCCGCAGGGAACAGCCCGCTCCGGATTCTACCGCCCTGCCCCTCCGGATGGGCCACGATGGCCAATTACAATACTGGCCGTTTTCTGCCTCTGATCTTTATAACTGGAAAAATAATAACCCCTCCTTTTCAGCAGACCCCGTGAGGCTGACTGATCTATTAGAGTCGGTTCTCACTACCCATCAGCCCACCTGGGACGATTGCCAACAGCTTTTGCAGGTCCTCCTAACTTCGGAGGAAAAACAGCGGGTCCTTCTTGAAGCCCAGAAGAATGTTCCTGGGGCAAATGGACGACCTACGCAGCTTCCAAATGAAATTGATGCTGCTTTCCCCCTTGACCGCCCAGACTGGGACTTCACCACTGAGGCAGGTAGGACCCATCTACGTCTTTATCGCCAGTTGCTTGGAGCGGGTCTCCGAGGGGCAGGTAGGCGCCCTACAAATTTGGCCCAGGTAAGACAGATAGTTCAGAAGGCAGAGGAATCACCAGCCGCATTTTTAGAAAGACTTAAGGAAGCTTACAGAATGTATACCCCATATGACCCTGAGGACCCCGGGCAAGCTACTAGCCTGACCATGTCCTTCATTTGGCAGTCGGCCACTGACATCAGAAACAAATTACAGCGGCTAGAAAATTTACAGGGTTGTACTCTACCAGATGTATTAAGAGAGGCGGAGTGCATCTTTAACAAGAGAGAAACACAGGAAGAGAGGGAAGAGAGATGGAGAAAAGAGGATCAAGAGAGGGCAGAACGTCAGAGACAGGAAGCTGAAGAGAGGGAAGAGAGATGGAGAAAAGAGGATCAAGAAAGGGCAGAACGTCAGAGACAGGAAATTGAAGAGAGGGAGATAGCGAGGGACAAGAAGCGTAATAGAGAAATGACTAAACTGTTGGCCACAGTAGTCGCAGAGCAGAGACAGGATAGGCAGAGAGAGGGACAAAGGGGGCCTCGCCTAGAAAGAGACCAATGTGCATACTGCAAGGAAAAAGGACATTGGGCCAGGGAGTGCCCCAAGAAACAAAGAAGGACATTTCAAAGACCCAAACCCCGTTCTCAGACCTCCGACCTCCTGAGCCTTGAAGATTAGGGAGGTCAGGGCCAGGAGCCCCCCCTGAGCCCCGGATAACCATACCAGTAGGGGGGCGTCCAGTCACCTTCCTGGTCGACACGGGGGCCCAACACTCTGTTCTAAATTGGTCACCCGGCCCCCTGAGCCGCCGAACTGCCTGGGTACAAGGGGCTACCAGCCGGAAGCAATATCGATGGACCACGGACCGCCAGCTCCACCTAGCGACCAGTAAGGTGATGCACTCCTTTTTACATGTTCCTGACTGTCCATACCCCCTCCTGGGTCGAGACCTCCTAACGAAGTTAAAGGCTCAAGTACATTTCGAGAAAGCCAACATAAGAGTCACGGGGCCAAAAGGGGCCCCACTCACGGTGCTGACCATAGCCTTAGAAGAAGAATATAGAATACATGAGCCCAAGGATGACTCTTTTAAGGTCAAAGACCACTGGCTGACCGACTTTCCCCAGTCCTGGGCAGAGACTGGAGGAATGGGACTAGCCCTCCAACAGGCTCCCATCATAGTCCATTTAAAGGCATCTGCTCTCCCGGCCTCAATCAAGCAATATCCCATGTCCCGGGAGGCCCGCGATGGGATCAAACCTCACATTAGGAGGCTACTGGAGCAGGGCATTCTAACCCCTGCCGGTCCCCCTGGAACACTCCCCTGTTGCCAGTCAAGAAGCCCAGAACCAATGACTATAGGCCGGTCCAGGACCTCCGGGAAGTCAATAAGCGGGTTGAGGACATACACCCCACGGTCCCCAATCCCTATAACCTCCTGAGTGGACTGCCACCTGACTATGTTTGGTACTCAGTCCTGGATTTAAAGGATGCCTTCTTCTGCCTACGATTACACAAAGACAGTCAGCCACTGTTTGCCTTTGAATGGCAGGATGCAGACCTGGGAATCTCGGGACAACTTACATGGACTAGGTTGCCCCAAGGGTCCAAAAATAGCCCCACCCTCTTTGATGAGGCCTTACATCAGGACTTGGCCGGATTTAGAGTCCACCACCCTGAGGCCATCCTCTTACAATATGTGGATGACATCCTGATAGCCACCAAAACAGAGGAGGAATGCCTTAGGGGGACAGAAGCTCTCTTAAAGACTTTAGGAGACTTGGGGTATAGGGCCTCTGCCAAGAAGGCCCAAATCTGCTGGACCCAGGTCACCTACTTGGGGTACAGAATCCAGGATGGAAAACGTTGGCTAACAGAAGCCCGCAAACAGGCCATCCTTGACATCCCTCCTCCCAAGACCCCCCCGAAAACTGCGGGAATTCTTGGGAACGGCAGGTTTCTGTAGACTATGGATCCCCAGGTTCGCGGAAATGGCAGCACCCCTGTACCCCCTCACCAAGATGGGGGCTGCCTTTGACTGGGGGGGAGAGCCAGGAGAAAGCCTTCATGGACATCAAGAAGGCTCTGCTCAGTTCCCCAGCTCTGGGGTTACCTGATCTGACTAAACCCTTTGACCTATTCGTGGCTGAGCAAGAGGGTTATGTGAAAGGGGTCCTAACCCAAAAACTTGGACCCTGGAGACGACCGGTCGCCTACCTATCTAAGAAATTAGACCCCGTAGCGTCAGGATGGCCCCCATGTCTCCGCATGATCACCGCCACCACAGTTCTCATAAAGGAATCTCACAAATTGACTTTGGGGCAGCCTTTGACTATCTATGCCCCCCATGCTATGGAGGCGGTCATCAGGCAGCCACCGGGCCGCTGGCTCACCAATGCCAGGATGACCCATTACCAGACTCTGTTGCTGGACAAGGACCGAATTCACTTCGGGGCTCCGGTGACCCTAAACCCCGCCTTGCTACTTCCCCTTCCTGGGGAAGCAGAGACTCATGACTGCTTGCAGGTCCTGGCCGAGGTCCATGGGACGAGAACTGACCTCACGGATCAACCCCTTCCCAACCCCGACCATGTCTGGTTCACGGACAGAAGCAGCTTTGTACATCAAGGGGAGCAGAAAGCCGGCGCTGCGGTGACGACTGAGTCGGAAATAATTTGGGCCGAGGCCCTGCCGCCGGGAACATCGGCCCAACGAGCAGAGCTGATCGCCTTAACACAGGCCCTGAGACTGGCAGAAGGTAAGAAACTCACTGTCTACACAGACAGCCGTTACGCCTTAGCCACAGCTCACATCCATGGTGAAATTTATAGGCGAAGGGGGCTATTGACCTCAGAGGGCAGAGACATTAAAAACAAAAAGGAAATCCTGGCCCTCTTGGGAGCTCTGCACCTGCCAACCGCCCTCAGTATCATACATTGCCCAGGGCACCAGAAAGGCGACAGCCCAGTCGCCCGGGGAAATCGGAGGGCAGACCTGGCCACCCAGGAGGCTGCCCTGGCCATGGAAAACAGCAGTCACCTCCTTCAGGCTGCTGTAGTCCCTGTAACAAATGAGGCTTCCGAGAAGACCTCTCCGTCATGGGACTATGAGATAGAAGACATCAAGGCCATGAAAAGACTGGGGGCGACCCGAGTACATGATGGTCTCTGGACCTATCAAGGAAAAACTGTCCTTCCCCGCCTAATGACTAGATATCTGATTAACAGCCTACACAAACTCACTCATTTGAGCTCCAGGAAAATGCGAGAACTATTAGCCCGGGAAGAAAATACCCGCCACCTGTTGGGAATAGAAGAATTACTAAAACAAGTGACTGAGCGATGTGACGCCTGCGCCCGCGTAAATGCGACTAGGCTAAAGCTACCCATGGGGACTCGAGCTCGGGGGCACCGGCCTGGGGTGCATTGGGAAATAGATTTCACAGAAATCAAACCAGGAAAATATGTATACAAGTACCTCCTGGTTTTTGTTGACACCTTTTCGGGATGGACTGAAGCTTACCCTACCAAGCATGAGACGGCAAAGGTGGTCACCAAGAAACTTCTTGAAGAAATCTTCCCCCGTTACGGAATGCCACAGGTATTGGGGACAGACAACGGGCCTGCCTTTGTTTCTCAGATAAGTCAGTCTGTGGCCACCTTGTTGGGGATTGATTGGAAATTACATTGTGCTTACCGACCCCAAAGCTCAGGACAGGTAGAGCGAATGAATAGAACCATTGAGGAGACTCTAACTAAATTATCGCTTGCAGCTGGCACTAAAGACTGGGTCCTCTTGCTCCCCCTTGCCCTCTATCGTGCCCGGAATACACCGGGCCCCCATGGCCTCACCCCTTTTGAAATTTTATATGGAACCACCATTCCCTTTGTTCAGTTCTTTGACCAAGATATTTCTGACCATGCCAATTCCCCCTCTCTTCAAGCTCACCTGCAGGCACTCCAGCTGGTCCAGCAGGAAGTCTGGAAGCCCCTGGCCCAAGCCTACCCTATCGTCCCCCACTCCTATCACGTGGGAGACAGCGTTTGGGTCCGACGCCACCAGGCTAAGAACCTTGAACCCCGCTGGAAGGGACCATACACGGTCCTGTTAACCACCCCTACTGCTCTCAAGGTGGACGGGATTGCTGCTTGGATACACGCCTCGCATGTAAAAGCTGCCTCCCCTGAGGATCCGGACCAAGGATGGAAGGCTCAGCGCACTCAAAATCCTCTAAAGATAAGACTTACCCGTTCCTCTCCCTCCTGCTAATAGCCCTCCTCATAAAATCAAACACTGGTTTGGCCTCCAATCCCCATACCGTTTATAAATTAACCTGGGAGGTTCTCTCCCAAGCGGGGGGAGGTCATTTATGCCGTCACGGAACCACATGCACTTGGGACATGGTGGCCTACTCTGTGGCCTGAATTTTGTGATTTAGTAGCAGGATTGGACACTTGGGACATTCCCCATTGCCACCTGAAGGCATGCGCCAGTGGTTCCCACTTTTACAGACGTCGACGTGCACTCATGGACTCCAGAGAAACCACCCCCGTGTGTGTTGATCAACGAGCCAGAGAGCAGCTAAGTTCAAAGGACTTCTATGTCTGCCCCCGAGATGGGTGTGCCTGGCAACAGGCCCAAAAATGTGGGGGATACGACTACTTTTTCTGTGCATCTTGGGGGTGCGAGACCACAGGGGATGCATATTGGAGGCCATCCTCATCCTGGGATAAAATACAAGTACGCAGAGGCTGGGACAAAGAACAATCTGGAATGATAGGTATGCCCCTTGCCATTTCCTTCACTGCGCAGGGGAAGCAAGCCTCGGACTGGCAGACTGGGTATACCTGGGGTTTGCGCTAGTATCTAGATGGGCCAGACAGGGGGGTCATCTTCAAAATCAGATGTAAGGTGGCTCCTGTCAATTCACAGGCCATAGGCCCTAACCAGGTCCTTGCTGATCAAAAGCGGCCTAGCCTACTCATACCCATGGCTGATACCAGGCCCATGACCCTGCCTAGAACCACAGCCACTCCCGTGCACAACTTCTCCCCAGGAAGCACTCCCAAACCCTCCTCGGTTCCCCCTCCTAAAGGCACGGGAAATAGAATATTAGCCGTGATCCAAGGGACATATGCCACTCTGAATTTAACTCGCCCAGATAAGACTAAGGAATGCTGGCTTTGTTTGACTCCGCAACCTCCCTATTATGAAGGCTTAGCGGTTGTGGGCAAATATACAAATCAGGCCACAGCCGAGGCTCTTTGTGGGACAGCCATGCAACATAAATTGACCATCTCAGAAGTGTCCGGAAAGGGGCTATGTATAGGTAAGGTCCCCGCCACGCATCAAGGACTATGCAATGCTACTGAGCCTTTGCCCCAAAGTAGCCGCTACTTGATAGCCCCCAATGGGACATATTGGGCATGCAGCACTGGATTAACCCCTTGTGTCTCCACCACAGTACTTAATACCACCGTTGACTATTGTGTTCTGATCGAATTATGGCCTAAGGTAATTTACCACCCCTCTGACTATGACTTAATAAGAACTGGCCGCAGTAAGAGGAAACCTATCTCCATCACTACTGCCATCCTACTAGGGGGATTAACCATGGGAGGCCTAGCGGCAGGAATAGGAACCGGTACTGTCGCACTGCAGGAAACTAGACAGTTCCAACTCCTACAACAAGTAATGCATGCAGATATTCGGTCTTTAGAAGAATCTGTCGCTGCCCTGGAGAAGTCCCTGTCCTCCCTGGCAGAAGTAGCCCTCCAAAACAGAAGGGGACTAGACCTCTTATTTTTGCAGCAGGGGGGAATTTGTGCGGCCCTTAAAGAAGAATGCTGCTTTTACGCAGACCATACAGGAGTGGTAAGAGACAACCTGGCCAAGATAAAAGAAAGATGCCAAAAGTACCAACAACTAATTGAGTCCCAACAGGGATGGTTTCAGAACTGGTATAACAGGTCCCCTTGGTATTCGACCCTCATATCCACCATTATGGGACCCCTGATCATTATACTCTTGGTTCTGATGTTTGGGCCATGCATCTTAAACAGACTGACCCAGTTCATAAAAGAAAGGTTATCGGTTGTACAATCCCTGGTCTTAACCCAACAGTACCAGCAGCTAAAACAGAGGGATCTCGAGATGGCAGAAACTCCTGAATGAAAGATTCCATTCAGTTACAAGAGCAATGGGGGAATGAAAGACCCTGGCCCAGTTTAAACAGGCAGCTGAGGCTTATGGAGAATTCTGTTCCCCCACAGCTACATAGTCATTGCCTATCAGAAGGGAGCTCAGTCCCAAGGACACAGGTTGTCGGGTATCTGCAGGTGGCCGGATGGCCAGCTCAGCAGGATTGAGCAAACACAGAGACCAATTGTTCCTCAGATAGGGCCAAGGCCAAGACTTGAGTTCCAAGAAAAACCTCAATTGCCCGCGCTCTGAGCCCTAGCCTCATTTAAATTGCCCAATCAGGGTCCTGTTACTAGGCTTCTCGCTTCTGTACTGCGCTTTTTGCTATAAAAGAACCCCTGAGTCCCCAGCTCGGCACGCTCAGTTCCCCGAGACTGAGACGCCCGGGTACCCGTGTGTTACCAATAAAGCCTCTTGCTGTTGCATCCAAGCTCGTGGTCTCGTTGTTCCTTGGGTTCGGGTCTCCCTTCTGTGAAAGTATCCCTATTGGGGTCTTTCACTATGGATGAATATGATCAAGAGGACACACACAATGCAGACAGAAGAAGCCATAGGAATGTCAAGAATAGCAGGAGCCAAAGCAAATCAAACCAGCTGATCTTTGATCTCAGAATTTTGGCCTCCAGGGCTGTGAGAAAATGAATTCTGTGGCTTAGCTACCTGGCCTATGGTGTTGACACAGCAACGATGCAAGATAAGAAAACTGCAAAACAAAATATTTAAAGAAACTGCCAACTGTTTCCAGAATGTCCAAAATGTTTATCACTGAGAGTTACACTGTTCAACTGACCCAGTTTCTTGCCACCTGCACCAACACTTGATGTAGTCACTGCACTTTGTTTTAATCTTCTGCAAGGTGTGTGATGTTATTTATTTTCATTTGAATTCTTTGATGGCTAAATGATTTTCAGTATATCTTTATGCTTGTTATCTGTATATCTACATTATTGGAATAGATATCTTCCGCATCTGCTCATTTTTCTGAATGGAATGTTTATGTGGTCACATTAAGATTTTAATTTTAAAATAGATTCTAGGTACTAGTTGTTTGTCAGATAACACTGTCACAGTATTTTCTCCCAGTCTGTAATTTGTTGTTTTCTCCTTTCTAACAGCTTTTCAAAAATAAAGGTCATTAATGAGGAAATTCACCATGTTGTTATTTCCTTGTTTGGTTTTGACCTTTCAATGTAAAGGTCAAGATAATTTTGTCTAGCTGAGATACTGAGGATCTCCTACATGTTCTTAGCAACAGCATTATAATTCTACCTTTATATATGCAATCTATTTCAAATCAATTATTTTCAGTAATATGTTGGTTGAATTTAGGGCTTCATATCTACAAGGCAAATAAAAGTTCAACCACTGAGCAACTGCTCCATTAATTTAAGATTTGGCTGAAGTCTTAGCTTGCTTTCTGTTCTGATAAACACCATGGTCAAAAACAACTTCGGGTGAAAAAAACCAGCTTATTTCAGCCCACAGCTGTCTTCCTTCATGAAGGGAAGTCAGTGTAAGAGCTGGAATGTCAAGCATAGTTTGTTGACATGGCTCTACTTGTTCCACTGAATGACTTTGGTAGCTTTGAGAACGGGAGCATGCCATACATTAGTGTGCTGCTTCTAGATTATTTAATTCCATTTTCTGTGTACATATAACACCACCTTTGACATTTTACAATTTATAATTTATTTCATGAATTATATTGACACTGAGTTAAAGAAAACAATAGAGTACAAAGAGAACCAGTTAGTCTTCACTGTCAGATAAACTTCTGTTTTGTTATCACTTACTTGGGTAAACATTCTCAATATAGACATGCCTATGTTCCTATGTAACAATATTTAGGACAGCATCTACAATAAACCTATTCAATATACTGGATAAAGTCAATAAATACTGCATTGGAGAACTTAGACCCCTTTGTTCTTCAATTCTCCCTCTCTGAAACTGGATTCTAGGAGTTCAGCTCAGTGTTTACCTGTGGGTGTCTGCTTCTGCTTCCATCAGCTACTTGATGAAGGCTCTAGGATGGCATATAAGATAGTCATCAATCTCATTGTCGGGGAAGGGCATTAAGGTAGCCTCTCCACTATTGCTTAGATTCCTAGTTGGTGTCAACATTTTGGATTTCTGCACAATTCCATAGTTCCATATTTCTCTTTAAACCTATAGTGGCTCACTCTATTGATGTGTCTCTTTCCTTTCTGCCCTCTATTCATCTCCCCAATCAATCTTCCTGATCCCTCACGTTCTCCTCACCCCTCCTCTTCTCCCTTCCTCTTTCTCCTACCTCCCTCTCCCTTCCCCATGCTCCCAATATGTTCAGGGGTTCATGTTCCTTTCCTCTTCACTGGTGGACCATGTATATATCTCTTAAGGTCTTTCTTATTTGCTAGCTTATCTGGAGGTGTGGATTGCAGGATGGTAATCCTTTGCTCTATGTCTAATATCCATATATGAATGAGTTCATACCATGTTTGTATTTCTGTGACTGGGTTACCTCACTTAGGATGATTTCTTCTAGTTCCCTCCATTTGCAAATTTCAAGATTCCATTGTTTTTTTTCCCCGCTGAATAGTAGTATTCTGTTATGTAAATGAACCACATTTTCTCCATCCATTCTTCAGTTGAGGGGCATCTAGGTTCTGGCTTCCAGGACCTGGCTATTACAAATAATGCTGCTATGAACATAGTTGAACAAATGTCCTTGTTGTATGAATGTGCATTTTTGAGTATATGTGTAAGAGTGGAGTTGCTATATTTTGTGATATACTGATATCCATTCTTCTGATAAACAGCCATATTGATTTCCAAAGTGGCTGTACAAGTTTGCACTCCCACCATCAAAGGGGGAGTGTCTCTGTTTCTCCACATCCTCTCCAGCATAAACTGTCATTAGTGTTTTTTATTTTAGCCATTCTGAGAGGAGTGAGGTGGTATCTCAGAGATGTTTTTATTTTCATTTCACTGATGGCTATGGATGTTGAGCAATTTCTTAAGTGTCTTTCAGCTGTTTTAGATTTCTCTATTGAGAATTCTCTGTTTAGTTCTGTACCCCACTTTTTAATTGAATTATTTGGTGTTCTTGTGACTATCTTCTTTGTATATTTTGGAAATCAGCCCTCTGTCAGATGTGGGGTTGGTGAATATCTTTTCCCTGTGGATTGCTGTTTTGTCTTATTGACTATGTTCTTTGCCTTTAAGAAGCTTCTCAGTTTCAGGAGGTCCCATTTAGTAATTGTAGATCTCAGTGTCTGTGCTATTTTTATGTCCAGGAAGTGGTCTCCTGTGACAATTCATTCAAGAGTACCTCCCACTTTCTCTTCTAAGAGGTTCAGTGTGGCTGTATTTATGTTGAGGTCTTTGATCCATTTGGACTTAAGTTTTGTGCATGGTGATAGATACGGATCTATCTGCAATCATCTACAATTCCTTATCCAGCACTATTTGTTGAAGATACTTTCCTTTTTCCATTGTACATTTTAGCTTCTTTGTCAAAAATCAGCTGCTCATACATGTGTGAATTAATATCAGGGTCTTCAATTCTATTCTATTGGTCTACCTGTCTGTTTTTGTGCCAATATCAAGCTATTTTTATTTCTATAGTTCTATAGTAGAGATTAAAGTCAGGGATGGTGATGCCTTCAGAAGTTCCTTTATTGTATAGGGTTGTTTTGGCTATCCTGAGTCTTTTGTTTTTCCATATAAAGTTGAGTATTGTCCATCCAAGGTCTGTGATGAATTACTCTGGGATTTTCATGGAGATTGCATTGAATCTGTAGATTGCTTTTGGCAAGATTTCCATTTTTACTATGTTGATCCTACCTATCCAAGAGCATGGGAGATCTTTCCATTTTCTGGTATCTTCCTTAATTTCTTTCATTAATTACTCAAAGTTCTTATCCTACAGGTCTTTCACCTGTTTGGTTAGTGTTACCCCAAGATATTTTATTTTGTTTTTGGCTATTTTAAAAGGTGATATTTCTCTGATTTCTTTCTCAGCCCCTTTATTGTCTATTTTTTTCTCCATTTAGTTTGATGTTGACTGTCAGTTTGCTGTATATTGCTTTTATTATGTTTAGGTATGCTCCTGTTATCCCTGATCTCCAAGACCTTTATCATGAAGGGATCTTGAATTTTTTTCAGCATCTAGTGAGATGATCATGTGTTTTTTCTTTTTCAGTTTATTTATGTGGTGGATTACATTGATGGATTTTCATATGTTGAACCATCCTGCATCTTTGAGATGAAGCCTACTTGATCATGGTGGATGATTCTTCTGATGTGTTCTTGGATTCAATTTGCCAGTATTTTACTGGGTATTTTTACATCAATGTTCACGAGGGATATTGGTCTGTAGTTCTATATCTTAGTTTTGTCTTTGTGTGGTTTGGGTACTACGGTTACTGTAGCCACATAAAAAGAGTTTGGCAATGATCCTTCTGCTGCTATGTGTAGAACAATTTCAGGAATATTGTTATTAGCTCTTCTTTGAATTTCTTGTAAATTTGTGCACGTAAACAATCTGGCCCTAGGCTTTTTTGGTTGGGATACTTTTCATGGCTGCCTCTATTTTGTTAGTGGTTATAGGTCTATTTATACTGCTTATCTGTTCTTGGTTTAATTTTGGTAAGTGATATATATTCAGAAAACTGTTCATTTCCTTTAAATTTTCCAATTTGTGGAGTAGGGTTTTCAAAGAATTACCTGATGATTCTCTGGATATCCTCAGTGTCCCTTGTTATGTCTCCTTTTTCATTTCTGATTTTGTTAATTTGCATGTCCTGTCTCTCTTTCTGCCTTTTAGTTAGGTTGAATAAAGGTTTGTCTATCTTGTTGATTTTCTCAAAGGACCAACACTTGTTTCATTTATTCTTTGTATTTGTTGTCTTTGTTTCTACTTTATTGATTTCAGCTCTCAATTTGATTATTTCCTGTTGCGAAATAATCAGCAAATACTCCTCCTGGGTAAGTTTGCTTCGTTTTGTTCTAGAGCTTTCAGATATTCTGTTAATTCTTTAGTGTGGCTATTATCCAGCTTCTTCATGTGGGCAGTTAGTACTACAAACTTTCCTCTTAGCACTGCATTCAGAGTGTTTCATATGTTTGGGTATATTGTGCCTTCATTTTCTTTGAATTCTAGGAAGTTTTTAATTTCTTTATCTCTTCCTTTATGCAGGAGTGATGCAGTTGAGCATTGTTCAATTTCTATGAGTTTGTATGATTTCTATAATTTGTGTTGTGGCTGAATTGTAATTTTAAGGCATGGTTGTCTGATAAGATACAGGGTGTTTGTATGTCTTGAAGCTTGCTTTATTGCTGAGTATATGGTGATTTTAGAGATGGCTCCATGTAATGCTGAGAAGAAAGTATAGTCTTTTGCATATGGATGAAATGTTATATAGATGTCTGTTAAACCCAATTGGGTCATAACTTATGTTAGTTCTTCTGTTTCTTCATTATGTTTCTGCCTGGTGGTCCTGTCCAGTGGTTATATGGGGTGTTGAAATCTCCCATTATAGGTGTGTAAGGCTTAATGTGGGATTTGTGTTTTAGTAATGTTTGTTTTATAAACGTGGGTGCCTTTTTTGGTGCACAGATGTTCAGAATTGAGACTCCATATTGATGGATTTTTCCTGTGATGAATATGAAATGCCCTTCTTCATCTCTTTTGATTAATTTTAGTTTGAAATCTAATATTTTGATATTAGGATAGCTATACCTGCTTGCTTCTTTTTTTTTACTTTTTTTTAATGAGACAGGGTTTCTCTGTAGTGTTTTCGAGGCTGTAGGTCCAGCCCAGCCTCGAACTCACAGAGATCCACCTGCCTCTGCCTCCCCAGTGCTGGGATTAAAGGTGTGTGCTACCATCGCCTGGCTACCTGCTTGCTTCTTAAGGCCATTTGATTGGAAAAATCTTTTTCCAACTGTCAACTCTAAGGTAATATCTGTCTTTGAAGTTGAGGTGTGTTTCTTATAGCAGCAGATGGATGCATTCTGTCTTTGTATACATTCTGTTAGCCTGTGTCTTTTTATAGTTAAGACCATTGATATTGAAGGATATTGATGACTATTGATTCTTTATTCTTGTATTTGTTTTTGGTGGTGGTATTATATGTGAGTTTTCCACCCTTTTCTGACTTTTGGTAAAGTAGGATTATCCATTGCCTATGTTTCTGTGAGTGTATGTAACTTCCATGGGTTGGAGTTTTCCTTCCAGTACTTTCTGTAGGTTTGGATTTGTGGATATGTAATGTGTAAATCTTGTTCTGTCATGGAATATCTTGTTTTCTCCATCTAAGGTGATTGAGAGTTTTGCTGGGTATAGCAGTCAGGCTGGCATCCACGGTCTCTCAGAGTTTGTAGAACATCTATCCAGGACTTTCAGGTTTACTGAGTTTCCATGGAGAAGTCAGGTGTAGTTCTGGTAAGTCTTAATTTATATGCCTTTTTCCTTCACTGCTCTTAATATCCTTTCTTTATTCTGTATGTTTGGTGCTTTAATTATTATGTGGCAAGAGTTTTTTGTTGTTGTTGTTGTTCCAGTCTGTTTGCTTTTAGGTAAGCTTCTTGTACTTTCATAGGCATGTCCTTCTTCAGGTTGGGAAAGCTTTCTTCTATGATTTTGTTGAATATGCTTTCTGCACCTTTGATCTTGGCTTCTTCACCTTCTTCTATACCTATTATTCTTAGGTTTGGTCTTCTCATGGTGTCCCATATTTCTTGAATATTTCATGTTAAGGATTTGTTGAATTTAACATTTTCTTTGGTTGATGAATCTATTTCCTGTAGTTTATCTTCAATGCTTGAGATTCACTCTTCTATCTCTTTTATTCTGTTGGTTATGCTTTATCTATATGTAGGTCCTGATTGTTTATCCAGCTTTTCTGTTTCCAGCATTTCCTCAGTTTCTGTTTTCTTTATTGTTTCTATTTCAGTTTTCAGGTCTTGAACTGTATCTATTGTTTCCTTCATCTGATTGTTTTTTGTTGGCTTTGTTTACCCTCTTTAAGAAATTTTTTTGATTTCTTGCATTTTTTTTTGGTTTTTTTTTTTCCTTCCCTGTCTTTAAGGGATTTTCTCATATCCTCTTTGAGGGATTCTATCATTTTCATGAAGTTGTTTTTAAGGTCATTCTCTGCTGCTTCATCTGCATTGGGATGTTCAGATCTTGCTGGTGTAGAGACCCTAGACTCTGGTGGTGTCATATAAGTCTTTCTGGTGTTTAATGTGTTCTTATACTGTCTTTCCCTCTCTCCCTCTCTCCCTCTCTCCCTCTCCCTCTCCCTCTCCCTCCCTCCCTCCCTCCCTCCCTCCCTCCCCCCTCTCTCTCTCTCTCTCTCTCTCTCTCTCTGTGTGTGTGTGTGTGTGTGTGTCTGTCTCTCTCTGTCTCTCTCCCTCCTGGAGGGTGGAGAGGCAAAACAGGAATGGCAGCTGATGCTGGATGCTTTGTTCTGCCTCCAGGTCCCTCTCCAGACTATGTCTTAGGGCAGACAAAGCTATATAATAAGACAATGTCCTTAAAAACAATAAATAAATAAATAAATAAATAAAAGCGATGGGAAAATAACTTCTTTGTAGCCAGGCGGTGGTGGCACACGCCTTTAATCCTAGCACTCGGGAAGCAGAGTCAGGTGGATCTCTGTGAGCTCAAGGCCAGCCTGGTCTACAGAGCGAGTTCTAGCAAGCCTCCAAAACACTATAGAGAAACCCTGTCTTGAAAAACCAAAAAAAAAAAAAACCAAAAAAAAAAAACCAAAAAACCAAAACCCAACTTCTTTGTCATATCACACAATCATACTGTGTATCTTAGTTAGGGTTTTCATTGTTGTGAAGAGACACCATGACCACAGAAAATCTGGGAAAGAAAACATTTAATTGAGGGAGCTCACTTACAGTTTCAGGGGTTTAATCCAGTATCATCATGACAGGGAATATGGCGGCATGCAGGCAGATGTGGTGCTGGGCTGAGAGTGCTACACCTTGCTGACAACAGGAAGTCAACTGATTGCCACACAGAGGGAAGCTTGAGGAAAAGAGACCTCACAGCCTGCCCCCACAGTGATACACTTCCTCCAACAGGGCCACACCTCCTAATAATGCCATTCCCTTTGAGTACCATTTTCTTTCAAACCGTCTGGCATTTATATAGTAAGTCTTGAGACTAGATTGTTCCCACTTTAATTTTATTTTTAAAAACTGCTTTAGCTATTCTAGTTTCTGTGCTTTTCCATTTAAATTTCAGTATAGCCTCTGCATGTAAAAATAGTGTGGCCAAGATTTTGATTGAAGTTTGATAGAATTGCATCAAACCTGCATATACTATCTGAAGGAAATAATATTTTCATCAGGTAGATTTGTCCAATCAACAAACTTTGTACATACTTCCACTTACTTTTTGTGTTTCTTTGTTAGCAATGTGAAATTCTCACATATGAGAATTTCTCCTTCACACATTTTGTTAGAGTTACAACTACACATTTAAATTTTTACAAGTGATTATAAATGGTGCTATATTTAACTTTTTGGTCTCCACATGTTTTTCTTATGACAAATATGTTTATGTTTACCTCCTATCTTTTCATATTGATGCCCTGTGAGTTTTTAATAGATTCTGCGAGATTTTCTAACTAGACAGTTGTATTTTCTAAAATAGGTCTCAACTGATTTCAATATTAGTGCCATTTGTTGACTACCTCTGTGTGCAACATGATAAACATGTGACAATCAAGTAAAATCCATTTGGGGAAAAACCAACAGGCCTCCAATTTCTACCACCCAAGAGGCTGCTAATATCATCAGGAATCACTAAAAATCCTATGATAAAGAATTCCCTACTTTACTATCATCTTGTCCCCACACCTGGTGTTTCATACTGTATATTTTGTAAGTGTCTTGGCTTATGACTTTATTTGTTCTGTTACTGTAGACTTTATGAAACTATTACTTAGTTGGAATATGGTGTTTGGGGTAAGCTGAATCTGTGTTCCTAGGCCATGGACACTTATATTTGGCTTCTTAATAAATTCTCTTCCTCTCATTCCTGTTGAAGTAAGAGATTTAATTTCTTCTCAACAGGATGAAAATAGTTCAATAGTACATATGTAGTTGTGATGGCTTGAAAGAAAATGGAGTGGCACTATTAGGAGCTATGGGCTTGTTGGAGGAAGTAGGTCAATGCAGAGGCAAGGTTTATGGTCTCGTAAATACTTGAGGCATACCCAGTGAGACAGAAAATTTCCTGTTGCCTGTGAGATCAGATGCAGGACACTCAGCTACATCCCAGGCATTGTGTCTGCCTGCACACCATCATATCACACCATGATGCTAATGAACTAAACCTCTGAAAATGTAAGCTACTCCAATGTAGTGTTTTTCCTTTATGAGAGTTACTGTGGTCAAGGTGTCTCTTCACAGCAATAGAAACCCTAAGGTAGAAGTTAATGCTATGATTCTCTGCATTAAAAAATCGGTAGAAAAAAATCACACTATCTATATATGGATTTTATCTTACCAAATAAATACTAAAAATTTCATTTACAAAAGTCTCATCAGATTGAGAACAGTTCTTATTAATATTTCTAATAACGTCTAAATGTATGAAAATGCTAAGCCACAGACAGGTTAAATATCTTTCACAATAGTGTGCAGTTAATGAGTACAGGGACTAGGCTTCAAATCATAGCTTCTAATAAAAAAATCAGTTTATTTTCTAGAAATACAAAACATCTTACAAATCCACCCCAGGGCATGGAATAATCCTAGATTTATCATTCTTAAGGTCACTGAAAAAGAAAGTTGATGGTTAGATGAAATAAATAAAATTCAGTCCATGAATATGTAATATGTTTGTCAAGAACTTTCTAATTGGTAAAATCCATAATCCTCAAAGGTAACTATTAATGATTTGATGCATGATATGTGTTTCTCATTAAACTGTGATGTTAGTTTCCTCCTAAAATCTTGGTATTATTATAGTACTAGAATCTGCAGTTCTAAATGTCTCCTCCTTCATTGTACAAATGTTTGTGTATATATGCATATATACATATACTTTATGAATATATATAATGAATATAATATATATGGGTGTGAAATTTGTATTATATATTACACTGGGTTGTTTTTTATTTGATAGTTTCCTTACCTAAGCCATAGTCTGTAAATGGCCAGAAAAATGGTGGCAAATACTCACAGCAAGGAATAAAACTAAGGAAATGAGTGGTGCTTACATTTCAGTTAAAAAGGAACATATTTTCTCAGTTTAACTGTAATTTATGTGCTGTTAATCAGAAAAAAACCTATATCTTGTTGCTGGGCTACTGAGTGAAACCATGCCATTTGAACAGCTGCATAGAAACCTGCAAAATTTCACTTAACAGAGGCTGTGGCACAATTCAAAGTAAAATATTCTGATTTAAATAAAGAACCATCCAAGAGACTGGAAAGACAGTGTAGGGGCAAAGTACTTTCTTTCCAAGCATGAACACCTGTGGTTTGTATTCCTAGCACTCATATAAAAAGCCAGGCAAGCCAGGACATGTCAGTAATTTAGCTCACTGGTTAGCCCGTCTTACTAACTGGTGAACAACCATGACACAGGAGGTACATTTGAATTTGATCTACACTTTCTCTTGCTCCTCAGGTAGGTTTTATCTAAGGAGCATGGTTGCCTGATAATCAAAATCACACAAAATATGCAATTAGCCAGTAGCCTCTAGGTTCTTATGAGTTTGAAGGAAAAAAAATCTTAGAAAAGAGAAGGTGAGGGCTTGAAGAGAATTTACTATGGATTCATGAATAGGAGCTTAAGAGAACTCAACATCCTACAGATGGACACCTAGCTTTCACCAACACAAAGAAAGGCTAAAAATATCATGTTATCATTTGATAGCTGTGGCTGATTTCCTTGCTTAGCAAATCCCCCTGCCTGATGTTTCTGACAGTGTAGTTTTTAAGTGTAATCGCTTATGCATTGCATTGTTTGGTTACTATAAAAATGTTGTGAGACTATGCCTTAGGGTTTCTTTTGTGAGGAAATGCCATGACCATGGCAACTCTTATAAAGGAAAACATTTAATTTTGGTTGGCTTAGAGTTTCAGAGGTTTAATCTATAATTTTCATGGTGGGAGGCATGACAATATATAGGCATACATGGTGCTAGAGAGGTGGCTGAGAGTTCTACATCTTGATCTACAGGCAACAGAAAGTGAACAGTCCCACAGGGCATGGCTTGAACATGTATGAGACCTCAAAGCCCATCCCCACAGTTGCACACTTCCTACAACAAGACCACACCTACCACTGTTTCACTTTCAGCATCCTCTCTCTGATATGACTGGGCATTTTATATCTTCTGTTCTCATCACCAGGTTCAATAAGAGACCCTGTTTCAAACAAGATGGTGGAGAATGCTAGAAAGACACCCTGCATGCCAACCTCTGGCTTCAATACTTTCACAGATGTTCCCCTCTCCATACACAAAAACATGCAAGTGTGCATGTACACACACACACAATTTTTGGGGTCAAGCATGAGCATCCATTAACAAAATGATAAGCCATGTTCCTTAATGTAGATGTTAACAGAAATGTGACCATGTTAGTTATGATATTGTGAAACTAACCAATTCAAGTCAAATCAGTTAGCAATACAGACAACAGTGGGTATAAGGGCCTGCTACACTGTGGGCTTCAGCTTTAAATGGTATATTTTGTATCCTTGTAGAGTCTCAGCTTGGTTCCTTCCAGCTGGATAGACATAGACTAGGGACTATGGATTGGTTAATTAGGGGTGAAGTTGATATTTATTCAAATGCCAACTACCCTGGGTTTTCAGGTTGAGGATTGTTTTTCCCTTTTCTCTCTCTAGACTCCATTCAGAATAGGCGCTCTGTGAGTATTTGAAAGGAGAGGACAAGAATTTCAATGAAAAGCAAGAAGACTGTTAATGCTAGGAAGGAAAACCTTCACAGGTCAAGTCACACATTGCATAAATAGGTACCCACAAAGAAGATGATGGCATAGGATGATTTAGGATAAATATTGGAAGAAATTAAAGCTCAGAGACAGACATCAAGCCACTTTACACAGGTGTTTATGGTGTGTGTCAACTCAATAATTATAATTGGGTGGCATAAGAAGAGTCGGATATTGAACTTGTTAATACAGTTTTAAAAAGAGACTGAGTAGAAATCTGGTAATGGTAGCCTGCCTAGAATATGTCTCTTAGAAGACTGAGGAAGGAGGATCCTGAGTTTGACAGGACATCCTGGCTATTTAGGACTATCCCGACTCATATAGCAACAACATGAAAAAAGTCAGTAGTAAGACTGTCCTTGCTATTGAACTAGTGAGTAATTGAATATTCATATATGTCCCTCAAGTCAGGTAAAGATGTGTCCCAGAGTGTGGGCAGCATTTAAGCAATCACATTAGATTTACAGTTGTAGAAATGGAAAACTGAGTGAATACTATAAATTCAAGAGAAAAAGAAACTCATTTATATGTTATTTCAGTTATTTTCATTTTGGCACTTCTGCTTTATTTTACTTTGCAAACACACACAGACATATATGCGCACGTGCGTGCACACACACACACACTCACTCACACAAACACACACACAGACCGACAAGCGGGCTGGCAATGCACTCACTATGAAGCCTAGTCTGGCTTTAAACACTGCTGCTCTCCTTTCACAGACTCAGAAGTGCCTTGATTGCAGACACAGAGACCATGCCCAGCTTCCATATTTTACATTCTAGATTTTTCAAGTGTGATTTTGCTGGGCTTGCTTGTTTTGGAGTTTAGCTGAGATGGAGAGGAAGTTTCAGCCATAGAGACTCAGGGAGTACATTTGTCTGGGAAAATAAATTCCAATGCTAATTTAAAAGACTGAAAATGTCTGGATGCATATTTTCTGGAGTGACTATTAATTTTCCTTGGCTTCCTTTGAACATCTATCCAGTTCCACTGTAATTTCCTGTGCTTGCCCCATTACACCAGTCAGCATGAGCCACTGACTTCCTGGTGTTATACAGTCTGATGTGTGAACCATTAATCTGCTCACTGAAATATTCCTTCCTGGACATTGATTTGGGGCTGGACACATAGAACACCAGTTAGCCTAGGGACAGAGGTACCAAGATGAGGCTGACAAAAGATTTACTACAGAGTGTTGTGCAATCACTGAGCATTTTTTAATGGAATTATTATAGTTTTCCCCACTGGGATACAATGATTCATTACCTAGTGATAGACAAGAGTGTATAACTGTGTTCTCATTAATTGGACAATTTGATTTTTGCTCTGTGCTCACACCTGTTCTTGATCAAAACTGGCTGTTATTCTGCTCTTGGCTATTGCATGATGCTATATTAATGCTTTATTGGTTCCGCTGTGCCTATAACACAGCAGTTTATGATGTTTAATAAAATGACATGTCTAAATACTCTCTTGGCTTTGAATTGTATTTTTATCATATTAATGGCATGATATAAATTTTTCTTTTACTTGAGGTCTACAAAGTTCTGTAATCATCAGCCACACAATAGTTTAGGCATTCTAGCAATTTTTTGGTAATCTCTGAGAAGGGAAAAATTGCTTTCTGGTTACTTGATTTTCTTTCCCTCTTATGCTTCAGGTGGTTAAGGAATTACACTAGAATTCTGTAGGAAGTGAGGGCTTAGATGCATTAAGAAACTTTTAGGCTTGCCCTGCATTTTCCTTTCCTTGCACGTAAGACTCTTCTAGGAGATTATGAGAAATGTTTCATTCTAAGAAATAAGGAATATGGAGACTTCTTTCTATAATCAAGAAGGTGTTTAGCCTATGCAAATAAGTACAGGGGAGTACAAGGTAATTCCAAAAGGCTGGGATGTGTTCTCTTAGCATTGTAAAGAGAACCTGGAGTGGGAATTTTCACGTAACAAAGTCTACCATCACCACACCATTCTGATTCTCAGGATGGAGAATGTCCCCTAAAGCCTTTCTATGGATAAGGTATCATTAAATGTTGAGTATGGCTTCTGTAGCCTGGATACTTGAGTTAAAACTAAAACACCTCTTTGATATATGCACTAGTTGGCTTTCTGTTGCTGTGACAAGATAACAAGACGGAAAGCAACTTGGAAAAGAAATGATTTAATTGACTTGTTTGTTATAGTCCATCAGGGGAAGTCAAGGTAGAAACGCAAGGCAGGAACCTAAAAGCAGGAAGTGAAGCAGAGGCAAGGAGAGTATTGGCTACTGAATTACTCTGCTTGCTTCCTCATACAGCTCAGGACCTAGGGATGGTGCTTCCCACAGTGGCCTGGGTTCCACCACCTAAATAAACAATCAAGAAAATGCCCTGCAGACTTGCAATCTGATGGAGGCATTTTCTTAATTGAGGTTCCCTCTTCCCAGATGTCTCTACTGTGTCAACTCAATGAAAAACTATATAGCATGGTAAAATAAGCCTCTAATTCATCTATACATTCAGTAAAATACCTGGTCTAGATTAATGTAAAGTTTAAGCAGTTAAGGTTATCAAATCTCTTTACATACTCCTTGACATTTTAATCAGTATTTCCAAATGTTAGTAGTTATCATTGTCACAATGGCATTAAGAGTAAGGTGTACTAACTCTTTTAGATAGTTGAATGTATAGTACCTGGTGCACAGGAGGGAGGAAGAGAGAAGGGATGAATACACCAAATGGAGGGTCTCTTATTGATCCATTATAGGTCAAATTACAAGATATTCAGTCCATCTTGTTAATAAGGTTAGTCAATTCAATTACTGCAGCCCAAGATTACATTCCTAACCTTGATGAAAACCCCTGTAACTGTGTGCTGGAGGGGAAAGGGTGATTATGTCTTCATTAGATGGAACAAAAAGTATTCAAAGAACAAAGTGTGATGGAAGTCATGTTCCTTTATGAAAAGCATCGTGATTTGTCACAATACAATGCCACACAAGAAGACAGAGAAAAGCTGTGGTCTTCTCACTCATTTCTCCAAATGACCAGCTGATCTACCCTCAGTGGACGTGTTGCTCTATGCAAGTGGTCTCACCTGACGGGCATCTAAAAGCTTCCTTCTGCTACACAGGACCTTTATTAGTTTCCTTGGTGCCTTGGGCAAATTGGAGGAACAAACATCACTTCTTAGAGACTTTGCTCTTCCATCTTTCAGAAAATAGCCTTGGTATAAACTTTGTTTGAAAACGATATTTCACTGTCATCTGCCAGAAAGTTCTCGTTGCACTAATTCTGCAGCATCCATAACACCAGCAGCTCTTACTGAAATTGCATTGTACAAATCATACATGATCATACAAAACATTATTTCAATTTGACACTCATTGCAGCATCACAATCGTTTCATTTATAGTATTTACCACAGCTATTTTTGTCCGTTATTCATGTCTTATCTATGTATGACCTCCATGTATGGCTTAAAGTATCTAGGAAATTGGGAACATAGCTTTCTTGTTCATTGCTCTATCACCCAAACCCAAACGGTAATATCACTGAGGATTTGCAAAGTATATTTGTTAAGTCGCCGAATTAATGATAAAAGTAATTGTTATGCCTGTTTAAACTTTAGGTCCAGCTTATCTGTTCATATAGCTGAATACAAACTGCAGAAGGAAACATGATTTAAAGCTTAGTTGCTCACAAAATATGTTGATTGAGTTGACTGAGATTAAAGGCATTCCCTTTTCAATGATCCAGGAGGTTTATGAACCACGTGGCACAAAGGTGTTTCCATTCTGAAATAAAAATCTGAAATGAATTATCACAGCTTCTTAATTTTTCCCTTTCAGGATAAAAATGGGAAAATAATCAGAAAGCAAATTGTAAGAGTAGATTTGGACTCTCAGTTTCAGGGGAGTATTGTTTTGAGTCAAGAGTCATAGTATTTTGAGCCTGCTTGTTGGCTGTGGGGCAAGCCTTCTGTCTTTCTGGTTCTCTGTTTATGGATTTACAAAACAAGGTATTTGAATTAGAGTGCTCAGAATATTTTGGCAAACACTTTGTTTTATTGCTACTTTGGCAGTGCTGAAGATCAAACATAAGACCCTGTGCATGCCAAGCAAATTCTCTCTCACCAAGTATCCCCCTTCAAAATATTTTGAATTAGACACTGGCAGTCTTTCTAAGCCAAGCATGCTGCTGAAGTGCAGGGCCTTTTCCAAGAGCCACGCAACCACAGCAGTCTATGAATATGATGCCTCATTCTGATTCAGCCTTTGTGTGTATTGAAAGGGAATTGTTGGTTCATGCTTTTTTTTTAAATCTTGCATCAAATGTGATAAATATAATGAGGACATGCTGGTTCACACCAAGAAGATCCCCAATGGCTAATTTAACAGACAGTCATTTATGAGTCAGGATCTGTTAATTGTATCAAATAAAAACATTGACCTCTTATTCCTCATGACATTAATGAAATGGTTAACTCATGCTTGTATGAGTAAAAGATATGTCATTTTAAACAGGAAAAAAGAACAATACAGTCCACCTCTTGTGGCCTATATCAGGCATCTGTGCCCAGTTTTGAAGGTGGCACAGCCTCTCCAAACAACATACCAGCCCAGATATTTATACACATGTGCCAGTAGGGGATATTGTACATCATAACCATAACTAAGATGACAAATATCCAAGGACTGGAATTAAGTCCACTCAGAAAGAGTCAAGAATAAAGGAAGTAGATGTCATCATCAGAGGCAGAATTCAGGCAGTCCCAGTTTAAAGCCATAGTGGCTCCCTGGAGGTTGGAGTGATGTAATTTTGCTATACATCAAAGTCAGACAATAAAATTATATAAACCTTAACATATAATCGACTTTGAGAGCTACAGTGATCAAAATGCTGCATATTTATAATTTCAATTGATCGGTTACTATGGCTGGTCACTTAAATGGTTAAAGATATGGAACTGGGTACAATGTGGTATATACAATCTTACTGACCTGGTATAAGTTTGGACAAGTAGGAACACTCTGAAGGGATAAAGAGTAATTCAACCTGGCCTAAATATACTAGGAAGGATATCTCAGGAGAAAAGTTCCATTCTGTGTATACAATTATAGAGGTTCAATAGGAGGTGTTATAAATCTGAAACATATAAGTGGGATGGGGAAAAGGGGGTGACATTTGTCAAAACTGCAAGAAAATGTGATGCTATCAACTATTATCTCTGATAATAAATTATATGAGAACAGAAATAAGCAAGCTTAAATTTACTGAGTTGCTTTGCCTTTAGCTGTTGAGATTTCACCAAGCTATCAGTGTGGTTTATAACACCCAGAGGCTTTCTCTCTTTCTACCCTTGAATAGAAGATCCGATAGTGGTTTATTTTACTTATCAGATGCCTTTTATTATATTAGGTCTTTTAATGACACTAATGGATTTGTGCTCTCTTCAACACTACAAATGCCTTGAATTAAAGGACTATGAAAATTCATCTGGGCATCCATCACAATATTAGGACACCAGATTCTCATAAAGTTTAGTTCAATTGCCTATAAGAATATATGAGTTCAAATTTCATCCAGTCTGTGGATATTTAAACATTTACAGTTATTTCTGAATTACAGTGATGTTGAGCTTTAATCCATTAGATTTCTTTAAATTCATTTAATATGATATTTGTTTAACTTTTTATTGAATTGTGCACACCAAGATGCACCCCTGGCATAACTCCTTGGCTTTGAGTTTGATACAACTGTAGGACCCGAACTTGGGTGAGAAAATTCAATATTATCAATATAGCATGGCCATTTTAAGTGTCTTCTCTTCATTACATTCTTGTCTATGGCACAATTCTGAGTTCTGAATTACAAACAGGTTTAATTGTCCTTTTCTGTTCAACCCTGTTTTTCCAGTGCAGGCGCTATTGCTAGAAATTTATATGCCAAGGCACTATTGCTGTTATTTATGTACCAAATTTTATTTTATTACAGAACTATTGTAATATTTTGTTGCTTTTCCTTTCTTCCATTTCCTTTTTTTTTTTGGAAAGAAAGTGTCTCATTCTATAGCCCTGGATGTCCTACAATACAACTATGAATCGTTGGCTAGATTGCAAATTAGAGCAGTCCTTCTTTCTCAGCCTACCAAGTGCTCGGACTGTAGGCTCACCATTACAGGTTTCATGGGTTTTTTATATTGCATTCAATCTTTCCTGAGAAAATTGGCAATTTTGTATTATTCAGTGCATCTGTATTTAGTGGAATTTCTAACTAAAGGTAAATTGTTAGGTCCTTGGATATTCACAGAGTACTAGATTCCATTCTGTATATTTTGGATTTCCTCTATTAAGAATTTTATGTTGAGCCTTGATATCTGACAGATATTTGTTATTTATGCTTGTCTTTAAAAGATTTGTGGTGTCTTCAACAATAGAATCTTAACTATTACATTCTGGAGGGTAGCCAGTAACATTGGCAATAGTCTGTAATGTTTGGAGGTTGGTAGGATCTTACTAACTGGTAACACCAAAATATCAACCCACTCTTGGTTCTGAAACTTTTCTTTATTAGCCTGTGGTATCTTGTAGGAGCATTGTTATCCTTATGTATAGTTTAAAAATTGAACTGATTGTTTTCTTGATGCTTAGCTTTTGAGTTCTTTGTATGTTCTAGATACTATCCCACTATCAGATATATATTTGGCCTAGGCAATCTATGGGACCTTGGGTAGTAGATCAGTATTTATCCCTGGCATACAAATGGAATTTGACCATCTTAGAAGAGAAAGTGGGTGGTACCCTTGAACAAATTTGTACAGAAGACAGCTTTCTGGTCAAAACACCACTAGCACAGACAGTGAGATCAACAATTAATAAATGGGACCTCCTGAAACTGAGAAGCTTCTGTAAGGCAAAGGACACAGTCAACAAGACAAAAAGGCAGCCCACAGAATGGGAAAAAATTCACTAATTCCACATCTGACAGAGAGTTGATCTCCAAAATTTACAAAGAACTCAAGAAGCAAGTCTCCAAAAACACCAAAGGATCCAATTAAAAAGTGGGCTGCAGAATTCTCAACAGAGGAGTTAAAATGGCCGAGAGGCACTTGAGAAAGTGCTCAACATCCTTAGCCATCCGGGAAATGCAAATCAAAACAACTCTGAGATACCATCTCACTCCTGTCAGAATGGCTAAAATCAAAAACACCAAAGACAATTTATGCTGGAGAGGATGTGGTAAAAGAGGAACAATTCTCCATTGCTGGTGAGAGTACCAACTGGTTCAGCCACTTTGGAAATCAGTATGGAGATTCCTCAGAAAAATGGGAATAAACCTACCACAAGACCCAGCCACTCCACTCTTAGGCATATATCCAAAAGATGCCCATTCATACAATAAGGATGTCTGTTCCACTATGTTCATAGCAGCATTATTTGTAATAGCCAGAACTTGGAAGCAACCTAGATGCCCCTCAACCGAAGAGTGGATAGAGAAAATGTGGTATGTTTACACAATGGAGTACTATTCAGCAGAAAAAAGCAATGGAATCCTGAGATTTGCAGGCAAATGGATGACACTAGAAGAAACCATCCTGAGTGAGGTAACACAGTCACAAAAAGAGAAACATGGCATGTACTTTCTCATATATGGATTTTTAGACGTAGATCTGGGGAGTGCCAGCCTACAATCCCATGGCCAGAGAGTCTGGGAAACAGAAACTTCATTCAGTGGCTGATCGAAGAAGAGGCACACTCCCATGGCTAAGCACTGAGCTGAACTCAAGAAAGCCAGTAACAGAGAGGGAAGACTGATGACCAAAGGGATTAAGACTGGGCTGGTTTCACCCCCCAGAAACAGCTGATCTGACAAAGGTTAACTCTTGAATCCCAGGCATCAGCCTGGGAATCCAGCATGGGACTGATCAAGACCCCCTGAATGTGGGTGTCAGTGAGGAGGCCTAGGTAATCTATTGAGCCTTGGGCAGTAAATCAGTACTCATCCCGAGTATAAATATGGACTTTGGACTCCCATGCAACAATGTGAGATGCATTCTCACCCTGAACTCTTAGGGGAGGGTCTAGGCCCTGCCCTGGATGAAATGGATGAAATGACAGACTATGGACACCCCCATGGAGGGCCTCACCCTCCCTGGGGAAATGAGGGGATAATGGGGGGGGTTGGGAGGAGGGCACGGGAGGAGGGGAGGGAAAGGGAGAGAGACCTGGAACTGTCTTGTGAAGCAACCTTGTTTCTAATCTAAATTTAAATTTAAAAATAAAAAAAAATGGACTTTGAGTGCTCATCCCACAATGAGAGATACTCTCTCAGCCTGGATTCTTGGGGGAGGGGAGGGCCTAGGCCCTGCCCTGGATGAAATGACAGACTATGGATACCCCCCCATGGAGGGCCTCACCCTCCCTGGGCAAAGGAGTGGGGATTGGGGGAGGGGACATAGGGGGTTGGTGGGAGGGTGTGGGAGGATGGGCATGAGAGGGAGAGGGAGCTGGGATTGACATGTGAAGCAACCTTATTTCTAATTTAATTTTAAAAATAAAAATAAAATAAATCAGTTGGCTTCCGCTTGACTTAAATGATGCTATCTTTGCTGACTAAATGCTACTTTAGTTTCCTGAGCATTTGTTAATTGTTTCTCTTAGTACCAGTGCTGTTGGATTTCTGTTCAGAAAATCCTTTTCTGTGTAGATGTTCGAGTATATTCCTTACTTTATCCTCTATCAATTTCAAGGAGTTATGTCTAATGTTTAGGTCCTTGAGCCCCTTTGATGGTGACTTTTGCATAGGCTAAGAGATAAGGATCAAGCTTCATTTTGTTACACATAGCTATCCAAGTTGACCAGGATTATTTTTTAATATGCTGGTAATGTATACAAGCACACAGCCAACATCTTGTAAACAGGAGTAAAACTCAAAGTACTTCATTAATCAAAAACCAGATTGTTATAACTCTACTGCACTCTCTTCAATATGGTATTCCTATAGCCTACTTATTCTCCACAATATAATTTTAGTAGAGGAAACTTAAGGCAAAGTATGTGGGAACTCTATTTCTGCCTAGATATGTCCAGTCTTCTCTGCTTTACTAATCTATTTAAAAAACAAGCAAAAAGAACCTATTGAACAAAATCATTTCCTAGAAATCTAAACATTTAACTTCAGGAAATATCAAAGATGGTTAGGACTCAACATGGTGTTACCAGATGCATGGTGACTTGGCTATGGACACTCCACCATTTGTCCTGGCAAAGACAGTGTAGCTGCCTGAAGACTGGTGTCCTGGGTTTTTAATCAATTACAGGGAACACAGAAGGTTACTCTGTGCTTTTTTCTCAGTCTTCCTCAGATCAGAATAAATCTTGAAATTGTCTAAGGTGATATATTTAGGAATTGCATATTATAATATTGTAGTCTTGCACTGGAATTCTTTCCTATAACAGTTATTTTTCGTAACAATCTTACTTAGGATATTTTTTTCAAGTTTAGCACAAAGAAACTGTGTCCCAGCGGGGAGTCAAAGCTTTACGTCATGCTGACACCTGAACTTGGCAGTGGATGAGTCACCCAGGGAGTACTAGTTTTTAAAATATGAAGAGGTCATGGAGAGTATCTGAGGCTAAGCACTGTTTGGCAGAGCTAAAATCCTTGACAGGAGATCAGGAGAGGCCATTGGTGAAGGTGTAGCATCAGTGGCAGTGAAAGACCCAGGATTGAAAGGGTCACATTGAAAAATAGAGGATTGGTACTATGAACCACTGTCAGAATACAGAAGAAGTTGTTAGTGACAGTGAATCCCAGTTTCGGGCAGAGACCAAAGCATTTTGAAGATGTCAGTAGGATGGGATATCCACCAGTGGCAGCAATATGTGTGAATAGAGCCAGCCTGATCTAGAGAGAAAAGTTAATTGTGTTATGAATAAGAGATCTATGAATGGAGCCCTTTGGAGCCCAGAAGATCCTAACTAGATCTTAGGCATTGGGCACCAATTTTTTTTATACTGTTGAACTTTGCTTTTTCTTTGACTTGGTTATAACCTTGCCTTGGTTCTTCCCTTTGGAATATGGAAGTGTTTAGTGGTTCTTTAAGGAGTTTACAGTAACCACAGTTGAGAAACTTTGAATTTTTAAACAGACTTTGAAATTTCAGACTTTGAAAAATTTTCAGAAACTTTGAGTAGTTTAGAGATTTTAGATATGTTAGAATGCCTTTGGGTATTTTGTAGAGGCTTTGGACTTTGAAAGATGCTTTGGATTTTTAAAAAAACTTTAGATGTGATTTTGTACAAAGACTGAGACTTTTAGAAGTAGCTAGGTTTTGTTCTGTGAAATTAATTGTAGCATGATATCTTGGGGACAAATGAGAAAGGAAAGGTTCCAACTGGATAGTGATGTGTTTGTGTGTGAGGTTGACAAGGGATCCATTATGCTAGATGGTTTATGTTTACAGTGTTTTGTTAGAGCAATAGGAACTCTATACTGGTGTTTTTAATTTGCCAAAGATTTTGCATCTATAGATTACATGATAAGAGGGTTTTAATTTTTTATTTTTTTATATATTTGGAAAGTTATAGATTGGAGGTTATGTTAGCTTCATGGAGCCAAAATGTTTACTATTTTCCTATCTTTCTCTGACACTTTGTGCAATATTAATTTAATTTATTCTACAAATTAATTCATTTGTAAAAAGGTTTTAGTAAAATAATTATTTCCTTATTAAATATATAACTTCATATATTAATTTTCTCTGTCAGCTTTTACAGGTTTTGTCTCTTAAGGAATTTTTTCATATCGTTTAAAATTTCAAATATATCAGTACAAATTTATTCACAATGTTAATGTTGTCTTTTATTGCTATGAGGAGCCAGAAGAATTGATTACATTTTAAAACGTTTACCCCCTTTACTGAGGTAATATAAGAAAAACGTGACTCTGACTTAAGGTCTGCAGCTTGATGTATTCACACATACTTTGTAAAATTATCACCAAAGCTAAGCCAATTACACAGTTATTATTATCTTTTTCTTCCTTCCTTTTGTGCATTTACTGAATCTCCCACCCTTTCAGCAACATCTCTGTTCCTCACATTCAGCCTCTGGGATCACCATTTTAGTTTCTGTTTCTATGAGTTTGACCATTTCAAATTCTATGAAGAATGATCCTGAAGTGAGGTCATGAAGCAGTCTTCTTTCTGTATCTGCTTGTTTCACCTAGCGAAGTCTTATTTAGGTTAGTATACATTCTTACAAATGTCAGAATTTCTTTCCTTCTTTTATCTCAATTTCTCTAAGTCTTCAAACAGGTGTACTGAATCCCCAAATCAGCAATCAACACAAAATGTAAGATAGTGGCTGCATCTGAGGAGAAGGACGAAAGGATTCCAAATATGTTAGGTCATTCTTTTCCTCAAGTGATGTAAATGGAAAATAAATGTGTGTTATTGTTTAAACTGCATTTTATAGTGTTGTGTCCATGTTATAGGTGTCACAATAAGAAAATAACTAAGGAATTACACCCTTCTTTTGTTCCTTAAAATAACACAGTTCAGCATTGGAGAGAATGCTCACTCTTGCCACTCTATCAAAGCACCTGAGTTTGGCTCTCAGCACTCACAGTAGGCAGCTTAGAACCAATTATAACTCTACCTCCAAGGGATCCAATTTGCATGTACCCAAAAATACATAGTATACAGTCACAGAACACATGCACATACTCATAAAAACAAACAAACAAATAAATAAATAGCCCAAGTCATTTCTGATAGAGACTTTTCTCTACCTCCATAGAGTAGAGGCCTATTTTGGCCACCATTGTCAACTCTGGTTTCTTCCCATATCCCTGTTCCTTAGAAAATGAATGTCATTTGTATCCCAACCAGCAGTCTAGCATCTGGCACTACCTGGAAAATAGTTCTACAACAAGTTGGGAATAAGATAGAGATCAGATCTTGTCCACTGAACCCAATACGGCTTGCTCCATAAAAGGACATGTGACTTATCTGAGAATGGAATAGATTTCCAGTACATCAGACCTCAGTTACTGGAGGCAGTGTCTATGAAGAGACAACCCACCCTGCCCCACCCCATACCTAGGTTTATCGTGTCTATGATAAGTTTGGGTAAATGGTATCTGGGTGCCAACTTCAGATATGTGATGACTATTAGCAGTATGCTCACATAGCCATGATGAATGGAGTCAGCACAGGCAAATTTTTGGTCTTTAGAGAGGCATAGAATAAGTTGGAAATTATAGAGGTTTGTCCCTTAAGCTGGGAACAACTAAACATACACAATAGTTTTTTTCCTGTAGACTTCCAATTCCACAACAGGAGGCTTTTTGAGTCTTTAGTGTCTAGCACTTGGTATAACCATAGTGAACAGCTGGGTGATGGAGACACATCTACCTTCAGAATAATGCATTCCTTTGAGCCATCTTTGAGGGTCTTTTCCTCTCTAGTCCATCCTGTGGGTGGATCTGTACATCTAACTTGGGTGCTTATAGCCTTTTATTCTGTACTATGGAACACGCATGCCTACCCATCTGAGCACTGCCCAGAATTCTGTCTTCCTGGCATGTCCTTCCTTTTTCATTTACTAGAGAAGTTTATTTCAACACTTGCAGCATTACTCAATGTTTCTCTATGATTAGAGCAAGGGCCATCCTCTGGAAAGCCTTTCTGATCTTCCTCATTCAAGGATCCTTTTCCCTTATCCACTGCAACTAGAAGAATTTCTCTTTCCCTTGACCACGACGGTCCTATGAGCATAGGAACTGGACCTGTGGCACCACTGTTTGCCAATAGATTGGGATCAAGCACCATTTTGTTTAAGACAAGACTTGCCTCTAGGGCAGACAGGTTCTGCTTAGAGTCCTGGCTCTGATGTTTGATGGTTTTATCAAGTTACTTTATCATGAGTGCTTTTTTGATCACAGAGTTCAAAGAATGAGGTTCAAATCACCTGAGTGAGTGGCCCAGACAGTGACTATTCTTCATTCACAGGAAGAGCAGGACAAGAAAGACCTAGCTGGACCAAGGATAGGCTGTGCAGGTAGGAAGAGAAAAATTACAGTGGGCTTGTACCCCTCTGCCATTAACTAATGACATTCTTTTCCCAAGCACACAGAGAATGCAATCTAAAATAAGAGCTACATACTGGTTACTTACTTGGGAGGTACAACCATGGCACTTAGTTGTGAGATGTAAGTAGGACAGGAGGTTAGAAGTGATGCATTTTCAAGATGACACTATTAGTCTTGAGAAGGTACTCAAATGTGTCTACTGACTAACTGGAAGATCTCTGCCTGAGCCTTATTCTTTGGGAAAAACAGTGCCCTCCAGCCCATGGAGATGTGGAAAGGCAGTATTAATAGTATTGATCCACATGTATCTTCTTTCTCCCATTTCCTCTGGTCATTAATTAACTATGAGCATTACCTCTCCCTTCTAGGTTGCTAGACTACATTGGGATGCTAGCACCCATCTGCTGAATTGTGCTCATGTGAATCACTTTACATTAATTTATAGAAGGTCAGGAGTTTGAACCATTTTATTCATTCACTCACCCTTTATTAAGTATTTTGAAGTAGGCAGAATTGGACACAGGTTGATTCTGATACATATATATATATATATATACATGTATATATGTAGCCTTAATAAACACAAAGTTTGATATTTAGAAAACCAATTGTATTTCTATGTATCAACTTAACATATATTTAATCATGTATAATGTGGCTATGATTACAAGTGTAACATATGGAAAAATTAATTAGGAGGAAACAGGGTTTCCTGTTTGTTCTTAAGGCAGATCTGAAAGCAAGCATCAGTAATCCCAGGACTCTGAAGTTGCAAGCAGAAAAATCTCATGTTCAAGGGCATTCTATCGTTTGTCTACCATGAATAATGCTGACTGGTACATGAGTGTGCATGTATCTATGGTGTATTCGGATTTTGATTCCTTTGGGTGTACTCCTAATGGTGATACAGGTGGAACATTTGGCTCTTTTATTTTCAGGGAAAACACATACTTCTTTCTATAATGGCCGCAATAAGTTAACATTTTCACCAGTAGCGATTTCTCATCCTCTTACCACTTGGTTAACAATCATTTATGCTGCTCGGAGCCTTCTGAGGCCTGGGGATTTCTCATAGAGGAACCTGTCCCAGGAGACCAGACTAGCCAGAGTCTGCAGCATCCTAGTCCTGCCTCCAGCCATGGGAGGAAAGAAGCATGGGCTTGTTTCCGGTTTATCTTCTGGTGCCCTGCTCAGAGCTTTCTCAGGCTTGGGACCTGCACACATGGGAACCTGTTCTGGAGAAACAGCCCATCCAGAGTCTGCCAACATTGTGTTCCAGGCCCACCTCCACCAATGGGAAGAGGAGAGTCACTTGAATATTGGAAGTGCTTGCACCCACTGGAAGAGAACCTTGGGCCAGAACCAATAGGAGAGGGAGAGACCCCACTGGTGTGACTGGAAGAAGGAATGGGAAGATGACAATATAAGAACACAGTCAACAACAGAAAGATCAATATGACACCATCAGCATGTAGGGACTCCACACCAGCAAGACCTGAACATCACAACACAGATGAAGGAGAAGAGAGCAACCCAAAAACAACTTTATGAATATTATAGAGGCCTTCAAAGAGGATATGAGAAAATCTCTTGAAGAAATGGAAGAAAAAAAAACCAAAAAGATTCAAGAAATGTAGGAAAAGAAACCAAATATTGCAAGAAACAATTCAAACTGTGCAAGGTTTGAAAGCTTAAATAGACACAATAAAAAAACACAGTCTGAGGGAATGTTGGAAATAGAAATGCTGGGTAAATGATCAGGACCTACAGATGTAAGCATAACCAACAGAATACAAGAGATGGAAGACAGAATCCCAGGCACTGAAGATACACTAGGATAGATTCATCAACCAAAGAAAATCTTTTTTTTGTTTGTTTGTCTGTTGTTTTGATTTTTCGAGACAGGGTTTCTCTGTATTGTTTTGGGGACTTCCTCTATAGACCAAGCTGGCCTTGAACTCACAGAGATTCGCCTGCCTCTGCCTCCTGAGTACTGGGATTAAAGGCATGTGTAACCAATGCCTGGCTCCAAATAAAATAATAAATCCAACAATCCCTAACACAAAAATATCCAGGAAATATTGGACACCATGAAAAGACCAAACCTAAGAATAATAGTATAGAAGATGAAGAACCCCACATGAAAGGTACAGAAAACATATTCAGCAAAAGCACAGAAGAAAACTTTCCCAATCTAAAGAAAGACATGCCAATGAATGCCCAAGAAGCTTACAGAACACCAATTTGAGTGGACCACAAAAAAGTGCCTTCATCACATAATAATCAAAACCCCCAAACAGACAGAATAAAAAAAGAATATAAAGAGCAGCAAAGGAAGAAGGCCAAGTAGCATACAAAGACAAACCTATCAGAATCACACCTGAATTCTCCATGGAAACTCTGAAAATCAGAAGTTCCTGGATAGATATTCTACCAACACTAAGACCATGGATGCCAACCCATACTACTTTCTCTTCAATATTGTACTTGAAGTTCTAACTTGAGCAGTAAGACAGCAAATGGAAATCAGGAGGATACAAATTGGAAAGGAAGAAGTCAAACTTTCACTATTTGCAGATGATATGATAGTTTATATAAGTGACCCGAAAAACTCTACCAGGGAACACCTACAGCTGAAAAATACCTTCAGCAAAATGGCAGAATACAAGATTAACTCAAAAAATTAGTAGCCCTACTATATACAGACAATAAATGGGCTGAGAAAGAAATCAGAGGAATATCACCCTTTATAATAGCCACAAACAATGTAAAATATCTTGGGGGAATGCTAACCAAACAAGTGAAAGTCCTATATAACAAGAATTTTGAGTCTTTAAAGAAAGAAATTAAAGAAGATACCAGAAAATAGAAAAATCACCCATGCTCTTGGATAGGTAGGGTCAACATAGTAAAAATGGCAATCTACAGATTCAATGTAATCCCCACTGAAATCCCAGCACAATTCTTCACAGACCTTGAATGGACAATACTCAACATTATATGGAAAAACAAAAGACCCAGGACAACCAAAACAACCCTGTACAATAAAGGAACTTCCAGAGGTATCACCATCTCTGACTTCATGCTCTATTATATAGCTATAATCCTGAAAACAGCTTGGTATTGGCACAAAAATAGACAGGTAGACCAATGGAATCCAATTGAAAACCCTGATGTGGACACACACATCTAGGAATACCTGATTTCTGACAAAGAAGCTAAAATTATACAATGAAAAACAGAAAGCATCTTCAACAAATGATGCTGGTGTAACTGGGCTGCTGGTGTATAGAAGACTGTAGATATAGATCCATATCTATTGCCATGCACAAACATGGATCAAATATCTCAACATAAATTCATCCACACTAAACTTCTTAGAAGGGAAAGTGGGAGGTACCCTTGAACTAATTGGTACAGGAGACTGCTTCCTGAACATAACACCAGTAGGACAAACACTGAGATTGACAATTAATAAATGGGACCTTCTGAAACTGAGAAGCTTCTGTAAAGCAGAGGACACAGTTAATAAGGCAAAAAGGCAGCCCACAGAATTGGAAAGGATATTCAGTAACCCCACATCTGTCAGAGGGTTGATTTCCAAAATATACAAAGAACTCAAGAAGCTAGTCATCAAAACACCAAATAATCCAATTAAAAAGTGGGCTACAAAACTAAATAGAGACTTCTCAATAGAACAATGTAAAATGGCCGAGAGACACTTAAGAAAGTGTCAATATCCTTAGTCATCAGCAACTCTGAGATACCATCTTGCTCCTGTCAGAATGCCTAAAATAAAAAACACCAATGGCTGTTTATGCTGGAGAAGATGTGGAGAAATGGGTATATTCCTCTACTGCTGGTGGGAGTAAAAACTCATGCAGTCACTTTGGAAATCAGTATGGAGATTTCTCAGGAAAATAGGAATCAGTCTACCTCAAGATCCAGCAATTCCACTCTTAGGCATATACCCAAAAGATGCACATTCATACAACAAGGACATCTGTTCAACTATGCTCATAGTAGCATTATTTATAATAGCCAGAATCTGGAAGCAACCTAGATGAATTAACTGAAAAATGGATAAAGAAAATGTGGTACATTTATACAGTGGAGTACTACTCAGAGGAACAAAGTAATGGAATCTTGAAATTAGCAGGTAAATGTATGGAAGTAGAAGAAACCATCCTGAGTGAGGTAACCCAGTCACAGCAAGATAAACATGGTATGTACTCACTCATATATGAAGTTTAGACATAGAAAAATGGATTACCAGCCTACATTCCACATGCCAGAGAAGCTAGGAAACAAGGAAGACCCTAAGTGAGACATACATGGTTTCTTGGAGAAGAAGAAAGGAACAAGATCTTCTGATGTAATTGGGAGAATGGAGGCTGGGAAGAGGGAGTTAGGAGTAAGAGAAGGGAAGAAGTGGAGGGGAGAGGATGACATGAGGGAGCAGGAGAATTGAGTTAGGGAAGAATAGTGGAGAGTAAGAAAAGAGATACCATAATAGAGGGAGCCATTATAGGTTTAAAGAGAAATCTGGCACTAGGGAAATATCCAGAGATCTCCAAGCATGATCCCAACTAACAATTTAAGCAATAGTGTAGAGTCTACCTTAAATGACCTTCTCTGATAATGAGATTGATGACTACCCTATAAGCCATCCTAGAGCCTTCATCCAGTAGTTGATGGAAGCAGAAGTTGACACCTAAGTTAAATTCTGAGCCAAACTCCTGGAATCCATTTGCAGAGAGGGAGGAGTGATAAGCAAAGGGGTCTGGACCAGACTGAGGAAACCCACAGAAACAGCTGACCTGAACATGGAGGACCTCGTGGACCCGAGAATGATAGCCGGGGAACTACCATAGGACCAAACCAGACTCCCTGATCGTAGATGTCAGTTAGGAGGCCTGGGAAATGTATGTGGCCTCTGGTAGGGGATCAGTATTTATCTCTAGTATATGAATTAACTTTGGGATTCCATTTCACATAGAGGGATACTCCCTCAGCCTAGATACACAGGAGAGGGCCTAGGCCCTGCTCCCAATTTTGTTACAGAGTTTAAAGATTCCCCATGGAAGGCCCTACCCTCCCTGGGGAGCAGAAAGGGATGGGATAGGGTATTGGTAGGGGGTATGGGAGGAGGGCAGAGAGAGGGAACTGGGATTGGCATGCAAAACAAGCTTTTTTCTAATCAAAATTTAAAAAGAAAATAAAAAAATCATTTTATATCATTATTGTTACTGGTATGAATCGAAATCCCAGTGTAGTTGTGATTTGTATTTTCCCTGATTATTAAAGATGTTGAATGCTTTTAATATTTTTTATTTACATTTCTTTTGAAAAATGTAACTGTAGTTCATTTGCACGTTTGTGGATTGAATTATTTGCCCTTTGGTCTTCAAGAGTTTTAAATTGTTATATTAATGTCTCAGTTAATAATCTGTATACTCATCTCCAATCGGGTGAATAGTTGGCAAAGTTTGTCTCATTTTTCTGTAAGCTGTTTCTTCAGTCCATTGCTTCCTTTGTTGTACAAATGATTTTTAGTTTGATGCAAAACCATTTGTCAGTTTTTTCTAAGAACTGAGTCCATTTCAGAAAAGCATCCACTGTGACTAACTTGAGATGCTTCCTTTTCTTTCCTGTAGTAGTTTCAGACTTTATGTTAAGGCATTTTATCAACATTGAGTTAATTTTTACATAACATAGGAGAGAGAAGGGTCTCATCCTATTCTACTGCTTCTCTAGTTCATTATTATTTTTTTCTTTTTTTGGTTTTTCGAGACAGGGTCTCTCTGTATTGTTTGGGAGCCTGTCCTGGCACTCACTCTGTAGACGAGCCTGGCCTTGAACTCACAGAGATCCACCTGTCTCTGCCTCCCAAGTGCTGGGATTAAAGGTGTGTGTCACTGTTGCCCAGCCAGTTTATTATTATTTTTAAATATTTTTGAGATTAATATAATTTTATCATTTCTGTCTCCCTTTCTTCCACCCGAATCTGTTCAGATACTTCTTTGCTCTTTTTTCGAATTCACGGCCACCTGATAATCTGACAAAGATAACAAAAATTTGCAATGATAAAAAGAAGGATCTTCAATAAGTGGTGTTGAGAAAACTAAATGTCTACATAGGGAAGAATGAAACTAGACTGCTATCTATTATCATGAACAAAATTCAACTCTAAATGGATAAAACACCTCAAAGTAAAACCCAAAACACTGAATCTGCTAGAAAAAGAAAAACACAGGCTGTATCCTGCAAGATGAACTTTTTGACTAGGGTGTAATTTTTCAAGAATTAAGGCAAACAACTGACAAATGGGAGTTCATAAAATTGAAAACCTTCTGCACAGCTAAGGAAGCAATCATTTGTGTAAAGAGGAAGCCCACAGAATAGCAGTAAATTTTATCAACTCTATATCATGGAGAGAATGAATATCCAGAATACTTAGATAATTTAAAAAATACAACAACAAATCAAAGAGTGAAGAAAACAAATAACTCAATTAAAAATTGCTGATAAATATAGAGAGTGATAGGCATAGAGAGAGAGTGAGTGAGAGAGAGAGAGAGAATGCTCAAAAGAAGAAACAAAAATGGTTACAAAAATTCAGCACACAGAAATTTTGAAACAGAATTAAATTATACTTTGACTGGGGAGAAACAGTTCATACTGATGTTGACAAACAAATTAAACTTTATAAATCATTAAAAATAATTTATTCAATTTAAAATGATTACAACATATCTGAAAAGGTGATCATCATCCTTGTCAATTAAGGATATGCAAGTTAAAACAACTCTGAGATTTTATAAAACAACCTATAACAAATGTCAGAGGAACTGTGGGAAAAGAGGACGCTATTCACTGATGGTAGGACTGCAAACTGGAATAGCAACTACAGAACTAAATGTAAAAAATTCTCAAAAAAACAAAAACAAATCTTCCATATGGCCCAGCTGTTCTACTTTTTGGCATAAAACCAAATGATTCAACATCTTACTCCTCAGATATTTGCTGAGCCATGTTCATTGTTGTTTTCTTCACAATAGTTTAAAAAAAATGAAAAACTGAAATGCCCTTTAAATGATGAATAGATAATAAAAATCTGGAACAAAACACTGGAACTGCTTTTAGTTGTAAAGAATGTGAAATCATGAAATTTGCAAGTAAATGGATGGAACTGTAAACTATTCTTCTGAGTCAGATAACCCAGACTAAGAAAGACAATTTCTACATGTTCTCGTTCATAGCTGAAAATATTTAAGGTGATCATATACCATGTAGTAATCATAAAAAAGGAAATAAAATTTCTTTTCAAATCTTTATCTGGAATTATACCTATTTCATTATCTTTGGAGAGCCAGTTGCTAGAGAATTCTAAATGTTTGAAGAGTCACATATTTGTTGATATTTCTGCATTGATTGGGTTGGATCTCATGTGTGTGTGTGTGTGTGTGTGTGTGTGTGTGTGTGTGTGTGTTTGTGTGTTCATCAAATAGACTAGGCTTGATGGCTGTCTAGTCCTATGTTTCTACCTCCCCGTCATTGGGTTTACAAGAATACATCACCACCTTCTTTTGTCAGGTCAGTCATTCTAGGAACTGAACTCAGCTCCTCATTCCTGTAAAACACTTTACTGAATAATATCTCATAAACTCTCTTCCACTTTTATGTAGAACCTTTTAAAGAAAAGCTTTCTGTTGAGGATGTTTCTTGAAACACTGAATTCCAGCGTAAGGCTCTTACTTTCATTGTAGATCTCACAAGAGTGAATGCATGTAGATGAGGTATTGTGTTGTAGACAGTGAAGGGTATACAAGATGGCTCCCTATGCTTATGCCTCTCACCTACCTGAAGTTGCATGCTGCGAAGGGCATGGAGATAACCTATGCTATGTTTCTAGGAATAGCCACTGCTTTCTTGCCACTTATTTTTGCTTTTGTAGTTGTGACTGTAAGGGTGAGGATATCTATGTTCCCTCATCCGTGCATATTTAGATTATCATCTGTGGCTGTATTTTAGTAAATAACACACTGTTGTGAGTGTAAAGCTTTGCTGGAGTTCAAGTAGGGTGAGTTTTGTATTATAGGCTTGCTGATTCTTAACTGGTCCAGGACTAAAGCTTAGCTGCAGGGATGTGGCCTTTATTATGATAAGAGGTACACATATTTTGTTGAGTCAGGAAAGAATGTTGAACATTTTCAAACATCCTTTGAAAGCATCCATTGCAATGAGCGTGTGGTTTCTGATTCTCTGTTGACATGGTACTTCACAGTGATTGATTTGCACATTCTGAGTCATCCTGGCAAAAGTCTTCTAGGTCTGATTCTGCAATTCTAATATGCTTTTGAATTAAATTTCCTAGTATTGCATTAAGGGCAAGTCTCGATTTTCACTTCTTGTTTACTTTGGCTTTCTCTGTTTTCTTAGTTTATCTAATGGTTCATTGATTTTATTTACTTAAAGAATAAAAGAAAAGAAAAGAAACCAAGCCCGCTGGTCTGTGTAGTCTAAAGTCTTGTTTAAAAATTTTCACTGATTATTTTTGTCATAATATTCTTTCCACCACTGAAATGAGTCACTGAAGTAGTGACCACTATAATTCTTACTATTCATAGCTGTGCCCCTTGATTTTCCTAATTAACTACTCCTAGGATTTTATGAACTTTGGATTTATTTGTGAGAATTTACTTGTGCTTTGAGGCTGTTCTGTGTTATACATAAGTCTCCCACCAACTGCTTTGCTGTTTCCCTTCCACTCTTTTGTGTTCCTGGGGTATGGTCAGGATCTTTTGTATCCTAAGCAAAACTCATGCAATTTTCAGGCTTCTAAAACATTCACTGAAAAGCAATGACCATCTTTCTCTCAGCCTTTTGATCGCAACTCACATTGTCGATATTGGCTTCCTCATTATTATTCTCTTCATCATATTTTCCTAATTTTTGTTATAGTGTTTCTTGTAGTAATTTTTTAGAACAGCAATGTGTTCCTTTATTTCCTCAAAATAAGATTTCTGAGGTTGTAGTTTAAGCACTTGGAGATATACAGTAAGGAACAGGAACATTTTCAACTGCTTTGCTACTTTTAGCTTAATGTTCATAAAAGTTCCATGATTTTATGTATACTTGAAAATGCCATTGTTGAGGGCAGAATGACAGTTCAGTATGTTGACTGCATCACTCAGGTATTTACTTTGGTATTTTGTGATCTCTGTTGCCAATCAGTGATAACTGTATAGAGTACCCTTCAGGTTGTTTCCACATTTGTCTTTTATGAACAATGATGCTTTGGATATTCATCCACCAAATTTTGGGTAGGCATACTTTTCTTATTTTTTGAGACAGTGCTTCTCACTGGGTAGCCAATGAGCTCTAGCTATCCATCATGGCCATACCTCTACCGAAACCCGCTACCCCATTCTACTTTTGATGTGGGTGCTGGGGACCCAAACACGGGTCCTCATTCATACACAACAGACAATTTCTATGTGAACTATTTTTTTGTTTTTTTAAAAAAATAGCTTCATACTTTCTTGTGTGTGTACATGTGTGTGTGTGTGTGATTTTTTTGTGTTTATATGCGTGTACATGTCTGTGTGGATGGATATGTGGGAACCAGAAGAGGAGTTTATGGTGTCTCCCTCTGTTGTGCTCCACTTTGTCTTATTGAGGCAAGGTCTCTCCCAGAACCCAAAGGTCACTGTTTTGTTTAGACTGGTATGGTCAACTAGCACTTAGTGTCCACCTATTTTCTTCTTCCTAGTTCTGGGATTACAGGCATATGTGGCCATGCCTGCCTTTTACATGAGTGCTGGGGATATGAACTCAGACCCTCATTTTCACACAAGCCTTCTTACCCCTTCAGAAATTTCTCAGCCCTCCTTGCTTCTTTTCATGAATAAAAATATTTTTTTGGTTGTCTTGCCAGCCACATATCTTTTTATCAATCTCCTGGAGATTTTTTTCATATTCTCAACACTATTATAAAATCTTTCTTCCACAAAGTGCTGATATATTTTAATTCTACTTTCAGTTTAAACCCCATTAAAGATTAACTTATTATTTTATAGGAGCAATATTCCTTTGCATTTATGAATGCCCATGTTCTTGCACAGTAAGTTTTGTATCTCAGATAAGTTACTGTTCATTTGAAAAGTTCCTTGTGCTCACGTTCATTTGTGTTGAGTTTGCTCTTATATCAAACACTTTGTCTAAATACATCTTCATTTTACCCTATTTTTAAAAGAATATCTCTGCTAACAGCATTTAAAATTTTTTTACTTTTTGAGAATTTCACACCTGCATACATTGAAATCTATTCATATCTACATCATATTTCCACCTTACAATGCCTTCCATATTTCCCATGTGCCCTTCTTTCAATTTCATGTCTTTGTAATTCATTAATTCATTAAAATGGAAAACCCACCAAGTCTAGTTAGTGATGCTCCTATGTGTATGGGTGTGGAGCCATCCACCGGTGCAAATATTTTCACAAGAATATCAACGAAAAACCAACATTCACACTGTAAGTTGTAGTCAGAGGGCTGAGGGGAGGATGCTCATAGCTTTCCAACAAATATGCATTTGAAAGAAATAAATTGAATAATTTTTAGTTCAAGATAATACCCATCCAATCTAATCATACTCAGGAATACAAAGAAGGTGTGGGGAGTGTGACCAGATCCTCAAAAGGAATGATTCTTTCTCCCTTAGTAACTGTCAGCTGTGAGTAGCTCCTCAGTAAAGAGGGAGCCCTAGAGATCATCTGCTCCGTTTTTGATGGCTCCATATTCTACAGGTGTTCTGGGGGTGACTACAGATGCTGTGAGTTGGTGAATGGGATGGCCACGTCATGTTAAGAGAGATGGAATACCACAGTACTCCCCCATTCTCTGGCTCTTACATTTTTTTCTGCTTCCTTTTCTGTGATGCTTCCTGGGCCTTGGTAGCAATGGATCCAATAAGGATGTCCTATTTAGGCTTGTGGACTCAGTTTCTTCTGCTTAGCACTTTGGCCAGTTAGGTATCTCAACTCTGATCCCCTACTTCAAGAAGAAGCTTCTCCAATCAAGGTTCACACAGGCCTGTGGGTAAAATATTAGAATGGAACATGATAGCCCAACCAAAGCAATATTTTTGCAGGTTCTCCACTAGGACCTATGGCCTCCTTAGCCAAAAGCTTTTTTTTTTTTTATCAAGATTACAGAAGTAAGATGAAATTCCTCTCTCTGAAGTGGTCTTCAATTAGTAAGCTGTAAGTTATCCCACAAGAGCTATGTCACTATTCACTATTGCACCATTGGACACCTCATGCCTTAAATTTGGTGTTTGAGTTTTGGGAAGAGGGAGGATACTAGCGAGATGTAGGTAATAGGGACAGGAGATAGCAGCAGGGAAAGAGAGTGAATTTGAACAAAGTGTAATGACATGAAAATTCTCCAAGAAAATTCATTACTTGTTGCTTAAAGAATTAAATTAAGAAATTCCACAGTAAGGTCAGAAGTCTAGGGTCTACTTTCTAAGTAGGGAAGGGGCCAAGGAACACCTTCCCACACTAAGAAAAATGATCAGTAACTCAGTGATTTGAAGATCTAAGCTGAAACTTAAAAGAAAAAAATCATGTTGGTTTCTTTTTAACCTAAGTTAAATTAAAATCATTTAATTACACTTAAAAAAAGAACTTGGATAGTTGATACATGACATTTATTTCTGGAAAATGCTTAGCAATAATCCTCTTCTAATGTGACTCCACTCCCTTGGTAGAAGCCCAAGCCTATGTACTTAGAAACGGATTTTTTATTTGTTTGATTTTTAACATGTCAAGTCTGTTACACTCAGTTTCTTTAGTCCTCTTCTTCTATCTCCATTTCATTTTTTATGTAATTTTTTTACATCAGCACTAATACCTGACTAATACACTAATCCTATCAAACAAATCTCTAAAATTTTACTAGTTTCTAATTTTCCCTCAAAGAGAATTTCAGTAAGTAGAATCTTAGTTCACGCCCAATATTGGCAAATGCTCCTAGGTATGGCATTCCAATATGGTCCAGATCATCTGGAAGATGCTGACCCCTTCTGGAGTTTTAAATCATCAAATCCTCATTGCTTCCATGCTCTTTCTGCCTTAAACTATGTCTGACTTTTTTTGGTTGTCTATATAAATGTGCTGACTTGCTGTTGTCTATTGCAATCAACTACTGCATTAGTCTTCTCTGCCTTAGTTCTTCAGATGGCAATATTGCCCCTGAATATAGCCAGAGTTCTGGAAGTCTCAAAAGTGCTTTTTAGCTTGGTCTTTTTATGTTGTTAACTATTCATTAATATCTTTGAAGTTCAGGAAATAGGGAATACTACTGACATTAGGTCCATATTTTGTCATTGTGCATTTACAAAATTCTCATACCAGGTTAGATTCAGGACTGTCTTCATTCTTGTATAAAGTACATCCATCATGGAGATGCCGTGAAAGGATGAGTTCGGGCCCAGGATTCTTAATTTTAACCTGGTTCCTAGGCAACTCTGATATGCTTCATCAACATGAAGTTTTTTTGGAAATCACTGAACTAAGCATGACGTGATTAAGAAGTAATTTTCTGAGTCATGATTTTTATGATAGAATGCAAGAAACTTCATGGGCTGTAAACAGAAAAGAAGATCAATTTTCAGTTCCCATTTCCAGCAGGTGAGGAAAAATGTATCTTTCTAAGATGGTTTAAAGCTATACGCCAACATCATCACATGTAAATCAAAGTAGAGATAATAGAACATAAAAGCCAGGATAAAAGAATTCCGGTCCTATTAGAAGAGTCACACCCAACATGAGGCTGGGGTGAGGTCTGCACGCTGACAAACTCTACTTCAAGAACTATTCAGAAAAGGCCCCAAATCCTTTAAGTGGTGATTATAGTTTTTAAGTAAAAAGCAATACTTCTAAGCAGACCAGATTTTGTGGGATGTAAGAATGGATCATCATACAAAAATGGGCTCCACCAAAAAGACATCCCTTTGGCCCTGCTATTAGATACGATAAAACTGGTACTTTATGAAAAGAAAATAGAAACTGAAGGCGAAACCACATCATTTTTCAAGTAGTTATGTAGAAGTAATTTCTTTTCATGTCATCTCATTTCAGGAAAGGAGCTTAGTTATTTTTAATAAATTGTTTTATGGTGTCATGTTTCCAAATTTATAACTTTTTAAGTATTAATTTTAAATACTAGACGATGCTCCTTGCCAGCTGAAATAAATAATATGATTCCCTTAAGCGGCAGAAAAAGTTAATCAAAGCAACTTCTCAATCTCAGAAATTTGCTTACTGAATGGTTGCCTGGTATCATGGGAAACATGGTCCATGATTCAAAGGCACCAGACCAACAATACTTGATCCCATGTGCCTATCTGACTGGTTATGAATACACATGTCTGATATGGGAAAAGAAGGATCCAGTCCTACTTCCTGAAGGAAGAAGCATCCAGAAGCTCCATTATAGATGTGAGCATTAACATACTTTTAATATGAGTCACATATTTGAACAAATACATGTGAGGTATTCAGACACAAAAATGGCCACATATATTGCAGTATACACTGAAAAGTTTGGTATAAGACATAAGTAGGGGAACTGGCTTGAGAGTTATTTAACTTAAAATGTCATTTTATTTTATGCAGTTTTATAATTTAAAAATATAACTTATAGCTACAATTGTTAGTTCCTGTTGTTCCCGTAGACAATTTCACTTCTACATTTAATGAGATAGATTATTGACTGTGCTAATGAGGTAACTTCACTTCCACATGGATTACTCATTGTTTATTATTATTGTTATTTATCATTATTATTACTGTGCATGTATATATACATATATGAGTTGGCTCTCTTGTTTTTTTTTGTGTGTGGAATCCAAGAATCAGACTCACATCAGCTAGTGCCTGTACCCACTGAGACATTTACCTGACCTCAGTTGGATTTTTATGCCATATGTGCATAAACAGGTCTCACATGTCTATATGATATTTTAGAATCACAAATGTGAGAAAACATACAATATTTTAAAATGACATTTTAAATGATGCCAATGCTTGGACTTACTCTGAAGATGAATGTAAATCATTGAACAGTTTTAAACAGAAGAATGGCAAAATCAAGCCTGAAGCAGCTCATTTAGGCAATACTTAGCATGGGCGAGGAGGCAGAGCCTGTGAGCAGAATAACAAGCACAGTTACTTTCCAAGACTGTAATTCCATGTGAGCATAGGAAACTGATTTGAGACACATTGATGATACAATTTGTAAAACCTGATTAGTGATTAGCTGAATAGAGTCTGCACTCCACCACCCACCCAAGAAAAAAGAAAAGAAAATGCGAGGATGACCCTGCCTTTCCAGATTTGTAGTAGAAATAACCAGAAGAGAAATTACACAAGGAAAAACAAATTTATGTCTTAGAAATGAACTTAGAAAGTAGCTTGTGTGCTCTTTCTTCCCCCATCAAGTATGGCTTGTGCTGTTCAAATACTCACTGTTGTAGATCCTGCTCTGCAGTTTGGGTGACCTGCTAATGGGCATACCCTTAAGGGAAATTGATTCTTCTTGTACAAGCTGTCATTGGCTGATAGCTTCCCAGATAGAGGTGGGACTTTGTGCATGCTGGGATTTGGTCTGGCTTGAATTTGTACAGGTTGTGTGCATACTGTCACCACCACTGTGAGTTTAATTATGTAACTGCCATGGTAGGTCCATAAAACAGTTTCCTTATAGTCATCCCATGGCTCTTACAATCTTTCTTCTCCCGCTTTCACAATCATCGCAGAGCCTTGTTGAGGAGCAGAGTGGTATAGATGTCCCATTTAGGGCTGAACACTGCACTCTCTTATTCTCTCTGTGTTAACCAGTTGTTGGTCTCTGTAATCTGCCATTTACTGCAAGTTTTTTTTATCTGATAAGGAGTAAGTGATATAAACTCCTCTTAGATCACCAATCTGTCCTATGCAATGTGATTATTAACAATATTCTTTTCAAGGAAAAATTTTATATACATGGTTTGTGTCTACAGGTTGCCTACCTGTGCCACTTTGTCTCCATTGTAAATAATGGCTCTGTCACACTTATTTCAAATAGCTTGTCATATCAAAGTCTGACATCACAACTCAAATCTGCATTGGAGTCAGGGAAACAATGTGAAGGGCGATGCAGAAAGAGGAATATCTATGGGCAAATTTCTGGGTACCTGGCAAATAAACAGTTCTTGTCTTATGTTTCATAAATTTATATAGTCAACGCCCAGCTCTTCTCACTTCAAAAATTTTAAAAGCTAGAAAACCAAAGCTTATACAGTAAATACTTAGAATATAATAATTAGAAAACTGGTTCTACACATAGAAACAAATTAAATTCCAGTGTTCTATGATAGAAGCAAAATTCATGTCAAACCCTATGAAATGTCCCCAAGGTACACATTCATAGCCCTTTTGTCTTAATTCACTGGCCTCTTGTTCTGCCTGCTGCTCTTTCCAGTAAGTGGAGTTCACAGTGGCCACTGTCACCACCAGCAGGTCTTCTCTGTCTGACACCCATGTAGTACCCCTGCATACGGAGCACTGAATTTGCAGAGCCAAGCTGCCCTTCTTGCTCGGTTTCAGAGTTCCAGGGTCAAAGTATTTTTTTTTTGCAAATTACAGTTTGACTTCTAAGGAGAACATACATTTTTATAAGATGAATCGTAGGTGTCAGTTTCAACTTTATTTTTTTGCTGGACTAACATGACACAAATGGGAAGCATCCAGGTGAACACAGGGACTGAGATCTAATGAGCAAACCATGATGAAACCCTATGTAAACATAGGTTGTAATCTCTCATCTCTGACATTTCTTAGAAGCATGAACTTGTTCAAGTCCCTGAGACCTACTTAGTTTTCATTTTTTATATGTGAAATGAAGCTAATGATAAAAGATTGTTATAAAGATTAAATTGGACAATATAAAAGAATGAACCAAGTAATTGGTGATATTGAAACCTTGGGAAATGTTATGATTGGTGTTTTTAATATTTAAATTCAAACCTGACTTGGATTTTTGTTTTATTAAAATTACTTATTGCTCATTTTTTTGTGTCACAGAATGAAATTAAAAAAGATTATATACATAAAGAATAGCCAGGTCTCATAATAGTTTGATTATAATTGTGTATAGGGACCTGGTGCAATAGGTTCAATATTTTATTTTTTGAACATATTTGCTGAAGATATACTACATACTGAGGGCTGAGGTATAAATAGAGTATGCTGTGAAATAGTGACTTCTGTATATTACAGGGAAGACTCATCTGTAAAATCTCAGCAATATGATCTTCTAAATAAGAGCAGGATAATGATAACACCAGTTGACAGACCAATGTGGATAAGAGAACTCTCACAGAGCTCCACCCACAGGTGAACAGCTACAGGCGCTAATTAGGGGCTGCTGAGAGAGGTAGAATCAGTCTTCTCCACGGATGAGTTCCCTAACAGGCGATTCAGTCCCAAGTGGTCATCTCTCAGCGATCCAGTCCCAAGTGGTCATCGCTCAACACACATATAAGCCATACTGTGACGATTTAGTTCCTTCCCACCCTGCCTTTTCATTAACCATCTCAGTCCTGACTTCACTCACATGTGTAACCTTTTCTGCCAGGGATACCCCTCGCCTCCAGCCCTGTGGGATGTATTCCTACAGCTGTTTCTGGTCACATGCTACTCAGTCCAAACTTCACCAACTTTGCTCTCTGAAAGAGCTCCACTGTCAACTACTGTAACTTGCTCTTTTCCACATTGTGTTTTTATTTGGTTTGGTTTAAAACACTTGGTCACATAGTAAATTATGTGCTTATGTGCCAATGATTTTGTTGTCACCAAGATGGGCTCTCTGTCTTCATTTTTTAGAATGTTTTAAAAGAAACTTTTTGAGAACTCTATACATGAATTGCATCATCTGTTTTGTTGTTCCTGATTCAGGCTCATTTTGTTTCATCTGTTTCCTGAAATAAGCCATGCGATCCCCAGAAAATGTACTGTATGTCTTTCTTTCATCCCTGTGATCTGTCCCTCCTCTACTCCTTCATTGTCACCGTGGCAACCTGCTCATCATTGGCAAAGAGAAGTTCTCTTTCATTGGTTTTGTTTTTGTTTATTCAATAGGTAGCATTTTCAGGAAGTCAGAGGGTAGGGGGTATTTGTGACCAGAATAATGATCTCCTCAAAGGGATACTACTACTGAGTTTTCCTGTTCAATATAGATCAGACAATATGCTGCATACAGCTTACGACTCTTCTTATGGCTGCTCACCTTTCTGCTTCTCAGGGAATTAACCCTGTAAATGCTTGCTTCTGTACACTGCAGTTTCTATAGGGTTTACAGATAATTTCTCTATTAAGTTGTTTCAATAGAACCATTCCATCTCCTCCCTACAACAATGACTGATACATAAATGATTGTTGAAAGTGGCAGATCAGCTCTCATAGAGTCCTAATCTAACAAGAGAAACATGCAGGGTAGAATCTAATGTTGATTTTCCTTAAGGATCTGCAAATGTCACACTCATGGAACAAGTATTAATCACTGTACGGATCCCAGAGTGAGGGGAGGGACGCTAAATCTTGAGATCGGTTAAAATGACTTTCCCATAATTCTGCGACAGATGCTGAAATCTTATCCAATACATGAGTTAAGTTATGGCATTTCATAAGAAGTGGCATGAAACCAAGTAGTTGAAGTAGAATATAATTGAATATGTTTGAGTAGGCTGAGATGTGGCACTTGCTAACTTGGATTGCTTTCTGTGCTGGCTAGTATTATGTCAATTTGACATAAGATATAGTTATTTAGGAAGAGGGAACTTCAGTTGAGAAAACACCCATACCAGGTTGTCCTGTGGGGAATTTTCTTGATTGATGACTACTGTGGGAGGGCACAACTCACTGAGAGCAGTACCGTGCCTGGGCTGGTGGTCCTGGGTACTACAAGAAAGCAGACTGAACAAGCCACAGAGAGTCAGTCAGTAAGTAGTACTCCTCCATAGTGTTTTGGGGTCCTTCCCAGCTTCCAGTTTCTTGCATTGAATTTTTGCCCTGAATTACTTCAGTGATGGAGTATGACCTGAAAATGTAAACTACAGAAAGACCCTTTCTTCTCAAGTTGCTTTTGTTGAGGCATTGTATTACTACAGTAGAAACCCTAATTAAGCTGAATGTGGTGGCACACACTTTTAATTCCAGCACTAGGGAGGCAGAGGCAGGCAGATCTCTGTAAGTTCAAGGCCAGGCAGGTATACAGAGTGAGTTCCAGAACAGCTGGGGTTATGTAGCAAGACCCTGTCTTAAGAAACCCTTAACTAAGACACTTTTCTAAGTTCTCATTATGAATACTTTCCCTTCCCCAAAGCTGTGTACATTTTGAAGGTTTATAATACAGAGGGGCATGTGATCTGTTCCCTCCACCAGAGGGCACTCAGCCACTTGAGTAACACCTAGGGTGGGATGCTAAGGCTCCATTTTTAGGGTGTAATCTAAAAAATTATCCTATAGTGTAGGAAGAGGAATTCCAGTTTCATTTGATGCAAACAGTGAAATGTTGCAGTAATAGAAACCGTACATCAGTGATGAGGGTTTGGGTCAGCAGCAGAACACAAATCAATAAATAGGAGTCTAAAGAACTGCAGTAGATCATGAAATAAGTCAGGTGAATTTGAACAAGTGATAAAAACAGAGAATCTTTGGATCATTTACTGCAACTGGGTTCTATCTAGGAAGCCTTGAAGAGACCTTGATAAATACCTGTGAAGGAATATTTAAAATGAGTCCTTCCATGGGCAATATGTAAAATTCTATCTGGATAACACTATAGTCTGAAATAAATAATTGGGAACTGGCTTTCAGATACTGAGACTACAAGGAGTTAATTTTCACAGGTGAAGAGAGAGACTGTCGTCTCAGTGATGAATGGGCTTCTTGGAAATACATTTAAAAGTGGGCTCAGGCAAATGAGCTGTGCTTTTATTAACCACTGTGAGGCAAAGGCAGACCAGGATATATGAATGCTTCAGCTAAGCTAACCATGATAGACCTTGTGAACTTTACTTGATATTTCTTGCAGGAAGATAGAGTCTGGCTGCTAGAACTGGCACTCAGCTTTTCTTTTTCTTTTTTGGTTCCATGCTCAACTTTGTTCTCAAACTGCATATTGCACTCACCAACCCAAGAGCTTCCATTTAACCAGAATCATCCTTTTCCAAGGCAAAGTTGTCACTGCCCCATAAATTGTTACTAAAGCATATGTCCCCAAGAGACCTAAATTTAGCCCGTTATAGTTTCTAGAATCTACCCAAAATAGACTTCTAGTGCGCATTCTCAATGAAGTCAAATCTCAGTGCTTGGGCATTCGACTTTAATAAACAGCAATTGATAATAAAAATGACATTACATTAGGCCTGCAGAGATGGCTCAGCTGTTAAAGGCTATGCTTGCCACCAAAAATAAATGACATTAAATTAATTGCTGCCTACATACACTGTAACTCCCCCCCACGAGCTCTGTTTCCATTATAGTTAGCAGTTTCCACTGATTCCCATAAGCCACTTTGCATTCTTTTGAAATTTGCTTTGTGCATTTCCCTTCTTTAAAAAATGTTTTATGTGATCTGTGTTTTGCTTGCATGTGTGTATGTGCACTATGTGTGTGCCTGAAGCCCTAGGAGTCCAGAAGAAGGTATCACACCCTCTGGAGCTGGGTTTGGGAATTAACATGTGGGTGCTGGGACTGTGTCTGCATCCTCTTAAAAATTAGCCAGTGAGTGCTCTTAACCATTGCCTCATCTCTCCAAAGCCAGGCTGCCCTCTGGGTGTGTTCCCTAGCCTATGCCATTTGTCAATTTGTCTGTTCTTGTGTTCATGTTAGTTAATATGCTATTGTTTATGCATGTTACATATAGTATACATTAGTGTGTTATATTTTATGATGTAGTAATATTATGATGCACATGTTTTCATAAATAGAAGTCAAGGCCTATCTCCTCCACGTGTAGTCTTGATCTTCATATATTTTAAAGAAATTTATTAATCAGCATAGAAATAAAATGGAGTGAGAATTTTATTGGAGTTTCACTATATTTGTAAACCAGGTTGGATTGATTTGACATCTATGATTATATTCCTAACATTACGCTCCCTCCAGTTAATTGTGCTCTTTCTATGATATCTGAGTGAAATTTTTTGAGCCTCTTTCTCATGAGTCCTTATGTACCTTTGGTAATTTTGCTCTTAAGTATTTTGCAGTATTATTTACTATGTGACTATTTGAACATTTATGTTGTCTTATATTTATTATGGAGCAATAGGAACATGAAAAAGCTTTATTTACTACTTATTTCAAATGCTTCAACTCTATTACCTGTATATATAATTTATGTAATACCTTCTCTAATATATTTTATGTCAGTTCTTTGTTGATGGTATCAGACTCTCTTTAAGTGAACAATCACATTCATCTATGAGTAATAATGGTTTTTATTTCTCATTTTTCAGGCCTTGCACTGCACTTCCTTACCTTAGTCCTCTGACCAGGTCATCAGATATGTAGGTCAAGTCAGGAGAAACAACGTCTGAGGTCACTCAACAGCAAAAGTAAAACTTTAAATTTCTGCTAGGGAATAGAGATGATATAGATAAAGTAGGATCTTGAATGTAGTATACAAAAAGAAGAGATATACAGATTTACTTGTTTTAAAAGGAAAACTTGTGATGATAAAGAAAATTCTCAAAGAAATGGGAAAATGAAAGTATAAGTTGTAAATTGAAAAGTTTGTGCTGTGACACACACAATTATAAGGAATTATCAGTCACTGGCTGTTCAGGGTATAAGAGACTTTTCAGTATTAGAATGAGAAAGCATTCATTTCACAAAGAATTTTTGACGTTCATAATACTACTTGTGCTTAAGGTAGTGGGTGAGGATGACAAGAAAGGACAATGTCTTCAGCAAGAACTCCTGTGGAAGGATACATGTGCCTGGACAAGCACATAGTCAGATTCACTGGGAGACATACCAATTTAGTCATTGTTAGAAGTTTAAGATGAATTATTTATTTCCCATCAAGTGGCTAACAGATTTACCTGTCAATATAGCCCTTGCACTTCTAAATGCCGTTTCTTACTTACTTCTGAGACTATAATAGAATCCTTGTGTTCCACCTTCTGTTTCCTCCCTCCAAACCCTCCCATATACGGCTCCTTCCTCTTTCAAATTCATGAACTCTGTTTTAATCACTTCTCTTTCATGCTTTGAAAGATCTCCCACTCCTACCCCAGGATTCCTATCTTATGAAAACACATAGTTTAGGATTCTCAAGTTAACTTTATCAGAAAATAGATATCCTGCATGTTCTTTTCCCCCCTTTGGAGACAGTCTTGTATAGCTGAGGGTCATCTATACCTCACTAGGTGGCCTTGAATTCTGATCCTCTTCATCCAGCCTCCCCAAACACTGGAATTAATCTGTCTGTACCACCATAATTTAGCTTTACATTTCCTTAGACAATGACTACACTCCTTTTGCTCTGAAGACCTCAAAGTATTTGCCAAATTATACCAAAAGAAGGAAGAGAGGTGTCAGACCCTAGGATGGAGGTATAAGGTGTTTGAAATGGAAAGGGTATTGGAGTTCTTAAAACAGGGAAAACTGAAGAAGAGCAGTTGAAAGTTGGTGGGAGGGCACGGGAGGAGGGAAGGGAAACGGAGAGGGACCTGGAATTGACATGTGAAGCAACCTTGTTTCGAATTTAAATTTAAAAATAAAAATAAAATCATAAAAAATCATTGTCTGATGAACAGCTTTGCTGATGAGTAAATCGATTGGATGGCTGTAGAGAGAAGCCTTTTTCTTTGTCTACCGTTTTGGTCTTTCCCCGGCTGTTGCCTGGGCTCTGCCACATTGTAGTCCCCAAATAAGACACAAGACGCTGTATTAATTATGAAGCTGTTGGCCTTGCTTGCTTCTTACTGGCTAGATCTGTCTTAAGTATTTACCCCATAATTGTTAATCTAAGTATTTCTCTTACCGGAGAAAAGTTCCGGACATCTTATTTCTCTGGCAGGCTACATGATGACTCCCTGTGTTTCTCCTACCCAGAGTCCTCCTGGACTCCTAGTCCCACCTATCTTGCTTCCCTATTGGCCAACAGTGCTTTATTGACATATTCACAGGACCTCCCCATCAGATGGCTGTTTGTTATGTCTCACAGCAGATCTAGAACTTGGCACATTCTGGTTCATCTTGCTATTCTTTACCTAAGAATGAATCTGAGAGGAAATCAGTGATTATTGTTGTTATGTTAATACCTGCAGTTCCTAGTGTGTGCTTGGTTAATGCCTTCACAGGAAAGGTACCATGTCATTTTCAAATCTCTTCATCGAAAAATTTGTAAGTCTTCACTGCAAAGAAACACAAGAATGGCTCTCAACAAGTACACTACCCAGGATTCCCAAGGAAGCATCTGAGTGACTGGGGACACTGTTTACAGTGGGAAGAGGGATGCTTGTAGGTGGAAGATGAGTGTAAAGCAACCGAATAAACCTAAACCTAAACTATGCATGAGCTCTTTGATGCCCAGAGGAAGTCTGCCCACTGCTTTTCATCTCCCGCTGGCCTGGTATGTTTAATATTATACCACAACCACGTGAACTTGTTTTTTTTTCAGCTCTGTCCTCCTTACTGTTAGTTTCTTTGCAGACTGCCTTTTAATTAAACTCCTAATATATCAATTTAAAGCCTCCTCAGACTGATTAATCAAACGCCACAAGGAAACTGAAATTCCATCATAAAACAGTTACTAATGTGTAAGGGGGAATTATTAAATTGCTGTTTTATTGCCCAAATTGACAAAGATCAGTGATGAAGAGTGAGCACACGGGAGTTGCATGGCAACACACTCATCTAATTAATGAAGTGACAGCTTTATGCTGTGAAGTAGCAAAAGGACTTGACAAGACTCATGGCTTTCCTTACTGAGTATAGCAGCTGGAATGCTGTTTCTTAACATCCTCAAAAGCCTTAGCAGTAATCTATTAACCTTACACCACTTAAGGAAGGAGGGAGGGGCAATTAGCTTCCCCGTGTACTGTCAGAAATTCTAGCATTTCTCTGTCTACACCTAATTTGCCAGCATCCACTCCTCCACCATATACAATACAATTAGTGACTGCTAAAGTGAAGCTTCTTGTCCTGTTGGATGAAGATTAGAGAAATCTATAAATAGTGACATGAATTTCTCCAGGAAGCAAAAGAAATAGAACCTTAAAGTGTGGACAGTTTATTAATGACTCTGAATTTGTAAGTCATAGGTTCCGAAGCAGCATAGAACTTATTCTGAATTAATCAGTCATGAATAATACTACTGATTGTTTTAGATCACTGGTTAGACTATCAGAGGACAAGTCAGGTAACTTAGTCTGCATTTTTAGTGGGTTATTATTTTATTTGAATTGTTGGTCTTGGCTACTTCTGTTGCTTGGCTAAATATTTTGGCATTGGTATGTTTGGATTCTGCTTAGGTAGGCAACAAAGAGCAGATGCACTCTAGAACTGTTTCTCTCTCTTGAGTCTCTGAGAGTCTGTAGGGATCAGATAAAAAACAGCTTGCTCGTTTTGGGGGATTAGGGAGTCCCAGATAGACAGGCTGCATGGTCCTCCAAAGGCCGACTTACTTCATATAGTCTGCTAGTCTCTTGCTTCCCTGTTTCCCCTTCAAGTATTAATGTGTTAAATTACATCAGGAAACATCTGCCTCTTATATGCATGTTTCCTAAGCTGACATTGCTAGGTGGAGCCTCAATTAGGTGTAACCCCAAGGTTATATGCATTCTGGAAACTAGCAGTTTCTGAAGGTAAACGATTATAAATGGAAATTTCAACTCCCCATGGGGCTGCTTGGCTGAGAAGGATTTGTGGGCTTGGCACAGCTCAGTGGTAATTATCTAGAGTTGAACATGGTTTCTGTTTCAAGGGGAAAGACATTTGGCAGCGTACTTACAGGCACTAAAAGGCCACATCATTTCTTTCCCAAGGATGCCAAAACCTCTAATTTCCAGACGTAAAATGTCAGTTCTCCTCACTCACCAGCATGCTGGTCCCCACCAACTTCCGGGAACAGGTGTGTCTTTTTCTGGAACAGTCACTGCAGGGAAGCACAGTGGCTGTAACCTGGCAGAATGTCTTATGTCTCTGTATTATCATTCATGCCAGTCCATGTAGGACAGCTTTCAAACCTCCACAGCCAAACATGTGCTTCCCTTGAAGGGATAGATTGTAGATACTGAGCAAATGGTACCAAGCTTTCTGTACAGTCTACTTAAAAATATTCATAGTTTTGATCTTGAGTCTGCAAAAGGAACAATACAAACAGTATTTTATTTTTATTCTCAGCATCTACTATGTGCCAAGTTTTGTGTTACCCAATGCAGATGATAAAAAAAGCTCATAGTCTTTAAAGGTTTGTGATAAGTAATGATACACTTATAATACTAAAAGAGTGTGAGTCCAAGCAAAATTGAGAGATGGGGGTGTGGTGTAATGCATTCCTTTATTCAAGCAGCTCACACTAGTGTAGTGTCTCAGGATGTAGACATGGCTAATTTGCAGTTTTAAGAAGCACACAGATGATATTGAATGCATAGGACAAATATGCCTTTCAGTATTCAATCAACAAATGTTCACCGAGGACTTTGTATAAGGCAGCCCCTATTGTATATGATGCAGCTATCACACCAAGAAGCTAAAGAAGGATCCTCCTCTCAAAAGGTTTATTACCATACACCCACTCAGGTAAACAGTTCACAGTGCTAAGTAACACAAAACAAAACCGTGAGTGGGATTTGAAGAAAAGTTATCTGATGTCCAGTTCTTAGCTCTTTGTTGTATCTGTGTGGCTGAAGAAATTACTATGTGTGTTTAAGCCTTGCAACAGGGTTGTGGTGAATAAAGTCAGTTAACATAAACACAGCACCTGTTGTGCTGTCAGGCACATAGTAATAAATAGGAATTAATTATAGATATAAATGGAAAATTTTATTACCAAGGTAAGCAATTCCAAGGTTTGAATGACCTGATAAGGACTGCCTTTGTTAACGATATAGAAATGTGTTACATTTGTTTATGCTGTATGTGTCTAATTATGTAAAGACGATGCATCTGTTTCACCTTGCCTGCCTAAGGTACCTGATTGGTCTAATAAAAGCTGAGTGGCCAATAGCTAGGCAGAAGAGGCTGCCAGGCAGAGAGAAGTAGGATAAGAGAAAAGAAGAGAGAAGAGAAGGAACAAAGAGAATGAGGGAGAAAGAAAGGGAAAGGCTGGGCCAAAAGCCAGGCAAGCCTCTAGCCAGCCAGATGAGAAAAGCAGTGAGAAATGCAGATGGAGAGAAACAAAACAAAGTGAGAGCTAAGCTATGGCCAAGCATTCAAAACTAATAAGTCTCCATGACATGACTTGGGAGATTGTTGGTGGCCTGAAAGAAAGTCTGCTACAGTTAAGAACTAGACTGGGTGTAGTGTTAGCTATATCCCTGTGTGTTCACACTTACTTAATCCCTTCTGTGATGGATTGTCGTGCTTTTTATTGATCCCCATGCTTCTTCTTCTTCTTCTTCTTCTTCTTCTTCTTCTTCTTCTTCTTCTTCTTCTTCTTCTTCTTCTTCTTCTTCTTCTTCTTCTTCTTCTTCACATATACACACCACCATCTCCCAAGGGGCTACTTCTATGCTCTTTAAGTAGACACCTATAGAACTTGTCCTCAGGATTTCCATCATGACAACATAGACTTCTATGTGTATATTAAACCTATAGTTCTGTCTCAGAGATTACCCTTTGGTTTCCTTAATTCCATTTGGTGATTACAGCAGGAGCAGAGACTCTCTGCACAGTGAGACATAATGTCACAATGGGAAGAATACTTATTTACAGTTAAAACTACATCTTAAGAGTCCCATTTTTAGGGAAGTCACATGAATTAGGGAAAGAACTGTTGTTTCCTATTGCCATGTTCTAGCTTTGGGTATTATCTGTTTTATAATGGCCTACTGTTTCTAATTATAATGCTCCTATAATATATCTACCATAGTCAGTCTATACATGAGCATTAGTCTTGGGACTTTAGCCACAAACTTTACATGTTTTAGAAGATTCAAAAATTGAAAATCATAATATAGGTGTGACTGCAGTTAAAATGCTGGGAGGACATAAGATAAGCTCTTTGCCTCTTAAATCTGGGGTTTTATAGAAATTAATTTCCTGAAAAATGGAATGTACACTTCTCATGAGTAAGCTTACCATTACCATCAGCGGGTTGGGCTGCTGTGTTGCTTGTCTATAGTATTCAAACACATAACCATCATTCAGATCTTTGTAATAATCACAATTTCTACCATTTTCATTCCTTCGTTCTTAGTTGCAGTAAAATTTCATCATATATTCCAGAAAGTGTTCATGTCTTTTCTTTCATAGTGTGCTGGAGATCTTATTATTGACACTAAACCTTCCTCGTTTTGAGAACCACAGGATCACACATCACAGCCTTTTAAAAACAGGCATAGAGAATAGGTTTCTGATTCTGATGGGCAGAGTGTTTGGATTTTAATTCAGTACAGCCTCCACTATATAATAGGTTCAACCAAGTAAAAGCAAACTTTTCTTACTTATAAAAGATTAGTGACATTTAGATGTTAGTCTGTAGGCTGGTGCCAGTCCATGAGAGACACAAAATTTGAGAGCAAATGCTGGGACAACTGTTATAGAAACTTGACATTAGTGTGCCATCAATGTTTGTGACCAAAAGATTTTCTATGCCAAACACCGAACATGATGTGTTTTGTACGTCAACACCATATGCACAGCTGCTAAATGTTCTTAGCATTTCTACTTGCTTTTGGGTAGATTGATTGCAATATTAAGTATACAACTCTGTCTTCGGAAAAAAGCATTTTGTTGCTTCCTTTCTGACATGTGAGCACTCTGATTTTCTTCTTTTTTATCTGTCTGAAGAATGTTAGGATAATTTTGAATTGAAATTATAAGGAAAATTCATTCCTACTTATTTTCTACAGAGAAATAACTCAATATTTTATCATTAATTGAAGTATTAATCACATCTTCCTTTTTGTCTTTCAGAAAGTTCCATTTCCAGTCTACTGAAATTAGTGTTTTAGTGATGGAACTTTTTAAAGCTCTGATTTAAAATTTTAAGTTAGATATAAGACTATTCATTTATTTCTTTTTAGCAAGTTTCAGTGCTATGTGCCCTTTACATAATTTTTACTTGTTTTTGATGATATCTGCATTTTCCATAAAGTGATTCATGCAATCTCTGATTATATCTCTGATGTTTAAAGAATTTGTAGTGATGGCCTCCTGCATTTTCATCTGAAATTGTTTCAACTATTTTTTGATCAGTCTGGAGAGTGTTTTCAATTTTGTAAGTTGGTTTAAACACACTGAATGAAGTGTGGTGTTCTCTATCACTTTTGCATTTCCTATTTTATTGATTTCTGCTGTTTCCATTATTTCCCTTTCCATTGTTGTCTCATTTTCTGCTACTGTTTTTAGTAGTTGCTCTGATCATTACAACACACATTTTCAGCTTATTATAGTCTATCTGTGAATAAAATGCCATAACTTCATGTATCATCAAAAGATTTGGGCCCAACAGTATAACTAATTTAAGACAAGCTTTAAAATTGCTTTAATGCTTCACTGTGTTTGTATCCATTGTACAGCATTACTGATTTTTTAAGCTGCCAGTTACATTTGAAAGAGATTAAATATAGCAGAAACTTTAAAAACTACTTAGATTTCTGAAAATCCTTTTCTTTGAATAGATACTAATATAACTGGAATTATTTTTAAGTGTGAAGAAATTTCTTGAATTTTTATAGTACATTCCTTCTAGAGATAAATTTTCTCAGCTTTAGTTTATCAGGAAAAAGTCTTTGCCTACACTATCAAAAGCTATCTTTGCTTAATATAGAAATCTGGATAGATCAACCACCATTTTTCTTCTAAGAGCTGAGAATGCTACTTCAGTATCTCTCAGCTAGCATATCTCTCAGTCGATGTTTAGTGAAATTCTTCCTTTGGTCCTTTGTAATTAGTGTGTTCTTTCTTCCAGATAACCATCAGATTTTTCTATCAGGTCGTCAGCTATATAGTTGTGATGTTTACACACAACTTTTATGTTTATTGTGTTTTTAGTTTAGTAGGTTCCAAGTTCTCAGAAATTAGAAAAACGTGACATCATCTTTTTTTTATGCCCTTGACTTCTCTCTTAGCAACACCCATGTTAATCATGTGATGCAGTCCTATGTGTCATTGATCTGCTTGTTCTGTCTTGCTGTTTTTCTGTTTCCCTTAGATAAATTCTCTTGTTGCCTAAATCTACTGAAATTTTTCTGCTGTTGATTCTACAATGCACACTTTCTTATCTTATGTATCTCATTTGCAAACTCTCAATGTTTCCCTTGGGTTGCATTTAGATATTCCAATTTTCTTAACATCATATCCATCTCTTCTTCTATTATATTGGTAATGTGGAGTGTATTTATGATAATTGCTTACACGGCCTTGTGTTTGAATTCCATAAACTAGTACATTTGGTAGTTCGTTTTACCTGATTGGTTTAATATTGTTGTATGTCATAATTTTTTGTTCCTTGGGAAATCTGACAGATTTTTTTAGCTGACTAATTTTCATCAATTTATTATGTACTTGTTTTAAAACAAGCATTCATTATGTTCATACCACAGTCATAATTATTCATTGTAGTCAGCCATTAATTGTCTGATTACATTAAGATTTAATTAGTATTACCTTAAATGGCTGTCATATTTTTACGAGAATGCTTCTCAGTGTTGAAGAACACAGCCTCCTCACATGCAGTGACCGTGTTGTACATGCAATGCAGCTTCTCAACGCAGTCCTAGTGAAGTGAAATTTTATATTCCTTTAATGCCATTCTGTTCTATACTTCCATGAGCTCAACTGCTGTTTTTGTAAGCAATATAAGTGAGATGGTGCAGCATTGTCTTTTTGTGCCCATTTTCTTTAACTTAATCTATTGTTACAGATTTAGCCATGTTTATAACAAAGAACAGGATTTTCTTGTTTTTTTTAGGATAGTGGCTAGTACTCTGTAGTATATACACAGAACAATTTCATTATTTATTCATCAGTGAACAATTGTATTGGTTTCATAATTTCCCTGTTATTAAACTTGATGATATTTGACTGAATTCCAGATATTTTGAAATTGTTCTTGGAAATTTTAGAAACTTTTATTTTTTACTAAATTTATTTTATTTTTCCTCATGTTTGTATTTTTGAAACTATAGCATAATTATTATTTCTTCCTTTTCTTTTCTTTCTCCAAACCCTCCCATATACCCCTCCTGCTGTTCTTCAAATTCATGGCATCCTTTCTTGCTAATTGTTAGTGTGTGTGTGTGTGTGTGTGTGTGTGTGTGTGTGTGTGTGTGTTTGGTCTGTAAAATGTTACTGGTATGCATGTTTCAGAACTGACTATTTGGTACTAGACAATCAGTTGGTGTGCTCTTCTATGAGGAAGACAACCTTTGCTGTTCCCACATTTCCTTAATTGCCTATGGTTCTTGTGTAGGGTTAAAGCCTAGTGAGCTTTTGCCCATCCAGTTTTGCATGTTCATTGGTATAATTTTTGTTCAGCTCACATTTGGACAGACATGTTGGGTAGACTTTATAGGTATAAGGTTGAGGCCTCAGGTGCCTTCCTCAATCATGTTAGCATGTTTATTGTTATCCTTGTTTAGTTCATGTTTAGGCAGTCATGTTGCTGAGACTTTATGTGTATAGCCTCTGATGTTGCTGGGAGACAAAAATCTCACTATTAAAGATCTGGCAATATCATACTCATATAATTTCTACACTTCCCTCTTCTTCTTTTAATCTTTCCCTTACTTCCTCTCAAATTCATGACCTCATCTTATTCATTATTTTAGTTACATATACATGTGTGTAAATATAAATACACCATGCTGATTGATTCCATTTAATTTTGCTCATGTGTATATGTGTTTTGCACTTCAGGTTGGATAACTTATCAGGGAGCTTGTCCCTGGAGAAGACTGATTTCCCTCTCTTAGTAACAATTAATTATTGGGATTTCTTCATCTGAGGTAGAGGACTGTGAGAGTTCTCCATCTATGTTGGCGTATCAACTGGTGTTGTCATTGTCCAGGTCTTGTTTAGGCAACCATATTGTTGATTGTGTGTGTGTGTGTGTGCCTTTTAACAGACAACCTGCTATATGTTCTTGCACACCTCTGGTGTTGAAACATGCCTAGAAGTAATCAAATAATGAAAAATGACACACATGAATACAGAAAAATCTGGGATCAGTTAGTCTGAGCTCTTGCATGGGGAATCTAGAGTACCCGCAAAGTTCAACATGCTTAAGAGTAGTTGCTACTCTGCCAGAGGAACAGCTTTAAAGAGAGCAATCAGTGTATGGAACTAATTTTGTTGTAGCTGTGTGGTGTGCTTCTTTGAAGGAGCTCTGCTTTCCTCCTTTTAGAATCTGCTGGAACATGACACAGTATGGGAAATCACAGCAGCATAATTAGTAAAGGTGAAGGACATATACATGGACACCCCAAAAGAGTGTCATATTGTGGAAGCTTAACACTACCTCAGAGCACTCAGCCAATGGCACTAAAGGGTAATTTTCAAGCAGTATGATAAATGAGGGAAAGGGGGGGTAGACACCACTTAGCAGCTGTGAAGACATTCGCTAGCAGATATATGACATCACTGAAGGCTTCCCATTCTGGTGAGGGTTTTCTTGATGTAGATTAGTGAAGTCTATAATGTAGGGTGCCTTGAAAGCACATGTCAGCATGGTGCTGGCTTCATAATAAGATTCTGTAATTAGCACCTCTTCTCTCTTCTTTTTGGAGACATACATGGGTAGTCAGTCCAAAGGTAATGACATTTTTATTTAATTTCTACATTGTTTAAGGTACTCTCAAGTCTTCAAAGAATGTGTTTTCATTTATTTTATTTACCAACCACAGTTTCCCCTCCCTCATTTCCTCTCTTGCCCCCCCCCCCACTTCCCATCTACTTGCCTCCCCATCCACTCAGGGCCAGGTCCCATGCAGGTTCCCTATCTGTTGGTTCAGAGTCCATGAGCTCCCACAAGCTTAGATCAGTTGTCTCTATGGATCCTCTTTCATGATTGCCCTGGCTCATATAATTCCTCCTTCCTTTCTTCAACAGGACTCCTGGAGCTTAGCCCAGTGCTTGGCTGTGGATCTCTACATCTGCTTCCATCAGTTACTGGATAGAGTATCTCTGATGACAATTAGGGCAGTCACCAATTTGATTACAGTAAAAGGCCAGTTCAGGCACCCTCTCCATTATTGCTAGGAGACTTATCTGGGGTCACCTTTGTGAATTCTTGAGGTTTTTCCCTGGCACCAGTTTTCTCCCTAACCCTGAAGAATTTTAACTGTTTACCCTCACTTAAGACACTGCTAAACTGAAACAAACCAGCAAGCTAAGGCAGCAAGGAAGGCTGACAAGAGTGAGGTTGCACTTGTCTCTTGAGTCCTGCTAGTCTGTCATTACCTTCTGGTGTGGCCTTGAGCACTTGGGTTTCTTGTTTGTGGAAGAGATCTCCATGGATCACCAAGGTCTTTTCTCAGACTGGCATTTCATTCTGCAAGTTCTCCCATGTTCTCAGCTGTCTTCCTCTAATGGGTTTATTTCTTGAGACATGCCAGAGGGGAAGGCTAAAGCCTTGTAGAATCTTCAGCTGCTAGGGTCTCAGAAGAATTCTCACTTTGTGTGGAAGATGAGTCGGGTGCAAGAGTGTCCACAGAGATTAAGGAAACTATTTTCACAAATATTAAATCTTGTTTGGGGATATTGATGTAAGTCTAAAAATGACCTAGTTCCAAAGGTAATCCAGGCCAATTTAACATCTTTTGCTTCTTTGACTTCTTTCAGTTTAACCTAATAAGGTAGGACTCGGGCTTATCTCAAGAGGTCCATGACTACCTTAGGGCAAAGCACTGATGACTGCACATATTTTACTTTCACATGTAGTACACTTCACACTTCCACAGAACAATAATAACCATAATTACCATTTGTTGAGTGCATGCCTGGACCAGTTACAGCTCTAAATGGTTCAGATTCTCATTTAATTCTCATAATACCCTGTGAAGTCAAATTCATTCTTTTTCAAATGATGAAAACATTGCTTAGAGTTGTTTAATATCTAAATTAACACAACTGGTAAGTAATGGAGGCAGAGTTTACATCAAAATATGGTTTGACCCTTATTACTAGGTTTTGACATTGATTCTTTCAAGGAGCCCACACAGAAAATCCACTGGTATGCCACACAGCACAGAACATGTCAAAGTCTTTGGGCAGTTTAATAGTAAATGAATTAATCAAAAATAATTAAACATCTTAAGCATACTAAACAAAAAATAACTAGGACATGCTGGATCTCCACATGAATTCCCCCTGATGAAGCACTTTCTACTGTGACAGAAATAAAATAAAGCCTCTTGGTAATTTGAAGCATATACAGCAATTAATTCTGCATTTATACGGCCTGTTTTTAGAACTGTATTTCAATTTTTTAAGCACCATTTTAATATCTGTTCTGTAACTGATAATTATTTGGGGAAGGGGCCAAGAACAAGGGGATTTCAGTGATAGCACAAACATTTTTAATATAGCAGCTGCAAGGCTTAAATCAATGATATGCCAAGAGCCCTGGAGCCTGTCAGAGAGAAGACTATATAGCTGTTGCCTCCTATTCAAGATCACTGGTATGAGTCTACCCAGACCTGACTGCAGATGAAGGTCACTTTTCCTTTGATGGCTCTTTGGTGGCCCTAGTAAATGAAATAGAGGACTTATCCAATTAACTCCTGGGTAACCACTCAGGACTAATACCAGAGAGTATCACTGTTGATGGGAGAGGGATGGTTCACTGTGTTCCTTGAGGTCTAGGGTTGTCTGATGATTATTATTGTTGTTACAGTGAGATGGTCTTTGACAAGCATCCAACTGAATACAAATTTGGACAAAAGAACAAGTCCAATAGCTTTAGTTGATATGCAGGATTGCAGAAGTGAGCACATAATTAGGAATAAATTCATCCTTCTATTCAAGCCTTATACCCATCTAAAGTTCCTGCCTACTACAGAGTTGTCCAGGACTGTAAACCTATAAAGTCCTGTGAATTGTAATTGCATATGCTATTTATGTATTCTCCCATGGCTTATAATCACTCACAACTCCAAATTGTGTTGTCATCCCATTCAGGATACTCAAGTGAGAAATAGCAGGCAGGATTTTAAACCCTTCCATTGATCCATTGATCCATTGACTCGTGGACCTTAGCCTGATACAAGCACTCAGATATCTTACTGTGAACATAGCTTTCTCCATAGTCCTTCCTGGAGTCTTTATTATATCAAGGCTAAACGTCTCCTGTGGTAGTTATAAACCTCTTTCATCCTTCCATCTAAATAAGGAAGCAGTTATAAGAGATGGATGTGTATTCTCTCCAGCTATCTTACTGCCCTGACTTGCTTTTACCATTTTGCTCTTACATTTTTTTGTAGAAGGGGATAGAACATGAATTAATTAGATAATTTGCTTAAAGCTGTCATTTCCATGGGCACTTTTCCATAATAGCTGCTCATCTTAATTCAATTCATTCTCAATAGATACTTGCTTTTTGTGTTTCAGTCATTCTGTCTTTGATGAATCCCTTAGCCCAAGTGAGTTGAAGTCCCTTGATTTATTTTAATCCCAATCACTCCTTCTGAGGCCTCTCTGTCATAAGTGACTCTTCCCTTGGAGACAAGGTGTACTCCTCAGAGGGACTTAGTATGATATTGAAATAATCGACTCCGAAGATACTCTAAAGAGTCATGGAAGAGTTAATGGTGCTTAGTAAATATTTGTGGAATCAATTGAGTAAGTTAATGACCCTGCATTGCTTCTGTGGGCTTCTATGGGCAGTTCCCTTCAATTTTTTCCCACTTCAACTTACAAATCTCTGAAGAAATCCCAGTCCACTGAAAACTTCAAACTTACGTGCTTACTGAAGGAGATAAAGAATTCTGATTCCACCACCTGGCCCCAGACTCAACAACCACCTGCATACTAGTTATTTCAGTGAGTCAAACACAAACCCCTAACTGCTGGTACACTCAGATGAATTTCCACCTCTGCACCTGACTGTAAGAAATGCCATTGCTTAATTATTCTGAATCAAATTAGTTCTGACTTTGTGCCCACATGAGTCATGATTGGGAAAAATTCAAACCCAGTAATATGTATTTGAAGACTTATATGAGGTGACTTATATGAGGATTCGTATAAAATAAGAACATAGAGGATGTGATATTCTCCAGTCTTTATACTACTGATTGTTTCTGACATATGTGGGGTTCATTCCCACAATTGTTGTTTTGTAGTTAGACCTGCTGGTATTCAAGCTTGGGTGTAGGGGTCTTGATGAACTCTGAATTCTTATACCTCACACTCTATTTCAGTATACACAATAGTGTGTCTAGAGTATTGTGAGAAAAGAGCTTCATCTCTAATCCCTAATCTCTTTCCACTCATTATGATTGCCTGCCTTCTTTAATACAGCGATTCTCTAATTCTAGACAGACAGACAGACAGACACACACACACACACACACACACACACTCATCCTAAATAGATATTATGTGGATGCATGGTACCATTATTACATCAGAAAAAAAGTATTAAACAGGATACATAATTATTCTATGTGTAAATATGATAGTCTGATAAAATAAGAACTACATATTTGAAGTCAGCCTCTGTTTCCTGGCATATGTCTCTTAAATTTCTAGACTTTCTAGAGAGTGATAGATGTTTTTGTTATGCTAATGAGATGGCTGGTAATTGGTGGCTCCTAGAGAGACTGTGACTCCATCTCTTGACAGTGAGATTAAAGTTGAGTTGTAACTGGCAGTAGTAGGTTTTCTTCTTGAGTTTATTTTCTTCAACTGCACATAGTTGACTAGGTTTACAGTACCAGGAAAAATTCCTTTCTGTTTAGCAGGCCTTAAACCTAATCATACCTGGCTGGTTGGTTGGTTGGTTGGTTGGTTGGTTGGTTGGTTGGTTGGTTACCCACATGCTAAAAGTGCCACTATTGCATCACTGGGGAATACCTTGTCATGTCAGTTATGTTGTGATGAACAGACTTCACAGCTGAGTGGCAGTACTGATTGTGGGTTTTTTCCCCTCTTGAATTCCACTTATATTGCTCCCCCTCTCCCCATCCAAATTAAAGCCCTCACTTCTTTTCCATTCCACCCTTCGCAGCATCTATGTCCTGTCATTCCCTACTCTAGAGCTCCTCCTACCCTTTGTCCCTTTTCACTTTCTTGGTTTCTGCAGTGCGGTCACTACAAGTTATAAAATCACATAAAGTTTCAGGGCTAGGATTCTCAAATGACAAAAAAAATTGTGACATTTCTGGGACTGGTTTAACTCACTCATAGTATTTTCAAGTTTCATATATTTGCCTGCAAGCTTCATCATTTCATTATTCTTTACAGTAGGTAAAATACTATTGTGTGTCTATCCCATATTTTCATTATCCATTTATCAGATGAAGGGCATTTAGACTTTATCCATTTCCTAACTATTGTGAAGAGAAGGGCAATGAACACAACTAAGCAAGTATTTGTGCAGCGGGCTGTGGAGTTCTTTGGGCATATACCAGAAAGTGGTATAGCTGGATCATGTGGTAGGTCTACTTTAGGGCTTTTGAGGATCCTATGCACTGATTTGCACAGTAGTTGCACCAATTTGTGATCCTCCCAACAGTGATGGAGGATTTCTCTTTCTCCTTATTCTTGTCAGCATCTCTCTTTCTTTTTTTAGTATCTATCCTTATGCACACATTGTAAATGTAGTTCTCACCACTCATTAAAAAATAAAACTTCAGCTGGGCATTGGTGGTGCATGCCTTTAATCCCAGCACTTGGGAGGCAGAGACAGATGGGTCTCTGTGAGTTCAAGGCCAACCTGCTCTACCGAGTGAGTTCCAGTGCAGGCTCCAAAACAATACAGAGAAACCCTGTCTCTAAAAACCAAAAAGTAGCAAATGAATGAATGAATGAATAAATAAATAAATAAATGAAACTTCATTTTGCAACAGATGAAGACTGTCACAGCTGTTACACAGCTGGTCAAATGTATGGATTAGTCACATTGGGGTATCTAACCCCAACTAACACATCATGCAACAAACCGATCGCTAAACCTCTAAGCTTAGGGAAAATTCCAGAAGAAGGGCAGAAAGATGATAAGATCCAGAGTCTTAGAACACCTGTTGAGAGATTGTGTTACCTAGATAAAGCTGAAGAGCTATAGGTCAATGGTTTCTGAGAAATAGGAATCAGTTGCTTCAAGAAATGAACACTGTCATAGGAGATCCATTCCCAAATGGTCTGTTGGTCCTGGAATAATAAACATGTAAGCAAAGATAAATGGACTCAGTAGGTTGTGTGAGTCTCTCTCTCTCTCTCTCTCTCTCTCTCTCTCTCTCTCTCTCTCTCTCTCTCTCTCTCTGTGTGTGTGTGTGTGTCTGTCTATCTACATGTCTCTTTTGATATATGTATATATACACATATATAATAGACATTATTAAATAAATATTAGAAAAAGAGCAGGAAGAATTAGAATGGGAGGTATGAAACAGTTGTAGATGTGTTGCTCATGTATAGAATTTTCAAAAATGTAAAATAATCTGAATTGATTACTGGTAGTCAGTGATTTATTCAATTGTGACTTCATAAGTACCTTTTTTTCCTGGATTAGCCATCCTAGCAAATTAACTGCATTGAGAAGGGTTGTGGGAAACCCAACAGCTACTTGGTGAGAAGGATGAGTCACAACCTAAGCCTTAAAAGGGACATTTGAAGGGAAAGTAGTCTTGCTTCTGAGCTCTTGACCTGTGGTGTCTGGTGTTTTTCAAGGTAGATACTGTCAGAATTAAATTGGGTCATAAAACAGCCAACTAGTGTGTGCAGATCTGAATGAATGATTTTTGATGGGATCATGTTCATAAAAGTATTCTCTTGTACAGAGTGAGAACAGACTTGGTTTCTCTAGTGTCTTGCAGAATAGACCTTCCCAAAATGGGTCTATGGAAACACAGCGTTGTTTCCTTTCCCTGGACAGAAAACGAAAAGCTGTCCTCCGTTGTCCCTGCCTTCAACTGCTCCCATCACACCTGAACACACAGGCAAGAAAGCTGCACTCTTCTTTTGCTGTGGTAATGCAGATGCACTGAGAATTATGCCAACCTCCCCATGGCTATTACTCTGTATGGTCTCTATCTTAGAGAATACCGGGATGAAAATTTGATGAATCAGGTAAGCACGTGTATAATCCTGTTGATCATGTCTAAGGACTGCCATTTCTTCTCTCTTTGTGCTCTGCGCAGGGCATGCAAATCAACAGTGATCATTCAGTTTTAGTGAAGCTGTTGTCAAGTGCAAGTCACACATACAGCTTGTCTCAAATGCTTTCAGGTTCACTGCTTTCCCCAGCAAGAAATGCAAAAGGGCTAGCATCCCAAAGCCACTGTGGGAGAGCTGCTTGCTCATGCATTTCACTTTAAGAGCAAAATACCTCCAATTCTGGAGTTTGACTCAGTCTGCAAGGTGAATTGGGGAAGGTGGCAGAAGTGCAGCTGTTATTATTACAGCAACTCACTCCCCAGGTGGAGATGCGAGTGGCTTGCTTGCCTTTTTCTACTAGATTATTTTTTGTCCTGGGTCCCCAACACACCCCTGAGCAGGCCAACCTGCCTTTCCCTGTCCCCCCAACATTCTGCAAACAGCTGAGCTTCCACTGGTCACAGCACAAGTCCAATTGGATGGGTAGCCCCTTTGTATGCAGAGGATGTCTACTTTCATGCCTAAACCACAGAGAACTCAGCTGTCCCACAAAGGAACAGAAGGGAATGCTATTCCCCTCCCTCATGCTTCCCAGGGTTGTAAGAGCACCATTCTGAAGCCTCCTGAAGACTCATCATAGAGCATGAGGTATGATGTTGACTCTCTTGCTTTTATGAATGAAGAATTTTTACCTTTTGGGAGGAGGTCCTGAAAATAGGATTTGTACTTGTTTTGTTTACACAGTAAAAAATAAAAGCCAACACCAAATGTCCTCCCGTGATGCTGAGAGATGAAAATGTGTTTGTCTTTGCTTTTAATACCCAGGCTTCTCTAAATCTTATTTTCTCATATTTCTTTTTCAGTGCTTGACCCCCCCCCCACAATCCCATATTTCTGAGGAGAAAACATAAGGTACATTAACAGGAAAAAATTTGCTCTCTTGTAATTAAATATATTTGAGAAGATTTTTCCATATTTCAGGGAATGAATGTTAAATCTGAGCTAGGGGACCAGGGCTTATTTCCCTAGCCTGTAACAAGTAGTATGAAAAATATCGATTTGCTCGTAAGTGATGCTAGAACAGTTTAATTAAAGTTGTTTAAGTATTTTGGAATCATTTGATGGAATGGAGCATATAAACGTGTAATGTGCTTCATGTAAACTTTCCAGAAGCCAGAGGAAACCTTTCCATGTGCCATGCCGTTTCAAGCAGTGTGCTCACAAGGATCTCTTTTCCATATCCATGTGCGTCTGATGGAGATAAATATAGTCTCTGACCTTTAGCAAATGTAAAAGTGAAAACACAAAGAAATTGGACATGCTGCGATGGCTACCGCCTGTTTCACAGTCTTTCAGCATATTGATTGGCTGGAAGACACTTCTGAGAGCTAGTATGTGACTCTTAGTAAATCCACTCCACTGAGGTAGGAGTGTGCAGGCTTCACAAACTAAGTTGCAGGAACAAAGACTAAACCAGTCAATGCACCTGCCTTTGTGACAAAGGCCAGCGGGAAGCTCCTGGCAGCGGGCAGCTGTTCTTAACACACCCCACACCCCCACACCCCCACACCCCCCCAACCCCTGGCCACCGGCTTGGTTCTCTACACAGTAGAAAGTGGTATCTCCATGATAGAAGGCTGCAAGGATTCTGTCAGCATCCTTCCGGAGCACTCTCCTAGGAAGTCTTTGCCTTCTATCCAATGTTCTATCATGGTCTTGAAGGATGCATTCTTCTCTTTTGTTGCCTCCTGATGTTCTCTGCCTGGTTTGTGCTTAATAAACTGGCTGTAAAAGCCATCTCTTAACCTTTAATTTGAGAAGTACCATTGAATGTAAAGGGCTTCATTTCATGCTGGTCAGTTGTGGCCATCCCCTCTTGGTTTGGTCACAGTATATATAACACTGTGCTTGGGGGTTTAATAAATGAAACCCACGTCTCTACATCTTAGGAGATGACTCCATTATCACAGTTTAAAAATGGTGCTGTTGTGGGGAAATGAGTGAGGGGCTTTGTGGAAAGTAGAAAGGTTTTTGGTACCTCAATGTTATTTTGAAGGCGAGGATGTAATGATATCACTAAACTCAAGATAAATAATAATTGGGTAACAATTACACAGAAAAATACAAAGAACTGCGGAAGCGTTTCCCTGTGCTTCCTACTGGATCCACGGACCCACCGGAAAGCTCCTCTCTGCTTCCATCCCCCTAAAACTATATCCAAAAGGGTGTGGCCACCGTTACAGGCTCATAGACTAGAGGCCTACATTCTTTGGTCATCACTAAAGAGCTTTGGTGTGTAGCAGGAAAAATAAAAGAGCCAGAGCCAGATATATTGGGGTTCAAGCTTCAAGCTGAAGATCAGAAAAGCAAAGCAGCTGGACACTAGCTCTCACTCTACCTCAGACTGAAAGGCGATCCTGGCTCCACCAAACCTCAGACTGCTGCCTCTCCTCAGCATGGCAGGAGAATCCTGAGACTTCAATGCCTTCCTATCCTCAGTGTGGCTGGAGAAGGAATCCCAGCTCTGAGGCCTTGTTCCTGTCTTATACACTTCACTAGTGGTGGGATTAAAGGCATGTGATCCCAGGTACTGGGATTAAAGACGAGCTCTGTTACTCTAAACTCTTGTGTAGGCCATGGTAGCCTTGAACTAACAGAGATCTGTCTTACCTCTCAATCCTGATTCCTGGGATTAAAAGTGTGTACCATCACTGCCTGATGACTATAGCTTGAGGGTGATTTTGCTTTCTGAATCCTCAGGCAAGTTTTACTAAATCATAAATAGTATATCACCACATTAGTGAGCATAGTTAACACACACTGGCTCCTGATAAGGGAAGTGACTTTTACTGTGTTTGTGAATTTCTTTCTTTCTTAGACCCAGCTAATAAGAGATGTAGACTGTGGGCTCAGCCACCCACTTATTTTTAAGCCAGTCTCATTAGGTTCAGATGTGCTATATGCTGGTATTCACGATGGGAATGATCTTCCAATGGTTTTGCATCATATCGTGAAGTAGCTGGCTCTCTATGTCTCAGATGGATTGATCAGTTTTACTTCGGTTCTGATCTCTACTCTCACTTGAGAGTTTGAAACCGCTCTTTACTGTCTCCTTGTTATTGGACCTTGGCTTTTCTTAACTACAGCGATTTAGTTATTCCCATACTTTTGGTGTTTCTGTTCATTTTTATGGCTAGCTTTTCTCAGACTACTGCTAGGTTGCTTATGTTTTTTTTTCCTATCATCCCAAGTATACACACGGACTTTGGACTCCCATAGAACAATGTGAGGTGCACTCTCACCCTGAACTCTTGGGGAAGGTTCTAGGCCCTGCCCTATATGAAATGACAGACTATGAACACCCCCATGGAGGGCCTCATCCTCCCTGGGGGAATGAGGGGATAATGGGGAGGTTGGGGACAGGGCATGGGAGGAGGGGATAGAAAGGGAGAGGGACCTGGAACTGACTTGTGAAGCAACCTTGTTTCTTATCTAAATTTAAACTGGAAAATAAAATAAAATGAAATAAAAATATTGTAAAAAATTATATTATGAAGCCCCATATGCATTGTTTTTGTGCGCTTTTCCAGCAGGATATACACTGGGAGTTTAAACTTTTCGGTCACGGAGTGTGCATATTCTGACAGACACCACCAGATGGCATTTCAAGCAGGTCATATCAGTCCAGCTGACAAGGAAATTTGTGGAATCATCCTGCACTTTGTCCTTGCGGTTCTACTACTTGCATAGCCCTTTCTCCATCTGTTGTCAATCTGCTTTCTTTGTATCATTCAGATCTCAACTGAAACCCTTCCTAAGAAATCACCCTTAACCGCTGGAGCAAAAATACTCACCCCCTTCTCATTTCACCATCCCTTGCCTTTGCCACCACCACCTGAAGTATCCAATTAAAATCTTTTTAAAGAGGTGTTTCCCAGCCCCTGTTTTATTAACCTTTTCCTTTGCCACACTCTTCCTTTCAATTTGTTTTTCTTGTTGGATAGAAATATAGATTCTCCTGCAGCTAGGGGCTCCTCTGATAGTCCAAGCTTCACAACTGTCTCCCACATATGGAGGTCCTAGTTCAGTCCCCTGGAGTCTCTCCTGCTATTGGTCTAGAGTCATGAGTTTCCATGAGCTTGGTTCAGCTGTCTCTGTAGATTTCTACATCATGATCTTGACACCCCTCCCTTGTTCACATGTTCCCTTGTCCCTCTTTGACTGGATTCCTGGAGGAGCTAGGCCTGATTCTTGATTGTTGACTCCCTTACCTGTGAGAAGGAGTGGGTTGGGGATAGCTGGTCCTGGGGGGGGTGAGTGGGGGGGGGAGGAGGGGTGGGAGGGAGAACTGTAGTTGGAATGTACAATGAAATCTAAAAGAGTAAATAAACATTAAAAAGGAACATAGATTCTCAATGATTCTCCATGTACTCTGCTGTAGGCTAGACTTACAGCAACAGGGATCATAGTCCAGGGCAATTTGATTTAGTAGAGACAGAATCATCCAGGAATTCTGGATTTCTAGGGGTTTCCAGCTGTAGTGTTGTCCAATGGTGCAGCTAAGATCTAGAAAGCATTTCATAAGAACTGTATTAGTAGGGTGAGAGGCTGAGGGACAGGCATCCTAATCCCGGAGCCAAGAAGGATAGAATGTGTACTCAGAGAGAGATGCCAAACAAAAGAGAGCTATAAGAACACTCATGGACATTGTTCTGCACACAGGACCCACAGCTAAGGACCACCAGTTGCATGGAGGACAGGAGCAGACTGTATACATCAATGGCACATCATGGGTGCCTCAGGGCTCATCTGAAACCAAAAGGAACCTTTATTTCCAGTGTCACACAGTTGTTAAAAACCTCACTCTCTAGCTGCCATCTCAAGAGCTAGGGAAAAAGAAAACAAACTAAAAATTCAAAGTTGAAGAAACAAAACCCCAAAAGGATTTAGTAAATATCTCATAGAATTGACAATGACTTGGATGTAGTGAAACTATTAAATTATTGGGTCTTATTGTATTTTTAATTAAATTGTACTAAATTAAGTACCTCAGTTCCTGCTAGTTGGGGACTGCCAGAGAAATCAAAGCAATTTAGGAAAATGAAAACCATAAGACAATTTGTTATCCTGTCATACTTGGAAATTTCTCAGTATTTAATATTAAGAATGATGCTTACTAAAGAATTCTAAAAGATACTGTTAAACGCATTTGGGATGATTTCCTTTATTCTTAGTTCATTATGAAATTTCAGAGAATGGCAATTGAATATTTTGAAGAAATATCTTTCAGCTTCTACTGTTTGTTTTTGTGAGTTTTTTTTTTGTAGTGAAATTTATTAGTATAGTGCCTAATACCAATCACCCTTATCTTCCTGAAGTAAAGACTTTTTGTAAAATACCAACTAATTGTTATTTTAATGGACCTATCTATTATCATCTGTTCCCTGCACCCCTATCAGGAATTCCTTAAAATTGCACCTGGCATGTTTCTTGAAATTTACTTTGTATTTTTACTATGCTTTTGGTTATTTCACCAAATTTTCAGTAGACACAAATTAGGTATATTTATAGAATCAACAATTTTACCAATATCCTATCACTCTCTCTCTCTCTCTCTCTCTCTCTCTCTCTCTCTCTCTCTCTCTCTCTCTCTCTCTCTCTCTCTACACACACACACACACACACCTTTCTCTTTACTCTCACTATAATTTGTATTCAAGAAAGTACACTATGGTGATTGTAGTTATATCCTAAGTAACTATCATTTATTTTTGCATTTTCTTCACTTTTAATGTTTTACAGATCATCCCCAAGTTCACACATTCATCAGAAGCCAAGGATTTTTGTTACCATGATTCCCCTATCCAAGTATTTGCTAGTTGCTGTACTGTAAGAAAAACATGACTTTTGAGGTCCTTCCTAATCCTCTCCACACTGAAAATGTTAATCAAGAGTTGGGTTCTTGAGACACTTCCACAATTATTTTGTTTTAGAGAAAATAAGCTAGCCAAATAGAACTTACATACCCTTGCATATTCTGTGATCACACCTACTACCAGTCTTTCTCGATGATTCCCTTCTTTTATATAATCCGACACTTCCTCCTACATTTTGAACGTGTTCCCCATTAGTAGATATTTTCTCCATTGCAATATCCTAAATCATCTTAATTCTTTTCTGCAATTTGTTTTAGACACAGGGAAATAGAACAGACAAGTAGACAATTATGACTACATAAGCAATGTGGTAAACTCAGACATGTAAGACCCCCTCAGGGAAACCTTCCCAGTTCCTGACTGTTTCCAGATTCAGGCTTTGATCCTGGAGAAATAGTGTTGTCCTTCCTCCTTTCCCATTATAGGACTTAATTCTGTGTCCTTAGGACAGGTTACCCGCTGCTGGCAAGATTAAGATGACTTCTGTTTTCTGGGGTCAGTGGAATTAGTTTCAAAAGACTTTCCATGCACAATCCTCGCATATCATTTACAGTTTCATAGGGAGGTATCAATTCACTGTGGCAGAAGTGATTTTTCTGTTGGCGAATGACCAGTCCCTATATATGGGCATTTGCCAACCGAAATATGGGTAGGTGAGCAAAGAGAGCATTTTCAGCAGGACCACACTGCTATTTCCTCCATGTTTCACTGAATGGGACTGAATGAGTATGTTGACTTTATGTAACATTGCCATGTTAATAAACAAAAATCATCAGTACATAGGATCAATTTGATGTCATTTGATTGCAATAGTTATTACCAGAGGATATAAACAGGCAAGGAGAGTAAGAAAGTGCCTGATCTTTAAAAATTAGTTGTGTGTAACTGCTATGCCTTAATTAAATTTCCTTTTGCTTTTTCTTTTATTGTGTTATTTACTGTATTTTCCCTCTCAACTAGTGTTATTACTAAATGGAATAATTGTTAGCTCTTGGGATTTAATCCTACGAACAATATTACAGTTGCTGTAATTTTTAAAAGTAAAACAAAAATAAAAAAGGAAAAAACCCAGGAACTTTCAGATGAGCAAATAGGATTTTATTTGTGGGAGTTCTGATAATGTAATTTTCACAACAAAGAAATAAGACACTTGGGCAAGAATAAGTAATTATCAGAACATAGACAAATATATCTATTATTTTCTCTATATAAATGGGTTGATTTTATAAATTGTACTCATCTTGAATTTCATATCTTATTTATATTCTCACACTTATTGAGTACAGATTGCTTAGCACATGGTATGCTATAAGCCCTACATACTAAAATGTATAAGCTGTTAAGAATACATAAGTTTTAATATACAAATCCAGGGGGGTGATAAATTGAACATTTACACATTTTTTCTCAAAATCAATCAAATTTCTCATCTAGGGCTTATTCCATGTACATTGGCGAGAAACTCAGGCTTGGTATGTCTGTTATCCCCTTTCATGATACTGTGAGTCTTACCACATGCAATTTCAAGCATCCATGATGAGGGGTTACTGGAGAAATCTCATCTTTAGAGATCTGTGTTGACAAGACATGTTTCTTTGTCTTACTCTGGTGTCATTGAGTTTGCCTCAGCAATACACAGAGGGAATCCTCTTGGGAAGCTAGGTAATTTAGTGCTTCTGTTTTTGTCTTTTAGCTTGCCTTTGCCAACATCCTTCTTTGAAGCCCTGATTCTACAAGTTGGCATATCATCTACTCCTCAGTTGTCCAAAGTAATGTCGTTCATAGCCTGGACTTAATCACTTTCTACCACTTGCTGCTTGGTGTCCACTCTGTTATCCTTTCTCACCTACTTCCTGCAATATTTATAGGGCATTCTACTAGGTTAGGTTATGGGAAACAAAAGCTGAAGTTAGTAGAATATATCTTTTTCTTTGAGACAATGATGGTGAATACCCTCCATACAATCTATGTAGTCTTGTTTCAGACCATCATAACCCTTTAAGAACCAACCATTTTTATTGCTGTAACTTTCCTTCCCTCTCCTTTTGTATTCTAACCAGCACACAGCTAGCACATATCTCTTTTCTTGGAGTAGTTCTGATGTTATGACCTCTGGTCTCCAGTATTTTATGGGTTTCCATTGTTGATAAAAATAAGTCCTCACGTCTTAAAAATTTTAAACCTCCCATTTTGGCTAACGTTCTTTGTACAATATTCTACCCTACATTTGTCCTTCATGTTTCTATGCTCTGACCAAAGTGTAAAGCAACATACATGCTTTCTCCTTTTATGCCTTGATTCATGATGTATTGTCTGTCCTTCACTTCCTGTACACTGATATACACATAAGAAAAGTTTTTCCACTTTGGGTGACCAAATGCTGTGCTACTTGTTTCAGAAAGTTGCTGTGACTTCCCATGGGAGCTATCTGCAGGAATACAATGAAACCAAAAACTGAAAGTAGTCTGTATGCTGATGCATAGAGCAGAGTGGACAGAGAATGTGCCAAAATGTGTAGTGAAAAAATTTCCCAGCAGATCTCACAGTCTGCAGGACCCAAGTGGGCAGAAAGCTGGGACAGAGTGATGACTGAGATCTTCATGGCTTGGAGGGACAACTATTCTGCTTTAAAGCCAGCAGGGCATTGAGGAGAACGTAGCCCTTGCTACAGTTGAGTTGCTGACCACGGGAATCTTTTCAACTCCATCCTTAGGCAATGCTGACATTGTATTAGTAAACAAATACCTATCAGTGACTTACCAGAACTCTTGATGTGCTTTCCTTATCTTCTTAGCAATGTTAATATTACAAGAGCATTATTGACTTGACCTGTCTCCATTGCTGAACTATAGCTTCCTCAGAGGTTCACCTCAACCTCCTTCTAATACAGTACTCTGTGCTTAATTTTCACCCATTTATAAATGCAGCCATCAGGGCAGTCATACCCACAAAAGTGTTGATCCCATCAAACATTTCCTCCATATTAGACTCAGTGACTAGTGAGCTGGAAACAAATATTTTTGCACCACTTGGCAGTTCCCAGATAAAATGGCAATGCTCTGAAGCTACCAGATCTAATTCACAGTATAGTGTAAGCCTTCAGACAGAAAGTACATTGTTTCTTTTCTCTGTTCTAATATATGTTGACACTTAAGATGCATATGTGACAAAGGGATACTCTTTTGGTGTACTGGAGCAATACTTTTGGGCACAGTTGACATATGGACAAAAGTAGCTGATATTCTGATCATCCCCAAGTGAAATGAATAGTCATTATACTCAGTAAAAGAAGAACTTGAAAAAAATACCGTTGATATGAAATTTGAACTGTAATATAAGTACTGTAGTAAGTAGAAGAAACTTCATCAGTTCGGCTCTAAGCAGTCAAGACTTTCTCCAGAAAGGTACCCTCAGGAATGGTATGGATAAGAACAATATGCTAAAGGACCTTTTGCCAATTTTCAAAACTTATTTGTCGATTTGCCATTTTGTTCCATCTGTTGGTACTCTTCCTTTCGGAGTCACTGTATGTATTCATTGGAGGATGTCTGGCCTCAAATCTTTGAGGCATGGCTTTAAGCTTAGTTTCTGTAAGGACGCTCCTGTCGAAGGCTTCAACATTATACTTCTAGAAACTCAAGCCCCCAAAACATGAGGATTTAAGTTTGTCCTTTATGCCGTCTTTTAATAAAACGTTTTCCTTGCTTTGGACAAATGTTTTCAGTGGTATCTGAGATACTGTCAGTCTTCATAAGTCTTTGTCCTGAGTGAGTGAATGGAATAGAAAATATTTCACTCCTTTAGGATGGTCTATTTCTTCTCTCAGTCCCCTCCACCCAAGTCTGAATGAGCTGGAGGAATAGTAACCTGAACACAGCATGGCCCATCCCTGCAGCCTGTTCACTTTGCTGTCTTCTCCTGGGCTGAATGCCGCGTTGATTGTTGCCGTTAAAGTGTTGCCATATTCACTGACGTAAGCTTCCCATGATTTGATATTTAATTCATGGGAAAGGAGCCCACATCTTTCTCTCTCTCCTTTTTCTACCAATGTGTTCCCTGAAATAGGAAGTGTCGTAACAAGTCTGCCTGCTTCCTTTCAGCCTATTGTTTTAGGAAGAATAAGGAGGGACCTGAATAGCATTCAGAATCAGAGTCAAGAAAAGCACACATCTTCTTTCTCCTCATGTATCAACATGTTTAATCAGAACATTTGTATTTTGATGTATTATTATTGCTTCTCTCTATGGGAATTGATTTGTACTATTACCTAATCAGTGTGGTTCCAATTTTAATCTGGGCACTGAGTAATAAATATAAGGCATCAATTTCCATAAACCATATATATTTGAAAGCTTCATTTACATAGCGAACAATTTAGGAGTATAAATTCTAATGTGTTTCTATTCCTTGTGGGTTTCTGTTTGCATAACCTTTTTGTGGCTCTAAAAAATAACATAATGCTGCCCAATGCTATCCAGTGCATAAAAATGTACTTTAAGTAACTCTTCAAAACCCGCTCATTCATTTCTCTTCTTTCTTTAATCACTAATAAGGGTAATGGTTTTGCAGAAACTGAAAAATTCCATTCCCCCTCTTTTTGTAAACCATTCTCACACTCTCCTCTGGCATTTTTCTGTAGTCCCCTATAGTCTCTCATATAGAAGGTACAAGTGCAATTCTGGATTTCCCAGGTAGGGTCTTTCACCTTTGCATATATGAAACGATAACACTATCCCTGTCTCAGAAAGAATACCATGAGACACAGTGTTAACTGAGTACACTTAACAAACCACATAGATGTGAGAATGCATAGATGATGGCACATTGATTAATTTACTGTAGAAAAATATGTCTAGACATGTGTATATTCACACATATCACTCCGTGCATGTATATGTATATATGTATAATTGTGGGTACATACAGATATATATGTTTATATATTAGCATACATATATGAAGAGAGAGATTAAACTCTGAGAAAATGCACTTGGTTTCTCACCATTGTTATCAGTGTCTATATGCTTAAAACTAAAAATATCTAAAATTTTTCTCTTTATAGGTAACTAACTTGTAACTAATATAATAGCATTCTAAGTATAAGCCTGAATATATTTATGTATTTCATACTTGATCTTTACAGCATTTCCATACAGCATAACTATATTAATCTACAACACAAAGAATATAATGGCCAAAGATTATCTTTATATTATTATTGATAAAAATGAGTACTTAAAAGGATTATGTGCAGTACAAAAGAGCTGAAATACATAGATATTCATGCAGAAATAGTCATTAAGACATTGTCACCCTTTTTTAAGGACAGAGAAGAGCTTCTCTGGTTTCCCAATTCATTGAAGCTAAAGGAGAATGAATTCCAGCCAAGGTGAGCATACAGTGGCTTATGCCATAACTGGATGTCCCATGATTCCACTAGAACAACTCTCACAGAATTTAGTTCAGGGAGATAGCAACCCAAAATCATAAACAAGGTGAAATAAATCAGGGTTTCAGTTCAGTTACTCAAAATGACTCCATTTCATCTTCCTACCTCTGTTAGGCGGTCTTAGTGGTCAGAGATGAATAGGTACATGAGATAGTTAGTGTTCATAGTTTACTTGGGAATCAAAAAAGTAAATGCCCTACAAGAGGCATGCTCTGCATTGTGGATAGGAGCAGATGAAGACAGCTTAGAGGCAGAGAAGAGAAGGCTCCAGTGAGAGTGCTAAGCTGTAGTTGATGTCTCATGTATGCTAATTCCCGGTGCTTTTTTTGTATAAACTACTGGAAGGAAGTTTGGGATCTGGAGTTTGGGCACCAGGTTTGCAATCTTTGCTGTTCCATTTAGCAGCATTAAGCACTAGGCCATGCTACTCAACCTCTTTGATTCTCAGCATGGAGTTGTTAAATATTACATCCTAACTTCCCACTGCTGAATAACAAACTGCCACCAGTGTGGCAGCTTAAAGCAACATCCATTTATCTCTGAGTGTCTGCAATTCAGAAACCAAGGCACAGTGAGACTCGGGGTTTCACTGGACCAAAACCAAGGTGTTGATTTGGGTTGTACATCTCTTCTTGGGTTCTTCTGTGCACAGAGGCTGCATAGACATTGAATTGTAGAGCTAAGGTCTCAATTTTTGTTAACTTCTGGTCAACCCTGCTTTCAGTGGCTAGAGGCTGTCTACAGGCTGTCCGTCACTGAAGCCACTATGGACAGTATGCAATTCACACACTGTATTTTATCTGGAAAGCAAAGCATATTCCTATGGCTTCCTATTATTCCATAGAAAGGTTTCCAATTTTTAACAATTTCTGTTTTTAGGCCAGGCTCTGATGGATATTTTTATGTTAAGGCCAGCTGTGCCATATAATAGAACCCAGTCACAACAGTGAATTCTTTATCAAGTTCACAAACCAAGGATTGTTGTAAGAACTCATTCTACCAATAGCCTTATGATGGCAAACTCTAGAGTGTGACCTTGTCTCCTAGTGACAACTGAATAGCTGGAGTGGAAGCTTACTCTCACTCTCTGGCTCTGGCTCGTGCATGGCTTACTGGGACACCAAGTGGTGGAGAGGAGGGATCAGGGTGGCTGGATCAGCAGCAGCTCCTGCTTTGTTCTGTATTCATGAGTTTGACATTTCATTGCACCCTTTAATAAACTGGCTATTATACTTATGTAAATTCTTGCATCAAAGGATAATGCAGAGCATGTATCTCAGTTTCAGAAAAATCTAAGGAACACCCTAGAATTCAACAATAATACAATGTGTGCAAAAATAAACCAACTCCAGATAATATTTTTCTAAAAATTAAGGAATGACAGTTCCATAAGATAGCATTGAGACTTAATAGATTTTTAAGGGTATATTAATTCTAGAAACAGTTTTATGTGATATCCCAAGAAGAGACAATTACATGTAAAATTCATCAATATGCTATCTAGCTTACCACTGAGTATATAATTATGGCTTAGTGCAGACTTCTTTGATATGCTATGGAAAGGAATATCCATCCCTTCAAATTGCAAACTTGTCTTGATATTGTAAAGACACCCTCAGATGTTAGCAGTCATATCATAGCCTTAGATAGGTTCCTTGTTAAACACTCAAAGATTTACATAATGTAAAATTACATGCCAGCTAAGTATTTGAACATATAGTGATAGTTATGAAGGAGTCATTTTCACTTCTGTGATTCCTAAACATCTCAAACTCAATGTATTGTAAATATGCTCCTCAAGAATTATGCTCCTCAAGTCATTTCCTTCATTATAATTTCTATCTCATTGAGTTGGCCAAATCATGCCATGTCTATGTCTTGGCAGACTCGTTGACTTGATGTCTTCCTCCCTACATCTGTAAATTCTGGCCTTCATCATTTCCTACATGAACATTCTTCTCACCAGCCTGGTCCCAGAGCTGTCTCAACACACAGAGACTCTATTAGTTACAATGCTGTCAGTCAATGTTCAGGGCTGCTCATTGGCTAGTTCTGCCTTAAGTATTAACCCATAAGTGCTAATGTATATATTTCTATAAGGTCTTATTGTAGCGAGGATCCTCTTCCTGGGATCACATGGCGACTCCTACTCTTAACTACATTTCCCAGAATCCTCCTCAACTCGTAGTCCCACCTATCTTCCTTCCCTATTGACCAACCAGTAAGACAAACATATACTCAGAAGGACTTCCTCCATCAGGCAATGGAAGTAGCACATCCATATTTTCTATTTTCAGATCCAGCATTCTTTTCTTTGACTTCATTTTCACAAGTGTACAACTGACTAGATCTCTTGTCAGTTTTCAGTGACACTGAACTGATCTTATGGAAAAAAATGAAGGTTGCCAAGCTGCCAGTTCTATTTGATAATACAGGAGGAAAAATTACCTTTTAAAGCTATTTGGGGGATGTAGTCAACATACAATAAAGCATTCATATATTATATTTTTGTCTATGCTTATGAATTTTGGCAGATGTATATATTTGCAGAAAACCACGTCAAAGTCATGTTTTGCAAACATAAATCATGTTACTTTACTTCTCTTGATTCCCAAAAGTGTGCTGTCACAAAACAAACTTTAGTAGAATACCTAGGAATACACGTACTATCAAAGTCAATGTGCATTAAAAAGAACAAAATATTGATGAATGTAAGTGGAAGAAATTACATATATGTAGAAAGAGTTCATGCTCAAAGCTTATAAGAATTAGTGTTAGCAATCTGTATTATCACATAAAGTATCAGTGCAATATAGTAAAACCCCACAAATGGGGCAAAAGCCTAAGCTTTGAATACAACTACAAAAGACTCCAAAGAGCTAATGTAACTCTGGGAGGAAAACGTTGAAAGCATCCTATTTTTACCTATATAGTTACACAGATAGGTGAAGCCTACTTCTGTTCACCCTTCATCATTCCTGCACTTCACCATTGACTGTGCTTTTCCTAATTATCTTCAACACTGGGAGTCCATCTCTGGCTTGGTTGACAAAACTTCCATGCCCTTTCCCCTCACCTCCTTCTGGTCTGTCCAAATGCAACATGTTCTTAAACCCTTGTTTTTTACCAGGGCTTTCCTCATTGTCCTTTTGCAGCTAGCACTCACATCACAGTCAATAACATTCCATGTATCACCACTGGCTTAATTTTATATATCAACTCACCAATATGTTTTCTAAAATGTAAGAACACTTTGGATACCCCATTTATTTATTTACACTTCCCCCCAAATTTTAAGATGCTGTTTAGAACATGTTCTCAATTAGCGTTGTTGAAACAGGATGAAAGGTGAACTGTACAAACAGGGCAAGCAAGGTCCTTCAAGATCTGGAATTTACATGTATTTTCTTTCACAATCCCCAAGATGTGGTACTTTTACCCACATCCAATTCTGTATAGGCAACATTTTGCTCTTTGCCTCTCCCTGTGGATTCTCATGTGGAAGATCTTTGCCTCCTTTGTCTGCCGATCAGATACTCACCCTGCCCAGCTTTTCTTCCTCTGTGGATTTAATATTTCTTATTTTTCATGGTTTTGCTTTTCCAGGCTTCATTTACCTGATATAACCATGGCTCGAAGTTTTAGAACTAAACAAAAACACACCAGCGTTTTAAGTGAATTAGAGAGGGACTACACTATTTCCTGGACTCCCCTGTGGTAGTTAGAGTATGCTGTTCTCTTTGCTTCCTTTTTTGTGTACACATAGACCAGCTTTACAATGTCTGATACACATTCCTGTTCCAGCAGACTGATGCTTTTTACTAATATTTGACATTTCCAGAATAGTAATTGTCTTTTCATTATTTGACCAGTGGGGAGGCAGCTTACTGTACTGAGTTTAATACATGTTTTTCAAAGAAAGTAATGCAAAACAAAAAGCAGGAGGAGAAATGGCAGTTAAAAAAGGATGAAGAAGAGGGAGAAGTAAGAAAAGGATTCAGCTTGAATTCAATCCCTCAAATGCAGATTTCAAGGCCTCAGCAAAATTAGTGGCTCGCCCATGTCTTTTCTCAGCTGTAAGCACTAAGGCATATTTGGATTTAGAACTTTCAAATTCTTCCTGTAGTTGTGTGTCTTTGATGTGTATGTGTGTGTCCATGTACGTAAATGCCTGTACATGTTTCTAAGTGGAACGCTTACACAGAGACTACATAGAAGACAAACGTCTAAGCAGTGGCTTGAATACCAGAACAAGTTTAAACACCAATAGATACACACACGCATGCAGATGAGTACACAGCTATGTGATGCTCACATACAACGTATCCCCCAAAGGTTTATTTAAATGTTGGGAATGTATTTATAACATACTTAGAGGTATTCAAATGGTACTTAATGATACGCCATTGTTTCCCATTTCACCTTATCCCTCCTTTAATGTTCTTCCTTTTTGATTCTGTTAATACCAAAATTTAAAAGTATGCCATTGTGGGATATTATTATTTTAACTAGGCAAAGATGTGTTACATTTGTTTTTGCTGTGTAATATTACTTTAACTGTGAAAAAGTGTGGTACTTTTGTTGATGCTGAATTTGATTAATGATGTAAGAATATGTGCTTAATTATATTAAGATGTTTTGCATCTGTTTCACCTTGCCTGCCTAAGGCATCTGGTTGGTCTAGTATAGAGCTGAATGGCCAATAGCTAGGCAGAGAATAGGCAGGACTTGCAGGCAGAGAGAATAAACACCAGGAGAAATCTACGCTCAAAAAGGAGAAAAGAGAGAAGGTGGAAAGAACAAGGGACACTCAGGACAAGAAGCCAGGCAGACACCAGCCATTCAGGCATAGAGAAGCCAAGAAAGTAAGGTATACAGAACTGAAGTTAATGAGACCCGAGGCAAAAGGTAGATAAACAGGTTAATTTAAGTTAAAAGAGCAAGCAGAGTGAGCTAAGCTAAGGCTGAGCATTCAAAACTAATAGTAAATTTCTGTGTCAGGATGTGGGAGCTGGTTGACGGCTGGAAAGAAAAAGTCTGGTACAGTATGGCAAAAAAATTTTGACTGATGTCTGTATTAATAGCACTTTCAACTTCCAAAATTATGTAAGACTTCCACATCTGAGAGGTTTAGATGATCTAGGAGGGAGTGTGCTTCTCAGAAGTAGCTGCGCTTCCTGGAGACAGCAAAAGGCTTCCCTGTTAACATGCCCATCACCTGTGCAGAACAATGAACGCAAAGCCTCCTGTCTCCAGCTAAATCCACACAACCATGCTCCAAGCCAATATGACCCCATCCTAACTCGTAGGGTTCAGGTACTAGCCAGCAGAGGCTACCTCTTTAGCCAAGAGTCTGCCAATGTTATTCTCAATAATCGAATCCTCAGCTTGCTCAGACTTGACCCCTGTCTCCTTATTTCCTTTCCAAGGAAACTACAGGAAGGAGATTTGTCCTTCTACCTCACATTGGGAAGGCACTTTCTGTGCTGCCTGGCTTGCTGTGTCCTATTGGGAGCTGTGACTAAAAGAACTCTTGTGTCTTCACTCACTCACTTCTTAAATTAAATCTTGAGTTACAATCACATCAATGGTCCTCTACCGGTAAAACAAGAACAAAGAGCAGGTCTGTGAACTGCTTGATTGACTTTAATTATCAGTATTCCACATACACCTCTCCCTCCAGGATTGTGCCTAATAGTAATCAAACCACAAAAATCAAGAATTGCTAGCAATATTCATCTGCTAGAAGGCAGGGAGCTCCGATGAAAAGAAATGAACGAATTCCCTGGGAAACATGGCAGTATGTGCTCACATCATTCTCTGGAACCATTCTTGGGACAAAAATCCATTTTACTTATTCTCAGCCATCATAGCTGTTTTCCTGAATCATAAAATTCCCGTTATGAAATAAATCCTGGCATCGACTTGATTAGTATGAGCATAAATCTGAACAGTGGTGTGCTTGCTTTAAACTGCAGTTTTTCGGGTCACAATTAGAGATCCTATTATTTCCATGGCTACTGCACTAATTAGAGATTATTCCAATGTGCTGCCAATTGTTGGTATTATTTCTTTAATGCATATAAAAGACCTGCTGGCTTAAAACTATTGACACAAAGTTTCAGAAAACTCTGTGGTAATAAATTAAGTACTAAATTTAGTGATTAATTTTGAATCATATCTCAAAGAAAACCAAATTATCTGGGTAATAACTTATAAGCTTACATGTATCTTTTTGGAGCTTTTACAGCATGGGTGCATATACATACATTTTAAAAGGGAGCCTTCTATTTAAAATTAAAAGTTTTGCAATGAATACTTTTACTTGAACACTTATGTAAATTTCATAGAATAAGAAATCTCTATTAGTAATCTGTTGTTTAATGAAATTCTACTTCTGCTTTGTGTGCATTTGTTCAGAGTGCATGCTTACAATTCAGTCCATCATAATACAAGAAACATTAAGTTCTTGTCTTCTGTAAAACATATAAAACAAACTTTGTACTCGATTATCTTTTTCCCTACCACCAAACACACACACACACATATAACATCACATACGTGTGTGTACACTCAACACTCATATACATATACATGTGCATGTACTCACATACACATATACTGATGTATTCATTCACACATACATATATGCACACAAACTCATACTCATACACATTTAAATGTTCATTCACACATACATACACACATTCATACTCACAAGCTCACACACTGTCTCCACCTGTCTCCACCACTCCCAGGGACTCCCAGGAAGCTCTTCCAGTTTAGTCTTTTCTATGTAACTATGCATGCTCAAGTTCCAGGAAAATTTGCTCAACCAGATAGAACAATCAGCTTCCTTTCTATCTTAAGAATGAAATGAATATTCAGACAGAAGTAACTAACTTCATGAGAATGATCCCTTAGGCTGCTTCTTTCCCTTTTGGCAAGATTTCCAAACTAGCCAATGAGGAACAACCAACGATTAGACTATGAAATTGACCTTCAGAAGAGTGAGAGTCAAGCTGCCTTTACATTAGGGATGAAGGTGAAGTCCATCTTGGATATGTGGACTTTCTTTCCTGACCCCTTCTACAGAGTAATTCCAACAAGATTTCTAATAGTGACTGAGTTGATGGCTTTGCAGCAGGTAAGGGACATTGCTGCTGCTGCTAGCCATACACACAATTTCAGAGCTCAGAATATCCACCCATAGGGAACACCTACATTTGGATTTCAGTAGGCATAGATCAATTTGGGTCTATTATTTGATCTCCATAATCTTTTCTTTCATCACTCTTAAAGAGAGAGTTTTAGATTAAATGGCTAAAGCTTCATTAATTGCTAAGATCAAAGGTATAGAATTAAGGAAATGCCTAGCATAATCATATGCAGAGATGCATATGGATAAGTTAGGTAACGACATTAACTGTATCTTTTGCTATCTTTTCAGAGGTGTTCATTTTCTAATTCACCTTCAGCCTTCATTTTTCAACAAACATCCTTAGAATGCAGCTTAAGATGAAACACAGGTTTTTCATTGTCCAAGGATAGAACATTTTTAGGACCTAAAGACAGTCTATGTCCTTAGAGATGTTTCTCCTCCTGTTCTCTACTCTGCATCAGGACCCTACTCCCTCCAATGGCTTTTGTTGCTTGCTTTTTGGTTCAGGCTCAAAAAAGGCATCTCACTTTGGATCTCCAGCAGACCTGCAGTGTGGTATACTTGTATAAACTCCCAAACACCCTTTCCATCCAGCTGTGAGTAACATTTCTGGGAAGTCAATTTGGCAATAAACCAAAAGCAGTATTCAAACATAGCTACTGTATAACCTAAGCACTTTTAAATTCCCATACCTAATCAATAAATGGAAAATTAAAAAAATAGAAATCATGGATGAGAAGGTTCCCCATCAAAAGTTCAAAAAAGTAAATACCATTTCACCTATAGTGTGGCCAGTTATTCATTTTATGTTCTGCCTAAACAAATAAAGACATGAAAATTGTTCAATAGTTATCTATATTGGTAGGATTAGAGAAGTGTTCTCTTTGTTGATAGAGGTTAAAAAGGACCTTTGAATTATTAACTTAAATGTATTTAAAAACTAGTAAGTGCATTTAAAATTTTTTAGCATTGTTTTAAGGTTAAGACAGTTGAACAATTGGATTCTTTGTTAAGTGATCAAATCTTTTATTTCCATCTCTATTTATTTTTATTTCTATTTGCCAAGCAAATAGAATTTGGTTGTCTGAGACAGTACAAAAGAAGACATGATTGCCATGGAATGTGTTAGCCATGATGAAGGAATTATGCAAGAGAGTGCAGCCAAGCCTCCTACTGTAGTCACCCCAAGCCTAAGTCAGTTCTGCAGAAAAGTCAGACCACCAAAGCAGAGACCCAATGAAGGAAACATAGGCATTCTGTGGTGTGTGGTGAACACAGAACCTCAGAAATGACAGAAATGACATACTCATTCTCCAGAAAAAGATTGCCATAAGGTTAACACTCAAAAGTTGAAATAATGTGCTAGCAATCCTGTTGCTTGTCTATTCTTCAGAAGCTTGTTTCTCTGCAACATGCCTTGACTGTTCTACACAACAGGTGTTAGTCACGTGGGGGTGGCCTGCTGCTTCCCATTAAGAGATGAAAAAGGCTGCAGCAGAATGTCCAGTAGAGAGAAGTCCAAGCAAATAGACTAAATATTCAATGGCTCCCAAAAACTGATTATCAGTACAAGAGCTAGAACAACTAATGTGCACACAGGCTCAATTAACCCTAATTAGTTCAGAGTCAGGCTACAAAAGACTTAATTAGCAGTTATTAGGTTCTGTTCAGAAAAAGAACATAAATAATGATTGGTAGCAAGCTGTGTTTAAGAGTCTCCTGGCTGAATGACATCAAATTTTAAAAAAGGTGAAATTAATGTTGCTTCATTGAGAATTAAACATAAAATAATAATGCAGGTGTTGACTAAAATTTCACTTATTGTGTATGGATAGTTGATTTATTATTTTTTCCTAGATAACTGAGGTCCTTCAGGGTAGGAATTTGAACTTATTTCTAGTGGTATGAGCATTAGTATCTATTTATTGCCAGTGAAAGACTGTCCAGTGTTGGGTGGTGAGTGGTCAGCAGGTATCAGGCAGAAAATTAAGCTTTTGTAAGCACCCAGTCCTATGTTGGAGGGTCCCACAAAATGGATGCTTGTGCAAAGCTGCCCAAGTCCTTCCTTCTTCCTTGTCCTATTTATTCATCAACATTATTTCTCACAGGAGCCTAAAGATCCCCTTCTAATATTTTGGTAAGACAACACAACAACTGGATTAAGATCTTGAAAACACAGATGCAAAAGTCAAGATTTTGTATGTGCTCTCCCTTCATGTCTCTTTCTAGAAAGTGCTTGGACCTCAAAGGAACAGAGTATTAGGGTACCTTTAGTGTATTAGCTTAACCACATAATGCTAGATCACTTATATAATGTGAGCAAGGCCCTGGATTTGGTTCTCTGCACCACAAGGAGAAACAAAACAACACAAAGAACCTCGAATACTTTAACATCTGTACACTATTTCTCTTAAGTTTTTAAATCTCTTACACCAAACAAACATGGTTGACACAGATGAGACAAGATAGGGACTTGATTTAGAATACCATAGCATCATGATGTGTTTATGTCCAGCAGTTCACTACCTTTACTTAGCAGTATTACAAATATTACCACTAATGAAGTTATTCAGCCTTGCTATGGGAGTTCATAGAAGAGTACTGTGTGTAAGTTTATCTAAATATGGAGAGCAGTAGTCTGAGCAATGTGATTAAGCAACCATTAATTTCAAGTAGCCACTTCCTCTTTAAAACAACATCTGTGAATAGAGTTAGATAGCTTTGTATTGTTGTAAAACAAGCAACTATCTGCTTCAAACAATACTCTTATTAGCTCACACCAAAGGGTTAGGAAGTCATCTTGACTTGATTAAGGTCTCAAAAGGTGAAAAAATGTACTGGTTAGGTGGATTCTCCCAGAGGCTCTTTGAGAAATCCCCTTTCCAAGACTATTCCACTTGTTTCAGTATAAATCAGATATGATTTGTATGTAGGAGGGCTACTTATTTTTATGAGTTAATCTTGTATCCAGCCACATCACTGAAGTTGCTTATCACCTGTAGGAGCTTTCTGGTAGAATTTTTCTATAAGGCAAAGAACACTGTGACTAACACAAAATGACAGTCTACACAATGGGGAAAGGTCTTCACCAACCCCACATCTGACAGAGTGCTGAGCTCAAAGTATATAAAGAACTCAAGAAACTAGATATCAAAATACCAAATAATCCAATTAAAAATGGGGATGCTGATCTAAATAAAGAATTCTCAACAGAAGAATCTTAAATGGCCAAAAGATATTTAAGGAATTGCTCAGCATCTTTAGCTATCAGGGAAGTACAAATCAAAAGAACTCTGAGATACCATCTTATACCTGTCAGAAAGGCTAAGATCAAAAACACAAATGACAATTATGTTGGAGAGGGTATAGAGTAAGGAGAACACTCCTCCACTGATGGTGGGAGTGTAACATACAGCCATTTTGGAAATTGATATTGTGGTTTCTCAGAATAATTGAGAATCAATCTACTTCAAAACCCAGCTATACCAATCTTGGACATATACCCAATGGATGCTCAATAATACCACAAGGATACCTATGCTCATAGCAGATTTTTTAAAAATAGCCAGAACCTGGAACAGCCTAGATGCCCCTCAATCAAAGAATGGATAAAAAATTGTGGTACATTTATACAATAAAATATAACTTAACTGTAAAAAACAATCACATCATGAAATTTGCAGGCAAATGGATGGAACTAGGGGGAAAAATCCATCCTGAGTAAGGTAACCCAGAAAGACAAACATGGTATGTCCTCACTCATAAGTTTATATTAACTGTAAAGAAAAGGAAAACCATGCTACAATCCACAGACCCAGAGAGGCTAAGTAACTAGAAATGCCCAAAGAGTGACTCATGAATTTCCCTGGGAAGAGGAAATAGAAGAGATCTCCTCGGTAAACTGGTGTTGGGGAGCCGGCAAGACAGATGGGAATATGAGGGACCAAATTGGTCAGGTTGGAGTCAGAATGAAGGGAGAGAGTTATGAAAGAGATGTCTTGATAGGGTTGGGCATTTTGGGAGAAACCTGATGCCAGGGAAGCTCCCAGGAATCCACAAGGATGGCCCTAGCTAAGACTCCTAGCAATAGTGGAGAGGGTGCCAGAACTGGTCATCTCCTGTACTCAGATTGGTAACTCCCTTAATTGTTATAGAGAACCTTCATTCAGTGACTGATAGAAACAAATGCAGAGATCCACAGTCAAGCACTGGACCGAGCTCCAGGAATTCTGTAGAAAAGAGGGAGGATGGATTGTACAAGCGAGGGGGATCAAAGTCACCACAAGGAAACCCACAGAAACAACTAACCTGGCTCATAGGAGTTCATAGAATCTGGACCAACATCTAAGTCTAAATGGGACCTACCTAGGCCCTCTACATATGTGTGACAGTTGTATAGCTTGATCTATTTATGGGAATCTTAGCAGTGGGATTAGAGTCTGTCCCTAATGCTTGGGCTGGCTTTTGGGAGCCTATTCCTTATACTACATTGCCTCACCTAGTTTGTATACAAAGGGAGGAGCTTAGTCTCATCTGAATTTGATATACCCTGAACTTGATATAGTACTCCTTTCTGGACAGAAACAGAGGGGGAGTGGATGGGGGTAAGAAGCGGGGGTAAGGGGTGGGGGGTGGCAGAGCAGAGGATTGGGTAGGAAACAGGAGGAGAAGGGGGAGGTGAAACTGAGGTCAGGATATAAAAATAAATGAAAAGATTTAATTAATAAAAAATAAATCAGGTATGAGCTACTATCTAATCCCAAAGACAGCCCAAGGTTGTCTTGCTTGCCAGCAACCCTTTCAGTACAGGGATGGAAGAACCCCAAAATCTTTGCTGTTCTTTGAAAAAAATCTCTGACTTCGGTTTCCATACAGGTAAAACTCACTACTTAAAAAAATAAAAGCCCATGTGACTGATTATCTCTTCTGTCATACTCATATATTATTCCTTTCTTGATCACACAAACTCAACTGATTAGTGATCCTAATTACCTCTCAAAGATCTCCTCTGTCATATAAAATCACATAGTCCCAGCACACATTCTCACTATATCTGAGGTTTTAGGGGTTTAGACACTACGTGGTCTTATATCCATCCATACTGAGAAATGCATACAGAGTGAGGGTGAAGTGGTCACTGGGTGGAGACAGAGAGACTCCAGCAGGGTCTACAAGTCAGAGTTCTAGAGATCTGGTGGCTGAAGTACATACATAGCCTGGGGCTAGATAACCTGAGTCTGGAAACCCAACCAGCAGCAGCGAGGCAATGGAGAAAGAACAGAAACACAGATACATATGCAAACATGCTGTGGTCAGGTGGGTTGTGCGTACTCTGATGAAGAGGTATGCAGCAACCTGGAAGGAACCTCACTAGATTTATGAGGTACAACACAAGGGGAGAGGCTAGCTAGGCTTGGCAGCAGGTCCCTGTCGATGAGCAGTCCCAGGCTGTAAATACCCGGGAGGAGGATGCAGTTGCTAGATTTTGCAGACACTGGTCACTGCACAAACTGGCAATATTCACACTCAGGTCGGAGGATGGCTTTTCCATCCCTCTGAACTTGACCCAGGAGTAAGGTTTTTGCCATTTTCCCATGTATCTGAGGGTTTGATATCCCATATGGCCATGACCATATCAAGCAATGGACATTCATTCAGTATTCCACTAGTTCCCTCCAGCCTAGAGTGACAGCAAGCATCAATAGGGAGGAATAGTACATAAACTCATACTCTAAAGCTCTAGAATACATCCTTTGCTCTTTCAGGTTAAACTGGTAAAATGTTCATGAAGCCTATCACTGGCAATAAGTGCCATAGGAATTTGACTTTCTTTTTTTTCTTCATATAAGTAGTAGAAGCAACATTTTGTAGCACAAGAACTTACTGTAATGCCTAGTGCATCAGAACATGATTGCACCTTCATTTTATACACATTTATAAGTCAGGACTGGGTAAGGCTTCTCACATTCAGTGCTAGCTACTACTGTTCCTCTGGGGGCAGGGTGATCAGAACTCCATACCACTGGTTTAAAGGTAACTCTTCTTTTTGTGCAAGTGGCACTGACATTTTACATGACACATGTAAAACTTCCATTTTTTTACCTTTTATATATTTTAGGTGCTTTCCTAATCCTAAAACTCAAAAGTTAGTTCATTCCACCATTGCTGAAATAAATTAAAAATAAATTAACTTGAACTTATATTCACTTTATTCTTTAGCAGAGCACAATTCAAATTTATTGCAGAGTAAGTTATGAAAATTGCACATAGTTTTCCATTTTTTTCTGTTTTTCACTGCTATAGATGGAAGGAACATAACCCCAAGGAAACTAATAAAATGAATTGTTCGCACAATTAGATATTATATCCCTGCTATGTACAATTCTCTCTGGGTGCCTGGTATTGATTGACTGATCTGTGAAGCCAAATTCCTGTCTGATTTTCAGCTCTAAGTATTCAACCATCTCTACATTTTTTTATTAATATTTTTTTATTTTCCATTTTAAATTTAGATAAGAAACAAGGTTGCTTCACAAGTCAGTACGAGGTCCCTCTCCCTTTCCCTCCCCTCCTCCCGTGCCCTCCCCCCCAACCCCCCCGTTATCCCCTCATTCCCCCAGGGAGGGTGAGGCCCTCCATGGGGGTGTCCATAGTCTGTCATTTCATATAGGGCAGGGCCTAGACCCTTCCCCAAGAGTTCAGGGTGAGAGTGCACCTCACATTGTTCTATGGGAGTCCAGAGACCGTGTGTATACTTGGGATGGGTACTGATCTGCTGTCCAAGGCTCAATAGATTACCTAGGCCTCCTCACTGACACCCAGATTCAGGGGGTCTTGATCAGTCCCATGCTGGATTCCCAGGCTGATGCCTGGGATTCAAGAGTTAACCTTTGTCTGGTCAGCTGTTTCTGGGGATTCAACCAGCCCAGTCTTAATCCCTTTGATCATCAGTCCTCCCTCTCTGATACTGGCTTTCTTGAGTTCAGCTCAGTACTTAACCAGCCAGTAAATGGAGTTTCTGTTTCCCAGTCTCTCTGGCAATAGGATTGTAGGCTGGCACTCCCCAGATCTATGTCTAAAATCCATATATGAGAGAGTACATGCCATGTTTCTCTTTTTGTGACTGGGTTACCTCACTCAGGATGGTTTCTTCTAGTGTCATCCATTTGCCTGCGAATCTCATGATTCCATTATTTTTTTCTGCTGAATAGTACTCCATTGTGTAGATGTACCACATTTTCTCTATCCATTCTTTGGGTGAGGGACATCTAGGTTGCTTCCAAGTTCTGGCTATTACAAATAAAGCTGCTATGAACATAGTGGAACAGACATCTTTGTTATATGAATGGGCGTCTTTTGGATATATGCCTAAGAGTGGAGTTGCTGGGTCTTGTGGTAGGTTTATTCCCATTTTTCTGAGGAATCTCCATACTGCTTTCCAAAGTGGCTGAACCAGTTGGCACTCCCACCAGCAATGGAGGAGTGTCCCCCTTTCACCACATCCTCTCCAGCATAAATTGTCATTGGTGTTTTTGATTTTAGCCATTCTGACAGGAGTGAGATGGTATCTCAGAGTTGCTTTGATTTGCATTTCCCGGATGGCTAAGGATGTTGAGCACTTTCTCAAGTGCCTCTCAGCCATTTTAGACTCCTCTATTGAAAACTCTCTATTTAGTTCTGCAGCCCACTTTTTAATTGTTTCCTTTGGTGTTTTGGAGACTTGCTTCTTGAGTTCTTTGTAAATTTTGGAGATCAACCCTCTGTCAGATGTGGGATTAGTGAATATTTTTCCCATTCTGTGGGCTGCCTTTTTGTCTTGCTGACTGTGTCCTTTGCCTTACAGAAGCTTCTCAGTTTCAGTAGGTCCCATTTATTAATTGTTGATCTCACTGTCTGTGCTACTGGTGTTATGTTCAGGAAGCTGTCTCCTGTACCAATTCGTTCAAGGGTACCACCCACTTTCTCTTCTAAGAGGTTCAGTGTGGCTGGATTTATGTTGAGATCTTTGATCCATTTGGACTTAAGTTTTGTGCTTGGCGATAAACATGGATCAATCTGCATTCTTCTACATGCCAGTCTCCAGTTATGCCAGCACCATTTGTTGAAGATGCTTTCTTTATTCCATTGTATATTTTTAGCTTCTTTGTCAAAGATCAGATGTTCATACGTGTGTGGGTTAATACCCGGGTTTTCAATTCGATTCCATTGGTCTACCTGTCTATTTTTGTGCCAATACCAAGCTGTTTTCAGGACTATAGCTCTATAATAGAGCTTGAGGTCAGGGATGGTGATGCCTCCGGACGTTGCCTTGTTGAACAGGGTTGTTTTGGCTATCCTAGGTCTTTTGTTTTTCCATACAAAATTGATTATTTTTCTTTCAAGGTCTGTGAAGAATTGTGCTGGGATTTTAATGGGGATTGCATTGAATCTGTAGATTGCTTTTGGCAGGATTGCCATTTTTACTACATTGATCCTACCTATCCAAGAGCATGGGAGATCTTTCCATTTTCTGAGGGCTTCTTTAATTTCTTTCCTTAAAGATTCAAAGTTCTTACGATACAGGTCTTTCACTTGTATTGTTAGCGTTACCCCAAGGTATTTTATGTTGTTTGTGGCAATTGTAAAGGGTGATGTTTCTCTGATTTCTTTTTCAGCCCTTTTATCATCTGTATATAGTAGGGCTACTGATTTTCTTGAGTTGATCTTGTAGCCTGCCACTTTGCTGAAGGTGTTAATCAGCTGTAAGAGTTCCCTGGTAGAGTTCTTTGGGTCAATGATGTAAACTATCATATCGTCTGCAAACAGTGAAAGTTTGACTTCTTCCTTCCCGATTTGTATCCCCTTGATCCCCCTTTGTTGTCGTATGGCAATAGCTAGAACTTCAAGTACCATGTTGAAAAGGTATGGAGAGAGTGGACAGCCTTGTTTTGTTCCTGATTTTAGAGGAATTGCGTTGAGTTTCTGTCCATTTAGTTTGATGTTGGCTGTTGGTTTACTGTATATGGCTTTTATTATGTTTAAGTATGTCCCTGTTATCCCAGATCTCTCCAAGACCTTTATCATGAATGGGTGTTGGATTTTGTCAAAGGCTTTTTCAGCATCTAGTGAGATGATCATGTGATTTTTGTTTTTCAGCTTGTTTATATGGTGGATTACGTTGATGGATTTTCGTATGTTGAACCATCCCTGCATCCCTGGGATGAAACCTACTTGATCGTGGTGAATGATTGTTTTGATGTGTTCTTGGATCCGATTTGCCAGTATTTTATTGAGTATTTTTGCATCAATGTTCATGAGGGATACTGGTCTGAAGTTCTCTTTCTTGGTTGTATCTTTGTGTGGCTTGGGGATCAAGGTTATTGAAGCCTCATAGAAAGAGTTTGGCAAAGACCCTTCTGCTTCTATTGTGTGGAACACTTTGAGAAGAATTGGTATAAGCTGTTCTTTGAATTTGTGGTAGAATTCTGCACTGAGGCCATCCGGACCTGGACTTTTTTTGGTTGGGAGACTTTTGATGACAGCTTCTATTTCCATAGGGGTTATAGGTCTATTTAAATTGCTTATCTGTTCTTGATTTAGTTTTGGCAAATGATAGCTGTCCATGAAGTCATCCATTTCCTTTAAATTTTTGAATTTTGTGGAGTACAGGTTTTCAAAGTATGACCTAATGATTCTCTGGATTTCCTCAGAGTCTGTTGTTATGTCCCCCTTTTCATTTCTGATTTTGTTCATTTGCGTGTTCACTCTCTGCTGTTTGGTAAGTTTGGACAAAGGTTTGTCTATCTTGTTGATTTTCTCAAAGAACCAACTCTTCGTTGCATTGATTCTTTGTATTGTTTTCCTGGTTTCTACTTTGTTGATTTCAGCCCTCAATTTGATTATTTCCTGGCATCTACTCCTCCTGGGGGAGTTTGCTTCTTTGTGTTCTAGAGCTTTTAGCTGTGATGTTAATTCTCTGGTATAACTGTTTTCCTGTTTCTTCATGTGAGCACTTAGTGCTATGAACTTCCCCCGTAGCACTGCTTTCAACGTGTCCCATAGGTTTGGGTATGTTGTGTCTTCATTCTCATTGAATTCGAGGAAGTCTTTAATTTCTTTTTTATTTCCTCTTTGACCCAGGGATGGTGCAGTTGAGCATTATTCAATTTCCATGAGTTTGTAGGTTTTCTGCAATTTGTGTTGTTGTTGAATTCTAATTTTAAGGCATGGTGGTCTGATAAGATGCATGGAGTTATTCCAATTTTTTTGTAGCTGCTGAGGTTTGATATGTTGCCAAGTATGTGGTCGATTTTTGAGAAGGTTCCATGTGGTGGTGAGAAGAAGGTATATTCTTTTTTATGTGGATGAAATGTTCTATAGATATCTGTTAATCCCAGTTGGGTCATTACTTCTATTAGACCCTTTGCTTCTTTGTTGAGTTTCTGTCTGGTATTCTTGTCTAGTTGTGAGAGTGGTGTGTTGAAATCTCCCACTATAACTGTGTGGGGCTTTAGATGAGATTTAAGTTCTAATAATGTTTCTTTAATGAATGTGGATGCCTTTGTTTTGGGGGCATAGATGTTCAGGATAGACACTTCATCTTGGTGGGTTTCACCTGTGATGAGTATGTAATGACCTCCTTCATCTCTTTTGATTGATTTTATTTTAAAGTCTAGTTTGTTAGATATTAGGATTGCTACCCCTGCTTGTTTCTTGGGTCCATTTGATTGAAAAATTTTTTCCCAACCTTTAACTCTCAAGTAATGTCTGTCTTTGAGGGTGAGGTGTGTTTCTTGTATGCAGCAGAAGGAAGGGTTCTGTCTTCGAATCCATTCTGCTACTCTGTGTCTTTTTATGGGTGAGTTAAGGCCGTTAATATTGAGGGATATTAATGACCATTGATTGCTCATCCTTCTTCGATTTGCGATGGTTGTTGTTGGTGGAATTATGTGTGGAATTTCACCCCTTTGTTCTTTTGGCTGTTGGTAGAGAGGGAATCTCTAATGCTTATGTTTTTCTGGTTGTAGTTAGCTTCCTTGGGTTGGAGTTTTCCTTCCAAAATTTTCTGTAGGGCTGGGTTAGTGGACACATATTGGTTGAATCTAGTTTTGTCATGCAATATCTTGTTTTCTCCGTTTATAGTGATTGAGAGCTTTGCCGGGTATAGTAGTCTGGGCTGGCATCCATGGTCTCTTAGTGTAGGTAGAATATCTATCCAGGACCTTCTGGCTTTCAGAGTTTCCATGGAGAAATCAGGTGTAATTCTGATAGGTCTGCCTTTATATGTTACTTGACCTTTTTCCTTAGCTGCTCTTAATATTCTTTCTTTATTCTGTATGTTTGGGGTCTTGATTATTATGTGGCGAGGGTTTTTTTTTTGTGGTCCACTCTATTTGGTGTTCTGTAGGCTTCTTGTACCTTCATTGGCATGTGTTTCTTAAGGTTGGGAAAGTTTTCTTCTATGATTTTGTTGAATATGCCTTCTGCCCCTTTGAGGTGGATTTCTTCTCCTTCTTCTATACCTATTATTCTTAGGTTTGGTCTTTTCATGGTGTCCCATAATTCCTGGATGTTTTGTGTTAAGGATTTGTTGGATTTAAGGTTTTCTTTGGTTGATAAATCCATTTCTCCTAATGTATCTTCAACACTTGAGATTCTATCTTCCATCTCTTGTATTCTGTTGGTAATGCTTGTATTGGTAGTGCCTGACTGTTTGTCCAGCTTTTCTATTTTCTGCCTTTCTTCAGATTGTGTTTTTTTAGTGTCTCTATTTCAGTTTTCAACCCTTGCAGCGTTTGCATTGCTTCTTGCAATTTTCTGTTTATCTGTTCGTCCGTTTGTTGCCTTTTATGAATTTTTTGGTTTGTTCTTTCTTCCATTTCTTGCATTTTTTGGTTTGCTTTTTGTTCCATTTCTTGGATTTTGTGCTTTGTTTCTTCTTCCATTTCCTGCCTTTTTTGGTTTGTTTCTTCCTCCATTTTTTTCATTTTTTGCTTTGTTTTTTCTACCATTTCTTGCATTTTTTGCTTTGTTTCTTCTTCCATTTCCTGCCTTATTTGGTATGTTTCTTCTTCTAATTCTTGCATTTTTTGCTTTGCTTTTTCTTCCATTTCTTGCATTTTTTGCTTCATTTCTTCTTCCATTTCGTGCCTTTTTTGGTTTGTTTTTTCTTCCAATTCTTGCATTTTTTGGTTTGTTTTTTCTTCCAATTCTTGCATTTTTTGGTTTGTTTTTTCTTCCATTTCTTGCATTTTTTGGTTTGTTTCTTCTTCCATTTCCTGCCTTATTTGGTATGTTTCTTCTTCTAATTCTTGCATTTTTTGCTTTGCTTTTTCTTCCATTTCTTGCATTTTTTGCTTCATTTCTTCTTCCATTTCGTGCCTTTTTTGGTTTGTTTTTTCTTCCAATTCTTGCATTTTTTGGTTTGTTTTTTCTTCCAATTCTTGCATTTTTTGGTTTGTTTTTTCTTCCATTTCTTGCATTTTTTGGTTTGTTTTTCTTCCATTTCTTTGAGGGATTTTCCAATATCCTCTTTTAGGGCCTCTATCATTTTCATGAAAGTGCTTTTAAGGTCGTTCTCTTCTGCTTCCTTCACGTTGGAATATTGGGGTCTTGCTGGTGTGGAGTCTCTAGAATCTGGCGGTGTCATATTTGTTTTTCTGTTGCTGACTGTGTTTTTGTATTGTCTCTTTCCCATCTCTTCTTCTAGTGGGTGCAGAAAGAGCCCCTTCCTGGTCTGGGGACCAGAGTTCCCTTTTGGTGGGTGCTAGTAAGTCCAGTAATCTGGTGGTTCTTCTATACCTTGTCCAAATGCTGGTCCGTGGGTAGAGAAGAAGAACAGGAATCTGGGGCGCTTAGCCTCCTACCTGGTCCCCTGGACCCTATGCTGGGTCCTGTTGTACCTGATCCGGAACAGCTACTCCCCTGGTCTCCCTGGCTCCTGTAGTTTCCTGGTCTCTTTGGTGGGAGAGAAGATCTGGAGTCTGGGGTGCTTGGCTCCCGCCGGGATTGGGAGCTCTGTGCAGTTCCCAGGCGATCTGCAGGCTCTGGAACACAGGCCGGGAAGCTGGCCTGTTTACCTGATGATGCCAGAGGGACAGCTACTTCCCTGTACTCCCCCCATCTCTACATTTTTGACAAGGCTGTTGAATGAGCCAAGTGATGGAATCATAAAACTACTCAAAAGGCCCAGCATATGCTTTGTTCTGTGCGAGAAAAAAAAACTCCCACAAAAATAAGAGAGGAAAGAAAAATAGTGACACAGCAAAACTCATGGAGGTACATGTAGGAGAAAGGAGATACATAGAGATAATATAAGATGTAAAATAGTGAATCAAACTGTCAAGGAGATAACAGCCATTTGGGTATAATTGAGTCCAATACAGTGAATTATGATGCTTAGTCTTGAACTGTCCAGAATCTGTGAGCCTCTTCATGCTGTCCTTACATTTTATAGAGTGTTTCTAGGAGACCATGGTGTCCGTGCTGACCTGAACCCATCCCATTCCTTGGTTTTGGTCAAGTGCTCATATAAACCTTACCTTTTCATATACATGTCTGCATCTTAAATCATGAAACACTGATGTGTTTGCATTTACCAAACAAAGCAAGTGGGTCCTGATGCAAATTCTTATGAGATATTGATAAACACTATTGCTTTAATTCTACTGATATTGGAGGACCACTTCTACGGGGAGAGAATCATGCCATAGAGTATCACGGGACAATAAATGAAAAGATCTTACCAGCTATGTTTCCCATGAGAAGTAGCCTGATCTCTCCAAGCAAAAAGATTCCCACATGTATCATGGCAAGTACCGTCATCTTAGTGTTTGTCTTCCCATCCAAACAGAGCTCCAAATAATTTGATGACAAATAGTTTTCTTGTGAGATGATTCCAAGAAACAACCAGTGAGAAAGCAGAAGAAGAAGAGAAAGGAAAATGATGTAGGGAATCTGAGAAGTGAGTTAGTATGGAGATACCCAGAGCAAAGTCAGAATGATATTCTTGGTTGGCCAGCACCAGTATCCCAGGGCTCTGGATATAAATGCATATTTTGGGTCCAATTCTAGAATGGCTGAAACAGAAACCCTACACATGGTGGCCTTTGAGGCACACTCGAATTTGAGAACTCTTGAGCTGGGGGAAACTGGAATCTACTCAAAGTACTTGGTTCAGCACTTTGTCGCTGGAGGGAAAGTGGTAGCTGAAATAAGTAGATATTAACTCCCATCAGTTACTGTTAGGAGCTGCTGGTGGGAAGAATTAGAATAAGTACTTAAGAGGTATATGGACTGGATGTGGGCTTGGGGGGGTAAGGCATGGTGGGAGGAGATAAGGGGGATAGGAGGGAGAACTGTGGTTGGAATGTAAAATGAAGTGAAAAAATAGAAAAAAAGAGTTATTGCTCCTGGCCACTAGAAGTCCTTAGCACTTCCAGTTTTGTGCAGGCACAGGGAGGGACACCCACAGCTTCTACAACACTGTATTGAAGATAAAAGATGCATTACAAGCCTATTTCATAATAGTCTCAACACATAATAAGTTAATAATCAGAGGTAATGCAAATATTAAGAAGTGCTGTGCATGGGAGATGGCTCAGTTGGTAAAGTGTTGGCTACAGAAGAGTAAGGACTTGAATTTGTTCCCCCAGTACTCATATATTAGTTGAGTATTGTGTCATACCTATAAACCTAGTACTTAGGAATTAGGGACAGTGGCATTCCTGGAGCTCACTGGCCAGCCAGCCTAGATGAATTGATGAGTTCCAGTTTAAGCGAGACTGGAGAGCAGGGAGTGGAAACTGGAATCGGTATGTAAAATGAGAAAATATTGTTTTAAAATAAAAAAGGCTAAAAAACAGAAAGCAGCTGAAGAATATAGGCCTGTGGACCTCTGCCTTCGCCAAGGACATACAAGTGTGCATGTACACCCCTGCCCTCAGTATAAGCGGTTTATAGAGTGAGGGCACAATTGTGTGAATAGAACCAAGTGAAGGAAGAAACAAATGGTGATGGAGGTACTGGGGGAAGGGTCATGCATGAACTGAAGACACAGAGGGGTATTCATGAGCCAGTGGTGTCTAGCAAGGTAGCTGGTTATCTTACTGGGCTTGAGAAAGGGCTGGATGAATTGTAGAGAATGTAGGTTGCTGTGTTCACAGTCTCTTATCACTGTATCTCTTCTCTTAAATTGAAAACATTTTTTATACAATGTATTCTGATTACAGTTTTGCTTCCTTTATCTCATCCCATACCTTCTGCACCCATCCAATGCCATGCTTTCTTTCTCTCTCTCTTTAGAAAAATCAGGCAAACAAGAAACAAAATAAAATGAAACAAAAATAAAAAGCACGAGAGAAACACATGCACACACACAGAAAAATTTCTCTCTGTCTCTCTGTCTATCGATGTGTGTGTGTGTGTTTTAACTAAAATTCAAAAGAATTAATGCACTAGGAGAATACTGACTAGTGTACAACTGGGACTAATTCCAAATACAGTCAGAATAGGTGGGGTTTATACCCATGAGCATTACTTCTGAATTGCTGTAATCACAATACTTGCCTTAAGCCCATTTAAAGAAGAAATAATTGATTTTGGCTAATGCTGTCACTCTTTAATACAGTTCCTCATGTTGTAGTGACCACAACCATAACACTATTTTTGTAACTGCCTCATACCCATAATTTCGTTAATGTTATAAAGCAAGTCATTGATGTTATCAGGGGTACTGGTGGCTGGAAACTCACTAGAGGCATGTGTTGTCTGTGAGAGGATTCTGGCTTAATTGACTTGAGAGTCTTACTGAAAATGGGACAATATGGCACACATCATCTGGTAACTACCAGTGATAAATGGGGACCACAATGTCATCAAAAAGGGAACATTTCCTAATCTGACTCAGCAAGATTCTTGCCAAAACTGAACTCTACAAAGAAGTTCACAAATGAACCTCATTAGGAATAGGGTTGGAGGCTAATTAAGGCTTAAAGAAGTGAAGTCATCTTTGCCAATTGTTCTCCACAGGTGGAATGGTGGTTAGAAGCTTAGACATAAAGTCTGCTAAGACTTAGAGGGAGTCTTAAGCATGTTATTTAATCTTTCTAGCTTAGTTTTCTCATCTTTATAATGTTGGTAATTCATATCATCTACCTTATAGGATTATTGTGTTGATAAAATGATGTACAACGGAAGCTCAGTGAAAAATCATTATAATCCTATAGGAGACGTGGCTTTTTATACTTTGTTTTCAGGTACATTTGTTTGTTTCCTTGGATTTTCTGCAATTGCTTCCCAGACTACATCTCTGCCTCTGAACTTTACTCTTCTTTGCCCACTTCATAAGAGAGGAAATAGAATTTCTGGTTATCTATTTTTTCTCCATTTTATTTATTTATTCAAGTTTATTAATTTTATATCCTAGTCACAGTTTTTCCTGCCTCCTGCCTTCCCAGCCCCTCCCCACACACCACCCCTGTTCCCAGGCCCCAATAAACTCCTACTCTTTCTATTTAGGAAAGGACAGGCCTCCAATGAGTATCAACAAAACATGGCATATCAAGTTACAGTAAGACTAAGTAACTCCCTATGTATTAAGGCTGAGCAAGGGGACCCAGTATGAGAAGGGTCCAAACAGTCAGTAAAAGAGTTGGAGACAGCCCCTGTTCCCACTGTTAGGAATCCCATAAGAGAACCAAGCTATACACTATAACATATATACAGAGTGCTTATTTTTTTCTTTCTTGTGTATGGTACATAATATCTAGCAACTAAGTATTTTCAATGATCTACTGATTCACAAATGTATTTTATCCGTTTAGAGTTAAACCCTTCCTAGGGTTGGTATTAAAACAGAATTAGGTTTGTGTTAGCCAAACTTTGCAGGATGCCCTGATAATGCTTCCACTCAAAATGTAATTATAAAGAAGGAATGTTTAAGTTGTAGCATATTTTTAGTGTGATTAGAACTGTAACAGTGAAATATCTGGGTGTTTTAAGATGAAGATCAAGTTCCAAATCCCCAGTCAAGCTGTGTCATTAAATGCAGGGCAGTGGTTAACAGTAACAACAAGATAAACCAGCCACAGAGAAATTGCAGCACACCTCCGGAATCTCCATCAATGCCACACATGCCACTGAAAAGAATCCTTTTTTTCTACATTGTCTTGCTGCTTCTGTGGCTCCTGAGAGTATTTTGGAGGTGTGATCACCCTGCTCTGATGTTCACAGTGGCTTTACTGTACTCATCATGCTACATCCTGTACCTTTTTGTGGCTTGGTTTACCTATCCTTGCCAGATTAATAGTTACACAGTTTTTAGAGCATTAACAAAGTGAGATGGTCAATGGAAATGTTATTTATATTCAAAAGAATTCTAGAAATGGCAGGCTCTTCCCTGTTCTTAGTGAAGACACAATAGCTTCCAACAGATGTTGAGAATCCCCACTGGGAAGAAGCCAATGTTTCCAATTCTGCTGCACCATGGGTACTTCATAGCAAACAGGTTTCCTCGGACTGCACTTCCTAGAGAACTGTTGCTCAGGGTCTGATTATAGTTCACAAGCTGCCAGTCAAGAATTCTTTTCCTAGCAAAATGATCTTACCAAAAAAGAAGCGAAAATAAAGGCATTTCTAATAAACAGAAATGCGGGGATTTTCTTGCTAGAATATCTGCTCTGTAAGAAATTCTTTTAGACGCAAGGAAAATAAAACCAGGTGTTGACTCACGTAGACAGAAAGCTGAGAAATGATAAATATGAAGTAAGTGTGAAATTGTCCTATTTTATCCTTCTCACTCCTGCCTTCTTCCCTCCCTCTCTTCTTCCTTACCCCTTCCTATATATATGTAGAACTGATCTCTTAAAATATTCATAGGGCTATTTAAAGTGATGGTTACTACATTACATACCATGTGTGTACTGCATTACTGGGTTACACTACCATGTTCATAGCATACTTAAACGTAACTCGGTGCCAGTACAATGCAGTATGATGATAGAGCTCAAAGGACTCATCTTTTGTATTACTGAAGCTGCATTTTCTAGAATTAGATCAGTGTTACTCTGAAGATGTAATAAGTTCATGATGCATGTTATAACTCTTAGCAGAAACTAATTTAACTAAGTTAACTCAAATAATAGTACTTAAACTGGACAATGAAAGTACTTAAATGGATGGCCAAAAAATACGGATATGGGGGGGGGGGAGTAGGAAGGAAGGAACAGTAAAAAGAGCATGAAGCATTGAGAAAATATATTAGATAAAAGTTTTGCCATATTAATAGTTACACTGAGTGTGAACATGTGAAGAGTATAGTCCAAAGCTCTGACAATAGTGGAGATTTTGTTTCCTTTTTGTTTTTTTATGTTGCTATGTAAACAAAAGTTTTTGTCTTTTATTTTAGAAACAATCTTATTTTACGTATCAATTCCCCCATTCCCTCACCCTCCCATCCTCCCATGCCCCTAACCCATCCCCCAACCCACCTCATCCACCTCCCAAGGATAGTGAGTCCCTCCATGGGGAATCATCAAAGAATGTCACATCATTTGGGGGAGGGCCTAGGCCCTCTTCCATGTATTTGGGCTGCAATAGTATCCCTCCATAGGGAGTGGACTCCCAAAGTCTATTTGTGCACTAAGGATAAACACTGGCTCCACTGTTAGAGGTCCCATAGACTACCCAGGCCTCCTAACTGGCATTCAGAGGGTTTGGTTCGATACAATGCTGGTTCCCCAGTTTTATGACTAGAGTCTGTGCTCTCACTGGGTCAGGTCAACTGTTTCTATGGGTTTCTCCAGCACAGTCTTGGCTCCTTTGCTCATCCCTCTTCCCTCTCTACAACTGGATTCTAGGAGTATGGTTCAGTGTTTTATTTTTGAGTTGTGTTTCTTTGCTACTTTTTGAAACAGGGTCTACCTATCTAGGCCAGGATGGCTTTGAACTCACAATTCTCTTATTTCTGCCTCCCGAGTGCTGAGATTTCACATGTGTATTTCCATGCTGGATTTTTTTTATCATTCATTTTTTTCCTTGCAGTACGTGGAATTGAACTCAGGGATACATCCATTCTAGGCCATGCTATGAGCTTTATCTCTAATACCAGAACAGAGTTTTAAAAGCAAGATTGAATTGTGTGCTGTATATAACAGAAACAGTTTAGATTCAGACAGACAGATTAAAAATTAAATGATGGAAAACCATAAAGCAACTACACAGTAAGTAGAAGAGAACTGAGGAAGTTTACAGTAAATGGTAACAGAAAACTTCTATTAAAAAATCCATGTTTAGTTGGGCACCGTTGTGATGGCTAATGTTATATTTTAAGTTCAAAGTACTGTGCTTAAGAGATCTATAAAACAAAATGCCTCTAACCTGCCAGCCCCACTTGCCCAAGGACAGATAACTTCCTGGAATGATGGGGACTGTTCATGTAAGATAACAAGCCAAGTATTTCCACTTCTGTAAACAAGCTAGTTTGCTCCAGTTACACAAGATGTGTGCTTGATAACATGTAGGCAGCAAGTACATAGGTAGGAAGTGCGTCAGAATGTGTGGCTGCCTTTGATTGTACAAATGCAGGAAGTCCATTGCCTTGTGACTTTTGACTTTATAAGCCCTGACTAATGTTATTCGGGAACAGACCCTGAGCATGAGTTTCAGATATGAATGTATCCAGTATCCATGGTCCTGGCCAGTATTTAATAAAGCCTCTTATTTGTTGAAAAATTTATTAATTATCAGACTGGTGAATCTCTTGTGTGACCTGATAGGTAACATAATAGGGCATACCACCGATTCATACTCCCAGGAGGCAGAGAGAGGAGGATCCTCAGTTTCGTATTCTTCTGGGTTATGTGTGAGACCTTTTAACACAAGGAAGGTGGAGAAGAATGTTTCACTTACAAAAGATTTGAAGCTACGCTTTCAGACTGGTATTTAAACGTTTGTATTAAGAAATCTAGATTGTCTTTTAACATATAAAAAGAAACACAATGTTTTCAGTTTTATTTTGTTGTTTTAAGAGGTTAGGGGAGTCAAAGTTTCAGAAGTGTGCTCTTCCACAGAAGTGCTTTCATTCTGCAGAGAAAATAAAACCAAGTTCTATGTGGTTCTTACATATTAAAATTCACAGCTTAAAGAAAAGTATCTAGTAAAAGTGTGCTATATTTTCATATCTGTATTTTTTGTTCATTTTTTTTAAAAGGATTCCAGAGGAGAGAAGTTTATGAATTTTGGAGCCATGTTTCAAAATCTGGGCTTCAATCTTAACTGCAAAATTTGAAAAGTTGTCAAAATTTCATTGTGGCTCAGTGATTTTTCTGTAAGAGAATGATGTATCTGAAGACTTCTGTGAGATAACATATAGAGAGCTTACAAAAATACCTGGTATATGGGACATTTTCCATAAATGAGAGCTATCCCTATTCTAAGCATTGTGCTACATATAAACCATCATCACATCTGTCAGTGTGTTTCCACGTTGTGGACACAGACTTCAGAGCTCCTGAGTCAGATGTTGGGTGTGCATCTGGACATCAAGCCATTTCAGCAGTCAGCATCAGGAACTGAGCTGTGAAGAGGTCGAGCTGAAAGGAAAACCTTGTTAACAATATAATATATGCTGAGGCCAGCAGTTTTGTGTGTTACTGCTGATGAAGGAGAGAGAGTGTGAAATGTGAGATGTGGGACATGCAGAGCAAATCCAGTGTGATGCACATAATTTATTGCTTGCTGGAAGACCAGAAGTGGTACACTGGGTCAGCATGCTGGCCAGATGGCAGCTCAGTGACCCATGAAATTCTCTTTACAAAGAATAACCTTTGTTTTCGCTTCTGTTGTCCCAAGTCCACATATCTGGCGCAGAATCCCATCCCCAGATAAGCAACACCTTTTGCCAATGTGACTTTTCTCCAATTTTCTGGAACACCCTGGACCACCCCTTCCCCACCATTTACAAGCTGGTGCATTGAGCAATTCATTCAAATGAAGACTTCATATGCCCCACACTCAATATGCTACCCACCTTGGATAGATTCATGCACAATACAGCATGAAAGTGTCTTCTCCATTCTGTGTCTTGACTGTCTTCATGCATGCTCCTTTCCCAGCCTGAGGTGATCATCTGCCCCTCCTAAAATGCTTTGAGAGGTGGAGTTAGTGCTGTGAATGGAGGCTGTCTGTCTACTCTGTGTCTAGAGTAATCTGTTACCACACTTTGTGTGGCAAACAGATGAACTCAGGGACAGTTAGTAAATAGTGAGTATGAGGTAGAAAACTCAAAATTAATTGGGTAGATCAATAGTGGTGTTTGTCCTGATAAGGATAAGTATGGCAGTGGTCTTCCTAGGCTTGTGTGGATATAATTATGAATATATTAATGAGCATCACTGAGGGGAGGTGACAGAGAATGTCCCACAATCCAATTGCTATTATCACTTCCATGTAAGATACCAGGGAAGATTTTGTAATTTAGCAATGGTCCTGCAGAGTACAGTAACCAACAGTGAGATCATCCACATAGAGAAATGTATTACAGGGAATTGGCTCATGTGGATATGGACTCTGGCAGGGTGAGTCAGCCAGGTGGAGGCCTACTCAACAGTAGTATTCTTGAACAGAGGTCATTAATTTGACTGACTGAGGACGAGGCTTTGTGTTTCATTATCCAAGGGGAGGAATAAAACTGATTCCCTAGTGTGAAGACCATCAGAAAGGAGGTTTCTCTTACTGAGGTGACAGTCACCTACTTTGTTCTACTCAGGCTACTGGGTCATAAGTGGTGTTAGAGAGGGCAGTATACTTGAGCTATTAATTTAATGTTAATCTAATTAAAAATAGCACCCTCTAAGAAATACTTAAGGGTAATATTTGATCAAAACTATATACTTTATATGACCTACATAGGCTAACACATGAAATCAGTCAGTATAATTCTTTTCTACCTAGAGATTGGTTGATTTTAGTCCAGAAGTAAGTGCCATAATCAGTAATTTTAGTCAAGCTAGTAGCAATAACAACCACGCCAAACAAGGACAACCAGCAAGCACTAGGTACATCTCATCTCTGAAGTTATTCAAAGACTTCATACCAGAGGCTTTCAAGTCTCACTGTGCTCAGAATTCCCTGTATTCTCCCAAGTTCATAGAAGCCAGGTGGTTACACTTTTGTTGGTCAAGATTAGCGGTAACACATTGCATCTAACAATAACTCTCAGAACATCTTTGAACCAACAGCATCATCAAAGCAAAAGCCCCTGAACAAAAAATTCATGTATCTTTTAAGGTCTTTCCTAGTGTTTCTTCTCATGGGCTGGTCCCAGAAACAGAAGAGAATAAAATATGAACATTTAAAATGTATTTTTAATTAGAGGACTTTCATAATCCAAGACACTGTAAAACTTCTAGCACCGATGGTGCCTTGGTTCCCATTTAATCTTCATTTTTCTAGCTCTAGTCAGCTGTGCATGCAGATGCTGAAACCTTGTTTGTTTATCATGGGGCCAAGAAGATTTATGGTTGGGTGCATATTGGGCTGCTTCCCTGCTCTCTTGGCACAGCTCCTGAGCTACGCAGCACGGGGGACACTTAAACATGCTTAATGTGGAAGTCAGTCCCACATGTTCCCTGCAGTTTTCATCTGGTTATTTTTCAGCTTCTGCTTTGCTTGAAGTTAAGGTAATTACAAAGTTATTATTTGTCATTTCCATTATCTTTGAGGTCAGAATGGCATCTGTTGAAAGTTAGCATCATCTGTCACTTTTGCCAGCTGGTGGTCAATACCTGAGAGGACTTGAAAAATGAGTGAAGAGTCTGTGGTCCACTCAGGTTATCATTGTGCACGTGTAGGACAGAGAGATTGGGTGTGGGGAGGCGGGAAAGGGGGAGGGAGTGAGGAAGGGAGAGAAAGAGATGATAGATGATAGATAGAGACAGACGGGGAGAGAGATGATGATGATAGATATAGATAGATAGATAGATAGATAGATAGATAGATAGATAGATAGATAGACAGACAGACAGATGATTCTGAGAAGGAGAGAGGGAGAGATGGGGAGAGAGAAAAAACACTGAAGTGAGAACTTGTGCACTGACGAACTTGGTGCCTCCTTGCTGCATGGATGGCTATGATCTGTAAAGAACATTGGAAGCTGTTGTCCATGCTAGACTCAGACTTTTGAGATCACTCATGTGGAGAAAAGTAATGGAGTCAAATGAACTGTTTGGCAGTTTCCTTGCTGCTGGGTTATTTGTTTTCTTCCCTGACGTGCTGTACAGAGTTCTCTTTTCAGAGTGAAAATGAGAAAATGGTCTGGGTTTGAAATGCTGTTTCAGTCAATGAAGAAATGTAAGTGAGGTAGGGGATAAGTATTGGCTCTTTGATTCAGCAAATGCCTTTGAGTTTGTCAATCTAGTGCTACCACTGGACCTTCAGCTATTGTTCAGAATCTTGTTTTAAAATTTTCCCATTAACACCCAGCAGGAAATAATTTAGGTAGTGTTGGTTTTGAGGTCTTTATCATAACACATCAGATCTGCATTGTAGCCCTAGTGCAGCTACAGTTGGTGTTTTAGTAATTGCTCATGGCTATGTTCTAATAAAACTTTACACAGTCAGCAGTGAGCCAGATTTGGTTCACAGGACAATGTTTGCTGACATCTGCTTTCCCTGATGTGCAACTTAAAGCTTGACTGTGAGCTAATCAGCAATTGAGACTAAGATATACTTAAAGAGCCACAAGGACAAGACCCACTGTATGGGTTCACAGACGCTAGATATTGCTGAGTCCCAAATTCTTTCTGAATGATCTATTTACTCATCATACATTCTTAAATCTTTTATATAGTCATGCAAACCACACTTCCTTCCTTTAAGGTTATGGTTCATATCTCCAGTGGGGATATATCTACAATATAACTCCTATACTTAAGACTCAGAAGAGACTGGAAAGATTGTAAGGGCTAGGGGACTAGAAGATCTACTGTTAGACTGTTTCCAAAAATAACTGAGAAGCTTCGCCTATGGTACTTGAACAATGTGACTGCCTAAACAAGATCCAAACAATTACGACATCGGTAGACTTGCTAACCTGATAAAGGGGGGTCTTAGGGAACACTACCCATAAAGAAAGAACTATAGGCAACCAAGTGATTCAGAAAGTGGGAGAATAATCATTCCCAGGATGAGCCCCTTAATTGGCTATCAAATACCAATTAATCAGTTCTGAATATACATGCAAGTAACACTAAACAGACAGAACAAGTTCTGTATCTGTCTCTCTGTCTCTGTCTGTGTCTGTCTGTCTCTCTCTCTCTCTGTCTCTGTGTGTGTGTGTGTAAGTGTCACTTAAAAAAAGTAAGCCATAAATTTAGGGGGGGACCAAGAGACCAAGAGAGGTATATATGGGAATGGAGGCAGAAAAAGGGAAGGAGAAATGTAACTATTAATTTCAAAAATTAAAAAAACAAAAAAAGATGAAAAAAAGATTATGATTCTCCAATCCTACTTTGCTTTATATGCTCTGGGGAGATAAGATTTTGTTCTGTTTCATCCGCAGGAGATAAAAATATGGGCAATGTTCAAAAGTCTCTGCTTTGGGCACTCACATGTTCAACAAGGGCCAGTGTCTGAGCATCAGCTGGGGATGCAGCCACTGTCAGGTAACATCACATAAGTAAGCACGTGTGGGATGTATTAATAGTGTGCTCTCCTAGTGGAAAGGAGTCGATTCACCTAATCCTCCAAGAGGGAAATGGAATCTTTGCAGATCAGTGACATTAGTCCAAATGTCAGATCTGAGAAAGATAATATGCCAAACCAAAGACCAGGGCTTAACCTTCTGTGTGTTGGACATTCACCAGGATTTAGAGAGTGAAGGACTGATGCTAGTTCCATTTCACAAAAGCTTTTAACTTTTCTCAGAAGTTCATTCCAGTTTGATGAATCTGTGGATATATTTTGGATCTGTCCTGCAGAGAGATTCCTAAAATTAATAAAAACAGGGACTCTAACTTCATAAAAAATATACTACAGCCAAAGAAGTTTACTTTAACTTTATACATTTTAAGGCAAGAATGAAGTGTTAATATCAGCTAAAATTCTTCTACCTTTAAAATGTGCATCATGCTTGGTTCCCTCAGAAGTCAATCCCAAGGTTCTTTTTCTTCATTTTATAATAGAGAACAGAGGATTGAGAACTACATTTGTATTCAGTGTTTGATATACAAGTACCAACCACTATGGAGGGACAAACTTCATCTTTTTTTTCTTCTATATGGTTCTATATGGTTGATAGTTTATGTTGACCGGCTTGAAAGGTCACTTCAATGTCCTAATTGACATTTGCCATGTTCCAAAACAGGCATCCTTTCTGAAGGTTGTGATCCCCATCCATTTGAGGTAGAGATTCTACAGAGGAGATAAATGTATTAAACTTATATAAATCAGAAAAAAATAAATGTGCCTATTCTAGGAATTTAAAATCCTTTAAAAACTCCTTAAAGGTAATGCCTTTGACAAAAATTAACTTTATTTGGTACAAAGCAATAAAAATGATCCACTATTAAAGAGTCTTAGCTATATTATATTTCCTCACACAGTGATTTGGTACATAGCACTTAGAGATGGATATTGATAAGTTATTTAAGTATAAGTAGAAATATGATTATTCTAATGCTGAGTGAGAGGCTTTGCCCTTATCAAACATCCAGTACTTGGTGTAGCTGACTGATCACTGCAGGAAAGATAATTTACATGTCCATTTTACATTGGTGTTAATTATGATCTGACACAAAATTATCACCTTAGAATAAGAACTTCAAATAATAAAAAGGTGAAAGCACACTGACATTTTGGAACTAAAGCAATTTATATAGCCTCCAATCTTATATCAAATTCTGTAAAATTAGAACAGTTGGAAAAATCTGTTTTTAGATATTTGTGTTTGAAATATAATATCCACATTAGTAAAAGAAAAATATGTTAGGGAATCAAGTATGTCTTCATTACTGGGTAGCTGGTGTTACCCAAGGGTAGGAATAATCAAGCAAATGTTACATCAGAGATGGCCCATTCATTCTTCATTGATATGATAACAAGAACCTTCATGAAAGCATAGGACTGCATTTATCTAAAGTGCAGAGATAGCGACAGGCATACAGAAATAATTTAAAGATTTTTGACCCCAAATTTGTGTTGTTGCACAACTACAGTATAAACTCTTTAAACAACCACCAGCAGAAATCTGCAATTACCCAGTGTTGTATTGATTAACTCTTATTATTTTTTAAGAGTGGCTGTGTGCATATTTGTTGTGTGTATGTCATTATTCTGGGGGTTCTGAAGCTCAACACTAAATAGTAAAATATACTTTACGACACGAGTTTGCCAACAAGAACTGGGATTACTCATTTTTATATGTTTAAACATATTAGTTAATAAACACTGTTTAGTATATATATTTCAAATGCATGAAATTATTGTGAACTTGCCAATTATAGGAAAAAAAGAAGGATTGAGCCTGAAGCATTAACACTAGAATGAGCTATCGACTTATAATCAAGATATTGACCTAAAATATAAGACTCTGTTATCTGTATAATAAGGTGGCAATTATACTATATAATACTTCTGAGAAGTTTAAGTTTTCAATGCTATTTTTCCAACTAATTTATCAACAAATCATTCATTTCTTAAGAAAGTAAGAATGTGTGCTGCATGTGTCCTCACCATTGAATATTGCCCTTTATTATTTTAAACATTACTACCTATAGGAGTAATTTTCTGCCTTAGTCAATCTACAACCAGATACCCATGCTCTAGATCCATGTGACTTTAAATACACATCTAAAATTTAAATGAAAAACAGAAAAATTTGTATGAGATAAGCCAGTGCTAGCTATTCAACAAGTTCCATAGTAAACATTTCTGACTATAAAATTATATGGCTACTGTTTTGCATGTGAAACCTACCCCTTATCCTTCTTAAAAGTTGGTCTTTCATTGTCTCTTTTGTCACTATTAAGATAACTGAATTTTACTGTTGTTTTCTTCATGGCAAGACTTTGAAATCTAGCATTCATATTAAGGTGTAAAACTGCAGTAGTCAAAAATCCCTTCTGTAACTCTATAATGTTTGAGATGGCAATAGTCAAAACACATAAACAATTAAAACCATTACTTCAACGAAGACAGTTTTCACAGACTGGATTTTCTTTGTCTTTTCTGCCTGAAGCCTATTTTGTATGATGCTCTCACTTGATCTTCTTCAAGTTTTTTTGGGTTAGTCAAAGAATTCAAGCATTAATGGGGGACTATTTAGAATAGAATAACTCAGAAATAACAGTGATTGTGAACAATTTCCTTAGTAGTAACATGCTTCTTTGTTTTACTATTGATGAGACAGAAACCCCAAAAGATCAAATGTATCAAGACTCATGCCTAATCAGACTGTCAGCAGTAGGTAGCATACACGCATGAATGCATATACTTAGCGACTGTTGGGGCTAACCACATATCCTTTCCTGACACCGAGGCCTCTGATTTCATGCCACTTTTTAATAGTACATTATGGTTTAAGAATAAGACTCCTTATGAAATCTTTTAGTACCATAAATACTTACATTTAATAATAGGAAACTCATTGTTTTCTTAAATGTAAATATGTTACCTGATCAAATAAGTATGTTCCCAAACTATACTATTGTTTTCGTCTCCGGGACATCTGGTGTTACAGATCCTTGCTGAGCCTTGAAGCACAACCCATTCAACCATAAATGAAGAGACAGGAACTACAGAGAAGTCTTTTAGGTAGTTGCATACTGTAACTTTATTTTTAATAGATTCCTGGCCTCACTTTGTCTATAACCTTATACATCTTGTTTTCTGAAAGTCAGTCTCTTCACCTCATCTTCAAAGAAAACCCTTCCGATAGAGTGTCTTTTAATGAAAGAGCACACATAAGGTCCTCCTCATCAATCCCTAGTATCTAAAAAGGAGAGAGTGAAAAACTGAGAGAACAAGAGCCAGGCGGTGGTGGCGCAAGCCTTTAATCTCAGCACTCAGGAGGCAGAGGCAGGCAGATCTCTGTGAGTTCGAGGCCAGGATGGACTAACAACCTCCAAAACAATACAGAGAAACCCTGTCTCATAAAAACCAAAAAAAAAAAAAAGAAAGAAAAACTCAGAGAACAAGAAAGACAGGGAGGAAGAGAGAAAGACAGACAGACAGAGACATAGAGAGAGAGACACAGAGAGAGAGAACTTTGAAGTATGAGGTCAGATTACAGAAAGTGTTAGTCCTTCGAGAAAACTGTCTTTTTAAAAGGGTATCACCAAATTTGCAGATTCCAACTAAACTGATTCAAAAATTAAAGACTTTGAAAAGCAAAGAATCAAAGAATCCTGGGTATCCCATTACAGCTATCTTTTCAAGTGCATAGCCAAGGTAGCTCAGAGAGCCATTATTCTATTGATTTTCCACATGTTTCCCAACTCAAACCGAGGACTTGGTTAGAGACAATGACCTTTTCTTTATGACCGGGAACTATATGAAGTTAGGAATATAAATGCAGTTTCAATTCCCTTCTAGAGCTTTCACATCAGCAGTTAAATGTCATTCATTGAAGTTTGTAGGAAATACATAAATCCAAGAACTTTTGAGATCTACATTAATCTACTCAATCCTCATTTGCATGCACTAAAGCTATAAACTTTGAGATGTAATAGAACTCAATTATATGAGAAAGATACACTGACTTTAACTTTATACCATCATGTCTTTAATTACTCAGAATGCTTTTGCTCTTTCCCAGAGATCACACTGTATAAGTTACTGTGATATGAACAAGTAAATGCTACATAAATAGTATTAAGTTAATATTTAAGTTAGCAACCTCTTTCACAGTTGATTCGTGATACTGCCTTTGATGATGGCTCTGTCAAGATACACTGTGGTTCAACGAATTAATAAGTTGGGCTATTTTGGTTTTTTAAGTGAAATAAATAATAGAAAACATTGATTTACATAGCAGGGAGGCTTCTAAATAAGAAGAAGCAAAATACAACTATGATTGATATAAGATTTGAGTTGATCAGCCACATTGTAAAAAAAACCAATAAAGCAAAAATCTCACCTACATGTAACTTATTAAAAGTAGAGTAATTGCTATTGATGACTACAGTGCAGGAGTAAAGAAATGATTAATTCGGGAACATTGCTCTGTTGATAAATGAATGTGAATATTTCTATAGTGACTATAATGTTTGGAATATTATTTTCTTAAGATCAGTGATTTCTTTCCTCTGTATTATTTCTTCTATTAAAGATAGATAGTATGTCTAGGCTGAGAGAGCATCCCTCCATGTGGAATGGGCTCCCAAAGTTCATTTGGGTGCCAGGGATAAATACTGATCTAGTACCGAGGCCCCAAAGATTGCCGAGGAGGGGAGGGAGAGGGAGTTGGGATTGACATGTGAAGCAAACTTGTTTCTAATTTAAATAAAAAGATACAATAAAAAGATATATAGTATGATTATAGACCCAGTAAAAGGAAATATCAAAAGTCATTGAGAAGGTCACAGGTTGACCTGTGCCTTAGTCAGGGTTGCCATTGTTGTGATGAAACACCATAGCCAAAAGCATCTTGGAGAGGAAAGATTTTGTTTCCAAATAATAGTTCATCATCAAAAGCAGCGAGGGCAGGAACTCACACAGAGCAGGAACCTGAAGGCAAGAACTCATGCAAATGCATGGAGGGGTACAGCTTACTGGCTAGCTCATCATGGATTGCACACCTGCTTTTGTATAGATCCTAGGACTACTATCCCAGGATGGCACCAACCACAAAGGGGATAATCTTCTAAGAAAGTGTGAATTTGAACTCAGGATAAATCAAATAGTATACAATGATGATATGTGCATGATTCACAGTTGAAGCATAGTCATTGCAACCTTGCTATATGCCTACAATGAATAAGATAAGGCAAACAAAATACAACTAACAATTGTGTTCTAGTAGCTCATTTGAATATTAATAATGATTCATTTGACCTATCTTATGGTTAAATTAAAACATATAGACACTTAAATATTGATTTTTATGTTACAGTTTAATGAGGTATAACAAATAATAACAACACTGAAATTTTCACTTAAGGTTACAGTATTTGGGTTTTATTTCATGTTGTTTAAGCATGATGACGTACATATTTCAGATATCTAATGTAATTTTTAAACTAAGCTTACACGTTAAGTATTTTAATTAATATAATTACTGTGCATAATAGCTTCATGTAGAATCTAGAAGAAAATATCTTTATATTCTGATAGTCTACTTAAAGAGAAGTCTGAATTAGATTATGCTTTGACATGTTCTCAGCCATGAACTATCTTAGTCCCAACAAACTGGTAGATGTTAAAGCCATATTTTTAGGGAATCTCCTGAGATAAATGAATCAAGAAATGGGTAGAAGAAATTGAGGCTGAAAACTTTCTGAGTACGACTATGGTTCTGAGCCAATAGAACAAGTAATTAATAGCATATCGTGCTCAGTTGAAAATGTGACTGGAAAAAAAATAAGAAGAATTGTTAATTTTGAAGAAACTTCCTTGGATGAATCTTTCCCAATATAACTTGTGGAAGCACAACTCATCCAGGAACCAAAACTGGGAAAATTGCTATGATCAACTTCACAGTAACTTACAGAAATGTCTTCTCTATCCTTTTTTTCTGTCTGAGCACATGAGGGATAAGTGTATAGCAGGAAGGTGTACCTATGAGTACATGGATAGTTCATGCATTGGCAATGAAGATTAGAAAGGGAAGTATGTAATTTCAGAAAATCCTTGCATGGCTGGTTATTTCATACCAGAGGTATAGGCAGGTGAATATATTGGAATCATTTGTGAAAATAGTTATATCTTAATGACTAGGAATATTGATCATAAACAAGTGGAATGAAAGATGCTGAAATCAGAGATGATTGTCTTTAAGCGGACCCACTTTTCAAAAAAAATTACAATTCACCAGAGCAAATGACTAGCACATAGTGGATGAACAGCATTTTCTTGTTTTTGTCTCAATATGTTGACTTGCACTATTCAAAACCAAATTGTTCTCATTTATTGGGCTGAAGGTTTACATACAAGTCTCTTTATAATAATTTATTGAGAAAAATAATTTATGTCATAGCAGTATTGGTTAAATTTCAATCAGTAGGATCTAAACTTATTACACAGCAACTACAAACTCAAACTCAAATTAAACCAAAATGGCTCATTAGTAAACTATACTGTACATGGTGGTTTTAACTATGTGTTTTCACTGTGTAATCTTGCAACACTACAAAACTATAGTGAATATTTTTAAAAAGTTATAATTTAATTTTCTTCCTGATCTCACCCTGCTTTTTCAGTTAAAAATCAATTCAATAAACTGAATTCTCATCATACCTTGTTTCCTTTCCATGAACATAAACTTGTATCTTCTCAGAAAAAATTGTCTTCCTTCTTTTCGTATCCATAATGAACTGAGTGACTATGAACTGACACTGTTTAGTGAAGAAGTAAATGTTATATTCAAAGGCACTTCTAAAAGGTAACTAAACCAGATGTGATGGCATGTGTCTATAATCCAAGTTCTTGAGAGGTAGAGGCAGGAAGATCAGGAGTTCAAGGCCAGCTTCTTTACCTACATAAGGATTTTGAAGCCAGAATTTGTTTCATGATACGCAAGCACAAATAAATAAAACAAAAGGCAATTTAACGCTATTGTTATATGCATGTTAAAAAGAAAATTTTGGTATCTTATCCTTGGTTACTTTGGCAAGAATGACCTTCCAAGTAGAATCGCTCATCATACACCATAATTACCCAGACTAGTCTATATACCCCTTCCTGTTATTCTGTGAGGTCTAAATAACTTTGCTCTTTAAAGGATGTGGCCCTAAGGACAATCTTTGGCGGATTTTCTTATGTTTCACTGTTGATACTGTGGCTGCACTCTATTGATTTTTAGAGAAAATTCAGCTGCTTTTTTCAGGAAAATTTAGCCTATTTTTTTACTCTGAAAAATAACAAAGGAGGAAATAAGGAAGAGGCTTACATTCTCATGTTTTCTATCCTGTTAAAGCTAAATGAAGAACTTTAATATATATATATATATATATATTCTATCCATCTAAGCGTAGATGACTAATCCAGAAAAATAACTGCTAGAAAGAGATGTGCTAACTGCAGAGAAGAACAAAACAGCAAGCAATGTATAGTAGAACCAAACTGGCTGAAATTAGACAAAAGTTTACTATCATAGTTTCACTTCTGTTGCCTTGATAAAAATCCTAACAAACATAGGAGGCTATCCCATTTCATATCAGTAGTGGAAACCTTCTACTCCAGCATGGGCCAGGTCAGCTCCCACAAAACCGGGTAAGTCACCTATCACACCCTACCACACCCACCCAGCATAACCCCAACCATTCCGCCACTCCTCATCACAGTATGCGAGTCCAAGCATCTAGTGGAAGCCTCCTGCCCCACCATAGGCACATACTCAAGTCCTGAAGCAAATCTCAACAGATATAAGAAAATTGAAATAACCCCTAAATCCTATCAGACCACCATGGATTAAAGCTGGCTTTCAACAATGACAGAAAGAACAGAAAGCTTACAAACTCATGGAATGGCTACTGGATCAAGGAATAAATAAAAAAGGAAATCAAAGATTTCCTAGAATTCTATGCAAAAGAACTTAAACTTATAGAGCACACTGAAAGTGGTGCTAATAGGAGAGATCATAGCGCTAACTGCCTTCACAAAGAATCTGTGAAGATCTCATACCAGCAACTTAACAGCACACCAAAAGCTCTAGAATAAAAAGAAACAAAAGCACCCAAGAGGAATAGATGACAGGAAATAATCAAATTGATGGCTGAAATCAATAAAATAGAAACAAAGAGAACAATACAAAGAATCAATAAAACAAAGACTTGGTTCTTCAAGAAAACTAAGGAATAGACAAACCCTTATCTGAACTAATAAAAGGCAGAGAGAACATCCAAATTAACAAAGTCAGAAACAAAAGGGGGCATAACAACAGACATGGGAGAAATCTAGAGAATCATCAGGTCAGACTTCGAAAATGTGTGCTCTACAAAATTGGTAAATCTAAAAGAAATGGGAAAATTATTGATAGATGCAGCTTACCAAAATTAAATAAAGATCAGATAAACAATTTAAATAGACCTATAATGCCTCAGGAAATAGAAACAGTCATTAAAATTCTCCCAATACCCCCCAAAACTAACAAATAAAAAACAAAAGCAAAACAACAAACAAACATCAACAAAAGCCAGAAGGTTTAGGACAGAATTCTACCAGACTTTCAAAGAAAATCTAATACTAATACTCCTCAAATTATTCACAAAATACAAATAGAAGGAACATTGCCAAATTGATTTTATGAGACCACAGTTACCCTGATACCCAAATCACACAAAGACCCAACAAAGAAAGAGAATTATAGACCAAGTTATCTTAGTTATCTTGTTTTGAAGGGACACCATGACCATGGCAACTCTTATAAAGAAAACATTTAATTGGGGTGGCTTGCTTATAGTTTTAGAGGTGCAGTCTATTATGATAGTGGGGGCATGGTGGTGTACAGGTAAACATGGTGCTGGAGCTGAGAGTGCTGAATCTTGCAGGCAACAAGAAGTCAACTGACAGTCACACTGAGGAAGCTTAAGCAAAAGAGACCTCAAAGCCCACCCCCACAGTGCCACACTTCCTCCAATAAGACCAAACTTCCCAATAGTGCCATTCATTTTGGCAACTATTTTCTTTCAAATCATCACAAACATTGAAACTCCTCTACTGGTAGTAGGAGTGCAGATGTGTACAGATGCCTTGGAAATCAATATGGCAGTTTCTCAGAAAATTTACCTGTAGACTCATCTATACCACTCATGGGCATACACCCAAAGGATGCTCCATCATACAAGGGCACTTGCTCAACTATGTTCATAGCAGCTTTATTCACAATAGCCAGAAACTGTAAACAACATAGATGTCCCTCAACTGAAGAATGGATAAAGAAAATATGGTGCATTTACACAATGGATTGTTACTCAACTGTTAAAAACAATGACATCATGGAATTTTCAGGCAAATGGGTGGACCTAGAAAGAATAATCCTGAGTGTGATACCCAGACCCAGAAAAACAAACGTTGTATGTACTCAATTATAAGTGGATATTAGCTTTAATGAAAAGGATAATCATGATAAAATTCAGACCTCGAGAAGCTAAGTAAAAATGAAGGCTCAAGAGGGAATGCTTGAATCTCCCTGGGAAGGGGAAATAGATTTTGAGGGTGGACATGGGTGGGTGGGGATGGGAATGGGAGATATCAGGTGGCAGGTATGAAAGGGGAGAGTACTAGAGGAGAAGACTGGAAAGTAGGACATTTTAGGGTTAGGTAGATACCTAGTGCAATGGAACCTCCCAGAAAACTACGAGGGTGACCCTAACTAAGGCTAACAATGGGGATATGTAGTCTGAACTGGCAGTCTCCTGTAACTGGGCAAGGTTTCCAGTTGAGGGGTTGGGGCACCAGTCCTGCCACATAGCCTCCAACCTACAATTTGTCCTGCCTACAAGATGTGCTGGGGTAAAGGTGGCACACAAATTATGGGAATGACCAACCAATGACTGGTTCAGCCTGAGGCCCATGCCAGGAGGGACAGTCCACACTTGAAGTTGCCTGGAATGCCAAGACCTAGAGGCTGAATAGCTCAGAGACCTAGGATAGACTCAAACACAACTGGAGAAAATGTAAATGTAATAATCTAATGATACTCTGCTATACTCATAAATTGGTACCTAGTCCAATTGTCATCAGAAAGTTGTTATCCAGTAACTGAGGGAAACGGATGCAGAGACTCACAGCCAAACATTAGGAGGAACTCAGGGAAGCCTGTGTGGGGAGAGGAATGTAGGAGTCAGATGGGTCAAGGACCTGTAGAATCAGATAATCCAGGTTTATAGGGGCTCATAGAGACTGAATTGACAACCATGGAGCCTGCATGGGACCGAATTAGGAACTCTGCATGTATACTCCCATTATATAGCTTAGTCCCCCTATGGAACTCCTAACAGTGAGAGCAGGACTGGTTTCTGACCCTTTTGCTGGCTTTGGGACACTAATCCTCATATTGGGCAGCCTTGTCCAGTCTTAATATGAAGGAAGGTACCTAATCTTACTGCAACTTTATATGCCATATTTGGTTGATATCCATGGAAGACCTGACCTTTTCTAAATAGAAATGGAGGAGGAGTAGATGAGGGGCAGAGAGGAAGTCTGGGGTGGGGTGTAAGGAGGTGAGGAGAGGAGGAAGGGGAAAATGTGGAACTGTGATTGGCATGTAACTCATCATCATCAACATCACCATCATCATTTTAAAAATCTGTTTCAGGCTTGAAAATGGAAACAGATAGAATCAATAAAGAAAACCCAAACTGAGGGTGAAATGTTTTAAAAAGCAACATAGGAGACAAAGGGGCTCATTTCAGGTTATAGTTCAGGTTACAATCCATCATTGCAGAAAAGTCACAGGGCCAGGAGTCTGACATAGAGATTTATCACATCCACAGTTAAAGAGAACAAAAAGTTTACTTGCTTGCTTCCTCCTCTCATAGTACATGGGGCCCTGCTTAGGAAACAGTCCTGGGATTTCCTACATCAGTTAACAATTAAGATAATCCCTGACAGACATGCTCGTAGGCCAACCTGATCCACAGGCCAACCTGATCTAGCTCATTCCTCATTAAGACTTTCTTCCCAGCTGACTATAGCCTATATTTTGTTAGTAATGACAAAAGATAACCATCACAAACAGTAACTGAGTATAAGTTCTAGAAAGAACTTATCAGAAGGAAAGAATTTATCTAGAAAGAACTCATCAGAAGGAAACAAGCAAAAGAAGCATAATCCAGGAAGCTGCCAGTTAAAAATTGGACTTGAAAAATAAAACAGAACATTTGTGGAAAACTAAATATTTCAGAAACCTGGAGTTTGATTAAACATAGGTGTTCCTTTCTGTTATGACAACACTTCATTGTAATGTAAGTAGAGGAATCTGAAATGGGTGAATGCATACAGGAATTCTCTGTAATCCCATGTCAAGTTTTTTAAAAAATATTTAATAAAAATGATTACAAGTAAAACACTGCCCCCGTGTTATTGCAAAGAAAACTACATTAAAAATGTTTCAATGGAAGACTATGTAGCTCCTTAGCTGTTGAAACTTCACATTGGCACTCTGAAAAAATTCTTAGAATCGTGATGCTGTGGGAATCCTTTGGTCCTCTAACATGTGACACAGGAATGAGCTCTTTCATTTTGGCGAAAGCAAATCAACCACCTTGTTTTATTCTAATTCTGTGTACAAAAACAGTAACAGTGAAAATAGCACAGGGGAAATGGCCATCATCTAGAGTATTTGCAGAGAAGGGCTGTTTCCTAGAAGCTGAATATCTACATCATAATCTTCTAGACAGTGGATCAGAAATGGTGAATCAATCTGTTTGAATCCCAACATCAAGGTCACCTAATGTCCTGATAGTGCTTAAATGAATTTGGGAAGGCAGCTGAGTATAGATGTACACTCTGTACATAGTTTCCCTTGTCACTAAGCAGAACAGGGCATTTTCAAAGAAACTTTTAAACTGATGCCAGTTAAACAAGGAGTCAAATATAAGTCTTCTGGCACCAGTGGCCTCCTCTGCACCATCCACTCACCATCCAGAAACACAGAGTCCAGCCTGAACACATGCCCTCCATCACTTAGAGTCAGAGCTATTACCTGTACGTAGTGATCTGAGGGAAGACAAAATGCCAGCTGGTTCAAAAATACTGTCCCATTAAAGCTGAGAAGGACTTGCAACTCTACTTACTCCTTTTGCTTAGGATGGGCCCTGAAAAACTTTGAAATATTACTTCAGTGGAATAAAGTGTTCAAAAACAAACCATTATCAGAGCAATGCTTCAAAGGGGCTGAGAGTCTCAAACTGCTCTTTGTGGGTTAAAGAGCAAAGCTAAGGACATTTGTGACTTGTCTGGACCAGCCTTTCAGAGGTTATATTCCATCACCCCCTCCAATTTTGGTACATAACCAACTCTGCTCTATATGAGTTTGGAATCAAACTAACTGATAACTACTATCAGGAAGTCATATTTAAAAATCAGTAGTTAAAAATTTTAGAACTGGTAAGAGAAAAATTGCAGTGTGAGGTGAAATTCATTGGATTGGCCCAGTGAGATACATCCATCTCTCTATAATGAAGTGTCATAGACTGGCCAGCTGATCAAGTAACAGAAACTCATTTTTTATTGTCCTGGGGGCTGGAATAAAGATCAAGGTGCCAGCTGATTTGATGTCTACAGGGAAGCCTGCTCTGCAGTTTCAAAGATGGCACCTGCTTGCTTTGTCTGTCTTCATATGGTGTAACGGTAAGTAAGCAGCTAGTAGTCACTTTAGAAAGACACTAACCCAAATCCACAATGTAATCATCTCCCTTCAAGATCTATCATTTCCTAAGTTCTAGCCTGCTGAAACTATCAACTTGGAGATTAGTATTTTAATATGTGTCATTTGGGGTATCAAAAAATATTCAGAACACGACACCATCTTTCTGAGAAAAAAATTCATTCCCAGTCAGTATGTAATTTTCTTTCCCGCTGACATGTGAAGACAGGAGGCAATAGGAGAGGACATTCTAATTTGTAGTCTGGTTCAAGGTGGGTACAGTTGCTCCCTGCCTGAGTGGTCATCACCCTCTGCCAAGGAACAGTAGACCTTCAACTTCCAAACAGCTTTCCATACTATTTCATGGCAACACTTTCCTGCCTGTCTAATTAAAATTGAAGATGGCTTTTAATTATCAGTTTCATTAGCTTAAATGTTAATTTTCATTAATTGTTACCATATAAAAAGTGCCTTGTAAGGTCAGCTCACAAAAGTCTGTCTTTCTTATACAAAAGTACAGAGGGGATTCTGAAAGTTATGCACCCATTCAATTTAGGGCTCACCATACTCCCAATGAAAATTATTTTCTCCCTGCAGTGAAACGATTTGAAAAAGTTCAGTAGCTTCTCCAAGGGCAGGGTATCCATATTTACCTCTCTGACAAAGACACGCTTCACCATGGGAGTGCTTACAAATGCTACCTAAATTAGCTCTCTCACAAATGAAGCTGACAGAGTCAAAACTGCTCATCCCAAACACTTCCTGCGTGAAACAATGACACTTTGATTTCACCATACAGTTAGTTTCTCTATAGGGTGACAGGATCATCTTCTAGAAATGTCAAAACACCAATAAATAATCAACCAGCAAGCAAGGACCTTAAAAAGAGTCTAAAAATGTTCTAAATTTTACCGTGAGTGCTAGTTATAGGAGAAGACATATTTGTAACGATGTCTATCATAGTACACAAATTGAAGGTAGGAATAAAAATACAGGAGTACTAAAGGTACACAGAAAAATAGAAATGGAATTTTAATTGTGTTTTGTATGTCCAATGTACAGCCTTCTTTGCCTTTGTAGAACATATGACACTGGCAGGTGATATGATATTCACAAATCTCAGTGGTGAGGTAGAGACACATGCTTTTCCATTCCAATTCTTTCATTTAGTAATTTTGTCTATATTGTTAAAAGTCACATGCATATATCTCTAATGTTACATCATATACTATGTGCTGCAATTAATAAATTTGTTCTCTATTTTTTCCAATTAGACTACACAGAGTAAGCATGGCTTGATAATTGATAAGTAGTTTTTGAAAGTCAGTTTTATGTAAATATAAATTAAGTATTGTAACTACCACCAAGTCTAAGAATACCATGCCAGGAGTCTGATCATTCTTTCAGATATTAAGTACCACTATAAAGGTGTAGGACCTTTCCATCATCCCGAAGTTCACTGATATCCTCCTTAGTGAGTCCCCTCCCTGGTATAAAGACCCTGACAATGATTAATCTGCTCCCTGTCACTGGAATTTAACTTCTCTGGCATTTCATAAGTGGATTTATAAAGTCTGTGTCAGTGTGAATGCATTATGTATTTCTCCGTTAGAATAGTTGTTTAGAGATGCATGCAGAAGATTCCATTGCATTCATATTCCAGTCATTTTTTTCATTCAGTAGGTGATATGCACTGAACTGATTTGACTGTTTATAGTTTTTAAAGCTACTGTGAACAACACAGCTGTGGAAACATATGCTTCCATCTCCTTGGGTTAATTTTCTAGGAGTATGATGACTGAGTTGCATAAGGTTACCCAGAAATTTATGATACTGGCAAGCTACTTCTCAAAATGGCTCTACCATTTTGCCCTTTCAATGGCAATATGTGAAGATTCACATTGAATCTTATATCTTCCTGATTAATCTAAAGTGTGCAGTAAGACATCATTTAACTTTTTTTTCATACCTTTATTCTTTAGGACAACTTTCATTTCTCTCAGGAGTATTGATGAACATTTTGTCATTGGTCTGTCTTTCAACAGTGTTTCTGTTCCTAGATAAGGTTCATTATTTTGTTTAACTGTAAGTGCTCTTCTCATTTTCTGGATAAATTCCTGTCGTAGAAAAATATTTTGTCATTTTTTTCTGGTTAGTCATTTGTATTTGTTTTTCGCTGCATCATTGAAAATGTAAGGTTTTATTATTATGAAGTCCAATTCATAATGTCATCTCTATCATATTGCTACTTGCCTTCTATCTGCTTGTTCTTTCTTTTTTCCTCCTGCTTTAACTTTTGTCAGAACAGTTGAGTACTTGGTATGAGTTTATTTGTTTCCACTAGTAACATCATTAGATAGACCACTTGGCTTTTTATATAGATGTTTGTTTTATGGTTCAGAACTTACTTTCTCCCTGTTTTCTTGTTTCCCTTTCTGTTCCCCATTCCTTTGTCTTTCTTTCTTTCTGATTGGGCCACTCAAGCTGACCTTAAACACACTATGCAGCCCAGACTGCAATTCACAAAAATTCACAATCCTCCTGAGTGTTAGGGTTACAGAGGTACTTCGACTGGGTATTTATTGATGGGATAAAGACCATGACTGAAAGCAACTTGGAGAGAAAACAGTTTATTTCTTCTTACACTTACAGATAACAGTCCATCACTAAGGAAAGCTGGGTCAAGAACTCAAACCAGGAAGCTGGAGGCAGAAACTGAAGTACAAGTCATAAAGGAACACTGCTTACAGTCTTGCTTGCCATGGCCTGCTCAGCCTGCTTTGATACAGCACCTAGGACTACCTACCCAAGGGTGACACCATCCCCACTGTGTACAGGTAGCAGAATTGGAAGCATTGAACTACCTAAACCATTTAGAGCCCACTAAATTTCACAGGAGGTCCAGATTCTAGCCATTGAGCAGCAGGATGTGCTGTTTCCCTAATGGCTTTGTTCTTGCTTCGATCTGATCATTCTTTCCTATACCCAGATTCTTCCCTTTTGCAATAGAATTGATGTTTACTGTGTGTTGGAAGTATGTTTATGGCGACTTTGAAAGTTAGACTGAATGCACTTTATTTTTTAACATGGTCATGAGGTTATGGGGACAAGGGGTAAAAGGTTATGGCTTAAAAGTGATGTTTGGAGCCTGTCCTTTAAGGCTTTTAAAGACCCGTTAGAGGAAAATTACTTCCTCTTCATAAAAAGAATAGAATCTGAGTTAGGTAACCCAATCACAAAAAGACAAACATGGAATGTACTCACTCATATATGGATTTTAGACATGGATCAGGGGAATGCCAGCCTACAATCCCACTGCCAGAGAGTCTGGGAAACAGAACCTTCATTCAATGGCTGATGGAAGCAGAAGCAGACTCCCACAGCTAAGCACTGAGCTGAACTCAAGTATTCCAGTGAAAGAGAGGGAAGATTGATGAGCATAGGGGTCAAGATTGGGCTTGTTTAACCTACAGAAACAGCTGACCTGAACAAGAGGGAGCTCTTGAACCCTAGACTGATGGCTGGGAATCCAGAATAGGACTGATCCAAACCCCCTGAATGTGGGTATCAGTGAGGAGGCCTAGGCAATCTATGGGGCCTTGGGTAGTAGATCAATATTTATCCCTGGCATACAAATGAGGGATGCTCTCTCAGTCTGGACTCTTGGGGGAGGGCCTAGGCCCTGCCCTGGATGAAATGTCAGACTATGGATATACCCCCCATGGTTGGCCTCACCCTCCCTGGGGAGAGGAGTGGGGATTGGAGGAGGGAGATGGGGGGTTGGTGCAAGGGCATGGGAGGAGGGGAGGGAGAGGGAGAGGGACCTGGGACATGTGAAGCAACCTTGTTTCTAATTTAAATTTAAAAATAAAAATCAATTCCTAAAACAAAACAAACAAAAACAACAGCAACAACAACAAAAAACATTGCTCTAAATGCTCAGGGCTACAATTGGGTTCCAAATATTTGAGTGTAGTCCCAGACAACTACAATAAAGACTTTAAACTGGCAAAAAAAAGTGATGTTTGGGATATCAAGTTGATGGTGGAATTGTGATGGTTAGTTTCAATTGTCAACTTGAAAGAATTTAGTATCATTTTGGAGCTGGGCTTCTGGGAAGGCCTATAGGGGATTATCTTGATTACATTCATTGAAGAGTGAAGACCTGTGCCCTATGCACTGTCGAATTCTGCCTAGAATCCTGGACCATGAAAATGGAAAATGGGACCTAGGCAGTAGCATGTATTCAATACTTTCTTCATCATGACTGTGGATGTGATATGGCCAGCTGTTTCAAGCTCCCTTCTCCTTGATTTCCACACCACGATAGTCTGTACCTTTGAACAACGAACCAGAATAACAAACCCTTTATTCTTAAGTTGTTTTTGTCAGAGTATTTTATCACAGTAACAGGAAAATAAATTAAGACAGATGGGTAGCCCATTTTTCAGTTATTTTAAGGCCTCTCTGTTCTATCCTGCCCTGCCCTGTCCTGTTCCTCATATGGGAACGTCTCAGTGTTAGGCAATTAGACAAATATTGCCAGCTGCCAAGACACTGGAAGCTGGATCAATCCCTCTTAATTGGCTTTGAATACCACCTTGTCTTTCCATAAGAAGAGAAGCTTCATAATTGTCCCTTTTTGGGATTTAAAATGCCATGTGAAAATGGGGAGACAGCGGGACCTTCTAAAGACCCATTAGAGGAAAATGACTTCCTCTTCACAAAAAGAATAGAATCTGAGTTGTGCTTCTGACACTCTAGAAGAGACCCAACATTCCACACCATCCAAAACATTACCTGCTATTCTTGTCTTCTCCGAGATAATCCAGCTTGACTTGTCAATCGCCTGGCCAAAATACTGAGCCTTGAGAATGTTGATTCAACTAAAGATAGGTTTAGGAGATGGAAATAATAATTTTTGCTATAAATGCTTCCAATTTTCAGAGTTGTAACCAAATGAACTGTAACATTGCCTTTTCTGTCTCTTGCAGAAAAGGGTGAAAGCTGTAACCAGGCTTATCCTGACAGCCTTTTTAAAAGATCTCTCTTCAAAACCCAATGCAGTCACTTGCTGATCTCCATTGCTGGATCTGCCTACTGTTTTGGCCCCTAACACAAAAATTCTTTCTTTTCTCCATAACAACTGCCAAGATTTACAGCTTGCCAGCCCTGTTGTTTTCTCCCAAACTCTAAGAAAATTATCCTTCAACTTCTTACTGAGTCAGTTTTAATATTGTTTTGTCAACAAAACTAAGAAGACACTAAAAGGAGCTCAGATCTCCAATAAGTGATGGTGACTGAAGCCTGCAGTTTTGACTCTGTCACCTTTCAGCCATTTGATGTCACTTTCTTGACCTTACACCCTTTGCCCCAGTTAGGTCTTCTATAGAATTTAAGAACATTCAAAAGCGATAACCTAAGGCTAAAGAGAAAAGCCTTATAGAAATGTATGTCTATGTACAAGAAGGCACTTAGGAGGCATGCTTAGTACCTGGGCTAAATTTATTTCACAGCCTTAACTATGTCAGTATAAAAGAAATCCTTCAACTTCACCATCTCCTCAATAAATTGTGATCTAAAGCTTTGTTGTCCTTACTGAATAGGTAACAACTTGTCCCATAAGCCAGAAACACAATGTGAAAGAAAGCAGAAAGTGGGACAGAGATGAGAGTCTGTGTTTATGTAAATGAACAAACTAGATTTTGTTTTGCATTATTGGATTCATGTCTGCATCGATCATAGAGAAAAATTTAGACAGAGCTATAATCTGTTTGCATCTACCTGTTAAGATGTGTATATATATTTATGTATGTGTGTATGTGTGTATGTAAGCATGTATGTATATGTGATGTTGCCAAATTAATTTATAATTTCCCTATGGAATTTTAATTGGCATAAAGGAAAATAAGTACTTAAATACAGTATTCAGAAAAATCTCATGAGTATAGAAACTAATACATTTGTTTTCACATTAATTTGATTTGGGTAATTCTTTGATATATTAGAAAAGTTTAATATTAGTTAACTTTAAAAAGCTATGTTTTTTGAGTTAACAATATTTAGCCTGAAAGCTAGTTTTTATCTTTTCTGTGTTTATAGTGCCAAAATAAAATATATTTACTAGACATTTAAGACTATAAAACTATACATGCCATTTCAATAAAAATTCATCATCTTCACAAATTCTATCAGTATGTCTACAACAAAGTCCCAATATTATCTTTTTGGTAGATTGTAAGTTTAGAGTTAAATGAAGTCAAATAAAGTAATACTCAATAATGTATAGGTCATATCTAAATAAGAAGTATTATAAATTTGTAATTTTGTTTGTGTGCTTTTGGGTTCTTGCTGCTACACAGTGCCAAAAAGAAAAAGAAAAACAAAAAAAGAAACAACAACAAAAAACCCTAAGGCTATGTCTGTTTTATTAAACTAGCTCTTTTTACCTTAGTGAAAATTTGCACTGGGAAGAATGATATATTTCTAAAAGTTGTGACATGGAATGCTTATAAAATTTGATAGTTTGCTATAAAATACTAGAATTTGACAGATGATTCTAATTATCCATTTTCTAAGTTTTGGGAATGAAACAAGTTATAAATGGTAAATTTTACATACACACTACATACTACACACACACACACACACACACACACACACACACACACCCTCCAAGATATGTAAATGAAACTATCAGAAATAACAATGAAGGAAAAGGACTGCAGAATGTGCATGCAAGAAATATCGGTTGCAGTGGCACAGGCACTGAGATCAACAATTAACAAATGGGACCTTCTGAAACTAAAAAGCTTCTGTAAGGCAAAGGACACAGTCAAAAAGACAAAAAGGCAGGCCACAGAATGGGAAAAGATATTCACTAACCCTACATCTGACAGAGGGCTAATCTCCAAAATTTACAAAGAACTCAAGAAACAAGTCTCCAAAACACCAAAGGATCCAATTAAAAGGTAGGGTACAGAGCTAAATAGAGAATTCTCAGTAGAGGAGGCTAAAATGGCCAAGAGACACTTAAGAAAGTGCTCAACATCCTTAGCCATCAGGGAAATGCAAATCAAAACAACTCTGAGACACCATCTTACTCCTGTCAGAATGGCTAAAATCAAAAACACGGAAGACAATTTATGCTGGAGATGATGTGGAGAGAGAGGAACACTCCTCCACTGCTGGTGGGAGTGCCGACTCATACAGCCTCTTTGGAAATCAGTATGGAGATTCCTCAGGAAAATGGGAATTAATCTACCACTAGACCCAGCAATTCCACTCTTAGGCATATATCCAAATGAGGCAAGTTCATACAACAAGGGCATCTGCTCCACTATGTTCATAGCAGCATTATTTGTAATAGCCAGAACCTGGAAGCAACCTAGATGTCCCTCAACTGAAGAGTGGATAGAGAAAATGTGGTGCATTTACACAATGGAGTATTACCCAGCAGAAAAAAACAATGGAATTTTGAAATTCGCAGGGAAATGGATAGCACTGGAAGAAACCATCCGGAGTGAGGTAACCCAGTCGCAAAAAGACAAACATGGTATGTACTCACTCATATATGGATTTTAGACATGGATCAGGATAGTGCCAGTCTGCACTTCCACTGACAGAGAGTCTGGGAAACAGGAAAGAACCTAAAAGATAGGCATATATGCATAGTACCCAAGGGAAGAGGATGGAGACAAGATCCCCTGAATGGATGGAGAACACGTTGAGGGGTGGGGGGGGTGGGAGCTGGGAAGAAGAGAGGGGGTGAAGAGGAAGAGAGTTGGTCATGGGGGAACAGGAAGTTGAGGGGGTGGGGGTAGAATAGGGAGAAGAGGGAATCATAGGATCGAATACAGATCAGGCACCAGAGCGACCTCAAGTCATCTAAAGGGATAACACCAACTGGCAAGCTAAGCAATAGTGGAGAGACCACCTCGAATGCCCATTCCTGATAATGAACTTGATGTCTATAACCATCCGGGAGCCTTCATCCTGTGACTGATGGAAGCAGAGGCAAACACACAATTAATCACTGAACTGAACCCAAGGAACCCAGTGACAGAGAGAGAGGAGTGATGAGCAAATTGGCAAAGAATGGGCTGGCAAAACCAGCAGAGACAGCTGATCTGAACAGGGGAGAGCTCTTGGATCCCAGACTGACAGTGGGGAGGCCAGCATGGGACTGATCTGGACCCCCCCAAATGTGAATGTCAGCGAGAAGGCCTGGGCAACCTATGGGACCCTGAGCTGTGGATCAGTGTCTATCCCTGGTATACAAACAGTCTTCGTGTGCCTATAGCACAAAGAGGGATGCTCTCTCAGCCTGGACTCTTAGGGGGAGTGCCTGGACCCTACCCAGAGTAAAATGACAGACTCTAGATATCCCCTATGTGGAAGGATTTGGCAATAGGGTGGGAGGGTGGAGGGGAAGGGGAGTGTGGGAGGAGGGGAGGGAGAGGGAATTGGGATTGACATGTAAAACAAGCTATTTAAAATAAAAAAAAATATCGGTTGCATTTTGTAAGGCTAAAGCAGAGTAATTTTATCCTGAAGCAAAATGACTGGTTTTTTTCAGAAGGAAAATGTGAGATGAAATTTTTCAAGGATATAGAAAGTTGTAGACAAGTAGAGGAAGAGAAATTTTGTGTTGTTTCATTAAATCTAGTCAAAATTGCATATATTTATTTATAAGCTTTTAAATGACATTTCATATTAACAGTAACTACATAGAAAATCAAATTTAGGATTTTATGTTTAAAAAATTACAAACTTTTCTTTATCTGTTGATCTTCTAATAATAAGAGATGTTTACCTTTTGGAAATTAACCAAAGAAACTGATGTCTTCCTAGAATAGCTCCTCATTCTTTATGGACATTATCATATCCTTGGCTATTTAAGGGATTGGAATGTTTCCACCATTGAAAAACTTAAATAATTTTATAATCATATCACCTCTTATTTTACCTTTAAATTTTTCTGTTATTGCTTCATTCAAATAAATAAATATTGACTCACAGCTACATGTAATCACCTTTAATCAAGTATTACAACCTTTTAAATTTTTGGCATCTTTTAATATTTTGGTCCCAACTTAATTTCCAAATAAAATTCTGATCTCTACTGAATTTGTGGCTTCGCAGAAGCCCCTAGAAGCTCTGAAGTGTTTGCTCATTTCACCCTGGAATATGAAAGGTTAAAGTTATTTAGGATAAGTTGAATTATGTGAAAAGTACTGCCAAATAACAAGAAAGGATTAAAATTTTCCATGTCATTTTTGTGTGGGGAAACATTAACATATGTATGTCAGAAAGTGCATGGAGTTACTGTAGATAACCAGTGTCCTCACTGTCTATGATATATAACCTGGCATAATATTACCAGTGATGGTGTTCCAGTTATTTTTTTAAGTACTGCATTTCACAGAAATAACATAATTTAATTCATTGTATTATTTCTATGGTGAAATTTCACTAGGCTTTTAGCTAAGTTATTTTAATTCTTTCATTCAAAGATCATAGTGTTTTACTTTCATGTTTTCTTTAAGACTGGTATAAACATCTCCAAGCCAGAGTGCTTCTCCTCAGAAAGAAACACAAGGAAAGGCTATGCAAGGTTCTTTGGGATCCATAAATCTGATAACTTTAAATGAATTTGAGTTCATACTGCTGTTTTGAGCCAAATATCCAAGGTGTCGATTAGCTCATTAATTTAAGATTCTGTAGAACAAAGATTAATTCACCTTTCCTCTGTTTTGTGGTGCTTTAACAGAGTATCACAGATTGTTTCATTTGTAAAAACATAGGTTTTTTTTCTCACTACTCTGGAGGTTGGGAAGTCTAAGAATGAGGCACTGGTGTTTTGTCTTTTTAGTTTCCTATTTCGGTGATAAAAAAGTCTAATGTGAACAACTTAGAAGAATGAAGATTTAATTTGGCTCATAGCTTCAGAAGTCCTTAGTTCTTGGCTCCATTGATTCTGGGCATGTGGGTAGAAAGACAATAATACTAGTTGGGTCACATGTCATCAGATACTCACCTCATGGCCCACAATGACTGTTTGGAGGAAGGCCATGAAAAATTTATAGTCCCTAATGACACACTCCTTGTGACCTACTCTCTCCATTTATGCCCACCTCATAAAGTACTCTGAATTCCCCAAATAGCACCACTAGCTGAGGTCCAACCCCTTACTTAGCACATGATTCCTGAGGCATTAGAGTGTTTTATAGTCAAACCCTAACAAGGATGCTTTTAGTACATCCTCCCACTACAGAAGGTTATAAGGAAGCTATCTCTGAAAGTTGAATGAACCTCATTTACAAGATGTTTAACCCTATTAGTGGGGGAGGCACTCCCATGCATCAAATACCACTTAATACTACTGTAACAATGATTTGGAGGCTGCTTCTACGTGACTCTTCACCTAGGGCTGAGTGTATCTAGTGGGACCAGCAGGTAGGATGAGACCTTAGTACTTCTGCCTCTATGTTGTGTCTGTATCCATTACTGAGTGTTTTCCGTGGTTACCTGGGACTCCAGTAACAAGTTTCTGGGATAAACATATTATGAAATAATTGAATATACTTCTAGGCATCAGTGACTTGTAAAAACCTCTACAAGGCAACCAGTGACAAAGGTCGACAAGACACAGTTTTAACAGACCTTGTTAATTATGCACACCTGCCCATTGCCCCTTTGTTGCATTTTATCATACTGTATATCTAGGCACTTTTCTCTTCCTGTTATAGCTCTACTGACTTTAGTTCCATTTTTATTTTCTCTATTACTGTTTTCATTTGATTTAGGTGTTAACAGCCAGACCTAGTATCTTAGAATCTCCAGAGTCAGTCTCTGTAGCCTAGGAATCCAGTCCCACTGTTACATTAGCCACACCTGGAAATTAGAGGGCAATGTTCAGGCTGAATATATAGATCAAGGATGGTGAAAGATGATTGTGGTTCTTTATTTCTTTCTTTCTGTCTGTCTGTCTTTCTTGTCTTCTTTTTTTGTCTTTTGTTTGTTTGTTTCTCAAGACAGGCCTTCTCTTTGAAAGAAGCCTACTCTGTAGACCAGACAGGTCTCAAACTCAGTGATTCAGCTGACTCTGCCTCCTGAGTGCTGTGAATAAAGGCTTGTGCCACTGCCAGTCAGTTGTTCTTTATTTTTCATGGTTATTGAATTTCTCTATGACTCCTTTTAATTTTTGAGATTATAATCTAATTACATCATTTCCCCCTTTCTCTATCCAAACTCTCTCAAATATTCTTCATAGCTCTCTTTCAAATTCATGGCCTCTTTTTTCCCATTAATTCATGTTACACACATATATGTACATATGTGCGTTCATGTGTGAGTGTGTGTGTGTGTGTTTCACTGAGTGCAACCTGATGTTTATCAGCTTACAAAGTGATGGGTTTCATTATGGCACTTTCACTCACACACTGTGCTTGTTGATCCTCCTCTCCGATTTCCCCCGTTCTGTTTTACACATGCATGTATACACACACACACACACACACACACACACACACACACACACACACGCACCCCAAACCTTGCAAATTTAAATACCAAAATAAAAACAAAGTTGAAGATCAACACATGGGATAATGAACTGAACAGACAGTTTTCTAAAAAGAGAGATAGAGAGAAGGAAGGAGGGAGGGAGGAAGGGAGAGATGGAGGAAGGAAAGAAGGAATGAAAATGAATGGCTAATAAATATTTTTAAATTTTTCAATATCTTAAGCCATCAGGGAAATTCAAATGCAAACTACTTCACTTTCTAGACAGAATGGCCCTCATCAAGAAAACAGATGCTGGTGAGGACATGGGAAAGAGTCCTTGTCACTTCTCTCCATGGAAATCTTTAGTAACAGGCAAAAGACTTATATGATCTGAGTCTGGGTCACTTCTTCTGGGAGTGCAAACTGAAGACGTCCATATGGAAATCAGTATAGACATTTATTTTTTTAATTTTCATTATATATTTAAATTAGAAACAAGCTTGCTTAACATGTCAGTCCCAGCTCCCTCTCCCTCCCCTCCATACCGACTCTCCACCACCAGCCCTCTCCCAGTCTCCCACCCAATCCTCATTCTTTTCCCCAGGGACATCTCTAGAGTCTGTCATTTCATTCCAGATTGAGAGAGCATCCCTCATTGTGGGATGGGCATGCAAAGTCCATTTGTGTGCCAGGGATATATACTGATCTACTACCCAACTACGGCAGATGGCCTAGGTCTCCTCGCTGACACTCACATGACATAGTTGTAGTGTTACTGAACAAGATACTCAAAGGACATTATATCTGTCCTCAGAGATACTTCCAAATCCATGTTTATTGCTGCTCTATTAATAGTAGCAAGGAAAAAAAGAACTATCTTATAAGCATTAGTTTTGATAGTTTTTTTGAAAATATTCGATTTCTTGATAGTGTTCTTTTCACCCTTAAGTTATCCTTGACTTATAGCAATTTGTAGACAATACTTTTATAAACAGAAGTGATTATATTTTTTTACTTCTCCGATAGCCCCAGAATTTGTAAACTTATTCAACATTATTTTTATTCTCAATTATAACAAGATATATTGAAAATATTACCCTAAAAGAATGACCTTGATGGACATCATATATGTAACATGCACCAGTGAAATTGGAGATAACCAAGCATTTTTAAGTAATTAAGATTTATATTATGATCCAGGTGGTGGTGGTTTTGTAACTGTGTTGGTCATTATCTTTCTCCTCCAGTAGTATGCAGAGAACTAGATAGAACATAGACCTAGGGGAAAGCAAATTATTACTGTTCTACTGAAGGAACATAGCCATAAAATGACTCGTAACAACATCTTTTTTACACACATCATTAAAGAAGCTTCTTTCTGAACAAAAGCTGAGACATAAAACTGGACAGTGTGCAGAGAGTGACATGCACTGGAACACTTAGTCTCCATCAAATCCATCCCCTTACAGCTCAGGGAACACTGCAGGAGAGGAGATGGAAAAATTCTAAGATCAAGAAGGCATGAAAGACACCAAGAAAATGCTAGACACAATAGGAATGATGTACATATGAACTCACTCACAGAGACTGTGTCTGCATGCACTGTACCTGCAGAGGTCTAAGCCAGATGGGGTCCCAGTGCTGAGATGGGAGTAGACACAAGCCTCCATCCCTAACCTAGGAGCTAGCTCCAGTTAATAAGTGCCAACAAAAGAAAAAATAGTTTTCTCTCATGGAGTCTCACTGGGTACACAAACCATACTTAAGGATAGGCCTATGCCCAGCAGTAAATGACTAACACAAAATGAATTCAATGGTATTTCTTAGAATTTTTTTAAAATCCCATAATTTTTTTCTGAGCAAAGTTTCCCTTACAGATCTTTTGCTCAATATTATTAATTCCATTTTGGTTTTATGGTTTGTCTTGATGTGCAAAGGTCTGTGTCTCAGTATCTACATGTATTTCTTAATGCAGTTGTTTGCCTCTTTCTTTTCTGTTTGTTTTGTTCTATTTCTTTCTTGTTTGTTTTGTTCTATTCTGGTTTGGTTTGTTTGCTTTTGCTGTATCATCTATCTATCTATCTAGTTATTAGATGCCTATTTGTATCAGATGAGAAAGTGAAAAGATGTGGACTTGGGTGGATTGTGAGGTGGGGAGGCTCTGGGAGGAGTTGGGAGGAGGAAAAACTATAACTAGAATGTATTATATAAAATAAAACTATTTTCTTTTCTTTTCTTTTTTTTGGTTTTATGAGACAGGGTTTCTCTGTATTGTTTTGGAGGCTGTCGGTCCAGCCTGGCCTCGAACTCACAGAGATCTGCCTGCCTCTGCCTCCCGAGTGCTGGGATTAAAGGCGTGCGCCACCACCGCCCGGCTAAAATAAAACTATTTTCAATGTAAAACAACAACAAAAACCAAGTTCCACTTCTATGATTTGGTGTCAGTTCCCAAATCAATCACTTATTAAACACTTAGAACCAATCTATAAAATCTTACTGTATGCTTCTGGATTCATTAGTTTATCATCTACTCAAACTACTAATCATTGTTTTTCTGTTAATTTCAATAGAAAGATCCAATGCCATTTTAAGGCTGTGAGAGTCACTCACACATTTGTGTGGTGTATGTAAGAGATCTGAAATTCACCTCCTTGAACTACAAAAACAACAACAAAAATGCTTGGCCACTGGCAAGATCCAGCTATCATTCTCCGTGGCTAAATTCGCAATATCTCCTTTTTCTAATGAGAAGGGAATTGCAAGAAATGCCTTTATTGATTGTATTGCAGGCTAGCTTCTCTAAACTTCCATTTCCGCTTGGCCTCACCTTATACCTACAAACACTGCAAACTCCCATCACAAGTGGATAAACACCAGCGTATTTCCTTCTGGTTTAAGCTATTGGCCGTGAGATGATTCCCAATATTCCCATAAAGTTTCTGTTTTAGAAAATACAATGCTGCTAGCAAAATTTACTTTGCCCCAAGTTCACGAAAACATCATTGTCTGAACTAACCTGATAATATAAGACAGGACCCAGAACTCCTTCAAAGGCTTACAGATATAAACTTTGCATCATAGATTTAGATTTTCAACCATTCAGAATTATCTTTCCAGTCCATTAAATGCAAAAGTCAAGGAAAAGGCTCTGAGATTTCACTTTTAATCCTTTTAGGAAGATAACAAAGCTATTGATATTATTTGAATGTTGGTTGCCTCCAAAATAAATGGTTTAAATAACAAAGTAACAGAATTTAGAGACAAATCCTTTAAGAAAAGTTGTGCCACCAAGAATCCACCAACATGAGTGGGTCAATGCCATTGTTGTAGGAATGCATTCTGCATAAAAGAGCATTCTGGAACTTCCCATCCTATAGCAAGAAGGCCTTCATTAATGCTTGATACTTGAGCCTTGATCGTCTTAGTCCCCACAATCACAGGCCAGTAGAATTACTGTTCAATATGAACTGTGAAATTCCAGATAGCATATTCTACCAGCAAAACCAGATGAAGACATCTAGCTTGAGAAGGTTACCTGCTCTTACTTGGACCACTATATCCTAAAACAAAGCACAACCATTTAACTTATTGATCTGAGGACTGGGATAAGGAGCAAGATATTTAGGTTTGTTGATTTATGTTTTTTACCTTTTTCTTCCACAAAAGTAAATTAAACTCTTTGTGAAAATTCAAATGGGAAGTTTCAAAGGGGAGTAAACAACAACAACAAAAAAAAGCTCTACTTGCAGTCTCAAATTAAAACATGGAAAGCAAAACAGGAAGAAATCCAACATTGACCTCTAGTCTCTACAGGAGCATATACAGGTGTATGCTTATGCATGAGTGTGTACCTAAATATATGTTCATGCAACATACACATGCATAGAACACACACACACATCTATATACCCACACCCACATAGCATACCATACACATACAAAGAGAAGCTTTTCTTTGGTGATTTCTTTGATCTGATTATAAGCAAAACTTTTAAAAATGACTGCATAAATCCCTTACAGATAAGAAGGGGTCCATCCATGCAAATGGGATAACAAATAGCCCAAACATCGTTAATTCTTTTCTGTAATTTCGCTATTATATATTAACCGCATTCATATGCTTATCACTTCCTTTCTGATGCAGTCAGTGTTTGATTCCCAGCCTATAGCACTTTTACTCTCTTGCAGTTAATATGTGGGCTCCTGCTCCTAAAACTTCAGTTGGTAGAAAACCTTTTTTCTTTTCTCCATACTGTCTGCCTCTAAATAATATTTCAGCTTTCCACAAGAGGATTAGTGCACCCCCCACCTGTAAGCATATTTTTATAGGGATGAAGTAATGAGGAAATAAGTTCTGTGTTTGCTCACCAGTATTTTCCATTGCTTTGAGTATATGCTTCTCCTTCAGTGTTTCTTGTAGGGCCAGCTGGCCAACAGTAGATTTGCTAACCTTTCATGTCTCTAAGAATATTTTTTCACCTTTATCTCTGAAGATATTTTCACTATACATAGTTTTAAGTTGGTGTGTTGGTTTGCTTCTACCCTTGAATCATTTTAAATGTCTCCGTTATCTCTAGTTGTCTTAGATTAAGGACTGTATGCTATCATCCTTGACTTTTGAACTTTGTTGATGCCTTTTGAACATTGCCTTTTGAGCTTTGTTTACTCCTTCATCACTTTTGTTACTTACCTTGGTTACAACTTATTGCACAGTTTGGTCAGATTGTATTTTAACATTGCTTCTTTATGTTTATTCCTCACAGTTTGTCAAACTTCAGTATATTGGAAGTCATTTTTTTGTCTGATCATTGGTAAACACAGCTAGTGTGTAGTCTACTTTTAATTCTACTGAATGTATTCTTTATTTGAAATACTGTATTATAACTTAATAAAGGTTTTCTATGGATGTTTTTGGTCATTTATTTCTATTTTAATCATATTTATTGTATAGATTTTTTCACATCTGGAGCATATTTATAATAGTTACTTTAACATCTGCAACTGATAAATTTATCACCACTGTCATTCCTGTGTCAGTTTATATTGACCGATTTTTCTGCTGTATAACATTTTTCTGCGTGTTTTAACATCTAGTAATTTTCTTTTGGAAATCAGTCATTGTGGAAATATATATTTTGGGGGGATCTGCTTTTTTCTAATTGCTTTAAATGATGTTGTACATTTTTCTCTGGTGCAGTTAAAACACTGATGTCACTTTGAATGCTTCACATGCTGCCTTTAAGTTTGCTTAGAGTGAATTCAAGATCCTATGGGCTAGGAATGATGTCTCCTTAGAGCACTACCTGAAGACTTGTGTATTAAAAAGCCATTCCATTTTGTATGTTGGGATGCTCAATAAGTCTATCCCACATGTGATTCACTGCCCCTACTGTTGCCCATGGTTATTTCCATTGTCTTGATTGGTTACTTTTCAGCCAGATGAGAGGTGCTGCTGTCCTCTCTCTATTCAGTTCTCCCTCTGTAACATTCACACATTCTAGGTGGGTTTGCCTTCTTCACCTCTGATGCCAGTCTCTTTGGTAACCATTGAGGGGCAAACCCTACTGTGCTTCCTCCTGTAAACAAGATGAATAACATTTGTGTTTATACCTTTTGTCTCCCTTCTTTTAGGAGTCACAGGGCAGAACTGCCTACAGTTCAATGTTTGACAACCACTGTGTTATATACCCTGCCCCTCTAGTTTTCTAGTTTTTTCAGTTAGGGGTTTGATTCTGATTTTAGTTATTCTGTCCTAATGCAAATCATTCTTACTCATTATTTAATATATATTTTCAAGATAGTACTTAAATTAATTGAGGATTTCATACATGCATATAATGTATTTTGAGAATATTCATCCTCTACTCCTTCCTTTCACTACTCCCATATCCACTGTCAACTCTGCTTCATCCTCTCAATTTAGTGTCTTCCTTCTTTTAATAACTCACTGAGTTCTGTTGACTCATGGGTATGGAACCATCCACCAGAACAGTCCTACCAGGAGCACACCCATAAAACTGACTCTTCCACCCCAAGAAACCATCAACTGTTCATAGGTCCTAAATTAAAGGTGAGGACTTAGGAAGTCCTTTCTCCTTCTCTAGGATAGAATGTTGACTGACTTAATGTTATGTAAGTTTTGTGTGGGCAATCATATCTGTTTACATCACATGTCACAATCAAACATTTACAATACACTGTTGCATTGGAGTGTTCCCTAACTTAGGGCTCTTATAGCCTTTCACCTCCTCTTTCCAGATATTCCCTGAGGGGAAGTGGGAAGGACATAGATGTCCTATTTGTGGCTGAGCGTTCCATTCTTTGTGATTTGACCAGTTCAAACAGTTCTGCTTGAACTGTTATGCATGCTAGATTTTTTTCTGTTTTATGGTCAACCTGACCCAAATAAGAGTCACCTGGGGAAAAGGAAACCTCAACTGAGAAAATATCTCCATCAGATAGGCAAGTCTATAGGGCATTTCTTTTTTGATAAATGATTTGATATGGGAAGGTACAGCCATTTGTGGGTGGTACCACCCCTGAACAGCTGGCTCTAGATTGTCATAAAAAAAGCAGACTGGGAGAACCATGAGTACAAGCCAGTAAGCAGTGTGCCTCCAGGGTTTCTGCTTCAGTTCCTTCTTCCAGGTTCCTTTCCTGCCGAGAGTTCGCATCCTGTCTTCTTCAGTGACAGACTTTGACAGGGAACTGGGAGATGAAATAAATTCTTTTCTCTCCAAACTTTCCTTTGGTTAGAATGTCGTATCACAATAATAGAACAAGTAGGACAACTGTCATCTCCTGCACAAAGAAACATCTCTGATGAGGCTGAGATCAGCATTAATTTATAAGTATAGAAATACAAATTTAGAGGGTAAGTTTGACGCTGTGGTTGTTTAGAAAAATAATAAAGGTAGTAGGTTCACCCACAGGACATTCGAGCTATTCAACCATGGTTTCTTGACTATGTTTACAGTACCAGGCATACATCCCCTCTTATGGAGCAGGCTTCATATCCAAACAGAAGGCAATTGGATACACCCATAACATTCAGAACAATGTTGTATTCATAGGCGTATCTTACCACACTGGTCATCACCAGTCATTTACAGGGTTACCAGCTAAGTAGGAGTGACTTTTCTCCTCCAGCAACTAACACCTTCATGTACTATGAAAGCTATCAAGGAGGGAGGAACCTTCCTGGTCCTTACCAAGTTGATTTTTCATCCTTCGACCAAAATATGTGGTGTCTTCAGCAGTTCGAACAAAGTATATGGTGTCTTCAGCAGTTGTTACAACATGAAAACTATTTTAAAGAAAATGAATGCATAAAAATGCCATGGTAATTTAATGTACAAGTGAAGTAAATTTAGGAAGAATGAGAAAAAGTGCAATAATAGGATCAGAATTAAAGGATAACCTACTAGAGGGAAAAATGGGAATCTGAAATTATAGTGATTAAGTCTGGAAGTTGAAATAAAGCAGATGATCTCCAGTTTAATGGCAGTTTGTATAAAAGTAGAACTTTTGGAAATTATACAGAAACTGTGCATGTTAGCTTTGCCAAAGAAATTGTTTTATGTTGTTGTTTTGTTTTGTTTTGAAACATGGTTTCTCTGTGAAGTCCTGGCTGAGAGTTCTGTCGGCCTCTGCCTCTCAAATGCTGGGATTAAAGGCATGTGCCACCACACCCATCTAGAAATTATTGTTTTAAACAGCCTTTAAAAAACATAAGCATTTGGCTAAACAGCATCCACATCAGAGAAATGGTGAATCCCCTGCTCACGTATCACTTTGGAATGTTCAGTTTTACATTCTGTTTTATAAACATATGCTATCATTTAAGAAAAACATTGAAACAAGGATACAACAGTTAAGACTACTGCCTATGCACCAGCAAAACTTCACATCCAGTGTTCCAAGCAGTGGTTAGAGATAAAAATGAGAGCATTTTCCCATCTAGCATACTCAGCTTTCAGTTTTCCCATAACCCCTTCAGTGGATGATTCAGATATTTGCCTTAGACTTTAAGGTGTTTATGCTCTATTCCTTCATGTATTTTTGCCAATCTTTGTCTCAATTCTTCCCTTCAGACTTTTAATATTTGCCTCTGGGGAATCAAAGAGAGAGAAGATTGTGCTCCCATTCAAGGTACCCCTTTCCTCTGCTCAGGGCTCTGTAAGTAATACCTTTTGACCATAAGTTCCCATATCCGGTGCCTTCTTTCCTATCGTGGCAACTTGCTAGCTCCTCTGGCATTGGGATCCCAATATGGCAAAAGGGCTCAAGAGAGGAATGTAACAAGAAAATCATGTCCTGTCATAACAAACTGGGTATAGTTGTTCTGCTCACCAAAAGGTGGTTCTCAGAGTATAAACTTGTCACCTACCATGAGGTATATGATCTAAGTCTCCCTCTGCACTAGAGACTATACTTTGTCCGCTTCCCATTTTACTTGCTTCATTTCCAGATTTGTTATACATTTTTATAAGCTATTTGATCATGAAATGGTTTTGTCTAGAATTCACTGATAAAAATCATGAAAAAAGTGTAAGGAAAAGTAAAGCAATTTAACTTAGAAATCTTTTTTGTAACTGATGGAAACATCGCTCAAGGGATCACAAGAAAAAAGAAGTATGGAAGTTGTGTTGTGTACGAGATAATGCTTTTAACATGGTAATTCCTCCCAAATTTATCTGAAGACTCACTATAATCTCTACCAAAATCTCAATGAAAGTATTTTTCTTTAAAAAACTTGTGCTTATATATACATATATGCTTAAATACAAGAGAAATGAACTTAGATTCTTAACCATTAACAAAAATCAGTTAAAATGTGTCATAGGCCTAAATGTAAAAACAATTTTAACTTGAATTTTAGAAGAAAACTAGACAATTTTAGTAGCTTTGAATTAGACAAAGATACCTCAGATATTTTTATAACAGCACCATCTAGACTTGAAAACAATGTTAATGGAGTAAAGCTATTAAAAATATTTTTTCAGTGACATAAGAACAAAACTCATGGTCTGAGAGAATATTTTCTTTATATGTTATATATATTATAATACATAAGTTATATATTTTTATATATTATATATCTTATATATGATATATAAATTATATATCTTAATATATGTCTTATATGATATATAAATTATATATCTTTATATATTATATACCTTATATAATATATACATTTTATGTCTTACATATTATGTATTTTTTTAAAGAACTTCGGTTTAGAATGTATGAGAAACATGAAACATCAGTCAGATGACTAAAATAAACTATGGGCAAACCATTTTAATAGACAATTCATATAGTGTGTCTACATGGCCAGTACGTACAACAATGGAAGCTCATTAGCACTAGTCCCTAGGAGAATACCAAACACTACACAGCACACCACACCTATATCCAGTAGCAGGTTGTGATTGGTCAATAAGGTTGCAGATGGAAATGCCACTGAGATGCATGAAGAGACATTGGAAAGGCATGGGAGATAGATGAGCAGAGTGGTTTTTTTGTTTGTTTTTGTTTTGTTTTTAATGAATAGTTTGTTTAAATTTTATTTCGTGGGGTACACTACAAGGGTGAGGGGCAGATATAGAGGATTTGGGGTATGAGTAGGATTGAGGTGCATGATGTGAAATTTCCAAAGAAGCAACAAAGAAATTGTTTTTAAAAAAAGAAGAGTCACTGCACCATCCCTGGGTCAAAGAGGAAATAAAAAAAGAAATTAAAGACTTCCTCGAATTCAATGAGAATGAAGACACAACATACCCAAACCTATGGGACACTTTGAAAGCAGTGCTACGGGGGAAGTTCATAGCGCTAAATGCTCACATGAAGAAACAGGAGAACAGTTATACCAGAGAATTAACATCACAGCTGAAAGCTCTAGAACACAAAGAAGCACACTCCCCCAGGAGGAGTAGACGCCAGGAAATAATCAAATTGAGGGCTGAAATCAATAAAGTAGAAACCAGGAAAACAATACAAAGAATCAACGCAACGAAGAGTTGGTTCTTTGAGAAAATCAACAAGATAGACAAACCTTTGTCCAAACTTACCAAACAGCAGAGAGTGAACACGCAAATTAACAAAATCAGAAATGAAAAGGGGGACATAACAACAGACTCTGAGGAAATCCAGAGAATCATTAGGTCATACTATCCCCATTAAAATCCCAGCACAGTTCTTCACAGACCTTGAAAGAACAATAATCAATTTTGTATGGAAAAACAAAAGACCCAGGATAGCAAAAACAACCCTGTTCAACAAGGCAACGTCCGGAGGCATTACCATCCCTGACCTCAAGCTCTATTATAGAGCTATAGTCCTGAAAACAGCTTGGTATTGGCACAAAAATAGACAGGTAGACTAATGGAATCGAATTGAAAACCCGGGTATTAACCCACACACGTACGAACATCTGATCTTTGACAAAGAAGCTAAAAATATACAATGGAATAAAGAAAGCATCTTCAACAAATGGTGCTGGCATAATTGGAGACTGGCATGTAGAAGAATGCAGATCGATCCATGTCTATCGCCATGCACAAAACTTAAGTCCAAATGGATCAAAGACCTCAACATAAATCCAGCCACACTGAACCTCTTAGAAGAGAAAGTGGGTGGTACCCTTGAACGAATTGGTACAGGAGACAGCTTCCTGAACATAACACCAGTAGCACAGGCAGTAAGATCAACAATTAATAAATGGGACCTACTGAAACTGAGAAGCTTCTGTAAGGCAAAGGACACAGTCAGCAAGACAAAAAGGCAGCCCACAGAATGGGAAAAAATATTCACTAATCCCACATCTGACAGAGGGTTGATCTCCAAAATTTACAAAGAACTCAAGAAGCAAGTCTCCAAAACACCAAAGGACCCTATTAAAAAGTGGGCTGCAGAACTAAATAGAGAGTTTTCAATAGAGGAGTCTAAAATGGCTGAGAGGCACTTGAGAAAGTGCTCAACATCCTTAGCCATCCAGGAAATGCAAATCAAAACAACTCTCAGATACCATCTCACCCCTGTCAGAATGGCTAAAATCAAAAACACCAATGACAATTTATGCTGGAGAGGATGTGGTGAAAGGGGGACACTCCTCCATTGCTGGTGGGAGTGCCAACTGGTTCAGCCACTTTGGAAATCAGTGTGGAGATTCCTCAGAAAAATGGGAATAAACCTACCACAAGACCCAGCAACTCCACTCTTAGGCATATATCCAAAAGATGCCCATTCATACAACAAAGAGGTCTGTTCCACTATGTTCATAGCAGCTTTATTTGTAATTGCCAGAACGTGGAAGCAACCTAGATGTCCCTCACCTGAAGAGTGGATAGAGAAAATGTGGTACATCTACACAATGGAGTACTATTCAGCAGAAAAAAATAATGGAATCATGAGATTCGCAGGCAAATGGATGACGCTAGAAGAAACCATCCTGAGTGAGGTAACCCAGTCACAAAAAGAGAAACATGGCATGTACTCTCTCATATATGGATTTTAGACATAGATCTGGGGAGTGCCAGCCTACAATCCTATTGCCAGAGAGTCTGGGAAACAGAAACTTTATTTAGTGGCTGATCGAAGAAGAGGCAGACTCCCTTGGTTAAGTACTGAGCTGAACTCAAGAAAGCCAGTAACAGAGAGGGAGGACTGATGATCAAAGGGATTAAGACTGGGCTGGTTTAACCCCCAGAAACAGCTGACCAGACAAATGTTAACTCTTGAATCCCAGGCATTAGCCTGGGAAGCCAGCATGGGACTGATCAAGACCCCCTGAATCTGGGTGTCAGTGAAGAGGCCTAGGGAATCTATTGAGCCTTGGGCAGCGGATCAGTACCCATCCCAAGTATACACACGGACTTTGGACTCCAATAGAACAATGTGAGGTGCACTCTCACCCAGAACTCTTGGGAAAGGGTCTAGGCCCTGCCCTATATGAAATGACACACTATGGACACCCCCATGGAGGGCCTCACCCTCCCTGGAGAAATGAGAGGATAACGGGGGGGGGGAGGGGAGGGCACGGGAGGAAGGGAGGGAATGGGAGAGGGACCTGGAACTGACTTGTGAAGCAACCTTGATTCTTATCTAAATTTAAACTGGAAAATAAAATTAAAAAAAAATTTGACCATAAATGTTCAACATCTACCTAAATTGAATAAAATAATGTTTAAACAAGGTAAAAGCTGAAGAAAAAAAAGAAGAGTCTACAGTACCAAACACTACCTAGGATACTAATTAGTGGTACTGGTGGTCATATAAATAGTAGAATTATATTGAAACAGTGTTTTTTCTTAAAGGTTTAAGAATAAACAGTATAAACTCCAACAATTCTACCCTAAAGTAATATGACAATAAGGTTCAAAATATTTCTGTTTGATTTTGCAAATCAATATTATTCATAATGTTCACAAATTAAAAAAAGTATGTATCACTTGGTAAAAGATTGAGAAAATATGCTACATCAAGACAATGAAATATTGTTCAATATACAAAGAAATAAATTGTTAAAGTATACCTCAACATGGGTGAATTTCAAAAACAATATTCTGAATGATAGCATCTAGGCTTAATACCAATATTGTATGATTATATTTATATAGAATTCCAGAAAAATATAAACACAAAGATAAAGGAAGCAGATAAATGGGAGGTGTGGATTGGAATGCAATAGAAACCAGTGTAAGATACATGCCGCAGTGATGGTTTGATACAGCTTTAAATTTCCTAGCAGTCCTTGAATTAATTGTGTTCATGGTATGGGTATAATTCCTGATATGTAAATTACACCTTTATAAGTGCATTCCAGTGTGAATGAATGGAGTCCTTCAACCAAGCAGGAGGATGGATGTTATCACTTCTGTAAGAAAGTAAACCTGATTTGAATATAGTCAAGAACAAGTCTATGCTTTTCTACTCGTGTGTGTGTGTGTATGTGTGTGTGCATCACACAGACATTTGAAATGTCTCCTCCATGTGATTAAACTGTATTTCCACTTGATGGGCAAGGAAATCAATTCTTGGAGGTGTTAGTGTATATACTTCTGGTCATATGACGAGTATGTCCCTGGTACAATTTGAATTAGATTTGTCAGGCTGCAAAGCCTTATTTTCCTTTTCTTATGAATACTTTCTTTTAAAATCTTGTACTTCTAAGAATGTAAGTATTATTTCAGTAGCATATTGCCTCTATTTTTTCTAGATAAGACATTCTCCCAGCCTAAACTAAAGACATAGCTGTCACTGAAGACTAAAAATGTGGATATTCTCTCTTAAATCCAACATTACTTTTTTTCTTAGTTCACACTTTTTTTTCCTTTTTACACTCCACATCTCTAGTTCCTGACTTTTCTTCAGGCATCTGAATGTCTAATTTTCAACAGCTTCCCTCCACATGGAAATCACTATTGGTATGGTAAGCATTTGGAGTTTTATTATTGATTTATGCCTTGGGTGAAGAGGTTAATTAAATGTGAATTTTAAGCCGACAACATGATTAGGAGAGTGAAGCAACTGGAATTCATGAATACTTCCAAAGCCATTAAAACTATTTAAAATGAGCAATGAATGAAGGTGAGAGCATGGGGGTGGGGGTAGTCATACAGAGCAGCCCAGTTATTTGTGACTAGATTAATGAAATTCTGAAGAATTACAGAATCTTTCCAAGGCAGTCAAGTCCAGCTGGGTTTTTACTTTGCATTTATATTGACATTAGCACGGAATATAATACATTCTTAATAAACCACTCTTCCATATTCTCTTTGTTTTTTTTCCTATTTCAAATTGCATTTTCAAGCACTCAGTTTATCCACATCAACAAGTCAGTCTGGAAGACAGGGAAAGTCTTAGCTTACCAACACATAAAGGGTCCACAGGATGGCTTGTTAAGATGCAGGAAGATGACTTGTACTCAGCCCTTTAATTCTCCATGGTTCTCAGGAACAACTTTGAAGGTCATCTTTATAAAATCTGAATGGGGATATGTTTTTAATCATAAATACATGCTGAAATGTTATTATAAACAACTGATCTGTTACATTTTGATGCTGCTGCAAAATTGTAACGATAAAACCCCCTATTTATTGCATTTTAATTTGTGACAGGCTTAATCCTGCTTACTACACAGTGGGATGAATTGATCCATAATTGTAATGTAGGACACAGAAATAAGGCAACACACCAACTGGAACAAGACCATGCCAGAGTCATCCTCACTGTGATAAAGGAAGCTGGTGACACTGTAGTATCACCCTCACAAACATCTATTGTGTAGAAACAGCAGAAAACACACGGGCATTGATGGATCCCAAGTCAGAACCAAAGGCTCAGAGAAATGGAGTTTGAAAATCAGTCTAGAATTAGATATGCCAGGTGGAGAGTATTAAAATTTTAGACAAATGGCAAACTGATGACTGGCTAAGGTGGCGGCTGGGGAGAATAAAAAATTTCAGTTCAAAGCTGTGAAGCCATACACTGAAGTATGGGGAAAGTTCTCTCACTTCACACATACAGGACAGTAAAAATTGTATGACTCTAGGCAGTGTGTCACTGAATTTTGTGCTAAAACTCCTCTGTATCAGGGTTTGTAGCAGCAGTACTCCAGTAGGTTTTGTCCTTTGATACTTGGGTATGATTTTCAAAACCTAGGGATTGATCCTGCATCTGGAGAGGGTAGCTGGAGCATTTCATGATTCCTGGATGTCCCTGGATGATAGGAGGGCCTTTGCTTTGGCTGTGGTTTCAATTCAAAATTCCCCCACTGCTTCATTCCCTGCAGCCTTATTTGTTAGCTACCAGGCTTTGAGTTTCTGATTGCATCTCTAAGGTTCTGGGCTAGGAAATCCTTGATGGATTTATGGTTGCAGTACCAATAAGAGGTGGCTCCGAGCTGGAGGAAATAGGTTAGTGGTGTGTGGATATAAGGCCTGTCCTTCCCTAACATCCTCCTTTACATCCTGCTATTTGCTCTTTGCCTGCTGGGAGGAAAGATGCTCTGTTTGATCAGGTGCTACCACCACCTTGATGTCTGTCCCTAACCCTGGATCATAGTAACAGGCTGAGAGGAAATTCCCAAACCCATGACCCAAAGCCTTGGCTTCCCTTTGCATTGCTCTGCCCAAAATTTTTCATAGGTGTGAGACACCCCCTTTGAGTTTTTATTTCCACTTCATGAACTCATTTTGTCCATGGTAAATCATAAATGTTCATTCAATATGTTTAGTCACTTCTCCTGTCAATAACTTCACTTGGTTCCAGATAACCAGCCTGGACTTTCACACAAGCCTGTGTCATATGTCTTTAAGGTGTGGGTAGAGGCATTGCCTACCATAGAGGAGGGCTCACTGATAACATCTTGGATCGCATAACTATTACGTTTTAGGATGAGACCTTGTACATTGCCAGCTACTCTGGAGGCTGGCTCAGGAAGATTACAAATTCATGATTAGTCTGGACTACAGAAGGAGTGCTAGACTCATTCTGGCTTAACTTAGTGAGAGTCCTGGCACAAAATAAGGAGCCAATGAAGGCCTGGGATGTGGTTTAGGTATAGAGCATTTACCTACCATAAACAAAGCCATAGTGTCCATCACCAATGCCAATCCAAAAGGAAAACAAAAAAGTCATTATCAAATGTGCCCCTAGTGAAGCTAAAGGCCTCTGGTTCAGAAGATTAGAGGCCATTGATTTGATATGCTGGCCTTGAGAAACATTTAATGCAGTTAAACTCTGACTATATTCTTACCCAAAAGGAAATGAGATTAAGAGATGGGTATATACAAGAAGTCTGGCTGTTAGAGCAAGCTGTTCCCAGGAGACAGAATGCTACCTCTATTGCCTAACAAGGATATCTCTCGGAGACTCCCCGTAAGTACCTCCTGTCTAGGTTGATGTTAATCGAACAGAAGTCACAGTGGAAAGGTTTGTGTTGGTCCCAGTGTTTCAGAGGTTTCAGTGCACAGTGGCTGGTCGTGCTGCTTCTGGACCTGTGGTGAAGGAGAAAAGCACACCGGAAACACATGCTGGAGTAAAGTGACTCATTGTGTGGTAGGCAGGAGGCAGAGGGAGTTAAAGAGGGGACCCGAGAAACAAGCAACCCCCAAGAACCTGCTCTTTTAACAAGACTTTATCATCTATAGTGTTTCCAACTCCCTAAAGCACTGCTGGTGCTGGTCCAAGTTTTAAAAGTGGAGCAAGAGGAAAATGTTCCATATTTAAACCAAAGCACCAGTGAGTGGGGTGCTGTGCCTTAGGACTGCTTGGTACCCACACACGTGCTTAATCTTTTCCATGTTTCTAGCAGTTGAGGCTCAATGAAGCCAGGGTGAGAGGAAGTAATTTTCCTTCATCTTCCTGTCATGGGTCTTTATTTCCCAGCTTCTGCTTCATTTCAGAGAAGCTGACAGATTGGATATCAACTCCCTTCAGGGAAATCCCTCCTCTCCACTGGTGTGTGCCCTTGCTAGATGTCCTCAGCAGACAGTTTCTTTGGAACCCTCTAGCACAAATCACACACACACAAAGCAGCAATCAGTAGTTTTCTATCTTCTCCTTCTAAATTACACATGTGAATTGTGAGCTCTTTCATCTGTAATATTCATTAAATTTTTGTTTCTTTGATATTAAACTGGTATATACAGAATTCTAGCAATGTGGTTTACTCAGGGAAAAGTCTGAGTGCCTAGAATAGTGTCTTCTACATAAAACATAATATATAATGTATTGAGTAAATAAAAGCAAGTCTATTTTTCTTCAATGCCTTAAGATCCTATCTTTTTTTTCTGTAGGTTTCAAAGCTCTTATTCAAACAAACAAACAAACAACAAAGAAAGATACAGCTCATCCATGTGCTTCTGTGCCTGTAATTCTCAACCTGTGGTTCATGATCCCTTTGGGGAGGGGGTCGAATTTCGCAGGGGGTCACATACCAGATATCCTGGGTATCAGGTATTCATGTTATAATTCATAACAGTAGTGAAATTGCAGTTATGGAATAGCAACAAAATAATATGGTTATGGTCACCACAACATGAGGAACTGTATTAGGGTCACAACATTAGGAAGATTGAGCACTACTGTTTTATGCCAACTTGAGCCCCCTGGACAAGTTCATATACCCTAGAGTGGTGTTTTCTTCATAAGTTTGTGTGTTTATATCTGTCTCTCTGACAGATGCTGAGTCTTTACTGGGTGTTCTGGTAGACTCACCAATATAATAGAGAGATGGGTGAGTGTTGTCAATAATTGTTGATTTCTTAACCCTGACTAAAAGAAGTTGTGAGGTGATATTTTGTTTGTACTCTAGCAAATAAAGCTTACCTCGAGATCAAAGCACAGAGCTAGCCATTAGTTAACCCTTAGAGGTCAGGCAGTGATGGCATACATCTTTATTCTCATCACTTGGGAACTCACATCTTTGATGTCAGTACTTGGGAGGCACATGCCTTTGAGCCCAGCACTAGGCAGAAAGAAACAGGAGTGATATGGTGGAGAGAAGAATTTGTGCAGAGACAGGAGCATGCCCCCTTTCAGGCCAAGGAGCTGGTTAGGAACAAAGTAGCCGTGGCTGGCTCCTTTGTCTCTCCAATTGTTCAGCATTTATCCCTATATTATCTGAGTCTGGGTTTTTGTTATTAGACCAATTAGAATTCATGTTACAAAGTTGCTTACATATTTACTCATGTTTCAACTGTGGAACAGGTACAATAACTATGAACAGAGTTGGGAAGAAAAACAGGTGTGTGGTTAGGACTTGGCAAAGGAGCTTCTGAATTACTGTGCAAATCCTAAAAAAATGACATCTGTTGAGGAATTATATGAGACATCCATGAGGAGCAATACAGAACAAAAGGAAGGAGACTCTGGGAGCCAATGGGTGTTCAGGGCATTTGAGACACAAAAGGGGTAGTGAGTTTCAAACACCTTTGAAGCTGGAGGGACAGCAACAGGAAATGCCTGCAGAGAGTTGTTCAAGATGATCTTCCCTTTCTACAACTCCAAGGACACCAAAAATTTAAGCCAGTGTCCCCAGCACAGTTCTCTTTGGTGTCCCTGTACTACACTCTGATCCATTAACAAGGGTCAAGAGAGCAATTCTTTTGACTTATTCTTGTCTGTGTGCTTATTTAATTCAATTCACAAGAGGCAACTAAGCACTTTGGAATCACAGTTATTTACTTTCTATGAGAATATTTGCAATGATATTGTAAAAGTCGTATGGTCACTAAAATCCCATGGGTATATTAACAATTGGGATGTGCTTCTGATTGGGGCATGGCGAATAAATTGCCTTTATAGTTTGTGATGCCCTTGCTTATACTCAACAAAGTCCAGTAGAAAGGCTGTGGTTCTCCCAACCTAGGCTTACAGTGGAGTTGACATGAGAGCCCCAGCATCCTGCTTGGTACCAATTCCTAGGGGGTTCTATGCCCATGCTCCAGAGGATTTGGGAAAAGGAGTACAATGAGCTGAAGGAAGCATGCCACTCAGTGTGAGAGAGGGATGGCTACAGAAAACAAGTTAAAATACAGTAGGAAATCAGCCTAGACTTAGCATCTTTCCTATCTGAGTTACTTTCTAGAAAGGTGGGAAAATTTACTGCTCTTATATTTTATTTTCACAACTTTACCTATAGACCCACCCCTAATTACTTTTTCATCAACTCTAGACCCAACCACGAACTTGGCATTTTTGTGCTGTATCTACAAACCTACACAGCAATGCACCATGGAAACTGGCAATAACTCGTTAAGATTTCTCCTTGCCCTGTTCCTCCAAGTGGTTCAATAGCACAGAGGGTGCTACCTCACCCATCTTTGCTCCAGGCTTTCTTTTAGGCCACCAAACAGCTCATTTTCTTCTCCTTTTTCTCTTCTCTCCTCTCTCCTACTTGTTCTTCTGCCCACCAGCCCTGCCTATCCTCTATTGCCTAGCTAGTGGCCAGTCAGCTTTTTATTAGACCAAACAGGTGCCTTAGTAAGGCAAATTGACTCATCTTTACATAATTAAACAAATACAACATAAACCAATGCAACATATACTTATATAGTTAACAAAGGCAGCAAAAACAAATGTAACATAAACAAATATAACACATCTTTGCATACTTAAAATAATATTCCAAAACACACCTTGCTCTTTAATATACTATTGATATTTGTTTTCTGGGGAGGAATGGTAAAAGCAAATTTTTGTTTGGTTTATTTCCTGGCCTCTATATTATTTGCTTATTCATTGAAAGGTTAGATTTAGAAAGAGCAGGTCTCCTGGAACACCTGTCCTCAAGATAACTGGTGAGAAGCAAGGACAGAGACTTCCCACAGCAGATTAATAATCAGAAGCTTTAAAGCCCCAAGAAGGGAAATGCAGAAGCAAAATTGCTTTTGCCTTCTCTTTATCTGCACTACACCTAGGAACTCTTTTCATTTTCCACTGATTTAAAGCATTAAACACAGAGAAAATCCTGTATGCATACATAACATGTGATGGCTAGCCCAATTGAAAAGCACTGGCTAAAATATCCACTTCAGCGCCTGAATTATTGAATTATTTGTAAAGGGTTTCTGCATCAGCCAGCAAGCCAGATAATTGCTCAGTGTTACTATTTTCTTCTTCGTAAGCATAGATGCATTTGTTAAATTGGATTAACAAAAGCAAGAGGAAATATTTAGCAAACTATTGATTGAAAGGCACAGTGGGTAACATAAAGGGCAATTTTGAAAAATCTCTGAACCAAAAAAGTTTTTCCACTGTCTGTGCTCATTAGAATGTGAATCAAGGCCTGGGAGAAGATAATTTTGCTTAATGGAAATAATAAAGTCTCATTCATTTAGCCTTCAATGACTACAGACTTGGGTGACATTTCAGGGTAAGGGTAAGGATTGGATTACATGTGAGATTATAACTGACAAAGGCAAGTTGTCCTTCCCCCAGGAGTAGCCCAGGAAATCTCATCTTTGTTAAAACACGTTGCTGGGTCCATAGTTACCTCCATGGTCTAACACTGTTCTTGTTCATGTGACGTTCTGGGTTCCACCCCCAGCACTTGCTATATCATGGAACAACTGTGTGCATTTGTGTCCCTTCTTTCAAGCTGTCCTCAGAGTGCGTTGCAAAGTTTTTAGAATATTCCTAATTATCAGAGGTCTGAACAATTTTACCTATTTCTAAGAAAGGAAATATATCCAAATTAAGATGAAACTTAATTAGGTAACTAAGTTAGACATCAAATTCATTTTCAGTCACACTTACCAATAAGTACTAAGAGCCATTATGCAAGCCAGGATGAAGCATACTCCCATTATAAAATAATCATATATTGATGGTAATTTATCTTTTTATCCTTTCAAAATATATAGAATGTCTTGTCATTGTTAGACAAGAAAAAATGATGACCTTATCCCATGACTTCAAATTGTATACTTGTGCCTATTCTTCTAGATATCAAAGGTGGTTAATTTTATACATTATTGGAATATGTTTGCAAGGAAAAAATGAAACTAAGCCAAAGTTATTTATCAGGTTAAATTTAAATATAGAGTAGTAGTCACTTTTATTGTACAAAATATGTACAAAGTTTCTTTCTGTTTCAGTTTTGCTTTAAGTAGATACATAAATATCTTGTTTTCCCAGCTAGTCTGTGCAATGGTCAGAGTTTAATAACTGTGACTTAAAGGTACTCAAATTCTTTGATGGTGCTTAAAAATATGTCATTGACTGATATTCTTTCATATAGGACACATATTGACTTTAAAAATAATTCTAAAGAATTCCAAGAGTATTAGGATTCTTTAATAATTAGTGACAGTTTTAAAAAAGGGATTTTTAAATTTTCTTCTGTAAAATATTTATTATATACATTATTTGTATATTTCAAATGAACAATTCAATCTTATTGTCTACCACAAAGTTGGCTCCTAGCTCCTACGCTTTTGTTTTTCTGTTTTTTTTGTTTTTTAATTTGAGAAACAAGTATGCACATCCTTGAACACAGTCCACTTCTTAAGACAGAAAAGTTCAGGGTGAAAAGTTCCCATTGGTTCTCCATCACTTCTTTATTGTATAAATTTGAATATTTTATTTATCCTCCCTGAACTCATTCTTCTCATCAGAAAAAAGGGAGTATTAAATATACTTCATAATATTGTAAACCAAAGGAGGTAACATATGAGGAATTATCTACCACAAGCCTCAATGTTTAGTACTGACTTAATAAGTGTTAGCTTTCACCCTACTGAAGATCAAAAAAACATTTCAAAAGTGTGCTGTTGTGTCTCCATGACAATTGAAGCTTTTGGAAGACATCCATCTTATTTGTTCATTAGAGCAGAAACAGTTGTCATCTAACTGAAGCTACTCTATTTCAAAGTTACCACATGCAGCTGAAAGTAATAAAACTGCATTTGCTCTGTAAGCACATGTAATTGGGCTAGCATTTTCCGTGCATTTTATTTTGGTGTTTAGGTGCTCCCTATTTTCTCTGAGGCATCTGGTTAGTTGTTCTTTCCGTATTTTGCTGTGTGCACTCCCCGCTTCCAATTATTCAGGACTTGAAGTTTTCTGAAATTAGAAAGGAAACTCCCTGAGGCCTTCTGCTTGCCTGATCAATATGACATTCACAAACCACGGAGTGAGTGAATGGAGGCTGGGTAATCATCCTGGCCATGGTTGTCAGTGCAGGATTGGAATGCCGAGCTGAGCTCTGGCTTCAAACTTGTGCCTGAGTTGTCAGGGCTGTTCGATTGAAAATGTTTGACTTTGAAAAGAGGTTGGACAGAATTTGATAGGCAACTGCTAGCCCAGGCCTGGAACTCAATTCACCTATGAAACAAGAAAGGTCTTGTCACCTCCCTTTGCCCATCCTTGCTCCCTTTTTCTCAAACTTATTTCCTCATGTCCTTGAAGGAACAGTCACCCAGCTGACGGAACACACATTGGAAGTCTGCACCAGTTAGGGCGTTTCAGGAGAAATGCACCCCCCCCACCCTGCTACTGGAGGGGCAGCTTCATAGAATTCAAGCTGACTCGGGAATCGATAGAGTCATTACAAACTCATATGGAAGCGGAAGAGGCAGGAAGTGCATATAACTTCAGGACAAAGTGATTTTGAAACATTAGGTATTTTGAAATGCACTGTACATGAAGGAGATCTGATCACTGCATCCTGGATTTCTCTGCCCCCTTCAATATCCTTACTTTGGCTCACTTACAGCAGATATTGTTTTGTTTTGTTTTTCTGACAGACAAGGTCACATACTTGGGGAATTTCCAAATTCCAGTGATACCCTTTTCACTGCTTATTCAGCAACCAAGCTCTTATCAATTAATTAAGCCGTAACCAAGCCTTTACTTAAGGAGAAAAATTCCTGGTAAATTAAAACAAAACAATGGATCTGTGCCTCCATGCATCTTCCCTGTAGTTGTACAATTGTTTTGAGTCACACTCTGTGTTCTGTCAGTGGCCTGACCATCTTGACAGTAAACTGCTTGACAATGTTTCTATCCCAGCATTTCCTCAAAATTGCAATATGCTGTGATGAAAAAGAATGTAACACTACATTCAATAGAGGAAAAGACCAGAGCCAGATTGCAAACTTCTCTTCTAAATTTTCATGAGTCTCACCCCCACAATCCCGACAAATCTCCCTAAAAGGGATTTGTTTCTAATCATCTCTTGGGGGTCCTCTCCTAATTCACCAACTTCCAAACAACTATTAGAATAACAGCTATTTCTTGACTCCTCTACTTCAAAACCTGCCCCACGTTTAATGAGCTATGTTTCCAAGTTGAAACAATTGTTGTGGGGTCCAGTCTCGGATGGGGTTCCGGTCCTGAGATGGGGAAGGCATCAGTGTAAGAAAAACTGACCACCAAGTGGATTACACTCAAGTGGCCCTGAAATAGCTCAGGCTGTCTTTATTTATATTTAAACAGTTTTTCTTAGCAGGGCTACACGAGCAGCTTTATTACTGGCTTCTATTTTGGACTTTACTATATACATCACAATTGAAGGAATACATCGTGATGATTCTGAAAGCCCCCGCTGTGCCCCTCTATGCCTGCCCAATATACCTTCCTGTAGGAGAAATTGCCTGCCAGCTTACCCAATCACAGGTGTGCAAGCCAGCCTCCATAAGCATGCTTAGCAGGCACTTCCTCCCTGAGCGAAGCCTGCCTCTGTGCCCAGAGACTGCTGACAAAGAGACACCTGACCCAGAGATACCAATGAGGAAAGGACAATGCAGCAGAGTCAGCTGTCTGAGCCAGTGGGACCTTGGGAGGAGGTATAAAGGCGGGCCTAACTTCCTTAATAAATGAGTCTGCAGCACGCTCTGCCACTCACTGACTCCCAGTGCCTGAGTCGCTGGTGCTGTGTCTTCTCACCCCCTCCGCAAAGGAGTATTTGAGCAGAATCACCTTCAACACCTGGTACCTATACGTGGGGCCAACCCCCCTTGAATCAGGGTCTTCTTTTCCTTCGTTGAGGCTGTTTTTTGGGTCCTGATCTTTGCCTTCTGTTGCTGACAGTGCATGGGTGGATCCTAAGTCAACCCACTTTTACTTCAACTATCAGCACCCTTTCGGACTCCTCTTCATGCTTGCTGCGCATTTCTGCACCCCTGCTTCGGTGACTTGTCCGGTGAGTAGGCTCCTTCATGTTTCATGTCCTTGGTCCTCGTGAAGGTGAGTGCAGGGACCTTCTTTCTTTTCCTGACTTTTTCTTTGTGTCTGTCTGGTATCGCTGGTGCATTAGGTAGGAACATCTACTACACTTAGGTCTGACACAGTTGCTGTGTTTGTTCGAGGCTCTCTTTGTTGTTGTTTATGTCTTCTGTCATTAAGAGAATGGGGAACCACCAGGCTTTGGTTGCATATGCCTTTAATCCTAGCACTGAGGAGGCAGAGACAGGCAGATCTCTGTGAGTTCGAGGCCAGCTCTGGTCTACAGAGCGAGTTTCAGGACAGCCTCCAAAACAATACAGAGAAACTCTGTCACGAAAAACCAAAAAATAAACAAACAAATAAATAAAAAGAGAATGGGGAACTTACTCTCCCACTGTAGGGAGCCTCAGGTGAGGGCAATAAAATCAATCTTGGTCACCACGTGCTTAAAGTTAAGATTGACAATCTGGAGGACGTGGTGTTGGCCCCCTGGATTTCTCCTGAAAACATGTGGGAGCCTGACCCCTGGATGCCTGTGCTCTTTCTCGCCTGAAAGCCTGCAGTCGGCTCAGGAGTGACCCCCTTCTTCCTATGCTTTGATTGGGGGTATTGTCCTATTACCAATCATTCTCTTTAAGTGTTCCCGACAGTGTATTTCCACACTCAGGGTTCTCATAGCGCTTCAACACCCAGAATGTGGTCCTCCTTGGGAGGTCTCTTGGGCTTGGCTCACAGAAATTCCAGAGACATCCACTTAACAGGTGCTCCTCCCAGTCCCTGAAAAACTTTATTCTAGACTTTGATTTCTGGCTTAACTGAAAATTGAGCCAGACACATCTTGCTCCTGCAGTGCTTATGTCAGCTGGCAGCTACTTGTGGTTAAAGTAATAGACATGGGCACAGTGCTTTAAGGAGAACTTTCAAACCCAGACAATTCTTTCATGTATGCAAGATATATTTTTATACAGCTCCCTTTCCCATGTCTCAATCTCTCATGTGTATATAACAATCTCCATTGAGTCAGAAAAGTTCCTAGAATTAGGAGTTGTAGTTAGTGACTCCAGACAAGAGATTCAAAAAGCATTAACCCCCCTGATAAATCTTCGGGGAAAATATTTAAAAAGGAAAATAATTACCAGGGAAAATTATAGCTATTGCATGTATGACTGACAAAGTAAAAAAGCCATCCAAAGAATCACTAATATAATGAGAGGAAAAAAGAGCCTACAAGCTTCATCAATTTTACAAATTCCTTTGCTGTTCCATGAACTACTGGTCCTTGCCAAGTGAGAATCCGTTTCCACAGGTGCCATGCCCTGAGTAAATCCTTGGACAGGTAATCATATGCTGATCCAAGACTAGGCTACACAGCTCCTGACAATTGTGATTCTCTTTATATAGGAAACATTTTGCTCTTGCGGACAAATTTATGCTTGCAGAGATTCATTTTTTTTCATTGGGTAGGAGATGGCTATGTAAGTTTTGAAGCTTGAATGGACTAAAAGTAGATGTTAAGTGTGTAGATTATTAACTCTGGAATTTCAACTCCATTCACATCATGTTTCAACTAACTGATTGACATTATCTTCATCAGGGTTGGCTTCATTCTATTCACTGCTTCCAGCCACATTTCTAGTTTTTAAGGGTTAAGTTTGTGACAGGTTTTTAAAGGCCACATGTGCAGGTGAAGGATGCTGCCATACATGTACTTAGCATGCTGGAGCCTAAGGTCTTAGGTTCCCACACAACATCACTGCTACCACCAATAAATATCCAGGCGTTATGGATAAGCTGAGTGCTTAAGAACCTTCTGTGGTTCTATTAAAATAGTTTATTACTACACTTTTCCTGTTGTTGTTCATTCACTATTTAATTTTGCCATATGGATGGCATTAGACTGGTAGCTGTCTGTTTTGGTTTCGAAATGAAACACACAGTTCTGTAACACAAAGCGGGGTATGATGTATCTCTCCAGAAATGCATAGAAGCCAGTTTCTAGGCAGAGAAGATAATGTCTCCTAGAATAAATAGGATATGAGACAGAGAGGAGAACTGTGTGAATAAGAAGAGAAAAAAAAGCCTAGTAGATGTGACTTGATTGGTTTAGATGTGTAGTATATGTAGAAATATCGAGAGAAAGAATAAAAATCAATACTAGAACAATGAGTGTTGAAACTGGGTTAACATTTTGTATGCTAACAGAGAACTATTTAAAAGAATTTTGTAAAACTTCCTCTTTTGATTTTAAGCAAGAGGACAGTTTATAAGTGTCAAGAAAAATCAAGATTCTGGTAGCCTCAAAAATCCTGTCAAAAATTCCTAGGTGAAAACTATAGGTTTTATATTTTTAAGACAGGGCCTCACAACGTAGTTCAGGATACCCTACTACTCATTAAGTAGCACAGGCTGGCCTCAAACTCTCATTAGTCATCCTGTCTCAGTGTCTACTATCAGTGTGCACCACTGTGCCCAGCTAAAGTTTTGAACAAGGTAGCCAAGTAGAAACAAAACTGAAGGAAGACATTGAGACATGATATGATTGGAACTTGTAGGGGGAAAAAGAGCTAAAACCAAGAGCTATTACGCAGGTACAAAGGGGAAAACATAGAGACAAATGGAAAGGGAAGTAGTTTTAATATTCTTCATTTATACAAGCCACATTGAGGTTATACACCTCTTCCTGGATCATTCAAATGTATGAAAGTGACTTCAAGCTAAAGGGCACTGACTTAGATGTCTGATTGCTGCAGTCTGAACACTGGCCATCTGCTGGAGCAGAAGACTTCCACCTGGTCCCCATGGGCAGCTGCAATAAAGGTCAAAGACACTCTTGTGTTTTTATCTTCCTGATGGTGATTGCTCTTGGTTTTCAGCTCTTACCAAGCTGATATTTCATATTCATATTCCCATAAAACCTCAGTACACAATTCTGCCTTAGCTCTTAGTCACTGTTCCCAGTTCCTGGGCTCATGAGGCAGGAGACTGTCTTTGCTTCACTCACTCCATCTGACTTCCTCAGTCCATCAGGCTGATTACCATTCTGCTCTACTGAGCTGAAACAAGTATCCTAGGCTAAATGAACAGAATCACTACATGGAGTCATTTCTGCTGGGGTCTCATTGACTTTCTGTGTTTTCTGATGTTTGACAGAAAGTAATAACTACCTTCCTGATATCAAATGTAATTCTTTTCCTTGGTCTCTACTCTTCTCAAGTACCTCCAAAGAAAAGACATAAAACATGTGCACAAGTACATACATACATACATACCTATCTATACACATATATACACACATAATATATATATGCAGACATTCATACACACAGATATACATGCATTAACACACACATAGATAATACACACATTATAATTGATTTTTTCTATTTGGTGTTTTCTGTAACATTTTTTCATCTACTAGATTTTACTATCTTTTCTTCCTTTTTCTGCATTGTTTATTCTTTGATACTCTCAATTGAGATTATTTTATAAGGATGTTTCCCTGGTCCATTTGTCTCTTAATGATCACATTTGTGTTGAGCTCATCCACACTCACAAGCATAAGTCAAACATGTTAAGAAGAAAGAGCATAGAGAGCATTTTGGTGATAGTAAATAGTTCTGAAAGTCACAGCTTGGCAGAAAGTGTGAAAGGCTGGTTAGATGGGTAAGCTCAGGCTCCTGGGGAATTTATGGATAACAGCAGAATCATAGGTAATGTACACGATAAGGGAAGCCAACTCATACACTTCAACAACAGTGACCAAAGCTCACACTTTGCTTAGGAGAGAACACATAGTACCACATGAAGAGTATTTAGAGAGGGAGTGACAGGGAGAGAATAAGTTTTGGACATGGTGTTTAACTGTGCATGGTGGCAGGAGCAAAGGCCATGATTAGGTTAAATGGAAATTACAAAACACCATTATTGTAGACTAATGGGATAACTTCACATGGGCTAGCATCAATCTAAAGATGATGTTTCTCTCTGAAGTCCTTACACAGATGCTCCAATCTGACCTAAGTTGATATAAAAATTCAGTTACCTCCCTAGCACTGCCTCCCAGTGTTGGCCACATAGAAAGTGACTTAGAAATGACCAGGTTGCTTTTAGAGGTTTGTTTAATTTCTTAACATTTACATCACTGAATCATCATCAACTTCCACATACTCATGAGAGCATTTACTCTGTTTTATGCAACACAGTGTTGCCCAGAACTAGAATAGGACATAAAACCAATTAAGATTGTTAAACTAAACTCCTGTAATTGTCTCTTTTGGCAGCTATCATGTAGGAGACAGCTTCCAAAAGACCTGTCTGCTGTCATTTCCTCACTTTCAAAGCATATTTGGCCTCACCATGCAATCTAGCATTTGAAATGCTTTGTGAGTTTCATGGAAATAAGAGTCAGGAGAAGAGTCAGTTTTCAGAGAAATAAATTTTTCTCCATTGTCAAAATAACTGTGATCGTCAGGGGGATAGGGCACATATCCGCCATCAAAGGGCTACTACTCCATCCAGAGCAGGACCAGTTAGGAAGCTGTGGCTAGAATGCAAAATAGACATGTTGAAGTTCTAAATTAAGTCAGTCGTGCTGAAGTGAGGTGGATGGATTGGGTTAAAACTGAAGACGGAGTTGAAAATATTGACAGAATCATGGGACCATGATGAATTAATTAGCAAGCTGAAGAGCTTGAGGAGACAGTAGAAGAGAGGGCTTAGGGGTGTGAGAAAACCAGTGTAGTATTATAGCAGGCCATTTTTGTGTCAGGAAGCATGTTCAGAAAAGAGAAACTTGGGGTGACTGAAAGATGCTTCTTGAGTTTAGATACCAGTGTTAGCCCTGGTAACTTCAGGTTCCTGTTAGAGAGGACTTATGTTAACCCTCTTCATCTCATAGCCTTCTGTGTACTCTTGTTGAGCTCAGCTCTGAGGCAAGCAGAGTGGAGCTATGATAAACTTAAGGTGGTGTCTCTTTTATAGTGTTTCCTTTGTTATCTGGAAGGGGAAAACAGAATATAGGAGAAATTCTCCAGTTAAGAGAGATGCTAGAAGTGGGGAAACTAGGACAATGAAGGAAGGGGAGAAGCATGGATGCAGATCAGTTTGTAGGTATGAGGAGGGAGCTGAGGGAATTCAAATAGTATGGATTCATTTCCTGGGAGACTGAATAGAGGATGCCAAAAGATGGTGGCATTTCTACTGAAGCTCTTGGCAAATTCAAGGCAAATAACCCATATCAAGCAAGAGTTTACTTGGGGAGCTCTGAAGGCAACCTGAGCTTTTCAAATGGCATCCATAGCTGGTAGTTCTCTTAGGATCATAAAACTTGTACTCCACTGTTCAGAACAACTTGGTATCTCTCATGTTGGAGCGAGAGGAGTCAGCTGCACAAAGCTGGTTATTGGTCTGAAAATTCCTAAGCGAAGTGCGGAGAACTCGGTTCACAATAGTAATTGTTCCACTTTTCTGTTCTTCTTCTATCGGACCCTTGCTCTGTATCTACCAGTTAAACAGCACTGAAGCTGTGTACTCAGCTTGGATCTTCCACCACATTCTGTGTAGCTATGTTATCTTTAGATGCTGTTGAATTAAAAGCCTCATCTGGGAGCTGATCCTTGTCTGATAAAAAATACACACCCTTCACCAGTAAAGATCCATGAGCTTCTTCCTCGTCTAATTAATGCTAGTGAGCAACTTGCCCTGAGGACAGAAAGCCAATAGGCTCTTTCCAATAACAGACTCAGCATGCTCCATTTGGGATGTGATGAGATGGGCTGCTGGGCTCCACAAGCTGCTATATCACACTGTAGTTATAGACACAGAACACGGGGTAGCACCAATGATGGCAAATTTTGTATGACAGCCTTGGGAGGTGCACACCACATAATCTATGATTATCGACTGTTCTTGTGGATTGTGTCTGCTTGATCCCAGTAGGTTGGAGTTTGAACTACATGCATGCACATGCACTTACATGTACACAATACAGTCATGCTTGTGTACATATAATATATAAATACGCAAAGCAAAAAACTTGGCTTTCAAAACTTGTTAGTTTATGTACAAGAAGTATTCTTAGAGATAAGGATGGCATTTAGACTGTAATAACAAGGTGGGGTGTCTAATCACATTAATTGTGATGAATATAAAGGAATAGCTGTGGATGGAATCCTGAACTTTAGATTATGATTTGGTTGTTTGACATTTGGATACACAAGAAGAACAGATAGCACGCTCTTACCCACAATTATGCAGTTCCCCAAAGCTCTGGTAAGTAAACAGCAGAGGTTTGTAAGCAAGGGGAATCATTCCATGTGACCTCAGCTGACATGAGAGTATCCAGCCTCTGTTTCTCACTTGTGTGAATGAATGTGCTCCTATAGAAATGGCAAGATTGTGTAGTGACAGGGAGCTCCATTGCCACACCCACATCAGGAATAGACATTTGGTATGGTGTGTATCACCTGCAAAGTTCTGATCGGTGAAGCCCAAGCATCTCCCAGGCTACTCGAATGGACTCCAGAGCCAGTCTTTGCATTCTTTCTGCTACAATGTGGATGTTGTTTGGCTGCACACTGAGTGACAACATGGTGTCTTTATTTAGCACCTGAGGTTCTTTTAAACGTGTTGAAGATGGGTTCCCAGCCTAAACTTGATTAAGATCATGCAACTAGAAATGATACACCATACACTCTCCTTTGGCAATTTTAGTATAAATTGAAATTGGAGGCCATGTTTTTCAATACAAAGTCTGGTTACTTCTGGAGACATGGACTCCAACAGAGTTGAACTTGGCCTTTTGGGGGGTATTTGGGTCTTCCTCTGTAACTCCGGACCCATTGGGTCGATCAGTCCCTTAAAATTGGTCAATTGAGCTGTGACATAATTCTCACAGCACACTTCCACACAAAGATCTCCAATTTTCTAGTCTGTACACTTGATGCTTATACAATTTGCTAAATATAGCATAGTAGATTTAGCTACTCATAGCCCCTTTCAACAGCCAATATTTAATTATATAAGAACTGTTGTTCTCCTTCATATTAAATGATTGTTGTGACATCTTTCTTAGATAAAAAGAAATAAAAGGTATCACTCGGTAATATATTCCTAGATATATTTACACATAGATGTGAGAGAGGAAAATATAGAACAAAGGAAAGTAAGAGTTCACAGAGAGCCTGGAGGCCATCTTCATTTCTACTTGTCTCCTACTTCTCTTTCTTATTTATACCTTTTGACAAGCTAAACAATTTGGGGTTTAATGCCTTCCCAGATACCTGTACTTTATAACAACTTTGCAAAGGTATTGGAGGAATTTTGTAGAACATGCTAGACTTTTTTAAATGAGAGGAACATGTTTTTAGTGCTAAAAGGAGAATAGAAAAACTCACAGAGTCTTATGCTGCAACAAAATTGAAAAAAATTTAAATTTTATTTTTCAAGTGAGGCAGAAGGACAATTCTCCTAGTTGATGATTGAGTTATAATGTGGCAAATTCACTTTGGTGTGTGAAAAGTGGTTCTCATTGTTAAAGGACACAAATGAATTAGTGATAAGCTTTTTCAACAGGGAGCTCATGGCAATCATTTTCCCAAGGGAAGGGATGACTAAAAAGGATACGTTTAGTATTTGTCACAACATAAAGGAAAGCAGCTTGCATTCTCTACTGACTATCTGACTAGTTCTCATATATCGGGCTTCTGAACCAGAATTTGTCTCCTAAGCACATGCTGTTTTTCTCTGCATTTTGCACTGCTAGCCACCAAGAAACAATTAAGGCAACATCATCCTCAGAATTAGTGAGGAAATATACAGAGAAACACACAATGACTCTTCTTTCTTACCTCCTCCCCTCCTCTCCTCTCCTTTTTCCTCTTTTTGTTTCCTCCCCTCCCTTCCCCTTCTTTCTTGCCTATCCTGCTCCAAGCTGAGGTGCTGAGGTAGCCTGGATTTTTTTAGTTAACTGTCAATGAATCTCCCAGGAGTTTTAATGACTAGATGGTGCAAACGAGGGTGATAAGATAGCTGATGACTAGTCCGTAGGCCACATTGTAGGTCACAATCATGGCAACATGGTAATATCAATATCAGCAAAAGTCAATTTATGCTCAGAAGCAGAATCCTCACAGGAAGCCCGCTGATTCAATATATAATGATTAGGTTCCTTAAAACTCTACTACAGGTTAGAGGTTATTCTGATTTTAGTGGCTCCTGAATAATTAATTCATCTATATTAACTGAGCCCCAGAATTCTCCCATTTTGCTTCACATCTTTCTTCCCAGCTCAACCCCAACACAAGTTAAATGAAAGTTCTTAAGGTTTATGGTGCTCCTACCAAACTCTGTTAATGACCTTTCTCATTTCTGTGACCAAATACTTAACAAGAAAAAAAATGAAAGGTGAGAAGATACTGTCTTGGTTTATAGTTTGAGGGGATACAATGTGTCATTCACCATTACAACTCACTCCCTTTTCACATCGATGCTCATGCAGCACTTTTAACCTTATCATCTCAACCCCTGTAGGGCTTATGACTAACCAATAACACAAAATGCATTGAGGTCATCTCTAAGAGCTCCCCAAACCTCAGCAGTTGTAACAATGTTCAAAACTTGGGAAGGTGAAGACTCTTCTGAGACTCAACATAGACTCTAAACTGTTTGCCCTTGTGTAATAAACAAACAAACACAAATAAATAAATGCATACTTACATTATGCAATGCCATCTTTTTGCTACCATGGGGATACTAGTTACTAGAACAGCCAGAACTGAAGGAACAGCTACCTGGCTATTATTGGAACGCAAAATAGAGAAGATGCTGTTCTAAATTAAGTCAGTGGTTCCAGAAGAAAGGGGATAGACCAGGGTAAGAGAGCAAAGATGGAGTTGAAAACATTGATAGGACCATGGGGAAAAAATTCCCTTCCACAAAGGAGTAGGGCATAGCAAAATTGAGCTGACATCCAATCCTAGAGCACCATGCTTGACTTCCAGATCTCTTGGTGATATTGCCTGGGCTCCTCCAATGTCCTTAGTGCTTGGCCAGTCTATTCCTCCAGTTTGGTCATCTGCAGAGCACATAGCCTCTCTCATGGGGTGATGACATTCCATGTCAGCAGCTTGCCTCATTGGACATCCTCTGACCCTGGCATCCTCAATATCCCAGGGTCTCCATTGTAGCTTAAGCTTCACTTTCGAATCTTTGCAAAATGGCATCTTGAAGGCTGGGTGGTGGTGGCACATGCTTTTAATCCCAGCACTCGGGAGGTAGATGCAGGCAGATCTCTGTGAGTTTGAGGTCACCTGGTCTACAAAGATACACAGAAATTCTGTCTCGAAAAAACAAACAACAAAAAAGGCATCTCGAGACCTCTTTTCAGTGATTCTCATACTGTCACACATTGTCCAGCCATGTTGGCTTCGCAAAGCCCTGATATATGTCTCCATTGCCCTGAAACTTTTGCGTTTTACATGTCAACATTATGTAGATGATACCAAGCTCTGCTGCTAACTTGAGATGTAATCTGAGATGTAATCTGACCCACATCTGTCTCAATGTAGTGGTTTCTGTGTACCCTGGCAACTGAACCTCTTTTGTTGTTTTTGGCCTGATGTTCAGTCCAGAATCTCTCCTTTCCCAGGAACATCCATTTTCACAAGATGATGTCACTGAAAGGTGGGAACTCACTCTCAGGGAATCTATCCTATAATTTCAGTGTGGGAGCACTATTCCAGTGTTCTGAGAGCAGAACACTGTCCCAGGGCTCTGCACTGGCTTTATCTTTGATGATGCTAATCTCTTTAAGCATTACAACTGTTATTTACATACCCACATGGCTGCACTTTTCAATTTGTTTACATTCCCTTTTTCAACAAAACACATTTTCCATATCTTACTGCTCTTTCACTAAGAGAAGTAAGCACTAACCATGGTGTGGCTTGAAATTCCCACTGCCAAACAACTATATAATTTTATTTTGAATTCAGCCTTACTCAGAATTTCAAGACATGTAAAGAAGACAAATTCTTTACCATCAAGTAGCATTAATAACTTCCAGCCCACTTCCCAATGGAATTCTCATTACAGTCCAAAGCCCCATTAACAAATCGTTACTGCCCAAATTTCTATTGGTCCTTTTGGCCTTCCACACTCACACTAGAATGGCCCATTAAGTTTGACCATCTGATTGAGTCATAGGCAGCACACTAATGTGTGAGCTCATCAGATCCCATGGGCTCAGAGAGAATGAAGACTGGTGCATTTGTGACCACCAATGCTTGCTCCATCTTTTTATTTAAGTAAGATCATCCATAAAAGATGTATAGTACCCAGGGCAAAGCTGCACTTGATCTTACTCACAGAACATGGTTGTAGCTTTGGGTATCCACAAAACCCCCATTGACAGATTAAAAAAACTGTGCTAATACAAGTCCAGAAAAACCTAAAAGGAAACAACATTAAGCTCTATGACAGGTGGACCTGCTTATGATGAATTCAGTTGCTGAAACCCCATGTCTATTTATCCACAATCTGCTGCTGCTTTTACTGGACTAGCTCCAAAAACCAGGTCCAGAAGTATGTGGGGTAGTGTGTCCAGTTTGCTTAACCCACAAATTAGTTAGTCCTTGGTGACTATGATGGGTCTTCAGATTGACAGTTTTGGTCAAAGCTCATGAATTCTTGCCGTTCCAGGTGCATCAATGGAAGCTGAGAAGAAACTGCCAAGTCAGTGTTATGCAATTACTAGTTATTTGGTTTAATTTCAAATGCAAAGACTCCAATAAACGAATGTTTAAGAGTATAATACTAATCGACAACCCCCACTATATGAAACCTCATTATAGTGTGGGTATTTTCCCACATAGAAACCTATCTGTGGTAAGATTTAATTCATAAATTAGACAAGGTAAGAGGCGAGCAGCAGTAGTATAATTATCCACCTCTGGCATAATCATCTTTTCTTAAGTAGAAAAGTTTTACTTTTTCACTTTAAAAACAAATACTTTGCTTCCAGCATCACTCCTCTGGCACTTTGGATCCGTGATTAAGTAAAGTCTAGGTTCTTTCAGCCTCAGCTCTGTGATACTGTGACAGTGGATCTCATAGCCAAGGTGGCAGGAAGAATTGCTTAGTAAAAGCATTTAGCTGTAGGTATCCAACAAGGAAATGACTCACATCCTGAGTGAAATTCCATCACACTACGCAGGATGGTCTAAGGTGTAAAATGTATGAGTTGTTTGTTTCTGGGCATTTTCATTCAGTTTTTTGGACTGTAGCTTTCCCTAAGTGACCCTAAATCACAGAAAGCATGGGTTATAAGAGACTTCCCTACTAAGCCACCCCAGTGTGTTTGAGTCTGAAACATTCTTCACTAGGGATCATTCAGTTCAAGCATTTGAACAGTTGTTGCCCAGCTGCCAGCACTGTTTTGAAGTTTTGTGGTATCCTGTGACTGAGATGGTAGATTGGGACTTCCTGGAGTGTGTTTTGAATGTTACACCTACTTCTGGTGCTGCCTGAGCTCTCTGATTACTGATTCATTTAGGTGGGACCAAGTCATGGTGCAAGCTTCCACTGCCTTGGATGGAACCTGTGCTGATATATTAGTTATGATTTAATAAAGTTTACCTTAGGGTTTAGGATGGAAAGCTAGCCACAAACCATAGAGACCAGGCAGTGATACACACATTTAATCCCATGACTCAGCAGACAAATGTAGGCAGATCTCGGTTAGCTCAAGACCACACTGACTACACGAAACTGATCCAGTCTAAAAGAGAGACAGCCCTAACAAAGGTGATCTCCACACTCAGGATCATAGGCCTTTAATCCTAGCACTAGGGAGGTGAAGAACAGGATGATATGGCTGGGCAGAGAGAGGTATATATAAAAAAGCAAAGTCAGTCTTAGGCAATTAGTCTACAGACACATTGAGGAGACCATTGCAGTCTAAAATTATAGTCAGACGCTTGTTGGAGAGCAATGCAGTTTTGGAGATGCAATCAGAGGACACAATCAACCCTTAGGTCTGAGCATTGGTAGAGATGAGAGGTATCTGTGGCTTGGCAGCTTTGCTTCTCTGATCTTTCAGCTTGAACCCCAATATCTGTCTCTAGCTTTGTATTGATAATGTTACAGGAGCCATCCCTGTCACCATGCCACCATCCACATGATTGACTGCTAGTCCCTGAAAGTGAGACCCAAACAAGTCTCTCCTCCTGTATGTTGCTTCTGCCAGGCATTCTGTGATGATGGCAGTAGATAGCAGAACACCATCACCTGTGTACCAAAGCAGCCAGTGTGAGATGCAAGGAGCTGTTTTAGTTGGAGGTGGAAATGAACATTTCAAAGAAAACCAGTAATCTGATAATTATCATTCATGAATTCTGATTCCAAAAGGCACGTGCTTAGACTGTGCTCACTTTACAAGCAGCAAAGTCGCTTTGGACGGGACGCTGTGTCTGTCTGTTCTGCTCTGGTATGTAACAAGGCCATCCTCCCTGACAGCAGGAAGGCTTCCTCTGGGTTGAGCTTTCTCCTTTAGAGCTGGCCTTTTACAGAAGCTAGAAATGCCTGAGCCTGAAGAGACACCTGCTGGAGAACGGAAGCATGCTTTCTTCTTGGCAGTAGACACTTTTCCTTTCTGTTCTGTTATCTCAAACATACAGTAACATAATGCCAAGAGATCTTTATATTTTCATCTTAGCTCTGTAGAGATGGGAAGTGACCATGTGGAAGTAAAGTTTCTGTGATAACTTAACCCTTTCATGACTACAGCTCATATTGTGTGTGTAGTTATTTCTTCATTTACTTTTTCACTTCTTTATTTCTTCATAACTATACCAGTAAAGTAGAGGTCTTGGTTCCTATGTGCAGCTCTCACAGTGAGCTATCAGGATACATCATCATCAACATCAGGGATGATGCAATTGGATGGGATCAGGACCACATAGGAATGATACGTGTCAGAGAATATGTGGGGGCCATATACAGTGACATGAATGGATGGATGGTTACAAGTAAAGTGTTGGTGAAGATTATGTAAAGAGAGAGAAGTAGTTCAGTAGAATAGAAGGTGTAAAGTAAGAAAAGCCACTTTCCAACTTAATCAGTTATAAGAAACGTTTTACAAAGCATGATTGGAAAAAATGTGAGGAATAATCCAGTCCCATGCAGAGTTCACATGATGCTGAGATTGCTTTGAATGGACCCACTGATTTCTATTTTTAATAAAGTATCTTAGACCTCCTTTTCCGGTAGCATTGTTCACCGCTTCATCTATGTATTGTGCACGGTCAGTTCTGCTCTCCCCCTCATTTCATTAACCCTGAACTGATCCATCTGTCTCTACTAGTGATCAACCATTTGGGACTCCAGGGGGGTAAGTGGTGGCAGATAATTGACTTGGAATATTCTGGCATAACTGTCTACAACCTGTTGTTTATCACCTATCATTTCTTTTAGTCTTACTTAGTCCTGACTTCTGGAACTCACAGAGATCTATATGCCTTTGTCTCCCCAGTGCTGTGATTAAAGGTATGTGCTGCCACATTCAGCTAGAAGTTTTTGGCAAATAAATTCATTTTTTCTTGTAAATAATAAGACTATATTCAGGGGTCAAATAGCTAAAGTTCAGAATTATTGAAGCTTTAGACACATGTCCTAGCTTTTTTGAATGTGTTTATAGCTGGAGGAAAAATATATTGCACAAACAGATTCTTATGGGAATTATATCAAGTGCTATCTAAATGATCTAGCAAGATGGCCTGATCATAGCACACATTGATTATAGCAGCTTCCAGTATGGCATTGGGAAAACAAGAGACAATCTTTCCTCTATTCATTATTCATTGAGGATTTAGAGCCTATTAATGGCAAATGACACAAGGATTTGTGTGCCAGTTCTGAATGATTGACAACATCCTCCTGGAGAATTAGGATGAGAAGGATTTTAAGAAAGGGCTCAGTATGGAGTAATGGGGTGGATTATTGCTGTCTGTTGTGAGAAAAGCTAGGATTGAGAAGTAAGTGCTATGTATTTACTATTTCTATACTACTAAGCAAATAATAAAAATAACACACGTATCTGATCTTGAAGGATTACATGGCCTGTAGGGTGACCCATGCCAATAAACTAAGCATGACAAAACCCATCCTACCTTTTAGTACCCAAATAATCTAGGCAGGTGTCTCTTAGGATACTTATTACACACACAAAGAAGTGATTCTTAGGCTGTGACAAATAGATGGTAGAGGAAAAAGACTAGATTCTCCCCCAAGACAGAACACACCAACACAAGAAGAATCGTGAAATCCACAGAATCATATCAATGGCACAGGAGTTTGAGAAGTTGGAAAATGACAGTTGTATGAGAAGTGATTGAGATGAAGTTACTGAGGTAAGCAGGCTTATATGTCACAGGAAGGTGTGGCAAGTCACTTTCTTGACTTGACTTGAAAGGGATGAAAGGCAATGTACTTTGTAGCTCCAAGAAATCCCCATTAGCATGTATTTTATAATTTCCATAACAAATTTAACTTCTGCAACCAATGAGGTTCCATTAATTCCTATGTGCAGCTTTGATTTTTCAGCCATGATCTATGCTACCTCAAAATTGGTATAGAAGTTAAAGGTGAAATAAGATTGTGACTTGATTACTCACTGTTTTGACCAGTTGACATCATTATAGCAACTCTAGTGAAGGCAAATCTTATAATAAATTTCTGAAAGATATCTTTGGTTCTTTTTGTTCCCATGGCTTCCTACACCCTTTATTCTTTAATAATTATTTTCTAATGCCCTTAGAGAACTTCTACCATATTCCACTGACATAATTAACTACCTATTTCTCTTTGTATCTAAAGAAAATTGCTTCTATCTTTACCATGGGTCTTTATTCTATTCATCCAGAATTTTCTCAACATTTTTATTGGCAAGTAAATAGAGTATGTCAGCTTTGTACTTTCAACTTCAGAGTGACCAGTATGAGGGCTTGTTTACAACTGCACCAATCACAGTATTGAGTTATGTGCATAGTACCCAGTAGAAGCTCTGTAAATATGTTTCTGTGTGAACTGAATTGTGATGATGATTTGATGTTGCAATTTTAGTAATCATTTTATAATGGACTTGGTCAAGTTTCCAGTGTAGTCCATGGAGCTGTATTTGTAGATCATTTTATCAAATATTATCAAATCATTTTTATTCTAAAAATAGGTCATTAGACAAGAGGGCATGTTGAGCTTAGTTAGACTCATGAGGTTATAAAGAATAAGAGGTTATGTTGCTATGATTATGATTATGGTCACCATGCAGTATACTAAACCAAACTAATTTCAGTAGACACATTGTAACTGTCAAGTCTTGGAGTAAAGGCTGCTTTGGTTTGTAACAAATTAAGTTTCCTCTGAATGGTAATAAAATAATGTCTTATTTTAACCACAGAGAAGCCATTTACTGATGCAGGAGTATGTTCTAGTTCTAAAGAGTTTAGAGGGGATTGGTAAGTTAGCAATAATAAAATTCAATATGAGATTTGCCTTCACTAAAGTTGCTAAAATGGTAAGTTGCTAAACTTCAGCAAACTCATGAAGAGTCACAAGTGGTTTAAACTATGATGACATGGGGAATAAAGAAATGACATTTTAGAAATGAAAATAACATTAATATCCCCTGTAATTTTGAGCAAGGACTAGTTGCAAAACTGTGGCATAATGCCAACTACCATCTGTAGTTCAGATAAGTGCTGCAGGTACTGTCACTTAGCTCATGCAGAATGATCCCAGAACAAGTTTGGAGCTTTGACTCATGTGGATGGACTATATGTAGTAAGAATTACTTTAGAGTACTGTCTAGAGAATTGACTTCAGAGACTGGTGCATTTTATTTCAAAATGGCAAAATAAACTAGTATTTTATGCCAAGACTCACATTAGCATACCAGCTTGGATCACATGCCCATTCCTGAGCTAACCAAGCAACAGGTATGTGACACTAGGAACAGAAGCATAAAGTGGAAACCTCTTCCTTTCACCATACTTCAGAAATGCTAGCACTGGGCTTCCTGGGAGTCTGGTTCCATTCAAGACAGAGAAGTACCGAATGCAGAGAAGTACCGAATATGAGACAGATGCTCACTGCTCAGGAAAGCCAGGAAGTTATACCTGAACACACTTTATACTCAGCCCTGTCACAGGCTATCAGTGTTGAGGTCTATAAAAATGGCTTCACTTCATATTGACTTAAGGTCAGAGAGTTCAAACTAACCCTATTCTTCCAAGGTTAAAGTCATAAAACCTAAAGGTTTAAGGTGTGGCTACTGTAGGATGTTTGGTCTAATGTGTTGAAGTCTTATCTAAATAGCAAGAGACTTGGTCTAAGGTATGGTTACTCTTTACCCTCAAGGTCAGATAATTGGAGACTTAGTCCTACTGAATGTTTGGAAAATTAAGGAAGTATGTCTATTTGTTTCTTGTATCATGATAAGGAAGTCTCTTGTCTTTTTTACCCTTTATGGGTTGAGTATGTTAGAATGTCAAAGAATAAACTTGAGACAATCAGTATTTACTGGACTGCCCTTCTAACTCTCTTCTGTGCCTCTATTTTTTTCCTTAGTGTCTTCACCTGCTGTTTCTTAATCCACACTCCCCTTCTCAGGTGTGAACCAGGCAAGTTGGCTGAATCAGACAAAAGCCCCCCCTAAATGTGGGTTAACACAGATTGGCACTGCAACATGGGGCTGCTACAGATGGCAACTACATCTCACAAACTGTTTATGAGGGATGCAGCTGTTGCCTCTTCAGGCTGTACGTACATTCAGTACTTCCTTTTCCAGTTTCCCACTCCTCGAATGTTTTAAGTTCTATGAGTCACCAAACTGAGTTTATTATCTTAGCATGTTCCCAGTCAGGTTTCTGTAATGGCATCCCATTCCTTTTTTGTAATTTCTCTCTGTTCTCTAGCTTACAAAAAATGGTTAGCCAGTAACATAAAAAGCAATAGATCTTATTTGAATGCAAGTCTTCAGTCGTGACTTTCTTAAGCTTTTACCGAGTGCTAGGACTGTGTTTCCCATGGTGTTTGCTCAGAGAAACTCCATACACTTGAATATTCATAATCAGAGCATGCAGAGTTTGCAATAACATCCAAAGGAATCCCCAGTGAAAGTTCCAGCTCATCTGTGTACTTTTATTTATTTACTTATTTTTGCTTTTTCAAGACAGGGTTTCCTCTTTATTGTTTTGGAGGCTGTCCTGGAACTTGCTCTGTAGGCCAGACTGGCCTTTAACTCACAGAGATCTGCCTGCCTCTATCTCCCGAGTGCTGGGATTAAAGGCGTGCGCCACCACTGCCCGGCACTTTTATTATATTTTTGAGTTTATACTTAAATTATAACATTTCCCTCTTCTGTTTCTTCCCTCTAAACCCTTTCATAGAAGTGTCCCCACTCTCTTTTAAATTCATGAACTAATTTTTCATATATATATATGTATATATATATTTGTATATACATACATATTCCCAAACAGAACCTGTTTGGTGTGAATAATGCTAGCTGTATGTATGTTTTCAGGGTTAACCATTTACTACTTGACAATCAACTGGTGTGCTCTGCGCTGGAGAAAACCTGTTTTCCAAATTCCTATAATTCTTTGTGTGGGGTTGAGGCCTCCTAACCTTTCCCCTATCCTCTTTGATATATCCATTGCTGTCATCCTTGTTCTGCCATGTTGGCAAGGCTTTATGGATAGAACTAATGTTACTAGGACACACAAAAAGCTCTCACAGAAAGCCTCTTGATTCTCTATGTCTACAATCTTTCTGCCTCGTCTTCCACAGTGTTTCCTTAGCCATATGTGCCAAAGTATTTTGTAAAACCTCTGGGTTTTTTTGTGCACCCAAGTGCCATTTCTATTTCAAATTTTATCACAATTCTTCCTTGTTCTATCACTATTTGCAGTTGTAAACTTTGCTTGGGGGAATCTCTTCTTGGGGGAAGTAGAGAAGCATATATCTCCTGAATCATTAATGTAGTGGTTACACACAAATGAAGATCATGGAAATATATTTCTCTAAAGTTGCATAGGTAATAAGTGACATATTTTGACTACATTCCTTGATGAGAATTATTAATTTTATGTCTAAAGGTAAGCAATTATTAAATTATTAAAATCAATTAAAAGCTAGAACTTTCCTGTTGGGGAGTGACAAGAAATTCTTAAAGTACCTTTTAAAACTATCATTTTAGGGCAAAGGAAGAAAAGGGGTAGGCATTTGTCACAGTGACAAATTGATGACTTGATGGTCTGTCACCTTAAGCAATCGTCTTTCTGGGGTATTGTCAGAAAGTTAGAAAATCACATAAACATTACAAGACAGCAACCCTGTATTGTTCCTTAAGCTCACAAACAAAATCAATCAGTGATGCACCTGTGGGTGATCATTTGTTTTCTTGCTTCAAGGACAAAGAGAATAGTATATCTTTGGGGAGATGTTCTCATTATGAATGATTGACAAATTTTTCTTGGTGAATTAATAGGTTCAGATGTAAACAAGTTCTTATGTAAGGAAGGGAGTGAATGTCAATGAGAACACCCTGTCTGACTGTTTTAGCACAATGACAGTGAATCTGATGGAGTAGGGGTGATGCAGAAGTAGTTGAAGGGTGCAGAGGGAGGGGAAGAAATGATATAGATATAGCAATGTATGAATTCTGAAGAACTAAAGTAATTTAAGCTAAAGAATAAATCCAAGTCACATGATATTCCTCAGATTTTTTTCTACATGTGTTCCTCTGACGATTGGAATATAATAGTAAGTTAAACTCTTCATAGATCAGAGACTTAGGGAAGGCAGGAGGAAGGGATACGTTTCAAAAGGCTACTATCTATGCATAGACACAACACATTAAGAGTGCTTTAAATATTTTATTTTTATTAAAATATTAACAAGCAATATAATATACTATATATCATGGTACTGATAATGTTACTGCAATTTCAAACTACCCTGACATTTTTTTTAATTTCAAGAAAGGTATTGCATATATGCAGGTAAAATATCTTTTCAGAGAGGCCAGAAAATGATTCTATCAATTTAAATTAGTATTATTCAAACTCAATATTGCAAAAAATGTTTTAGATGAAGAAATGGCTGTGGTTACTTATTTTATTCTGCTTTCCAATCCCATCAAATTTTTTCATATGTACTGATCTTTGAGAGTTTCTTGATTTTTCTCCTCTTCATTTGGGCTTTAAATCTCCCTTAGTGAATTACACAATGCAGCTGATTAGCTGGTATTTAGTGATTCTTAAAGTTTTGACTCTAAAGATGGCAATTGCCAGCATAGTACTGCCATGAGTTTAACAGAAGAAAAATAAAGTCAAAACACTTTACTTTGACTTTTTCTAGAATACTATTTTATTCCCTGTTGGCAAAGTTTTTCAAATCCCTTGCTTCAAGCTGATCTTGGTAACTAAAAGAATGATTTTTAAAACTCTCCAAAAGGATTTTGCATACTAAAATTCATTAAGATGCAATGTTCAACCAGCACATGATATTTTATTGTAACCATCTATGAAAAGCAAAATAGGAAGGCATTTAGATGATTCTTTCACATTTATTGTCCATGCATGTTGATTAAAATTTAGTTATATTACTGAGAACTTGATACATTAACAAGTAGTTACATGGTTACTAGCTCAATTTCTCTTTTGAGATTTGGAGAAAATGAGGGAAGAGTGAACTAGAAAAGAAAAATTCCACATATTCATTCATATTTAATGTTAGTCCAGGGTGTTGAACTCACTACTCTACCCATGGTGGGAAAGCTTTCTGTTACTGAGCTACTACCCTGCTTCAAAACCTCACTTATTAATCTGGCCACAGAAATGCAGCCATTTCATCCAAGTGAAAAATAACATGTTCATGACCAGGGCAGCTAATTTATCAATAAATAAAATTAGTTCATTGTCATGACACAATTAAGAAATTAATTCATCTCAGAAGTACGGACTATGTCTAATCTTAAAGGAGCCATTATAATCAAACAACAGGAGAGCTGTTCTTGTAAGTCACTGGACATTATGGAAATCCAGCAACTTACCCAGGACCATGCTGTTGTCATGGAGACACAGTCAAAGTGTGCTGTTTAGTAAGAAAATAGAAGTCTTTCAGCTTAACCAGGCTGCCAAAATGCCAATACCAACATGTCTGTAGCCACCTCCAAGGAGGAGACAGACAAGTGATTTCTCACTGTGATATAGTCCACCAGTCTCTTTATAAAAGTAGTTATAATAAAAAGGAGAATTAGAAAGTATTATTTCAGTTTTTTGTGTATTTGATTTTTAAGACACTATGAAATATACAGTGAGTTAACTATACACAACACACAGAAATATAGCTTTCTCTTCAAAGGAAATAAGAGACAGTTGATTCTGAAGCCAAATATGAGTGACCATCAACTGGGAACATGGGCATAAAATATCAGATCTAACATAGTAACAATTATATGAAGTTTTTTTTGTAGTAACAGAACAAAGAAAATCATTAATCACAAACCCCCCAAAATACATCAGGTATATGGGATGTATCAATGGACTTTGGACTCCCATAGAACAATGTGAGGTGCACTCTCACCCTGAACTCTTGGGGAAGGGTCTAGGCCCTGCCCTATATGAAATGACACACTATGCACAACCCCATGGAGGGCCTCACCCTCCCTGGAGAAATGAGGGGATAACGGGGGGGGAGGGCACGGGAGGAAGGGAGGGAATGGGAGAGGGACCTGGAACTGACTTGTGAAGCAACCTTGTTTCTTATCTAAATTTAAACTGGAAAATAAAATTAAAAAAAAAAAAAACAGACAAATGGCCATAGATTTCAAATTTGACATGGTGATAGTCTTAGACTTTGGATTGGTGGTAGGTAGAAGTCTGTTTATATATCCAAGGGAATTTCATTATATAGTCACACAGATATTAGGTCAAATACCGGGGTAGGCAATGAATAGCTACTACAGAGGCTAATGACAGCTCAAAAAGATTCAGTATTTGAATTCAGCACAACTCCATTTTTAATCATGTCTAATTATTCAACCAGACTTGTAGAATCTAGTAAATTTGATGCTTCCCACTATGCTCCAAGGGAACCTTGCAGATTCCTCTGCTGGCCAAGCATCACATTTTGTATTTGTGGGTATCAAATGTTGTTTTATTTCTCACTGTGTTGGAAGGCTTAGTTTTAGAATCTGATGAACTTAGAAGGCAGGAAAACAAGTCCCAGGGTAACCTCTTAGTAAAGCCAGTAAAGAAGAAATTCCCATAATTTTTAGACTTTATCAGCCTCTATGATCTTAGTCTGAGGTTTTGTGTTTTTCCCCTGATATATTTGACATATTACTTATCTGTAACATACAAATATAATAAGGTAACTATGCCTAATATTAAAATAACCAAGATCTAGTCATGGCCTAAAGAACTGCAGGTAGCAGATGAGGGAAATCTCATTGTAATCTACTCCAAATTATATTCTTTAACTATAATAAGTTCAATATATGTTTCCTTCTCTGTCTGTTGTTACTTGCATTTTTGAAATTTTTTATTCGATGTTTGAATAATTGTAAGTAATTTATATTTTTCTTTTGGCCAATTTTATTTTATAGTAATAACCTCATTAGCTCGTTTTAGCTAATTTCCTAATTTTCAGACAGATTTGTGTTTAATATCCAAAATTTTGATAACTATTACAAATGAACAATAATTTGTCCTATTATTTTGGTGTTATATCAAATTAGGGCAATAATGACATGAAAGTAATAATATAACAATGTAATAATTATAACACATCAAATTCCTTTTAACAAAATTGTTTTTTTTATGTGCCAAATATTATTGACAGGGATAGATACAAGAGGCCAGATTAGTTGACAAATCAGAATTTCATATCTTTTGTGCACATTACCAAATCTTTTTTAAAATTTTATTTTTATAAACAGAAAAGAAAGTGGGACTCCAATTGGGACCACTTTGTAGCACAATTAATTTACTTTTCATTATGAAATTGTGAATATTACTTAATTTTTAAATCAAATTTAAATTTACTATCATGTATATTGTTGTCACCAGAGATTTATATATTTTGTATAATAATAATCTTTAACAATAGATGATGGAGTCAATGCTACATTAAGGTAGTGAACTCTCTAAGTATGCCACAGAACTCTTTATTCTTTAATTTATTGCATCATTAAAATATATTTTAATATAAGATAACATAGTAATCAATTTGTGTAGATAAATTTTCTTCCCCACTATCTTTGTAGGAAAAAAGTTCACGTTGGCTTTAAGAGTTTAGTTTGAAGGTAGAGGTACCAACAAAACAGAATTCATTTTGGAAAATATACTTACTTATTTTTATTTTTCAATTTTCATAAACCATATTTTAAATTATTTCTTCTCCCTCAAATCTTCCCCAGATCCCTACCCACTCAACTTCCTTCCTCCCTTACTCTCTTCCTTCCTTCCTCCCTTCCTTCCTTCCTTCCTTCTCATAAAACAAATGTCAACAAACAAATCTCACAAAACAAAAAAGTTAAAAATCTAATAAGATAATAAAATACCCACACAAAACAAAATGAAAAGTCCACAAAAATACCATTGGATTCATTTTGTGTTGACCATGTACTCCTTGGCATGGGGCCTCTCTTGGAGTATGGTTGATATACCCAATGACACATCATTGGAGCAATTGCAGGTAGCTTCTTGGTTAGAGTGGGGTCCCATGTCTACTGTCCTCTTTCACTGCTGGGATTCCCCCATCTGTTTGAACCTGGGCAAGTCTTAGGCATACTGCCATAATTTCTGTGAGTTTGTATGGAAATAAGTCTTGTGTCTAAAAGGCACTGTTTCGTTGAAGTCATCTATCATATCTGGCTCTTAAAATCTTTCTGCCTCGTCTTCCACATAAATCCCCAAGAACTGAGGGGAAGGGTTTGGTGGGGACATCCCATTTAAGACAACATTCCAAAGTCTCCCACTCTCTACACATTGTCCAGTTGTGGCCCTCTGTGTTAATTCCCATCTATTATAAGAAGAACTTCTGTAATGTGATTTGAGCAAGGCACTGATCTATGGGTATAGAAGTATGTCATCAGGAATCAATTTACTGCTATGTTTATTTAGCAGACTAGTTGTATCCTAGGTCTGTGACCTCTCTAGTCTCAGGTTCTTGGCCACTTTACCAGTATTGGGTATTGGTTCCATTTCATGGAGTGGGCCTTAAATCCAATCAAAAAGTGGTTGGTAACTCCTGTAACATTTGTGCCACTACTACTGTACCAGTGTATCTTGTAGGCAGGTAGCTGATGTAGGTCACAGGATTTGTCTTCACAAGTAGGGACTTAACATTAAGTTGTCAAGAGTAACCAATATCCTTTACAATAGCTGATGATGTTTGAAGGATTTCAGGGGGACCCTTTTGGCAAGTTATTCAACAAGATTTATCCCTTTACTTATAGTGAAGTTTATGGAAGCTGATATAGTGGTAGGTTTACATTTGTTTATTGTTTTTTGTTTTTTTCCAAATGGCCTTTAGTTTGAGGTGTTGTCTTCCATATTCCTTCCTTTGCCCTTCTCTTCTAGTGTGTGCTCTTATTTAATCATTCTAGTTTCTCCTTTATCTTTCCATAACACTGTACTCTATTTATCCTTGAAAGATTCATTCCCCTGTCTGGGGAAACACCCAAACAAATATGTAAAGATTCAAACTATACTGAATAATTAGAAGCCCTTTATTGCAAAGCAGGTAAGTAACCGGAATCTCCTTAAACATAAAGACTCAGTACAACTAAGATAAGAAGTCTTGCTGGGTGGTGGTGGTGCATGCCTTTAATCCCAGCACTCAGGAGGCAGAGGCAGGTGGAACTCTGTGAGTTTGAGAGCAATCTGGTCTACAAGAGCTAGTCCAGGACAGCCTCCAAAACCTGCCTCAAAAAACCAAAAAAAGAAGTCTATAAAAACAAACAGTTATAAGGCAAACATGATTAACAAAATACATAGTATCTTCATTGGTCACTTTACTAAAATTCAAATTAGTATCATCTTTATAATTCATAAATATAAAAATGAAAATCCCAAATATCACAGACAATTTTTAAATACCAAAAAATGAAACAATTTAGAATGAAAAGAAAAATAATTAGTAAAAGTATTGTCAGAGGGATTTTGAACTCAATGATTTCAGGCACTCAGTTATTGAAGTAGCGGAAAATGAGTGTTCCCAGATTTACTGAAGTTATGGACTTGTATCCTCAGAAGTTGACTGAAGTTTGAAGTGAAGAATACAAACCTAAGGGTACATCTTTTGAAGTTTTGTATCACAGGAAGTGGTTAGAAATATTTGTTCGAGTCCTTTCCCTCTAGGCCGAAGGAGATCATGATGATATGTCTCTTTCCAATTGATGAAATCACCATTGTTGTTATCTCTTTCAGTTTTTTGTTTCCCTAGAGCTTATTGTGGAAATACTGTCTAACAAACTTCAAACTATGTTATGTTTATAAATCCTTTATGATAGTAGAGACAGCTTATATAGTCTTTCATACAACTCATTAATTAACTGATTTGAAGAATGTCCCATACTTATTTATAAGAAGACAAAAGAACTTTCCCAAAGTAGTTGATGTTCGATTTAGAACTAATGGAATATATTTGGCTAAAGAAGTGAAAGACATAAATTAATCAGTGTCATTTTTTTTAATTTAACCACTGATAAAGAGTATTGAAGATCAAATCACACAAAGTATTACCCACTGGGGAAATTTTTGTAAACATTTAAACACTTGCCCAGTAAAAAAAAGTTTCACTATTACTACATAGTTCTGTATGAATGTCCCAAATTGGACTTACTAATATTAACAACATTCTTTTTTAAGTGCTGATTGCCTAGATGGTGGCTGTCCACCAACTGAGGGTTTTGATCTAATGGGAGAACATACAAGCTCAGTAATTGAATAACATCGAATCACTAGGTTTTAAATGACTTATTCTGTAAAATACATGTTCTCTAAGATACTATTTTTGACAAATGTTAATAAAAGCACATCAATAGTATAAGAAATCTTATTGTTCTACACAGAGAAACCAACATCTATTTTATACTAGAGTATTAGATTTTTTCCCTAAAAGTTTTACTAACCTTTAATTATAGGCAAATTAGTCATTTCAATGTCATCTTTCTCTTATTTTCATTTTTGTAACCTTTTATGGCTTGCTTTAACCTTCTAGTCTTCACTTCTTTCTTGGAGCAATCTTTTTTGACCTTGAAATAAAACTAATTTGCAATTTAAACTCTTTTCTTCTCTAAAAGCATTTTCCCCTTAACTTTCTTTACTAAAACTACATTTTATATCTGTAACTTTTTATTTCCTTATCTTACTGGTTCCACCCTATCTTTTACATTTAGGAAATTACTTATCTTTATTAATAAAATAGTAATGTGATGCTAGATCTGAAGTACTGAAAACATGCAAATTGAATCTTAAATATCTAAGTATTTACCATCATAAAATAGAAAAAACAAGGAGATGTTTCTGTAGTTTCTTAACACATTAAAGAAAATTATTCATTTAAGGCATGTCTTAGTACAACAGGCACTCAGAAATTGTAATAAAAAGCATCATATCACATTGATCTGTAATAAAATCAAAAGCAGATTGAAGACAGGGATTTCTATCCCCACACTTTTATCATTTTATTTTTGGTTCATTGTTTATGTTTGTAGTGGGGCTGAAAACCATTTAAAGAGCATGTACCTACATTATTGTATCTGTCTACACAGTTGAAGGCACATAGATCAAGTTATTTTTCCAAACACATTGCAAAAGAGAACATTGATTGTTTGAGGAAAGAGAATCCATATGGAGTGAGAAACACATCATATTGCCTGCAACTATTAAGATGCACTTGAAAACCTATTAGCAGGCTAATTCTGTTTTAAAGTGTTTTTAATCTTACCTAGACTTGAGCAAGATAAGGACCTTGAAAAACCTGTTCCTCAAATCTTCAAAAAGAGAAGTAATAATTAAAACTTTACTTAAAAATAAATATGATTGTATACAGACATGCATTTTTTGAATCATGTCAATAATAATATTTTATCACACAACGAACTTTTAACTATAAAACGAAGTGGCCACAGATTTTGCTACTCCATTATGTTTAGGAGAAGATAAAGGTTTGAACTATGTTGTTTTACATTCAAAATGACACACAAAAGTCAGTTATATTAAAACTAGCATGAAGGAACATACCCTAATTTGAGTCAGAGACTTTTTAAAAAGTTTGTTTTTATATCTCTGAGCTACAGTAATCTGAACTGTAAAACGAGAGAGATGCCTTACAAAGGAAATTCAGAAAATTATGTTTTGCAGATTAATGGAGTGATCTGATCTTTCTTTTCCTCCCTCCCCTCCTCCTTCCCTCCTTCTCTCCTTCCCTTCCTCCCTTCTAATTTCCAAGAGGATCCTAATAATCCTCATGTAATCCAAGTCTAAATTCCTAACCTAGTTCTTGTGTAGTGTGTATAGATAGTATAGGGTCTCTACTTACTGCTAGTTTTATCGTAAAGCAAACCATGAGAATCTGTTCCTTAAATACAGGATTTTCTTCTGTTGGGAGAAAAAGGGTGAAGTAACAAAGTAAAAGAAAATGGCAAATGAGAATAGGAAGTTGAGAAAAGTTAATTTCTAAGAAGCTAGCTTTAGTTCCATAACTCCTAAAATTTTTAATATTAATTTTCTTGGCAGTTTAGACTTTTTAACTTAGATGCGGGTTTTAATTTCTTATAAATTACAAATTTATGTATTTATTTACATGTCTTAAAACTCTAAAGTAGGCTGTCTATTCATGACCTTTAATTTTATTGAAAGGAATTACAGTTAACTATATCAGTGCAAGCAGTCACATACAGAAGGTGGGAAGGAGGGAGGGAGGAAGGTAGGGAGAGAGGGAGAGACGGAGAGAGGGAGGAACGGAGGGACAGAGGGACAGAGGGACAGAGAGACACAGAGACACAGAGACACAGAGACACAGAGACACACAGAGAGAAGAGCAAGATAGAGTGGAGAGAGAAATACATAATCACAAATAACCATCACAACAACAAACTTGATTTAACAACCATGCTCTCTACTGAGAGAAATGTGTATGTAAGCTAGGTTACTGTGACATTTTCCAATTTTTCCCATGTCCAGCCAACACATGCTATCCAGCATAAAAAACAGATGGAATAACAAGTATTCTTAAATAACAAGACTCTTCATTGAGTCTTAATCCCTTGAGTCTTTTCTCCTGAAAAGTGTAAGTTTCTTGGTCATAGCTAGGCATTTGAGTTTTCGGGATTCCTATGCAGCTTCAGGGAGTAGCTCCTTTCACTTTGACTTAGTTCTTGGTTCCTCTCACCTTATATCAGCCTTGTCATACATGTTTACAGGAATGGGAGGGGGCAGAAGAGCTTGAGTGACCAACCATTTTGTGTCAATAAAGCTCCTCCTAACTTCGCTGGTCTCTCTCTTTGCTGAAGTTACGTGTTGTATAATGCTCTTTCAGACACATCTACACTATTGGGCTTCCTTTTATCTTCAGTGTCTTTATGATCAGGTGCTTATGGAATTTGTAACTTAAGGCAGGAAAGTTGGAATAACCAGGTATATTCATAGGAAAATGCAGATTTACAGAACTAAAGAGAATGTCCTGAAATTGAATGCTCTGTAAAGTAAAACAAAATCAACTACCATTGTCATCAGTTGTATACCAAGCACTGAGGTCATTAGGCAGCAATGGCCAGTTCCAAACTTGTGGCCACATGCAAGGTCAGATTGAAATCAGTGGGTCACAAAACAAAACAACAAGACATATGAATTGTATGGGTACCTGTAGGAAGAGGGGAGGATAGTGGAGGTAGACAGGAAATAAGAGTGGGTAGAGATGAGAATAAATGGAATGTACACTGTATGAAATTATTAGAAGAAAAGCAATAAAAGTACTCCAAAAGTAAAAACTATACATCCAAATAAAATATGATCCTAACAACTAGCTGAGTATAAGCCAAGGGAGTATCAAACAAACTAAGAGTGGTCTGAGCCTAGGAGAAAAATGCCAGATGCCTGGCCACAAGTGGCCCATGGTGTTTCCTTGTTCTATCAGGATGACTCCTCCAGTGGTTAAGTGAAAATTCTACCTTGGTTAATACCCAAACAGTTAATTATGGCATGGCTTGTGACATCTCTTTTCATTTTGCCTAAAAAAATGAGATTTTATTTGTTATTTAATATTATCTGTTATTTTAACATGTCTTTTAAATTGACTGATTTCATCAAAACACAACTCCTCTACCTTTATTATTTTAGTTCCATACATTCACTGAGCAGTAGTAGATTTACTTTTATTTAATTGCATGTGACATTTTGCATCTCTGTGTTCAGTAGCTTTTGCTCTCCATTCTGATTTTTCTATTGGCTCAGTTATCTCCAAATGGAGGACATGCTTTATATACACCAGTCACATTTTTACATCTTTTAACTTACAAACTAGTATAGACTAGCACCCATCTCTCTAAACATGCATACATACATACGTATGATATAGACACAGATCTACATATGTAACTTCTAGACATATGAAATAATTCTTCCCTTTGGATAGCCATTTAGAAATAACTTTAACAGATTCAATAAAAGTCATTCTCACCCTCTGGGGCCTGAACTTGTTCCTTCTCTTTATATGATGCTAGCTAGAGTTCAGTTCAGAATAGGGCTCCATTCATTTACCTTTGAACCACTAAATGCCATCAGATTTTGCTTAACCTATTCCAGGTATAGGACATAATTTGTTTATTCACTAGCTCTTAGAAAAAACACAGGAAGACATTCTTTGCAAGCAATACTTCCCTGAAATCCCTATATCATTGAACTCAGGATGCTGCCCTATGAAATGTTAAGGTCTAGAGGAATTCATCAGTTCTTAGAGATAGAATTATGTTTGTACAGGTGATGGAAGTAGATTTGGGGCTAAACTGACTATTTGTAAGCCCTTGTGTAAGTTAGCCCAAGTCTTCTCAGTCTGAAAGTAATGCTGCTTTTGGAAATAGAGTGATATTTAAGAAGATAGATTTTAAAATAATCCATTTCTTTTAAATTATTAACTACATGCCTCAAGGCATATGATAAAACCTCGTCTTGAAAAAAAGTCATTGCTAAGGGATTTCCACATGAAAATGTCCCTCATTAGTACTTGTATGTGTACATGTGTATATATCTATTGTATAAAAATAAAGTATATTGCTGAGTTGATTATTTTGTTATCTAGGGAAAGCATCAAATTAAACACAGTAAGAAGCATTCATTGTGTTTGCTTGCATTACTTTTTATCTTATTTTTGCATCCTGGAGATTGAACTCAAATTTTTGCTCATGTCAGGCAAGTGTTCTATTACCTAGCTCATATCTGCCCTGCTTCTTATTTTTAATAAATATTTATGAGTTTTATAAAAAACATTAAGAGGAATTGGATCCTGGGACACATATGCATTGGCAGAGTTGAGGAGGTACTGACAGTCCTAAGGCACAGTTAGCACGGTGGTGTTATCACTGTTCACGCTGTTTGCAATGTCTCTGGGGTCAGAGTGCACAGAGGCGATGGTACAGCACTGGGAGAGGGACACATCTTCAGCGGGATCCAGGGATGCTGGTGTAAATGATACAACCTGGATGTAAATGATACAATCTGGGCAAGATTCTTACAAGATTATTGAGCTAGAATTATAGGCTGCCTGTTCTACTGACTGGACCTACCCCCAAATTATTCTTCCTCTCTTGAACCATAGTAGAACTATTATAAATGGTTTCAGAGTTTGATTTCAGCCACAGAAATTAATTCCATATGCTGCCACTGCCAAGTAGCTTAGAAAACAAGGAAAACAGAGATGGAGCATCTGAGGACCACGGAACTGTTTTGGAGACAGAAATAAGACCAGGTATCCACTTCAGGGGAAAAAATAAGGAAAGGTTTGTGTGTATTGTACCTCTTTGGTTTTTAAGATAGTCAGTGAACATAATCTAAGAAGAAAACTCAAGAATCAAATTTCTATTAGATTTACAGGAGAAGAGAAGTCATTTAGTTAACCCATCCATTTTTCCTCCACTGTGTTGATCAGGTTCCTATGGTCAATAAGAAGAAAAGTCCTCTATTGTTTATGGGAGGAGAAAGGGAAGAAATTTTTGAATCTGTCAGAACACGCTGCATTTTTAACAGGACTGATAATTAGGAAAAGCTCGTTAACCAAGGCTAAACTGCTGGGGATTTGTCAGAGCTCAACTGACTATTGGGGGAGTCAAAATACTCAACTCCAGCCACCCAGCCATTCCTATTTGAAAAACTAAGCACTAAATTCTAGCTCACTTTACTGATCCATGAGAGAGTAGAAAAATACCCACGCCTTTCACTCTGATAATATTTATCTACCTAAGTGAGAAGAGAAAAAAAACACACTAGAAACTTTTGTATGCTCTCCTTGTCCAGAATACTGGATTCGATGACAAACACTGCCCACAGGTCTGCAGTTCCTGCCCCCGTGTATAGCCACTCACACATCTTATCTCTACATCACTAAGGGAAGATTTATAGCAATACCTCTTACCCAATTTCTCTTAGATTCCAAGAGCAGAGTGAATACTATATCACAAAGCACAGTTTGTAACAGGGTGAGGCTCACACATGTAATAACAGCATGTGGGAGTACCCAGTAGAATTGTTGAGTTCAAAATCAGCCTTTATTACAAAGACCCACTTGAGCTGACGTGTAAAGATCTCATCTTCACCCTGCTATGAGATGGAGTGGGGGATGAGCAGTTTGAAGAGGCAGAGCACCTGTATCACTCTTATGATAATTTCCAAAAGAAATGCCAATGCGTAAATCCAAACACATGAAAAATGCACCAAGTATGTATGAGGAAAACTTGAAGACCAATGACAGAAGTCAAAGATAGTACTGGTTCATAGGCAAGAAGACTCAGTAACATGTAGATGTCAGCTCTTCCCAACCTGACCTATGAATTCAATAAAAATCTCACCTCAGAAATCTGTTTTGAAGATATTGAAAAACTAATTCTATTGTTTATATGGAGACAAAGGACTCAGGATAATCAAAACAGAATTCAAGGAGATTAACACATTTGGAGGCCCACCAGTCTCTGATATCAAGAATTAATGTGAAGTGATAATAATCAATATTACCTATCATCACAAGAATAGGTAGTTGGTGACTGGCATAGGACAGAGTACTACAAAGACCTGAGTCATCCTACTCAATTGATCTCTGACAAGTGAACATAAGGAATACTGTGTAGAAAGCTGAGGCACTTTTGATTTGTTTTGGATTTTTGTTTGTATGTAAATTGTGTCATTTTGAGACAAAGTCACCCATGTTATTGCAGACCAGTCCTACCTCACAGCACCACTCCTGACCACACTTCTTCCCTCTCCCCCAGAGCTGAGTGAAGAGGACTGTGCCCCTTTGTCTTTGAAACAGATGACACTTGAACAAGCATCTACCCACACTTAAAATAATTTAAATACAGACTTTACATATATTACAAAAACAATAAAAATTGTTGATATTATATAAAATGAGTTTTTCAAAGCTCTTATCATAATTTATGAAAAAATCAAGATGACCTTAAGATGATGGTGTCTTTTTAAGATATACTACCAAAAACATGATGAATAGAAGAATTAACAAATTATATTTCTTTAGCTGAGGAATAAAGTTATCATCAATAGAATGAGAAGACAAGCCATGGACTAGAAGAAAGTATCTACAAATGAAACATCTAATGAAGGGAAATTATTGTCAGTATGCAAAGATAGCTAAAAATTCAACAGAATAAACATGTGCCTAAAAGTCAAAGATTTGTTGTGTATCATTATGGCACCAGACAATGCTAACCAAAATAGCCACAGGAGAGCATTATTTGGCTATTGGAATGTACAAAATCCATAACAGCAAGAACAACAAACACTGATTAGGTTATAGGATAATATAATGTTCATTCATTGATGTTGGTAATGTAAGACACCTTGGAAGATAATTTGATGTGTTTTCTAGTACTAAACATGTGGTTAACATACAATATAAGATTGTTGTTTCCTATCATCAGCACAGATAAGGTAAAAACATACTCATATGAAAATGTATGCAGAGATATTAATTCCGTACTTAACAGCAATTGCTAAAACTTGGAAGCAATTAATAATCCTTCACTACATAAATAGATGAATAAGTTGTGTTATGTCCAGGCAGGAGATAATTATTCCATGCTAAATAGGAACAAACTATCACCCTTTAGGAGAGAGGAAAATTGAGTAAAATAAGGCATTGTGATAAGATTGCATACTACAGTATGAACCCAACTAGTGACATTGTGAAGAAAGTAACAAATCAGTGGTTTCTTGGTGTTTGGGAGATAACAGGCTAGATTGTAAAATACGGATTTTTAAAACAGTGAAAATACTATATTTGTTAGGGTAATGGTACATGCCATTTTATTTTTTTGTTTAAAACTAGAGAATGCACAACACGAAGATTGAATCCACGTGCAAATTAGGGAGAGAGGAGAGCTCTGCACTAACAAAGGACACCCAGATGTAATAAATTAATCATGCTGGTACAGGATGGTAAATTTGCAACAAGATGCTGCTGTATAGAGGCAGAAGCTATGTGGATAATTTCTATAGTTTTCCTTCAATTTTGCTGTATATATAAATCTCTAAAATTATACTGTTTAAAAATAATAAGAATAAAAAGTAGAAAGAAGCCCAGAATCCGTTTTTGCAGTAAGATTTATTATTGTAAATGTGACCTATAAAAGTAGTGACAAAAATAACTCCAAAATTCAAAGAACGTGGCTATGTTGGAAAAATATAAATAATTATCACTCCTTTTTCATCAACTATTCCTAAAATTCTTGAGTTGACCTATTTTTCACTTTAAATCTTATTTTACTTTATATCCTCCCAGGTACTGACATCATTTCGCTCTCTATATTTGACTTCCAAGTAACCCAGACAATCTTATTAACCACCATCTGGAGCTTTTCACTGCCTTGGCATATCTTCCATATTGCAACTCAGGGGACCACGTATAAATGAGCCATATCCGAGTTCAGCATGATCTCTGGCACTGTTTTCCTAGGCTGCTGACTCCTTTGCTTTCACATGACTAAGGCTCTATTGACAGACCAAATTTCTTAACTGCACAGGAGACTTCAGCCCAAGCCCTAGGCTCACCAGTGTCCACACACCGAAGTCTTGATCAGTTCTCATGCCGATACAATGGTAGGTAGGCTTTCCAATAAAACCCATAGATCACTCTTGAGAAATGGAACAGAAGTCATGGATTCCATTAGGAAGAGCAGTGGAGAAGTGAACTCAAGATCCATCACACCATACAAGCAACAAGTCAGACTAGCAAAACTATGAGAATAGACTGCCCCAAATTCCTGAAAACCTGCTGAATGTAAGCAGAATACTTCCATAATCAGAGACAAGCTCATAACAAATAAAATTAGAAACTTGTGACATTTTAATCAGGTATTATCTCATCTCTTAAACTACTATGTCTAGCAAAGCCAATTACCAAAAAGTAAAAGAAACTTACAGTACTCTGAAGTGCTGAGAGTTTCCCAGTGGTTGACCTAATTTACAATAACTATGGAAAAGAGTTTTTCTGGTTGGAATGAAAAGCCACAAAAAAGCAATATTAAATCACATAAATGAATAAAAAGGAATAGCCAAATTATTAAAGCCAGTAATTATAATGGCTATACAATATAAATGACACTTTGTGACAAAGCATAAGGGAAAGATGCAGCAATATATGAGAAACTCATGCTAGAATGCCAGGGTCAAGTTTCTGATAAATTAATCAAGATGAAGATGATAAACTGTCCAAGGTCTATTGTACAACATTGGTCTGGTAAATAAATTGTGGTGCACATGTATGGACACTATTAAATGTAAATTACTATTAAGTTGACTTGTATCTCCAAAATCTGTTATATCTTTGTATGCAAGTAAGAATAAGTTGTTATTAAACTAAATTATTAAAAATTGTAATTGCTAGGACAGCTGCTAAGAAAACAATGGAAAATGGCCAAAAAAAAGAATCAATGTGACTTCTATAGATATTAACTTAACATGAAGAGGCTGAAATATAATGGAGGAATTGGATAACAAATGATTACAGTTTAAAAACAATTATGGCAGAATTCTGTGTCAGTAATTATGTTAATTATAGATAGAATATATTCTCCAGTCAAAATGTAGGGGTTGACAGATTAGATAATATTTCTATCCAATTATACATGACATCAGTAAGAGACTTAAGATATAAAATATTAAAAATGAAAGGATGAAAAAATATTTCAGGAAAATAGTAACTAAAAATGACATGGATTGGTTTTTGCCAATATCAAAACAGTAGATATAAGAGAATAATTTTTAAAAGAGACAAAGGACTTAGTGTGGTGGTAAAAGTGTTAGTCAACTGAGATAGATGATAAACATATGTCCATGAAAAGAAGCACCAAAATATATAAATTAAACAAAAATTGAATTGAGGGGAGACAAGTGACTCAATAGGTAAATAGAGATTTTAGAAGCCTAGTCTCAACACTGAGATCATCAGAGTATGAGACCAGGAGATCTAACAAACACATACAGTTCATTCCAGTAAATAACAGAATACACTTTCTCAAGTTCACATGAAACATTGCTCAGAATAAGCCATATATCTATCCAATAAACAAACACAATAACTCAGAAAAAAGGTAGTTACATTAACTATCATTTTTGACTGCAATATACAAAAACTAAAACTTTCAGCAACAAAATGAAGTCTGTAAAACTCACCAATGTATGAGACTTAATCAACACTGTCACTAAAAAAAATCAATAAATGAAAGAACAAATCACACAACAAATTAAAGAATTTGAGATGAATGAAAATAAAAACAACCTATTGAAACCTTATAAATAAAAACCAGTGCTTAAAAGGAAATGTACATGTATGTTAGCAGATAATGACAGCATATCAATAGTCTAACTTCCACCTAGAGATGAGGAGATGAAGGCCTAAACCACAAACAAAGGGATGAAAGGAAGCAGTAAGATGAAAGGAGAAAACTAGAATTGGCAGGGTCATGTTTCTGGCAAGTTAATCAGTATAAGGGTAAGGATATCATGGCTCTTGCATCTGACTGGGGATGGGAGGTCCAATACATGTGTGACAAAATAGCCAACAGAAAGAGAGCCCTCACTGGGGATTCTTAACAGAGAATCCCACAGTGTCATGATTCCACAACCTCTGTGAAGCTTATATGTGAACTACTAGCAGACTTGGAAAATAGGAGGTGCAATTGTCAATGGGACTAAGGTAAAAACTAGAAGAAAATTGAAGGTGATGAACACTCACCTAACGTGGATATATATTGATACCAGAACTACTTATACTTTTCCTCTATCTCAAGAAGTTTTTTTTATAACAGTGGGTGTTATAAATTACAAATAAATTACTTGAAAACAATCATTTGGTACAAATACAATTTTACAAGTTAGTAAATTCTAAAGCAATTTGTATACTGATGAAAAGTATGTGTGTGTTTTACATAAAAAAATTAAGTCTTAGCTGAATATTTGAAGCTGAAAGTCATAGAGCATCACCAATCCTTTCCAGAGCTGATCAATGTACTGAAAACAGTTTACATAAATATGTGGGTTTAAATGGAAGAAGTATGCCCAGGGTCATGACTGGAAATTCTGTCCTAACCCCAACAACAATTTCATTTAACAATATTTTAAATGAAATTAAAGATAACAACTCGAACAAGCAGACAGTTTAGCCAATCAGTGAGGTCCAGGTTCAGCAAGCGATCATGTCTCAAAAATTAAAATGGAAAATGATAAGGGTACCTGAAATTAATTTCTGCCTTCAAAAAGCACATGTATACATGTATATGCAAGTGCACGTACATACATGTCCTAAATATGTCCTAGCTTGAGAACACATTTGATACATCTAACAAATTGCCTAATTTGGCCTTGCCTGTCTGAATTGTATTCAGAGCATTATATTAATTGGTCAGTGCTTGGAAAAACTCATGTAACATAAAGTCTGCCTGAGAATAGAGGGATGAATAGCTCATGTAATTTGCTGAATAGAATAGTGAAAGTTCAAAAGTAATACAGTGGTCATTTAGATATGGTTTTGCATCATGGTAAAGTTGAAAGATTGAAAGTTGAAGCATAGTAAGACAGGTACTTCCTATAATTGTTAATGTAAAAACCTGAACAAGTGTGCAGGAGCTTTCTGGGTTAATTGCGGGTATTATTTATATATCTTACACCTTTCAATGTCAGCCATATTTATGCAGATGTTATAGTATCTGCAATATAAGTGCTATCTCCAGTGAAGATATCTAACAAAAAGGGAAAGAGTTCTGCAGAGCCAGCCTGAGCTTTTGACACCATGTACATTTCCAGAAACATCTGTTTTAGGACTACTTCTTCCTTAGAACATGAAATCAATGCCTCTTTTTATTCCGAAGACCTTGGGTGATGTAGCCCCAATTTGATAAGACACAACTGATGCTCATAAAAGTGAGTTTTGGTTAACAATTGTTTTTTTCTGAGGGGTGGAACATGAGTAACTTATGGTGTATATCAGGGATGTGTCACATTCTCGTATAAATGACTCCCCATTATAATCCCTAGATATCAAAGCTTGCTGACTTTCCCTGTTTGGCAATGTTTGCCTTTGTTGGCTTCCAGATTCATCACACTCACTAAAAAAGGACAATAGTAAGCTTGTATGTACCTTGTTTCTTCTGGACACTTCCATCACTAGCAGCCCTGACTAGTCTTCAATCATACTGCTTCTCCTTTAATTAAACCATGGTTTTAAGTATTAAAACTTCTACATCTTGCAAATTATAAGCCTGACCATGGTCTTCACAATTCTTGACACAGACAGGAGCTCCTGATCTGATCATTTTTTCTTGTGCAGCGAAGCCCAGAGATATCACCATCCTTGGCTAGAGGTTAGTATTTTCTTTCTCTGGTAAGACAGATGTCCATTCTTGCCCCCAGACTCGAGTACATTCAGATGGTCCACCCAACTTTATTCCATGTGCATCGTCTTCTCAGTAAACCATTCTGTGGACAGTCACAGTAGGTAGACAATAAGATGACCAAAACTATTAGAAAGATCTGAGAGTTTACAACATATTATTATTTTGCCCACTGTCTTTCTCACATTGGGAAACACTGACTGTCTCGTGCCTTTGGGAACACTGGGAGGCAATTTACTTCTAAACCATGGGAAATTAGCCCTGCAGTATTCTCTTCTCTGGCAAGTGAGTGTTCACAATGCTATAACAAGCAGGGGCCCCAGGGACTGAAAAAGAGGCTTATATCTCATGTCCCTGGCCCAGGAAAATGGGAATCTGGCAGGCACAGACTAGAAAAGAAGACAATTTGGAATTGGTGTGTAGGAGGGCTAAGTGCCAATGGGGAATACACAGGAGCATATTGCCTATGTAGTCTTTCTAGAGCCATTGCTGCCAGCACTAGGAGACAAAGACTATTTACTGAAGAGCATTGTTTCAGCTTCCCTGCAGCTGTTGGAGAGCACAAGGAGGCTGTGGATTCTATGAAATACAGTGGCTTGGGGAGAATGGGCTGCAGCCTTTAATCTATGCTCTTTTCAGAATACAGGAAGACAAAACATAAAAGACTCTTACAGAATATAACCTCTGGTAAAATGTGTCTGACTTCCACGTTAAGTAATTGAATGTAGACACACAGCATCCAGTCTCTGCTATTTGGATGGTGGCCAGGTGTCTGGAACAAAAAAGGTAAAGGCAAAGATGTGAGAGGTAAAACTTTGTCACTGGAGAAACCTTGATTCCATGGTGTGGCATTGCACAATATTAAACAAAGCATATTGCCATGTGTTTCATTAGCAATCATTTTAGACTCCATAGTGGTTAGTGACTGTTGGCAGCTGATTGTCACTGTGGTTGACCCTAACACAACTTGCCCAATGGAAAGCAGAATATGTAAGAATCCCTTCCATTAGGATTTGGCAATAGGGTGGGAGGGTGGGGGGGGAAGGGGAGTGCGGGAGGAGGGGAGGGAGAGGGAACTGGGAATGACATGTAAAACAAGCTATTTAAAATTTAAAAAAATGATAAAAAAGAATCCATTAAAAGTAGACATGCAGGGAAATCCAATCAAGTAGACAAAGTATGCATTTTGTAAGTGGGGGTGGCATCTGAGAATTTTTTGTATAAGGTCCTGGATTCTGAAATTTAGTGAAACTATATTGATCTCATTATGCATACCAGCATCTTGAGACCAGAAAAACTGTTCAATTCAGGCCCCCATAAATATGCCAAGAAATTAGGATAAGCCATATTGGTCTATGATGAACACTCTAGTATCCATTGTGTGTGGCTGTCCCAGAACACTGTGCATGTCTAACTGCAGCCACTGCTCTGCGTGAACGAAGGGAGCAGGAACTTGACCCTGCTGCCTCTGTACCTATATGCTCTCTTGGACGAAAGAACACCCTACAATAAATAGCATGGAATCCAAAAGTAGAAACTCCAAAGCAAGTTTCAAAGATGTACTTCTCCTCACAGGAAGGTAGTTATTTAATTGACCATTATACCAGGGGTAAGTCTTTCTCTTGTATCCTCTGTCTGCTAGGTATGCCAACCTAAATATGAGCAAGGCAGAGTCTCTCCAAATACTGTTTGTTTGGAATGCACATTGTAATCTCGAAATGCTTCTCATAGCAAACTGTGTGCATACTCAGAAATGCAAGAAGAACGGATATTTAAGGTAAAAATCAGGAGAATTACAGTTGCTGTGGAAGACTGTGGTTCCAGCACTCTTTTGTGATACCTCTTGTGACCAGAGGAGCAGAGAAGATGAGTCCCTGAATCCTATATAGTAGTTCCTTTATGAATGGAGCAAGAGTTACTGATACATTACCTTGTACTATTACTATTTTTGGTGTCATGGATGAGCCTGCTAGTGCTACTTGGGGACAATGGTCTGGAAAGAGATACATGAGAGCAGTGTCAGTTTCTAGGTAGGTAGACCAATGGTCTTTTCAGCTATACGTTTTTGTTTCGCCTCTACTCTTTGTCATGTAGCATGACTAGATCAGAAGTGCAAGTGAGAAGACATATTCATACAACTCTTTTTTGTTTTGTTTTGTTTTTCAAGACAGGGTTTCTCTGTATTGTTTTGGAGGCTGTCCTGAAGCTCGCTCTGTAGACCAGGCTGGTCTCGAACTTACAAAGATCCTCCTGCCTCTACTTCTCAAGTGCTAGGATTAAAGGCATGCGCCACCAACACCTGGCAATCATACAACTCTTAAATCATGCTACATTCTTTCACAAGAATTTTACCACATGCAAGGTAGTAGAGGCCTGAGACATGAAACAGAATTCAGCCTTAGCCACCTGGCAGATTCCATCATGCACAGACAGCAAAATATCTCCATTTGTAGCTCTCTTTGGTCTCCTCAAAATTTAGACATAGTGGTGTGTGCTATTTGGAGCAGCTCATCAAATCAGAAGGGACAGGAAATAAGTGACTGAATGTGCTTTCTTTCTGTATGTTCTCTGCACTTGTGTAGCTGTGCTTAATTTTCTTTTCCAGCAATAATAGCACTGGAAAAAGAGACAATGATTCCTCAGACTCAAGGAAAGCCACCTTTAAATTGCTATCCCAGACTTAGTGATTTCTTACTCTCCTGACCAAAGTCTAGAATGACCCTGCTGAGAAGCTTTGAGGAAAGAGGAGGCTGGCAGTGGCAACATTACGAAGGCTCACATTAATTTGTCATAGAACATGCCTCTAGACCAGGGCTCTCCGATCAGCTTCTGGGATAGAATCTTGTTAACATGCACATGTAAGTTCTGCAGCTCTCGGGTTGGGTAATGAACAGGTGTCTCCAACTGTTCCCAAACCCCGCTGAAGCTGCTGGTTCACACAGCTCTGGATCAGCAAAGGGGACACTCCCTTATTTCACTACATGTGCCTGAAATCATTGCACTTCTGGTACAATGGACCTGTTGATTTATAGACTCATTTTTTATATAAATTGATATGAAGCAGTATAAAGTGAGATTTACATGTTTTATATAGAGACACACAGTAAATGTATCTTTATAATTTTTTTTGTTTTACCATTAGTTCATACATTTGTTTTTCTGAGAAAACAATCTATATAGCCCAGGCTTGTCTTAACTTTGTCTTCATTTTACTATGGTTTTCTGAGTATTGTGATTTAAGGTATATGTCACTAGGCTAAATAACTGTACATATTCTTTTTTTTGTTTTTTTCAAGACAGGGCTTCTATGTATGGTTTTGGAGCCTGTCCTGGAACTCGCTCTGTAGACCAGGCTGGCCTCCAACTCACAGAGATCTGTCTGCCTCTGCCTCCCAAGTGCTGGGATTAAAGGCGTGCGCCACTAATGCCCTGCCTCTATCTATTCTTCACCATATTCAGCATCATGATTGGTAGCAAATGGGAACTGCTTAAAATGAATTGGTAGCTTTCTTCCCTTTTAAAATTGTCTTTGGAGTTTTTTATTCACAGGATTTTATTTTAGCAATACTCTAGAAATTTGGGAGCAATAGGTGTGGGCAACTTGAACTTGCACTGGTCATAGAGTCACAGATGCCATGACCCTGTGCTGTACATGGTTATTATATGATAAAAGCCACTTGGGAAATCTTAGTCTCAGTGTCATTGTGAATGTTATTTAATTATTACTATAATAGAATGACACACAAGGGATTTCAAACCAGCTTCGAATCAGATGAAAATAAAACAAAGCCACAGTCCCTTGGGAAAACAGTGAATGATCTGAACAAGGGTTGCTAGTTTGAGTGACTGAGGTATTTTTCCATTTGATATCTGTGTGTGTGTGTGTGTGTGTGTGTGTGTGTGTGTCTACCTCCCTCTCTCTCCTGACACTGCACATACATACATACATACATACATACATACATACATACACGAAGAAATATAAATTTAAACTTCAGTAAAAAGTTGAGTTGTAGGATTTTAGCTTAAGCAAAATTTATAGCAGGGCCTGGCTTTCAGAAATGCTCTTGTGTAGACAGAGTTCATCATACAAGCACAGGCACTAACTGTTGTCACGCTCAAAAGAAAGCCAGACACAGCACACAAATAGAAGAGATTTCCTCCATAAGCATGCTTCCTGCTTAAAGCCTGTGCCATTCCAATAGTGATTGGCAGGACTGGTGGTTATTGTAGGTACCATGGGCCAGGTCTGAAAAAAAGATGGGTGTAAACCAGCATAAAGATGGAGCTTGTCTATATACAGAGATCAGTTGCACCTAAATACAACTGTCCAATACACAGTCCTTTAAAAACCATGTAAGTTGGACCCATTTTTACTTAGAGGACTAACAGAGACTCCATAAGGAATCTATGGGGAATCTACAAGGAAGATCAGGGGATTACAGCATTTCAAAGATGGGACTAGTGCCTGGCCCAGTCATCATCAGAGAGGCTTCATCCTGTAACTGATGGGAGCAGATGCAGAGACCCACAGTCAAACAGTGGAAGAGGGGGAAAGAAGGATTATAGAAGCCACAGGGGTCAAGGAGACCATGAGAACACAGCCCATAGAATCAACTAAGCACAGCTCAGAGGGGCTGACAGAGACTGAAGCAGTAACCATGGAACCTGCATGAGTCTGTGCTATGTCCTCTGTGTATGTTATGGTTGTGTAGCCTGGCGTTCTAATAGGACTCCTAACAGTGGGAGGGAAGATGTCTCTGACTCATTTCCCTCCTCTTGATTGCTATCCCTGGGAGGCCTGGTCTTTTCTGAAGGGAAATGGAGGAAGAGTGGATCTCAGGGAGAGAGGAGATAGGAGGAGTGGAGAAAGAGGCAACTGCGGTCAAGATGGGATGTACAAGAGGGGGAAACCACACAGCTCAGGTATCTCCAAATAGTAGCAATATCAGCTCACCGCTCCCTCCAAGAACCTCAAAGAGCCTTTCTCCAGAGGGACTGGGCACAAATGGAAGTTCCATGAGCCCCATCTTAGGCGATAATGAGAGGGAGGGAACCTCTGTCTAAGGAGCATTCAGAAATTGACTTAGCTACTCAAATGAAAGGAACACTGGCAATTAGCACCACGGCAGCTGTTTGGAGGTCCACGGTGACTTAAACAATCTTGTTAAAGGGGTAGGTGCAGTTATGAAATTGAAAGTCCAGAAGCCAATCTCTTTTTACATTAAGCAGGCCCACATTGAACTCTGGGGGAACATCAGGCTTCTCCCCTCGTGGGTGGGTGTTTCAGACCTTTAGGAGGTGGCCTGGGCATGATGTGGATGCAGGCAGACTTTTTGCATGAATGCATTACATAGGTCTAGGTGACATTTCCTGGTAGAGAACACTGAATGAGTACCTGGACTCATAAGAGAGCCTGGACTGATATTCTGAAAGTTAAAAAGCACTAAAAGGAGAAAAACAAATAAACAACAAAACCCCACTAAATAGATTCTGTGGAGGTGAGAGTTATGTTTAATGACTTAAGAAATAAGGTACAAGGAAAGCCAGGCATATAGAAAGAAGAAAAGCAGATCTTTATCCTGCTCTTTATCCAGATAAAATGGAACAGTTTGGCCACAAACATTAAGATGATCTCAGAGCAACACATAGGATGGCCATGATCAATTTTTTTCATAGCCTGGGGAAAGTGATTAAAGATCAGGCACATGTTATTATGGAGACAGAACTGAAAATCATGCTGAGATTTTACTGTAGGCTGCTAAAAAGAGAAAGTAATTCGGGAACTATAGCAACATGTAAAGAACAAAGAAATCATTGGCTTCTGGGGAAATGAGGAGATGAGAAGAAAGAATACTATCATTTCTAATCATGACATGTTCTAAAACTTTTGCAAGGAGGATGAAATAAAAAAAAGACAAATTTCTTGATATGGGAGTCTTAGTCTATGTTGAAGACTATTATGAGCAGATGGATCAAGACCTGAATTCAGGAACAAGGACAAGAAAAGCACAGCTGATTAAGTCTACTTTTGATGATTACTAATACTGAGAACTCTGATCATGTGGCCAGAAGTTCCAGGTAGTAGTAGATTGTTTAAGGTCTTGTTTATAAGTAGACTTGACAATCAAGGGTCAACTTTGCACAGTAGAAAATGAGGCATTCTTTACAGGAGTCGAGATGAACCCAGAACAAATATTTTGATTGCAGGAACGGAGTTGGGCTTCAAAATGTTACTGTGTCCTCAAGCTTTTCTTTTTTCAGTACTGAGAATGGAGCAGAGCTCTATTCTTCCACTCTTAATTGTTTTTTTAAGTGAAGTCTCACCAGGCAGTTTAGGCAAGCCTTGAACTTATACCTTTCTGTTTCAGTCCAGACTAGCTGCTACTACAGTCTTGGCTCTAAGTTTCTGAGTCTTTCTCCTATTCGACAACACTGGGAACATGGTCCTGATTCTAAGCAGAAAGACCACCTCACTATGCATGTCTGTCTTCATTTCTACTACTCTTATTTCCTGAAGTCCATCTTGTTTCCAATCAAAATGTAAGTCTTGCTGGTGTGGTGGCACATGCCGGTAGGATTTGCTGAAAGAGGCAGAGGCAGGAGAATCTCGAGTTCAAAATGTAAGGCTTTCTTGCATGAAGGCACAACATGGTATGGGAAGAAATTGTAAGTCTTTACTTCCAATTAAACATGGCAAATATTTTACCTTCTGGTATTAGTTCTTTGAGAAAATAAGCTCATCAACTATTATGCAAATACAGGTTGTTAAAAGAGATTAGGTATGCACCTGGCAATATACCCAGACAATAGCAATAACTTGCAAAGTTCTGAAGATAATGAAGACCCTTATATTCAGAAGATTATATTTGGAGATGAAGAAGTTTGAAGTTTCAAATGAAGGCAAAGAGTGGTGGGAGCCTATAAGTGTTTTATTTGTTTAGTTTAAAACCTTTAGGTATAGAGATGTCTGTGAATCTATGAAACTGAAAAAAACAAATTGAAGCAACATGTATCAGTCTTGCATAGTAGTTCAGCCTGTATAGCCATACGCAAAAAAGTCATTGTTTCTCATAATTTTGTGAATTAATTTATTGCATGAAATAGCTTGCTCATCTGAATAAATAGCTCTCCTGCCATAATAAATGAATTCTTCCAATGGGCAAATGTCTTATTTACCAAACAAAGAATTGAATTACAAAAATTGGCTTCAGTAGCCAAATATGGTGGTTCATATCTATAATTCTAGCTCTTTCAAAACAGGCATGGGAATTGATGAGAGTCTGAAGTCAGTTTGAAAACCACAGTGATTCCAGGCCAGCCTGGGTTACACAATGAGTTGTAGGCCACTCTTGGCTGCATCATGTGGTCTTGTCTCTAAAAACTTTTGTTTTAGTATTCCACTCAATCATCAAGTCATAGATGTCCACCAATATTAGTGTCCTGGAAAAGGTTCCACCCAAAGACACTCTACTGACTTGGGACATATATATTAAGCCACTTGACCTCAGTTTTCAGCATTCTCCTTTTCTTTGATATATATTTAATTGATTCTTTGGGAATTTCATTACATGCACCCCAATACCACTCATTTCCCAGTACCACCCTCCATCTTTCTCCCCCACAAAAGAAAATAGAAAATTAAAATTAAAAATTAAAAAAACAACCTTTCAGCGACTCCTCTGGGCTCCTCTGCCAACCACAGCCTTCTCTCATTACCAGTCACAGCTCACAACCAAAAGCATAAAAGTTTCTAACATCGTTAAGACATCCTCCCTGACCTCCTTCACAGGCACTATTAAGGCTGTGATTGTTCATCTAGATTGCTAACTTGATTAGATGAGATGCACGTAAACAAAGATTAAATCACACCTTGTTGAGAGGCCTTCTGGACATGAACAGCTAAGCCCTGAATGTGGATGTTACAATACCATAGGTCAGGGCCCACATGGAATAAAAAGTTGGGAAGGAGAAAGCCAGGTATTCTCTCCCTGCCTCTGTTTTGTGCCCTCTGTGATGTGAGCTTTACTGATGGGTCCTCTTTACCAAGATGAAGGGAAACCTATAAAACAGTTAAATAAATCCTTTATCTATTCATACCAGAAATTCTGTTGTAGAAATGAGAGTTTGATGACAGATTTTTCTGTCCAGTCTGGTCCCGAAACCCCTCAGCCTAAGGAAGCACAGAGAGGCTTATATTAATTATAAACTGTTTGGCCAGTGGCTCAGGCTTCTTATTGGCTAGCTCTCTCTTAATTATTAACTCATTTTTATTAATCTATATATCCCTACTTTGTTTTGACTTACCAGTGATGCCTGACCCTCTTGTTACCTTGGCAGCTACATGGCATCTCTCTTGTGACTCTCTGTCTTCCTTTTCCCAGAATCCCCTAGTTTGGTAGCCCTACCTATTCTTCCTTCCTGGCTACTAGTCAACCAGCATTTATTCATCAACCAAGAAGAGAAACATAGTCACAGCATACAGGACATCACCCTATCAAAAGCTAATGCTAATGCTATAACTCTGATGATTTACCATTTGTATCCATTTTGATATCAGTAGGCCAAATAGATGACACTTGGTTTCAGTAGGTTTCCCAGGGTTGTCTGAAGAATGTGGAGTGGACGCTCCCCTGACTTTCATTTTTATATGCTTCTTGGTAACATTATTATCATTTCTTTTTTACCTTCACATAAGGTCCCTTTTCCCTCACATAACTATGGAACCAATTTCAAAGCAAAGTATTTGCTGAGTATAGATTCTTTTAAGTTTCTTCCCAAAATAGAAATGGGAGATAATTCTTAAAAAATAGAAATGGAGGGTAATTCTTGAGTCAACTTCTCAAATTGTAAAAGTCAGTCATGTTCATTGCTACTCTATTTCACAATAACTAGAAAATGGAAACAAATGTCCCTCAACCAATGAACTGATAATGAAAATGTGGTGTATGAACACTATGGAATTCTATTCAACTGTAAAGATAAATGAAATCATGAATTTTTAAGTCAAATGGATGGAACTAGAAAAACATTGAATGTTCTCTCTCATTGGAAGCTCCTAGATGCAAATTGTCAGATATGATTATATATCCTGAAGTAACTGGAGAATCCAGGAAAGTTAAAAGGGACCATTGCCAGGGAGAGGGTGAGAGAGAAGAAGACAAGTGATCTTTATGAAGAAGTCTGTCTCATGCCAGAAACTGCCCATATCATGGGTTATTTTCAGAGTGGCTCAATCAAGTATTAATTTAAGCAATACATATATTTGATGAAGTAAAAGTCCTTCTTTCATTTATACCAGGGGGAAAAACTCCAATCCTAATTATTTATTCAGGTATCTTAAGTGCAACCTTCTACTGGCTAGATTATCAGGGGGAATGTTGGTGGAACCCTGGGTTGGAGAGCTTGGTGCTTTCTGAGTCTGACATGGAAGCTCAAAGCCCAGTCAAGTTTGGTTCAAAGAACTGAAAGCCAAGCAATGCAGTATCCAGCTAAGCTTGTTTTGGCATGAGGTTTTCAAGCGCATGACCATCATTGACATTTCCATGGCATTTTCAGGCTCTCTGCAAATATCCTGTAAATGTGCCTAATGCAATGCCTGACCTTCCACTCAAAATTCAACTGCTTGGGAGATTTATTTTGCTGCTCCACATTTTCTTTCATTTGTGCTGTTTGTGTTTGATTATTTATTTATAACCCTTCTACTTCCACTGAAATTATTTGAGTTTGCATACAATAAAAACAAACAAACAAACAAATAAATAAATAAAATGAGGACGAAATGTGTTTCCTATTAGGAATAAATTGGGATGTATGCACCTCTCAGGGTTATAACAGCCATGGGAAATAATGCCCCTTGATTCCTTTCCTTGCAGTGAACTTGATCATATTAGGAACATTTGAATGGGAAATTAAATCAGAAGTAAGGATAATTTCTATAATAATAAATCATAAAATTTTTAAATAGAAGGCCGAAGGTACCTGAACAATATCTTAGAAAAAATACAATAATGTAACTCTAACAGGAAACTGGCAAAACTAAAACATTGGACAATGCTAGTTTGAAAATGACATGCTTAGAGATGAGGAATTCTGATTTGCCCCTAGATTTTGGTAGAAGATAAGGATGTTTTTCCTATTGAAATGTGTCAAAACATGATCATTCAGAAATCCAAGTCTACAGAGAAATTATTCTCTATTCTATTAGGGACCCAGTAATATCAGTCTGCTCTGAGGTAACAGTCCAGCTGGAGAGTAGACTCAAGAATATGCATTCGGGTCATCTAACAAGTGCTGGGTAATATTTAGTTACATTCCCATTTCCACTGTACTGTGAAGTCTGCAGTTTGTCTAACTCACTGTTGCCTCACAGACGATAAATCTTTGCCTGGCAGTCACCTCTGTGGTATTTTCTCTTTTTCTTTGCCTCTCTTCTAGATTCATTTCTGGGAGCACAGAATTTAATAGTCTAATTTAATTTGAGAATCAATGCATCTTCCATTCTAGAAAAGAAGAAAATTGGTAATCTCTTCAAATATCACACTTCCTTCATTTTGTCTCTGCACTTCTAAAATTTAATAATGCACACATTCCACTGTCTTATGCCATCTTTTAGGTCTGCTAATAAGACTTTACCATTTTCATTCATTTTCTCTTCTGGGATGAATTTCTTGGTAACTTCAATTATTTTTTCTTCTCAAATTTCTCCTTGTAACAATTCTATGTCAAATCTTCTTACACCATCAATGAATTTATGACTTTTAATGACTGTATTGTCTGTCATTAATTTAACTCATTTTTAGTCAAAGTCTCCCTATTTTTCATGCCTGACTATCTTTTCTTTCACTGAGGTTTGATTGTGTTGCCTCCAAAATCTGCATAAATATTTTGCCTTTATGTTGTTCTTTCTTACCTCATGATTTTTAAAAATGTTTTAAGCAATGTTTTTATTGTACATATCAATTCAGTTCCCCTCCCTCCCATCCTTCACTCCCCCTGTATCAACCCACACAAGGTAGAGTGTATGCTTAGAAATTTATCACAGTTATGTTTTCAATAGTGGTGGTTGTGTGTGTGTGTGTGTGTGTGTGTGTGTGTGTGTGTGTGTGTAAGAGAGAGAGAGACAGAGAGAGAGAGACAGAGACAGAGACAGAGAGATATGAGAATGAAATGAGAATACAATGGGCTTTAGAAACTTCCAAAAGGGATTTTTCGGCATGAGCCCCTACTTCAGAGACTTGGATAAATTACTATTCAGGATTCATGTGGTACACTAATTCATGATAAGTCAAACATAGTCCTGATGAGACTTACAGTGTCTTACCATACAGACTTATATTCACTATAAGCCTTTGTTATCTGTGTGATGCTAACTGTGTGTGTGTATATGTCTCTGTCTCTCTGCCTTACTCTTCCATAGGGTATTCCTGAGGGTATTCACAACACATATGGTATGAATTCAATAGTAATGTTTTTTCATGATGAAATGATGAGATATGCCTGGACAGTTTGTGAGTATTGTAAGGAGGGACTGGGCATTTGGGTATAATTGACAGACAATATCTTTTGGAAATTTGCAAACAGAGAGGTATGTGCTTCTACTGGGAGTAATCTGAAATCAACAAATTGCTATCCATGCTATTGAGGCCCATCTCAACAACTTTGAAAGGCCAAGTGTTTAAAAAGTGCTGTGAGCTAATATCAAAAGAGCAAGCTGTAATTGCCAGACTAGATAAGTACTGAGTGCCAAGACATGAATGAAAGACTAGATGATGGGGTACAGGGTCAGAAAGATTATGGATCAGGTACACCGAAGAAAGATGCTGGAGAAAGTTAGATGGGAAACAGACCTGAGCTGATAGTCTGCCTTATGTTGAGAGAGGGACTCTTTACATATCTCCTGATGAGTTAGAAGTCAGTCCCAACATCTATTAAAGAAAACCATGTATCTCAGAGCAGCTGAGGCACAGCTAGAAAGCAGCTCCTTGTCACCTGTACTAGGAACTGAAAATGAGATCCTATCAGCTACTAACTGAGAGCTTGTCAGAAATGCATACACTCTGCCCCATCTTTGGGATACTGAATCAGGACCTGATGCAAAAATCCCTGACTGTATTCTTAGTTCGAATGCGTACTTGGGATCAGAGAGAACTGTGGTTGAATACTTAATCAATCATTTATTATCCACATAAACCTTGGGAATTTAGAATTAATTATACCTACTTTTTAGGATTGAGTTAATATTAAATGAACTGGTATATGCAAAGCATTTAAGAGCCCATACACAAGAAATGACAGAAAATGTTAGTTACTGTTGTGGTGTATCCAAAAAAGCAGACTGTTTGGATGTGGGTTTAAGCCAATAGATAGCCTTTATTAGGCAGATAGCTACTGCACTGAGTGACTGGGATCCCAGTGTATCCCAATCAGCCTTTCTCGGGGTGAGCTTTTAAGCACAAAAACCACATTCTGTATTGACACACTTCAGTTAACAAGAACAGTTATTCAGAAGCAGAACTACAGAAGACAAGGGTAGTACATATATAGACTTTCCCAGAACTATGGACTTTGATGGATTAGGTCTTTCTTTTCATTTAGTCAGGTGGCACTGCTACATGCTGACTTTTATTGTCTGAATGATACTTCAACCATGGCATCAGTTGTGCTAAAGTCTGGGGGACCCACTAAGGTCTGTGAGCCTGCTACAGTTACATTTTGTAAAGAAAGGTAACCAGCATACATTAAAACTTTAAGTCCAGAAAATAAACCCGTGTCTTAAAAGGGCAGTGATAGATATAATAAAATATATTTTTTAAATTTTAAATTTAAATTAGAAACAAGGTTGCTTTACATGTCAATTTCAGGTCCCTCCCCCTTTCCCTCTCCTCCTCCCACGCCTCCCCACCAACCCCTCCATTTTCCCCTCATTTCCCCAGGGAGGGTGAGGCCCTCCATGGGGGTGTCCATAGTCTGTCATTTCATCCAGGGCAGGGCCTAGACCCTCCCCCGAGAGTCCAAGGTGAGAGTGCATCTCTCAGTGTTGGATGGGCACCCAAAGTCCATGTGTATACCCGGGATAAATACTGATATACAACCTAAGGCCCAATAGATTACCTAGGCCTCCTCACTGATACCCACATTCAGGGGTTCTTGATAAGTCTCATGCTGGATTCCCAGCCATCATTCTGGGATTCAAGAGCTACCCCTTGTTCAGGTCATCTGTTTCTGGGGGTTAAATCAGCCCAGTCGTAAACCCTTTGCTAATCAGTCCTCCCTCTCTGTCACTGTATTCCTTGAGTTCAGGTCAATGTTTAGCTGTGAGAGTCTGCCTCTGCTTCCATCAGCCATTGAATGAAGGTTCTGGTTCCCAGACTCTCTGGCCATGGGATTGTAAGCTGGCACTACCCAGATCTATGTCTAAAATCCATATATGCCATGTTTCTCTTTTTGTGACTGGGTTACCTCACTCAGGATGGTTTCTTCTAGTGCCATCCATTTGCCTGCAAATTTCAGGAATCCATTGATTTTTTTTCTGCTGACTAGTACTCAATTGTGTAATGTACCACATTTTCTCTATCCACTTTTCAGTTGAGGGGCATCTAGGTTGCTTCTAAGTTCTTGCTATTACAAATAATGCTGCTATGAACATAGTGGAACAGATGTCCTTGTTGTATGAATGTGAATCATACATACATGATGGATATGCATAAGAGTGGAGTTGTTGGGTCTTGTGGTAGGCTTATTCCCATTTTATTCTGAGGAATCTCCATACTGATTTCCAAAGTGGCTAGAGTTGGCACTCCAACCAGCAGTGAAGGAGTGTTCCCCTTGCACCACAACTTCTCCAGCATAAAATGTCGTTGGTGCTTTTGATTTTAGCCATTCTGACAGGAGCAAGATGGTATCTCAGAGTAGTTTTGATTTGCATTTCCCAGATAGCTAGGGATGTTGATCACTTTCTCAAGTGCCTCTCAGCCATTTTAGACTCCTTTACTGAGAATTCTCTATTTAGTTCTGTAGCCCACTTTTTAATTGTTTCCTTTGGTGTTTTGGAGACTTGCTTCTTGAGTTCTTTGTAAATTTTGGAGATCAGCCCTCTGTCAGATGTCGGGTTAGTGAATATCTTTTCCCATTCTGTGGGCTGCCTTTTTGTCTTTCTGACTGTGTCCTTTGCCTTACAGAAGCTTCTCAGTTTCAGGAAGTCCCATTTATTAATTGTTGACTTCACTGTCTGTGCTACTGGTGTTATGTTCAGGAAGCTGTCTCCTGTACCAATTCATTCAAGGGTACCACCCACTTTCTCTTCTAAGAGGTTCAGCGTGGCTGGATTTATGTTGAGGTCTTTGATCCATTTCAACTTAAGTTTTGTGCATGGTGATAGACATGGATCTATCTGCATTCTTCTACATGCCAGCATCCAGTTATGCCAGCACCATTTGTTGAAGATGCTTTCTTTTTCCCATTGTATATTTTTAGCTTCTTTGTCAAAGATCAGATGTTCATATGTGTGTGGGTTAATATCAGGCTTTTCAATTCGATTCCATTGGTCTACTTGTCTATTTTTGTGCCAATACCAAACTGTTTTCAGGACTACAGCTCTATAATAGAGCTTGAAGTCAGGGATGGTGATGCCTCCAGATGTTGCTTTGTTGAGTAAGGTTGTTTTGGCTAGCCTGGGTCTTTTGTTTTTCCATACATAATTGATTATTGTTCTTTCAAGGTCTGTGAAGAAATGTGCTGGTATTTTAATGGGGATTGCATTGAATCTGTAGATTGCTTTTGGCAGGATTGCCATTTTTACTACCATTGATCCTACCTATAAAAGAGCATGGGAGATCTTTCCATTTTCTGGGGACGTCTTTAATTTCTTTCTTTAAAGACTCAAAATTCTTGTGATACAGGTCTTTCATTGTATGGTTAGCATTACCCCAAGATATTTTATGTTGTTTGTGGCAATTACAAAGGGTGATGTTTCTCTGATTTCTTTCTCAGCCCTTTTATTGTCTGTATATAGTAGGGATACTGATTTTATTAGAAATCATTACTTCCATAGTTTAATTATCCATTGTCACTCAACAAATTGGTAGTAGCCACAATCAGTATCCAGAGTTTACAAAAGACGAGTAGATGAACAGAATATCATTGCAGAGATTGCTAATTCAGTGGAAATGTCTCTGGAGACATGTGTGAATCACAACCTTAATATTCATGGAGATAAGGAGGGGAAAGCACATCAAAAGAAAGGAAAACTATTGTTTTGCTCTTAGACTAGGAACTGACTGTGAGACACTCTCAAGAGTCTCAGAACCACACAGACTAAGACAAAGCCAACACATCACTTCCCCTAGTGGGGAGGAAAGGAAATGACAGACTCCTCAGGTGGACTAGCAAGCAGCTCCTTGGGTGAAGTGAAGCCCAAACTTTCCTTCTGAAGGTTTTACATTTGAGTTTGCTGAAATAAACTAAAAATAAGTTGAATTAGCCATGAGAAGCCACAACAAATGTATTTGGTCATAGTGTTATGTTAATGGAGGAACCTTTAGATTAGAAACTCAAAGATCCAAGCTAGGCAGACATATAAGACTGTATGCCTATTGTGTAGCATCTGGGATCTGGAACCTAGATTGTTATGAGTGAGGGCAGCCTGACCTACATAGAGATTCTGTTTTAGAAATAAACATTAAAAATAGATAAAACAGATAGAGAGGAAACATCTGATTTTATGATTTTATAAAGACAGCAAGGCAGACACAATAGGGGCTCAGAACATGTTAGTGAAAATCAATAGGGGACACAGCCAAGACTGACTAGGTACTTCTTGACCCTTGGTTGTAGTATGTAATTCTCCTGCACATAATCAGGATTCTGTGGAATTGAGGTCTTATGGCCCACAGTCAAACAAGGCAGTTGAGAATTCCTTCATGATCAACACTCACACAGAAAGTCAGGAGGAACTTATAGGAAATTTTTTGTGGGTTGTTTTGGGGAGATGGGCTCCAGAGTCCATTTATTTTAGATCTTGTGGTCCACTTGCAAGGAGAGAAATTTTTCTGGCTTGCTTTAGAAGTAAAAGAGGACCAAGTAAAGGGAGGGCAAGAGCAGGTCAGAGAGATACATGGCTTCCAAGACCTTCATGCTGAGGAATCATCAATTGAGTGTGAGCATATCTTTGTGAAACTTTGGAGATATTGAATCTCATCCTCAGGAGGTATTCTGCCAATGTGTATGGGTGATGAACAGATTGAAAGGACAAGCATGTAAGCCTCTTACAGATTGTCCTTAAAACACATTTGTGTCACACCACAAAGTGTTTTCTAAACTAGTAAACATCTGAGAACTTGTAACTTAGGAGTTTTAACATTATTACTCAACAACTAAAACTCACACATCTCTTTATATAAAATGAATTTTTAGCTTTATCCAGTATTATATCTTTGATATGTGTACATGGTTTCAAAGTTTATTAATATATACTTAATGATATGTAAAGTATGTAATGTGTCAGTGTTCTTAAGTAGAAAAGGCTGATTTATATCACTTTGCATTGTATTATATTGTCTTAATGAAAGTGCTGTATAAACATGATAGAAGTCTCTTTTTCTTTAATGCAGAGAAGCCTAGATAGAGACAAGGTGTATATGTAATGACTTTATTTTTGGGGTTTTTTTTTGGAGACAGAGTTTCTCTGTAGCTTTTGGAGCCTCTCCTGGAACTTGCTTTGTAAACCAGGCTAGCCTTGAACTCACAGAGATCCTCCTGTCTCTGCTGGGACTAAAGGTGTGTGCCATCACCACTTAACTATGGCAACTGTAGTCATCAGTCTCTTTCTGTGTCATAATCTACATACTTACCTAATAGTACATCATTATCCCTACACCTCCAGCCACTGTGCATCAGAAAGCTGAAAGGAGAAAATGCAAATGTACTTATGTATTAGTTACTTTTCTATTGTTGTGATAAAACATCATGATCAAGGCAACTTATAAAAGGAAGGGCTTATTTAGACTTAAAGTTCAAAAGGAATCAGTGTCCATCGTGGTGGGGACACATGCCAGCAAGTTATGGGAATGGTGGCAGGTAAAAGAAGCAAGGGCTCACATCTTGAACTACAAGGTGGACGCAGAGAGTGAACTATGAATGGCATGGATTTTTCAGCTATCAAAGTGTGTCCTCCAGTGCCAAACTCTCCAGCAAGGCCACACCTCCTAAGCCTTTCCCTATTCAGGACCAAATGTTCATATGATGGAATTATGGGGGACATTTCATTAAAATAGTATCATGGGTATATCATAATGCAAAATGTGAGTTCTTATTTCAAAAGTCCCAACACTCATTTAAAGTCCAAAGTCCAAACTTATTCCAAAACTCAAAGCAATTTTAATTGCAACCTCCTGTTGTTACAGGCATTCTTCCTGCCAGCCTGGTCACAGTGCAGTGTCAACCCCAAATAACACACAGACACTCTGTTATTTACAAAGCTGTCAGCCAATGTCCAGGGCTTCTCATTGGCTAGTTCTGTCTTAAGTATTAACCCATGACTACTAATATATATTTCTATAAGGACTTATCTTTCTGAGGAGAGCATCCTGATGTGTCCTCTCTTCCTGGGGATCACATGGTGACCCTCCACTCTTGACAACATTTCCCAGAATCTTTCAATTCCTAGTCCCACCTATCTTGCTTCCCTATTGGCCAACAGTGCTTTATTAATCAACCAATAGGACAAAACATACACAGAAGGACTTCCCTCATCACCCTATAAAATAAAAACCCAAGTTACATACCTCTCACATACAATGGCACAGAATCACCATTCCAAAAGGAAAGAATAGGTATATAATGAGAAAACATGGGACTAAAGAAAGATCAAGTTCCAGCAAGGCAAATGCCAAATCCTATAGCTTCATGCCCATTGCCAAAAATGCTCAGATCATTTTTATTTCCCAACTTTGCACCAGTCATATGCTTCTCTCTCTTGGGCTGGTTCCAGTCCCTGCAATCAGCTCTTCTTGGCAGATGTACCATACCTCTTGTATTTCTGACATTTGGAGTTTTCAATGCAGTTCAGACCTCAACTTCACATCTCATGCAGAGACTCTTCTACCAGCCACTGCCTGGCTTCCAAAGCTCTCTGAAAGTATAGAGGAAGATTCCATGACCCATTTACTCTTGCATTCTTAATTATTCTGAAGCCACCCCTTTCCTTCTTGAACCATACTAGGAGCAGTTTTGTGTTTGCTTTTTAGGAGTGGGAAAGCCTATAGAACTTTTACTTTCACAAGTTGTAATTACAGGCAGAGGTGGTGGTGATGGTGTTGCACAAAGTTACCCTTTCCTCTATTCCAGTGTGCCTCCTGAGTCCTCTATTTGATATATCATGAAGCTTCATAATAATTGTAATCTCTCTTTTAGCATAAGCCTAGGCTGTAACATGAAGATTGCCAATGTCTTTTACTCCTCAACTTCGTATTTTGTATTTCAGTCCTATTTGCTGTTTTTATTGTAGGACCAGAGAAGACTGATTACAAATAATAGCATGGCAGAATCAATATAGTCTGTCTTGAAATTTATTCCAATGTATTCCATTGGATTCCAAAGAAATTAATCCACTTTAAAATTAAGCCTTATGCAATTCTCAGCGCAAAAGTAGAAAGTGGCCACATTATTTGCCAAAATATAGCAAGGATGGCCCCTACCCTCCACTTCTAGAACTATTTGCCCAAAAATTTCTTGATATGAGTCTTTGAAGTCTGAATTTCTCCCTGTACTGTCTCCCAGACATCTACTAAGATTTCCCATTAGGCACATTAAAAATTCAACAGCTTTCTTTGTCCAAACTCTTCCACACTTAAAAAAAAACCAACATTGTCAAGCAATACACCCATGATCTTGGTACCAACTTTTGTAAAGTTACTTTTCTATTGCTGTAACAACACAGCATGAAAGGCAACCTGTAGAATGAAGTTTTATTTGGCCTATAGTTCCCAAGAGATAAGAGTATATCATAGCAGGGAGAGATGCCAACAAGTGTAAGGGATGGTAGGTGGAGCAGGAAGTCAAGGCCTCATATTTTGAACTTTAACAGGAATAAGAGAGAATGAACATAGAAATGGAGTGAGTCTTTAAACTTTAAAAACCAGTCTCCCATTGCCATTCTTCCTCCAGCAAAGCTACACTTGCTATGTCTACCTAAACAACATCGATTACTGGGTATTCAAATGCCCAAGACAATGGAGAGGAGTTTATTCAAACCACCATATTGTGTGTTCCTATGACACCCTATCCCCTCTAAAGATCCTTCCCAAAAGTCATAATCAACATTTATCTCATTTGTTCTTATCCACTATCCAACAATACTCTAGGTGTATGGAGCTCAGAACGTTATTATTAGTACAAATAAAACTGAAGTTCTTTTGCATACTAATAAAGAGAAAACATTCCAAGCAAGCAACTCAACTAGCAACTTCTATTATGTTCTCAAACTGAAGACTCTTTTCCACATTTCTCTACTTCTTGTTTTTCTCCATTCTTTCCCTTGGTAATTCAAAAACATGAAGTTTTGTCAGTGTAAGAAATCAATAACATAGGTGTTATGCACACACACACACACACACACACACACACAAAGTTAATGAGTTCATAGTATTTATTTATTGTTGAAAGTGGTCAACATCTGAGTATCCCAAATGAATTTGTGAGAGTATGTTTTCTCTCTGATAAGCTAAGAAAATCTAAATTGTTGAAAAATCGAGAGGTTTTGACTACAGTAAGTCCTCAGCTTATGGTGGAATTACATCCCAGCAAACCCGCACTATGCTGAATATACTATAAGTAAAACATGTGCTGGATATTTCTTACTTACTGAAAAGCATGTCTGAGCAACATGGGTTACTGTAGAATGTCAGTCATGTTGACTCAGAATGACCTGGTTGACTATTGCCTTGGTTCATCAAAGGAGTTCTGGTCTACCAATGAAAGAGAAAACATTACAGGACAAAAAGATCACACTTCAAAATCTGAAATATGGCTTTTATTCAATGTCCAGTTTCTTTGATAGCCTGGTAAAGTCACACACTGTCAGTCTAGCTGTACTGAGTCTGGAGGTAGGTTTGATGGACAGTTACAGTATCAAATTATCAGCTGATCCCTTCTGTTTTTCCATTCTGAGTTTCCCATTCTATACATAAAGGCAAAAATTGACTGGAGTTATCTATTTAGTCTGAGTTGTCACGTCACACAGAATATAACAAAACAATAAATGAATACACACTTCATTTCCAGCAACCTCAAGCAGCTTCCAGTTCAGAGTCTGTCTCAAGAATGTCTGCGTTCTCTGAGCCTTGAAGTTTGGAGGAGAAATGATGAAGAGCTGATTCCCAGACTTTTGAAGGAGTAAATCTACCAGGTTATGAGGTATAGCATATAGCAGTGCCAGCATTTAGATCTTTGAGAAGGAAGTATATTCAAGCTTGTGCTCTTACTTTTCCAGGTGCATAGTGGACCACTTCTGGAGGAAATAAGTGCACAATAGATAGAGTCTAGATATTAAAACTAAAGCCAAAGGAAGTATAAAGGACTAACTGCTAAGTACCCCAACTGAACAAGAAAACCCGGCAGAAACAGGCTCTTACTCTTTTTCTGCTTTTATTTCTGTCTTTTCAATCCTGCCCAGATTAGAGCCAGGTGGCAAAAGCAAAATGAAATCTATAGCATTGTAACCTGAACTTCATGAGTCACAGTTTAGGAGGATGTATTCAGAGCTAAGGGGAAATGTCTTAACTTGGAGCAGTCTGTCCTTGGCCTTGCGGTGCTGACCAATACTCAGGAAACGTTCCTAGACCTGAACTTCGAGGAAACAGAACTCATAGATGTTCTCTAGTTGGTAAAAGTATTTGCTTGACATAATCCCAAAAATGGAAAGCAGAAATTCTATTCCTGAAAGTAAAAAAGCCATCTTCATTTATACCCCCATTTCAGTTGCCATAATCCCTAAATCTCACCTTCTGTTCCCTTTCTCTTTCTCTCCATCTGAACCATTGTTGCCCTAGAGCTCATTTGCCTCAACATTTACTTGGCCTATTGCAAGGGTTTTCAATTTTTCCTCTCTCCCTTTTGTTCTGTCTTTCCTGTCACCCCTAGGCAATGTGGCTCAGTAACCTACAAATACTAAACACTAAAACTTCTTACTTGTAAATGAATATCCTTTTATAATGTTTGAGAATCCCATATGTGAATATTACATCTACATTAGTTCCATGCATCCCCCTCTAAGTACTTTCACACTCCCAACTTATTGTCAAATTCGTGGCCTCTTCCTTAAATATTATTTTAATATATACATACACACATTTAGTGCTGCTCACATTTACATGTACTTAGTGCTGACTACTTTGATAGGTTAACCTATCAGGAGACATGCTGCTGAAGAGACTACTTCTTCCTATCTAAGCAGCCATTGGTTACCCTATAGCTCTTCATCTAGAGGTGGAGCTCTGTGAAGTTTCACTTGTCCATGTTGATGTATTGGCTGGTATTAGCATTAGGAAGTTCCATCTTAGCAAATCAAATTGTTGAGATTTAATCGGATACATCATCCCTACCCTATCTAGAAGATGATATTTCACAGTAGTCATCCTGGTTCTCTGACTCATACAATCATCCTACCCCATCTTCCTAAATCTTCCCTCATCTAAAGGTGTAAGGGTTCTACTATAGATGCACCATGTGGTAGTGAGTACAACACAGTCTCATATTCCCTGCATTTTGGACAACTTTGACATTCTGCAATGCGTTCCATCTGCTGCCATAAGAAGCTCTTTGATGAGGGTGAGATCTACACTAATCTTTGGCTATATGAATAAGTGTTTAGAATGTCATTAAAATCATACTGGTTTAAAGAAGTAATTGTAGTGGATTATCAACCAAAGAAAACCTTAAATCCAACAAATCCTTAACACAAAACATCCAGGAAATATGGGACACCATGAAAAGACCAAACCTAAGAATAATAGGTATAGAAGAAGGAGAAGAAATCCAACTCAAAGGGGCAGAAGGCATATTCAACAAAGTCATAGAAGAAAACTTTCCCAACCTAAAGAAAGACATGCCAATGAAGGTACAAGAAGCTTACAGAACACCAAATAGAGTGGACCACAAAAAAAAATCCCCTCGCCACATAATAATCAAGACCCCAAACATACAGAATAAAGAAAGAATATTAAGAGCAGCTAAGGAAAACGGTCTAGTAACATATAAAGGCAGACCTATCAGAATTACACCTGATTTCTCCATGGAAACTCTGAAAGCCAAAAGGTCCTGGATAGATATTCTACCTACACTAAGAGACCATGGATGCCAGCTCAGACTACTATACCCGGCAAAGCTCTCAATCACTATAGACGGAGAAAACAAGATATTCTATGACAAAACTAGATTCAAGCAATATGTGTCCACTAACCCAGCCCTACAGAAAATTTTGGAAGGAAAACTCCAACCCAAGGAAGCTAACTACAACCAGAAAAACATAAGCATTAGAGAATCCGTCTCTACCAACAGCCAAAAGAACAAAGGGGTGAAATTCCACACATAATTCCACCAACAACAACCATTGCAAATCGAAGGATGAGCAATCAATGGTCATTAATATCTCTCAATATTAACGGCCTTAACTCACCCATAAAAAGACACAGACTAGCAGAATGGATTCGAAGACAGAACCCTTCCTTCTGCTGCATACAAGAAACACACCTCACCCTCAAAGACAGACATTACCTGAGAGTTAAAGGTTGGGAAAAATTTTTCAATCAAATGGACCCAAGAAACAAGCAGGGGTAGCAATCCTAATATCTAACAAACTGGACTTTAAAATCAAATCAATCAAAAGGGATGAAGGAGGTCATTACATACTCATCACAGGTGAAACCCACCAAGATGAAGTGTCTATCCTGAACATCTATGCCCCAAATACAAAGGCATCCACATTCGTTAAAGAAACATTATTAGAACTTAAATCTCATCTAAAGCCCCACACAGTTATAGTGGGAGATTTCAACACACCACTCTCACCACTAGACAGGAATACCAGACAGAAACTCAACAAAAAAGCAAAGGGTCTAATAGAAGTAATGACCCAACTGGGATTAACAGATATCTATAGAACATTTCATCCACATAAAAAAGAATATACCTTCTTCTCACCACCACATGGAACCTTCTTAAAAATCGACCATGTACTTGGCAACATATCAAACCTCAGCAGCTACAAAAAAATTGGAATAACTCCATGCATCTTATCAGAACACCATGCTTTAAAATTAGAATTCAACAACAACACAAATTGCAGGAAACCTACAAACTCATGGAAATTGAATAATGCTCAACTGCACCATCGCTGGGTCAAAGAGGAAATAAAAAAGAAATTAAAGACTTCCTCGAATTCAATGAGAATGAAGACACAACATACCCAAACTTATGGGACACTTTGAAAGCAGTGCTACGGGGGAAGTTCATAGCGCTAAGTGCTCACATGAAGAAACAGGAGAATAGTTATACCAGAGAATTAATATCACAGCTGAAAGCTCTAGAACACAAAGAAGCAAACTCCCCCAGGAGGAGTAGATGCCAGGAAATAATCAAATTGAGGGCTGAAATCAATAAAGTAGAAACCAGGAAAACAATACAAAGAATCAATGCAATGAAGAGTTGGTTCTTTGAGAAAATCAACAAGATGGACAAACCTTTGTCCAAACTTACCAAACAGCAGAGAGTGAACACGCAAATTAACAAAATCAGAAATGAAAAGGGGGACATAACAACAGACTCTGAGGAAATCCAGAGAATCATTAGGTCATACTTTGAAAACCGGTACTCCACAAAATTCGAAAATTTAAAGGAAATGGATGACTTCCTGGATAGCTATCACTTGCCAAAACTAAATCAAGAACAGATAAGCAATTTAAATAGACCTATAACCCCTATGGAAATAGAAGTAGTCATCAAAAGTCTCCCAACCAAAAAAAGTCCAGGTCCAGATGGCCTCAGTGCAGAATTCTACCAGAAATTCAAAGAACAGCTTATACCAATTCTTCTCAAAGTGTTCCACACAATAGAAGCAGAAGGGTCTTTGCCAAACTCTTTCTATGAGGCTTCAATAACCTTGATCCCCAAGCCACACAAAGATACAACTAAGAAAGAGAACTTCAGACCAATATCCCTCATGAACATTGATGCAAAAATACTCAATAAAATACTGGCAAATCGGATCCAAGAACACATCAAAACAATCATTCACCACGATCAAGTAGGTTTCACCCCAGGGATGCAGGGATGGTTCAACATACGAAAATCCATCAACGTAATCCACCATATAAACAAGCTGAAAAACAAAAATCACATGATCATCTTACTAGATGCTGAAAAAGCCTTTGACAAAATCCAACACCCCTTCATGCTAAAGGTCTTGGAGAGATCTGGGATAACAGGGACATACTTAAACATAATAAAAGCTATATACAGTAAACCAACAGCCAACATCAAACTAAATGGACAGAAACTCAACGCAATTCCTCTAAAATCAGGAACAAAACAAGGCTGTCCACTCTCTTCATACCTTTTCAACATGGTACTTGAAGTTCTAGCTATTGCCATACGACAACAAAGGGGGATCAAGGGGATACAAATTGGGAAGGAAGAGGTCAAACTTTCACGGTTTGCAGACAATATGATAGTCTACATCAATGACCCAAAGAACTCTACCAGGGAACTCTTACAGCTGATTAACACCTTCAGCAAAGTGGCAGGCTACAAGATCAACTCAAGAAAATCAGTAGCCCTACTATATACAGATGATAAAAGGGCTGAAAAAGAAATCAGAGAAACATCACCCTTTACAATTGCCACAAACAACATAAAATATCTTGGGGTAACGCTAACAATACAAGTGAAAGACCTGTATCGTAAGAACTTTGAATCTTTAAGGAAAGAAATTAAAGAAGCCCTCAGAAAATGGAAAGGTCTCCCATGCTCTTGGATAGGTAGGATCAATGTAGTAAAAATGGCAATCCTGCCAAAAGCAATCCCCATTAAAATCCCAGCACAATTCTTCACAGACCTTGAAAGAACAAAAATCAATTTTGTATGGAAAAACAAAAGACCTAGGATAGCCAAAACAACCCTGTTCAACAAGGCAACGTCCGGAGGCATCACCATCCCTGACCTCAAGCTCTATTATAGAGCTATAGTCCTGAAAACAGCTTGGTATTGGCACAAAAATAGACAGGTAGACCAATGGAATCGAATTGAAAACCCGAGTATTAACCCACACACGTACGAACATCTGATCTTTGACAAAGAAGCTAAAAATATACAATGGAATAAAGAAAGCATCTTCAACAAATGGTGCTGGCATAATTGGAGACTGGCATGTAGAAGAATGCGGATCGATCCATGTTTATCGCCAAGCACAAAACTTAAGTCCAAATGGATCAAAGATCTCAACATAAATCCAGCCACACTGAACCTCTTAGAAGAGAAAGTGGGTGGTACCCTTGAATGAATTGGTACAGGAGACAGCTTCCTGAACATAACACCAGTAGCACAGACAGTGAGATCAACAATTAATAAATGGGACCTACTGAAACTGAGAAGCTTCTGTAAGGCAAAGGACACAGCAAGACAAAAAGGCAGCCCACAGAATGGGAAAAAATATTCACTAATCCCACATCTGACAGAGGGTTGATCTCCAAAATTTACAAAGAACTCAAGAAGCAAGTCTCCAAAACACCAAAGGAAACAATTAAAAAGTGGGCTGCAGAACTAAATAGAGAGTTTTCAATAGAGGAGTCTAAAATGGCTGAGAGGCACTTGAGAAAGTGCTCAACATCGTTAGCCATCCGGGAAATGCAAATCAAAACAACTCTGAGATACCATCTCACTCCTGTCAGAATGGATAAAATCAAAAACACCAATGACAATTTATGCTGGAGAGGATGTGGTGAAAGGGGGACACTCCTCCATTGCTGGTGGGAGTGCCAACTCTTTCAGCCACTTTGGAAATCAGTATGGAGATTCCTCAGAAAAATGGGAATAAACCTACCACAAGACCCAGCAACTCCACTCTTAGGCATATATCCAAAAGATGCCCATTCATACAACAAAGATGTCTGTTCCACTATGTTCATAGCAGCTTTATTTGTAATAGCCAGAACTTGGAAGCCACCTAGAGGTCCCTCAACCGAAGAGTGGATAGAGAAAATGTGGTACATTTACACAATGGGGTACTATTCAGCAGAAAAAAACAATGGAATCATGAGATTCGCAGGCGTAACCCAGTCACAAAAAGAGAAACATGACATGTACTCTCTCATATGTGGATTTTAGACATAGATCTGGGGAGTGCCAGCCTACAAGCCTATGGCCAGAGAGTCTGGGAAACAGAAACTTCATTTAGTGGCTGATTGAAGAAGAGGCAGACTCCCTCAGTTAAGTACTGAGCTGAACTCAAGAAAGCCAGTAAGTAACAGAGAGGGAGGACTGATGATTAAAGGGATTAAGACTGGGCTGGTTTAACCCCCAGAAACAGCTGACCAGACAAATGTTAACTCTTGAATCCCAGGCATCAGCCTGGGAATCCAGCATGGGACTGATCAAGACCCCCTGAATGTGGGTGTCAGTGAGGAGGCCTAGGTAATCTATTGAGCCTTGGGCAGCAGATCAGTACCCATCCCAAGTATACACACGGACTTTGGACTCCCATAGAACAATGTGAGGTGCACTCTCACCCTGAACTCTTGGGGAAGGGTCTAGGCCCTGCCCTGTATGAAATGACAGACTATGGACACCCCCATGGAGGGTCTCACCCTCCCTGGGGGAATGAGGGGATAACGGGGGGGGGTTGGGGGGAGGGCACAGGAGGAGGGGAGGGAAAGGGAGAGGGACCTGGAACTGACTTGTGGAAGCAACCTTGTTTCTTATCTAAATTTAAACTGGAAAATAAAATAAAAAACATAAAAAAAGAAGTAATTGTAGGTTTTCCTCCAGGATATAGAAGAGCCATAGTTATTTCGCTGCGGTTTAGTACCAGACACAAATCCCTCCTATTGAGTGGGCCTTACATCCAATTAGACAACTGTGGGTTACTCTCAAGTTAAAGTGGGACCATTGTACTACTGAGATTATCTTGTCATTCTGGTCATTGTTGTAGCTCATAGGATTTAAAGTTGTTTTGGACTACTCATTTCCTTTATCATCAGCTTGCACATTTTGATACTGTAAAGGCTCATCTTTAAATATGAGGATTCCAGGCTAGCTTCATCTCAACTCCTCCAAGTCCTGCATCTGAAGTGTATGGTGTCCTCAGCAATAGAGTCTTAGCTTCTCATTCACTGAAGCAACAGAAGCAATAGGAATATCCTATATTGCTTGATGAGCCTAAGAGACTCTCCTGACCAACAACCCAAAGGGAGTAATCTTGCCAACACTGCCATGTTTTACTTGATAATCTACAGCTCTTGGGGCAGTAGAATCATGTCATGTATAACTTTAAGCACAAGTACATATTTCTTTGCTATTTTTATTTCTTCTTTTAAGACCTATTTCTTAAGATAAATGACCTACTTTTTAATTGGGTGATTTGTTTTCTTGATTCTTTGATGTTGTGGCCTTTTTATGTTGTGGCTATTAATCCTCTATAAGATGTGTAGGTGGCAAAGAACCTGTTACTCAGTGTGCTTCTTTCTCATTCAATTGATTGCTTCTATTGCCACATAGAAGCTCTTTAATTTTATGAATTTGCATTTGTCAATTCTAGCCTTCAATGACTGACCAAATAATATCCTATCCCGGTAGTCCTGTGCTGACATCTCTAGATGTTTTCTTCTAGCAACTTCAGTGTTTTGTGTTTCACATTGGGATACTTATATTTTAACTAAGCTTACTAAATAATGCTTCCTTGTGGCTTTTCAAATATTCATAGAGTTATTTATCTCTACTTTCACCACCCTCCTCTCTCAGTTACCCTCCCTCGCCTCCCCTGTTAAGTTCCTCACTCCATTTTCCCCATTACATCCTTCACATCACTCATGTCCTACTACCCCTCCCTGGAGCTCCTTTCTTCTTTAGTCTCCTGTGACCCCAAGGCTTCAGGTCTTACTTCAAGTTCTATGCTCATATCTAAAGATTTGGAGCTAGGATACACAAAGTAAAGAGAACACATCACATCATTTTCTTTCTCTTATGTCTAAATCACAGTAGGAGCTCTGCAGACAAAACAGGAGGAAACAGGACCATGCATAATGTTCCACGTGGGAGTGGATTCTGAACTGGGATCCTTTTCCTGTGAGTCTACCTATACACCTGGCCTTCAAGCATGTGCTCTGCTTCTCTGTGTTCATCAGTCTCTTACATAAAGAAGAGGGGTTGGTACCCAGGGGCTAACCCCCAAGCTTCTGTTCCATGCTTTAAAAAGATCACATAGTTTTAAAAATGTTTAAACACCCAGAAAGTCACAAGCTTGGAACTCAAATGTTGGTGGCTGGGCTTTCATGTTAAACAAAGAGCAGCTGGGAATAGAAGTCACTGAATTGCACTCTAGAGTTGATTAGGCTGCAGAGCATATCACTGAGCTTTATCCAAACAATAAAAGTCATGCTGGGCTTGATGATAGCATCCCGATACACTCCACAGTTGTATTCTGCAATTGCATTTCCTCCCCTGCCTCTGAAATAATGAGTGACTGACATTGTTAACTAACCTGCTGCAAACTTTATTGAAAATTAAACTATTTTTTCTATTTTTGCAATTTCCCTCATTTGCAGATCCATTTCCAGATGCACTCAAAGACAATTATCATATTTGTCACCTGCTAAGGGTTCCTAAGAGCAGAAGGCAGCCTCCAACCCCAGAGCTTTCTTATAAACAAGTGTGCAGGCTCCTTAAAGGTACACACTTTGCTTCTCATGCCTGGCTGCAAATCTTGACATCAGTAAAGACACTAGTTCAATATTATTTCTCTCCACAATCTGCAAAGGGCTTAAGACAGCAGCAAAGCCCAGTCCTAGATTAATATTTATGAAACCGTACAATAAGAATTAGAAAAGAATGTTGTTTAATATGGGGGAGGGACAAACTTTAAAGAGAATTCAATGAGCAGGATACATACTAATAGAGATGTGAATCAAAGTTAGTTCTAATGCCTTTAAAATAAATAGAATCTCTGACACCAAGCCACCATGGGAACAGAGGGGACAGAGGGATTGACAAGGGATGTTGTGTGATGGTTGCAAGTCATTTGGGTTGTTATTATAATTTTTCAGAACATCCAAAATACAACAGAGTTGACTTTGAGATATGATAAATTATTTAGGATGTATCTTATGCTCATTTTTATCTTCCCATATAATTTTGCCTTTTAGTATTTTATTTTACTTTTCTTTTTATTAAAAACAGATTATTTGCCGGGTGGTGGTCAGCTAGGCAGTGGTGGCACACGCCTTTAATCCCAGCACTCGGGAGGCAGAGGCAGGCAGATCTCTGTGAGTTCGAGGCTGGGCTGGACCGATAGCCTCCAAAACAATTCAGAGAAACCCTGTCTTGTAAAACCAAAAAAAACCAGATTATTTTATTTTTCTCACATAATATATCTTAATTATGGTTCTCCCTCTACTCCCTCCCTCCCCTCCCTTTCTGTCTCTCATTAGAAATAGGTTTCTAAGGGATAATAATAAAATATAATATACTAAAATAAAACAAAGACTAACACTTCAGAAAAGGACAAAACAAAGAGAAGGGAAAGAGTCCAAGAAAAGGCCTAAGAAACAGATATAAGTGCAGAGATCCACTCACTGAACACTCAGGAATCACATGAAAACAAAACACCAAACTGGAAGTGATAATATATAACAAAAGCACCTATAAGGATAAGAAAAAAATCTATAAATGAACTGAAATAAAATAAAGGAAAAGCCCTAACATGACATACTGAAACAAGGAGCCTAGAAAGGTACCACTGAGTTTGATTTCTGTTGACCATCTACTGGTGGGTATGCAGCATATCCTTAAGAGCAGTTTGTTTCCGCAATCAGAGTTCCTTGGAAAAAAACAAAATTTCATTTGTAAGTAGTTACCAATTGGAGAGCACTTCTGGGTTAAGAATGGGAGTTTGTGTTCACTTCTCTCTTCAGCTCTGGGATCCCATAAGGTACAGATTAGCTAGGGCTTTGTTTCCTTGGTATCCTTCACTCCCTTTGGTTTTTAAGATCTTTCCAGCTCCTCTTAACAGGAGTTCCCTGAACCCTGAGGGGAAGCTGATTGAAGATATTCCATTGAGTGATGAGTGTTTTAAGGTCTCTCACTCTCTATGTAATGTCTGGCTCTATATTTGTTCCCATTGGCTACAGGAAAAAGCTTCTCTGATGATGGTAGAGTAAGACACTAGTCTATGCATATAGCAGAATGTCATTAGGTATCATTTTACTGCTACATCTTTTGCTTGTATGTCTTTTTAGAAGAGTATTATTTGGTTTTACACTAGGTCCCTGGGCTATCTAGTCTCAGGTTCTTGGTCACCCAACCAGTGTCAGGTATGGGTTCCTTTTTGTGGCGTGGGACTTAAGTCAAATCAGACATTGGTTGGTTATTCTCCAAGATTTGTTACCCACATTGCATTAGCATATCTTTCAGTCAGGACACTATTGTACATCAAAGGGCTTGTGGGTGGGTTGGTCTTTGTTTCTTCATTGGTAACCTGAATAGTACCAAACCTTCTTGTACCAAAGGCATAGGGGTAAAGGCTAGATGTAGGCACCATCTTGACCTCTCCATTTCAATGAATTGTGTAAGTGTTGCCTTCAGCAATGGGGTCTTGCTGACAGTTTGTGGATAGCAACTTGTAGTCTTGGCAACAGCCTGGGGTGTTTGAGTGTTTCCATGGTACCCCTTTGGCCAGCAATTCAGATGTAACCTAATCCAGGTACTGGAAACTTTATTTTGGTGACAAGAAATGTCCAGCTGAGTCTCTGTCTTCTCTATTATTTGGTGATTTCTTTTAGATTGCCTTCTTGTATGTGTGTGTGTGTGTGTGTGTGTGTGTGTGTGTGTGTGTGTGTGAATGTGTTGTGGGAAGCTTCTACTACCCCTGAAAAAGCCATTAATTTGCTGTCTCTCCCTGTATTTTGTACCTCTTCCTACTCATCTCTCTCTATCCTCACACAATCTTTCCATTCAAACCACTCTCATTTCTTACTCTATACTTAACCTCTGTCTATAGATTGTAGCTTGGTCATTACTGACTTAACAGCTAATTTCACATTTAAGTGAATATAAATTATATTTGTCTTTCTGTTCTGGGTTACCTCACTCAGGATGTTTTTTTTTCTAGTTCTATTAATTTACCTTTGAATTTTATTTTCTTAAGTTCTGAGTCATTTTCCACTGTATAAATATACCATATTTTTGTCCATTAATCTGTTGAATGACATCTAGGCTGAATCCAACATCTGACAATTATGAATAAAGCACAGTGAACATGGTTGAGCAAGTGTCTCTGTGATAGGATGAAGCATCCTTTAGGTAAAATGTCCAAGAATAGTACAGCTAGAACTTGATGCAGAGTGTTTTTCTTTCTTCCAAAGGAACTATTGCACTGATTTCTGTAGTGGCTAAACAAGATTGTAGTCCCACCATCAGTGGAGAAATGCTGCTCTTACTCCACAACTTCGCCAATATAGGCTTTTCATTTGTTTTATTGATCTTAACCTTTCTAACAGGTGTAAAATGAAATCTCAAAGAAGTTTGAATACATTCCCCCTCATGATTAGAGACATTGAACATTTCTGTATTCTTCATCAAAAACCAGGTGTCCAAAGATATATGAATTTATTTCTTAGTCTTCAATTAAATTCTAGATCAACATGTCTGATTTTGTGCCAATACCATGCTGTTTTATTACTAGAGCTCTGTAGTTTAACTTGAGGTTAAGAATGCTGATACCTCCAGGACTTATTTTATTATTCAGGATAATTGTTGCTATCCTGGGTTTTTTTTTGTGTTCCCATGTGAATCTAGAAATGTTCCTGCCAATATTTGTAAAGAACTGATTTGGAATTTTGATGGTGCTGGCATTGAATCTGTAGATTGTTTGTGGTAGGATGGCCATTTTTACTGAATGAAAACGAATACAAAACATGAAAATTTATGGGACACAAAATGATTTTAAGAGGCAAGTTCACAGTAAACAACAAGAAGTAATCAAACTCAGAGCTGAAGTCAATAAGATAGAAACAGGAAAACAAGCAAGCAAACAAACAAAACCAGTAGAATGAATCAATGAAACAATGGGTTGGCTCCTTGAGAAAATCAGTAAGATTGACAAACCATTAGCCAAATTAACTAAAAGATGGAGAGAGAATATCCAAACTAACAAGACTAGAGATGAAAAGGAGGACATAAGAACAGACACCAAGGAAATCCAGAGAATCATAAAGACATACTTCAAAAAACTGTAATCCACTAAATTGGAACATCTCAAAGGGGACAAATAATTTTCTTGATACAAACCACTTACCAAAGATAAATTAAGAGCATATAAGCAATTTAAACAGACCTGTATCCCCTTGTGAAACATGAATAGTCACTAAACGACCCCCCTACAACCAAAAATGCCCAGGACAAAATGGTTTTAGCACAAAATTCTACCAGACATTTAAAAAAGAGTTAGTGTAAAACTCCTCAAATTATTCCACAATAGAGACATAGAAGGGAACATTATCTAATTCATTTTATGTAGCCATGGAAACCCTGATACCCAAACCATATAGAGACCAAACAAGGAAAGAGAATTACAGACCAATTTCCTTTATGGACATAGATATAAAAATTCTCAATAAAACACTTGCAAACCAAGTCCAGGAACACATCAAAAATGTTATCCACCATGATCAGGTAGGTTTCATCCCAGAGAATTAGGGATGATTTTAATATATGTAAAACCATAAATGTCGCTAATAAAGTGGTTCAATATATTTTTTAAAAGCTGGTAGTTTTCCTATATGCATTAGTATATAATTTAAAACTTGGAAAACTAAGTAATATTCAGTTAAGCAAAGTTACATTATGTGTCTGTGTGATTTGCATGTGTGTGGGTGCCTGTGAGTGCGCAAGTGTATGTGTATGTGCACACGAATGTACACGGATGGGTGTATACAAATATGTGTGTGTATATGTGTCTGTGTATCTGTACACGTGTGTGTGTGTGTGTAGTTCATGAATGCCCGGGATTGCAGAGTTTAGAAAATCATGTGGGGTGAGCAAAAACTGGAGTTACAGATGGTCATGAACCACCATGGAGGTGCTCAAAACTGAGCCTATATCTTCTGCAAGAGTAAAAGGTCATTTTCGCCACTGTTCCATCTCTCAAGCACCATGTATCATTGTTTTAAACAAAAATCTCCAGAGAAACAAAATCAATGAGGTAGATATAAAGTTATTCATCCATGTATGTATGTATCCAAATACATATATGTATCTCTTTATATATATTCTTCCCTCCACTTTTCTTTCCTGCACTTACCCCCAATTTACCCAGGAGATCTCTTCTATGTACTCTTCCAGAGAAATTCATGCATCCATCTTTGGGCCCTCCTTGTTATGTAGCCACTCTGGGTCTATGGATGTATATGAAGAACTATTTAAACATACACATCTAAGTCTTACATGGTATATGACTCTATTTGTATATAGATACATGGACATATATGTATGTATTAAGAATCAGCTCCTTGATCTTTGGAGCTGGGGCAGCTCAGAAACCTGCAGCCTGGAGGTCAGGAGAGCTGATGGTATTAGTTTCACATCTTGACGGTAACAGAACTCAGGGATTATCAAGCAGAGGGAAGAGCTCCCTTTGGGTCCATCCTTTTGTTCTGTTTAGACTTCTAATGACTTGGATGAGTCCCTACCATATTGAAACGTGCCTCTGTGTTACAGAGCCCATTAATTCAAATTCAGTCTCATTTCTAAACAGCATCCTAGACACACTGAGAATGTTTGATAAAGAACCTTTACGCCTCTGATCATACCCAACTGTTGAATAACATGGAATATTGTGGTTTCCTTTCTAAATGAATGTGTCATAACTGGGAGTGATATTTAGAAGAAAGATGAAGGTAATCTATAGAAGTGCAGCCTCTTGAGCTGGACCTCTTTGTGTCTAAGCTGACTCTGGCTTTATTTGAAAGTGACTTCTCTATATTATCTGTTGCTTCTCTGTATACATCATCTAATATGATGGTAACTTAATAGGATTCTCATGATTAAATTACTTGATTAAGGTCTTGAAACAGTATGCCACACTTGATAAATTTAAATTATTTTTATTACTTGTATTCTAAACTGAGTGCTCTAGTTTGGATGTAGAATGACCCCCATGCAACATACAAAAAAGGTGATACTGGGAGGTGATGTGTGTGAAAGGGGCGATACTCAGAGGTACTGCTGCCCTCTTAGAAGAAGAGTCTTATGGGAGGTCCTTGGGTCCCTGGAGGCATATCCCTAGGTAATTGCAACAACTCAGCTCTTCCCTCTGCCTCCTTAGCACCTGGTTGCCAGGCAATTTTGCTGTCTCTCCACATGTTCCCATTGTGACATAATGATTCACAGAACCAAAGCAATGGAACTCCGTCCACTGTGCCTGAAACCTACAGAAGCATGAGGCAGTCTTCCATTTCTTTTTTATAGATTAATCCTCTAGATACTTTGTGATAGCAATGGAAAGCTGATTAGTACACTAGGGAATGAGAATGTTTCCCCCAAACATATTTTGTAGGAGTGGCAGGAAGCAGTATAGTTATTTGTCTCCAGGAAAATGTACAAATAAGTGTTGGAGCAGGGACGAAGGTTAAAGAACACAAGAAAGCTGAAGCCTAACAGGAAGTGCATGAAAGGCACCTGTAACAATCTGTGTCCCTGCCACATTCCTTGAAAGGCTTTACAACACTGGGACCATATTGTATAACTGTGGCCAGAAATTTACCCTGAGACTGCTGTGTTGTGGTGCTTATGTATATTGTAGGGAGGCATAAAATCATATTTACTTGCAAAACTAATTTGCACTAATAAGGGAAATTGATTTAAATTACTGAACTATTTAAACTACAGAACAGTTTCACCTGCATTTAAGCTTATTTAACTTATATTCACGTACTCAAAAATGATGAATTGTGGCCATTGGCATCCAGCTCTAGACTGTCTAAGTAACATTTTATTTTCTGCATGTAGTGTGATCCTTATATTTAGGTCTTATTAAGTTATGTACAGAAATGTTGTTTGTCTTCTTAAACATATTTTTAAATTTTCCTAAAATAGTTCCCACATAGTTAATATTCAAAGTGGGTTTTAGTATCCAAATGTAATGCAACTAAGATGTGTCTTAATTGCTACAAATCCTGGCCAGCCTTGAGTTAATACAATGAAAATCTACTGGTGTAGCCCTCTATTTTATGTCCTAACATGTCAACTTGACATACAAACATATCACTTATCAAGTCAAAGCCTTCTCTCCTTTATTTCTGTTCCAGATCATATATTATGAGTACAATTTAAAGCTATTACAAATTCTAAAAGTCATATAGTCTTTAAAAATTCACACTTTAAAAGTTCAGTCTCCTTAAGACATCTATACACTCTCTAATATATCTCAACTATGGGGATTGGCAAGATAAAACATAAATACAATACTTTCTTATTTCAAGATGGACGAACTGGCGCACAGTCACAATCAAATCAAAACCAAGCTCCTACCATGTAAATAACCCAGTAGCCAATGTCGGGGATTCATTCACCTTCTTCTGGGTTCCTCCAGAGGGCCTGGATCATTTCTCTGGCTCCCCTCTCTACAACCCACACAGACCGTCTCCCAAGCTCAGGACTGCTTAAGTTCAGTACTGTTGCTGTTCTTGACAGCTGTTTTCTCATGTTGCCAGCATTTCTAAAATGCTGGGGCCCCTGTTGAAGCTGGGTTGCACTTTGACCAATAACCTGTCCTAAACAAATTCATGAAATCATAATTTGATTTCTTTTTATTTTATTAATTGCGTTTATTTAAAAATTATTAACTGGTTACAGTGCGATATTTTGATGCATCCTTTAAGGTAGTTTACACAGACCCATATCTGCAAACTTTTGTAACTTTTATGGTGAAAAATCCCACATCCTTTCTTCTAGCTTTTTAAAACACTCTTTGCTGCTCTCTGCAGTCAGCCTACTATGCACTGGCACCCAAGATCTATAGTTCTTGCTGCTTCTAACTTACTACTCAGTTCCAAGTGGTCAGTCTTTCCCCATCCCCGAATCTCTGGTAGCTCCTTAGTTCTGGAAACTGCCATTCTCCTCTCAGTGAGATACATGTGGAAGTGTAAATTGTGGTCATGGGGCTCTTGTCTCTACGTGCTCGGTTTGCTTTGTTTATTGTTGTGTCCTCATGCTCCATCTACATTTTCTTGAGTCAAAGTGATTCCATGCATTTTAGTGGATGACTAATAGGCAAAGAATGTGCATCTATCACATTTCTTTACCCACTCTTCATTTCATAGATTCTTTGCTGTTTCTGTGAAATGCAAGCTTTGATCCAACCTTTGGTCAAACAGGAAATAACTCTGAAAAACTAAATAAAATTAATATTTAAATTTCTGTGATGGATTCTCTTACTGTATCACATTTTCAATATGTTTTATAATTCTGAAGTTGAGAAAGTTGTAATAATCTAATACAATACTATGATGTTGTGATACAATTAGGTATTATTTACTAATTAATATGATGCTATGATGTTTGCCTAATTACTAAGTCATAAAATTCCCTTCTTCAGATTTTCAGGTTCCTATGTATGCAACTTATCATAAAGAAGGACTCCCATGAGGTGCTTGAGAGTTTCATCATAAAACTCAGTAAGAGGAGAAATACAAGTAAAACCATTTGAAATTGATAGTGCAGTGAAGATAGTCTTGAAAAAGAAGTTCCTTAATAAAGAAAATATATCATTCAATTTTGATAGACAATTCACAAGAACATTCAATTTCATCAAAGTGTTTAGAAAAAAGATTTTGTTTCTAGAATTCTTTACTAAAATATCCTCTCTGAAAGCAAAAAAACCACTTAGAATTTCTAAAAACTATGTTGTTTATAAGATCAAAATACTGAGAAAAAATCCAACGGAATTTCAGGACAGTAAATGCACACAGATGTGAAATGCCTTCACTACACAGAGTCACTTCATCTCTAGAAGATTAGTCCTCTGCAGACTGTGAGCTGGCATGTGTCACAACCAGTGGCTGGCTGTACCTAAAGAGGCAGTTGGTGAGAATTTTGATATTCTAGCTCCCCTAGGATACATAAGGCTTTTTTATAAAATAGAAATTTGAAGGTAATTTATTTTGTCTTTACTCTTTACTCAAATTTTTCTTTCGGTGATACATTTAATGAAGTAGGATTACATGTCATTTTCTGTTAGTTTAATCACACTGTGTGTATATCTTTACCAACAGTAATTTAAAAAGATAATATTGACATAAGCAATACCTGAAAATTTGAATTAAGACTAGTAAGAGGGAAAAGACATAGCTAGCTACTTCCTATTTTAATCATTTTCTTATTTTTGCAATATTTTACAATGACCATTTAATTTATTTAAAAATTAAGGAAAACAAATTTTAAATACATTATGTGATGCTCACAATATTGGAAAAGAATGCAATAGATCTCTTGTAGGCTTGGTAAAGTATTTTAATTCATGATGGAGTGAAATAAATATATGGCACAGGATTCTCTTGTTTTTGTAACTGTGCATCTGTGTATTGGGAAGCATGGAGTCTTTGTAGATGTTTACATGTGTATCTGTGTTGTTAGGCAAATGAAAGCCAGAGGTGGATGTCTAGTGTTTTTCTCCATTGTTCTCCACTTTATTTTTAGAGAAAAACATCTGTCATTGAACCTGGGATTCACAAATTTGGATGCATTGCCCAGCCAAGGTCTCCTGGGGTAAGTCATCCAGGTGACTGAAGAAAGCCACCAAGCATGATGTGGTGTGTGTGTGTGTGTGTGTGTGTGTGTGTGTGTGTGTGTGTGTGTGTGTGTGTGTGTGTGATCACATGGGCAAAGATGTTGTGAGGATATACACAAATTGCTGAGAATAGTTTTGGCTGTGGGCAGTGTGACTGTGAAAAACGCAGATTCCCATAGGGATAAGCATATTTCTATAAGCATTTGGAGTCTTTTAAAGGTTCATGTGTTAAATCTATGATGCTGATGAGACAGAACTTTGAAATAGAAATGAATTATAAGAGATGTACTCGACTGGAGGGAAATGACTGGTGAAAATCACACGCTAGGAAGGGACCTGGTTCTCTTAACTGTAATGGAGGGAGGGAAGTGGCAGAAGCCCAAATGAGAGTGGGAAAGCTGGCAGAGGATCAGATTTTTAAGTTCAGAATCCCAGTCTCATGCTTGTTTTAGCTTTCCGTACAGTAAAAATCACTGCTCCCAGAGAAGAGACAGATTCATATTTACCCCCCATGCTTCACCAAATGCTTAATCTGTACTACTGCTTTGCTCAGCTTGCTTTGATCTTTGGAGAAATAGAGAAGCCCACAATGTACATAAATTAGTTCCAGACTTCCCTCCCAGGGAATTTTGGTTCTGTGTTAGGAATGAGATTCCCTAAAAGCACAGAGCCAAAGAAGATGGTCATGCTATGATGTTTGTTTCCATGGGGACTAGAGTGCCCCACCTCATGATCCCTTTGCTCCCCTCCCCTGACAAGCATGCTTAATAACGAATTTCCCTCTAGATACTTTTTTTCTTAAAGAGATTTTCCTTCTCAGTAAGGAGTATGGGCACTGTCCATCTTTTCTCCAGAGTAATGGTGTTACTCTGGAGAAATTGGATGGTTACCCCATCCAATTAAACAGGGAGGACTAGATACAGGTTCCTTTAGTATTCTGTGATTGTTGACGAGCCAGCTTGGGACAGGATGGGGAGATGTTATGAGCAATCAGCTTCATAATCATTAAACAGCCCAAGGAGGAGTCAGGTGAGGCAGCCCTTTGGTATACCATTCAGAGATGGCAACATCATGGTCAAGAAGCAGACAAGTAATTAGGCATTTTCTAAGGACAGACAAAAGGCTTCTAATGCTGCTTTTAAAGAATGTAGTTTCTCAAGACTCAAGGAAAATTCAATATATATTCACAGGTGATGAGGATGAGGGAAGCAAGGATTTAATCACATCCACTAGAATGTCTGGGGGGGCAGGAAGGTGAGAAGGTAGACAAAACTCATGCAAGTCTGGGGGGCAGGGGCCAAGGTAACTCCCTTTTGTAGGTGAGGGGAATTGATGCAGCTTCTTATTTTAAGTCATCATTTTCCATGGTACTTATGAGAGTTTTAATGAGAACATTTACTGAGCATTGAGTCAGAGTTTCAGTTTTCCAGACTTAGCATGTATGGAAAACTGTGTGAGCTGGCCCTCTGTACTCACAGGCTCTGCACTGGTTGATTTATCCAACTGTATATAAAACTTATTTAGAAAAATAAGGTGACCTTACTACACACGTAGAATTTTATTCTAAAATAATTCTCTAAATCCAGTACGACTGTATATCATTTACATTGTATTTCCATTAAAAGTAATCTATAAGTGACTTAAAATAAGTGGAGAAATGTGTTTTTGGGTTATAGACAAACACTATGCCATTTCTTTTAAAATAAAGAGACTTGAGGATTTGTGGTTTGCGATATCTATAGGGATCTGTGGAATCAAATCAGCTGAGAAGATTAAAGAACTACTCTGTGTGTGTGTGCATAAGTGTATGCACACACATTTCAAAATTTACTACTGTGTGCCTCAACTCCTTTGCTGTTTTATGCAGTGAGCAGACACTCTTTCACTGGATTTCTGATCTGGACTTTACCTCTAACATCATAAGCAGCCTTTGATAGTAGGAGAGGAGGCTTGTGTGAAATATTTCAAGGCAATATTAAAATCTAATAGGAGGGCCACTTTAGGCACACTCAACTTCTTATAAATGTTCTTCCCATTTGTACACTTTGGGATATAAAGGGGGTTGGAGTACTGCTATGCAGGTGTCATTGAAGAAACTGCTTCCAATTTCTGTCATCATAATGGCATGGAGATAGAAAATGTCTTCCAGAATTTCAGTCTGGGAAATCCATTCCACTATTCACTGCTGTATGGACTGATCAACCACTCATATGTGCTGACATCTAAATTCATTGAGCATGCTCACATGTTCATGACACATAAAATGAAATATACAACCCAGAGTCCATAGTCTATTCTTGTCTTATGGGGCAAAAGGTTCTTTGTCCACACCAGAACATAATAGGATAAACTCTTTCTCTTCAGTTTCCAATAGCACTTGGGTGTTTTTTAGACTACACACTTGTTTCCCTTTGCTGTTTGCTGTGATAAAGACCTTGATCAAAGCTGACTTGAAGAGGAAAGACTTTTTGTCTTATAATTCCAAATCACAGTTCAACATTGAAGGGAGTCGGGGCAGGAACTCAAGCAAGAACCTAGAGGCAGTCACTGAAGCAGAGGCAATGGAAACACATTGCCTATTGGTTAGCTCAACTTGTTTTTTTATGAACCCCATGATACCTGGTGGAGCAAGAACTTCTATATCACTCTTCAATCAAGAACATGCTTTTATCAGATTCCTTCCTCTTTTCTTCACCTCATTCCTCCCCCATCTCATCCCTCTAATAGCATAAAAACCATTCTTCCAAGTATAGTCATACAAAATCAGGCAACATATGAAATTTGGTTCATGGGCTGTGTCCCAGCAGAGGATGGTGCACAAACAGACACATTAGCTTCACCTCAGACCTTAGAGATGGGAAATACCAGCTCCTACTTCAGTGCTTATGACTACCAAGTGTCTTATGACTCTCATCATTTTTCACCAGTAAAGAAAAGATTGGAGGATCCTCTAACCTTTAACCTTGCCTTGTTTCTGGAATGCATCTTTTACAGTCCACATCAGGTGCACTAGGATGTTCTGCTTCTATACATGAATCACCCTCTATGTAGTCTCTTATTCTCCATCAGCCTATCTTCAACCTAATACACAATAACTATAAAATTACAAAAGAGGCAATGGCCCAAACATGTCATAATTAGACAAGACCTTCAACCTCTTCTATGGGTCACAGCAAGTCACAGAACTTTAAAAATTGAAGTAGATGACATAAAGAGTTTATTCCTCATAAGAAGGACTTCAACATCACTCTGAAAAGGACACAGATACACAGAGAATTAAAGAATGGTGGTGGGATTTGCAGTCTGCCACACCTGTGAAGTCAGACTCTGTGAATATTAAAAAGATCCACAGATGATGCACAGGTACATTAAAGCTGAACGACCTCGAATATTGCCACAGCCACCTGCAGATGTCTATCCACATTTCTTTTCTCTCGAGGTAGCTCCATATCCATGATCTAAATAGGCAGTAGTCAGATGGTGTTTAGAACAGGAACTGCCTAAATACGACACAGCCACCAGGAGAAGGGGTTTAACCCGTGAGGGGCAGAACATCAGCCACGGCCACAGCCCTGTGTAGCCTAATTTCCCAGACATGAATGCTTGAAAGACTCTCTTAGCTTCACACATAACTGGCATCCCGACGAAAACTGTTCTTCGTAACCTTCAGTGAATGGATGATGGAGATGTTTCCATTAGCGAACTGGCATTTACCATATAGTTACATAAGGACAGAATTCAGTGTATAGGCAATCTGGATCCCATAAGCATGAAGAGGCATGCCCTCTGAGACTACCGTTGTAGAAGGATAGCAAAGGAGAACTTGTTGTAAGTGTGGTGGAGAAGCTTCTACTTCAGACAAAGTTAATATGGGTTCATAGGACCAAGAGGAAATGTTCATTGTTCACGTGTTCCCTGATTATTCTAAGTGTAACACCAATGAGCTATTGACTGGCTGATTTTGACCCACAGGCAGCTCTGCCACTTCTTTCTTATGCATGACTTTGGACAAATTAATGAACCTTTGTGTTCATCTAACATTTTTAAGTTACGATATGAGGATGACAAAAGTCACCAATGTCAGTTTCAATGGAAATATCAATGTTTTAAAATGCTTTAGTATGTGCAAATAACCAAGCATTTATATTTATACTACCACTATGGTTACAGTTAATATCATTACTGCTATCATTTCTTGATGCAAGAGAAGAAACTCTATGCCCAGAAGATGCACCCTTAGAATTATAAATAATTTTACTTTTATTTTCATTTTGTGTTTGTATGTGTATATGTGTTCATGTAGGGCCACACATGTGTATATGCATCTGTGTGTGTGTTTCTGTACATATATATGAATGAGAGTGTGCTTGCATTAGGGTTTGCACACATGTGGGGCCAGAGGATAATATAGTTTTATTCCACAGATATAAGAACAGGTTTGAGGCTCATCCATAAGACCAGTCTTTCTGAGCAGTGAGCACCAGAAATCCTCCTGTGTCCACCTCACCAGTAATATGATTACAAGCAGACTCCACCATGCCCCATTCATTTTATTTTCTTAATGTGGTACTGAAGACCAAACTGAGGGCTTCATGCTCACAAAGCAAGCACTGTATAGATGGAGTCATATTCACAGTTCCTGATTTTCATTTTAAATTTCTTTCTTTTCCCTGGTTGCCACATACCTACACTTGGTATATTAATCAAGTTTTTGAGATAGACAAGATTCTAGATGGATGGATGGATGGATGGATGGATGGATGGATGGATTGATGGATAGGAGAAGTGCTAATTTTTCAGGGTTCAAAGAAATTGCCCATTCTTCATAGTGAGTAAGAATTCTACGTTTTATACTTATAGTTATGCTGCTTGCAGATATAACAACTCCAGATGCTAGTACTCTGCATCCCATAGCAATACACTAGAAACAGAATTCCCATGATTATTCTAATCAGTGCTTTTCTCTCTTGGTCTTTACAACAAATGTTCCCTGGGACCACACTAGTTGCTCCATAACCAAAGAGTTGATTTGTCGTAGATGTGTCATCTCCAGGTGACATAAAGAAAGGAAAAAAAGGAGAAAATTATAAGGAAAATAGAAGTGATCAACAGGGAATATATTTATATTTTTCATAATTTGTATATTTATCTACACTTAGATGCTTAGATAGTTGAACAGTAAGTTTTTTAGCATCAGCCTAGGCCAACACAGTTCTGAATAACTGTTGATAATAACTGAGACTCCTCTAATCAGATATGAAAATTAGCCATCTCTAACTGACAGGGAAGAAATTAAGTCACATATAAAGAAAGGATTATGGCAGTGTCAAAATTAATGAACTGGACCAACTGAGCCAAGGATGTTAGTATGCGGCTTCCAGTAGGGTCATTGATGTTCCATTATATGATAACTATATTTTAATTCCTTTAGAAAGCATCTACAGTAGTAGTAGGTAGGTTTGCATGACTTTTTCCAAGAGTCTTTATACTTATTTATCCCATCCCTTTACCCCCTCTACTCTGCCCTTCCATCAGTGATTCTAATAAGCCTTCCTGTTCCATTAATAGGTATTAACATTTTATACCACTGTGTTCTATCTCTGCAAACTTGAAATCCCCTTGCTAATTTTCTAATGACTTTTGGCATGTCAAATGATGCACATATAGCTAAAGATTCAAAGTTAACACCTACAAATGAGAGAAAACATGTTATTCTTGCCTTTTGACTCACGGTTACCCCACTCATAATGGTTGTTTCCATCTCGATCCATCTATCCAAATATTTCACTCCATTTTTTGCAGCTGAGTAATATTGATTGAATAAGTATACTACATTTTCACTATCTACAAATCTATTAGTTGATATGTAGACCATTTAAAATTCCTAGCTATTGTGAATACAGTAACAGTGAACATGGATGAACAATTATCTCTATAGTAGATATAGTCTTTTGGGTCTATGACTAAGAGAGGTGTAGCTGGATCATGTTTATTGGGTGTTTTTTTTACCTGCATATTGATTTCCAAAGAGGCTACACCAGTTTGAAACTCCAACCATGAATAAGTATTTCCCTTTTCCTGCATCCATGAAGCATTCGTCATCATTTTGTAAATTGTAGCTATTATTATTGGAATATGATGAAATCTCAGTGTAGTTTTAATATGCAATTCCCTATTGGTCAAAAGTGTAAAAATTTTAAAGTAAATATTTCCTAGTCACTTGTATGTCATCTTTGGAGAACGCTCTGTTTAGCTCCACACTTCATTTTTAATTGGGTTATTTGTTTTCTTGATGTTTAGTTAATTTAGCCTTTTGTAATTCTAGATATTAATCCTATGAAATTGTTAAGCTGTAAGGATTTTCCCCTAAAGATACTTTATTTAAATTAGAAACAAGCTTGTTTTACAAGTTAATGTCAATTCCAGTTCTATCTTCCACCCCTCTTACCGTGCCCCCCCCATATTCCCATTCCCTTTCTGCTCCCCAGGATGGATGAGGCCTTCCATGGTGGGATCTTCAAAGTCTGTCATATCATTTGGAGCAGGGCCTAGACCCTCCCCCGTGAGAGAGTATCCCTCTATGTGGAGTGGGCTCCACTAGTCCATTCCTGTCCTAGAGATAAATACTGATCCACTACCAGAGGTCCCACAGATTAACCAGCTCTCCAAGTTGACATCCACATTAAGGGGGTGTGGAACAGCCCTATGTTGATTTCCCAACTATCATTCTGGGGTCCATGAGCTCCCCCTTGTTCAGGTCAGCTGTTTCTGTGGGTTTCTCCAGCCTGGTCTTGACCCCTTTGCTCATCACTCCTCCCTCTATGCAACTGGATATCAGAGTTCAGCTCAGTGTTTAGCTATGAGTGTCTGTTTCTGATTCCATCAGCTACTAGATGAAGGCTCTTGGATGGTATATAAGGTAGTTATCAATCTCATTATCAGAGAAGGGCATTTAAGGTAGCCACTAGTCAATTACATAGATTGTTGGTTAGGGTCAACCTTGTAGATCTCTGGAAATTTCCCTAGTGCCAAATTTCTATTTAAACCTTTGATGGCTCCCTCTATTATGCTATCTCTTTTCTTGCTCTTTTCTATTCTCCTGACTCAATCTTCCTGCTCTCTCCTATCCTCCTCTCCCCCCTCTTCTTCCGTTCTCTTTCTCCTAACTCCCCTCCCCACATGCTCACAATTAGCTTAGGAGATCTTATCCCTTTACTCTTCTCCAGGGTCCCATGTATGTCTCTCATAGGGTCCTCCTTGTTTCCTAGCTTTTCTGGCAGTATGGATTGTAGGTGGGTAATCCTTTGATATATGTCTTAAATCCATATATGAGTGAGTACATACCATGTTTGTCTTTTTGTGACTGGTTTACCTAACTCACAGTAGTTACTTCTAGGTCCATCCATTTGCCTGTGAATTTCAATATTCCACTGTTTTTTTTTTCTGACTTAGTAGTACTCCATTGTGTAAATGTGCCACATTTTCTCCATCTATTCTTCAGTTGAGGGGCATCTAGGTTGCTTCCATGTTCTGACTATTACAAATAATGCTGCTGTAAACATGGTTTAATAGATGTCCTTGTTATATGAATGTGCATCTTTTGTGAATATGCCTAAGAGTAGAATTACTGGATCTTGTGCTAGACTGTTTCCCATTTTCCCGAGGAACTACCATACTGATTTCCAAAATGGGTATACAAGCTTGCACTCCCAGCAGGAGTGTTAACCTTTCTCCACATCCTTTCCAGCATAAACTGTCATTGGTGTTTTTGATTTTAGCCATTCTGACAGGATTAAGATGGTATCTCAGAGTTGTTTTATTTGCATTTCCCTGATGGCTAAGAATGTTCTTTGTGTTTTGCAGCCATTTGAGATTCTATCTATTGAGAATTCTCTATTTAGTTCTGCACCCCACTTTTTAATTGGATCTTTTGGTATTTGGGTGACTGGCTTCTTGAGTTCTTTGTGCATTTTGGAAACTAGCCCTCTGTCAGATGTGGGGTTAGGGAATATCTTTTCCCATTCTGTGGGCTGCCTTTTTGTCTTGTTGGCTGTGTCTTTGCCTTACAGAAGTTTCTCAGTTTCAGGAGGTCCCATTTCTTAAATGTCGACTACAGTGTCTGTGTTAAGGGTGTTATGTTCAGGAAGCAGTCTCCAGTACCAATTCATTTGAGGGTACATAATTTTTCTTCTAAGAGGTTCAGTGTGGCTGAATTTATGTTGAGGTCTCTGATCCATTTGAACTTAAGTTTTGTGCATGGTGATAGACATGGATCTATGTGCAGTCTTCTACATACCAGCTTCCAGTATGCCAGCACCATTTGTTGAAGATGCTTCTTTTTTCCGTTGTATAATTTTAACTTCTTTGTCAAAAATCAAGTGTTAGTAGGTGTGTGGGTCCATATCATTGTTTTCAATTGGATTCCATTGTTCTACCTGTATACTTCTGTGCCAATGCCAAGCTGTTTTCAAGACTATGACTCTATGATACAGCTTGAAATCAGGGAAGGTGATGCCTCTGGATGTTCCTTTATTGTACAGTGTTGTTTTGAGTATCCTGGGCCTTCTATATGTTATTACATATAAAGTTGAGAATTGTTCTACAAGGTCTGTGAAGAATTGTGCAGGGATTTTGATAGGGATAGCATTGAATCTGTAGAATGCTTTTGGCAAGATTACCATGTTTACTATGTTGACTCTACCTATACAAGAGCATGGGATATCTTTCATTTTATGGTATCTAATTTCTTTCTTTAAAGACTCAAAATTTTTGTTATATACATCTTTCACTTCCTTTGTTAGTGTTATCCCAAGGTATTTTATGTGGTTTGTGGCAATTGTAAAGGGTGATATTTCTCTGATTTCTTTGTCAGTCCTTTTATCATCTGTATATATAAGGGCTACTGATTTTTAAAATATTTTTTATTTGTGTGATTTGAGTTTTAGTAATGTTTTTATGAATGTGAGTGCCTTTGTATTTGGGGCACAGAATTGAGACTTCATCTTGACAGATTTCTCCTGTGATGAATGAAATGACCTCCATCTCTTTTGATTGATTTTATTTTAAAGTATAATTTGTTAGATATAAGGATTGCTACCCCTGCTTGTTTCTTGGGTCCATTTGATTGGAAAATCTTTTCCCAACGCTTAACTCTGAGGTATTATCTGTCTATGAAATTGAGGCCTGTTTCTTGTATACAGCAGAAGGATGAATTCTGTCTTTTTATCTATTCTGTTAGCCTGTATCTTTTTATAGGCAAGTTAAAACCATTAATATTGAGGGATATTAATGACCATTGATTGTTCATTCTTCTTTGTTTTTGATTTGGTTGTGGTGCTGGATTGTGTGTGGATTGCCACCCTTTTTTCTTTTGACTGTTGGTAAAGTGGTATGCTTTTCTGGTTGTAGTTAACTTATTTGAGTTGGAGTTTTCCTTCCAGAACTTTCTGTATGGCTGTATTAGTAGTCATATATTGTTTAAATCTGGTTTTGTCATGGAATATCTTATTTTCTCCATCTACAGTGATTGAAAGCTTTGCTGCATATAGTAGTCTGGGCTCACATCTGTGGTCTCTTAGTGTTGGTAGAATATCTATCCAGGACTTTCTGAATTTCAGAGTTTCCATGGAAAAGTCAGGAGATATTCTGATAAGTTTGCTTTTATATGTTACTTGGCCTTTTTCCTTAGCTGCTCTTAATATTCTTTATTCTGTATGTTTGGGGTTTTATTATTTTGTGGTGGTTGACCTATTTTTGTGTTTGACTCTATTTTGAGTTCTGTAAGCTTCTTGTAATTTTCATTGGCATGTCTTTCTTTAGGTTTGGGAAGTTTTATTCTATGATTTTGTTGAATATGTTTTCTGCCCCTTTGAGGTGGGTTTCTTCTATGCCTATTAGTCTTAGGTTTGGTCTTTTCACTGTGTCCTATATTTCCTGGGTATTTTGTGTTAGGAATTTGTTGGACACAGATTTGATTTTCTTTGGTAGATGAATCTGTTTCTCCTAGTGTATCTTCATCATCTGAGATTCTCTCTCCCATTTCTTGTATTCTGTTGGTTATGCTTGCATATATAGATCCTGATCATTTACCAAGTTTTTCTGTTTCCAACAGTCCCTCAGTTTGTCTTTTCTTTATTTTCTCTATTTCAGTTTTCTGGTCTTGAACTGTTTCCTTCATATGTTTGGTTTTTTTTTTTAACTTTCTTGAAAAGATTTGTTGACTTCTTGTAATTTTTGGTTTGTTTTTTCTTCTATTTCTTTAAGGGATTTTTTCATATCCTCTTTGAGGGCCTCTATCATTTTTGTGAAATTGTTTTTAAGGTCATTCTCTTCTACTTCATCTGAGTTGGGATATTCAGGTCTTGGTGTAGAGTCTCTAGACTCTGGTGGTGTCATATTGGTTTTTCTGTTGTTGAATTGTTTTGATATTGTCGTCTTCCCATCCCTTCTTCCAGTGGATGCAGGATGAGTCTCTTCCTCTCCTGTTCAGTATGCATTTAATGTTCCCTTCCAGTGGGTGCAAGCAGGTCCAATACTCTGATGGCTCTCTTCTTCCTGTAGGTAGAGGCAGGAGTAGTAACAGGGCCTATGCAGTCTCTGGGTAGACTGGTCCACCTGGATGGGTTCCCCAGTGTGCAGTTCCCATGCCTCAGGGGGCTCTGAGCAGGGCACTAGAAGACGGACTGGAGATAGGTCCAGGCTTACCTCATCCCATTTGCAGAGAAAGGGACTAGGAAGAAGGCAATCTCTGGCTGGGCTGGACTGCCGGGATGGTATCCCAGTGTGCAGTCCCCAGGCCTCAGGTGGCTCTGAGCAGGACACTGGAAGCCTGGCCCCCTAAAGAGTTTTCATGATTACTCTTCACACGAATGATGGTGTGCTTTGATTTGCAGAAGCTTTTGGGTGTCCTAGGTACCATTTATTAATTTTTAGCCTTTATTCCTGTGCTTTTGACATGTTGTTCAGAATATCCTATGCCATACCAATGAGTTCACATGCATTCCCCACTTTCTTTCTCATCCATCAGATTCAGGAGACCTGATTGTTTTTATTCAGCTGAATGTACTCAATATTAAATTGACTCTTAATGACTAATTGCTGTACTCATAGAAGAATGCATCACCCAACCTTCACCAGAGAAGCTTATATTTTTAAGTAGATTGTTATTAGCACAGAAACAAAACTCTGACCAAGGTGTAGAAAATAAGAATGCTTAGACTTAAATAGAACATATATGTTACACACCTTTTTCTTAAGGCATAGGAATGTTTGTAAAAGAAAACGTGGAAATCTGTAATACACAGAGGCAGAGAATGAATGCAAGGAAACAGTATTTTCTAGACACAACACATCACTTACATATGTGAAATAAAAGCAATTGTGACAGCACACATAAACCCATGTAAGCAAGTTCAACCCAGACCAAATACCAGCATGGAAAGGGGAGAGGAATTCCTACCCCCAGAAGAGTGATGAGAAATTCATGGCTGATGGGAGAGTGTCAGTTTTAAGAGTGTTGCCACTGGTAGTCCAACCAAGCTCCAGAGGAAAGTGATGCTTCTGTGAATATATGGGCAACACAAATCATACCTCATGGGTAAAAGAAAAATAGTAGAACATAAAGTTGGATAGGTGGGTTAGTGAGAGACTGAATATTGTCAAAACCCTTTATACAAAATCTCAAATAATAAAAATATAATGAGTAAAATATTTTTTAAAAAATATAAACTACATATTATAAAATATTAATGATGTTTTCTTTGGGGGGAAAACATTTTGAAGGTCATGGATTTTTGGGGTATCCTAGTGTTGGGAATTTTGTTAAACATGTATGTGCAATTAAAAATAAAACGTAAAAGAAATGTAAATAATAAAAATTATGGATAAAGGGGATAATTTCATTTAAAAAATCTACAAATGTTGTGTGTTGAAAAAAAATTAATGAGCACCAAAAACTACATGGTCTTATATGCCAGTGCAGTATTTTTTGCAGAAATTCTGTAGCTACCAGAAGAAAAGGCAGAAACCCAGTTTGTGATTTTCACCTTGAAAAGCAAATTAGTCTCAGCAGCTTCCTACCATCTGTCTACCACACACGAAATTCTCCTAATTAAGGAAATATCTTTTCTTAAGGTAATGCTTTGTTAATTTATTTTCTTTTATAAAAACCTTAATTTTTAAAAATTAAAAAAATAAATTTCTGTTCCAAATAGAAAATGTTAAATATGTAGACAACTATAAAAAAGAAAACAAGAATATTTTATCCACCAAGGAAGGATAAAAACAGGAGAATTGTGGAGAATGAGAAGGAAAAAGAAGGAAAAGAGACCTTGCCCAGAGATTCAAGTCTCTCTCCAGCTGAGAAGCTCGAATTCCAGCACAATTCACATTGCCTATAGGTTTCAGACATGGAATTAGCACTCCTTTCTTATATTGGTATTTTACATTACAGTTACAAGTTAAAGCTCATATATGTAAGACTTTAGGTAGGGCCTCACCTCCTCCATCACAATATTGAAAATCACAAAGAAGATTATAACTTTTACTTAGTGTTCAGACATTTTATCTTTCTGCATCCTAGGGAATCTTCTCAATTGTAATCCTAGCAGGTACCCTTAAGGAACCACTTTGTGATCTCATTTGAGTGGCTTCTTTGTCTCTTGGTTTCTGGTGCCTTCTCTGGACCTGTGGATTGCCTGGTAGTTGGTGCGAGGTGTGAATCTCTGCTAGGAGTGGCCACTAGGGGTCTCTGGTAAAACTTGTTTCTACTGTTCAAGTTAACTAAGGAGTTAACTTATAGGCTAGAAGGGCTGGGTACTGAAAGGGGTCCACAGCAGCTAACTCTTTGGTCTACGATGTCGATCTGCCTGAAAAGTGTGCTAATGCAATAGTGTCACAAAGCAGCTAGGACCAACCAACCAGTATCTGATTGGAATTAAGGCTCACTCAGATGAAACCCTTAAGCAGACTCTACTCAGGTAGCCAAATGCCTGAGACTAGATAGGCCAGTGGCCTAGGCGAAAACCAAATACTACCATTTTACTAAAGGAACTTAGCAATAAAATAACTCCTGACAACATCACACTATACTCATAGATAATCTCAACCATCTTCAGAGACTCTTCTTGCAGCAGATGAGAGTAAATACAGAGACCCACACCTGGACAATGTGTAGAAAGTGAGAGACCTTGGAACACTCAGCCATGAATGGGATGTCTCCATTAAATTCTTCCCCTCAGGATTTGGGGGAATTCGGTGAAAGGGAGGGTGCAAAAAGAGTGTACGAGCCAGAGGGAATGAAGGACAACAAGGAATCAAGGCTTTCTTAGACACAACAGAGCTGGCACACATAAACTCATAGAGACTGTGGGAACACAAACAGGATCTGCACAAGAATGGGCCAGAATGGGTAACACTGCTGAGAGAAGAGGACACAAACTCCATTCTTATCCCAAAAGCTATCTCTGATTGATAACCCCTCACAAATTAAAAATTAACTTTCTCCAACACAGTCTCACAGGGCATACATAACACCATTAAGCCTAAGCTCCATGCCCAGCAGTAGATGACCAAAACACAATGAACTGAATGATATTTGTTGAGAATCTTACTCTGATAATGCCTTGTTATTTAACCTTACAGGTCCTTTGGTTTCTAGTCTTGTGTGTTTTTATGGGGGTTCTCTCTCCTTCTCTCACTCCTGTGTGTGTGTGTGTGTATGTGTATGTGTGTGTATGTGTATGTGTGTGTATTGTGAGTTTCTGCTTTGTCTTTTTTCTTCCATTTGTATTGCCTATTCTGCTTATTTTTAATCTTATTATTTTATTTTTTAAATTTAACTTTATCTAAATTTTATATGCCCATTTATATTCAAGTGTGTGTGAAAAAGCAAAGGTATAGATTTGGGTAGGAGGGGAAGTGGGGAAGATCTTCAAGGAGCTTGGGAAGGAAAGTCATAATCAGAATACACTATATGAAATAATACCTATTTTTAATAAAAATTTTAAACAAAAAATTAAAATTGCATTTTAAAAGATAATATAAAATATTAATCATAATATATGGATGATAAATTATTACATTATTTGTGCTGAAATCACTCATAAATAAATAAGAATATGAATACTTATTCATTGTTATAATCTTAAGAAATATATCAATAGAAGTCATACATTTAAAGTATCTTATTGAAATATGATGAACAATTGGACAAACTACCACCAATCCCAGCTACACAGCCTAATGATGCTCATAAAACCACTGTGTTTGTGTCTCTAGCAGCTGGGTCAAGGAGCAAAAAATTATTCTCACCATCATTATCTTCACACCATTACCATCACCACTACTACTGTCAACACCAGCATTAGCATCATTCCTCCCCACTATCTGAACTACTAATATAAAAATTGTACTTTTGCCTGCTTTTAATCACTATAGTCATTGGCCATTTGATGTGTCTTTGGGGGGAATAATTTCCTTTATTCTAGCCACATTATCATTGTTATGTATCTAGTGTATTTTAAATATGTATCATTCTGTATTTTAAATTTGTATACATAATTTAAATTCAATTTAAAAAAACATCAATGCTTGAGGTGATATGCAAGAAACAGAAAGCTGTTAATTTAGGGTTTATAATGAATTATCTATACCTTCAAGGATGCAAAAAGGGAAATGTAATCAACTTTAATTTGTGCTCTTTTGATCATTTGCTTTGGATTTTCATCATGAACTTTGCTTGCCTCTTTGAATTACACTGGAGAAGAGTTATTTTGAACTTTAAGCCCTTATTGCTAGTAGACTAAAGTCTTGAGAGTAATAGCAAAAGCACAACCTGCATCATGATGTTTTAGGGTTGAAGAAAAATTAATAGTGAAGTTGATCCTTTCTCCTTCTGTAATGGGTGGCTCAACCTAAGTAATTAACTTAGTAATAAACAACTAGTTGGTAGTAAAAGCCTTGTAGAGTATTGTCACTCTTATGCCTTGATACATCCAGTTTAGTAGGTTGGAGAATGTTTGCCATAATAATTACATTTGCCAGAACCTCCACACCACACCTTGTGTTTAATATAATGGTTAGCTTTATTTTACTCCATTAAGAAGGGCTTAGGTCCAGCTGTAAATTAAACTTTATAAGACAATGCAACAGGTTTCATATCATTCTACCTCCATTTTACAACTTTTGACATCAAAATTTTGGAATGAAAAGTCTGGTATTGTGGAGTGAGCCTCAATTTAAATCAGATATTGGCTGGTCACTCCCTCAAGTTCTGTGCCACCACTGCTCCAAGATATCTTGCTGGCAGGACAGATTATAAGTGGAAGGTTTTGTGACTGGGTTTGTGTCCAAGTTTCTATTTCCATACCCTGAAGAGTTCCTTCTTGTGACAAAAGAGACCAGAATATAGGGGAGAAGGCTCCAAGCACATGCCAGCTCAACCTCTCTACATTCAATGAGCTGAGTGGAAGTTGTCCTCAGCTCTCAGATTTCTAATGATATTCCATAGTTATCACCAGAGAGACTTTCTCCAGCATAGGATGGGAGCAGGAACAGAGACCCACAGTCAGTCACCACACAGACACAGACACACACACAAACACACACACACACACACACAGAGAGAGAGAGGGGGGGGAGAGATAGAGACATTAAATTGGAGGTTCTTATTGGGTCCCTTCCCTAAGAGATTATGGAACCATGCATAAGAGGGAGATGAAAGACTGTAGAAGCTGGAGGGGATGGAGAATATCAGGAGAGCATGGCCCACTGGATCAACTGAGCAGAAGGAGAGAAGGGAGGAGAACCTGTGGTTAGAATGTATTTTATGACACAAGAATCTATTTTCAATTAAAAGAAATTAAGAAAAGGAAACATTGGGTATTTTAATTCTTTCTGTAGGATATTTCTTTTCTGAATAGTTGCAATAGTCAGGGTTCCATAGAAGAAAAAATAAATTATAGAATATATAGTTAAAGGAGATTTGTTAGAGTGCTTACAGCCTGTGATTCAGCTAATCCAACAATGGTTGTCTGCCAACAGAAAGTCCAAGAATCCAGTGACTGTTCATTCCAGGAGCCTGGTTGTTTCGGCTGGACTTCAATAAATGCTGGAATCCTGAATAAGTAGGCACTAACGCCAATGAAGGAATTAACTTGCTAGTAAGAGCAGGTAGGCAAAGAGCAAAGCTTTCTTTTTCCATGTTTATTCTATAGTCTGCCACCAGAAGGTAATGCCCAGATTAAAGGTGGGATCTTCCCACCTCAAAGATCCAGATTAGAAGTGGGTCTCCTCAACTCAATTGATTTAATTAAGAAAAACTCTCACAGATGTACCTACTGATTTAGGCTTTAGTTACTCCAGATGTAGTCAAACTGACAACCAAGAATGGCCATCACAATAAGGTTGAAATATTGTTATGGTTGGAAGATAGCCCCAAATGATACTTTTACTCTGTACTACTATTTCTGGCATAGGAGTCAACTACCTGCAGAGAGATGCTGCCGTGTCTTACATGGGTGTCAGGAATCCAACTTTTATCTAAGGCTTATATTCAACATTACTTTCAGGCAAGGTCCAACATGTACAAATAACTAAGCAGAAAATGTACCAAAATTGAATTTGGGGAAAAGAAAATTTAGAAAGGAGTAAAAAGGTATATAAATAAGAGAAATGAGTAGTTCAAGGATTTCTGAGATATTCTTTCTTAAGACAGGAGTCTCAAAGGGTCTATTCTGCTACTTCTAGAAGGAAGGGTCTAAGCCAGTCCAGACACCCTTGTGAAGACCTCTGTGGTAAAGTTTAAAAAGATACACGCTTTGCACTCCCTAGTCCTGAATGGTATGGTAGCCAGGTAAGTTAGTTCAGGCAAACTAATGTTTCTTTATGTAAATAGACATGAATATGCAAGATAGCTTCTATAGGTTTTATTTTGAAAACAGGGTCTTACTTTATAACCAAGCTGACCTTAAATTCCTTATATAGTTCAGGATGGCCTTGAAATGAGGATCTTTCCATTTAAGACTTCCAAATACACTTGTTCACAGCCATGCCTGGCAGCCTCCTCCTTGATAGGTGTTACAATATAAGTGAAAAAAATCGGTTATGACTGTCATGCAAAAACAAAAACTTCAAATGTATTAATTCTTGAGGAAACAGGATTCTAAAATTAATTCAATGCTGATTTTATTTTTTTAATATTTAACTTTTTACACATGTTACTCTCAGCTCCCTCTCCCTCCCCTCTTCACTCCCCAAGGAAGGTAAGGCCTTGCATGGGGGATTTTCAAAGTCTGTCATATCATCCCAGGCAGGGCCTAGGCCCTCCCCCACGTGTCCAGGCTGAGAGAGCAGCCCTCCATGTGGAACTCACTGAGATCAGCCTGCCTCTACCTGCAGAGTGCTAGGATCAAAGGTGTGTGCCGCCACTGCCCAGCTAAGATTGGCACTTTTAGAAAGTATTTAAGTACAAATGTGAGCACAGGCATGCTGGCATAATCCTGTAATCCCAGCACCTGGTAGATGGAGGCAGAAGGAAAAAGAATTCAATATTACCCAGCGTCTGCTGCTTATGACCCTGTTTCAAAACACATAGAAAAGAAAAGAAAGGAAGGAGGGTGAGAAAGTAAGGGGAAAAGGGAAGAATGAAATGAAGGAAGGAATAAAAGGAAAGGGAAGGGAAGGGAGAAAGGAAAACCCAAACAAACAAACAAAAATACCAAATGTGGTATACTTGTGGAAGGACTTGCAGAAATGACTTAGTGAAATTTAGATGGGGGCTGATTGTCCTGCATCAATAGCACTTAAAACTACTGAAGTATGTGACCCTTCCTGTAAGCCTAAGGGTATCCATGTTATACAACTATTTATCAGATAGCATTAGTATCTATAGTACTATCAGGGTCCATTTATTACATAATTCAATTGGTACTTAAAATTATTATGTAGTCATTTCCTACTCTATTATCAGAGCAGGTGAGCTCCTGGACTGTCACTGTTGCTGTAGGCAGTTCTTGGCCCTCTAGGTGAAATGGAGATAAAGTCTGGCTCCTCTAACGCATATCAAATAGTCTGTTGGAAACATCACCACAACTGTGTTGCGATCTACTCTCTCTAGAACACAACTAATACATCTACCAAAAGAAGAGGGACATTTTGAATATACAACAGCAACATCTTAACCAGTGATCAAAACCCCTATAGACATACTCCAGTGTAAATAGAAACAAGTAATATGAAAACCTAGACAGTTTGTTTCTTCCCTAAATCACTAAAGCCCCAGTAATGTCCCAAAATCAAAATTATTTAGATAAAATTTCAGATGCAGAATTAAAAAGAATGATTGTGAACATGGTAAAATAACTCAGAGAAGATTCAAATATTTCCAAAGAGAATACAGAGAGGTATGAAAAAATGAGAAAGTAGAATTTAATAAAGAGATAGTAATACTGAAAGAAAGCCGAACCAAACTGATGATAGGAATGAAAAATAAAATAGGGTCAAATAAAAGATTCAGTGAAATACCACATCAGTAGAACAGAACATGTGAAAGATTGACTATCCGAGTATGATGGAAAGAAGAGGAGTTGGATCATTCAATCAAGGTCAAACTTTTTAAAACTTTTTTAAAAATAAAATTAGAAAGAAGCTTGCTTCACATGTCAATCCCAGCTCCCTCTCCCGTCTTCCCTTGGTCAGCCACTCCAGGCCCCCCTCAATCCCCATTCCATCCCCAGGGAGAGTTAGGCCCTCCGTGGAGGATCTCCATAGTCTGTCATTTCATCTAGGGCAGGGCCTAGGCCCTTCCCCAAGGCTGAGAGAGCAGCCCTCATTGTGGGATGGGCACCCAAAGTCCATATGTATGCCAGGGAAAAATACTGATCTACTACCGGAGACCCCATAGATTGCCTAGGCCTCCTCACTGACACCCACATTCAGGAGTTCAGGATCAATCCCTTGCTGGCCTCTCAGGCATCAGTCTGGGGTCCAAGAGCTCCCCCTTGTTTAGGTCAGCTGTTTCTGTGGGTTTCACCAGCCCAGTCTTGACCCCATTGCTCATCACTCCTGGCTCTCTGTCACTGGATTCAAGGAGTTCAGCTCAGTATTTAACTGTGGGTGTCTGCCTCTGCTTCCATCAGTCACTAGATGAAGGTTCTAGGATGGCATATAAGGTAGTCTTCAAACGTATTATCAGGGAGGGGCATTTAAGATAGTCTCACCACTACTGCTTAGTTGGCCAGTTGGTGTCATCCTTGTAGATTTCTGAAAATTTCAATAGTGTCAGATCTTTCCTCAAACCTATAATGATTCCCTCTATTATGGTGTCTCTTATCCTGCTCTCCTCTATTCACCCAGCTCAACCTTCCTGGCTCTCTATGTCCTCCTCTCCCTTCTTATTCTCCCCTGGCTCCCTCTCTCCCCATGCTCCCAATCTGCTCAGGAGATCTTACCTCATTTCCCTTCTCTGGAGTACCATGCATATCTCTCCTAAGGTCCTTTCTTTTTCCCAGACTCTCTGGCAATGGGATTGTAGGCTGGCACTCCACCGATCCATATCTAAAATCCATATATGAGTGAGTGCCTACCATGTTTGTCTTTTTGTGACTGGTTTACCTCACTCACAGTGGCTACTTCTAGTTTCATCCATTTGCCTGTGAATTTCAAGATTCCATTGTTTTATTCTGCTGAGTAGTACTCCATTGTGTAAATGTACATTTTCTCTATCCACTCTTCAGTTGAGGGGCATCTAGGTTGCTTCCAGGTTCTGACTATTATAAATAATGCTGCTTGTCCTTGTATGAATGTGCATCTTTTGGGTATATGCCTAAGAGTAGAATTGTTGGAAATTGTGCTAGACTGATTCCCATTTTCCTGAGGAACTGCCCTATTGATTTCCAAAGTGGCTGTACAACAAGTTTGCACTCCCACCAGAAGTGGAGGAGTATTCGCCTTTGTCCACCTCCTCTCCAGTATAAACTGTCATTGGTGTTTTGATTTTAGCCATTATGACAGGAGCAAAATGGTGTCTCAGAGTTGTTTTGATTTGCATTTCCCTATTGGCTAAGGTTAAGGGTCTCTCAGTAATTTTAGATTCCTCAATTGATAATTTTCTATTTAGTTCTGTAGCCCACTTTTTAATTTAAGTTAGAAACGAGCTTGGCCCACTTTTTAATTGAATATTTTGGTGTTTTGGAGACTTGCTTCTTCAGTTCTTTGTAAATTTTGGAGATCAGCCCTCTGTCAGATGTGGGATAAGTGAATATCTTCTTCAATTCTGTGGGCTGCTTTTTTGTCTTGTTGACTGTGTCCTTTGCCTTACAGAAGCTTCTCTGTTTCAGGAGGTCCCATTTCTTAATTGTCAATCTCAGTGTCTGTGCTACTAGTGTCATGTTCAGGAAGGATTGTCTTGTACCAATTCCTTCAAGGGTCCCTCCCACTTTCTCTTCTAAGAGGTTCAGCGTGGCAGGATTTATGTTGAGGTCTGTGATCCATTTGGGCTTTAGTTTTGTGCATCTCGATAGACATGGATCTATATGTAGTCTTCTACATTCCAGCATCTAGTTACTCCAGCACCATTTGTTGAAGATGGATAATTTTAGCTTCTTTGTCAAAGATCAGGTGTTTGTACTTGTATGGGTTAATATCGGGGTGTTCAATGTGATTTCATTGGAGTACCTGTCAATTTTTGTATCAATACCAAGCTGTTTTCAGGACTATAACTCTATGATAGAGCTTGAAGTCCGGGATGGTGATGCCTTCGGATGTTGCCTTGTTAAGCAGCGATGTCTTGGCTATCGTGGGTTTTTTTTGTTTTTCCATATAAAGTTGAGAATTGTTCTTTCAAGGTCTGTGAAGAGCTGTGCTGCTGGGATTTCAATGGGGATTGCATTGAATCTGTAGATTGCTTATGGCATGATTGCCATTTTTACTATGTTGATCCTCCCTATCCAAGAACATGGGAGGTCTTTCTTCAAATACTCAATGTTTTTGCTTTATAGGTCTTTCACTTGTTTAGTTAGCATTATCCCCAAGGTATTTTATGTTGTTTGTGGTAATTGTAAAGGGTGATGTTTCTCTGATTTATTTCTCAGCCCTTTTATCATCTTATATAGTAGGGCTACTGATTTTTTAATTGACCTTGTATCCTGCCACTTTACTAAATGTATTTATCAGTTGTAGGAATTCTCTAGTAGAGTTTTTTGGGTCTCTTATGTAAACTATTACATCATCTACAAATAGTGAAAGTATGACCTATTACTTTCCAATTTATATCCCTTGATCTTGTTTTGTTGTCTTATTGCTCTATCTAGAACTTCAAGTACAACACAATATCGAAGATGCATGGAGAGTGGACAGCCTTGTTCTGTTCCTGATTTTAGAGGCATTGCTTTGAGTTTCTGAGCATTTAGTTTGATGTTGGCTATTGATTTGTTGTATATAGATTTATTATGTTCAGGTATGTTCATGTTATCCCAGATATTTCCAAGACATTTATCATGAAGGATTTTGTCAAAGGCTTTTTCAGAATCTAGTAGGATGATCATGTGATTTTTGTTTCTCAACTTCTTTATATAGTGGATTACATTGATGAATTTTCATCTGTTAAACCATCCCTGCATCCCTAGTATGAAGCCTATTTGATCATGGTGGATGAGTTCTCTGTTGTGTTCTTGGTTCTGATTTGCCAGTATTTTATTAAGTATTTTTGCATCATGGTTCTTGAGGGAAATTGGTCTGAAGTACTCTTTCTTAGTTGTGTCTTTGTGTGGTTTAGGTATCAAGGTTATTGAAGCTTCATAAAAAGATTTTAGCAATGACCCCTTCTGCTTCTATTGTGTGGAATACTTTGAGGAGAATTGCTATAAGCTATTCTTTGAATAACTGTTAGAATTATGAACTGAGGCTTTCTGTACCTGGACTTTTTTTGTTTGGGAGACGTTTGATGACTTCTTCTATTTCCTTAGTGGTTATAGGTCTTTTTAAATTGCTTATCTATTCTTCATTTAACTTTGGCAAGTGATATCTATCCAGAAAATTGTCCATTTCCTTTAAATTTTCGAATTATGAGTTTTTAAAGTATGGCCTGATGATTATCTGGAGTTCCTCAGTGTTCATTGTTATGTCCCCCTTTTAATTTCTTATGTTCACATGTTCACACTCTATCATTTGGATAAAGGTTTATCTCTCTTGTTGATTTTCTCAAAGAACCAACTTTTTATTACATCAATGCTTTGTATTGTTTTCCTAGTTTTGACTTTATTGATTTCTGCCCTCAATTTGATTATTTCCTGGCATCGTCGCCTGTGGGGTGAGTTTGCTCCATTTCATTCTAGAGCTTACAGTTGTGCTGTTAACTCTCTGGTGTGGCACTTAGTGCTATGAACTTCCCTCTTAGCACTGCTTTCACAGTGTCCCATAGGTTTGGGTATGTTGTATCTTCATTCTCATTGAATTCTAGGAAGTCTTTCTTTCTTTATTCCTTCTTTGACCCAGAAATGGTGCAATTATGCATTATTCCATGAGTTTGCAGGGTTTCTGCAATTTATAACATTGTTGAATTCTAACTTTAAAGCATGGGGTTCTGATAAAAATACATGGAATTATTCCAATTTATTTGTACCTGTTGAGGTTTGATATGTTGCCAAGTATGTGGCCATTTTTGAGAAAGTTCCAAGTGGTGCAGAGAAGATTGTATATTCTTTTGTGTTTGCATGTAATGTTCTATAGATGTCTATTGAACTCAATTAGGCCATAACTTCTATTAGTTCCTTTACATCTTTGTTAAGTTTCTGTCTGATAGTCCTGTCTAGTAGTGAGAGTAGGTTGTTGAAGTCTCCCACTATAAGTGTGAGGTTTTATATGTGATTTGAGTTTTACTAATGTTTCTTTTATGAATATGGATGCCTTTGTATTTGGGGCATAGATGCTCAGGATAGACACTTCATCTTGGTGGATTTCTCCTGTGATGAGTATGAAATGACCTCGTTCATCTCTTTTGACTGATTTTAGTTTAAAGTCTCATTTGTGAGATATTAGGATTGCTACCCCCACTTGTTTCTTGGGTCCATTAGACTGAAAAATCTTTTCCCAACCTGTAACTCTGAGGTAACATCTGTCTTTGAGGGTGAGGTGTGTTTCTTGTATGCAGCAGAAGGATAGGTACTTCTTCGAATCCATTCTGCTAGCCTGTGTCTGGGTGAGTTAAGGCCTTTAATGTTGAGGAATATTAATGACCATTGATTGCTCATTCTTCGTCAATTTGGAATGGTTGTTGTTGGTGGAATTATGTGTGGAATATCAGCCCTTTGTTCTTTTGGCTGTTGGTAGAGAGGGATTCTCTAATGCCTATGTTTTTCTGGTTGTAGTTAACTTCCTTGGGTTGGAGTTTTCCTCCCAAAACTTTCTGTAGGGCTGGGTTAGTGGATACATATTGCTTGAATCTAGTTTTTTCATGGAATATCTTGTTTTCTCCATCCATAGTTATTGAGAGCTTTGTTGGGTATAGTAGTTTGTGATGGCATCCATAGTCTCTTAGTGTTGGTAGAATCCAGGACCTTCTGACTTAAAGAGTTTTCATGGACTCCAATAGAACAATGTGAGGTGCACTCTCACCCTGAACTCTTGGGAAAGGGTCTAGGCCCTGCCCTATATGAATGACACACTATGGACACCCCCATGGAGGGCCTCACCCTCCCTGGAGAAATGAGGGGATAACGGGGGGGGGGAGGGCATGGGAGGAAGGGAGGGAATGGGAGAGGGACCTGGAACTGACTTGTGAAGCAACCTTGATTCTTATCTAAATTTAAACTGGAAAATAAAATTAAAAAAAAAGAGTTTTCATGGAGAAGTCAGGTGTAATTCTCATAGGTTTGCTTTTATGTGTTACTTGACTTTTTCCTTAGCTGCTCTTAATATGCTTCTTTGTTCTGTATTGCGACCCCCGGGAAGGGACCCCCGACCCGCGGGGGTGAGGTGATGAGGGTCGCTACTAATTTAGTGGGCCTTCACGAGCAGATCCGATCTGGAAAGTGAACTTCAAGAGGTTAATGGAAACAGGCTCAAGACAACGTTCGCTGATCAAGAGCCTTTATTTTTTGGGGCGCGCTGGAATTTATAGAGGAAGGACCTCAGGGGGTGGTACAAGCATGTCAATCAAGTCTCAATTCAAATATACACCAAATACGGTAAAGACAAAGCTGTAATTTTCCATCAGTCATTAGTTGCATTCCACAAATGCTTGTCAGCGTAAGTCAGGTGCAGGAATTAGGGAGGGGTAGGAAGTGTACAGCAGAACGCTATAATCTTGTTAACAAAGACAATTGCTCTGTAAGGGTATTTCCCCTGGCTAGGCGGGTGGGCTGCCCTGTGTAAATTTAACTTTAATGGTTAGCCTTTTCCTTTGTCTCAAGGGCATGTGTGCTCGCAGTCACGTAGGCGGAAGGCCAAGAAACGGTTGACAGACTCCATTTTGTTCAAGGTTCTAGCAGTCCCCAACATCTCCCCCTTTTCTATATAGTAAAAGAAGAGAGCAGTTGGGTGAAGTGCCTGGCTTAGGTTACCTGGTGGGCTTCCAGTTCTGGACATGGCGAGAGAGGATACGAATTAAGTTTTTGCCGGCAATGTTTAGAGAGCCATGTTTGCTCCCAGATTCTGGCACCAAGCTATCCCCGTCTTAAGCATCTCCACAGCCTGGAGCAGAGTGAACGCGGGCGGTTGGCCAGGTACTCAAACTCCTGAAAGCTCAAAGGCTGGAATGTAGGTTTGTCTACAGCCTCAGGTTCTTCGGGGTCTTGTTGAGAGAGCTGCTGATAGTGAACCTGAACTGAATTTTTGGTAGCCTCATCAACCTGATTTTTAACAAAACCAGTAAGGCGACGAAATGCCCAAGGACCAAAGGAAATAAGTAACATAAGGCCAATAAAAGGTCCTAACAAACTAGGCAGCAAAGTCGATAGCCAGGGAGAGGTAGAAAACCAATTTTTGTACCAAGATTCACTTTGATCCAAATTTCTTTTTGTTTCTTCCAGACTCTGTTTAACTCTTCTGATACTATCTCTAACTAATTCTGATTTGTCTTTGAAAAAGCAACATTCCTCTTTAAGGGCGGCACAAACTCCTCCCTCCCGCAAAAAGGCGAGGTCGAGACCTCGGCGGTTTTGTTGTACCACTTCAGCTAAGGAACCAACAGTTTGTTCCAAGTAATCTAAACCTCTTTTTAGCTCATCTACGTCTCTAATAACAGTGCGGGTTAGAGCATTAATAGAGTCCTTTGTGTGGATTAGGGAGTAAATTCCTGTGCCAGCACCTGTCGCACCCAGACCAACCAATATGGCTAGTGTGAGGGCGGTGACCGGCTCTCTTTTTTGGCGAGAGAGAGTTACAGTTGGATCACTTTGGGGCAATAAATCAGATTCAGGGCGAACAGTCAATTTGGGCACAAGTACAACAAGGACGCAGTAGTCCTTGTGCGCAAGAAAAACATCTACAATAATATGTGGGGATAACCCTGTGGAGCAAGCAAAAAAGGTGAGGTTGGGGGCAATAAGAAAGGAAGCATGAGCAGCAACTTGCATGGTTTGAGTACATGCTTCTAACAGCGGGGTGGGGGGAAGCATACGTGGTCCCAAAAGGCAGAGTCCAGATCCCACGACCTGTCCTAAGGTCATGCCACGTGGTTGTGGCTGCGTGCCCCAGCGAAGCAGATTGGTGTCGTTGGTGTAGATGGGTGAGCCGAAGGCTGCAATTCCTTCGTAGAATGGAGGGATGGGAGAATAGCAAATCCAGCAGCGCTCATAGGTGGTGTTGGAGAGTGCCTGGGCTGAGGTGTTGACCATCTGAAGAATGAGGTCCTCGGTGGAGACTGGACCGGCGGGCATGGTGGGTTGATAAACAGTGGTGGCGGCAGCGGGAGCTAGAGAATGGAGATTAGGACCAGGGCGAGGGGCGGCAGCCTTGGGTAGGAATGAGCCACCGCCAGAGGGGTATAAAAAAGGATTGGGGCCAACAGCAATAGGGCGAAAGGAAGGGATTTCTTTCAAAAGTCTAATGGAAAAGGTGAGGCCTGGGTCCGTGCCAGAAACATATAGGCGTAGACCCCAGTAAGCTCCTCGGGAACCTTCCCAGAGGAACCTTTTTCCTGCAGCCGTAAACTGGATATGCAGGAGGTTGCACCAACTGCGTGAACAAAGGGGATTAAGTGGTGGTGGGCCAGAATTAAGCTGTCTGGCCGGGGGATGTAAGGAGGGAAACTAAAATTCAAAAGGAGAAATGGAAGAAGTAGCAGGCGATGTGGCGTCATCTTTACTGGGAGTTTTGTTATCAACAGCATCTGAAAGAGAAAACAAGAGATTCCTCAGGGGCTTTTTCCCTGGGAGGGTTATAAAGCTTGACCAGTTTGTCTGGAAGCCAGCGTTTCTCCATTGCTGGTGTTATAAAAGCAAGCATGTTCTTTTCCCCAGATAAGGACTGGGTGAGGACCGAGCCATTGGCCCGTGTGCACATCCTTCCAAAGTACCTGTTTTCACAGGTGGAAGGGTGCCAGAGCCGATCAGCGGCTGATCGGCCATTGTTGTCCAGAGAGAGAAAATTGAGCACAAAAAGTGCATGATTTAAAAGTAGGCGATGCTTGCCTTTGCGAGCGTACAGGGTTTTGCTTTCGGAAGAAAGCTTAAAGAGCATATTTTTTAAGATCTGATTAGCTCGCTCTACAACTCCCTGTCCTTGAGGGTTAAAGGGAATTCCTGTTTTGTGGGTAATGCCAAATTTTTTACAAAAATCCTTAAATTTAGAACTAATGTACCCTGGGCCATTGTCAGTTTTAATGGCGATAGGGACAGGAATAATAGTAAAACAATGTAAAACATGGGCAATAACGTCTTTGGTGGCCTCTCCTGTTTGGAGAGAGGCACAAACAAAGCCACTAAAGGTATCCACCGTAACATGAATATATTTAAGATTACCAAAGGCAGAATAATGAGTAACATCCATTTGCCAAAGCTCACCAGGCACAAGACCACGGGGGTTGACTCCTGTATGAGGTTCAGGCAAAAGGGAAAGGCAAGCTTTGCACGATTTAACTATCTCTCGAGCCTGTTCACGAGTTATGGAATATTGTAGCCTAAGTGTTTGTGCATTAAGGTGATGTAACCTATGATCTTGTTGTGCTAACTGTAAAGAGTTAGACTGATCAAACACAAACCAAAGAGAGGTCAGAGGTAGCTTTTATGCATCTATGTGAAAGGTTTTTAGAAACCACCTTCTGTAGTGATTTGGCTAAGCTGATACATTCAACTTGAGACAATAAAATGGCAGAACAAATCCAAAGACATAAAGTGAAGGCTCTGTAATGGCACTGATCACACACACACACATACACATATACATACACACACATACAGCGGTTTGAGTGTAAAAGCTCCTTTAGTTTCAGACACTGGGTACCCTGACCACAGACAGTTTGTGTGGGGCTGAATAGAGCATGGATTTAGAACCCAGCAGGGTCACAAGGCTTCAGGTGCCCCTGCCACCCATGGATGTATCATAAACGACACTGTGACACAGCAGTGACCTCACAGCTTTAAGTTCAGGACTGGCTAAAGAAATGTAGCAATGGCCTGGTAACACTAGCTGGGCCATTTAGATGCTGTCCAAGCTGACAAAGGTCACACAGAACTAGAATGACATACTTTTGGGGGCCTGACCGATCACAAGAAAACTAAACAGACCAAAAGTGCCACAAAGACTCCTAACTAATACGTTTACATTCAAGCCTTCTCTTTAGGTCTAAAAGAGCATGCTGTTTAGAGGTGGAAAACTTTTTGTTGGAAAGTCAGACGAGGCCATTCCACAGTGCTCGAGAGAGCAGAGTCTAGTCTGCACACTCTAGCATATAATACTGAAATGTGTTGGGATCGTAAAAGCAAGGCAATGTCCCAGCACAAGATCAGTGCAATTTACAGGATCAACATGCCTGCCACAGGATGCCCATGACAGAGCTACACGTGTACTGTCTATGGTGAGCCAGCCAGCACAGTTACTTTGGGGAAGGGTTTAAAACATAAACAAAATGTTTGCATTTGCAAATGAGGCATATAAACACCAAGGGAGTGTAACATCTACTCAGGGCACATTCCTTTTTTCATAGGTGTGAAAAATGAGTTAGGGAGAGATCACAGAAAGGTTGCTTATGGCATGCCAGGGACTACTGGGATTGTCCACTGCCCGTGTAGCAAAATGCCCATGAAAAATCCTTGTAACAATCCAAGAGTTCAGGGCCATGCTGAGGGCCCTGAAGGTTCGTTCCTGTGACCAGCCAGCACTACCACCACAGGGACTACCAAGAGAGGCCACCTAGCCTCTAAGGACTCCTAGACACTCAGGGGTCCCAGCTGTTAGCTGCATGACTCTAGGCTGATCTACCTTTAACACATTGTATCAAATATAGAATTTGATTGAAAAACTGCTTGTAAAAATAAAATTTAAATCACCCTGTAGATCAATGCAAAAGCATACCACACCGATACATCTATAAGAAAAACAATTCATCCAGAAAAACTACATCTGTGGCTTCCAAAAATAAAGCATCCACAAACCTGATTTCTTTTTGATAACGAAAATAGGGGTATTCCAAGGAGATGTGGAGAGTTCTATATGGCCAGCATTGAATTGCTCCTGCACAAGCTGCTGGGCTGCTTCTAATTTTTCTTTGACTAGAGGCTATTGCCCTACCCAGACAGGATCATCATTTATCCAGGTGATTTTATCTGCCGGGGTGGGGGTGGAGTGGGGTGGGGTACAGGGGAGGTAGTAACCATTACTGAAAATTTTGAGCAGGGGGGCTATAGCCAAGGCCCGCTCTATCATCGGGATCAGGCGAGCCGCTTCTTCGGCTCAAGCTGCCTGTCTAGTGCGTGGTTGCCCCTGTGCCGCAGGAAGAGGTCTAGCAGGGAGAGGCGGTTCAGCTCCCTACCCTTCAGGGTCAAAAAGAGGGAACTGGAGTTTACGTGATGCCGAGGAGAGGAGCTGAGAGCTTGAACGAGAGAGAGGAAGCAAGAGAATCAACAGTGGAGGAGTATTTGGGAGCAAAAGGTTGAGGAAGATCAGGGAGCTAGGAAGGATCGTAGGCAGAAGGTCTCGTGGCCAGAGAGACCTCACGCCCGAACCCGAAGGTATGCGGCAGCCTCTTCCTCTAGCTCCTGGGCGTCCCCAGGATCGAGAGGTTCCTCAGGAGGAGCAGAGGCGACAGCCCATAGGGAGGGGTAGATACAGGTGGCTAGAGATCGAACTTTAGGGGCAAATGAAGTAGGTTGATCAGAAGGAGAAGGAGGAAGCTTATCAAAGTCAGAGTTAGCAGAGGAAGAGGAACAATCTTTAGAAAGATCAGCGACAGAACTTGCCCTGGAGCTGCACTAGAACACCCTCAGGAAGCGACCTCTAGATGTTGTTGGGCATCTTTAAGAATTTGTTCATTTTGGGGGCTTTCCTCCGCGTAAACAATGATACTTTTTAAGAGATCCCAATACTGCTGCAAAATCTTTTTATCGCTTTCAGAGCCTTTGGTTTCGAAATAATTAGTTAATTCGGCCCCGACTTGTTCCCAAGTACTGCAAACTATTTTTGGACAGGTAATGACAAATCAGGGACAGACTTCATGTACAAAAAGCAAAAACTTAAGTAAATCTTTTTCTTAACCTCAATGTTTCTATCTCTTAATTCTTCCTGAATTCCTTTAATAAATATGGCTTCCTTATTTTTTTTAACCTCAGTGTATCTATCTCTTAATTCTTTCTGAATTCCTTTAATAAATCTAGCTTCTGTGCTGATACTAGTCCCCATTTTCGCGGGACGGATGGGACGGCGGTGTTAACCTAGGTCATTAGACTAACCCTACTCTGCGCCACCCGGATGGGGCTTACCTGACGCCTTATGAGTGGGCTCCGGACTCGTCGCGCCTCTGCCGTCCGATCGGTGGTCTGTAACTCGTGTCCCACGTGGGCGCCAGTTGCGACCCCCGGGAAGGGACCCCCGACCCGCGGGGGTGAGGTGATGAGGGTCGCTACTAATTTAGTGGGCCTTCACGAGCAGATCCGATCTGGAAAGTGAACTTCAAGAGGTTAATGGAAACAGGCTCAAGACAACGTTCGCTGATCAAGAGCCTTTATTTTTGGGGGCGCGCTGGAATTTATAGAGGAAGGACCTCAGGGGGTGGTACAAGCATGTCAATCAAGTCTCAATTCAAATATACACCAAATACGGTAAAGACAAAGCTGTAATTTTCCATCAGTCATTAGTTGCATTCCACAAATGCTTGTCAGCGTAAGTCAGGTGCAGGAATTAGGGAGGGGTAGGAAGTGTACAGCAGAACGCTATAATCTTGTTAACAAAGACAATTGCTCTGTAAGGGTATTTCCCCTGGCTAGGCGGGTGGGCTGCCCTGTGTAAATTTAACTTTAATGGTTAGCCTTTTCCTTTGTCTCAAGGGCATGTGTGCTCGCAGTCACGTAGGCGGAAGGCCAAGAAACGGTTGACAGACTCCATTTTGTTCAAGGTTCTAGCAGTCCCCAACACTGTATGTTTGGTGTCTTGATTGTTGTGTGGAGAGGGAACATTTTTTTGTGGTCCACTCTATTTGGTGTTCTGAAAGCTTCTTGTACCTTCATTGGCATGTCTTTCTTTAGATTGGGAAAGTTTCCTTCTGTGATTTTGTTGAATATGTTTTCTGCCCCTTTGAGGTGGGTTTCTTCACCTTCTTCTATACCTATTATTCTTAGGTTTTGTATTTTCACGGTGTCCCATATTTCCTGGATATTTTGTGTTAGGAATTATTTGTACTTAAGATTTTCTTTGGTTGATGAATCTATTTCTCCTATTATATCTTCAACACCAGAGATTCTCTCTTCCATCTCTTGTATTCTGTTGCTTATGCTTGCATCTGTTATACCTGACTGCCCATCTTTTCTATTTCCAGCATTCATTCAGACTGTGTTTTTTATTGTCTCTATTTTGCTTTCAACCCTTGTGCTGTTTGAATTGTTTCTTGCAATTTTTTTCTTTGTCTTTTCATCCATTTCTTTCATTTTTTCATTTTCTGGTTTGTTTTTTCTTCTGTCTCTTTAAGGGATTTTCTCATATGCTCTTTGAGGGCCTCTATCATTTTCATGAAATTGTATTTAAGGTCTTTCTCTTCTGCTTCATTTGCATTGGAATGTTCGAGTCTTGCTGGTATAGAGTTTCTAGACTGTGGCGGTGTCATATTTGTTTTACTGTTGCTAATTGTGTTTTTATATTGTCTCCTTCCCATCCCTTCTCCAGTGGATACAGAAAGAGCCTCTTCATTTCCTGATGGGTATGGGACCAATGTTTCTTTCCAGTGGGTGCAAACAAGTCCAATAATCTGGTCTTCTCTTCCTGCTCCTGTGAGTGGAGAAATTGACTAGGATGCTGGGGTGCCTTGGCACCTGCTGGGATGGCAATCTGCAGTGACAGTCCCCAGGCACAGGAAGGTGGTCTGGAAACAGGCCCCATTTTACCTGGTCCCATGGGTAGAGAAGGAGACTAGAATGCTGGGGTGCATTGGCTCCCACTGGGATGGGAGCCACAGTGACAGTCCAAGGTCAATTTTTTTAAATGAATAATTGAAACATAATTATTTTGGGACTTCATTAAAATGAGAAAAATCTATGAACTACAAGCATAGAAGGAGAAGAATTTCATATAAAAGTCGTGGAAAATATGTTTAATAAAGTCATAGAAAAAAATCTTCAAAATTTAGAGAAAGAACATCTCATCCAAATACAAGATGCACAAAGTACGCCAGTGGTTTAGGTGTACTTCTCTTGTCATATGATAGTTTAAACACTGAATGCACAGGGACAAAAGTATTTTCACTGATTTAAAAGGTAAGGAAGGACCAAGTCGCAAACAAATGCAACCTCATTAGAACTGCTGGCTTTCAAGTTACACTCTAAAAGCAAGAAGGGCTTGGATTGGTGTTTTCCCAGAGCTGAAAGATCACAATTTTTTAATATACCTGGCAAAACTATCTGCCATGATTGCAGAAAATACTTCCCATGATGAAAAGATGGTTAAGGGAATGTATGAGTACCAAGGCAGCCATACAGAGGATGCATGAATACTTCATTCTAAAGAGGAAAACAAATGCACACAAGCATCTAGACTGCAGAATGATAAATAAATAAGACACTTATTTTTAACAAAGGACTGAAAAGAGAATAGGTGACTATGTTACATGTACAATCCAAAATTTTGTTTGGGTATAAGGAAAAAATTAAATTATGCAATTGGAAGGTAAATTAATGGAGCTGGAAATAAGTGAGATAACATAGACCTGGAAAGACAAATGCCTCTTCAGATTTGTGTGTTTAACTTTTCATACGTGTAGAAATTAGAGAGAGGTCATTAGAGGGGAGAGAGAATAAAGATGTTAATTAGAACTTAGGGAAGATGAAGAAGAGAGGGTTGGGATTATTGAAAAGTACTTCTACGAGGAGAGACAGATGGAGGAAGAGGCAGAGAAGTAGATGGGGGAGGGATAAATAACACAAAGAATGTTTGAAAAAGCCTTGTGCAAGTAAGTAAATCTCCTACTTCAGAAGCCTCATATATATGCAATATATCATATACGCACATGCTTATATACTATACACGATATATAGACACACAAAAGAGTTTAACTGAGGTTAATAAACCTCCTCCCAGAAGCCATACATCATACATTGGCAAATAAAAAGCCAAGTGGCAGATATAAGATATCTGCCCTCAAGGTCTTCTTTAAGAGTGTCCTAGAAAACTAGAAAAATATAGATACTGTTGTCATTGTACTTTGTTGCCTGCCACAACTTGGTGGTAAGGTCCTGTACCAGAAGACACCACACACTTTGGTTACACAACATGGAGAAATCAAGTTGGCACTGACGAGGTAGCTTTCTCCCTGCTTGCTAACTTTCACAACCCTGTGATGTGTAATATAAGGCTGTTGTGGGAGAATGGTCATCAAAGGTCTTATTCAGTTCTGAGCAATTTGAGGTACAATAAGGCCCACAAGGCTAGATATACCCATTGGGAGCAATAATTGTATGCATTTTATGTGAGTAATTAAGTACATTGTGATTTGATTTAGGGCCTGCCTTACAGGAAAAAGCTAATGCCTATATTGTAAATCTGGCCAAGAAACCATACCTCGGGGACTCATGGGACCCAGGAGTGAACCTACTATTTCTAATCTGCTAAAGTACCATTATACTCCCCTCTAAATCATCATCTTTATAATCACAGGTTAGTGCCATCCTCATCAGAGACGCTTTGGACAGTGGCTAGTAGTTAACACAGAAACTCATAACGGACCAAAGAGCAGAGAATAAGGGTCTGTGAAGGGCTCATCCATAAATGGGTCCACCATTCTCTACAGGATGAGGGATCATCATGGTGGTGGGGATGTAAAGACTGCAGAGTGAGAGGTCAGGGAAGACTGCACTACTACACTCAGGAATTCACAATAGCTATGATTGCCTGCACAAGGTCTTCATAAGAGCGACCAATGAACATTCCCACATGATGGTGTGTGGGGAGGGACTAGAAGCACACACCAGTAGTTGAGGAGCTATTGACCATAGGTGGCTGCCAGGGTAGAGAACAATCAGGATCATTTTAATTGGGTAGCCCCCAGTATGTTGACGAGTCTCCAGTGGATGGTCCCTTGCATATCCATAAATACCTGAGCAGCAGAAACTTGACTTGGTGCATTATACAAAATAAATGAAAAGCAGAAGCAAGCAAAACAAGATACCAAGAACTTGGGGAGGGCTTGGGGAATGGAAGATGAATATACAAGGAATTAGGATAAATAGTGTGGAGTGAAAACAATAAAATACATTTCATACATTTATGTAACTCTCAAAGAATTAGCAGAAGTATTGGAAAAGGAAGGTTGAGTGGGGGTAGAATAGGGGGAGAAAAGGATGAGAAATACCAGAATAGAGGGAGTCATAGGTTTGAAGAGAGATCTGGCACCAGTGATACCTCTAGTGATCTACAAGGATGATACCAACTGGAAAGCTAAGCAATAGTGAAGAGACTACCTTAAATGCCCATCCCTGATAATGAACTTGACGTCTATCTTATATGCCATCCTAGAACCTTTATCCAGTGACCGATGGAAGCAGAGGCAAACACCCACAGCTAAACACTGAACTGAACCCATGGAACCCAGTAACAGAGAGAATAGTGATGAACAAATGAGCAAAGAATGGACTGGTGAAACCAGCAGAGACAGCTGACCTGAACAAGGGGGAGCTCTTGGACCCCAGACCGACAGCTGGGAGGCCAGCATGGGACTGATCCAGACCCTCTGAGTGTGAGAGTCAGTGAGGAGGCCTGGGAACCCTATGGGGCCCTGAGCAATAGATCAGTGTTTATCCCTGGAATACAAATGGACTCAGTGTGTCAATAAAACAAAGAGGGATGCTCTCTCAGCCTGGACTCTTGGGGGAGGGCCTGGAATCTGCCCTGAGCGAAATGACAAACTCTGGATATCCCCTATGTGGAAGGAAGTGGGGATAGGGTGGGAGGCTGGGGGGATGGTGGAGGAACTGGGATTGACATGCAAGGTAAGCTCTTTTCTTCAAAAAATGTAATAAAAAATCATGAAAGGGGAAAATGAACTAAAAGATAGGAAAGATTTGATGCATTCCACTTGTCATTCCACTAACAACAGTGCTCACTTCAGCCAATGTTTCCTTTGTTCTTATACAGCATCATGACTTCTAGAGTACTCATGATAAGCAAAATAAATGACTGTAAAGGTACTTACTAATACAAATAAACCAGTTTTAGATGATGATGATTGCCATTATTTAAAACAAGTCAGGGTAAATACCCACACACCCTCATCTAACCTTTAATGTTAATTTGAAATTTTATTGACAGCCAGGTAGTTCTTAGTAATTAGAGCACTGGCTGGGTTTGATTCAGTCATTCACTTGTTAGCTCCCAACCATCTGTAACACCTGTTCCAAAAGATCTGATTCCCTCTAGTGCCCTGCTTAGGGACTTGGACAAATGGGGCATGCAGGTATGCACACAGAGAAAGCACTCATACAAATACAATGAAATTAGAATAAAAACAAAAGGTTCAGAAGACCCGCCCACACAGGAAAGACATCAGGCCCTCCAAGACCCCAACCCAAGCGAGTCCAGCTTCAGCATCCCCAGCTTCAGCTGCAGGAAGGAAGGAGACCAGTGGAGACAGAAAGACCCCACCAGCACCCACTGGAAGAAGAGATGGGAAGAAGACAGAATAAGAGATCACTCAGCAATAGAAACACCAACATGACCCCACCAGAATCCAGGGATCCAACACCAGCAAGACCCAAAAAGCACTACATAGACAAAGAAGAGAAGACAGACCTTAAAATTATTTCATGAAGATGATGGAGACCCTCAAAGAAGAAACGAGGAAATCCCTTAAAGAAATAGAAGAAAAAACAAACAAAAAAATCCATGAAATGAGGGAAAAATTCAAGAAATAAAGAAATCTCTCAAAGAATCTAAAGAGCACCAAGAAAAAAACAACCAAAAAAATTAAGGAAACAGCTCAAACAGTAGAAGGATTGAAAGCTGAAGTAGAAACGATAAAGAAAACACAGAATGAAGGGATGCTGGAAACAGAAAAGCTCAGTAAACGATCTGGAACTACAGATGCAAGTTTCACCAATAGAATACAAGAGATAGAAAAGAGAATCTCAAGTGTTGAAGACTCATTAGAGGATATAGAGTCGTCAACCAAAGAAAATCTCAAAACCAACAAATCCTTAACACAAAATATCCAGGAAATATGGGACACCGTGAAGAAGCCAAACCTGAGAATAATAGGTATCGAAGAAGGTGAAGAAATTCAACTTAAAGGTACAGAAAACATATTCAACAAAATCATAGAAGAAAACTTCCCTAACCTAAAGAAAGATATGCCTATGAAAGTATAAGAATCTTACAGAACACCAAATAGGCTTGACCAGAAAAAGAAGTCACCTCGCCATATAATAATCAAAACATCAAACACACAGAGTAAAGAGAAAATATTAAGAGCAGCTAAAGAAAAAGGCCAAGTAACATACAAAGGCAGACCTATCCGAATTACACCTGACTTCTCAATGGAAACGATGAAAGCCAGAAGATCCTGGTCAGATGTCCTACAAACGCTAAGGGAACAAGAATGCCAGCCCAGACTACTATATCCAGCAAAGCTCTCAATTACCATAGATGGAGAAAACAAAATATTCCATGACAAAGCCAGATTTAAACAATACGTATCCATGAATCCAGCTCTACAGAAAATGCTAGAAGGAAAACCTAGAGCCAAGGAAGATAACTACATTCACAAAGACACAGGCAATATATAATCATACTTTACAAAACACCAAAAGAAAAAGGGAGGAGAAATTACACAAAATAACTTCACTAACAATAAATCAAGCGCAAACAAGGATCACCAATCAATGGTCATTAATATCCCTCAATGTCAACGGCCTCAACTTGCCTATAAAAAGACACAGACTAGCAGAATGGATACGAAGACAGAACCCTTCCTTCTGCTGCATACAAGAAACACATCTCAACATCAAAGACAGACGTTATCTCAGAGTAAAGTGCTGGGAAAAGATCTTCCAATCAAACGGCCCCAAGAAACAAGCGGGCATAGCAATCCTAATATCTAACAAATTAGACTTCAAATTAAAATCAATCAAAAGAGATGAAGAAGGGCACTTCATATTCATCAAAGGAAAAATACATCAAGACGAAGTCTCAATTTTAAACATCTACGCCCCAAATACAAAGGCACCTACATTCGTGAAAGAAACATTACTAAAGCTCAAAATGCACATAAAATCTCACAAACTAATAGTAGGAGACTTCAACACTCCGCTCTCACCGCTAGACAGGACCTTCAGACAGAAACTTAACAAAGAAACAAAAGAACAATGCACAATTGCACCATCCCTGGGTAAAGGAAGAAATAAAAATGAAATTAAAGACTTCCTCGATTTCAATGAGAATGAAGACACAACATACACAAACTTATGGGACACTTTGAAAGCAGTGCTGAGAGGAAAGTTTATAGCACTAAGTGCCCACATGAAAAAACTGGAGAACAGTCATACTAGAGAATTAATAACACAGCTGAATGTTCTAGAACAAAAAGAAGCAAACTCCCCCAGGAGGAGCAGACGCCAGGAAATAATCAAATTGAGGGCTGAAATCAATCAAGTAGAAACCAGAAAAACACTGAAACAATGAAACAAAGAGTTGGTTCTTTGAGAAAATCAACAAAATAGACAAACCTCTGTCCAAACTAACCAAAAGACAGAGAGAGCATGCTAATTAACAAAATCAGGGATGAAAAAGGGGACATAACAACAGACTCTGAGGAAATCAAGAGAATCATCAGGGGATACTTTGAAAATCTGTACTCCACAAAATTTGAAAATTTAAAGGAAATGGACAATTTCCTGGATAGATATCACTTGCCAAAACTAAATCAAGAACAGATAAACAATCTAAACAGACCTATAACCCCTAATGAAATAGAAGCAGTCATCAAAAGTCTCCCAAACAAAAAAAGCCCAGGCCCAGATGACTTCAGTGCAGAATTCTACCCGAAATTCAAAGAAGAGCTAATTCCAATACTCCTCAAAGTATTCAACACAATAGAAGCAGGAGGCTTACTGCCAAACTCTTTCTACGAGGCTACAATTACCTTGATACCCAAGCCACACAAAGACACAACTAAGAAAGAGAACTATAGACCAATTTCCCTCATGAACATTGATGCAAAAATACTCAATAAAATGCTCACAAACTGGATTCAAGAACACATCAGAAAAATCATCCACCATGATCAAGTAGGCTTCATTCCAGGAATGCAGGGATGGTTCAACATTAGAAAATCTATCAATGTAATCCACCATATTAACAATCTGCGAAAGAAAAACCACATGATCATCTCACTAGATGCTGAAAAAGCCTTTGACAAAATCCAGCACCCCTTCATGATAAAGGTCCTAGAGAGATCAGGGATAACAGGAACGTACCTGAATATAATAAAGCAATATACAGTAAACCAACAGCTAACATCAAACTAAATGGAGAGAAACTCAAAGCAATTCCTCTAAAATCAGGAACAAGACAAGGCTGTCCACTCTCTCCATATCTCTTCAATATTGTACTTGAAGTTCTAGCTACAGCAATAAGACAACAAAAGGAGATAAAGGGGATACAAATAGGAAAAGAAGAAGTCAAACTTTCACTATTTGCAGATGATACGATAGTTTACATAAGTGACCCAAAAAACTCCGCAAGATTACTCCTAGAGCTGATAAACACCTTCAGCAATGTGGCAGGATACAAAGTAAACTCAAAAAAATCAGTGGCCCTATTATATACAGAGGATGAAGTGACTGAGAAAGAAATCAGAGAAACATCACCTTTTAAAATAGCCAAAAACAGCATCAAATATCTGGGGATAATGTTAACCAAGGAAGTGAAAGACCTGTATATCAAGAATTTTGTTTCTTTAAAGAAAGAAATCAAAGAAGATACCAGAAAATGGAAAGATCTCCCATGCTCTTGGATTGGTAGGATCAACATGATAAAAATGGCAATCTTGCCAAAAGCAGTCTATAGATTCAATGCAATCCCTATCAAAATTCCATCACAATTCTTCAAGGACCTGGAAAGAACGTTAATCAACTTTATATGGAAAAACAAAAGTCCCAGGATAGCCAAAACATCCCTATACAATAAAGGAACTTCAGGAGGCATCACCATACCTGACTTCAAGCCCTATTATAGAGCTATAGTCCTGAAAACAGTTTGGTATTGGCACAAAAATAGGAAGGTAGACCAATGGAACCGAATTGAAAGCCCTAATTTTAACCCACACACCTATGAACACTTGATTTTTGACAAAGAAGCTAAAACTGTACAATGGAAAAAAGAAACCATCTTCAACAAATGGTGCTGGCATAACTGGGTACTGGTATGCAGAAGACTGCAGATAGATCCATGTTTATTGTCTTGTACAAAACTTAAGTCCAAATGGATCAAAGATCTCAACATAAATCCAGCCACACTAAAACTTTTAGAAGAGAAAGTGGGAGATACTCTTCAACAAGTTGGTACAGGAGACCACTTCCTAAACATAACACCAGTGGCACAGACACTGAGATCGACAATAACAAATGGGACCTTCTGAAACTAAAAAGCTTCTGTAAGGCAAAGGACACAGTCAAAAAGACAAAAAGGCAGGCCACAGAATGGGAAAAGATACTCACTAACCCTACATCTGACAGAGGGCTAATCTCTAAAATTTACAAAGAACTCAAGAAACAAGTCTCCAAAACACCAAAGGATCCACTTGAAAGGTGGGGTACACAGCCAAATAGAGAATTCTCAGTAGAGGAGGCTAAAATGGCCAAGAGACACTTAAGAAAGTGCTCAACATCCTTAGCCATCAGGGAAATGCAAATCAAAACAACTCTGAGATACCATCTTACTCCTGTCAGAATGGCTAGAATCAAAAACACCGAAGACAATTTATGCTGGAGAGGATGTGGAGAGAGAGGAACACTCCTCCACTGCTGGTGGGAGTGCCGACTCATACAGCCTCTTTGGAAATCAGTATGGAGATTCCTCAGGAAAATGGGAATTAATCTACCACTAGACCCAGCAATTCCACTCTTAGGCATTTATCCAAATGAGGCAGGTTCATACAACAAGGGCATCTGCTCCACTATGTTCATAGCAGCATTGTTTGTAATAGCCAGAACCTGGAAGCAACCTAGATGCCCCTCAACTGAAGAGTGGATAGAGAAAATGTGGTACATTTACACAATGGAGTATTACTCAGCAGAAAAAACAATGGAATCTTGAAATTTGCAGGGAAATGGATAGCACTGGAAGAAACCATACTGAGTGAGGTAACCCAGTCGCAAAAAGACAAACATGGTATGTACTCACTCATATATGGATTTTAGACATGGATCAGGATAGTGCCAGTCTGCACTTCCACAGATAGAGAGTCTGGGAAACAGGAAAGAACCTAAAAGATATGCATATATGCATAGTACCCAAGAGAAGAGGATGGAGACAAGATCCTCTGAATGGATGGGGAACATGGCGAGGGGTGGGGAGGAGTGGGACCTGGGAAGAAGAGAGGGGGTGAAGAGGAAGGGAGTTGGTCATGGGGGAACAGGAAGTTGAGGGGGTGGGGGTAGAATAGGGGGAAGAGTGAATCATATGTTGGAAGACAGATCAGGCACCAGAGTGACCTCGAGTGATCTAAAGGGATAACACCAATTGGCAAGCTAAGCAATAGTGTAGGGACCACCTCGAATGCCCATCCCTGATAATGAACTTGATGTCTATAACCATCCGGGAGCCTTCATCCTGTGACTGATGGAAGCAGAGGCAAACACACAATTAATCACTGAACTGAACCCAAGGAACCCAGTGACAGAGAGAGAGGAGTGATGAGCAAATTGGCAAAGAATGGGCTGGCAAAACCAGCAGAGACAGCTGATCTGAACAGGGGAGAGCTCTTGGACCCCAGATCGACAGTGGGGAGGCCAGCATGGGACTGATCTGGATCCCCCAAATGTGAGTGTCAGTGAGAAGGCCTGGACAACCTATGGGGCCCTGTGCTGTGGATCAGTGTCTATCCCTGGTATACAAACTGTCTTCGTGTGCCTATAGCACAAAGAGGGATGCTCTCTCAGCCTGGACTCTTGGGGGAGTGCCTGGACCCTACCAAGAGTAAAATGACAGACTCTAGATATCCCCTATGGGGAAGGGTTTGGCAATAGGGTGGGAAGGAGGGGGGAAGGGGAGTGTGGGAGGAGGGGAGGGAGAGGGAACTGGATTGACATGTAAAACAAGCTATTTAAAATTAAAATAAAAAAATCATAAAAAAGGTTCACGTGGATTCAAATGGCTGCCCCCCAAAATATCACAAGGAACTTTGGGGCAAAAGAAACTGTGAAGTGAGAAAGAAGATGAGATAAAGTTGAAGAAAATGTGGCAATTATAGTCGTGTGGGTGTCTTGAAGATACTTCCATTAGAAGAGTGGAAAATAGCACATTCTGATACAGAGAGAAATGATTCTAAATAGAAATAATTGTCTGCTGCATGTTATAATAAGACAACATATTATTACTTGTTAATTAACAAGCACCTACAATTACTTTCTTCTTTTATTGCTGCCTTTTGCTTTTTAAAATTCTTTTATTTCTCCCCTTCTCTTTCCTCCCTCCAAACCATCTCATAGGCTCCCCCCTACTCCCCTTGAAATTCTTTAGTAAATTTTACAGCATTCATGTATGGATATGCGTATATGGGTATATTCCTGAATATAACCTGCTCAGTCTGTATAATGCTACCTGAATACATGTTTTCAGCAAGGACCATTTGACAGAGGACAACCAATTGTAGTGCTCATCCCTGAAGAAGATTACTACTCCTGCTCCCAGCTTTCCTGGGTTGCTTATAGTTCTTCGTGTAGGCCTGAGGCCTTGTGGAGTTTTCTTTGTCCAGTTGGCATGTTCTTTGGTGTTCTCCTTGTTCAGCTCACATGTGGGTAGTCATGTTGGTGAAACCCTATAAAAGTAGCCTCTGATATTCTAGAAGACACAGTCTCACAGCAAACTGGCTCTTACAATCTTTCCACCTCTCCTCACCCCCATGTCTGCAATGTTCCTGAGACTTAGATATAGGATGTCACATAGATGTATCATTTGGGACTGGGCTATGAAACTCTGCATTTTGGTTGGTTGTGGTTTTCTGTAATGACTTCTGTATGTTACAAAGATAAGTTTCTTGGTGGTGGTGAGGGCCACACTCATTTGTGCTATAAGGACAAATATCAATAGGCTATTGCTAGCCATTATGTTCATTTAGTCAAGTAGTGGTTATAGATTCTACTCCAATAACCATAACTTCACTAGTACTGAGTAGTTAACATAACTTTTCAGTACCAGGCATGGCCTCCTTCTTGTTGAGTGAGTCTTAAATCCAGTTACAGAGATTTTGGCTACTGCCGGACTATGGTGTCATTACTGCATGTGTGTACACACCACACACACACACACACACACACACTCAAATTTAAAATATTTAAAAACTATGCTGGTGAAACTAAACAATCTTTTCAATTATGTTATTATAGAAAATAAAATGTAAGAAGATTTTTAAAGCAACATTTCCCAAATACACCTCCCAATTACAAACACCATAAGATATGCTGTAAAATAGGTACACAGTTTGAAATATTGCTTTCAAATAGATAGAGACAGACTAATCCAATCTCAGAAGAAACAGTCCATCACATTGCAGGGATGTCTCACTCCAAAACTGACATATCAAACAGAAATTTACGGTGACAAATACAGTCAGTATAGAATAGTTCAGGCTGCACGTGTTAGAATGTATTGTTGTAAGTATATCTGCTGCCTTCCCTGACAGCTCTTCCTTTCTTATGCCTTGCCTGATAGAAGTGGCAGCCAACTCGGCTCTACAGTATGCTATTTGGTTAAGGTGGTGTGACTAGAAGTATCATGGGGTGTTGTCTAGCATCCTCATGTTGTGAGAGCAGTTGCTCACACTGCCGGCTCTTCTTTTCCTTGTTTCAGCCTCATCTCAGACTCAGAGGATGGGCCATTTATCCTGGGCCCTGTGTAAAACTCTACTGCTGTGTGTATTACATAAACAAAGTGTGAGTCACTGCAATGTTGGGGACTACTATGGTGTAAACTGACACAAATTTATGAATGAAACCCAAGCAAATAGTCTCCCCAGTCTCAGGATTTACAAGTAAGTGTTCAGCACTTCTGTTCCATTTTTCTTGTATGCTTTGTTCTACAGGTTACATTTCAGGCAACCAGACTGAGAGAAGCCATATTGTCTATTGATATGGTTCTAAGATTTAAAGCCTGAGGTACCACAGAAACAGGAAAGAGCACAGAGGACTGGGTGCATGACCCGTTGTTAGTTTCCACTGGCTGAGTAAGGGGAGAGGGAATTAAACTCTTTCAAAGTGTCAAGGGTGGAGAGGCTGATGTAAAACTGAATATAGAAGTCACAGGATATTTTCCATAAACTCAATAGACACAGAATATATACATGTTCACATATACAAAGGGCATTTAAAGATGCAAATATGTACTAGAAAAAGTGGAAAATTGGAAAACACTGAATGTCATACATGGAAATTGGAAAATATTGATGAAATACATGCCAGACACTGGAAGAATATAGTAATGCGCAACTGAAGGCCCTCACTTAAAAGGAAAGTGTAGATGTCACAGTTTTAAGCATGCAAAGTTCATTTCATATAGCTAAATAATTTAATGTCAAATAAAAATGAAAATAAATACTTAAAAGTGAGCAATGAATATATTATAAAATTAGAAAAACAGAACTAAGACTATTACAAACTAAAACAAACTGTAATGAAAAATTTTGTGTAAAGTGATAAATCAGAATAATTTAATTTGAAAATCATAGTGAAATTGCATAGAAAAGAAGATGTAAGTACAATAAGAAAATTGATAGAAACAACTAAGCTTTAAAGACATAAATTCTTGTGAAATATATTCAAGGGATTAAAAAAATCATGGAATAGAAACAGATTTTAGTAGAGACCCAATACAGAAGAGTTCAAGGCACATCTAATAAAAAGTAAAATAGGTCGGGTGTTGGTGGTGCACACCTTTAATCTCAGCATTTGGAAGGCAGAGGCAGGCAGATCTCTGAGAGATTGAGGCCAGTCCGGTCTACAGAGCAAGTTCCAGGACAGCCTCCAAAACAATACAGAGAAACCCTGTCTCGAGAAACCAAAAAAAGAAAGTAGAATGGTGTTCATCTTGAGTGATGTGTATAAGATGAGTTTAAGTGGTACTAAAAGATTCTTTAGCTGAAAAAGGTCAAACATAATTTACAGATGAATTATGACTAGTAATACCAAAGAACTATGGATTAGGATAGTCCAGTTTTTATACATTGTCCTACACAACTGGGCCTTGTTTTAGTGTTATCCCAATAACCATAAGAAGTGGATTACTACTCATCTCATCCAACAAGTTCAAGTAACACTAATGCCAAAACAAATAAAATATCAAAGTGTAGATCAAGTGATTTAATATTCATTGCTGGTGACATAAACATCTATGATGTAACTTCAAAAGATTGAAGAACATTCCAGAGTTGTAACATGGTCTTTACATAATCAATGTATAAAATCCAGCAGCTCTTTTCACATTAAGAATTAATTCAAAATTTTGTCAAGGATTAAAAATATTCTGTTTATTGAAATTACAACAATCACAGTCTTAAAGCTAACCTAAGTCTTTAATACTTTTAGAAAAAGTATTGAGTGTTGAAAAAATTTAAAAATATTAAAAGGAAGGAAAAGAACCAAATCATTGCTCAATATTCAATATTATGATAACACTGACAATTAAAACCTGTTCAGAGATAAATTATTCAATAAATATTACCAGGTAAATTTATTGTAAAAACATACATCTGAGCATGCTATTAAAAACAATAACCTACAAGGACTAATAGGAAAAAAGTATATTAACTCTTATTGAAGGTAAGAGAACGAATCTTTGTGCCTCTTGCAGAATAGCTGTAAGCAAGTCATGGTATGCAAATGTCACAAAGGCAAGAAAGGAAAAACCTTTATATTCAAAAGAGGACTTTCTTCATGCTGATAACAATTGGGTTTTCACAGTGCCCTGACTCCTCATTCTCATTCGGGTGTCTTTAAATTTGTTCATTTGCTAGAAATTCATATGAAATACACACTGACATGCTATTTCAGCTGGGTTGGTGACCAACATTGACTGACTGTTTTCTCAATAAAGTTTTATTAGTACTTAGCCATCCCAATCATTATCCCTCCCCTAACACTAAAATATTTGGTCTCTGTTCCTATACAGAATTCCTGTCAGACTGTCAGTCATGTTACTATCTGCCTCATTTCTTCAATGTCGGGGAGTGTTAGGTTGGTTGGGATTTTTTTTAATTCATGTTCCTGGGAGGAATATGCTTAAATCAGAATTAGTTTAGTTAGTCACCATATATTTAATAGCTTTTGTGCATGGAAACAAGACATCATGGAGTCTGCTTGTGTAATCTTCCACTTATCACACACCCAAAATATAAAGAGGATTTGGTTTTCACTAATTCTTGGTCAAAACATTTCTCTCCCACTGGATATATACTTGTTAATATGGCATTTATAATTACAAATACACATACACACTCCCATACTAGGGGAAAAGGGAATTCAGTAAATTAAAACTTAGGAGAATTCTTCTGCTTGATAAGCTCAAATCTTTAACTGCGAGTTTATCTGTGATGGCAGCCTTACATTTCCCGAATGTAAATTTTCAGTAATGAAGTATATATTTTAACTAAGCAATTTATAAAAATGATTGACTTATAAATTTCTTTCTAGTCTGTGTAAAATGTTGCAAATTATGAAGAAATCATCAGGAGCTTATCCATGTGTTTTGTTTGTGATTCACTGATTTATTTTTATTATTTTAATTTTTAGCAGAATTGGTGGTCCACCCCAGGGCCTTGTATATGCAAGCAAAAGCTTTACTAATGAGCTATATGTCTGATGCTTGATTTTAAGAGACATGGTCAGGTGATGTTACTCAAGCTGGTGTGGAACTTACTGATAGTTTAAGTCATCCTCAAAAGAAAAATTCACTGTCTCAGCTTCCTAAGTGCTAGGATTAAAGACATGTGCCACGATACCTCAATTGTTGTGATTTCTTTTTGATTGCTTTATATCGACTTTTTTGTAATTGTAGTTTTTCTAAAAGGAATACTAAAAATTATATAGTTTTCATGTTTCATAAATCCTATATCTAATCCCTTAATTTTGAAAAAGGAAGTTTTAAAACAAATGGAAATTTTCAAAAACATTATTCATTTGTGCAACTGTACTACAATCAAAGTTTGAAACATTTGTTTTTGAACAAACATCCCAAACAGTAAAACAATAGTCCCTTTTATCTGTAGGTTGGTATGTTCCTGGAGTTTCAGTGACTGACTAGGGCAGGATGAAAATAAGCCCCATATATGGCTTTCCTGCATGCTTACCTATACAGATTGAACTATCTCCATCCTGTATTGTGTAATGCTTAGAACATTTGTGTGATGAGATGTGAATAAGGATGCCTGTATAATGTTGATTTTTCTCCTCACATATACTGACATGTAACCTTCTTCCCTACCTACCTCAACTTGCTTACAAAATAAAATATGTAAATAAAAAAAGATGTGAATAAGAAGTCATGTGGCCACAGATCTTCCCTCATTTATTGAAATCCATGAAGAACTTTAACCATAGGTTTGAAAAATGTAGAGAGAATGAGACAGCAGCCAAAGCTTAAGAAAGTATATTGGAAGTTTGCTTACATGAAGTTCTTATGGTTTGAACCACTTTGGACTGTGTTTTTCATTTCTTTTTGTTTGTGATAAGGTTAAAAACATTATTTGGATGTGCTTTTGTTTAGTTTTATTTCCTTATTGAGAACTTCATTTTTTTAACTCAAAGGAAGCACTTTGTGTCTTCTCATTGGCATATCCCAGTTGTCTGATTGATTGCTCTTCTACTTTTGGGAAATTTTAAGTATAAGTTACTTAAACACATGTATCATCACACCACCTATGTTGATAGCCACCATTAAGTGGGTAGCAAATAATGGCTTGAATACACTAGGCAAAAGGAATCTCAAGTAAGGTTGGGTAGAGTGAGAAGTTCTGAGATTTTTATCATGCCACTCAAAGTACATTTTCATATCACAGTTAAGTATGGATAACTGAAATTCCATGTATAATGGGCATTTACTGTGCTCTCTGGGACAACTAGGAATGAAATATCCTTAGACACAAGGGAATGAAGGATATTCATTGCTTTAAATCTCTGCTAATTAAACCCCTTTCTACAGGGAGAAGAACAGGTATGCCACGATTGGCTTACATTAATTGCTCTGAACAGTTAATTCTAAACAAACTACTTTTCTGACACATGAGGGAGAACAGTGAAATGAATATTTTGGAGAGCATTAAAAACAAACTGCGTGATGAACAAAGGATGCAAATGCAATTCCCCAAAATGAGATTGATCCAGCAGTCAACAGAAAACTGAAGATGAGCATAGAACTAATGGTTCATATGATTCTGCTGAGCTTAAAACTATCCATCATAACATTATAATTCACATATATTTTAAGTAAATAAAATGTAGTAACGGGAATTAACACATATGGTCAAGTGAAACTTGAACCTTTTGACTTGTTTTTCTTGCTTTCAGTAGTATGTATCTAAAGGGTATTTTGTAAAAAAACAAATGTAACTCCACAATATTTTGTTTTCTGTCATTTTTTGCATCATTTGACATTTAAGCCTTCTTTTTCCAGATGTGTGAACTCTGACAAATGACACAAACATTGTATTAATTGGGCCAGAGGCATAACTCCATTGATGAAGTGATTGTTGGACACATGTAAGAATGTTAATTTGGATTCTTACCAACTTCATATAGACATGGATGTGGCAGAGCTGAGGAGGCAGAGAATACAATATCGCCTGGGTTTGCTGGCCATAGACTCTATCCTATTAGTGAGGGACCTTGTCTCAAAAATATGATGGGGAATAACAGAGAAAGACAAAGACACTTCCAACATCACCCTTTGGCCTCCATAAACAATAGGTACAGGCTTTATCTCTCTCTCCTGCCTGCCCACCATCATGTAAGCCACTAAAACTTCTATACTTAGTCACTAAATAGTTTCTGTCTTATATATAATGTAGCTCATACTGTGGTTGCTATTTCATTCTTTCTTTTCTTTTGAATTTTTTGTATCCTCCTTCAACTTTCCCCCCACCTCTACATTTTCTGTTGTTTGCCATGCTTCATCTGGTGTTCATAGTTAGCAAGCAGGGTGCTATTATATAGACTTTGTTTATTGTCTTGTGTCCTCTCACACATTAGCCATTGCTATTTTGTACAGTCCAGCATTTTTGTATTGTCTAAATATTTGTTATTAGTGTTGCTTTCCATTCATGTTTAATGATTGCCTTTTATCTGAGTTCATCTGTTAACACATTCTTTTATGGTTCAATACAAATCTTCTTTGTTTCTAATGTTTTTAGATTTGTTTTATTTTTTGTTTATTAGTCATGTGCATGCCTGGTACCTAAGGAGGCAAGATGACACCACAGTGTTTCACTGTACACATGTATGAAACTGAAGTTGTGAAGAGAAAGAAATGGGAGGATAGGAAAGGGAATAGAGGGGAGGGAATAGGATGGATTTAATCCAGACATTATATGCATACATGAATATTAAATAATTATTTTTATGTTTGAAATTGCAGTATAGTTACACAATTTTTGAGAATAAAGAATTTTTAAAAATATTATTGCTACTTAATGCTCAGGGAACATTGTAAAAGAACGGCCAGAAATAGATTAAGAGCCCAGGAAATCTACTGTGAGGTTATTTATCTTAGAAATGACAGAGAAACATCATCTATGATATCTCAACAATATGGCTGCCTAAACAATACCTGAACAAGTTCAAGGACAATAGACATGCTAACATGTAAAGGAGACAGTCTCACAGGGACCCACCCCAATGAAAGAACCATGGCAACTAAGGAATGCTCAGAGTAGAATAGTCTTCTCCAGAGATAAGCCCTGTATTGCCTATCCAATACCAACTGGTCAACCCTGAAGTCATACACACACAAGTAACACTAAATACACCGTGCAAGTTTATTTATATATACTTATGTATTATTAAATCAAAATCTCATTTAATAATCTCAGTTGCCATTGCTGTTGGTTAAGGTGGTGGTTGGAATGGATTTTATATATTGGAGTGCTCATGATCCAGTCCTGCCTTAAATGTATCAAGGTTTTAGCTCATTGGAAAGACATTGCTTTGAGGAGAGAGCTTCTGATTCCAGAGAATCATATAAAGAAATGTTTTTGGCCATTCAGACACTCAGTGATCATTGCAGCCATGTACAAAGGAAAACAGACTACTGTTTCAGCTGCTCGGTTTACAGATTTGTAGGCTAAAAGATTGACAGAGTCATGGAACTTCCACCTGGGTTTCAAGAGAAGACATATATACCTCAGTGTTGTGTTCTCTGTAGGAAGACCTTGAAAAGATGATGAACAAAGCAAGCTGGGTAAATCCTAAGATGCATTTAGAAACCTAAGGAAATTAGACACCACATATCAGGAAGAAAGACATTCCACAGGCCAGGAGCAGAAATATGAAAAGTCAGGGGCATAGGATGGGCTACCCAAATCTTTGGAGCTCGCATCACCTGACCATATGACCCAGATGCCAGACCAGCATCTACAGGCATCAGTGCTGCTCTGCTGAGCATTGGTCCTACTCTATCTATGGCACCATTCCTCTCCTTTGAAATGAGAATGCCTATTCTATGCCACTGTGTCCTGGAAGTATATAGTTTACTCTTATAGTTACAAGATATTACAGCCTAAAGTTGAAATGCCTCCCACAAGCTCAGATGTTTTAACAATTACTTCCCATCTTGTGACACTCTTTCAGGAGCTACACAGTCCATAGGGCACAGCAGAAGGAACTATGATACTGGGGTGTCTCATTAGGCATCTATTATCCCTAACTGCTTCTTGTCCATGTTCTATTTCCCACAAGAACCTGCTCCTTCTATGATGTGTCCTTTGAAACTATCTATAATCCTTCCTCTCTTAATACTTTTGTTAGTATTCGGGCACAGAAACAAACAATTGAACTAAAACACAAGGCTCCCATATAATTGCAAGTATATGTAAACAAACTCTTCAAGAAATTTGGGCCTGAGAGCACATTTAGCTTAACGAAGTATTTCTATTTCTGTGACTGAGAGCTTAGGGAATGCATCTAGAATTTGGGAGTAGAGATTCTGTTTCTTCCTTATATTCAGTCATTTGTCTACACTGATAAAATGGACTAACACTTCTATATCTAGTGTATATCTCAGAGCTTTTGAGTAACTTGATGGAGATATATGATATTGACATTGCCCCCATTGTTAGGCTTCTGTGATTCTCAACACAGGCCACTCCATACAGGATCAATTTAATGGGAAATGCCCATGTACATGAGTGTGGAAGTGTGAGAGAAGAAAGAGTATAGCTGACAAGTTGAAATGGCTCCTTCACATCATGGTATAGTGAAGTTAGTCTTGAGAAAGTTTTTGTTGTTGTTCTCATTGTTGCTACTACTGCTCTATTGTATATGGGATAAGAACAACAGAGAAGATACAGGAGAAAAGACAGACAATCAAAGACTCCAGAAAACAGCCACTAAGACATAGGGTTTGAAGATTCTTCCAAGGGTGAAAAGAGTATTATTGTCTGTTATAACATCCCTAATAAGTCCCTCACAATGAGATAGATGGACAGACCTGTAGAAGACAGGACTCAAAAAGAGGTCATTCTGCAGTGTCTTCAAGCACATATGAAGTGAGAGACAGGACACTCATAAGACTAAATTGAAACAAAGGCCCGGCGGTGGTGGCGCACGCCTTTAATCCCAGCACTCGGGAGGCAGAGGCAGGAGGATCTCTGTAAGTTCAAGGCCGGGATGGACTAACAGCCTCCAAAACAATACAGAGAAACCCTGTCTCATAAAACCAAAACCAAAACAAAACAAAAACAAAAACAAAACAAAAAAATTGAAACAAAGACCAGAGCCCTCCAAGTTAAGATTCCCCTGGTCTTCTAGAGCCCCTGGAGAGTCAGGGCAATCCCAAATATGGAAAATTAATAGGAAATTCTAGTTCTGCAGAAAACTTGTATTTGATAGCATACTGCATATTATTGGGGTTTACATTCATACCCTTCCACCTCTGACAGAAAGGAATCTCTTCCACAGTACCAGGATGCCCAGAAGAGACTGGCTTTGAACATACAACTGGTTAGCAGTATGCCTCCCTCCCCATTGCCCCTCTGTTTTCATTTCAGCACTTTCACTGCCTGACATTCTTGGTAATCAACAATCTGCCATCCCCAGAGTAGAAGGTAAGTGACAGGAAGCTGAGGGCTTTTGTCCACTTGATCAACTGGGTTTTCCTTAGTGACTGAAAAACTGGCAGCCCGGGAACCACTGCTTAGCAAAAGGCTTGATGGGTGAATGAGTGAACGAGTTTGCAGCAGCAGAGCACTAGCGTTGATGAAACGAGGGGAGCGCTGCCTTTGTTTTCCAGACAAATAAAATCCCAAAGCTAGTCTTAGGCGTGAGAAGCAGGGTTTATGTCTCTTGCATCAATTGATGTGAATACAATAAAATTCCTCAGAGGTATAAAAACACAAATAAAGAACACAAAGCCAACCTGACTTTCCATTTCTCCTCTTCATGTTGTTAGCATAGTAAATTTCCTGTCGTCGTGATCATGAAACAGTGAGAAAGAAAGGGCAAAATCCCAGTCCAAATAAACAAATATAAACAACCAACCGAACTTTTACTTCTCTCTATGGTGTGTCAAGCTAAATTGGACACTGTGTATTATTTTAATTAAAAATAATCCTCTTGAGTAGGAATGGGAAATAAAAGAAAATGTAATCACTGGGCAACCTGCATATTACTTTAAATAATATTTCTGGAGTCTTTTGCTGCTAGCATATGCTAGTTGCTAATAGCCCCTTATTTCAGGGAAAATTACTCCTTGCCATTTGCTTAATTTGCTATATAGCATGCATTGACTTATTTAGATCTAATGACTTTTGGCAGAACATGAACTTTGAACTTCTTCCAGTTACATTATTAATGCTTCCTATGTGGTTAGTTTATCTTTAAGAAAAACATACCGCTATTTTTATCTAGCACATTTTTGCTATGTGGTATGCACATGATAAGTACTTATTCACACAGATAAATTTAGAGAAAATTGTTTTCTACCTAATTTTATATTTGCAGGTAATTAACTACTGTGCGATTTCAGTCCACTATTATTCTCAGACATCTGCTGAAAACAGTTATCCCCCCACAAAAAAAATCATTGGCATTCTGTTAATTGGTTCTACTTTTAAGAAAAATTCTAAACCCACAGTTCTGAATTATGAGGTCTCTAAAACTCGAGGGCTGTACATTTTAAGCTTCACTGAACACTGGAGGAGAAAGGAAAAGGCAATAATTGCCCATGAAAAACATTCTAAATCAAGTTCCTAAGATTTCAGAAGATGGGAAATAAAATGATTATAAAATAGCTTCCCCATGTCTACTAAGGCATACCGGATTTAAAAAATCAAATAGCTTGAGAAGTATAATGCACCTAAGATCTCCGGGCTCACAATATCTCCATAAAAAAGCAATATACTATGAAGCAGATAAATCTATATTTTCCATTTTGTTTTTTTGCTGCAAGGTCATAGTTAATCAACAGATAAGAATGATCTAAATAAATAGGAAATGCTTTTTATTGAAAGGACTGAAGTGATGGAGTAAAATATGTTTATTATAGTTGTTTGTTATAAATTCCAGCAAATGTTATATCTTCCAGGGTTTTGTCCCATGGTTTGTTGCTGTCATTTTCAAAGTGAATGTCTTGAAATTATAGCCCTACTAAAGCTCTTCATATGAAGTTCAATCCAGAAGGAAGAACTAGAGGGAGGCTCTGGGAAGGTGTAATTGAGGATAGAGGATTCTCTCAGGCCCAGAACCATAGCTGTTTTCTGCTCCATCACCCAAATCATTACACTTTGCTTCAAGATTTACTTTGGAATAGTCTAAAATTTTAATAGTTGCTAATTATTTAATAACAAAACATAATGTACTTTGGTGAGTACAAAGCCAAAATAAGCAAGGTTTTTTAATAGTGCCAAAAACTTATCATCACCAGGTATAAAAGTATACAGCAGTTCCAAAGTGATGCTCTCCCATACAAAGGAAATGAAACATGGAATTTTGTTCAGAAAGTTCATTCAGACACTGGTTTGATTTAAATGTGATGGGCTACCTATACTCAATTTCCAGTCACAGGGGAGGAAGTACAGATTGTGGGCAGCAGTTTTGTTGCCTGTGATATTCATGCTTACATCACAGATGGTAGACCCCAAAGAGTACCATGCTGCTGGGCCACAGATAAAGCACAAGGAATGCCCTAAAACCATTCTCTCTAATGGAGACTTTAAGTGGAAACGAAAGAAAAGGCACTTTGGAAGTGACTTAGGATAAGAATTTATCTCCTACCTTGCCCAGCCTAGACATAGGGGTGTGTGAGTGAAGAGGTACATTGGTCCTGCCTCAACAAGATGATGGGACAGACTTTGTAGACTTCCTAGGGGAGGCCTTAACCTCTCCATGGAGCAGATGGGAGGAGGGGTGGAGTGGAGGGCTTGGGAGGAAAGGAGGGAGAGAGAACCGGGATTGGAATGTAAAAATTTTTTTAAAATGAACAAAAAATAAATGGCTTCAACTTTTTAAAAAGAAGAATTTATCTCCATCCTTACTTACTTGCCTGCCATAATCCTAAGAGTTTGGGTATATTCTTAACATTTTAAAATTCTGAAATCTATTTTCAAGAGGTAGACCTATGGAGATTGAAAATCATCTTTGCATAGTCTTTTCTATGAAAGGAAAATGTCCCTCATAGCCTCATGCAATTAAAGGACTGCCCCCTGAAACACTGGTGATACTTTGGGAAGCTATAACAACTTTGGGACAAGTAGCCCAGATATTGGAATAGGCTAGCAGGGACAGACCTTGAGGGTTGCAGCTAAGGTTTGTTTTTGGTTCCTGATACCCTTGTAAAGATGCTATACTGTAAGTCACGAGCCAACAACACAGACAGAGTTGGGACAGCTGAAGTAAGTACCCTTCCTGCCCTGATAGACTGCAGAAAGCCTCAGCCAAATCCTTCTTTCTTTAGGATGCTCTAGTTTGATATTTTGTTGGGTACTGAAAAAAATAGCTACTCTAAATACATAGCAACCCCCATACACATTTTAGCTGTTTGGGGTTTTGTTGAATGGCATATTCTAGTTGAAGCTATGAATTCAACCAGTTGAGCAGTTTTAACTTCATGTAAATCAGTTCCATTGATTATATCAAGAATATAAGTTGCCTTGTATATCCTTGGCTTTCTAAGCAAGTTTTTGTATGCTGTTTATTTATTATATATGAGTGTGCATATGTGTGTATGTGTATATGTGTGCAGTCATGTGCCATAGTGTATATCTGGAAGTCAAAGCAGGTGAGTCATTTCTCCATCATGTGGGTTCTGGGAGTCAAACTCCAGTGATTAGGATGGGTGGCAAGCATGCTTACCCATTGAGCCATCTCATTAGAGTCTATCCTCCCTCAATTATGAGATAAATATTTCTATTTCCAACATGCATTTTATGATACATTTCAGAAAGAAAGAAGTATATTTGCTACTAGTAAGCAGTCATACTTGTTTTCTTGTAGCTGACAAGTTCAGGAAGAACGGTAACAGAATTAGGAGTTGAACAACATTAAGGAAATGTCTGAAGATTAAAATAAAGCTGTCATGAGGACTGAGTTTTCTCAGTAGTACTCAGAATGACATCATTAGAACAAATGTTTTATAGAATTCTGGCAAACCAGAAAGGCAGGGAAGATTGGCAACCCATGTATAGGGGAGAAGACCTTAACCCTGGTATCTCTTTTGTGCTCCTTGTTAGATGAGTCAAAAATTTCAACACAACCGACAAAAACAGGCACGATTCCCTATGAAACGATAATTATTTTTTCCACCAACTATCTTGGGAAGATTATTTCAGAGCAAACCAGGATACTTGTTTAAGGCCAGAACGTGTATGAATTCCATTTAAGAAATATTTAAGGTAAGATAAATAAGCAAGTTCTTAGTTTGAAAAGTTTTGCCTAATCTTTGAACATGAATGTACAACCTATCCTTTTAGCAATGGAAATTCACAGGTCGTGAAGCCATATATGCAGCTATCATTAACTAAAATGACTCCTGATGACATTTCATCATTCATAGAGATCAGTATTATCTCTCGACCCTCATCAGCAAAGCTTCTCCTTGAAGTGAATGTTAATTGGCACTGAGAGCCACAGCTGGACAGTGTATAGAGCCTAAGAGACTTTAGCAGGCTCAGCCACAAAAGGGACATCTTCACCAACCCCAACCCTCAAAGCTCAGGGATCTACATGGGAGAGAATGAAGACTGTGTGAGCCAGAGGTGGTGGGTAATTTTAAAGAAATAGAACATATAGACACGAAGGAACCAATGCACACACGAAACTCACAGAGACTGTGAGTATACACACATAAGACCCACACAAGCTCAAGCCAAGCAAAGTCCCAGCATGGAGAAGTGGGCACAAGGTCTCACTCCTAGCCAAGAAGCTATTCAAGAAGCTTCCTTTGTCTTCCTCTCTCTCACACATTCTTCCACTCCCTGAATGCCCATGTTTACATCTAAAATATACATTCCCTCTCTCTATCATCTTTTCCTAATGACAAAAACTGTTCTACATTGCTACCTCCTGACAGTGTTCTTTTTAGCATAGATATAGATCCTGACTGTACCAGACTGGGGGGGTTTCTCACTGATGGGGCAGATTATGTAACAGTAAAGGAAATTAAAGTTGAGTTCTTCACCTGTGCTTAGTAGACAACAGCAGAAGAGATGGCTGTCAGACAAAGGATGACGCCCTCTGGCCACTGGGTCTAAATGCAGATACAAGTACCCCAGAAGCCTTCCTATACATTTTCAGTCAGTATTTTCAATGCGTTTCCTTTTCATATGAACAACAAAAAGAACCAGCACAAAAGGGCATGATTTGAGTGTACTTAAGGAGGGTGTTGCTTCAATATACCATTATTTATTCATTTATTTATTCGTGTTTATGAGAGCAATGGGTATTTGTGTGTGTGAGTGAGCATGCCTTTGTGTGAAACATGGAGTCCAGAAGAGAACATCATGTGTCCTTCTCCAACCTTTGCTTTCTTTCGTTTAAAGGAGAGTCTTCCCCAACTTGTGGCTACATTGTCTCAGCCAGATTGGAAACTAGAAATCTCTAAAGATCCTCATGATTCCATCACCCTTGGGAGTTGGGTCACTGGTGCTTTCAACGACATTGGTTTGTTATAAGGTTACTGGGATTCAAACTCCAGCACTGCTAAGTAGAAAAGCCACTCTTAACTGATGAGCCAACTCTCCAGTCCATTTAACATGGTTTCTAAATGTTTTAACTAATTGTGCATGTGTGTGTGTGAGGGGGGTCAATTATAAGTGTTTGTCTGTTCTTGTCTTAATCTTATATATAATGGTTTGGCAGTTAATGAATGATTTGGAATCAGTAGGAAGTTTTCTAATAACAATAGTTTAGCCAGGATTTATAAATAATCCAACAGAGCACTATATGATCTATTTAACTTCCTAACAATAAAGTGTTAGTGTCTAGGGGTCTTGTTCATGTTAATTTCCTCTGCTAATTAAAGAACTAAGAGTCAGGAAAAAACATCTCATACATATCAGGTAGTGAAAGGTTACAAGCATCATTAAAGAAGCACATGAATATGAGCTACAGAGATGGAAAGGGAGAGAGAGACAGACAGAGAGAGAGAGAGAGAGAGAGAGAGAGAGAGAGAGAGAGAGAGAGAGAGAGAGAGAGAGAGAGAGAGAGAGGGCACAAAGCAGCACACCAAGAGAGAAAGTCCTTTCAGGGCACAAATGGGAATGGGACAAGTTTATGTTTGCCCTGAAAAATCTGGGAGTTTCAAGTGAGTTTGGTGGCCTGGGATTGTACTTCTTCCCCTAATTTAGGATTGGTCAACTTAAAAAACTGATGCTGATAGGTCCACAGCTTTAGGTAAATATTTCAGATCTGGCCTTAAACATATCAGAACAGCCTGGACTGTCAGCTACATGGCAACCATGATAGTAGAAGAAAATATCTGTCTGGCCTTTGTCTCATATGGAGAATGAAGAGTTTGTTACCGTGATTCTCTGTCTATGGTCCCTTTCCCAGTCTGTCTTCCAGGGATTGTATAGTTCCTTTTCCATCAAAAGTTACATTTTCTCTTCTGATACTTGATGGCCTTTTCTAACACAGGACTGAAATAAGGTTGGGTCTTTGAAACAAGCATCATAAGTCCACAGAAGAAAATTGTCCATGTATTGAATTAAAGTAGACTCAAGAAAATTGTAGGTCTTGAAAGTCAGCTTTTAAGGTTTGAGAACATATATGGATTTTTCAGTCTATCCTTGTGTCATCACGGTTCTTCAATTAGGGTAACTAATCTTATTCTTCCAGTATCTGCTGAGGATAGTTTACAAAATTCCTCTCTATTTGTGAAGTAAAATTTAATCGCTCCAAGGTTCTTTTCTGAGTCTTAAAATAAAAGGTCCCTGATTGGCTCTTAATGACAACCTTCCTTTCTACAACATTAGGTTTCCTCTTCATGAGCATTTGTGGAGGAAAACACCTAGAAAAAAATCAACTCATTTCATATACTTGCAAGTTCAATTGGCATTATCATCAAACACAGAATTGAAATAGTTTCCTTCTAAACACTTTTTCCTTCCTGGGGGTCATGAGGCTTTCACACCTATATCAGAGCTCTTGTATCTGTGGTTCCGAGAACATGGCAGAAGAGATAGAATATCATCTGAAATAATATCTTCTAGAAATGATTGCATAAACAGGATACTAAATACACTACAAGACATACATGCAGGCTTCTTTCCAGCTTCAGGGTTTAAATAGAGACAGAGATCTCGCTCTCTCTCTTTCTCTTCCTCTCTCTCTCTCTCACATACATACATACATACACACACACACACACACACACACACACACACACACACAACTAGACACACAGATCAAAGACTACTTACTAGGTGCCAGAGGACCCAACCCCAAGCAACCCAGTGAAAATTAGAATTGTTATAATATCTCCTGTCCATTCACAGTGTTTTTAAAATAGTGAAATATATATGACCTAGAACCTCAAAGGTAGTCTGAAGGAAATTCAGTTCATAAGATGTAGACTGAGAAATAAGAAAATTCTGATAAATCTGCCTGGGAGAGAGAAGTTATTATAAAATCAATTTATGTTAAATAAAATTGACAGGTGTAATAGATATGGTAATTTAAGAGTCCTGCCATTTACAGCTCAAGTAATTAGAACATTTTCCAGTTCCAGATGTACCTCAAACACAAAAAGGGTCCTTTTTGCAGGCTTTTGGTCTTACCAAAAAGAATTTAAGAACAGACTCAGAAGGTAATTTTATTGGCTTTTGGGATAGAAAATAGTAGGGTGGGCAGCCTGATGTTCTTGCTAGTTGCTGGAATGAGAAAGCTGAAAAGAAAAGGGAAATCTCTGCTTTCTTAGTTAGACATCAAGAATGCGGGCTTAGTTGGAAGTCAAGAATACTGGCTCAGCAGTAGAAGTCAGATGACAACTGCCTGGGATGGAGGTTTCTGAGAAACCACCATATTGATTTCCAAAGTAGCTGTACAAGTTTGCACTCCTACCAGCAATGGAGGAGTGTTCCCCTTACTCCACATCCTCACCAGCATGAGCTGCCATTTGTGTGTTTTATCTTACCCATTCTGACAGGTATAAAATGGAATCTCAGAGTCATTTTGATTTGCATTTCCCTGATGGCTAAGGATGTTGCACATTTCTTTAAGTGTTTTTCAGCTATTTGAGATACTACTGTTGAGAATTTTCTGAAACTGGAAACAACCTAAATGTTCCTCAACTGAAGAATAAATAAAATGTGGTCCATTTCCACAATTGAGTACTTCTTAGCTGTTAAAACCAATAACATCAGGAAATTTGCAAGCAAATCATTGAACTAGAAAAAAATCATCCTGAGTGAGGTAACCCAGACCCATAAAGGGAAACATAATTGGTTCCTAGCTCATTTGTCATCAGATAGGCTTCATAGACTAAATGATGCAAACAGATACAGAGACCCACAGCCATGCATTATGAGGAGGTCAGGAAATCCTAGGGAAGAGGAGGAAGAAGGATTTTAGGATCCAGGGGATTCAAGGAAACCACAAGAAAACCCACAGAATCAACTAACCTGGGCTCATCGGGGCTCACAGAGACTGAACTAACAACCATGGTACTGACCTATGCACTCAGCATATGTTACAGTTATGTATCTTGATCTTCTAGGACTCCTAACAGTGGGAACAAGGGTATCTTTGACATTTTCTGATCTTGGAGCCTTGCTACTCATACTTGGTTACCTTTCCCAGCCTTAATAAGAGGGGAGGTGCTTAGTCATACTGCAATTTGATATGCCATGTTTTGTTGATATCCATGGGAGGCTTGACCTTTTCAGACTAGAAATGGAGGGGGAGTGGGTGGGGACATGGAGGGAGAGGTTGGGAGGAGAGAAGGGAGAGAAAACTGTGGTCTTGGTGTAAAATAAATAAATACAATTTAAAAAAATAAATAATAAGCAGCTCAACTGAGTATGATTTGCACCATGATCATCTCAGGAAAACAAGATATTAGTGGGGAGATTCTTTATGGGAAGTTTTACACTGTTGAACTCTTGAGACTTCAAGCTACTCTAAAACTAAGCACATTTTAAGGTATTATTACATCTCAGATTTAAGTTCCCTGTAAAGAAATTGGGTGTCTCTTAAAATCTGTGTAAAGGTCTTCACTGGAACTTACACTTAAGTTGTTACAGTCTGAAACATTTTTGGATGAATATTACCCATTACATTCTTTCTATATTCAAACTAAGGAGTTCATAATCCATACAGCTTGAGAAATAAAAGCTTGTTAATACATTCTTATCATTGTGATGTCTTATTCATTCACTATGTTAGCCTTCTCTGGGAAGCTCTCAGATAACCTGAAGAACACAAATGGTGGTGACTGTCTCCAGCAATAGAAAAGTACAAGTTCCTAGGACTCTGTCCAAGGCCCATTCATTCTTCAAAAGAAAAATGAAAATCAGGAGAGTAGAATCACATATGAATTGTGTCATAGTAAATTTGAAGGTGCCTTGGTGTCTGTATAGCCCAATGCCTTAATTTTAAAGTGGAAGAACAATAAAATTGTTTCCCCAATTATGAAACAAACTTACCTCAGTCCTCAATGTCTCTTCTCTGATTACACTCAAAGTTACTACAGAGTAGCCAAAACCTATAACTATCATTATTTATAGTTGCATAATTATTAGTGTAGAAAATTTAGGGGGAGGATCTAGGCCCTGCCCTGGATGAAATGACAAACTATGGACACCCCCGTGGAGGGCCTATCCCTCCCTGGGAAAATGAAGGAGTATTGGGGGAAAGTTGGTGGGATTGCATGGGAGGAGAGGAGGGAAAGGGAGAGGGACTGGGGATTGACATGTGAAGCAACCTTGTTTCTAATTTAAATTTAAATTTGAAAAGAAAAAAAAAGAATCTACAAGCAAACTTCTAGAACTAATAAACAATTATAGAAAGTATGTAGGATGCAAAGTCAAAATACAAATAATTTCTTTCATAGATGTCAGCAAAAACTAGGGGAGTTTTAAATAAAAATCAGTATCATTTACATTAACATGTGAAAATGTGTTTAAGCATAAAGTTAAATACATGTAGAACATTTAGATGAAGAAAGTGAAATTAAGATGAGGTAAAATAAGAAAGAGCTAAATGCATGAGGAGTATCTAATGTTCATAACTAGAAAGATTCAGCATTATTAGGAAGTCAGTTCTTTCCAACTTGATCTACAGAATCTAGATAAACTCAATCAAAACTCAGAGAGCCAATTCTAGTAATTTATGGAGATATAAGAGAACAAAATATCCAGTACAATGTTGAAAGAGAATAAAATAGTTGAAGAGCTAGAATTATTCAACTTATAGGAGCCTTGTAAAGCTACAGTAATGAAAACACTGTATTATTTGTAGAGGAATATAGAACTGGGTCAGTAGAACAGAATATGAATCCTGAAATATAGATAAATGATCTTTGACAATGGTATCATGGAGAAAAGATAGTCTTTCCAAACAAATAGTGCTTAAACACTTAGATATTCACATATGAAAAATAGGGGCCTAGACACAGATCTATGCCCTTCACAGAAATCAACTGAAATTTTATCATGTTTCTAAGTTTACAACACAAAGCTGTAGAACCCATAGAAGACCAGAGAAGCCAAATGGTAAAAAGAGCTGGAATGTGGCAATGATTCATCACATATAATATCAAAGCATGATTGATGAAAGATTTTAATCTTGACTTCACTGAAGTTACGAAATGTCTGTTCTGTTAAACACACTGTATAAAGTCACCAATTAGAAGGAAAATATCAGTCAAAGAGTCTTAGCAAACACACAGAAAGAACATTAAAGCACAATAAGAGAGCAAACAACCCATTTAAAATATGATAAGTGTTAAGAGAAGCTTTTTCCTTGCTAGCCGCTTTGGTTTATCCCCCGCCAGTCGCCTGGGCTCTGCCGCGCCAGCCTGGTTCTAGAGCCGCATTAGTCCCAAATAAACACACAGGAGGCTATATTAATTATGAAGCTGTTGGCCTTGTTTGTCTCTTACTGGCTAGCTCTGCCTTAAGTAATTACCCCATAATTGTTAATCTAAGTATGTTTCTTACCGGGGAGGTTCCAGGCTTCCTACCCCAATGGCGGTTACATCTCGAACTCTCTTGTGTTTTCTCCTACCCAGAGTCCTCCTGGACTCCTAGTCCCTCCTATCTAGATTTCCTATTGGCCAGACAGTACTTTATTTACAAATGCACAGGACTTCCCCCAACATCTCCTCTTTTCTGTTTAAACAAAAAGAAAGGTCTTAATTTTAACATAGTCAAATTGTATATAACAGAACAGTTATCAAGTAAGAACATAGTTACAATATTTTAGCAAGATTTAAAGAAAATATCATCCATCCCATCCTTGTGAGTCCAAAGTCCTATATGTAGCTTATCTTTTATCATAACTAAGGAAAACTATAATTATAACTATCTATCTTCAACTCCATCAAAGACCACAGAAGGATAATATATAAACACTAGGATTGACAGAGACATCTTACTGCCTGGACAGTCACCCGAAGTTCCTCTGTAACGTTGGGGCATCCATCTTCAGCCCATAGGCCACAATGTGTCTGGAACACTTCTCAGCAAAGCAGGAAATTTCAAACTGTACATCTGCGCTGGCAGTCTGCCAGTCATTTCTCTGTGTCCTGCAGAACGTCTCCTAGACTCTTCCATGAAGCAGGAACCCTGTAAGACTGAGTTCAGCAGTCACTTTCCTGTGGGTCCTGCATGTCCAGATTATACAACAACAGTCAAGCAGTACAGGCAAGAGCAGTTTCTTGCCCAAATGGCTAATCTTGCCATGTTGAAAGCAAACTCCATAACAAGTTTCTTCGATGCCCATCTTCCTCTCAGACGTAATTGGTGCTGCCAGGAGCAGACATTTCTCATTGTCAAGAAAAGCCCTAAACCATTTTAAATGCCATGTTCTGAAGGTCTTTGAGAGGTTTGAAGACTGTCCATCTCAAATATATTTCTGTATATCTAGAAACCTACTTATGTAAATAGAAATTCTATTATAAGTAACTGTCTATAGTCTGTATTCAATTATGCATTACGTTGTAAAAGATCAGTATAAGCACAATACTTAATCAAGAGGAGAAATATAAGCATCACAAAATTGACCTTGATTTTGTCTCAATAAATGAAAAACAATACCCATACCATAATTCCCCTTTTTACCATTAAAAAAGATTGGCTGTGATCACTAGCCAATTATAAACAATCCCATTTAAATGAAAACAAAGATTTATAAACAAGATGGGAATTGGGACGTCGCTCATTCCAAACTGCTTCCTGCTGGAAGGGGGCGCTGTTTATACCATGGGGATCATGACAAAACTCAGAAACCTGTATAAGTCCGTATTTTCGGGGTCTGTAAAGCTCCCTCATCTTAACTGTCTCAGTCGTTGGAACACCTGGTCCACTGCTTCCGGGGGTCTTGGTTCGTGAAACCACAGAAGCCTGGAAGGAATTCTCAGCTTTTTATGTTCTGTGGAAACATAAATTAAAACTCCTTTTCCGAGTAACATATCCTTATACTTAAATTTTGAAGTCAAGGCATTTTCAAAAGATAGAAGTTGGATTAATTCAGCAGCATTTATAATCAAGTGTACTTTAGCAGCAGTTCCTTCCTGAGCAAGCAAAAAACTGAAAAACACAATAGTGTACAGTATCCAGACTCTCTGTGTATTTTCCATCTTTGTGTGGCTTATTTATTTATCTAATATTACTTTATTTCTTTCACTTTTATTTATTTTTCTCTGAGACAGGGTTTCTCTGTGGAAACCTGCCTGCCTCTGCCTCTGGAGCAATCCTACCGGCGTGTGCCACCACACCCGGCTTTTGTACTTATTTACCACTTTGCAGTTTCATTTTCTCTCTCAATCTCACGTATATTTTTAAACACACTGTAAACCTTTAGAGGTTTTGTTCATCCAAGTCTGACTTTACTGTAAATCTTTACGTTTTTCTGGCCACGTGTCTTATCTGTAAAACCGTGGCTGTTGTAAACTGCCGTTTTTTTTTTTTCAAGATGGCGGGCGTAAGCTTGATTTCAGCTTACTGCCTCAGTCCATGCTGACATCCAGCAAAAGCTGCCACTTCCAGCTGTACGTACACACCTTTTAATTGTTAGCAGAGTCTCTTAAAACAATCTTGCTGTTTTTTTTTTTTTTTTTTAATGCCGAGTCAGGAAGACTCCCGTAAGCGAGCCACGTGAATCTCGGCTTGTCGTTAGCAAAACAGAGCACACCTGAGAAAAATGCTGCTACCAAAAATCTGTGCTTCTCTCCGTTCTTCTGTTTCTAAAATTCCTTTAAAGCTTTTGTCATTCTGCGTGGAAATTCAATCCCACTCCTGATCACCATTTTGTTAAGAGAAGCTTTCCTTGAGTGGAGCCTTCCCACCAGCCTGGTTCCAGAACCGCATCAGTCCCAAATAAACACACAGGAGGCTATATTCATTATGAAGCTGTTGGCCTTGTTTGTCTCTTACTGGCTAGCTCTGCCTTAAGTAATTACCCCATAATTGTTAATCTAAGTATGTTTCTTACCGGGGAGGTTCCAGGCTTCCTACCCCAATGGCGGTTACATCTCGAACTCTCTTGTGTTTTCTCCTACCCAGAGTCCTCCTGGACTCCTAGTCCCTCCTATCTAGATTTCCTATTGGCCAGACAGTACTTTATTTACAAATGCACAGGACTTCCCCCAACAATAAGTATTTGAGCAGGATCCTAATCTATGAAGTTATACATAGAAAATGACATGTGAAAAGAACACTTAAACATAAAATTTAGGAAAGCCCAGTAAAAGTTACCTCAATTGTGAAACCCTGCGTGCCCCAGTGATCTTTACAATGCAAGATGAAAGACTGAAAGCTGTTATGATTCAGAATCCCTCAGATGCATCACTTGGTCATTTCCAAATAACCTCTCTTCACATAGCACAAGATGTCAGAAACAGAATAGCACAGAGAAAACGTCTATGGTTAGTGCAATGATAGAAGTCTAGTAGAATTTTTCCTCTACAGCTAACTCATAGAGACATGTTTGCTCTCCAACCCTTCCAGTCTACATGTTGAATAAACACATTAACATTTAAAAATACAAATACTAGTTAATGCTGGAAGAATAAAAAGAGTCTGCCATATGGTGTAGTCAGTCTCTGCAATTTGACTAAAGACATACGTTTCTCCCCTTTTAAAACTATTATTTTAGGATTATGCTCATCCCAAAATGCATAAGGTGCCAAATAAAAAGAGGGGTACCTGGTACCAGATACCTGCCCTCTTGTTGTTGGTTAGAAAGGTCTTGGAAACTCTCAAAACCATACAGGCTATGGACATTGCTCTTGATTTACCACTAAAACCTTTTACTGAAGACACCACACTCTTTGGTCACAGTCCAAACTGGAAAAGTCATTTTGGTACTGACCAAGAAGTTTACTCCCCACTGGATAGCTTCCATAGTACTGGAAGGTGCTTATGGAGGTTACTGAGATTAAAAAGAAGTCATTAACAATCTTACCTATCTACATATCTCATGAACTTCAATAATGACCAGCGTTGTAATATATCCATATAGACTGAATATTGGTACAATTGTTATAGAGTTAGTCAATTTCTTTCTGATTTGACTTGAGTCTCAACATGAGGAAACACATGCCTAACCCAGTAAATCTGACCCATGCTTGTGGTATTCAGAGACATAAGGGCTGAATCTACCATTCTGCTGAGTAGAGGTAATATCAAACTGCCCTCTAAATTTGTATCTCTATACATACAGATTATTGCAGCTCTCTTACCTCACCATAGTGACTAATGCAGAAAAGTACAACAGGTCAAATGCAGAGGAAAAACTCAGCTGCAATGGGATATCTATATCACTATCTTTTAGCAAGGCTCAGGCAATATTATGGACATGGGGATGTAAGAGCCAGAGATTTGGAGGTAACAGACTGCTAGAGTAGTTTCTGGACATTCTAAAACCATTTCATGCATGAACTCACACCTCCCTGCACAAGACCTGTATAAGATGAAGCTAGTAATCATTTTAGCATGGAGTGATGAGAGTTTCATGCGATTTAGATAGTTGATTGTTTCTGAAGATGGGAGAATCCATTTTAAATAAGGATGTGTCTCCAGGTTGGTTAACCCCTTCCCAATGCATGGGACCATATCTAGAAGCATAGGGCAACACAAATTGGATTTGTTTATCTTAAAAAATATAAAAGGACATGAAAATTGGAAGGGGAATACAGAGGTAGGAATGTCTGTGAGAGGAGCTAATGGCAGGAGTTGGTGGTGATTATGATCAAAATACACGATTTGCAATTCTCAAAGAATTAATTGAAAATGAAAAACAATTGTTTTTACATTGTTCTAAGTGTACAAAAGTCTGACACAAAGTTGCTCATTACAGCAGAAGTAATTTTGCTTTTGCAGAATCTTCTCTTTCTGTGCAAGTATCTGAAGGTTTGAGTTGTTACAGTCTCAGGAGACGGTGACCTACCTATAACATTATATTTTCTTCCTAGATAAGCAGGAGGGTGGATGGGAGAGAAAGCACTATAGAAAAGGGGAGAAAGGGAGAAAGAGGAGGCAGGAGGGAAAAAGTTTGTCAAACAGTTTGAGAATTGCCTCCCAGTGTTACCACCTATATGGCACAGGCTCTGATGGTCACATGAACATCTTGCTTCAAAGTAGACTTAGATTTTCACCATTGTATTTGTTTGTGTCTTTAAGCCACCATATTGCCCACCTGAGATTAAAATCCCATCATTAGTGAAGAGGAGTAGAATATATAATGGGAAACTTTCTAGCATTAGATATTTCTGTCACAAGGACAGGATGTCTCAGATTCTCACAAATACAATTTTTGCTTTTCAGAGGGAAAATGAAGATACAGGGACAGTAGACATCTCTCTCCCTGTTTTTCCCTTAAAGATAACTGTTCCATCCAATTATGTTCATTGTGAATCACTCTAATTTCAGCTTCAGCATTCAGTTGAGTGGCAGGACAATTTATGCTTCTCTTGATTCTCTTCCCCAATAAAACATCTGGCTACATACTAGAATTTTCATTAGCAGAGCACAGGGAGCTGCAGCCGCATCCATCTCCAACTCTTTTTCTGGCAAGTCCCTGTATAAAATAATCTCCTCTTTAATATGAATCTGATACTGTTTTCCTGGCATGAGAATTACATCCAACTGGAATAATGGAGTTTTTTTTTAAACAGAGGGACCTTTTGCCAACACGATGAGGAATAACGTGTGGAGGATGCACGTTATGCAGTTAGAGGATGATATATTATTATTTCCAAAGCTCTGAGGAGAGAGACTGAGCCTTGTCAGCCTTGATTTATGTTTCTTCGTTCTGTGATTCAATAGGAAGGTCAGATGAGCTTCACTGAATGTTTTGTTGTAAGTTTTTCTGCGAAGTGAAGTAGAAAACAGCCCCCACACTCTGCCGCACTTTGCCCCGTTAGAGAGATTTCGGTGCAAGGCTACTGCATATGATTATGACTCACATCATTTCTCATATCTGTCTCCATATACCTGAACACAAGACAGCTTTGCACAAGACAGGGGTTCTCTTAAACAGATCATTAACGAAGAGATGGCAATATGTATTTGGGGAGGTTTCAAGACTAGCTTGTTTTGTAGGACAGCTAAATTTTGAACACAAATTTACTTCTCATGAAATTTTCCCTACAAAAACAGTAATCTCATAGTCACCCGTTTAAAGGAAACAGAGTTGTATCTTTCTTAAAATCATAAACATAAAATAATTCTAAATTAATTCAGTATAAAAGTTGTTTTTTGATGTTTAGTGTTTGTGATAATATAGCAATTATGATTTTCATGTTGTCATTTTTGTAATTTCACCTTTGTGGTACTTAAGTTTTATAACCTGATTGTGACAATCCACTCCCTTGCATGTTTCAAAGAAATGGCCCATTCACAAAATGAATGTGTTGCATTGACCTTTATTTTTCCCATACTGTTTAGCTACTCTTGAAGCTGTGTTTGAAAATAATTACCCTTTCCTATTGTGAAACACTGTTCTTTCAGATTCTTTTTTATGTACGTTAAAATTTTTATAGAATATTTTTATGCTTCTCTTCATTTATGCCCCATAATTTTTATGTTACATCTCAAGTATAATTATTAATGAATTAATTTGGATTTTTGTACACCTCCTGTAACTCCAGCTCCAAGGACCTGATGCTCGACTCTGATCCTCATGAGAACTCCATGCACACATGGTGTACATTACACAAACACATACATAAAAAATACAAATAAAACCAAATCTTAGAACTCACTAAAACATTCAGACTAGGCCTAGAGTTTTCCACCTGTAAAACTGTAGTTTTTGGGTTTTTTTCATGTGGTTTGGATAATTTCAATTTTCTTTATCATTCTCTAATATTGCTATTCTTTCACTGAAAATCTTTCTAAATTCATTTACTGATATTTATAACAGTTTTTGTACTGTTATTTTTTACTGGATCACTGTTTGATTGGGTGCTGCATATGTAGCACCATTCTCCTTTGCCTCCCTTCCAGAATATGCTGATATAAAGTCTGTAGGCTGCCCCAAGATTTTAAGTTCTTCCTATGGTTTCCCTATTTTCTCTTCTTTCTTTAAGTCTGAGCATTTTACTTTGGCCTTTATTTCATTCAACCTTACACATCATCATTTACTTTCCACTAGTATATCAATTTAGAATAGGTTTTAGGTCTCTTATTAAAATGTAGTTCATAGACTAGATTTGTGTGTGTGTGTATGTATGTAGATTGACACATGTTTGGGGGGATATAAATGCACATGTATACACTGGCTTAGTGCTATGAGAGACAGAGAACCGCCCTACATGTCATTTCTTAAGAAAGCCATTGACCTTATTTTGGGGGCAATCTCTTATTGACCTGGAGCTCCCCATTATTTGGGCTGACTGGCTAACAAACATAAGCCATCTGCTTGTTTCTGCCTCTCTAGAGCTGGGATTACAAGCTTGCCACCATGCTCGATTATTTACTGGGGACTCAAATCCTGTACATGTAAGCCAAAAACTTCACTGCTGGTGCTATTTCCCCATTCCCTTTAAAATTTACTCTTAAATTCATGTCTACTAACTACGGTACTGCAAGTACTCATGGGCTTGTTTCTATTGTCTACTTTGCCTTACTGCCTGGTTGATTACATAATGTAAATACTTAATGTTACTTATATTAGTTTCAGTATTTTTGGTGCCTCTGTGTATTACAAAACAGACACTTAATACACCGTAGTCTACTTTGTATTATTCTCAAACATTTTGCTTTTGCATATGTTGAAAATCCTGATACATCCCTAGTAATTTTTATGTGTAGAGTTAATTACTTTTTAATCAAATACTTACATGCAAGCAAACATAGTGTTTTATGATTTTCTTTATAATTCACAATTATGATCTTTACTAAATACTATATACCAGTGAATCTTAGGAGAGATGCTTTGTGTGTGAAGAGAGACTGTGTTTGAGTGTGTCTGTGTGTGTTGTTTCTCAGTAATGCATTTGCATGTGTTTGAAGGTGTCTGTGCCCATGTGTGAAGACATCAGAGCTTGTGCTACCATTCTCTACCTTATTCTCTTGAGACAGAGTCTCTCTCTGAACCTGAAATTAATCTTGCAGCAAGCAAGCTCCAGCCATTCTCTCTCCTCTTCCCTTTGACTCTGGGGTTATAGACATGAGCACAGTCATGCCCAGATTTTATGTGAATTAAGTTTAGGTCCTCATGCTTACACAGAAAATGCTCTTGCTCACTGAACCATCCCCAATGTCAAAAGGGTTACTTTGACCTCCAGGTGTTAGGTCATATCCATGACACCTTTGGTAATTACATCTTGGCTTAAGAATTGCTACTAAGCATCCTACCCTATGGCCCACCCTACCACTGAGTCATTCTTAAAGGGAACTAGACTTCAATACCAAGTTATTAAAATTCACATTATCCTTTTTGCGTTGTTTCATATTGTTTTAGGGCAGCTTTAAACTAATTTGATTTATTTACATTTGTGTCACTGTGATCTGGCAGAAATCATTTCACAGAAGATGGGTTTATTGTAGCTTGAAATTTGGAACATGTCAGTTCATCATAGCAAGGAGGAAAAGAGAGAGAGAAATCACATGGTGGAGAACATACACAGTGAAAGAGAACCCAGAAAAAGGTCAGTGCAAGATATATCCCCCAAGAAAATGAACCAGACACATACCCAAAGGACTGAACATCTTACTGCAGTGGTACTTGCTCATCCATTTTATTGATATTCTTGTCACAACAGCAAGGGGATTGACAGATGTCAGACAGCAGATGAATGGATAATAAAAACATGATTCATATGCACAGTGGAATTTTATTCAGCCATAGAGAAAAATAAAGTTTTATAAAAAGTGATGGAACTTGAGAGATTATTTTAAGTGACATAGCTGAGACTCAGAAAGACAAATGTTATATGCTATATTTCTTATAAATATTATACTCTGATGGCTAAATATGTGTTTCCTGTTAAAGGTAACTGTTGGTAAAATCCATGAAACTAGAAATGGGTTCATGGGACTAGACAAACAGAAGCGTTCAAGTGTGAGGGAGGGATGTGGAAAACAATAGACCATGGTGAAAGAATGAATACTGGGGATGAAAGAATGTAGCAGAAAAGGAGGGAACAGGGAAATAACAAGGGTAAAATAGAGAGAGAATAACCCCAAGGGAAATATGCATAAAAATTGTGTACAGAACCTATTACTCAATAAGCTTATTTTTCAAATAAATAGAAAATGAGATGAGTTTGGTGGCCTTATTCCATCAACTACATCTCGCTTCCTGCCTTTTACCAATTCCCATAGATAGCTGCATCATCAAGGGCTTAATTTATTCATTCTGTCAGAGTGATTTCTCCAAAGGCATACCCTAAGTTGAACTTCATGTATTCATCAATTAGGTCAGGTTAGCAATCAAGGGGAGCCATTGCCTAGCTTTTCCTTTAGAGCTAACCACTACCTTAAAAAGTCTTTGTTGGATGTCTGATGTATGCAGTGAGAGTTTTGTTATGGTTTTTCTCTGGCTGTCCATTACTCAGAAAATTCTCAGGTCTACATTAGCTTTGGAAATTTATGCCCCACACCCATCCCCCAAGGCTTACAGTTAATGTTTCTTGGAGATTGATCCTGCAAAAAATGAAGATTGTCACTCAAAACACTTAAGTGGTCTTTGCAAGTGATTTCTGGAGACTTTTCTCTGGTCAGTTCTTTGTCATCTTGACATAGCTAGAATCTTCTGGAAAGAGGGAGATCCACTAAAGAATTATCTCCACCATATTGATCTTTAAGCAATCTATAGGGGAATTTTCTTGATTAATGGTTGATGTGTTAGGGTACAGTCTACTATGGGCAACATCACCCATGAGCAGGTGATCCTGGTAATAGAAGAAAGTACACTGAGCAAGCCAGTAAGCCAAGCTCCTCCATGGCCTCTCCTCTAGTTCCTGCTTCCAAGTCCTGTCCTTCTTGAGTTCCTGCACTGACTTTCCTTAATGGACCATGACTCTGGTTAAGTAAGCTAAATAAATCCTTTCCTCCCTGAGTTGATTTTGGTCATGGTGTTTGTCACAGCAATAGAAATCTAATTAGGACACTCACTGTGTAATAGGCCATTCTGTTCTTCATGATTCTGTACAGACTTTGCAGGTGGTCTAGCAACTCTAGATCTCGTGGGTCTTCGCTCACTTTGTTTGGCCAACCTTCATTTATCACCTGCCATCACAACTGTTGCTTCTGTTGCTTCAGTTCCATGTCACTGAGGAATGACCAGAAATCTGTATATAACACTTCCAGAGTCTGACCATGCTGTGGAATTCCCAGAAACCTGTACATTTCACATTTCCAGCCCCCGACCACGCTGTGCTCTCAATTAAACAGAGACAAGGGAATAGGGAAAATCCAACACAGGCTCTGCACTCTAAACACCATTCTTTGGCCAGAATTAGAAAGGACCCAGTGTGGCTGAGACAGCCATGGCATCGTAAGGAGTCCACTTTCAGGTGGTATAGAAAATTTGTTCTAAAACTACACATCATTTTGAATGTATTCCTTTTATGTGACTCTCTGATCTGATTCTGTGAAGATGGAAGACTCAATTAAGAAACCACTGTGTGGTGGTCACAACTGGCTCCTTTACCTTTTCTGTATGGAAGGGGAAAAGACTCCCCAGAACAAACGCACCATGGTGGTTCCACTTGACCTTTCTTTACTGACTGGGATCATTCAAAGTTGCTTTTTCTTTTTAAGGATGGAAACATAAAAAGCACCAAAAGGTTCAGTTGTTTCCTTTAAACACAGTGGTATTGAGAGATGAGTCTGCATTGGATTGGGGCTTTAGACAATGGCTTATGATTTTGTTCTCCTTTGAGGAGGTTGCTAAAGCTTGCTCTTCCCCTAACTACATCAACCCAAATTCTTTAGACTTCCCTGATTCTACAAGCAGAGGTCAAAATAGGACTTTCAGATTGGACCAGTAAGGAATGGAGAAAGCAAAAGATGTCCCAGCTGCTCTTTAGGACCCCATAAGGCTTAGCTGAGAGTCTAACAAATAGAAATCAACACAGAAATTCTGTATTTGCTAAGCAGGTAAAATTGGAGCTTTAGCTTTGTAAAGAGTTGACCATGGAGTCACTTTAGCTAATAAGCTTCTTTACTGAATTCTAATTGCTCTTATTGACAGAAAGAGAATTAGCACCACTTTTCACAAACAAGTCTTGTAGAGATGGGATTATGTCTCCTATTTATGCCTGCCTCTGAAGTGGAGAAGTTGAAGCATAGAAGATGTTCGTGTGTGGTACAGGAGGAAACTACTTTAAACTTCATTTTTCAACTCCATCATGAGAAAGAAGTGAATCTAGAATATGATAAAGTCACTTTTTCCATATCTGCATAAGCTTTTGAAACCATATTTCTGGCTAGGTAGTCCATGCTAGCCTCATCTCCTAGTCTTTCATCTACCAAAACAGGTACATTTTTATTTGATAGCCATACCCCTGGCCATGGTTTGAATACGTAGGGTCAGGAGTCACCAGAAGTTGGTAAGAGAAGGTGAAAGGATGAAAAACAATACCATCTGTTAGGTGTGCTTTTATTTGTTGTAATTATTGCAGGGCACACAAAGACAGGTCAGTGATTTATTGGCTATATTATCTAGATTATATGAACTAACAACCACAAAAGGGAGGTTCAAATCTCTGTAAATCATGCAGAGGGAGAAAGAGAAAAAAGAAAAGAAAAGAAAAAATGCAACAGTGGAAGATGTCAGCAAACAGAGAAGAAGCATTTTTATCCTTAAAATAAAGCTCTAATGTTTATATTAAAAATTAAAGACAGAAATAGACATGGTAGGACACATTCCTAAACCTATTGTACAGCTGGCTGGGACAGGATAATGTTGACTTCAAAACAACCCTTGTCAGCACAGTGCATTGTAGGTCAGACCCTGCTGAAACCCTTGCCTTTCACAAAAATATTCAATAAAAATAAAGATGGATAATAATATCTGCCATCTTCAATTAGGCTTCACCAAGTTTAAAATAAGTCATCAATATTATCTTCTTGGGAAAATAGGAATTTATTTCCTGTAAGTTAAAATTAGAAAAAAAATTTTTTTTCATTTTTTTCTACTTCACATTTTAAAATGCTATATTGTAGTACATTTTCTAGTATGTGTTACAATAGTACTGTGGTGGTGAATGTTTATAATACAATTACAAATAAAATAATCATACACTGAAAGCTACATTTTCTAAGTGTCCTGTTAAAAAAGTACTTTATCAAAGAAGTTTCAAAAGTCAGGCCCTGTGGTACAGGACTTAACCCTACCAACGCTAGACCCTGAAGCAGCAGAATAGCAAGCTCAAGGATGGCCTAGGCTACTTAACTGTGAGGCCTGTCAGAGAGAGGAACTAAAATCACTCTCCAGTCTTTCTCCCTGCTCAAGCCTCCTTGCTAGTCCCACGACCTTCCCACATCCATATGAGTTCTGCTCTACTACTCGGTTCGCTTTAGGATATTTCTCCCTTGTTTCCCCCATAGTTTTCTAGTTTCCTGGATTCTAAAGGTCATCCAAGTTGGACAAACAACTCTATACATTCAAAGCTAAGATCCATATATGGCAGAGAACACTTGACATTTGTCCTTGTAGGTATGGATCACTTCATTTGGGATAGTTATTTCCATACTTCCATCTATTTGCCTACAAATTTACAAATTTTATTTTTTTCGCTATAAATGTTAATGTGTATGTATATCCTACATTTTAATTATACATTTCTCAGTGGATGGGCATCTAGATGATTCCATTACTCAGTTATGGTGAATGAAGCAACAATGAATAATGTCCTCCCCTAAAACAGTTCAAGAACATTGAGGGACACTGGGATAACTTGGAGAGTGAAATGGAGCATTGATGTGATGAAAATCCATTGTATACATGCATTAAATTCTCAGAAAATAAATATAAAATATTGCATTGAAAAATCCCCTAAACCTAAAAAAATTAGATTATTCTTTGCCTGGCTCCAAAAAAAGATCATTGGAAATTTCTGCATGTAAGCATACAATTGCCAGTACATGAGAACAATGCTCAGTTCAGGAAGGATGCTACCTGAAGCTCCTATCATTCATAAAAGTACAAACTATTTCCCCAAAAGTTCAGTGGGACATTCCATGGTACAGCATCCCAGTGATGACAGCAGCATCTACTGATAACACACTGAACTAATTAGTGCAGGTTTCTCAGAAGTGGCTGGCAATGCTCACATAAACTATCTTTCTTCAGGACCCTGTTTCTGTTCACCTGTTCCACTACCCATAGCTTTGCATCAGGGAACTGATAACTTTTCCCCCAAGTTTCCATAATCTCAGTTTCCACATCTCTGATTTTGACTCACTTTAGTTTTGCTTCGTGTCTCCATTATTAAATACGCAAAGACTTTAGTTCTGACAGTTGTGTCTATGTTTATGAATACAATTTACAGCACTGTAGGTTTGGGGTTTTATAGCCCCTGCCTAGATAGTACTTTCTTAGGTAGAATGCAATCAACTATGACTGTAAAAAGTAAATAAATAAATCCTGGTGATTTATTTTTATAGCTTAAAGTTATGGTTTTTACATTCATCTAAGAAAGTGTACATATGTATCCCAGGACAATAGAGTTTGTGAAACTAAACATGCCATGCCAATAGCCAGCTTAAGTACCTTCTGATTCTTGCAATTAGTAGGCACATTTTCCTATGTGGAAATCAAGATACAGTATCAATACATCTACATGTGTCTTGTGTATGAGATCAATAAAACCATGAACAATTTACATATTAAACCTAACCTTTGAGAGAACTTAATGTCCTTGAGCTGTTATTTCCGACAACTAAGTTGAATAAAATTCACTCAAATTTATTGTTATTAAAATTCCTCATTATCATTATCAGCATCATTATCACCCCCAAGTGCACAGAGCTCTTTTCTTTCCAGATGCTTAAGTTGTTTTACTTCTATTACTGTAGCTGTTTTAAAGTATGCTTAAAATATCAGCTTGCACATTTATCCCCACTATACCTCCCTATGGAGAAAGAAGGAAAGTAAAATGATTTAAAGTGAGTTTTCTTTCCCACAGTTTCTGGCTAGAGAAGCCAGTGGGTAATACAAGACCATATTACTCCATTAACTCTAATAGAATTCCAATGAGATCCAAAAGTAGAAAGTATTTGCACCATCTAATATAAATGAAACAGAGATGCAGAATGTTTTTTAAGGCTCATCCAAGGACATGGTTGAAAATAACAGTACATCCAATAAGTTAGCCCAAGCCTTCTGATCTCCATGCCTATTTTCTTCCTGCTCAATGACATAGCATTTTTAAAGATCTTCTCTATACAAGTCACATGCCCTGACCTCCTATCAATATGATGAGTACATATCACATGGGTGGCAAAAACAGAATGGCCACAAAGTTGCGTACTCTGATAGCCATTGAAGCTTAAGGGAAGGAAACAGACTTTAGAATGAGGTTAAAGTAGGTTTGAAGCAAAAGAATCAACTTCGCTCTTGGCTCAGTATTTGTTTGGTAACTTAAAAGTTTCAGTACAGTTAAGGTTTCTCAGGAAGAATCACTTAAGGGATAAAAGTATGCGGTCTTTCAGAGGATCAGATGTGGTTGATACCGATTGGACACACACTTTTCAACACTTTTCACTTTTCTTGGTTCTAGGGTCACTGTTGCTGTTTCAGAAGCACTGTGTCCTTCCACGTGGGCCAAACCTCTTGACTATCATGTCTGGTGCATTAGGTTTGGCATGTTTCAACTGTATGGCACATTTGTTTTCTGGTTTCACAGATCCTACATCCACCATTTTGACTGGACTACAAATTGTGGATTCGCTCCATCCCAAATTCATAAAGTCCAATGGAACTTGATAAAGCTGATAAGCCAAGCAGGATGATACCCATTCTCCTTCTTATAAATCCTTTTCTCTAGTAAACTTTGCTTTCCTTTTGTTAACTGCTCCCTGCTTTGATGATCATTTCCCTGTCTTGAAGTAACGTTGGCTCGTTGCTTTTGTATCTGAATAACCTGAGACCCACAAGCTTAGTCGTGCTTTGAAATCCTCCTCTCTCTTGTCAAAAGACAGGCCCCTGCCATCTCTGCAGTTCTTCCTTTCTTGACAATTTCACTCTATTTCCTTTCTGGAAGTTTTTAAAAGAGAAAGAGCACTTGTTTCTGACAATGCTCCCATCTCCCCAGTGCTTCAATCTCACACTTTTACCAGTCCTCTAGAGATATGGAATTGTCTATCTACAAGTACTTTTCTACAGATGACAAACAATGATTCATCTTCGCCTACACCACAAAAGCTAGCATGGTCAGACCTTACCTCGATCTTAAATTCTATTAAGACCCTTCCTTTCCCATAACCCAACCTGGAGAGGGGACCTTGGAGGTTGCCAACCCAAGCAAGATCTGTGGCAAGATTAGGCACTTAAGAAAACTAAGATTGTACATTGAATATGAGTCAAATGATGTTAATATAAGAAGCCACCAGATGGTCTCTCTCTGAAGGAAGTTCTGGAAGATATGGCATTGACAAGAATGATGGGGTAGCTATGGTAACTATCTGTCCCTGTTGGTTTGCAAAGAAATTGCCTCTCTCCTTCCTTTGATTTTGCTGTGAACACTACAGTTTCTCACCACAATTGTGTGATCCAATATAACCAGGTATCTAATAAATCAAAATTTTCCATGATTTAGGATATTTAGATGTTTTCAGGTAAAGCCTTTTTCCTGAATTTGAAAACAAAATCCATTTGTTGTACTACTTGATTTTCTGTTTTTCTGAGATAATTATTTGTAGATGAAGGTCTGACAGCATGATGCATAATTTGTGTGTCAACTTGCCTGAGTCATGGAGTTGCCAATCTATATAGTTAAACATTATTACTGAGAGTATTTTGAGGTGAGATTAGCATTTGAATTGGTGAATTGAGTAAAGCAATTTGCCCTTTTCTATGTGGGTGAATATCACATAAGACTTGGAAATCCTAAATGCAGTCAAAAAAAAAAAAAAAGACAGGAGAAGGAACAATTCCCTGTGTCTGTTTTATTCAAATTGCCATGCCAGTTCTTAGACCCTCTGACTGGTAAAGTGTGTTGGGAAGCCTCTGATTTCCCAGGCTTCAAGGTCCTCAGATTGGAACTAAACCATTGGCTTTTCTTAGACTTCAGTCTGTGTAAGTAGCTAATGGGAATTCTAAGGTTTTGCAAGCTAATTTCTAGTCCTTTCACGTGCCCTTCCCCCATTGATTTTATTTTCCTGGATAAATGTGTTTAATAGAGATAATAATATTAAAGTCATATTAAAGACGGAATAACAACAAAATAAAAATTGTTTCCTAAAGTGATTAGTGTGAAGATTCATAACCAAAGCCCCAGGTGCCCCAAAGTAACACTGTCACAGTTTCGCAGAAAACCTTATATTGCTGTCCTGCCACAACACTTAGAGTCTTCACCTTGATGTCACTGGCATGTTTACCATACCATTTGTGTCTTTTTCCACCAGCCTTCATCTATTGCTGTTACCCATGAAAACATGACAGGGGATTCCCTGCTAACTGACTGCAGCCAGAAAGTGTAATCATCTTCCCAACACGTATTTCATTAATGATACATATTATCACAAGTTTTGTTATTTTCATCTCAGAGCATGTGTTTTATTTATGAAGTATTATCAGATTTTTTTTGGTTTTTACGAGACAAGGTTTCTCTGTGTTGTTTTGGAGGCTGTCAGTCCAGACCAGCCTCGAACTCACAGAGATCTGCTTGCCTCTGCCTCCCGAGTGCTGGGATTAAAGGTGTGCGCCACCACCGCCCGGCGTATTACCAGATTTTAAGATAGTACTGACACGGGGTAACATATGCATTCACTAAATAGCTATACAGTAGTGGTGGTATGTTTTATTTACTATGATCTTTTAAGAACTAACTACTGTGCTACTTCTCCAGGTATATTCTTTAAGCTTATCTTTATAATTTTCTCTTACATGGGCTCATTCCTTGACTCTATCCTTGAGAATCTGAGTCAGTTACCAGTCATACTCACCACAGAGGCTCCTCCAGACTCTTAAATTTCTAGATTTTGAATAATGTGTACAGATGCCATCTTCTGGAGAGTCCACTTTGGGAGAAACAGCAACATGTCATTGTATCACATTGTAGTTGTACTAGAATTCATGGTTTGGGCCTCATGGCTTAGGTGTTTTGTTTCGTTTAGTTTTGTTTAATTACCGTGACACAGGAAGATGGCACCTTGACTCTTTTCCTAGAAGATAAGCTTAACTGAGACTCTCATACCTTTCCTGCTTTAGTTTTACAGCTCTCATGTTATGGTTATTAGAGTCATCTTTCTTGGGCTATGGCTTGGTCTACTCCATTCTTCTTTTACTCTTCTGAGGATAGTACATGGCTACAACATTTGATAGTTATTTTTGACACACCATAGTAGTTTAATGATTAGGCTTATTCTAATATCTCTATATTTAATCATGACTTTCAAGGCAATATAGAAGAGAAAAAAACAATACAGAGAAACCCTGTCTTGTAAAACAAAAACAAAAAAATACAAATAACAGTTATACTAAATAGAGAGAGTAACAAAAAAGAGAAGCTTAGTTCCAGATGGCTTTACTGATTGAGTTAACCAATTTTTCAAAGAAGAATTAATATTTTTCTGGTTTCATGCTGTGTCTGTGTCAAACACATGGCCAAAAGCAACTTTGGGAAGAAGTGATTTATTTGGCTTGTATTTCCCAGACACAGTCCATCACTGAGCAAAGTCACAGAAGGAAGTTGAAATGGAAAACATGGAGGAACACTGTTCTCTTGCTCACTTTCTGACTTGCTCTCCTAACCATGCTTATCTGGCTTTTTTTATACAATAACCCAGATCTACTTGCCTCCTCTGCTGAGCTCTCCCTCACCAATCATCAATCAAGGTACAAATCTTAATGATCAAAAACTAAAGAAATTTTCAAAAGAATATGGAGATATGTCCCAAACCTCACAGGTTCTAACTTGAAGAAATTAATAATCACCAACTGTAGGACAATTTGAACTAGTCTGAAGCTGCTGCAAGTACTTAAAAACTACCAAATAAGATTAAATAAAAGACTGGGAGATAATTCAGAAGTTAAGATAACTTGATGATCTTGCAGAGAATCTGGGTTTAGTCCAGCACCTGGCAGCCCACAACCAGCTATAACTCAGCTTACAGGGGATTGCATGCCCTCTTCTGGTATCTGGAAGCATCAGACATGTTGAGAAAAAGTGTAGCACATATGTATGTCACCTGCAGACACAATTATCATCCAATTATACTTTGAGATATGTCAATAAAAGGTAAGAAAATAACCACTTAGCCTGACTCTGTGAAATACTTCAGTGTCTACCTGGCTACAGAAAGAAAGTTCTTTTCAATAGGACAGTGTAGAAAGAGTAAAAAAATTTTGGCTTAAAAAACTACTACCCTGAAATTTCCAATGACTTAATAGAATCAACAAAAAATACTCAAACTTCCTATGTAAATGTTCTCAGAAAATGTGTTATATGCTGTCCTGGAAAAGGTATGATCTCAGAGGTGACTTCTAAGCAAACATAACAAAAATCTGCCTTGCTGTGAAGATATCTGATTTTATTGACTCAAGAAAGCAAGTTTCTTTATTTCTTCAGATGGTTAATCAGGTTTGTTAAACAGTTAGGCAGTTTTTGAAACAGGGTCTCATTATATAGCCCAGGCTAGCCTCAAAGTTTTGATCATTCTGCCTCAGTCTCCCAAGTGCTAGGACTGTAGGTATAAACACCATGCCTAACTTATAAGCAAGTTTTTAGTAGGAAAACTTCATATGATATACTCCCCGAATACATTATAATGACACAGTATCACCTATGAATTCTTCTTGCCCCTCCAAAACATTATACTGCATCTACACTTTTAGCTCTAGCTTTTACTATGTTACACAGTCAAATAGTCAAACAAGCAATGTGACAGCCATTGCAAGAAAACAACTCCACTACAAAGGACTGTGATGTACTCTCTGAGTCAACTGTGTGCCTTTTATAAAATGTCAATGTTTAAGAACAAAAAACAGTGGGTACAATTTCATAACAGAAGTGAATGAATATATACAATACATATGGAATGTAGGTTTTGTAACAGAGCTTCAAAGGTTCTTGTTCGAATAAAACAGCAATGGTAAATGCCTTAAAAAACATGTTGGGAAAATTAAATGAGGATCAAATATTAGTTGCTGTCAGAAGATCCTTCATTTTCTTTGGTGTGACAAAGGAACCCTGATTCTGCCTGAAGAGGTACTTTTTTAGGAGATACAGGTTTGTGGCAGCTAATACTGGGTGTAAAGTCAGCTGGATCAAAATCAAGAAAAAGGCAAGCTTCTGAGAATTCCTGTGAGGGATTTTCTTGATTTTGTTACTGGAAGCGAGATGAACTACTATAAATGTGCTTGGTACCTTTTTGTAGCAGCACAGGTAAAAGGAGTTACAAGACTATTTCAGAGGTTTTGCCTACTTACCCTCAACCACAAAAATTATTTCCACCATTACTTCATGACTGTAATTTTCTACTGTTATGAATTGTAATGTAAACATCTGTTGTACAGGATGGTCTTAGGTGACTCCTGTGAAAGGGTCATTTGGCCCCAAAGGGGTTGCCATGAACAGATTGAAAACCACTGATCTATTGCTTATATCAGAATCTAGATTATTTGGATTTTGAGTGTAACAGTCCTCCAGAAATCCTTTAAGTAAGCCTCGCGTGACAGACTAGGAAAGTTGAAGCATCCAGTCATGTAAACGCAGCAACAATGAGGTTATTGTTCTCACTAGTATTATACAGTCAGTGTTGGATTACCCAACTGTATTATCTAAACCAAAATATTTTCTTTTCATATTTACACTTTCTGTTGTTACTGTTCCCTTGAGAATTCTGATCAGTACAACATTGAAATATTCATTTATACTTTATGTAAAATGTTCAACAAATATAGATGCAAACTAGCTGTAGAAGCTAAAACCTTAATATTTAAATAGACATGCTTACTATTTCTTGTCATATTCTTTTAACTTCTCCATGTTTACATTTTTAGTACTTAAAACTTATACATTTCATCTTTTTATTTCTTGATTTTTGTGATATTTTATTATTATACCAATAGGTTTAAAACTTAGTATATTAAGAATTATGTTATTAAAATATTAATAATGTCTCTTAATGTCTTATAAACTATCCACTTCATTTTAGGAAAATAAGTCATAATTAATACTCAGGTGAAATAATTTTCATCTAAATGTTGTTTCTTAAGAGTAAATTGAACAGTGATCTCTATGAGATAGTTTGTATGTAATTTCATTTTATATTTTCTGAGGATTACTCACTTGTAGAGATACTTGCTCTGTCTACATAGATGTTACACAAAGTTTTTTGTATTGAAGCTTTTGTTTATCCTTTTCAAAATCATACTTGAACTATAAGAGACATAGGCTTAAGGAAAGAGAAAAAAGATAAACCAGGCAAAATGTTTTAGAGGTTTCTGAATAACCACCATAGAGAAGGGAGTGCTGTGGAAAAATCCTTTTGTTCACTGTGAAGATGTGTTGCTGACTAGCAAATAACTAGGAAGGAAGAGGATAGGCAGAAAAGCCAAACTGAATTGAGAGAATGTTGGGAAGAAAGGTAGAGTTACCAGCAATATGCAGAGAAAGAAGAAAATGAACATGCCATGCTGAAGAAAGATACCACCATGTGGTAGAGAATAGATAAGAAATATCAGTTAATTTAAGTTGTAAGAGCTAATTAGTAGCAAGCCTAAGCTATCAGCTGAACATTTATAATTAATAATAAGTATCTGTGAGGTTATTTGGGGAACACGAAATCCTGATTAAAAAAAAAACTCTGCCTACAAGGGAGAGAGATTTCCAGGGACACATACTGGGGGTTTTCTAAGTGTGCTGAAGATGGAGCCAGGTGCTGAACCAGATTTTAGATCACAGCATAAAATCACAACTATGTTATTTCTTACTTCATAGTTCATACGAGGGAGGAGAGAAAGTAGATGGGTGGGATGATACAAGGGAGACTGGTTGGGCAAGTGCAACTAAAGTATAAAGAAATGTGAATTGGGTCATGCTGGTGAAGAGACAAATAGCCTTTGGTTGGGAACTGACAGATCAGGGGCAAATGCTATAACTACTTAGTACCCATGCACAACAAAGCCTTCATCAATCCTTACAGTAAGTCAAAGTCTGCCCATTAGGACACTCTCAGAGCTGCACACTACTCAGTGAGGATATATTAGGAAGGTCAGAATATCTGCTTTCATACTTACCAGTAGGATAAGGAGCCTGTGTAGAAAGATGATTAATAGCTAGAGGATGAATGCCTTTAGATATTGCAAAAGAGGCTGGGATGAGAGAGGTGTGGCATACTTCCCCTTACAGGTGTAAACTGCCTGGCTTCCTGAAGCTGCTGAAGCTGAGAAACCAGGAGAAATTTATGAAGCTATTGAAACTATCCCTTTAAAGACACTGCTCTATGATTATCTTCCTTGGTGAGTGTGTTTTTAAAGATTAGAGAAAAATTGCCTGTACGATATACTTACAACATATTTTAAAAGTAGTTTTCCCAGCATTAGCTTTGTAAGGAGAGAAAGAAAGTAGTGAGTTGGGAGTCAATCTCTGTCTTAAGAAATGGAGCCCACAAAGCTGCAAAGATGAGGCTGATACTCAGGGACTAACAGGGAGCAAACCACCCCGATATTGGTAACACCAAGTATTTTTATGGCTGCCAATGGCTATGGATTTTACTAATATGGGATTTTTCCTTTCCTCTAGCTCTATTTTCCTAATTTAAGATATTAGATATAGACAATTGATAACTTTGTGATAAATGACATAACTTGAGCAATTGCCTACATACATGAGGCCCTGTATTCCATCCTCAACACTGAAAAAAATACCCATAATTGGGGATGCTAAGTGGACATAGTATTAAATAAACTCCTGTTGACCTATCACTATACCCACTAAAGTATACCTAGCAATTAAACCCATTGCTTTTCTAACAGGGTGTCTAAGGGTAAGAATCCAGAGACAGCAAAAGTAAATCAGACTACTTGAATCCTTTACAAGGTTGAAGTGTCTGGTGACAACTATAGATAATTTGAGGAGCAAGAGGACTGGCTACCAAGTTCACTCATGTGACTAACAGTGGGAAACATTAGTTTCTTGCTTCTGACCCTCTCCATATGGCTACTTATGTCTTGATAGCTGGTGTCCACTGGTGTGTTACAAAATAAGGCTTCATATACGTTCTGGAGAGGGAATAAGAACAAACCAAGTCAGAAGCTATCATCTTTCATAACTTACTCTGGGAAGTGATGGGTCACTCCTCTTTCATCTTATTAGGTATAGAGTCATCTGGTACAGTGTGTGACTGGACTGCCTCTGTGGGAATACCAAGAAGCAGCGATCAGCCGGCACCATCTTGCAGGTCTGTTACCAACTTACCTCATAGTGTTCACATTATGGTTGTAGTTACAGGCCACAAAAAATATAAACACACAGTGCTCAATGTTTACAGAAGAAACAGTGAGTTTGTATGATGGTCAGTGTTGTCAACGGAAGAGACTCCAGAATCACCTGAGAGATGCATCTGGTCATGTCTCTGGGGGTCATCATCTCTATGTTAATCAAGATAGGAAGACCTATATACCTTGGGTTCTGGACTATGAACATGGAGAGAGGGAACTGATGAGTAGCATATACTTACTAGTTTCTGCTTCCTGACAGACTGTGGGTGTGATGTGACTAGCTGTCTCAAGCCTTTGGTGCCTTGACTTCCTTGCTCTGGTGAACTGTCCTCTTGAACTGTGAGCCATAATAAATCCTTTCTTCCCCAATTTGCTTTTGTTATGAGTATTTTATCACAGCCACAGGAAAAGAAAGTAGAGTGGTTTGAGAGCTGAGGACAGACGGTTAACTCTACACATCTAATCTCTTCTTTATCCATTCAGTTGCTTTTATGGGAAGGATATGAAGCAGATATGAGATTAAAGTGTAGACTTGTTTCTTTAAAAATGGAATTTGAAGCCTAGCTAAATACTTAAAGGCATGTGACAACCCAACCTGGCTGAATCTACACAGCACTGTGTTGTGTAGAACCTAGAAATGCTGGAATCATCTTGAAATAAGTTAAACCTTAAGTATAAGTTATTCGGCTGTTTCTACATTTTTATAACTATGTCTTTGTGTCCCTCAGTTCCAGAGCCAGGGTCTCAGAAGAAGATCCAGAGCCAACAGAAGGACAAGGCTCCCTGAAAGACAAACTTAAGAGCCTAGTCATGACTCTACCGCACTTAAAAGTCAAGGTCTGAACAGATTTAATTTCATGCTTCCCTCTATGCCCTCTCCATTACAATCAGAGAAGAATCCATAATCCATTCCTCCACAAGACAAATGCTATTTCTCTTTACTTAGAAATGTTTTGTAATTGAATCACCACCCTTGCTGGCTCTGCTTCAGGCTTCATAATAAACAAAAACATTTTTTCTCTGTTGGATTAAATCTGACACCAGTGCTTGGCAGATTCTAATACTGCACTCTGGACAGAAGTGAATGCTGTCTGGAGTACTCCTAGAAGCATCAGTCAGCCTGTCCTTGGTATATTGTTTCCCATTTGTAGGAAATGGAAATTGAAAAGGCCAGTCATGTATAGAAATACTAATGTGGTCCACATAGAGCTCTTCGTGTTTTCCAGCTAAACAATAGTCCATGTTCATGTCCTGCTGAGCTCTCATAGCAGAAATGGCATCCATCATAGCAGCATTACCTCTGCCCTCTGTCAGGAGCTCTCTTCATCCAGATGAAGTCATAATTCTAGAATTAACAGTTCAATGTAAATACAATGGCCAATATAACGTGAAAGTCTTTGGATTTATAGCCAAGTCACCAAGGCACAAAGCTTGCTGGAGAAAGGGAAGATATGTGTCTAGCTGACTTGGCTTTTTACACTGAGCAGAAATCTAGGCATTAAAAATAAACATAAATCATGTGTTATAAGTCCTTATTGAAACAGATATGGCTCAAACTGGTCTCTATAGAGTTTAATTGCAACTGTCCAGTTTTTACAGTATAAAAACAGCATCAGAAGGAGATGTCGCCATAACTACAGATGCCTACCCATGTCTATTGTCCCTGAATGCATTGAGAGCTTTCCAGTTCTTTTGATTAATGAAGACTTAGTCTCTAGAGATGACTGCTTAATTGCTATGAAACTCAGGTCTTAAGATCCCTGGAGGAGGATACTATACATTCTCACAAGGTATAGATTTAGCAATCAAAGTGAAGTACCCAGTTATTCAATATTTAAACATAGTTGTTCTTAGTGTTTACTATTGCAAAGATTTTCTTTCCTCTCAGGGCCACTGTCAATGTGTTTCAAGTTTCTTTTCAGTGAGAAGTTGTGTACTTTCTTACTCCACAAAGTCAAAGCTGGGTTGTTCCTGTGTCATCAAACTCACTGAAGCAGTTGAGTTATTATGTTGGTGGAATTAATTATTGAAATGAAGACATGCTTTGTTCTGCTTTAATGGGAAGATAAAAGCCTGAATAATTAAGAATAGTTTTCTATTACAACTAATGTGCAATATGTATTCTAAAATAATTAGTTGAGTTTGGAAAATTATTTTATATTATCTATTCCTTCATTTAACATAGTTATACATTCATTGGTTTATTTACTCAAACTATTAATTAATTATCTTCAGGTTCCCAACTCCTACCATGAAAAATAGAAATATAAGCATAAATAAAACATAGTTCTATTTGAACTATTTGAAAGCTTATTTTTGAACAGAACTATGGAATCCCCAGACCCTGAAAGTCCACAGGGTGTTAAATGAACTATGAAGTTTTTTCAAAATTCTAAATTTCTCCGAGAAACATATGCCAATACAGTCTCTATTTTGTTCTGGTCACAATCCACATTTCCTTTATAAGTTCAGTTTTACTTAACTGAAATCTTCTTTTGGAATCTAAAATACTACAATGAACATAACTCAATTTATCCTAGAGCCATCTTAAATGCTATTGTTTTTATTTGGTGACTGTACTTTGTTTCTGTCAACACGGGAAGAAACTAGCTCTTAAGAAGAGTAAATGTTAATTGTATTCTCTTGAGAATGCAGAAAAAAACTGGTGTTCCTGAGTTCAGAAATTTGAAGCCGGTGAGGATCAGCTGACTAGAGTTCTTTCAGTTTCTGTGAGTTGGCTTTCAGCTTGGACATTTTAATTATAGTAGTGTCACCTTATATACTGAGAAAGCAGTAGTAACTTCATGGGAAATTAAACTATTTCTCATTTTGATTTGAGCAACACATAATTGCTCAGACATGAACACAATAAGAAAACCCCAGTTCCAAGGGTGAAATGTAAGCAATATCTCCCTGTGGGGGGGGGGGTTGAGGTGTGTATGTTCCTGGTCTGGTTAGAGACTCTACCCCTTGCCTAAGCCAGAGGACTCACCTACCATCCAGGATTCAACTGTGCTTCCTTCTAGCCTTCATACCGTCATCATCTACTCGAGGTTTAAGTTAATAACTTTATTGGCTGAGTGCTATACAGCTTTGTGAAAACATTAACACCATATACATCTGCAGGAATAATTTTAATTCTTCCATAGCCAGGTACAGTCTCACAATGTGATCAACAATTTTTGGCTACATCATCTTCACTGGTCCTTTATTTTTTATTCTTCTTCCTCTCCTTCAACTTATCAAATGAATGTATAAGTATTAGATGAAGATTATTTGTAAAGACACTTATTATTTGTCTTTATAAATAATCTTTAGCTTACACATTCATTTATATTATCTACATATATGTACATATATATGTATATATATATATATCTTCATAGAATGTGTTAGCTTATTTTTGACTTTTGATTTCTTTATATGCATGTGTCTATGTCCATGTCTTATGTGTACAAGAATAAGTCAAAGAATAACTTTAAGTGTTGTGCCTCAAATAGTAACCATCATTGTCTCTTACTTCCTGAAATTTGATGAGTAGGCTAACATGGCTCACCAATGAGCTATAGGCATACGCCCACCTCTGCCTCCTCAGTGTGAGATTACAAGCATGCACCATCAAACTTGGAATCTTTTTTTTCTTTTAATGTGGGTTCTTTGAACTGAACTGAGGTCCTTTACTGATGAAATTTATTTAATGGCAATGCTAATAATAATTGGAAGATTTCATTGAAATCATTGATTGGGTTGATCAGTGAGGTCACACTAGAGCTCATAGAGTGAAAATAGAAAACTTACAAACATTCAAATGCTCACAGAAGTACATCTCTATTTCAAATTAGCAATTGGATCTATGCTCATATAGGACTTCTTAGAGAAAAAATTACAGATAAAATTGAAAAGAAATCTTTAGAATACTTGCTGCATATGACAAGAGTGATTTTGGGCATAAAGGGTATAATAAGGGAATAACAATATATATACATATATGTATATATACTTGAATTACAATGTATACACACATACATTGTAATTTATATTGTAGCGCAGGACCACAGTAATTTTCAAAAAATATGAGACTATAATGAGGTTTCTTTCACAGAATAATTCCAGACAACAGAACTATCTGGAACTCTCTAGAAATTAAGTGATTGTCACTAATTTTAAAATTTTAGCATGACACATTGATTTGTGAAATGGTCACCCTGTAAGTTACAACCATTATGTGAATATTTTGTAGAGAAAAGGGGAAATTTACAAGAGTGTAAAGTATTGCTTTTCCAGTTATTTATTTGTTCAAGGGCAAGTATGTCTCTGTAGCAAAGTGAAGGAAGTCCACCACAGCAAAGTAATCCAACCCAGCACTGATGATGGTGGTATGCTGAACTAAAATCCAACTGGTCAGATGATAAACATGTGCTTCCAAAAGTATTTAACCTGAATATAATAATGAGAAGATCATCACTCATGGGCAGAGCACAGAATACTCTACAACAAAACTGGTCTAGTCTTTATGTAAATCAACCATCTTAAAACAAAGTTGTGTTTATTCAAAGGGAAATGAAAGGGCTGTTCTGGATTCACAATCAGTAGGAATGCTCTAAATAAAGTGCATAAACTGTGATTGCAAATGGAAGCTGTCAATGAGATGGTTTGACTTAATTGATGGATCAATCCACTGATAGATTCGTAATTGACTAAAACATTAAAAGTAATGGTAAATGGTGGAAGGTGGAGCCTACTGGAGGAAGTGTGCGGCTAGGGCCATGCCATTTATGAGTGTGTCTTCTTCACAGTCCCTTCCCCTCTCTCTTTCTGCATTCTGGATTCCATGAGGTGGGCATTTTTTTCCTTCCATACCCTTTTGCCATTATAGTATATCTTAACATAGTCCAAAAAATGGTGGAGCCAACTGAGTAGTAACTAAAACATCTGAATGAGCAACTCAAAATAAATCAAATCTTTCCTCCCTTAAGTTTATTTCCCTAATATTTGGTTGCAATGACAAAAAAATGATTAATACAAAGAGGGAAGTAACTGTCATGGTGATATAATGTAAGAAATACTTGACTGTTGGTGGTTTTGACAGTGGATGTAGGTCATGAATCAACAAATGTAGGTAGACTTGAGGAATTACGATAGAAGAAAATATTGTATCTCTTTGAAATTCCATAAAGGAATGTAACATTATTGATAGTATAATTTTAGCCCCCAAAGAATCATACATAGTCATTGTAATGTGTCACTGCATTTTGGTGATTTGTTATAGAAACTTCCTTAGAGTTTTTGTTTTATTCTGTTCTGACAATGTGCCTGCCATAAACAATTGAAGGAGGGTACTTTTTTCTTTTTACTAAAGCTACAGAGGTCTCAGCTCATTGTTTGTGGCTCAATTACTTCTAAGCTTGTATAGGGGGAGCACATCATTGTGAATGGTGCATTTGGGGGAGGCTGCTCATCTCAGACCAGACAGTAAGCAACAAGAAGTACAGGAAATGGCCAAAGCAACATACAGTCTCCAATTACAAGCTCCTGGTGACCTACTTCATCCAACCAGGCCTCCAATAATAACATGATACTAACAGTACATCAATAGATTAATCCATAGCTTAGGTCAGAGATGCCGGATCCAATAACCTGTCAACATTCTATCATATGGAATTCAAGATATCAACAAAAGAGCCTAAAGGGGGATATTTCATATTTAAATCCGAAGACTAATCTAACAGAAATTGTAGTATCAGAAATGGAGCTCAGCTATAACAAATATCTAAAACTTTAGAAGTGGGTGATAGGTTGAAACTAGGTACACTTTAAAAACATGATTGGAAAATCCAGATTGCCTCCAAAGATCTATCTGTAGAAACAGGTTTTGGAAGCTCAGTAGGTGAGGATTTGAAGATACAAGGATCTTAGTTTTGGCAGCTAGAGGAAAGAAGATCATTGTTTATAGTAGCAAAAGGTTCAACAGTTATACATAAAAATACATTTTAAAACATGGGGACACTCATCAGTTAAGAAGGTTTATAAACAAAATGCTGAAGACACAGCCAAGATATTTTCCTCTCAAATATCAGTGGAAAATGAGAGGAAACAGATATATTAAAGGAAAAGTTGTCAGTTAATTTTGGTGATCTCAGAAATTTCAAGTCTGTTTAGATCTGTGGTTCTCAACCTTTGGGTCATGACCTCTTTGGTGATCACACATCTGATACCCTACATATCAATAGCAAAATTATAGTTATGAAGTAACAAGAAAATAATTACATGATTAGATGTCACCAGAACACGAGACACAGTGTTAAAGGATCATAGCATTAGGAAGATTGAGAACCACTGGCTTAGTTCATCAAAAGCACTAATATTAGAAGTTTCTATGTCAAGAACAAGTGCTCCAGAAAGAAAGCCAAGTATGCAGTATCCTAGCTGTACTCTACACCTGAAGAAGTAGGTATGTATCTAACACTATTCAAAATTCAAAATGGAAGGCAGAAGCCTTTTTCGTAGCAAACGTATTCTCTAAGACATAGGCTAGAGGCATATACATTTCTGAAAAAGTCATGGCAGCAAAAATTATTCAAGGGGTTGCTAGAAAATTTGTAATCCCTGTCACAAACAGAGCTTTTCTATTTTGTTTGCTGCTGTTTCATAGCACTTAGAACGATACCTTTGACTGGTGGACTTAACATAAAATAAGACAAAATAGACTGAGTCACACTCATCTGCTACATAGAGGGTTCTGTGGGCAACTTTGAAAGGTCTGGGGAAATGAATAGAAAAGACCTGCTGTCAAATTCCCTTATCCATTGTTTTTGCCAGCTTACCACCTTCTGCAGAGCTGTGCACCCAGAAACTCACAGGCTTATCTAATTGGAGAAAGAAGAGTGGGGCATTCTTCTTCAGATGGCTCTACAACTTTCTTATCCAATTCTTGTGCTCTTTGCCTGTCTACAGCAGGTCTGGTATCTTCAAAATCAAAGCCTAGAAAGGGAACCTTTTGTTCCTGGTGTGTTTTGTTTGTCTTTCTGTATGGGGAGTGGTGAATGAAGGCTGCTCTAGCTTAATGAATATGAAAGACACAAATGAACTAGTGGAAAACAAAAGGTGGAAGAAGAATGATTATCTGAAAAATATCATCTACAAATATTAGAATAACATGATAAACAATTTAACTAATGGAGAGAACAATGCTGTAAGAAAACAAATAGCTCCTCTGAAAATAGACAAAAAATAGTGGCAAGGAGGGTCTTGTATGTAGTTGCTATTTTACTCCACCCTTGAAGAATTCATTGGCAATCATATGGAGAAAAGATGGTGAAAAGAAAAAGCAGCAAGCATAGAGGCCACTGGCAAAGCATTATAGAACAAGCAGACATCAAATTCTGAAATAAAACAGGATAAGACAGATTTCATCCAAGAGTTGCCCCCTCCTACCTAGGTGGTTGTGCCAGTTCTCTCAGCATCAGTTTGTAAGATGAGGATGATAATACCTACCCATCCACAGCTGGACCATGAATGTGAAATGAAATAGTACATACAAAGCATTTAGCACTAAACCATCATTTGTTGGATTCTGGTTGCTGTTAGGCAACCATTATCAGCTACTTTGTATAGGGCAGAGTTAAAGCAATGGTAAAGGGGAAAATAGACACAGCAAATGAAATAAAGATGCTTCTACCTGGGCAATATCAGTGAGTGAATAACACAAGGGGACGATGGTGGGGAAAGGAGTGTAATCATTTGCGTATGCTGAATGTGAGATCCACTAACATTGCCCTTTTAAGCAGCACTGGTAGCTGCTGGAGATACATGTGATAGGACTAGACATCCTCTCCTCTTTTCAATAAATACTGAATTGATCTTTCTACTGTAATGCTCATTCAAATGAAAAGACACTAATCACTGTCAAATTTAGATAGCTCCAAAAATGTCAGAATTCAGAGCTAATTAAAATGGTGAGTTATTTTTAAACATTTTCTCAGTCGTGGGAAGAATCATAGGAAATTATACATTAGAGTGCTAAGAACTGTAAGTCATTCCATTTATTTAATTGTCTCTATGTATACTAGAGGCTTTTGAACCTACAAAGGCATTGAAGTAGGCCAGGAGTTGGTGGCGCACACCTTTAATCCCAGCACTTGGGAGGCAGAGGCAGGCAGAACTCTGTGAGTTCAAGGCCAGCCTGGTCTACAAAGCAAGTGCCAGGATAGGCTCCAAAGCTACCCAGAGAAATCCTGTCTCAAAAAAGAAAAAAGAAGGCATTGAAGTGAGATTGGGGAGTGACACACATTACCAAATGAGGTGTGAATAGTGATGTTCATGTTATGTTCCATTTTGAGGAACTTAGAGCCTCCAGAGGAGGTTTTACTGGTTTTCTTCTCTGGTTCAGTATAAAGATGAGATTGATTGGAACTAAGATTTAAGAAAGGGCAGAGACAAAGCATGAAAATAATCAGGAGATCCAGTACAGAATGTTTTCCAAGTACAGAGCTGAGCTGCTTCTGTATGACCAGTAAGGCCTCTCAATGACACACAACAGAACCATTTGAACCATTTTGTAAAGTCCCTTTTGACTCTCTGAATTTTTTGTGCAAGGAAGAAGGTATGCTCTGGAATAGACTACCTACACCTGCCTTGCCACCTCCATGAAGGAAAAGAATAGGTAATGGAGGGGATCAGATTTAGCTTTGGAAATCACTGGAGTTCAAAGCCCTGTGCGGCCATCCAGAGAGAGTGTATATTGAGGGGAGAGAGGTATAAAGATAAACCTGTGAACAAAATGAACATTCAATTCTGGGTAAAGAGAAAAGGACTCTAAAAATACGCCTGTATCTGTAGAAGCAAAAGTTACTTGAGGACCAGGAGTCGGGGTAAGCTTGAGTCATGGAGACAGGGATCATGTGCCTGAGGACATAAGGGGTCCACAGGAGCACCAGAAAGGAAAGTGTCCATCACATGTGTGACTGGTCCGCATCAGTGGCCAGCAAACCACTATAATTAATATCATAGCCAAACAATGTAAATGTCTCTGTTTTCTGATTGTCCTATGTAACCCACAGGTTGACAACCACTATTACAGAGGAATCATCTCAAGTACCAGACTCCCTTGTGCTAAAAATCACAATGCCATGACCTCTACTAGGTCATTTGTGGGCATAAATAACTGACTATTGGTTTTCCTTCCTCTCATCACACAAAAATAGATTATGCTTCTGACCACATCCTTCTATACTGAGTTAGTGAGAGTATAATTGTTCAACTAACTCACAGAATATGTTTGTTATAGGCCATATAAATCCAAACCAGGAGATAAATTAAAAGTTAAGCAGCTTTGTATGCCTTCTTTGGTGCACGTATCTAAGTAGAATGGAGTATAATGATGACCTAAAAGAAATCACAGCCATCTCTCATAGATTGTAACAGATATATCTCCTCCTTGCTGGGTCTCTAGCTCCCAGGAATATCAAAAGTATATTATTTCTAGAAGTTACCTAACCATAAATCAGGCAGCAGAATATTGATGTTAAAAGAAGAATAACTCTAAACAAATTAACATGACACAGTAGACTAATTCAATTGCAACTGTTATTGGTTGGTTTTGTATGTGCTGCTCTCTTGGGAAGGCTAATGAGCCACAGACATGGCTTTCAAATAACCCCAGAGGTTACTGAAATTCCAGAAAATAGCTGCTAAGTGGGGTTTGCAATCATCTTAATTCATATATTTGAAAAGGAAACAGTATCTGAACATCTGAACTTGGTAACATCATTACTATGTGCTCAACTAATGAAAAAATATTAAGAAATCTCTCCGAGTGACAAATGGGTTCTGTCTAATAAAGGCCAAAGACACTGTGTTCTGCTAGGATAAAGCTTGTGAAATAAGTGGAGGGACAAAAGTAGGCATGCACATGACTGCAGAAATAGGAAGCATTTTTGAAGGAAGCCTTGAGTGAAATTATTAGTTGTAAACCTATACAAGTACCCAATGATTGCACAGCAAAGAAGGACACCAGTTGGAATTAAGGTCCCTGAGTCAAGTTGGCAGGGTTTTCGTTCCTGTCAACATGATGTTTGGCCCGAGTCACACTAAGCACATTTGATATTAAATGCACTCCAAAGGGAATGTAGAGAAAGACTAATAATAAATCAGTTATTTGGCTGGGCAGGAGCGGGGAGTCGAGACAGGGTTTCTCTGTGGTTTTGGAGCTGTCCTGGAACTAGCTCTTGTAGACCAGGCTGCTCTTGAACTCACAGAGATCTGCCTGTATCTGCCTCCAGAGTGCTGGGATTAAAGGCGTAAGCCACCACCACCTGACTTAAAGTAAATACAATTAAAATGTAAAAGTCTATGGGAAATAACCTTGATTCTATGCCATTCACTGAATTTGCGGGTGAGCAGGCTATGTCTGTAGAGATCAAGGTGCCTCTACAGACACCTTTAATAGTTTATAATGCTAAGTGGGATTTTAGGTGATTAGTGAATAAAAAGCATTTTCAAGAGTGGCATATAGTACAATGAATAAGGAACCCATCCTCCTTACAGTCGGCCCTGATTACTACCAAAAGGCATAGAGTAAAGCTATTTCTTCCATGGCAGGCAGAAGCTTTAAGCTCTTTCACCCCCATGCACTGTCTAGGGATGAGTGGATGTAAGCTGGATCTCATTTATGCTTGTGATACTGACGATATTTCTAGCTTCTCCCAACATCAAACTTCTGCATCCCATGAAACAAGAAGGTGTTCCCTTTGTCTATATCATTATGCTACTCTTAGCATCTTCATGATGAGCCTAACGTCCTTGGGAAAATTGAGAAGAAAGGAGGAGAAGGAGGAAGAAGGAAGAAGGAGGAAAGGAGAGGAGGAGGAGGAAAGTAACATAGTTCAAGAAGTCCCAGGGTAGGATGTGAGGCTTAAAACCATAACTTAAGGAGTGAGTTGTAGAAACGTGGATTTGATGAGTGCATTTCTAGAAAGAAATGATAATCAGATAGAAACATAGGGGAGGAACAAACTATGGTATCCTTTGGGAACAGCCCTGTTCTCTCTAGGACACTAGCACCATACAGAATCCCCATGAATATGAGCATGACTGCACCATAGCTGGCACATCTCAGGTCTTTTGCTTTACAAATGAATTCTGCACACAGAGAGCAGACTACCTCATACCTGGATTTTTGTCCTTGTGAGCTCAGTGATGTGGGTTATATCGGAGACATGGAATGCAATCTTGGGTTTTCTCTTCCACTGCTTGTACAGATATTCCATGGGTTTTCCCAGCTACTGTCTCCTGCTGTCATCACTCGCATGTTGCTGAAAGCACTGAGCACTCAACTGTGTGGCTGCCCTGTGTGAGTGACTGTCCCACAGGCTATAACTTCACCTGCCCATCTCTCCCTGTCGTTCCAGTTACTGAGCCACAGAAATCTGTCAACTGTGCCTGGTTTATGATGGGCAAGAAGCAAAAGAACCTGTACATTCTCATCACATTATATAGCTATAATGAGAAAAACTTCAGAAGCTGTGCAAACATACTTAGTTTTTATTTTAACAAAAATCAGTGAATTATCACAAATTCTCAAAGAACACAGTAAAGATTAAAGAGGGGAGTTTATCCTTAAAGATAAGGTGATGATCAATGCCTTTTTCATTTTCTTTTTTTTAGAGGTGTTTTCTTTCTTTTTAAACTCAGTGATAACACACCATAATGACTACTTAATTTTACATTGTGGATCAGAGGTATAAATCTGAACAGAGTCAAACCTACCTAAATTTGAACTTGTTGAGTAAATAAAGCAACCCAATTTTGTATCAGTAGTTAACAGCTTATTTTTCTATAAAGGACCAGATAGTTTTTAGCTTTTGTGAGCCAGGTATCTGTAAGGCTATTCATCCCTTGTCATTGTAGCTTGCTAGCAGGTGCTAACAATGTATTAGTGCCTGGGAATAGTTTCCAATCAGTGAAGATTTATTGAGATAAGCAAGTACCAATCAGGATTTAGCCTATGCTCTCTAATTTTTTTCAAACATGGGATATATCATGCTGGGTGTTTGAAATGAAAGATTAAAGATATAGTTATTGGATACATATCAATGGTTAGTCAAAGAAAATAAACAACCAGAGAGGACTATGGCTGAAGGGAAGATTAGCAGAGAAGATCAGGGACGATACAACATGGATTTTTTGAGAGGCCTGGAGTTATAGCCCAGTGCTAGAATAGCAGAGGAGGAATTGATCTGGGGGAAGGGGAGCTGGGGAGAAGGTCTTAGAGGAGTGGAGGTAGGAGGAACTGTAGTTGAGATGTAATGTATGAGATAAGAATAAAAGTTCCTTAAAATATGCCTAAAGATTTGAGTTATCTCTTCTCAGTTATGTGTTAAACATTAGTCTTCAATGTTAAAAATCCAGTGTCCAATAGTAAACTTAGCTAGTATTTAAAAAAGATAATTAAACAGCATTAATATTTTGCCAGTAAGAAGCAATTACAGGAACATGAGAGATGTTTCAGACTATCATTTCCAGCAGCCATTTCAGAAGACTCACAATTGCCTTTCCCCCCAGGTGATCTGAGACCATCTTCTGGTTTTAGCAGGTGCACACACACATGTACGCACACACACTCACAGAGCACACACATACAGAGCATATATATACATGCATACACACAGAGCACACACACACATACAGAGCACATATACACATGCATACACACAGAGCACACACACACATACAGAGCGCATATATACATGCATACACACAGAGCACACACACACATACAGCCTACACACACATGCACACCCATACAAAACACACACACACAAATGGTATTACAAAGTAACTCCTATTGGGGTCCCATTTCCCTTTGTAATTATAAAGTGACAAACATATTGTTATATCCACAAACCTATAAATCCTAATCTCCAACATGTCTGGCCTTTCATTTACTCCTTGTTACTAATAATATTTGTTTCAAAAGAAAAAAAATGTTAAGATAAAAGTTAAAGTAGTACTAAGGTGTTATTTGATTTGTTGTACAATATGACTTTCAATTTACTTCCCCAAAAATTAGAACTTGCCTTTCCTCGTGAGTTATAGGTATAAAACCAAACTGAATAAACAGAAAACTAAATAGAAAATTTGAAGATTAAAATTTAATATTTTTTAATTAAAAGATAAATGGTTTAAATGCTAAACATGAAATAAAACACATCACAAAGTATAAACATCTGTAGTTACAAAAATAAACATCTGCTCAACTTGTTAAAAATAGGATTTTTAGCACTTACAACCTTCTTGCAGTCATGTTCACATCTCACTGCTGCAGCCTCTGGGACCATATTCCATCCATTCAACCTGAGGCCAGCCAAGAAAATAAACGAAGCAAACAAACAAAAAACACCCAATTATCTTTTCTTACTCGGTAACTACCTTGAAGCCAGCACAAATTTATTACAATAAACCTTAGCCATGGGAGAAATCGTGCACATCCAAGCCAGACAATGTGACAACCAGATAGGTGCTAAGTTCTAGGAGGTGACCAGCGATGAACATAGCACCGCCCCCACTGGTACCTACCAAGGAGACAGTAACCTGGAGCTGGACCAAATCTCTGTGTACTAAAATGAAGCCACAGGTGGCAAGTATGTCCCTTGAGCTATCTTTGTGGATCTAAAACCTGGAACCATGGACTCTGTTCGATCAAGTCCATTTGGCCAGGTCTTCAGACCAGACAACTTTGTTTTTCGTCAGTCTGGGACAGGCAACAACTGGGCTAAGGGTCACTACACAGAGGGAGCTGAGCTGGTTGACTCTGTCTTGAATGTGGTACGGAAGAAGGCAGAGAGCTGTGACTGCCTGCAGGGCTTTCAGCTGACCCACTCACTGGGTGGAGGTACCAGTTCTGGTATGGGTACCCTGCTCATCAGCAAGATCTGAGAAGAATATTTTGACCGAATCATGAATACCTTCAGTGTAGTACCTTCGCTCCTCCAATGAGCCCTCCAATGCCACCCTGTATGTCCATCAGTTGGTTGAAAACTACTGCATTGACAAAGAGGCCCTCTATTACATCTGCTTCCATAACCTTAAGCTCAGCACGCTGACCTATGGAGACCTAAACCACCTCGTCTCAGGAACCATGAGTGGTGTCACCACTTGCCTTTGCTTCCCAGGCCAGCCCAATGCTGACCCCGAAAGTTGGCCATCAATATGGTGCCCTTCCAGGCCCCACTTCTTCATGCCTGGCTTTGCCCCTCTAACCAGCCATGGAAACCAGCAATATCTGGCCTTCAGTGTGCCTGAACTTACCCAGCAGGTCTTTGATGCCAAGAATGATGGCTGCCTATGACCCCCACCCCAGTTGATACCTCACCGTAGCAGCTGTCTTCCGTGGGCAGATGTCTGTCCTTGAAGGAGGTGGATGAGCAGATGTTGAATGTGTAGAGCAAGAACAGCAGCTACTTTGTAGAATGGATCCCCAACAACGTCAAGACAGCTGTCTGCAACATCTCTCCATGGGGCCTCAAGATGGCCTCACCTTCATTGGAAATAGCACAGCCATCCAGGAGCTCTTCAAGTGCATCTCAGGGTAGTTCATGGCCATGTTCTGCCGAAAGGCCTTCCTCCACTGGTACACAGGTGAGGGCATGGATGAGATGGAGTTCACTGTAGCCAAGAGCAACATAAATGACCTTGTCTCCAAGTATCAGCAGTACCAGGATGCCACTGTGGAAGAGAAAGAAGATTTCAGGGAGGAGGCAGAAGAGACCCAAGGCAGAGAACCCTGAATCACGTCAGGCTGCTTAGATCTCTCAGCTTTCTTCCGCTGCCCATTTTTCTCCTTCAGAGTTTCTTTCTGCTGCCTCTGTCTTGTTTTTGATTCTGGGTTATTCTTTCTTTCTACCTTTCTTTCTTTCTTTTCATTGAAGGGGCAAACAGTGCCTGGCACACAGTAGGCACTCAATAAATATTTGTTTGTGGAAAAATGGGATTTTTAGTTGTTTAAAATGTCTGCTAGCCTAATTTTCTACCTTTATATTAGGCTATACTTTGGTCTTGATTATCTTACCTGGTTATAATTATTATAGAATTAGTCACATAACTTTTATGTCAGATAAAGGACACAATGAGTAAAAGTCATACCTAGGTGATGATGGTAAATTAATTTGATATGATCCAGGGGCTTATTCCTTAGTGACTTCATTCACTACCTCTCTCTCCTGAAGACTGATTGCCTTCTTGCTCACTCCTTTCTATCAGATTCTTAGACTGACCTGCCTGAAACCATAGGGCATAGGACAATATTTTGTCTCTGAATACACAAAATGTGGTGTTTGGTCAACAATGGTCACTGTAAAGCAAGTTTCACATTTTAAAAAAATTCCACTCCACAACTATCTCAAACTTGGATGATTAAGGAGAACTAGAATTTACAAGTCCAAAGCCAAATTATCTTGAGCTATCTTAGCCCCTGAAGTGGCCATTTCTTATCTAACTCAGTATGTAACTCAGCATCTTTGTGGCTGTTAGAAAAACTTTTTAGGAATGTATAAAGTGACCCTAAGCTTCCACCATCCCCAAAGCTAAGAATATCATCAGAAGCCATCTGAGGACCATAGACGAAATTCCCTGCTTTACTGTAACCCAGTTACCTTATATGTCCACTAAGGCATTTGAGAACCATCTGGATTTATAGGGCTTTTGTTATTATTGTCTGTAACTATAAAAACTTCATGGAATTTCTACAGTGTCAGATATGGAATTTGGAGCAATCCAAACCTATGTTCCTGGACCATGACCACTCTTGGGTCCAGAATAAACTCTCTCACATCCCTTTGAGGTGAGAGTTGTACTGAGACCACCTCCTGACTGCCTACCACTCTTGTGGGCTCCTCATCCATTGTTCTTCAATTCAGAAGAAAATAGACATATTTGAATATACCATAATAACTTACCATCTGTCATTACCATCTTTTTACACAAAATTGTTCTTTTGTTTCTATGTAAACATAAAGACTAAAAATATCATGATCCACACTATCATACCCATAGGTCACATACTAGCAAGGTCCTTTGTTCTATCGTATTTTCCATATTCCCAGAGATGTGCTTAAGAGTCTCCAATCATAGGCCCCAGCCCAAGCTGCAGAACACACAGTGCTTTGTAATTTAATTGACAATTTTGAATGACTTTTTTGTAGTACAACAATTTCCCATGTTTAGGTACTACTAAGGGTCTTTGTGAGAACACTGTTTGCTGTACCTAAATGAAATAAAGCTTTGAAAGTTTGCCTCCTATCCCAGTGTAGTATTGCCATTGGTAAACATTTTGTCTGAAAGATGATCTAACCTCATACATCTCTTAAACTGTTCTCCCTCCCTAAGACCTAACATTCTTATCCATATTGCTTTAGAACCCTCATGAACACAGGGACTGTGGCTTCTGGGTCTCTGTTGCAAACAACAATGCCAATCAGTGTGCTTTAACTATATCTGAGACTAATTTCAATCAGACATGGAAAAACACATGACATAAAAATTACTAACTAGAATGGAGATGTTCATATTCACATACTTAAAAGAAGAGACATAGAATTCAGGGGGAGCATGTGAAGAAGGTCAAGGTGGGGGAAACCGTAGAAAAAAGAGGGAAAAGCTTAGATGACAGCCTTCATTCTGGTTCCCAAAGGAAGGAGGACAGGTAAGTGGGCAGACTTAGGATGGGTTTGTTTAAAAATTTTCTGCATATTCTGGGACATATATAGGAATGAACTATAGTTGTCTGGCACTTGGTTCTGAAGTTGGCAGAACAAATGAATAGTGTTCCATGAACAATGTGACTAGAAAAGGAACTCTGGATTGGTTGGTTTGTGTATGGAAGGAGTGCTTGCAGCTGAGTCCTTAGCTGCCTCTGGGAAATGGCTATTGTGGGTGCTGCAAGGTCATCCAGGGTCTTCCAGAACCCCAGATGGCTGAACATGAAATGAACAAAAGCAAGAAACATGGCTAATACACCTGGGTAGCTTGAATAAATCAGGGATTTGCTGAGAGGATATTGATTGGGCAGTTCACTGAATTAATGGGAAGGATATTAAATTAGCTTGGGAAGTGGGCAGGGTTTAGAGAGGCTCAGTTATGGAAACACAGCCCAAATCTCATCTATAGTCATATCTACACCACACAAAGTCACTGCTGGGACAATTACTTTAGAGATCTTTTTCAAGCAAGAGGTTTTTCTCATTGTAGCAATAGGGAAGGGTTTACAGGAAGGAACCCAAATATTTACGTATGTATTCAATATGGATTAAAATATAGAATAGAATGCAAATGCTCATGATGGGGAACAGTGTGTGTGTGTGTGTGTGTGTGTGTGTGTGTAAAATTGGCAAAGAAAGAGATGGTAAGGAACAGAGTTCAGACATTTTGCAGAGCATAGCGGTTGATGGAAAAGTATAGAAAGAATTAAGCATGTCCCTGGGATTTGGAGGGAAAGAAAAGCGAAAACCGTTTTGCAACAGGTAAAGGGTAAGCATATTGATCCTGGAATATCTAAGTGTCATACCCAGGGATAGGGAGGGAGGCAACACTGAGGCTGAGGAAGTCAGAAGTGTTAAGGAAATTAGATAACTGCAGATGAGGCCTTTGTAAAACCAGTATGCTGGGTTGTGGTAGCACACACCTTTAATCCCAGTACTCCAGAGGCAGAGGCAGAGGCAGAGGCAGAGGCAGAGGCAGGTAGATCTCTGAGTTTGAAGCCAGCCTGGCCTACAGAACAAGTTCCAGAACAGGCTCCAAAGCAGTATAAAGAAACCCTGTCTCTAAAAGCAAAAAAAAAAAAAAAAAAAAAAAAAACCCTAATTAGTGCAAGAGGAGAGGAAGAGGAGCTGGCAGATTTAGGGACAACTAACAAGACAGTTGGGATGTGATTTGGCCCCAGAGGTTCCGGTATTAATGGCTAAGTCCCTAGTGTGGTGTGCTGTCATGGTGAGGCTGAAGCAGAGAGGCTGAGAGAAGCCTCATGGAAAGTGATTTTTTTTCTTTAGGGACTCAGGATTTTCTCTTGGAAGTGAACATGTACTGCATCTTGAATTCAAATCTCTCTGGTCCCCATCTCACCATAACATCACTGTTGTTCATGTTCCTACCTTCTCTGCCATAGGTTCTCCATAGACCTGGGCTGATCCCCACACTTGCTCTTGACCCTCCAGACCGATGAGTGAAATAAGCCCCTCTTCCCTTTGAAAACTAACCAACCTTCAACCTTCTTTCAGGATCCCACAAAATGGAGTAAGACAAGTCATGGGATGATCGGGAGAGGAACCAGGAGTTAAGGAAATGCTGCTGCCCATGACCAGGAAATGATATTAGGATTTAGTTAAATGAAAACAGAGTTAGATTAAGAGAGCAAATTAGATTAGAGCAAAATGTGGCAGGGGACGCAAAGGTGGCAGTGTGCATTGCTCATGTAAGTGTGACAGAGGAACATACTTTCCAGCATTGCCTCAAGTACTTCCCAGTTCCCTACACATTAACCGTCATGAATACAGAATTGCAAAGTCTCAGGCTAATCAAGGAAGTCAGTGCCCTGACATCTCTAGTCTCTGCCCAATCTCTCTCTCTCTCTCTCTCTCTCTCTCTCTCTCTCTCTCTCTCTCTCTCTCTCTGTCTGTCTCTCTCTCTGTCTCTCTCTCTGTCTCTCTCTGTCTCTCTCTCGCTCTCTCTCTCTCTATATATCTATATATCTATATATATATAGATATATATACATATCAGGAATAAAAGTGCCTGTTGTATGGCACCAGATCGTCGTGTTCTGTCTCAAAAACCATAACAAGGTAGGAAAGAAACATGTGAGGTCATCTTGCCTGACCCAGAGATGAGAAGCCAGACAGCTCCAAGTGCAGAGTGCAGCCCCAAACAGTGTGCACCCTCCCTAGGAAGCAGCTGCATTTATTTATTTTTTTATTGTTACTTATTACTTGTTAGTAGGATTCTCTATTGTGTTTTGAATCAGGTGAGAGTTCGAGAATTCTCATGTGTGGTGGTCATTTTCACAGTGAGAAAGCAGGAAGGTTGCATGGTGAGTTTACATGGAATGGAAGCATCTGATGTGTACTACTTTTTTTTGAGTTTTTATTTTAATTTTAAATAGCTTGTTTAACATGTCAATCCCAGTTCCCTCTCCCTCCCCTCCTCCCACACCCCCCCACTACATTTTAAACAACAGTTAAGACCTTGATTCGTTCCACACCTCAGAGTATGGTCTAGGACTTATATTTTTCTCTCTCCTCCTTCTTCTGTTTCTACTCAAATCAGACACAGAGGAATATAAATACTGAGCAAGTCTTCTCCTTTGAACTTCTGTGTGTCAGCACAAGGTGTACGCACATGTGCAGGCACTCCTAACAACTCCCAGGTTCTGAAATACTTAGCTCCTTGGAGATTTAATTGCTGCTGACCTTTTTTTTTTCTCCCTCCCCTCCCTTAACCCTGAGTCTCAAATCCCATCCATCTTCATTGTCCCCACCAGGCTTGATTAAACTCTGCTACAGCCCAACTTCTATTGCAGCTGAACCACTTGCCGCCAAATAGGTGGAGGGAATGCACAATGCAGAAGAGCATGCAGGAGGCTGTACAGCCCTGAGTGTGGCGAGATGTACCCTGACAAGATTTATGGGCCCTCTGTCACAGCCGGAAGGCTGGAGGTGGTAAAATGGGGGAGCTGTCAGTAATTTATAGGAGCTATTTTATGACAGACTTCTAGATTGAGGATGAAAAAGATGCCATTAAAACAAAACCAAGCTATCCAGGTTGGTTTTGCAAACTACGGTCCTCTCTACACAGCCACAGGACCACGTGCCAGTTCATAATTCTCAGGAAGTTAAGGAAGACTGACTCCAGTGGACAAATCCTATCTCAAAGCTACCAAAAGGCAGGAAGGAGAGCGATCTATTGAAGAAATCGAGACTTCCATCTTTTTCTTCCTACCTTGTCCAGAAGGCATCATGACCTTCATGAGTGGCTCCATACATCTATCTGCCATGATACACCGATAACTGCTGGGGTCTCAGGCTCTTTTCTGGACCCTTGCCTGGAGAAAACACATCATGTAAAATATACAATGTCAGACCTTAATGGATTAATTTCGGTTTTTGTTTGCTTGTTTCTCAAATTTAGGTGTAATCTGGTAGAAGTACTATTAACCTCCCTACTACTTTAATGTAGCTTTTCACGGGGGTGAAATCCAGACCATCGGAGTTACAGAAATGAATAGAAAACCAAAGTTAATCTTTTGCCACAGCTCTGAAGGAGGGTTCTCTGTGACTCACTCAGAAGAATGTTAACCTGCTTAGCTCATCATACAAGTTACAAGCCTCCTAAGTCTGTTCTAGCTCTCAAATATTGAAATTCAGCCTGACAACCAGGTCCAGACAGGACAGTTATCAGTCTTCTCTTTTCTTCCCCTGACTTGGGCAAGCACTATTCTTACCTCTAGTACTCTGCTCTTCCTCAAGCAGCCACTTTGCTATTTTCTTATAGTCAGCTTTTCCCTACTGGTAGTCTACTTTCATTCATCAATGAACCACGAGACAATCTTTCTCCTGTTGCCTATGGAGATAAGGAGCCACTGACAACATCCTCTGGATAGAGATGAAGTTAAAGACTGAGCCTGAGTACCAGGATGGGATACATGTTTTGACTCTGCTTGGGAGTAACGGGGACAGATAAGTGAGACACCATCTTTTGGAAATTATCTTAAATGTGCTCAGATTCACTTCTGTGTTTAAAGTAAGTCAGTGTTGAAGCAGAGTAATTCACTGATTTCAAGGACTTAATTGCTATACCATGTCATACCTAGAGCACAGAGCTCACGGTGAAGTAAGGTATGGTGCCAGGACCTCACCTGATGTATTTCTATGTGCCTAGCCTGACTTTGAGCTCCAAGTTTCATGTCTTTCCTCTGAGTCCAGCTTTGATCTCTACTCTGCTCTGTGAAACGACTCTGCACTCTGGTGGGAGATTAGATGCAGGGAGAAGTCCTTGCTGTGATACAAAGGCAAGAAGAATGCTTCTTAATAAGCAGCACCTGAGATGAAATAGGCACACAGAGCTTCATTTGGCTCAAAACTGCCTCACTGCAATGCACTTGCTGGCAGCATCAGCGCCCCCTCCACACAGGCTCCCTGTTTTCAGTTGGTTCTAGAGCTCAGAGAAATAAAGAAACTAAACTGGCACTTTCCTTCCCTCCCCTTTCTACTCTCCCCTTCTTCCTCTCCCCTCTCTCCCACCCTCTGCCACATTTGAAGACAAAGCAGAAAGAGAGCCCTCATCAGGGACTGAATTACCAAGCACCAACTTTGAAGATGATGAATCGCAAATACCATCCATTTAAAACACCCTTCTGATTATATAGAGGAGCTTATCCACATGAAGGCAGGTCCCTTCCCTCCATTCCTTGATTCTAAGCCTGGCCATTCACTGTGTGTGACCTTGACCTTACATTGTCCTTTTGTAAGGGAAGAATAATCCTCCCTAGGCTGGGCATAAGACATTTTCCTTGACCTCTGTGGCACAGAAAAGTGGGAGCTCAGTATCAGGAGAGAGGGACAGCTGATATTCGGCTCCTGTCCACTTACACTGTGTGAACACATAGGCGATGCAAGCATACCCTGACCCTGAAGGTCTTACAACTCTTTCTTGATCCCCCCCATTAGCGGACTTGGGCAATCTTGGCAAAGCTATCTATGTGATCACCAATCTACAAAGTTCTGGTAGATATTTCTCTCTTGGATTTCTTACCTCATCTTTAAAAGGGGAGTGATTATTTCAACTTCCTATAGCCTACCAATTAATGTGTGTAGAAACACAAGCTAGTGAGAGGAGTCACTTTATTCCCAGCCTCATCTTGCTTTATACCTTCTTAAGGCTTCTAAAAGGAAAGCGCTTCTAATTGAAAGTAAGAGAACAGAGAGGAAAAAATAAAGAGAATTTTTTAAATTATCAAATTAGAGTATTAAATAAGACAGCACTTACATATCATGAAAATCTATAAACGTTCTGGACTGGGCCAAAGGAATCGGAATATTTGGAGCAGGGCCAAGAGTTCTACATTTTAAACATCTCTTGATTCGTATATATAGCGAGACCAGTGATCAGCTTTCTGCTCTCAAAGTTCACACATGTGATGATCTTTATTTAAAAAAATGTATTTTCTAAGAAAGACACAAAAGAGCAGTTCCTATGATTTGAATGCAGGCAAAATCTTGCAGTGTTCCTAAGTGGCATGCACCTACAGAAGAGGGCAGTAAATCTTTCAAGGGCTTCAAGGGCGGGGAGAGCAGGAAGTGCAGGAAGGGCAGGTCCATACAGACCAGAATAGGGCAGACATTAAGGAAACAATCACTCTGAATTTGGGTGCTCCACAACCTCCATGGGAAGGCTCTACTTGGGAGAAAGGCCACACTGATATGAACAAGCAAACAAACAAACAAAAACAACAACAAAAAATCTCTCATAGTAACCACCAAAAGTCACTAAGTTAGTGCTTCCCATTGATGTCATCATCACACACATGTGTACATGTGCATACACACACACACACACAGTATCGCTGTGTAGTTTAACACACCCTAGAGTTTCTTCAGCATGCCAAGTCTTTGTGTAACTGAGTTGATTTTTTAATCCAACACCTATACTCTTTCGCAGAAACTATAATACAAGTGTTATCTTTTATGAACAAAGTACAAAATTATGCGAAGAAAAAAACAGGAAAATCAGTACATTTTTCTACACTTACTGCCTCATCTGGAACTAGAGAGACTCAAGTTTTTTTATTTATTCATTTATTTTGCATACCAACCACAGTTTGCCTCCCTCCTCTCCTCCTGTTCCCTTCCCCCACCTCTCTTCTACCCCTCCTCCATACACTCCTCCTCTGCCTCCATTCAGAAAGGGTAAGGCCTCCCATGGGAGTCAACAAAGCAGGCATTGCAAGCTGAGGCAGGACCAAGCTCCTCAGGCATCCCACCATAGAGAATAGGTTCTAAAGAGTCATCTCATGCATCAGGGACAGGTTCTGACCCCACTTCTATGGGCCCCACAAAAGACCAAGCTAGGTAGCTGTCACCCGAATGCAGAGGGCCTAGGTTAGTCTCATGCTGACTCTCCAGCTGTCGGCCCAGAGTCCACAAACTCCCACAAGCTGTTTCTGTGGGTTTCCCTCTCATGATCTTAACACCCCTACTACGTTACTCATATAATCCCTTCTTCTCTTCAGCTGAACTCCCAGAGCTCAGCACAGTGCTTGGCTGTGTATCTATGTATCTGCTTCCATTAGTTATTGGTTAAGGATAGTCAGAACTTAAAAGGAACTTAAATATTACCTAATGGGCAAATTAGTCAACAGATTGATTTATACTATTGAAAAAAGTATTTCCATACAAGTTGAGGGTAATAAACGAGGGTTTGAGCAAGTTGTTGCCTATAAACTAATAATGGTAGAAGTAATGCCCTATCAAACTATGTTCACATTACAAAAATTAAAGTCCATAGAAGAACAAATACCATCTTTAAAAAAGTCTTATTCCTGTTTTCCAAATCAGAAGAAAAACAGGGTGATCTGATTGGAGCAAAAGAAACTGACCTGGATTTTTCAGGTTGACCTAATGTGATCACATGCATCCTTGTAGGAATGGGGGAGGGGGGTTGAGAAAAAAAAAACTGGAATGGTGTGAAGGTGGCACAGAGAAAGAGGAAGACAGAAAGAGAGAAGACCGGGAAGTTGGGAATGCAAGATAGGAGATGAAAGAAACTAGAGAAGAGAGTAAAAATGACATGGGAGTAAGGAAAGGGTAGAGGGGAAAAAGAAAGTGAAGAGGAAACAGGAAGAGACAAGAGAATGGAGAAAAGGGAGAGCAGAGTAGAGCAAGCCAAGGAATTCTGCTAGCCACCAGAACTTGCATGGACTTCAGAGTTCTGGAAAGGGATGAATATCCACTTGACTTCAGACTTCTGGCCTCTAGGGCTGGAAAAATTAAATTTTTGTTGTTTTAAGCTTTCTAACTTGAGGTCATTTGTTACAGTAGCCCCAGGAAAATAAAACAAGCACAGAACTCAAGCCCATAGTCCTTGAGGGCTATTTAATGCGTTTCTATGCTCACCAAGAGAAACAAATATTCATCTTCAATGGGCTAGATTAAATAATAATAAACATTGTAAGCTTTGGAGATTCATTTATCAAAAGCTAATATATTTTAAGGTTTCACCAACATAATTTTTCCCCCAAGAACTGCAAGCATTGGTTTCTATTAGGAAGAAAAATGTTAAGGGTAAGGGATTTTTGATCCTGACTTGAATGTGGATTTTATGCAGCTCAGTTTTGTATTATTTACAACCATTTCAAGGTTAGAGATAAATGTCAGAAAATAGGAAACAATATGAATTACTTAAGAGAAAAAAATTACGGAGAGATGGAAAGAGAGGTATCTCTGCATCAAGGAATAGAGTTTATATCTATTGAAGGCGTTTCATGGAGATTATGAGCTGTAAATAACTGTTTCCTCATTCCCATACAGGAAATACAGCTCTCTTGGGGAAAGTACAAGGAGTAACAAGAACCACGAGTGCACTATCAGGCATTATTTACCTGCACTATCACCAGGCTATTGTGGGAGGGACTTCTTTTGCAGTCTGCCCAAGTATCTTCAGAGGTCAAAACTTAAGTTTTCTAAACTCAAAATTTTTGGAGATGACAGTCTCACAAAAGTTGACTTCTATGGATTCAGACAATTAAATCTAACTGGATTCTATGATTGGATCTGATCAAAAATCATATATTATCAGTTTGTATCTCAGGTAGGTTTAAGTGAATATTCCTTCTATAAGAGTAGCTCTCATTTCCTGCTCCCCCATAGCAGGAAGTTTAAGTCGGGGAAGAATAGAGGAGAGCAGGATGAGAGATACCATAATAGAGGGAGTTATAGGTTTGAGGAGAGAACTGGCACTAGTGAGATTTCCAGAGATATATAATGATGACACCAACTGGCAATTTAAGCAATAGTGGGGAGGCTAACTTAAATGCCCTTCTCAGATAATGAGATTGATGACTACCTTATATGCCATCCTAGAACCTTTATCAAGTGGCTGATGGAAGCAGAAGCAGACACCCACAGCTAAATACTGAACTGAACTCCTAGAATTCAGTTGCAGAGAGGGAGGAGTGATGAGCAAAGGGGTCAAGGCTGGGCTGGTGAAACCCACAGAAACAGCTGATTTGAACAAGGACCCCAGACTGATGGCTAAGAGGCCAACATGGGACTTGATCCAGACCCTCTAAATTTGGGCATCAGTGAGGACACCTTGGCATTCTATGGGGCCTTAGGTAGTAGATCAGTATTTATCTCCGGTATAGGAATGGACTTTGGGAGCTCATTCCACATGGAAGGATGCTCTCTCAGCCTGGATGCATGGTAGAAGGAATAGGCCCTACCCTGGATAATATGACAGACTTTGGAGATCCCCTATGTAGGGTCTCACCCTCCCTGGGTAGTTGAGTGGGGATTGGGTGGTGTGTTATAGGGGTTTATGGGCAGCTGGGAGGAGGGGAGGGGGAGGGAGCTGGGATTGACATGTGAAACAAGCTTGTTTCTAATTTAAATTTTTAAAAAAAAAGTAGCTCTCAACCTGTGGGTCATGACTGCTTTGGTCATTGAATGACCTTTTCACAAGGGTCACACATTAATATCCTGTATATCAGATATTCACATTATGATTCATAACAGCAGCAAAATTAGTTATGAAAATAATTTTATGGTTGGTGTAGTCATAACATGAGGAACTGTATAAAAGGCTTGAAGCATTAGGAAGATTGAGAACTACTACTCTATACTGTCTAGCACCTCTGCAAGCCCCCCATTAAATCAGCAGCACATAATAGACTAGAACTTTGATATGCTGTGTCACAAGAAAGTAGGGCTGCCCTACTCACTCCCAATGATGATTCAGCTGAAAATATGTATGAGTTCAATGTCCATGTCAGTTGTAGAAGACCATGTCCCAACCATAAGTCCTTATGTCAACCTTTTATTCAGCTTTTCCACTAATCTGTACTTATGTGAATTAACAAGAAGCATGTACATTACAAATAAGAATGCATGCGTTTAGCTTACTGGTAACAAATATTGTCTCTAATAAGTGATGTTTGGGGACAGTATGTGTAGCGCTTAGTTATTAGGATATAAAGTTGAACTCCCATTGATGAATAATCTACAGAAGCTTATATTTAATTTTTATGAAGAAGGTAATGCAATAAATCAGATACTTGGCTATGTTTCTTTGAATATATTATGCTCTTGTATTCTCAGAACATTTTTTGTAAATTAATCATCAGTATTCCTATTTAAAATATGAATACTCTGTACCACAATGTGTGACTTAGGGGTCATAAATGATTTTAAGTTCTCTCCTAGTAGCTTTTGTCCTCGATTATTTATGCCAAATGGTCATAGAGTCTGTTTCTACTCTGCAGACATCCCTACAACACCATAATAGCAAATAGAGAAGCCACAGTAAAAATCCAAGTGAATACAGATGTAAATATGTGGTGCTTTGCATTCATCTTTTTATTTTTTTGAAGAGCCCTCAGAAAACAAGCTAAAGGAACCAGGGCCCATGATGCAAGCTACTCGGGAGCTGAGACAGGAGGATTGCAAATTCAATATTCATCAAGGCTATAGAGTGTATTTATGTCTGTGCTAGATACCTTAGTGAGATCTTGTCTCAAAATAAAATAATAAAGATGACTGGGGATATATCTTAGTGATAGAATGCTTGCCTAGCATAACCTACATTTAATCTTGGTTCTACATGGGTAAAAACATAAAAAAAGAAGGATAGATTTTTCAAGGAAAGTATACCTGATCATGGTGTCTCCCCTGCCAGGTAGAGGAGCAAGGTAAGGGAAACTGTGGTCGGGGTGTTTTGTATGTATGAAGAATCAATTTTTTGTTGGGGGAGGGTAATGTGTGCACGCATGCATGCGCACGGCACACCCCTGCATGCATGTATGTAAACCTTTACTTTAACTCAATCTGTTCAGAATTAATGTTTCTTTCCAATTATTTACCCCTGTCAAAGTCAGCTTCCACTGTTGATTTGGCATAAATCTACAGTCACCTGTGAAGAAGGAACATCAATTAAGGAAATGACCATATCCAATAGACGTGTGAGGCATTTGTTAATTGATATACATATATATATATATATATATATATATATATATAGAGAGAGAGAGAGAGAGAGAGAGAGAGAGACTAGTCCACTGTTCCCAGTGCCATCCATAGGCAAATGGTATGGGCTGTATAAGGTGATGGAACAAATCAGTAAGCAGGTTCCTCCAGGCTCTCTCCCTCAGTTCCTGCCTCCTAAATCCTTAGTTTAGATTCTATCTTGACTTCTTATAGTGAATGATGGACTCTAACCTCTATCTTGACTTCTTTTTTTGCGAGGGGGGGTTCGAGACAGGGTTTCTCTGCATTGTTTTGGAGGCTGTCCTAGAACTCACTCTGTAGACCAGGCTGGCCTTGAACTCACAGAGATCCACCTGCCTCTGCCTTCCCAGTGCTGGGATTAAAGGAGTGCACCACCAACGCCTGGCCTATCTTGACTTCTTATAATCAATTATGAACTCTAACCTGCAAGTCAAATAAAACCTTTCCTTCCCAAGTTACTCTTGGACATGATGTTTACCACAGCTGTTTACCACAGTTTACCTCACCTAACAGGTGAGGCAATGACCCATTTCCTATTTGAGAAAAATAAATATCTTGTGATCCTAAGGCTTCTCATATCTCCTGAAGAAGAAATGTAATTCCTCTTCCCATTTGGGGCTTTGACCATGGATTACGTGAGACAATAACTGATGATAAAATGGAAGTCAGATTATCATCCTTCATTTCAGATCAGTTTGGGTCATTTTAGGTAGTACAAATTGTGACCAATTCATAACAGTTAGACTAAAATGAGAAACTGAGGAAAATGGTCAGCAAATATCTAGAATTTAGATGTTTATGGCATCACAGAGCTAACTATTACATCTGGATATTTTTCTGCTTCCCTTACTATATCACACTATCAAATTATTCACAACCTAACTAAAATTATTTATACAGATGAGCTTGCAAGTGAATGTGAAGGTAGAACAAAGCCATATTTAGGCATACTGCATCAACAATTGACCAACCAAAGCATCTGTCAAGAAGGGACCACAAGATGTATTCACATAATATGAAGGATTTTTTTAAAAGGCTAAAAAGGTGAGAGGGGACCAGAAAAGGTAAAATACAGGACAATGAGAAAGAGAAGAAATTACCAAGATGATGGTGATGCTGTGTTCAAGATGACAACTGGAGACTGTCATGTGAGAGCCCATGCTCCAGGTGAAATTTCTTCTAACTTAGACACTGGTGGACTGGCCAATGGGTTGGGCACACTGTAAAGAGAATTATAAGCCCGGATGAGAGGCATTGACTGGGAAAGGAGGAAACCAAGAAAAATAGGAAGAAAAACAAAATAATTATTAGGTCCGGAGAAGGCAAACATATTGTAGGAAAATTACAATTAATTATGGTACATTTGTCCCAATACTGAGTTAGTCCCACACCATAATGTGGCAGTCAGGGTGTGTATGCACCCAGAGAGTGGAGACTGTGCCAGTAAGTAAGGGTGGGAAACAAAATCTAATTTTTCATAATAATAAATCAATTACAATAAAAAACTAAAAGTACTTCATATGAGATTGTTTGTGCAACTTCTCGTAGGGCTCCAAATATAGAGTATTTTGAGCTGGAGGCCTTCAGAAATAAAAGATAAAATTCAAGACCGTCTGCAAGAAGAGTTGAATCTTGCTGCCTTTTGGGAACTGGAAAAGGGGAGAAGTCAGAATGTTGTTTTCCTAACAAGCATTACAAAAAGGACTACATGGACTCTTGAACTAAATATGATGCATATGTAATTTTTTAAATCAAACCCTGACTTAAATATAATAAAGATTCCATTTTTGAGCAAGGAGATTATAACTTGGAATGTGATATATTGTGCTCAGGAGAAAAGACACAAAGCCCTTTTGTGGTTTTCTGTCAAAATTGCATCCCTGTGGGTTGCCTAGGAAACTTACGGCCTTTCTCTTGATTCCAAGCCTCAGTGTTGACTTTCTGCAACTTTTATACTTTAGTTTCCTCAGACAAGAGCAAAAAATGCCTACCATGTAAAACCAAACCCCTGAACAAAACCAAAACAAACAAATAGCCCATCTCAAGCATCAGGCTGAAAAATACATCATCTCTGAGTCTCCTGAGGCCATATCAAAACAAGACATCTTGGAACCCAAGCACGTTTAGAAACCCAGATGCCTGCTGCTCCTCTGCTTCTTAATATGGATTAGATTTTATCTTTGATTTCAATATGTTGCTATCCAGGAGTAGCAAGGAAGGTAGTATGCAGCCTTGTTCCTATTCAGATAGCCACTTGATAGTAGGGTTGCATACTGAGCAAAAACTTAAAAACCAGCATTCCCAAAATGAATTTAGATGATTTTGGGAAAGACCGTGTGTGTGTGTGTGTGTGTGTGTGTGTGTGTGTGTGTGTGTGTGTGTGTGCGTGCATGTGTGTGTGTGTGTTTATGTGAGTGTGTGTGTGTGTCCATCCATGACAGCTTGCTTGAAGTCATGGTTTGTATTAAATCTATGTTTGTCTGTGTCTGTATGAACATGCCTAAAATTAGTAAAGAGCAGGTGGGAAGAAATAAGTAACACTAAAAGTCATATAGAAAACTACTATTGTAATGTTTCATAAAATATATACATATATAAAAGGAATTTAAATGCAGTTACCACATAACAGGTGAGGCAATGACCCATTTAGATATCATAGCTACTAAATAAATCCTTCAGTACCAGGAATTGATTGCATCTTTTTGAGTTATTAGCCAAAGTAGTTCAACAAATTTCCTAAACTGTTACAGCCTATTCCCAATGCTATTGGTTACCCTCTACAGCCTGACAATAGGTAAGACCATATTGTTGAAGATACTTACGTCATAGAACATGGAGAAATCAAGTTAATGCTCAACTAGAAGCTTCACTCCTACCAAATATGGTTCATAATGCTGGAAGGTGCTATACATGCCATGCTTCTGGAAGAGAAAAGTAATCATCAACATCAATCAGCTATAATTCCTGTGTTACTACAATAGTGACCTGCCTACAAGATATACATACTGGTGCAAAGATGTCACAAATGTCATGGTAGTATCCAGCAGTTTTTTTGTTTTTAGTTTTGATTTAAGGCCTGTTCCATGAGATGGAACAGATATCTGACACTGATAATAAAGCCAAATGGTAGATATTATGTAGACCATGGGCGCTAGGGAGAAAAATCTGCTACTAATATCATACTGTGGTGGTTTGAAAGAAAATGGTTCCCAAAGCGAGTGGCACTAGGAGGAGATGTGGCTTTGTTAGAGTAGGTGTGGCCTTGTTAGAGGAAGTATGCTGTGATGGAGGCAGGCTTTGATGTCTTATATATGCTCAAGCCACACCCACTATCCCAGGTCACTTCCTGTAGGAATCTCAGCTTTTTCTCCAGCACCATGTCTGCCTGCACACCACCATATCACACCATGATGATAATGGATTAAACCTCTGAAAATGTAAGCCACCCCAATTAAATGTTTTTTCTTTATAAGAGTTGCCATAGTCATTGTGTCTCTTCATAGCAACAGAAACCCTAAGACACCTACTAAATAAACATAGTATTAAAATAACTTTTAGTTACATGTTACTATGTCTATTGTCTCTTCATAGCCATAAAACCCCTAAGACACCTACTAAATAAACATAGTACTAAAATAACTTTTAATGACATATCACTATGTCTATAAATCATTTCATCATAGCATCAGAAAAGCTGATGCTTGCAGTAGATGGTAAATAATGCAGAGACCCACAACTGGGCAATATGCAGATTTTGAGAGACTTTGGAGCCCCTTGACCTTAATGAAACCCATCCCTCACAGTTCTATTTTGCACAGATCTATGCAAAAGAGGAGGTGAAAATATTATAAAAACAGATGACTCTAAGGAAACAGTGTTCTCAAAAAGGCTGATGCACATATGAACTCAGATACATAGACAACATGTGTAAGAGATGTACAAATTCGGACCATACAGAATCCTATCATGGAGAACTAGAAGTTGGCACTAAGTTCCACCCTTAATCAAGAAGCTGTTTGTGATTGGTAGTTGTTGGGAGAAGGGAATTCTTTCTTCAGTAAAGTTTCACTGGTATATCAATGACACTCCAGGGCAGGTGATGTATTAAGGAGTTAACTGACCAACACAAAATGAACTCCATGAATTTGTCATTATTTTGTGCTTATTATTATTTATTTTTAAGAGAGAAAGAACATGAAATTGAATGTGTAGCAGGGAAGACCTGGGAGGAGTTGAGTTGAGGGAGGTAAAAGAATAAGATCAACATACATTGTATGAATACTTTAAAAATAAAAAAATGATTAAGATAAAAAATATCCTCTTGAAAATCAAAACTTTGATTTTCAGCCTTACAAACCTTAATAAAAAAATTTACTATTTGAATAGATGTATCTTAAGTAAATCCATCTTTGTGTAGATCAAACACATACCTATGGTCATATACTCATACACACACACACACACAGAGAGAGAGAGAGAGAGAGAGAGAGAGAGAGAGAGAGAGAGAGACAAAAAGAGAGACAGAGACAGAGACAGAGACAGACAGAGACAGAGACAGAGACAGAGACAGAAAGAAAGTGAGAGAGAGAGATAGTAAGAAATTCCCAAAGAATGAAGAACTTCTATCTTCTATATATTCTGCAAGTAAATGTGCAGCAATAAACAACAACAAACAACAACCCAAATACACTTTTTCTTTCCTAACTACCTGGTTAAAAACCTCAGTACCCAGGCATCCTTTTGAGTCTCTCTCTGAATCTGAGGCCTGAAATAGTACATTCTAACTGTGACCATCACCATGAGACCTTTTCTTCTAAAAGCAAAGTGCCCTGGTTTTGCTCTTTAATTTCTGGAACTTCTTCCCTCTGGAAACATCCAACCTGAAACACAGAAATGTGGATTATAATTTTCTTGCTGAGTTGAAGTACTGGGACCACTAAAAACCTGCAGAGAATATGAAAAATACAAGAAGCAGTAGACTGAGAAAGGGGCTTCACAGGAGCTGGTGGTCGCTGAGCAGAAGCAGAAGTGAAGACTCAAAGAACCATTCTTTTGAATCAGGAAAATGCTAGAGATCAGAGAAATCTTCACTTTTAAGACAGTAAGCTGTCTCCTTCTGCATGACTGCAGAACAATTTAACAAGTGATATTCTACAAGAAGCCTTTAGTATAGAAGCCATCTTCCAAATAGGCCCAAAGTGAACAAGAAGATTACGTTCATATCTGTGTTGTTTGCAGAAGCTTGAGCTATAATGTATAGTGAGTGTTCTACTATATTAAGGAGGATATATATGATGGAGAAATCAAATGCACAAACTGAGCCTGCTTTAATACTCTTCTACCCCATGACCTTCAGATAGCATTAATGTGCTGCCTTCCTGCATATTTCTCAATAAAATTGAAGGAATAAGAGGAAAGATTGTCCTAATTCTATGCCCTTAGCTTTCAAGTCCTGAAAAGTCAACAGTTTTCTCTCATTCATTGTTCATTCTCAAGGAACAGAATGCAGGTTAAGGAATTCTAAGGGCACAAATACATTTATAAGAAAAGAAAATAATCTCAGGGCAGAGACTATGTTCTAGGAGGATACAGGAGTACATTCGAGGAATACTCATTTAACCTGTGTGGACATAATCCAGCTTAAAATTGTCAAATTTAAAATCTCATGAGTCACCTCAGAATTACAGCATATGCATACACACACACACACACACACACACACACACACACACACACACACACTCACTCCACTACAAAGTATATCCATGCCTGAATTAAGGATAATCATGGAGATTCAGCTACATATGACCATCACTGAGTTTCTCAGGAAACGGGGCCGGGACTACTTCCATGTGTTGTGTTGCCAGTATATGGACCAAAGTAGGATGTAATAAATACAGTATAATCTCCAAACCATGCAACTTGATCCCAATGGCAGAATATTGTGTGTGTATGTATGTGTGTGTGTGAGTATGTGTGTGTGTGTGTGTGTGTGTGTGTGTGTTGTCTATGCTCCTTCACCTTGTCAATCAAAGGGAAGCCAGGAATTGTGGCCACTGCTTATCAGTTTGTTTATTAAGGTAATCTTCTTCAGACAAATAAGGCTTTAGCTTTAGAAAGCAATGGTCAACATTTCCCAGAAAAAAGAAGAAACTTTCATTTCCTCAATTTTCTAGAAATCCCCAGTACTGCCCTGAGTCCCTTAAAACTAGTTCATGCTAGGTTTATTTAAAAAAAATGCTCAATGTGCATTCTTCTAAATGCTAAGGTCAGTAATTTTTAACTTTGCACATGATGACCAGCTAAATGAGGCTTACCAGCCCTAGCTGTGTAATGTGTATTTTTTCCACCAGCTGCCTGGGCCATGAAGCAGTTTCAGGCCTCAAATAACACACAAGATGCTATATTAATTATGAATCTGTTGGCCGTTTGCTTGGTTTCTTACTGGCTAGCTCTGAGTTAATTATTAACCCATAACTGCTAATCTGAGTATTTCCATGTGGTCTTCTCTTAGCACAGGAAGGGTCCGATCATGTTACTTCTCCAGCATCCTATATCACAACTGACTGTGCTTCTGTTTCCCAGAATCCTCCTTGACTCCTAGTCCCACCTATCTTGCTTCCCTATTGGCCAACAGTGCTTTATTTAATCAACCAGTAAGACAAGCACATATACACAGAAGGGCTTTCCCCATCATAGCTGTGTAGTCCTAACGCAGCAGGGAAGTGTGTACAGAGGTTCTTCCATCTTGTGTTCTTGCTGAGAATATTTCCCTATGGCAAAGTATCCTATTCTATTAGGAACCAAAGGCCAAGATGCCTCTGCCAACTTATCTAATCTTCTGTTAAACTGCCCACTTCTGTTTAACTTCTGTTAAACACATGTGTATATGCATACAAAAGTAATAATAATGACAAAAGGCACATGGGTCTTTACTATGTCTAAAAATTGTGTAGACATTTTCACATTCACATTTATTTTGAATGAGTTAGTCATACTATGCAGATGAATGCATAGATAAACAAAGGCTTACACATCCTTCTCTCCTGAGTGCCCACCATTAGGGTACATCTAGCCTTCTCTCCTCACCATTAACCTTTCTACTTCTCTAGACAATTCATGACATGGAAGATTAGCATGGGTTTTATTTAAAACCCCAAAACATGCCTTTGCATTTGGGGCTTTTTTGAATAAGAACAGCCCAGCTAATTTGCACATTCCTCATGTAGCTGCCCTTCCCTGGCATTCTGCTGAGTGTGCACTGCCAGAAAGGGGCATGATTTTGATGAATAGGAACCTATGAGGCTTAAAAAGTGGCACCAGAATGGACAGACACCTGAGGGGAAAACAAGGTCTGTGTTGATGGATGTCTTTCCCATGGGACCTGGGGCACTCCTTAGATGTAGTTTTTCCAGCAAGTGGTAAATCGGAAAGATAATTCAAAGTAGTACATGCAAGGCAGTGTGAACAATGTGTTTTCTTGACAGCAATGAGTGTGCAGAATTAGATGAATAGCTGTTTGTTGGGGCACCAAAGATGTATCATAGGGGATATGCTTATCCAGACAGGACAGCAGTGCAGGGAGATATGGTCCACTGAAAGAAAAAAGGGGGAACTTGAATTTAAAATAATACAAAAGAAAGAAAATCTCAACTAATAAACTAACTCCAGATGGGCACAAAACCAAAAACATTATGAAAGTCCAAGGGAACTTGTTTTCTGAAAAACTACTAGCCTCTGAGTAATGGCTACTAATGGGAACAATTTGAAGACATTCTAGGCAGAAATTTTTAAAAAATAATTATATTTATGTCCAAACAACTTCGAGATAATAGGAAAGCACTCCAAGAGAATGAAAACAGAAAGTAGAATGAAATAAGGAAGTCAATCCAAGATGTGGAAATTGAATTCAATAAAGAAAATTGCTGAGGTAAAACTAAAGTGAAATGATGCTACAAATGTAAAAACCGATAAGCCCAGTTAAAAGTTCAATGGAGACCCTCACCAAATAAAATAAGATGAAATAAAAATAAATAAAAGACCCTATAGAAAATGGAACATCAAGGCTGAAGCTAGAAGACAACATAGAGAAATGAGACCATTCAGTAAAGAACAATTATCTTTTTTTTTAAATAATATGAATAGAACACAGGAGAGTGTTGGGACACCATAAAAAAACAAAATGTTCAAATTGTAGACACAGAAGAATTATTATTCCTTGCCAAAGACATATATATTTATATTTATAACAAAATCATAGAAAAAAAACTTCCCAAATAGAGAAAGATGCCCAGCCAGGTATAAAAATCCTATAAAATACCAGCAGAGTGAAAAGAAGGGAAACACCCACAAAATATTATATTTAAAACATTGCAAAAATTGTAAACACAGTAAAGAATGTTGAAAATATCAAGAAAAAAGATCCAACTCACCTATAAATGCAGGTCCATCAGAGTAACACCCAGCTATTCAGTAGAAACATTTAATGTCATTGAACCAGAAAACAATATATTCTAAGCTTTAAGAAAATTATTGGTTCAAATCCAAACTATTACCCCAGCCAAAAAAAATCCATTTAATTGGAGAGTATCTATGATAAAATAGACCAATAGAACTTACCAATAGACTAGCTCTAAAGAAACTACTATGTGGATTGCTTCAGTTTGAAGAGAAGAATAACACATCTAAGGGGTCAGAGGTATTAAATATGCAATCCTAGAATATTTAATTAAAAAAGGTCTAAGAAAATGCACAAACAAAATGAAACAAGAGCCGGGCGGTGGAGGCGCACACCTTTAATCCCAGCACTCGGGAGGCAGAGGCAGGCAGATCTCTGTGAGTTCGAGGCTGGGCTGGACCGATAGCCTCCAAAACAATACAGAGAAACCCTGTCTCGTAAAAACCAAAAAAAAAAATGAAACAAGAATCAATATATGTATTCAATATTAATATTCTAAATTCCTTAATAAAGAAATACAGACAAGCAGATTGGATTGGAAAACAGAGTCTGTCTTTTTACTGTCTCCAAAATACACCTCACCATGAACACAGACACCACTACTGAGTAAAAGGATAAAGAAAGATATTTCAAGCACATAAAACTAAGAAATAAGCACCTGTAGCTATTCTAATGCCTGATAAAATATATTTCAAATAACAAATAGGTGAAAAAAACATTAATTCATACTAACAATGGAACACTCCATTGTTAGATTACAATTCTAAAATGTATATCAAATATAAATATACTCAATTTCATAAAATACTACTAGATGTAATCCCAATCCAGTGATTACAAATGGCTTTGACCCTACTCTCACCAATTTTTGCTTATGCCAGAAAACTAAAGTTAAGTAACATCATAAATCAAATGGACCTAAAAATATTAACAGAACATTTTAGTCAGACATTAAGAATACTCATTCTAACCAATAACCCCTAACTTTATCTAAAAATCAGTCATATCATGAGACACAAAACAAGTCTAATCATATATAGGAAAAGTGAAATGATAGCTGACAATGGAATAAATGTGGATCAACAGGATTGGAACTAGATAAAGTACACAACTCATGGAGACTATGCAATACACTATTGAATGATAACTATGTCAGGGAAGAAATCAATAAGAAATAAAAAAGTTAACATACCAAAATGTATGGGCACAATAAGATAATCCTAAGAAATTTATATTGTTAAATGCCTATGCAAGAGAGAGAGAGAGAGAGAGAGAGAGAGAGAGAGAGAGAGAGAGAGAGACCTTAAATTGATTAATGATATTCCTCAAGGTCTTGGTAAAACAAAACAAACTTCACATTATTGACTAGAGAAAAAAAATCAAATTCAGGACAGAAATTCACAAAATAGAAACAAACAAAACTCACAAAGAATTAATGAAACAAAAGCTGATTATTATGAAAAGATAAAAAAATTGACAAACATTTAGCCAAGTTAACCAAAACAAGAGATAAAAGACCCAAATTAAGAAAACTAGAGATGAAAATCAAGGTATCACAATGGACACTGATATTTTTTATCATGGCGGCTTTCCTTACAAGCCTATACTTCAATAAATTGGAAACTGAAAAAAGAAATAGATAAATAGATAAGTTTCTAGATATACATTATATAACAAATTAAAATTAAACCAGGATTAAATTTCAAATTCTGAATAGATTTATAAACAGCAATGAGATTGAAGCAATAACAAAACATATCCACATTACAATGTCCATTACAAGATGGATTCACTATGGAATTTTACCAGAATGTCAAAGAATAACTAATACCAATACTATTTAAAGTATTCCATAAAATAAAAGGGAAGATCTGGGGGTTACATTTTTTCTCAACTTGACACTAAGAAGAATCATCTGGGAAGAAGAAACATAAAATGAGGAATTGCTTCTATCAAATTGGACTACATGCAAGTCTGTAGGGCATTTTCTTGCTTAAACATTGATATAGGATGAGAAATGGAGGGGCCAGCCCACTGTGGGTAGTACCAATCCTGAGCAAATGATCTTGGGTTGTATAATAAATGTAGTTGAGCAAACCATTAGGAGCAAGCCAGTAAGCAGCATTTCTCCATGGCCTTTTTCAGTTCATGTCTACAGATTCCTTCTTTGAGTTCCTGCCACGGTATGTAGACAAGTTTCTGTTCTGCCTGGTCCTGTAGCCGTTTAGTCCAAAATAAACACGCGGAGGCCTATATTTATTATTAACTATTTGGCTGTTGGCTCAGGTTTCATGCTGGCTAGCTCTCTCTTAATTATTAACCTATTTCTATTAATCTGTGTGCCACCACATAGTCTTGGTTTACCGGTGATACCCAGGCCTCTTGCTTCCCTGACAGCTATATGACTTCTCCTTGACTCTGCCTACTCTCTTTCTCTATCTCTGTATTTCCCACCTGGCTAAATCCTACCTGTCCATTGGCTGAGACAGTTTTGTTCATCAACCAATGAGAGTCACATATTCACAGCATACAGAAGGATATCCGCCATCAATAGTATCCCTCATAATGGTCTATAAACTCTTTCCTCCCCACAACTGGTTTTGGTCAGTATTTATCACAGTAATAGTAAATTAAATAGAACAGAAGTAAATCTTCCAAACTCTTTATGATTAGTATTATCCTGATATCAAAACCAGATAAAGACATTACAAGTGCAAACCAACAGTAAAAAAGTCCAATCTCCCCAATGAATAAACATGCAAAAATTCTCTAGATTTGAGAATTTTCTTTTGTGGTTTTATTGAAAATGTTTTCTATGCCTTTGACTTACAGTTATTCTCCTTCTCCTTTGCCCATAATTCATAGGTTTGGTTTTCTCATGGTTTCTCAAAACCTGACAAATTCTATTTAAAAAATATTTTCTTGAGCTAATTATCCAATTCCTCTGCCTTATCTTCAAGACATTCTTTCCTCCATCTGATATATTTTATTGACTTATTGAATTTTTCATTTCTAGCTTCATTCCAGTTTGAATTTTCTACAGAATTTTCATCTCTATTGAATTTTGCTTTTCTACCCCTAATTTATTTTACTTATTACACTGATATTTATCTGTGTAGTCTTTGAATTATTCAACATATTTATAATTTTCTTTTGAATATTTTGTCTGGAAATCTAACAAAATTGGTCTCATTGGGGATAATTCCTATGTGGTTAGTAATTTAGGCGAACACACAGAGTACTATATTTTCTTGTTTCTGTATGGATGGATTTGCATATTTATAATTTGTCCTTTGGTTGCCTCTTTTGATACAAGTTTTTGGCATGCCTACAGTGAGTGGGTATTTGTATCTCTGCTTGGATTATCTGGGCTTAGCTAATTTTTGATTGATTAAGTGGTGCTTGAAGTTCAGTTGTGGTACTGATTTGGAACATCAGAAAAGTAACTAATACAGGCAGAGAAGTGGACAGAAGTGTAAGATGGAAACTAAGCCAGGTGAGAGTTGACAATAAGGGAGAAAGCTAGAGAGCTGAAGGAAAGAGCCAAAGTACACTGAATCCTAGATGTTGAACTTAGGCATGTTCTCACTAAGAATCATGTCACTCTTCTTCCTATAGTGAGGCAATTGATCTTTGTGTCTGATCACTGTGAAAATTAGATCATTTTCTTTTTGGTACTATGAAACTATGACATTTTACTTATACTCTATTTTTAAACTCATTGAATCTAAAGATTCTAATTCTTAAATATTTTTGCCTTTTCAAGGTTGTACTAGAATGCTGCCTGATCTCCATTCTATTTCATCTCTCCATGTCCATGTAGAGTTCAATCAGAAATGTAATAGGCCCTCCTGTATGTTTCATTTCTTTAAATCGTTTGAATATTTTTCTTATTATCCATCTTCAGTCCTGGGAATGTACTCAAAAAATGTATTCCACTTCTTGTTTAAGATGTATTTATTGCTTATACACCTTCAGGCCAGAAGAGGGCACCAGTTCTCATTATAGATGGTTTTGAGTCCACCATGTGGTTGCTGGGAATTGAACTCGGGACCTCTGGAAGAACAGCCAGTGCTCTTAACCTCTGAGTCATCTCTCCAGCCCCGTATTCTACTTCTTAAATACTTATTCTCTTTGACAATGCCTACTATTCAGTCACTCTTCTCTTGAAGTTTGGGGTTTAACTATATGTTTAATTTATACAAGTTTTATTCAGTTAATTTCAATAACTACTTGGTAATCTTAGTAGTTTTGCAGTTTCTGGATATATTTTATGGTTCTACAAGTTGAATGTAGAGTATCAATCATGCAAAGTAAGAACTGTACCTCTGATCAAATCCTTATTTTATTTTTTATTTTGACACAAGAGCTCACTAAGTTGCCCAGGCATTAAGTTCACTCTGTCATCACAACAGCCTCGCAGTTGCTATCTTCCTACCTCAGCATCCCTTATAGCTGGGATTATAGGCATTTGCCAACATAGTTGACTTCTTGATTGCTTTTTGTATCTATAAACACATAAAATACATGTATACTTGGGATGCAGTAAGTTCAATAACCAAAGTCTTTGGTTTTTATTGATTTCTGGTTATGAGTACTTGTGAGTTAGTGGGTACATGTGTTCTCATGAGTCAATATAATCTATCATGCTGGTTTCAGATGTGCAACTGAATAAACTATCATTTACAAAATTATGACTTTAAATTTATGGAGCATAGCTATAAGGTTAATATGGAGATTTGGGAGAATTAATGGCATGGGAATGATTTTCAAGTTTTTGAACCCTGTATTAAGCAGATGCTATCCATCAAAATGTAAAAAGTTATTTTAGGAGGATACAGGTTCTAGTGTGGGATACACAATGTCCAAGTAACAACAACAGAATTTGGTCTTTTCAATGGAAGTTGAAGATTTTATGTATTGGCCATCCAAAGTACCTCTGTCAGTCAGTGACCCTTTGCAATTATAGCTTCTCAAAGGACAGATCAGCAAGATCTAAGTAAGTAGGTTAAGGAACAGCAAGTATGATGCAGTGATTAATCTTGTTTGTCAACTTGACTACATCTGGAATCAACTAAAATCAGAGCTGCTGGCATTCCCAAGAGGGGATTTTATTTCTTTTTTTTTCTTTTATTAAGATTAGAAACAATCTTATTTTACATACCAATCCCAGTTCCTTCTCACTCCAATCCTCCCCTGACCCCCACCAGTCCCTCATACCATCCCTTTTCTGTACCCCAGGGAGGGTGAGGCCTTCCATGGAGGATATTCAAAGTCTGTCACATCATTTGAGGCAAGGCCTAGACCGTTCCCCTTTCCCCATGCATCTAAGCTAAGAGAGTATCCCTCTATGGGGAATGGGCTCCCAAAGCTCATTCATACACTAGGGATAAATACTGATCCACTACCAGAGGCTCCATAGACTGCCAGGCCTCCTAACTGACACCCACATTCAGGAGGCCTGGTTCGGTAGTATGCTGGTTTCCCAGATGTCAGTCTGGGGACCATGAACTCCCTGTTGTTCAGGTCAGCTGTTTCTGTGGGTTCCTCCAGCCTGGTCTTGACCCCTTTGCTCATCACTCCTCCCTCTCTGAAACTGGATTCCAGGAGTTTGGCTCAATGCTTAGCTGTGGGTGTCTGCTTCTGCTTCCATCAGCTACTGGATGAAGACTCTAGGATGGCATTTAAGGCAGTCATCAGTCTCATTATAGGGGAAGGGCATTTAAGGTAGCCTCTCAACTATTGATTAGATTCTTAGTTGGGGCCATCCTTGTAGATCTCTGGACATTTCCATAGTGTCACATTTATCTTAAAACCTATAATGACTGAGAAATGACTCAACCGTTAAAGGCTAGGCTCACAACCAAAAATATATGAGGGCTTTTCTTAATCAGATTATTTAGAGCAGAAAGATTTACCCCAAATCTGTTGACAAATTCTTCAGACTGACCAGGTAACTATGTGGAAGAAGGAAACATTCCCTTCTGCCTGATGAGGCATTAGGAATCTTCTTTGTGATTCAGATCAGCAGCTCTCCAGAAAGTCTTCAGGACTCCAGCTCAATAGATTGAGCCACCACCTGACTCTCAGTCTTTACAGTGTGAGACAACCATTATTGGACTACTCAAATGGCATCCTGTAAACTAGCCTAATAAATTGCCGACACACACACACACACACACACACACACACACACACACACACACACAATTCTGTTTCTTTAAAGAACCCTGACTAAGAAAAGAAAGATACATAAGTAATCCAAGACTCAGTAACATTCTGGAAATCAATAACAGGTCTAACTCAAATACAGAAAGCATTAAAAAAAACCTTAAGAACATGAAAAGTTCAAGTAGGTTTAACTATGGTAAATGTTTAACAATGAACTTTGGCAGAAGATTTATATTCCTGAGATCACTTTTTTTATATATCAACAATCAAAAAGAGGAGAAAGCAACTATTTTCAGGGGAAAACATACATGTGAGATTTCTGTTGGGGTTGATTTGTTCTGTTATTTGCCTATTTGGCTCAGTCATTGACCATACTGTATTAAATACCAAATACATCAAATCTTCAACCTCCATTAAGAAAGACCACCATGCTCCTAAGGAGAGACTACAATGAAGGAGGATGGACAAAAGACACCTGGGAGAGAAGAGACCACTGTAGCATAGTGGGGGCTTTATGGAGGAATGGACTCATGCATCAATAGGATAAGTATCTGAAGAGGAGACCCATTCTTCCCTGTGAGACAGAGTGGGCAGGCAGGGCACAGAAGACCCTTAATGATTGGAATTGTCTGTGATAGAAGTGCTGTCCCTAACCACACTGTTGCCTTCTTCATAGTAAGTTTTTAATTGAAACAAAGGTTGGCAGAGACAGAAAACTTGAGAAGGGGGGACTGGAATAGCCACAGGACCAAAGAAAGAAAAACAAGAATGCAAGACCACAAGGACTAAACAATGCGATGCAACGTTCAAACTACCATGCATAACAATCGTCTGCCACAGCTTGTCAGAATGCACTGTACTAGACCCTTCCCCAGAGAAGTAGCATGATAAGTTCAGAGGCAATATGGAAGGTTACATTTCTATTTTTCCCAGCTGTTACTCATGCTGTTGCTCTAGGGATCCCATTTAAAAACTGTTGCTAGTTTGAAAGGAAAAAATAGAAAGTATTCTCCAAACTAATAATTTCTATTATCCTTCAAATGATCACTTTTCTCAAAGTATTCTTGTTAGTAAAGCTTCATGATATTCACATATTTTATTTTGTAATATTTTGGTATACCCGTTCTCTGCTCAGACTCTTGGCTCTTATCACAAATAATTCTATGCATCTTTGTAAATGTCTGCTTTAGTGCTACTGCCCCAGGAATTGATATTTCTTATCTCTTTTAGAGTCTCTGGAGTTTTGACTTTTGCACTTACATACTTTGAACTCAGATCCCATGCTGCCTCGAATTTGTTGTCAGCTTTTTGGGTTCCTATAACCCCATCCAAACTCTAAGCCATTCGGGGACAGAGGGTGACACTTTACATCCTTCCATAGCCTATAATGTTTAGTGCAATGTCTGACACAGAGAGTCAACTACCATTATATCTGGAGTTGAACAATGGTCACAGTGACCTAAAAGACTGCTCAGGGGATTTCTGAGTGTCTGGAACAATAAGCCAAGAAACATTAAATCAGAGAACATTAGAGGAAATTTTTGCTTTATATGATTTGCCTTTCACCCCCTTGATAGAAACTCTTATTAAAAGAACATTAGCTAAAAATATTTCTATGCCAGAAGCAATTATGATAATGTTTCCCTACATTTATATAGTTCTTCTTGTTCTGAGCATTCACTATATACCCAAGTCTCTAGAAAGAAAGAAATCCACTGATCTGGACTTGAAACACTTAGTCCCTTCAGCAGGTGGCTTCTTTCTTCCTCTTAACTCATCTATGAGTACATGACTATTGCTCATGTCTAGGCTTGAGCTTTCTGTGTTTGGCATCTTCACTGATTCTACTAGGGCACAGATTTAAAATATATTTTCAATTAGTTCCCCTTAAGGAATTAAACACCATTGTCCCTCACTTGTGGCTCTCATCTTTAACAGGTGATTAAGGGTCTAATGGGCTCATACAGCTTTTCAATCTGTTTCAACCAATTATAGCACGAAAGCAAAAGCCAGAAGCAGGAAACTTCTAAGAAAGAGAAAAGTAGGTGAAAATTGGGAATCAGAAATGGGATGCTTTCGGGTTGTGCAAGCTCTTCTTGGAATGATTGTTGGATACTCCTAAACACCACACTGTGGGGTCTTGGCCCCCAGGAGAATTTGTCAGACCCCACTATTAGTTTTATCCCTTGTTTAAGACTTCAGAGGTAGAAATAGCACATACTTTCTTGGTAGTATAACACATATTTCCTTACACATGCTGCTGCATTCCCTGAATAGTATAACATAGTCTGTATTTAATCATTGTCCTCCAGCCCACAGCAGAGTTCCAAGAGCCCTTAGATTTCCACAAGGATATAAATGACTTTTATGCACATTCATTGTAGGCTCTTAGATTGCTTCAGGATGGGGCTTGTCACCATGAGGCTAAAAAAGCATGATTTGATGATCTAAGGGTAGGAACCTAGGGCCTTTGTACCTCCAGAGAAGGAAGGAGACTAAAAAATGAGTCAAGTTACATAATGATTTAATCAGTCATTTGCTATGTAATGGCATTTCAGCATAGAACATCCTGCTTGGTGTCAGACTGTTACCAATGGGAATGATATGCTTAAGTTCCACAGGATAGGTCATGGAAGTGCTACACTTTCTCTTAGATCTCAGCCTATGTGTGTCTTTAATTAATAAAACTGTCATATTATGAGTCATTCTAGAAAATGATTAAATCTGAAGTCATCATTAAAATCCCTGAAGTATTCTCCAGTTTGTCAGAAGTGTAGTCTTAGGACCCCACTTGTGGCTAGAATCTGAAAGTAATATGGTCTTGACCATAAGACCGAATCTTTCTGTACTTAATCCAAGTGGTTAGCATCAGAAGTGAGCTCCCAGAGTCTGAAGCTAGGGTTGAAGTGTTGTGATATAGATATACATCAGAAAATTAGAGGGACATGGGTAGCCTGTGGAAGAGAAAGGGGCTTCCTGAGATGGTTGCCTTTAGTCACCAGAAAACATTTCTAGAAGAAATAGTGGGATAACATAGGGCTGGGTATTTAAAGAGGACAAACAGGAAAGTGGAGGACACAGGGGCCTTCTAAAACACCCGAGCCAGAATCTGTTTAGAGAAATTCAAGCCTTAGGCTTCCCCTTCCCAAATGTATAAAGCTATATTTTCCCTTTTTTCCCATAGCTTGGTCACCTGTCTTTCCCAATCATTCAATTCTTTTTTTCATGCCAGGAAATGAATTTAGCAATCCCTTAGACAACTGCAGTCAGCTCTATGACAACACACACTGTCTTTGCCTTCCAGCTCCCTCCTCTCTCTGTAACCATGGTAGAGCTTTGTCTCAGCCTTCCTAGAAACCAGTGCCAGGGAGGTCACACATGTGTTCTCTTTTACATAACCTAGAGCAGAAAGAAGCTGAGTGTACCAGAATAAATCCTATTTGTGTCATATTGCTCACAGACCACAAGCCAGCACTTTGAGACACACCAACTCCGTTTCTCCTTCTTGAAATCTGCTTTGGTACCTTCCTTTGAGCACAATTTTCTGAGCATTACATCTTTCAAGGCAATGGAGGTCTCTAAGAGTCTGTGAGGTGAGACGGATATCTTAGAGTCTCTGGTCACTTGTTAGAAGGACAGATTCTTGAGTACAAATCAAAATATGATTATGGGATACAACAGCAGGCAAGTGTGCCCTTGTGCTGACTAGCAGTGCTGTCACTGTGAGTGTGCCCCGAGTGGAGCTGCAGGGATGAGTGTGCACCTCATGTGGACACTCAGCAGCTGATTTAAGGCCTAAGAGTACATGGCACACACTGTCCCCAGAAAGTGTTTAGCATGGCTCAGTGTGTCACGTGTACTTCTTCATCAGACAATTTTAAACTACAGTAATAATTTAAAAGGGTGAGTGATGGTATTGGCTTGGGTTTGGAAAAAGCAAGGAAATAAAGTAGTCCCACATCAATTTGGAAGATTATTTCAGTTTTTTAAAAGATCCCTTTGTTTATGGATATGTGCCTTCAGGTGTGCATGCCTGTATACAAGACAGGAACTCAATAAAGGATGTCTGTTGTCCTCTTCTATCATTCTCCATCTATTCCTTTGAGGCAAGATCTCTCCATAAATCGAAAACTTTCTTCTTCTATGCTGGAATTCAACAGGCCTCCTGGTCTTCATGTCTTCACCTCCCTGAGTTGAGGTTAGAGGTGTTTTGAGGCATGCCATATGTGATGGCTTTGGTCATTGACTTGACTGCATCTGGTTTACTAAACATAGCTAGATACTCCTGTGATGGCTTTCCTTGAACAGATTATTTGAAACAGGAAGATGCACCTAAATGTGGGCAGCATCTATGGTAGCAGATGAGATAAAAGAACAGAGATGAAGGAAACTTGACTTTGTATCTGTTTGACCTTTGACCTTTTCGGTCCTTTAGAGAACTCTGCCTAATATATCCAGCTTGTTATGTGGGTGCTGGTATCTAAACTCTTGTTTTCCTGATTATAAAGAAATCATTCTTAACTGCTGAGCCAATCTCCCAAGATCCAAAAGTTTAGAGCTTTATGAGAAAGAAATATTCCCTAAAGAAAAACAATCAACATCTAACACATATTCTTTTTTTTAAATTTATTTTTCAGTTTAAATTTAGATAAGAAATAAGGTTGCTTCACAAGTCAGTTCCAGGTCCCTCTCCCTTCCCCTCTCCTCCTCCCATGCCCTGCCCCCAACCCCCCCATTATCCCCTCATTTCCCCAGGGAGGGTGAGGCCCTCCATGGGGGTGTCCATAGTCTGTCATTTCATACAGGGCAGGGCCTAGACCCTCCCCCAAGAGTTCAGGGTGAGAGTGCACCTCACATTGTTGGATGGGAGTCCAAAGTCCGTGTGTATACTCGGGATGAGTACTGATCTACTGCCCAAGGCTCAATAGATTACCTAGGCAGACTCCCTCAGTTAAGTACTGAGCTGAACTCAAGAAAGCCAGTAACAGAGAGGGAGGACTGATGACCAAAGGGATTAAGACTGGGCTTGTTTAACCCCCAGAAACATCTGACCTGACAAAGGTTTACTCTTGAATCCCATGCATCAGCCTGGGAATCCAGCATGGGACTGATCAAGACCCCCTGAATGTGGATGTCAGTAACACATATTCTTTTTTAAAAAGTCATTATCACAGATACCTGTTTTTACACTAATGCTTTTGGGGCTGATGCCTATATGATGACCTCAGATCCTATCACCCATATCCATAAGCCCATTGCAATTATGCATGCCAATATCTTCAGGAAATAAGTAGAGCACTTAATGGCTGCAATGGCCATGAACTTAAAATGTACCAGTCCTAAAAATAAGGTTCGACTTCTGCTTGATACAAACCCCCAAAATAGGTGATATGAAAATGAGCACAAATAACTGATCTCATTCTATAAACACAGATGTGAAACTGTTTAAACATGTTTATCCAAAGAATATACGATCATTTAATAACTACAGACCAATTATCAATTTACTCGTCAAAATCATCATATTGCAGCAGAAAACCCAAGGTACCCATCAACTGATACCCTTTCCTAGATGAACTCCAAATTTATGTGTAGTAAAGTAACAAAATGCAAGCTCTGCATTGCAGCAGATGCAACTGATGATCACATACCTTCATGATCCCCTTTGCATACTCAGACTAGACCTGTCAAATTTACTTGTGTGACTTCTTTTGCTTTGTATCCCACAAAGTTAAACCAATGTGCCAAAGAAGGAGCCTGCACCAGCATCCCTTAGCCAAGGACTCCAAGGTTCCTTAGCCAAGGACTCCCAGGTCCGTAGCCAAGGACTCCCATGTCCCCTTTGCTCTGACTTTAATCATGCTTGAAAGATTAGTTGTACACTGACTACAACACTTTCCTCAGCCACACTGAGGAGATCTAGTTGCTGGCAGTGGTAACTACCTTTGCAAACCACTTCTTATTGGTTTTTCTTCTAATTTACTTAACTACCTCTACTTACAACACTGACTTAGGTCCCCTTTCATGCAAATAACAGCCTTTAAGGTCTTGTGTTCCGTGTCTTTTTTATAGGCAGCAAGACAAGACTGGAAGGAAACCTTCTAAGCCAGGTGAAGGACATTTATAAAGAAACAGAAAACAACATGCTCAACAGTAAAACAATACAGTTGTTTCCTGCAGGAACAAGAAAGTCAACTGTGCTTATCATCATTTCAGCTTAGAATCACAATGGAGGTCCTGGTGAGGTAAAACAAACAAGCAAGAACAAGTAAAGGGTAGAATTCGAATCATCTGAAAGAAACATAACCCACCATTATTTGTAGGTAACATGACTATGGAGGAAAACAAAACAAATTAATTGAATTACTAAAATATTTTATCTCAGTAACTGGCCATCAATCAATATTTTGAGCAGTCCATTACCAAGACCATACTCAAGCAGAAACAACGGTTTTCAAACGCAGCACTCGGAAGGCAGAGGCAGGTGGATCTTTGTGATTTTGAGGCCAGCCTGGTCTACAAAGCCAGTTCCAGGACAACCTCCAAAACAATACAGAGAAACCCTGTCTGGAAACCGCCCCCCAAAAAAGGTGGCACTGATGTGGTGTGTCAAAAGGACATAGAAGAGTCAATCAAGCTCCAAGAGTCAAAAATGCTGCAATAGATTATGGATGCATGAGATTAACTAAATACATAAATTAAACATTGACATAGTAAGTTTACAGTAAGAAAATGGTTAAACAAATAAATAAGTGGAGGGAGATAGACTTGTTCAGAATTCTAAGTAGTTCATGCATCTTCCTCACCCTCAAGACAGAGGTGCACATCTCTCATTGCCTGAGGCTTAGGTTGTGCATAGTTGCTCCCTCCTATGGAGGATTTATAGATCACACTCTGCATATTATTACAGAAAGTGTGGCATGGGAATGTGGCTGGGAAACATGACTTTATTATAGTAAGGAACTCTCACAGGCACTGCCTTGGACAGGGGACCCAAGTGGAGTTCCAAACAGTGCAGCTTTGATACAAAGGGTTAAAAGTGATCCTTTACTTTGTGATTGTATTTCCCTAAACTCCTCACTGGAGCAAGAAAAATACCAGATAAATCTTAATTGATTGCTTCACAAAATCCCTAACAATACACTTCAAAACTGCCAAGGTCAACAGATAAGCAAACTCTTAGAAAAATTCAGGGCTGGTTGGACTGTAAAAAAGGCAATGGCTAAATGCAATGTGGTACGCTAGCGCAGTCCTAAAACACACAAATCATGTCGGGTAAAAACTATGGGAACTTTAATAATGTCTGAGTTCCAGTTAGTAGGAATTTATCGATATAAGTTCATTAATTGCAATGGCAAGTTATAATAATTTAGGAAGTGAATGATACAGGAAATTGGGCATAATATTTATGAGAATACTATGTGCTTTCTACATGTTTTCTATGAAACTGAAGCAATTCTGAAGAATCCATCTTACTAAGCAAAGAAAAAATGCAATTGGGTGCGTTTACGAAAGTAATTACTAAAACTTGTCTCTTAAATTGGTTTCAAATAAAAAGAAGGTAAACTAGCAGGGAATTAGGCAGTTCATGTACGAAATTTGCATTTTGGAAATTATATTGGAGAATGCTTTTTTCAAAGCATTTAATAAATAGGAACCATAGTACATACACATTCTGCACATTAATAAGAAAAATAGTTTTAGGAATGTGAATTCTCATCAAATTGTTCCAGCATTGTAATTCAGTTCCAATCAAAATAACAACAGAGGTGGGAAGAGTTTAGCAATCCTATTTGAAAATTTATGGGGAAGATTAATGGTACAAAAATTGTGAGAAACTCTATCAAAAGAGCAAAGTAATGAGATTTGTCCTAATGGATATTAAGATATATACAGTAATGTTATGGGAAATCACAAAATGAAATGAAAACATAACAGTGAGCCTAGAGACATATAACATGTATGGACAATAGATTTAGACAGAACTATTGCTGCAGTACCTTGAGGGGATAAATGGATTGAGAATAAACAAGTTTGGGACAATGGTTCATAGAACAGGGCATGTTAATAAGCATTTCTCACAAGAATGACCAAACTTATCAATAGTCAGAAAAATAAAAAGGCTACAAAAGACTACTTAAAACCAGTTATGTTGCTAGAAATTTAAAATAAAGTTCATCAACATCAAGTAATGATGAGAACTTAAGGGAGGCAGAACAATGAGAACTTAAGGGAGGCAAAACAATTCCATAAGTAGTGTAAACTATTTATCAATCCAGGAAACTAATATCCCAGTCTCTTAAAAGCTAAAAGAGTAATGTGACTTCTCATTGTGGGCCTACCCTGTGATAATGATTTTTTTTTGTGAACAATATTTTACATTTAAAAATGCTGGGAAATGAACACAGAGTGGCAAAAAAAGTCTTGCTGAGAAGTACATCTTAACTCTACTGAAACCTAGACCCCCTTCAACACTGCAACCATTTCCACTGGGGGAAAAATATAAGGATTCAAAAGAATGATTATAAATATTTTCCACGATATCAAAAGAATGCATAAAGTACTGTGATAATTCCTAGAAAATACAAACATATAGTTGAATTTAAAATGAACTCAATATAAGATGTGAGAATGAGAATCATAAAGAGATAGAAATACTAAAACAAATTCAAATTAAAATACTAAAACAAAAAATTCAGTAAGACAAAGCTTCATGGAAATCCTTACCTATAGAATTGGTCAGGGGAAACATAATATAGGGGACTGAAATCAAGAGAGAAGAATTGGAACAGTTAGACAATGACAAAAGTTAATATGAAGCTATCAATAGAACACTCAAAGTGTATGTAACCCTATAGAAAGAAACAAATCTACAAATCATGGTTATAGAAGAAATTCATGATAAATGCATATAAACATTTTAATGTAATCATCGCAAAAATTTTCTATAATTGAGAGAAAGATAGTCTCATAGAGCTTGTAGGAGATATGCAGAAAACAAAAGACATGACCAAAAGATGCACCTCTTCATACCATAGTATAGTCAAAATACTAAATACATGGAACAAATAAAACTCATTCAAAGCTGCAAGAGAAATGTAAATCCAGGAAAAGGGTATGTTCCTAAGAGTAATAGCAAATTTCTCCATAAAAATTTCAAAGGCCAAGAGTGTTTTTATTTTTATCTCAGAAAAATCAATAATTGCAAGGCAAACTACTATAGAAAGCAAAACAACCCATCACAATTTAAGGACAAAAAGAATTTCCATGACAAAAAGCAGACTAAAGAAATTCATTTTCACTGAACTATCTCTACAGAAGATTCAGGAAAGAGTCATGAAACTGATGAGAAAATGTTTTCTAAAATTCTATGAGGATCTGGGAAAAAAATAAACTAGAGTAGAATAGTACAGCTAAGTAAATGAGAAATAGAGGAATAACAGATATCACAAAATCAACAAAATTAGAGGAAGTAACACACATAACTCCTGGAACTGATTTTTTTGTTCAGTTTTGGTTTTTGTTTTTTTTTTTTTTAATCATTTTTTATTTTAATTTTAAATAGCTTGTTTCACATGTCAATCCCAGTTCCCTCTCCCTCCCCTCCTCCCGCACTCCCCTTCCACCCTCCCTCCCACCCTATTGCCAAATCCCTCCACATAGGGGATGTCTAGAGTCTATCATTTCACTCTTGGTAGGGTCAAGGCACTCCCCTAAGAGTCCAGGCTGAGAGAGCATCTCTCTTTGTGCCATAGGCACAGGAAGACAGATTGTATACCAGGGATAGACACTGATCCACAGCTCAGAGCCCCATAGGTTGCCCAGGCCTTCTCACTGACACTCACATTTGGGGGGTCCAGATCAGTCCCATTCTGGCCTCCCCACTGTCGGTCTGGGGTCCAAGAGCACTCCCCTGTTCAGATCAGCCGTCTCTGCTGGTTTTGCCAGCCCATTCCTTGCCAATTTGCTCATCACTCCTCTCTCTCTGTCACTGGGTTCCTTGGGTTCAGTTCAGTGCTTAGTTGTGTGTTTGCCTCTGCTTCCATCAGTCCCAGGATGAAGGCTCCCGGATAGTTATAGACATCAAGTTCATTATCAGGAATGGGCATTCGAGGTGGTCCTTCCACTATTGCTTAGCTTGCCAATTGATGTTATACCTTTAGATCACTCGAGGTCACTCTGGTGCCTGATCTGTCTTCGATCCTATGATTCCCTCTTCCCCCTATTTTACCCCCACCCCCTCAACTTCCTGTTCCCCCATGACCAACTCCCTTCCTCTTTACCCCCTCTACTCTTCCCAGGTCCCACTACCCCCCTCGCCCTGTTCCCCATCCATTCAGAGGATCTTGTCTCCATCCTCTTCTCTTGGGTACTATGCATATATGCATATCTTTTAGGTTCTTTCCTGTTTCCCAGACTCTCTATCTGTGGAAGTGCAGACTGGCACTATCCTGATCCATATTTAAAATCCATATATGAGTGAGTACATACCATGTTTGTCTTTTTGCGACTGGGTTACCTCACTCAGGATGGTTTCTTCCAGTGCTATCCATTTCCCTGCGAATTTCAAGATTCCATTGTTTTTTTCTGCTGAGTAATACTCCATTGTGTAAATGTACCACATTTTCTCTATCCACTCTTCAGTTGAGGGGCATCTAGGTTGCTTCCAGGTTCTGGCTATTACAAACAATGCTGCTATGAACATAGTGGAGCAGATGCCCTTGTTGTATGAACCTGCCTCATTTGGATAAATGCCTAAGAGTGGAATTGCTGGGTCTAGTGGTAGATTAATTCCCATTTTCCTGAGGAATCTCCATACTGATTTCCAAAGAGGCTGTATGAGTCGGCATTCCCACCAGCAATGGAGGAGTGATCCTCTCTCTCCACATCCTCTCCAGCATAAATTGTCTTCGGTGTTTTTGATTCTAGCCATTCTGACAGGAGTAAGATGGTATCTCAGAGTTGTTTTGATTTGCATTTCCCTGATGGCTAAGGATGTTGAGCACTTTCTTAAGTGTCTCTTGGCCATTTTAGCCTCCTCTACTGAGAATTCTCTATTTAGCTCTGTACCCCACCTTTCAAGTGGATCCTTTGGTGTTTTGGAGACTTGTTTCTTGAGTTCTTTGTAAATTTTGGAGATTAGCCCTCTGTCAGATGTAGGGTTAGTGAATATCTTTTCCCATTCTGTGGCCTGCCTTTTTGTCTTTTTGATTGTGTCCTTTGCCTTACAAAAGCTTTTTAGTTTCAGAAGGTCCCATTTGTTAATTGTTGATCTCAGTGCCTGTGCCACTGGTGTTATGTTTAGGAAGTGGTCTCCTGTACCAACTCGTTGAAGAGTATCTCCCACTTTCTCTTCTAAAAGTTTCAGTGTGGCTGGATGTATGTTGAGATCTTTGATCCATTTGGACTTAAGTTTTGTACAAGGCGATAAACATGGATCTATCTGCAGTCTTCTGCATACCATTACCCAGTTATGCCAGCACCATTTGTTGAAGATGCTTTCTTTTTCCACTGTACAGTTTTAGCTTCTTTGTCAAAAATCAGGTGTTCATAGGTGTGTGGGTTAAAATTAGGGCTTTCGATTCGGTTCCATTGGTCTACCTGCCTATTTTTGTGCCAATACCAAGCTGTTTTCAGGACTATAGCTCTATAATAGAGCTTGAAATCAGGTATGGTGATGCCTCCTGAAGTTCCTTTATTGTATAGGGATGTTTTGGCTATCCTGGGCCTTTTGTTTTTCCATATAAAGTTGATTAATGATCTTTCCAGGTCCTTGAAGAATTGTGATGGAATTTTGATAGGGATTGCATTGAATCTATAGACTGCTTTTGGCAAGATTGCCATTTTTATTATGTTGATCCTACCAATCCAAGAGCATGGGAGATCTTTCCATTTTCTGGTATCTTCTTTGATTTCTTTCTTCAAAGACACAAAGTTTTTGATATACAGGTCTTTCACTTCCTTGGTTAACATTATCCCCAGATATTTGATGCTGTTTTTGGCTATTGTAAAAGGTGATGTTTCTCTGATTTCTTTCTCAGTCACTTCATCATCTGTATATAATAGGGCCACTGATTTTTTTGAGTTTACCTTGTATCCTGCCACTTTGCTGAAGCTGTTTATCAGCTCTAGGAGTAACCTTGCGGAGTTTTTTGGGTCACATATGTAAACTATCATATCATCTGCAAATAATGAAAGCTTGACTTCTTCTTTTCCTATTTGTATCCCCTTTATCTCCTTTTGTTGTCTTATTGCTGTAGCTAGAACTTCAAGTACAATATTGAAGAGATATGGAGAGAGTGGACAGCCTTGTCTTGTTCCTGATTTTAGAGGAATTGCTTTGAGTTTCTCTCCATTTAGTTTGATGTTAGCTGTTGGTTTACTGTATATTGCTTTTATTATGTTCAGGTACGTTCCTGTTATCCCTGATCTCTCTAGGACCTTTATCATGAAGGGGTGCTGGATTTTGTCAAAGGCTTTTTCAGCATCTAGTGAGATAATCATGTGGTTTTTCTTTCGCAGATTGTTAATATGGTGGATTACATTGATAGATTTTCTAATGTTGAACCATCCCTGCATTCCTGGAATGAAGCCTACTTGATCATGGTGGATGATTTTTCTGATGTGTTCTTGAATCCGGTTTGCAAGTATTTTATTGAGTATTTTTGCATCAATGTTCATGAGGGAAATTGGTCTATAGTTCTCTTTCTTAGTTGTGTCTTTGTGTGGCTTGGGTATCAAGGTAATTGTAGCCTCATAGAAAGAGTTTGGCAGTGAGCCTCCTGCTTCTATAGTGTGGAATACTTTGACGAGTATTGGAATGAGCTCTTCTTTGAATTTCTGGTAGAATTCTGCACTGAAGCCATCTGGGCCTGGGCTTTTTTTGTTTGGGAGACTTTTGATGACTGCTTCTATTTCATTAGGGGTTATAGGTCTGTTTAGATTATTTATCTGTTCTTGATTTAGTTTTGGCAAGTGATATCTATCCAGGAAATTGTCCATTTCCTTTAAATTTTCAAATTTTGTGGAGTACAGATTTTCAAAGTATGCCCTGATGATTCTCTTGATTTCCTCAGAGTCCGTTGTTATGTCCCCTTTCTCATCCCTGATTTTGTTAATTAGCATGTTCTCTCTCTGTCTTTTGGTTAGTTTGGACAGAGGTTTGTCTATTTTGTTGATTTTCTCAAAGAACCAACTCTTTGTTTCATTGATTCTTCTCAATGTTTTCCTGGTTTCTACTTGATTGATTTCAGCCCTCAATTTGATTATTTCCTGGCGTCTGCTCCTCCTGGGGGAGTTTGCTTCTTTTTGTTCTAGAACATTCAGCTGTGCTATTAATTCTCTAGTATGACTGTTCTCCAGTTTTTTCATGTGGGCACTTAGTGCTATAAACTTTCCTCTCAGCACTGCTTTCAAAGTGTCCCATAAGTTTGTGTATGTTGTGTCTTCATTCTCATTGAAATCGAGGAAGTCTTTAATTTCTTTTTTTATTTGTTCCTTTACCCAGGGATGGTGCAATTGTGCATTGTTCAATCTCCATGAGTTTGTAGGGTTTCTGCGATTTGTGTTATTGTTGAATTCTAATGTTAATGCATGGTGGTCTGATAAGATGCAGGGGGTTATTCCAATTTTTTTGTATCTGTGGAGATTTGCTATGTTTCCTATTATGTGGTCAATTTTAGAGAAGGTTCCATGTGGTGCCGAGAAGAAGGTATATCCCTTTGTATTTGGGTGGAATGTTCTATAGATGTCTGTTAAACCCAGTTGGGTCATAACTTCTATTAATTCTTTTGTTTCTTTGTTAAGTTTCTGTCTGGAGGTCCTATCTAGCGGTGAGAGCGGAGTGTTGAAGTCTCCTACTATTAGTGTGTGAGATTTTATGTGCATTTTGAGCTTTAGTAATGTTTCTTTCACGAATGTAGGTGCCTTTGTATTTGGGGCGTAGATATTTAAAATCGAGACTTCGTCTTGATGTATTTTTCCTTTGATGAATATGAAGTGCCCTTCTTCATCTCTTTTGATTGATTTTAATTTGAAGTCTAATTTGTTAGATATTAGGATTGCTACGCCCGCTTGTTTCTTGGGGCCGTTTGATTGGAAGATCTTTTCCCAGCCCTTTACTCTGAGATAACGTCTGTCTTTGGTGTTGAGATGTGTTTCTTGTATGCAGCAGAAGGAAGGGTTCTGTCTTCGTATCCATTCTGCTAGTCTGTGTCTTTTTATAGGTAAGTTGAGGCCATTGACATTGAGGGATATTAATGACCATTGATTGGTGATCCTTGTTTGCGCTTGATTTATTGTTAGTGAAGTTATTTTGTGTAGTTTCTCCTCCCTTTTTCTTTTAGTGTTTTGTAAAGTATGATTCTATATTGCCTGTGTCTTTGTGAATGTAGTTATCTTCCTTGGCTCTAGGTTTTCCTTCTAGCATTTTCTGTAGAGCTGGATTCATGGATACGTATTGTTTAAATCTGGCTTTGTCATGGAATATTTTGTTTTCTCCATCTATGGTAATTGAGAGCTTTGCTGGATATAGTAGTCTGGGCTGGCATCCTTGTTCCCTTAGCGTTTGTAGGACATCTGACCAGGATCTTCTGGCTTTCATCGTTTCCATTGAGAAGTCAGGTGTAATTCGGATAGGTCTGCCTTTGTATGTTACTTGGCCTTTTTCTTTAGCTGCTCTTAATATTTTCTCTTTGCTCTGTAGGTTTGATGTTTTGATTATTATATGGCGAGGTGACTTCTTTTTCTGGTCAAGCCTATTTGGTGTTCTGTAAGATTCTTGTACTTTCATAGGCATATCTTTCTTTAGGTTAGGGAAGTTTTCTTCTATGATTTTGTTGAATATGTTTTCTGTACCTTTAAGTTGAAGTTCTTCACCTTCTTCTATACCTATTATTCTCAGGTTTGGCTTCTTCACGGTGTCCCATATTTCCTGGATATTTTGTGTTAAGGATTTGTTGGTTTTGAGATTTTCTTTGGTTGACGATGCTATGTCCTCTAATGAGTCTTCAACACCTGAGATTCTCTCTTCTATCTCTTGTATTCTATTGGTGATGCTTGCATCTGTGATTCCAGACCGTTTACCGAGCTTTTCTATTTCCAGCATCCCTTCATTCTGTGTTTTCTTTATCGTTTCTATTTCAGCTTTCAATCCTTCAACTGTTTGAGCTGTTTCCTTAATTTTCTTGGTTGTTTTTTCTTGGTGCTCTTTAGATTCTTTGAGAGATTTGTTTATTTCTTGAATTTTTCCCCCCATTTCATGGATTTTTTTGTTTGTTTTTTCTTCTATTTCTTTAAGGGATTTCCTCGTTTCTTCCTTGAGGCTCTCCATCATCTTCATGAAATAATTTTTAAGGTCTGTCTCCTCTTCTTCATCTATGTAGTGCTTTTCAGGTCTTGCTGGTGTTGGATCCCTGGATTCTGGTGGGGTCGTGTTGGTGTTTCTATTGCTGAGTGATCTCTTATTCTGTCTTCTTCCCATCTCTTCTTCCAGTGGGTGCTGGTGGGGGCTTTCTGTCTCCACTGGTCTCCTTCTTTACTGCAGCTGAAGCTGAAGCTGGCCTCGCTGGGGTTGGGGTCTTGGAGGGGCTGATCTCTTTCCTGTGTGGGTGGCTCTTCTGAAGCTGGGCTCGCTGGGTTGGGGTCTTGGAGGAGCTGATCTCTTTCCTGTGTGGGCGGCTCTTCTGGAAGCCGGGAGCGGCCCCGAAGATGGAGGGGGATGGGTGATGGGCGGGTGGTCCCAGCCAGAGACCCAATCTCACCTGAAGCTGGGCTCGCTGGGTTGGGGTCTTGGAGGAGCTGATCTCTTTCCTGTGTGGGCGGCTCTTCTGGAAGCCGGGAGCGGCCCCGAAGATGGAGGGGGATGGGTGATGGGCGGGTGGTCCCAGCCAGAGACCCAATCTCACCTGAAGCTGGGCTCGCTGGGTTGGGGTCTTGGAGGAGCTGATCTCTTTCCTGTGTGGGCGGCTCTTCTGGAAGCCGGGAGCGGCCCCGAAGATGGAGGGGGATGGGTGATGGGCGGGTGGTCCCAGCCGGGGACCCAATCTCACCTGAAGCTGGGCTCGCTGGGTTGGGGTCTTGGAGGAGCTGATCTCTTTCCTGTGTGGGCGGCTCTTCTGGAAGCCGGGAGCGGCCCCGAAGATGGAGGGGGATGGGTGGTGGGCGGGTGGTCCCAGCCAGAGACCCAATCTCACCTGAAGCTGGACTCGCTGGGTTGGGGTCTTGGGGAGCTGATCTCTTTCCTGTGTGGGCGGCTCTTCTGGAAGCCGGGAGCGGCCCCGAAGATGGAGGGGGATGGGTGATGGGCGGGTGGTCCCAGCCGGGGACCCAATCTCACCTGAAGCTGGGCTCGCTGGGTTGGGGTCTTGGAGGAGCTGATCTCTTTCCTGTGTGGGCGGCTCTTCTGGAAGCCAGGAGCGGCCCCGAAGATGGAGGGGGATGGGTGATGGGCGGGTGGTCCCAGCCAGAGACCCAATCTCACCTGAAGCTGGACTCGCTGGGTTGGGGTCTTGGGGAGCTGATCTCTTTCCTGTGTGGGCGGCTCTTCTGGAAGCCCGGAGCGGCCCCGAAGATGGAGGGGATGGGTGATGGGCGGGTGGTCCCAGCCGGGGACCCAATCTCACCTGAAGCTGGGCTCGCTGGGTTGGGGTCTTGGAGGAGCTGATCTCTTTCCTGTGTGGGCGGCTCTTCTGGAAGCCGGGAGCGGCCCCGAAGATGGAGGGGGATGGGTGATGGGCGGGTGGTCCCAGCCGGGGACCCAATCTCACCTGAAGCTGGGCTCGCTGGGTTGGGGTCTTGGAGGAGCTGATCTCTTTCCTGTGTGGGCGGCTCTTCTGGAAGCCGGGAGCGGCCCCGAAGATGGAGGGGGATGGGTGGTGGGCGGGTGGTCCCAGCCAGAGACCCAATCTCACCTGAAGCTGGACTCGCTGGGTTGGGGTCTTGGGGAGCTGATCTCTTTCCTGTGTGGGCGGCTCTTCTGGAAGCCGGGAGCGGCCCCGAAGATGGAGGGGGATGGGTGATGGGCGGGTGGTCCCAGCCAGAGACCCAATCTCACCTGAAGCTGGGCTCGCTGGGTTGGGGTCTTGGAGGAGCTGATCTCTTTCCTGTGTGGGCGGCTCTTCTGGAAGCCGGGAGCGGCCCCGAAGATGGAGGGGGATGGGTGATGGGCGGGTGGTCCCAGCCGGGGACCCAATCTCACCTGAAGCTGGGCTCGCTCTTGGTTTTTGTTTTTTAAGTTAAAAATTTCTTGTATCTTATCAAACAGTGGTGGAATAAAAGAAGAATTATACAGTCAGTGAACTACACAAAGTCTTTGAAGCTGAACACTGTGTGTGTGTGTGTGTGTGTGTGTGTGTGTGGTGTATGCATACATGTTCATGTGCATGTGTGTGTGTGTGTGGTGTATGCATACATGTTCATGTGCATGTGTGTGTGTGTGTGGTGTATGCATACATGTTCATGTGCATGTGTGTATGTGTGTGTGGTGTATGCATACATGTCCATGTGCATGTGTGTATGTGTACTGTGCACAGACGCATATGGCAGCCAGTGGTTGGTACCAGGCAACTTCAGTTACTTTCCACATTGTTTTTTAAGATGGATTGTCTCCTTGAACCTAGATGCTTGTCCAACAAACTCTAGAGATCTGTCTCAGCTAGCCAAGCACTAAGATTATTGACTTTCCCGTGGGGGCTGTGTATTGGAATTGAGGTCACTGTATTGACTGAATCATTTTCTCAGCCCTAAGCAACACACTTCTGAATGAACACAGGGTTATTTAAGAAATAAGGGAGGAAATGAAAAGTTCCCACAATTAAATAAAATGATAGTCCAACAGAAGTCTAGGATACAACTAAGGTAGTTCTGAGAGGAAATTTTATAGTAAGTACTTTCACTAAAACTCAGAGATATATTAAATAATAATACACCTCTAAGTTCTGTAAGAACAAGAAGCCAAACCTAAACACAGTTGACAGCAAAAAAGCAAATGGTGATTAAAGCAAAAATTAATGAGACAAAGATTGACATAACAAAGATGGATTAAAATAAGTGGAAAAAATAAAATAAAAACAAATCTTACAAACAATATATTGTATTTTATTATTCTATTGCAAATAAATCATGTATACAGTTATAATTCATATTATAGAAGTATAGTAGGTTTTCACAGAGTTTAAAAACTTGGACCCTTGTTTCAGGTACTATAGGTTTAAATTCTGACAATGAATTATTAGTGGTGTGACTCCAGAGACTATCCTTACAAGCTTCCTGCTGTTTTCTCAACATTAAGGTAGAGACAATAGTTATTAATAATAATGTGTGCATGTCATTGATAATAGTAATATTGTTATTAATTTTATTGTTAGTTGCTTTCAAGAATTTCCTTTTCTTCAGTATTCCAAAAAGCCATACTGGTATAGATGATGATGATGATGAGGAGGAGGAGGAGGAGGAGGAGGAGGGGGAGGAGGAGGAGGAGGAGAATTATAGCTAGAGTCTTCCTGCAGAGCCCTAGCTGTCTTGGAAGTCACTCTATATAAACAGAGGTAGCCTGGAATTCAAAGAAATCTACCTACTAATGCCTCCCAAATGCTGGAGACAAAAATGTGTTATCATCTCTGACCTTGATATTTTGTAATATAAGGAAGTCATGTTCCATTTTAGTTGGTAGACTTTCTTAAAACATTGGTCATAAGGAAAAAAACAAATAAATCTTAAAGCAAAAACAAAACAAATTTCCAAAAGACCAACCTAAACACATAAGCTGAGAATTGAAAGTTTCTAGGTCCTTCCAGGGCATCCCTCCCCTTTCTGCACCTCAATTTTGACATCAGCATACAGAAATAATCATTTTTTCTCATTGCCCATTTAGATTCTGAAAAAGAACCTTTTTTAACTTTCATCTTGGTTGAAACAAGTTTTTGATGTGAGTATGTGCTCAGAATTTTGTGACAAAAGCAACAGTCCAAAAGCAACCTGTGACCATTGACTTCCTGCTTAGTAAAGAGTTCAGAGTACAGAGAATGCTAGGTTCATTTAAGACTCTCACTTATAAAGTGACTGGAGGATGGGTTCTTCCTTATGTGAACACATCAATTCACTGCAAATTGATTCTTTGATAAATTCATTTACTTCCAGGATATTTTTTCCCTGAAGTATGACTATGATATTAATCTTTGAACTTGTCACCTAAGAAAAAAAACATAAAACACAGCTCATTATGCCAATCACAACCAGTGTTTTAGGAAGGTGCAGTTGCCATTCAAACACAGTAGCAGAGGATACCAGATCCCATTTCTGCTCCCAGAAATTGCAAGATGCCAGTTGCCATGGCTATAGATGGCTGAATTCTACCTTGCTGCCCCGTGGGACTAAAGTTCACTCTCTTCCCTTCTGGTTGGCTTCTCCTAGGAGACTGCATGAAGACCAGTGGACGCAATTACTAACTGCTGATGTGTACCTATTTCTAGCCTGTATTTTAACAAATAATTTCATCGCCCCCACCTTGTTACTCTGTTTTTCTTCACTGGCACAGAAAGTTGAGGTTTTCTTTTTTTTCTCCCTACATAATTCTTCCTCCGTAGATAACAAAGTCCAAGTCCCCAGCCATTGCAATTATTAGCATATTCCTGGAGAAAATTGCAACAGTCTACATTAAAAGACTCCCTGCAGAAATTTACACAGTAGGTATCCAATTTCTCTTTAAATAAAAGGCACTCAAAACAGTGAGGGGTTTAAAACAGGGGAAGAAATGGGGAACAAACAGAGCTTTGAGGAACAGCAGGGAGATTTTGCAGTGGTCAAGAGGAGATAGTCAGGCTGAATTATTTGGATAATTAGTCTTCGTTAGCAAATTGGAGAAAATTACAATGCCACCATGAGATGTAATAACACTCTTGCAGACTGGCAACATTAAGACTCAGGTTTGACCCTGTTCCAAAAGGTTTGATTCTTTTTTTCTAAATCCTCTACTAGAAAATAGATTTCAAGTCTGTTACCCCACTTCAAAATATACCCCAAATTTAATATCTGCATTCTGTAGAGGTGACCCCAATTTCTTGTGATTTCCCTCAGTGTGAGAGGATCCTGTGTTTAAGGACTGCTCTGACTTCCGGGTAATCTCAAGGAGACAGCACAGAAACGCAATGTCAACAACGGGAATCATTTTGTCAGCTCTTTCTTCAAGGGGCTAGGCAACTTGCAAACAAGGTTTACTTCTCCTACCCTATGGCAGAAAACCTCTCAGAGAATGTAATTGGCATCTTAAAAAAAGCTGCTGAAGTGTTTGGAGGACATTTTAGCCCTTCCCTTGTCAATGAACTGGAAGGAATGTTCCTTATTTCCTGGATTCCTGAGTGTACATGGAGAGGTTCTTGAGAGAAGAGTGTGGAATGCATCCCATAAGTGGCCACAGAAAAGCATTCCAGTTTGACTCAAATATTGCTATTGTTACTTCTCCTAAATAGGAAACAGCATGGACCATGATCAAGAGAGTAGAAAAGCTATTAAAGCTAGTTTTAAGGAACTTGGAAGTTTAAAATTTTCTGAAACACAAACTTATTTTTCCCAATGAGAGTCAGAAGGTTACCATATTGGAAATGTTGTGCTAGACTTCGGGCTTCGACAGTACATTTATACATCTTTATAGCCATACAGTGAGAACAACTGTGGTCTCATCAAAGTCATGTGAAATCTGTCTTCAGAGCTCCTAAGGCATGCTACTTTGGAACCACTATCTTAACGTCTAAGAAAAATATGATTCAAAATAAGAGTCAGGTACAGGATGTCTTTTTAATGTTCTATTGAGGTACTGTTTAGCAGGTCACCCAAGGATCATTCACTCCAGGGGAATATGGTGGCTTTGACTCACTACTGGTCATTGAGTAATATTCACTATAGTACCTGATTCACTACTGGCTATTGAGTAATACTTAGTATAGGACTTGACAACATAAATGTAATTCAATAGAAACACATGCAGTTTCTATCAGGAAGATGGACAGTGCCTACGGAGCTTTGCCAGTGAAGTACTGGCCAGGCTGGCTTCTGTCCTATCATTCTAGCTCCACTATACTTTCAAGACGCTCACAAAAACCCAATTCTTCACAATGCAACAAATCCTTCAAATAGGTCCAAATAACATTTTCATGAGAATCACACTGTTAAGCTTTTCAAAAATTATAATGTGACCCACAATGTTGCTGTAATTCTCATCTGACTCATGTGAATAAGGGTGAGTAAGCCCACCCAGTTCATTCAAGGGAAGACTTGTTCTCAGAGTTACAACTGCTGGGTTTAAAATGTCTTCTGATCTTGTTGGAAGTATGTTTTTCTTCCATTCTCACATCTTTAAATAAATTATATTTCAATGAACCAATTCCCTGTAATGTATAAAAGGAAATGTAGCTGAGGCAGCTCTATGTCTTACCTTGTGATCTCAACAGAAATGAATCAAAAACAGATTTTAAAAAAGACACAACTTAGGGAGGAGATAGAAGGATGGATATTAGATAAGCAACCTAAATAAGTAAAACTCTGAATCCCAGAACACGAACACAGCTAATTATTTAATGACATATCTGAATTATTTGATAATGCTGCTTTTTATATCTAATTTTCTACTTTCATTTTCATACTTCAAAGGATATAACAAGTAAAATGTGCCAATCAGAAAATATGTTGCAGGTTACACATGACAGCCTGTCCTTAGAGGCTCCCCCTTGAGGGAGGATCATTTTAATATCTCACAGCATAGACATAATGTGATGGTCATTTAAGAGAAAGGACACACACACCTGGGTGGCATGGAAAAGTTCCAGTTCTCAAATTACAAAGAACGGTTATCTATACTGAAGCAACACAGAGGGAAAAAAACTAAATGTCTAACTGCACAAGTTTCATTTAAATGTCTTCATTTATGACATTCCAGATATCCGATGAAATAATAGTACACAATTAGCAGGAAGGGGGTGATTGTTTAATACACCATAAGCTACCCTAAATTCAGATTGGAGGTGTTTAATTATTTCCTGTATCTGAAGTCTAATCAGGAGTATTTATGGACTTAAAGATGAGTGATGCATTATTTAAACTTTATCACACAGAGATAGCTTGAGATTCTCTGTGAGTAGTGTCCAGCTTTGTGTTTCTTGGCAATTCTAATGACTAGAACTAAATCTCTAAAGGAAATATGAATATAATACATGCCATTGAATTTTTGCTATATTTGTCTTCAATTTTAGTTCATATATTTGCAAAATAACTGTATTTTACCATGCATTAATATGTCCATTAGTACAGCCCTTTTTCTTCAGTAAGAAAATCTGACAACACATCTTCAAATCAGAAAAAAGCCCATGTGACACAAATACAGCTAAAGATACTGAGTTCATTTCTTGTGCAACTCAGCGACACACAACTTACCTCCAAAGACGTATGTGATCATTGAGATGAAAGCCAGAGATAACCAGATAGCTATGGCAGCATACTCCAATAGTGCTATCACTATGTAAGTTAAGTCAAGAAGGTGGCAAGTACAAGGCCAACCTGGGCTGCATAGCAAGTTTATTTTCAAAAGCAAACAATCTTCCTCATACACTTGCTCATTTTGTCTGTTTAGTGTCAAGCACATACTTGACCCATAAAAACTAGCTCACTAATACTAGTTAAATACATGAGTATATGAATGCTGAATTAAGTATCCCTCATGCATCTGATTTTATGTGTCTTACACTTGATTGATGTTTCTCTTCTGCAACATTCAGATTAATATGTCTCAAATAGTGAGGGAGATGTGGGCTTGTTGCTCTCAAATTTCTCCTCATGTCTCCAAATATATTCATCTGTTTTCCCAATCATTGATCGTTTTATTGTTTTTCTTAATTCCTATTGGTCCTTCATGAGCTGGCAAGAAAAAATGTTAGGAAATTGGGATTTGGTTCTAGATGGGGGGGTATGTTTTCCTGTGAACTTCATAAAGGTCAAAATAACAAAAAGAATACAGGGCTCATAATTAATGATTACACGGCTTTAGGAAAAAGGAAACTTTGAGATTCTAGACTTCATTAGCAGTTAAAGGAAAGGAAAAATATCCCCACAGCCAGCAAGTTCCAAATTAATTAGGTGAAGTGATTGGGGACATTTTGTCTGAAGAAAAGGAGGAAAATGAGGCTGTTTCAGGCTTTTTATTGTCAATATGAAAGTCTCCATGTTGTAAGTTCACAGGAAGCACACACCAACTCACCAAGATGTTCAGAAAAGTCACTGTGTCTCCCATGCTCATGGGTTATCTGTTCTGCCTAGGAACAGGTGCTTGGGGATTTTCATCTACTTGCTTTCAAGCCAAACTTGGAATTTAACAGACCAAGCTGGATGAATCACCAAAAGCACTAAGCCAAAATTAAATTCAGATGTACACAGACACTAATAAACATAGGGAAATATAAGATGAAAGGCAGACATTCTGTTTGGTCAAGATCTGTCTTTTAACATTAAAGAATTTCTATCCATGGGCAACCAGTTAAATTCATAGACTCAAACCTATAACTATGGTAGACTTCTTACAAGCTTTCTCATATTTCTACAATGAAGCAGCAAAAATAATGAATGCATTGCTTGAGATTATGAATACCAGGTACCAAAATGAATTGTGAGACCACTACATGGAACTAGATAATTGTAGAGAGCAGGGTTAAGTTGACTATAAAATTCCTTACCAACATGCAAGGAGATATGGGTAATCAAAGGGAAAAAAGGGAGAAGAGACTGGCTGGGGATAGGTGGTGGCTTATTTGCTCCATCTTATCTTTGAGGAGGAGGAAGGGAGGTTCTATTCCTCCACCAGATCAACAGAGAAAGCTTGTAGCCTAGTTTACAGAGAGGTCGTTGACTCTACAGCCTGTGATGTATGATGGCTTCTGGGGAATTCCAAAAGTGTAGTCCAGGCTTTCATCGCTGGGACAGAGTCCAGATGAAGATGAAGGGATTGAGTGCATTATTTGTCCCCTAAGAGAATGGGCAGGTTCATTCCTAGAAGTTTTAACATTAACTATGATGTAAATATGTATGTTATATATACTGTACTTTCTGAGCAAATTCAGTCAGAAAAAACAAGGGATCACACATATGTTCAGTGTATACACATGTTCAGATGCCACCTGCAAAAGGACCCTGCAGTATGAGTAGATATGATAGATTTGCATGTGAATGCAATAACAAGTCACAAAAGGGTGGGGGAAAGATGTATTGCCTGTAGCAGGTAAGGAAGGCATGTAGCTATTTCAAAAGTGATGCCCTCCCTGAATAAAAAAAGTGTGAGGATTTCATTTGGGGCACCCCCACACTTCATATAGCAAGGCTTGTGTTTAGTAGATTTATTACTGAGCATATTTAATCTGAGGTCAGAGTTTAAGAAGGTGGCATATGGACTTTAGGCATTCTTGCTCAAGACCATGAAACATTTGAAAGGTTAAAAGCTGGCCAGGAATAATTCTGGGTATGCTCAGTTAACACTATCAAGTTTTGGAAACTTTATAGTGTATACTATAGGACAAGGTACATTACACAGGTGCATTTGTTTCCACCTAAAAATGGTCGTCTCACTGTCTCACTTAGGTAACAGAAAAGCAGAACAAATTCATTTTGTGACTTCATCCTGTAAGGCTTCTTCAGTGTACATTTCAAAACCATCATGATATGGAAGAGTCTGCGTGATCTAGTAGGTGGTAATATAGAGGTGGAAAGTTGAAACAAAAAGATAAATTTAAGATAGCTTAAGGTCTAATAAATACCATGTAATTTCTACTAGTAAGTAAGGTCAGTGTCTTGGATATGTAGACAGATCTTTTTAAAAATACTGAGAGTTTCCCTAGAATTATGATTAGCATAAAACCTCCAATTCAACAGGATCATATTTCTACAAACCATATAATTGTTAATCCTCTGGCTCCTAGCATATCTTTCACACTCAGAATTTCTGAAACTTGCCTATTTAATTCCCTGCCCCTCTTCATTGACCTTAGCTGCTCAAGAAGCTGCTTGACTCTTACAAATGATTTTTCTTTGTCCTCCTAAATTCTCTGAGAGCTTGTACCTTGGAATCTACATATGTGGGGGATGCTGGGGAACAGGTATATATAGAATCAGGAAAAAAGATGAGGCAGAGAGGAGAGGTAGGGAGAAGATACTAATGGAACATAAGTCAGAACGAGTCCAGCTTCAGGTGAGATTGGGTCTCTGGCGGGGACCGCCCGCCCATCACCCATCCCCCTTGATCTTCTGGGCCTCTCCTGGCATCCAGTAGACCCGCCCACACAGGAAAGACATCAGCCCTTCCAAGACCCCAACCCCAGCGAGTCCAGCTTCAGGAAAGACATCAGCCCTTCCAAGACCCCAACCCCAGCGAGTCCAGCTTCAGGAAAGACATCAGCCCTTCCAAGACCCCAACCCCAGCGAGTCCAGCTTCAGGAAAGACATCAGCCCTTCCAAGACCCCAACCCCAGTGAGTCCAGCTTCAGGAAAGACATCAGCCCTTCCAAGACCCCAACCCCAGCGAGTACAGCTTCAGGAGACCTGCCCACACAACAAAGAAGTCAACAATTCCAAGACCCCAACCCCAGTGAGACCAGCTTCAGGAAAGACATCAGCCCTACTAGGACCCAAACTTCGTGTCAGCATCCCCAGCTTCAGCTGCAGGAAGGAAGGAGACCAGTGAAGACGGAAAGACCCCACCAGCACCCACTGGAAGAAGAGATGGGAAGAAGACAGAATAAGAGATCACTCAGCAATAGAAACACCAACATGAACCCACCAGAATCCAGGGATCCAACACCAGCAAGACCTGAGAAGCACTACATAGACGAAGAAGAGGAGACAGACCTTAAAAATTATTTCATGAAGATGATAGAGACCCTCAAAGAAGAAACGAGGAAATCCCTTAAAGAAATAGAAGAAAAAACAAACAAAAAAATCCATGAAATGGGGGAAAAATTCAAGAAATAAACAAATCTCTCAAAGAATCTAAAGAGCACCAAGAAAGAACAACCAAAAAAATTAAGGAAACAACTCAAACAGTTGAAGGATTGAAAGCTGAAATAGAAACGATAAAGAAAACACAGAATGAAGGGAAGCTGGAAACAGAAAAGCTCGGTAAACGATCTGGAACTACAGATGCAAGTATCACCAATAGAATACAAGAGATATAAGAGAGAATCTCAAGTGTTGAAGACTCATGAGAGGATATAGAGTCGTCAACCAAAGAAAATCTCAAAACCAACAAATCCTTAACACAAAATATCCAGGAAATATGGGACACCGTGAAGAAGCCAAACCTGAGAATAATAGGTATCGAAGAAGGTGAAGAAATTCAACTTAAAGGTACAGAAAACATATTCAACAAAATCATAGAAGAAAACTTCCCTAACCTAAAGAAAGATATGCCTATGAAAGTATAAGAATCTTACAGAACACCAAATAGGCTCGACCAGAAAAATAAGTCACCTCGCCTTATAATAATCAAAACATCAAACCTACAGAGTAAAGAGAAAATATTAAGAGCAGCTAAAGAAAAATGCCCAGTAACATAGAAAGGCAGACCTATCTGAATTACACCTGACTTCTCAATCGAAACGATGAAAGCCAGAAGATCATGGACAGATGTCCTACAAACGCTAAGGGAACAAGGATGCCAGCCCAGACTACTATATCCAGCAAAGCTCTCAATTACCATAGATGGAGAAAACAAAATATTCCATGACAAAGCCAGATTTAAACAATAGGTATCCATGAATCTAGCTCTACAGAAAATGCTAGAAGGAAAACCTAGAGCCAAGGAAGATAACTACATTCACAAAGACACAGGCAATATATAATCACACTTTACAAAACACCAAAAGAAAAAGGGAGGAGAAACTACACAAAATAACTTCACTAACAATAAAGCAAGCACAAACAAGGATCACCAATCAATGGTCATTAATATCCCTCAATGTCAACGGCCTCAACTTGCCTATAAAAAGACACAGACTAGAAGAATGGATACGAAGACAGAACCCTTCCTTCTTCTGCATACAAGAAACACATCTCAACATCAAAGACAGACGTTATCTCAGAGTAAAGGGCTGGGAAAAGATCTTCCAATCAAACGGTCCAAAGAAACAAGCAGGTGTAGCAATCCTAATGTCTAACAAATTAGACTTCAAATTAAAATCAATCAAAAGAGATGAAGAAGGACACTTCATATTCATCAAAGGAAAAATACATCAAGATGAAGTCTCAATTTTAAACATCTACGCCCCAAATACAAAGGCACCTACATTCGTGAAAGAAACATTACTAAAGCTCAAAATGCACATAAAATCTCACACACTAATAGTAGGAGACTTCAACACTCCGCTCTCACCGCTAGACAGGACCTCCAGACAGAAACTTAACAAAGAAACAAAAGAACTAATAGAAGTTATGACCCAATTGGGTTTAACAGACATCTATAGAACATTCCACCCAAATACAAAGTGATATACCTTCTTCTCGGCACCACATGGAACCTTCTCTAAAATTGACCACATAATAGTAAATATAGCAAATATCCACAGATACAAAAAAATTGGAATAACCCCCTGCATCTTATCAGACCACCATGCATTAACATTAGAATTCAACAATAACACAAATCGCAGACACCCTACAAACTCATGGAGATTGAACAATGCACAATTGCACCATCCCTGGGTAAAGGAACAAATAAAAAAAGAAATTAAAGACTTCCTCGATTTCAGTGAGAATGAAGACACAACATACACAAACTTATGGGATACTTTGAAAGCAGTGCTGAGAGGAAAGTTTATAGCACTAAGTGCCCACATGAAAAAACTGGAGAACAGTCATACTAGAGAATTAATAGCACATCTGAATGTTCTAGAACAAAAAGAAGCAAAGTCCCCCAGGAGGAGCAGACGCCAGGAAATAATCAAATTGAGGGCTGAAATCAATCAAGTAGAAACCAGAAAAACACTGAGAAGAATCAATGAAACAAAGAGTTGGTTCTTTGAGAAAATCAACAAAATAGATAAACCTCTGTCCAAACTAACCAAAAGACAGAGGGAGAGCAAGCTAATTAACAAAATCAGGGATGAAAAAGGGGACATAACAACAGACTCTGAGGAAATCCAGAGAATCATCAGGGCATACTTTGAAAATCTGTACTCCACAAAATTTGAAAATGTAAAGGAAATGGACAATTCCTGGATAGATAGCACTTGCCAAAACTAAATCAAGAACAGATAAACAATCTAAACAGACCTATAACCCCTAATGAAATAGAAGCAGTCATCAAAAGTCTCCCAAATAAAAAAAGCCCAGGCCTAGATGGCTTCAATGCAGAATTCTACCAGAAATTCAAAGAAGAGCTAATTCCAATACTCCTCAAAGTATTCCACACAATAGAAGCAGGAGGCTCACTGCCAAACTCTTTCTACGAGGCTACAATTACCTTGTTACCCAAGCCACATAAAGACACAACTAAGAAAGAGAACTATAGACCAATTTCCCTCATGAACATCGATGCAAAAATACTCAATAAAATACTCGCAAACCGGATTCAAGAACACATCAGAAAAATCATCCACCATGACCAAGTAGGCTTCATCCCAGGAATGGAGGGATGGTTCAACATTAGAAAATCTATCAATGTAATCCACCATATTAACAATCTGCGAAAGAAAAACCACATGATCATCTCACTAGATGCTGAAAAAGCCTTTGACAAAATCCAGCACCCCTTCATGATAAAGGCCCTAGGGAGATCAGGCATAACAGGAACATACCTGAATATAATAAAAGCAATATACAGTAAGCCAACAGCTAACATCAAACTAAATGGAGAGAAACTCAAAGCAATTCCTCTAAAATCAGGAACAAGACAAGGCTGTCCACGCTCTCTCAGTATCTCTTCAATATTGTACTTGAAGTTCTAGCTACAGCAATAAGACAACAAAAGGCGATAAAGGGGATACAAATAGGAAAAGAAGAAGTCAAACTTTCACTATTTGCAGATGATATGATAGTTTACATAAGTGACCCAAAAAACTCTGCAAGGGAACTCCTAGAGCTGATAAACACCTTCACCAATGTGGCAGGATACAAGGTAAACTCAAAAAAATCAGTGGTCCTCTTATATACAGATGAAGAATTAACTGAGAAAGAAATCAGAGAAACATCACCCTTTACAATAGCCATAAACTGCATCAAATATCTGGGGATAATGTTAACCAAGGAAGTGAAAGACCTGTATATTAAGAACTTTGTGTCTTTAAAGAAAGAAATCAAGGAAGATACCAGAAAATGGAAAGATCTCCCATGCTCTTGGATTGGTAGGATCAACATAATAAAAATGGCAATCTTGCCAAAAGCAGTCTACAGATTCAATGCAATCCCTATCAAAATTCCATCACAATTCTTCAAGGACTTGGAAAGAACATTAATCAACTTTATGTGGAAAAACAAAAGGGCCAGAATAGCCAAAACAACCCTATACAATAAAGGAACTTCAGGAGACATCACCATATAGAGCTATCGTCCTGAAAACAGCTTGGTATTGGCACAAAAATAGGCAGGTAGACCAATGGAACCGAATCGAAAGCTCTAATTTTAATCTACATACCTATGAACACTTGATTTTTGACAAAGAAGCTAAAACTGTACAATGGAAAAAAGAAAGCATCTTCAACAAATGGTGCTGGCATAACTGGGTATTGGTATGCAGAAGACTGCAGATAGATCCATGTTTATCGCCTTGTACAAAACTTAAGTCCAAATGGATCAAAGATCTCAACATAAATCCAGCCACACTGAAACTTTTAGGAGAGAAAGTGGGAGATACTCTTCAACGAGTTGGTACAGGAGACCACTTCCTAAACATAACACCAGTGGCACAGGCACTGAGATCGACAATTAACAAATGGGACCTTCTGAAACTAAAAAGCTTCTGTAAGGCAAAGGACACAATCAAAAAGACAAAAAGGCAGGCCACAGAATGGGAAAAGATATTCACTAACCCTACATCTGACAGAGAGCTAATCTCCAAAATTTACAAAGAACTCAAGAAACAAGTCTCCAAAACACCAAAGGATCCAATTAAAAGGTGGGGTACAGATCTAAATAGAGAATTCTCAGTAGAGGAGGCTAAAATGGCCAAGAGACACTTAAGAAAGTGCTCAACATCCTTAGCCAACAGGGAAATGCAAATCAAAACAACTCTGAGATACCATCTTACTCCTGTCAGAATGGCTAAAATCAAAAACACTGAAGACAATTTATGCTGGAGAGGATGTGGAGAGAGAGGAACACTCCTCCACTGCTGGTGGGAGTGCCGACTCATACAGCCTCTTTGGAAATCAGTATGGAGATTCCTCAGGAAAATGGGAATTAATATACCACTAGACCCAGCAATTCCACTCTTAGGCATATATCCAAATGAGGCAAGTTCATACAACAAGGGCATCTGCTCCACTATGTTCATAGCAGCATTATTTGTAATAGCCAGAACCTGGAAGCAACCTAGATGCCCCTCAACTGAAGAGTGGATAGAGAAAATGTGGTACATTTACACAATGGAGTATTACTCAGCAGAAAAAAACAATGGAATCTTGAAATTCGCAGGGAAATGGATAGCACTGGAAGAAACCATCCTGAGTGAGGTAACCCAGTCGCAAAAAGACAAACATGGTATGTACTCACTCATATATGGATTTTAGACATGGATCAGGATAGTGCCAGTCTGCACTTCCACAGATAGAGAGTCTGGGAAACAGGAAAGAACCTAAAAGATATGCATATATGCATAGTACCCAAGAGAAGAGGATGGAGACAAGATCCCCTGAATGAATGGGGAACACGGCGAGGGGTGGGGGGGGAGTGGGACCTGGGAAGAAGAGAGGGGGTGAAGAGGAAGAGAGTTGGTCATGGGGGAAAAGGAAGTTGAGGGGATGGGGGTAGAATAGGGGGAAGAGGGAATCATAGGATCGAATACAGATCAGGCACCAGAGCGACCTCGTGTGATCTAAGGGGATAACACCAATTGGCAAGCTAAGCAATAGTGGAGAGACCACCTCGAATGCCCATTCCTGATAATGAACTTGATGTCTATAACCATCCAGGAGCCTTCATCCTGTGACTGATGGAAGCAGAGGCAAACACACAATTAATCACTGAACTGAACCCAAGGAACCCAGTGACAGAGAGAGAGGAGTGATGAGCAAATTGGCAAAGAATGGGCTGGCAAAACCAGCAGAGATAGCTGATCTGAACAGGGGAGAGCTCTTGGACCCCAGACTGACAGTGGGGAGGCCAGCATGGGACTGATCTGGACCCCCCAAATGTGAGTGTCAGCGAGAAGGCCTGGGCAACCTATGGGGCCCTGAGCTGTGGATCAGTGTCTATCCCTGGTATACAAACAGTCTTTGTGTGCCTATAGCACAAAGAGGGATGCTCTCTCAGCCTGGACTCTTAGGGAAGTGCCTGGACCCTACCCAGAGTGAAGTGACAGACTCTAGATATCCCCTATGGGGAAGGATTTGGCAATAGGGTGGGAGCATGGGGGGGCAGGGGAGTGCGGGAGGAGGGGAGGGAGAGGGAACTGGGATTGACATGTAAAACAAGCTATTTAAAATTAAAATAAAAAATGATAAAAAAGAACATAAGTCATTAAATTTGATTTTTTCTTTTCCAATTTCTAAATGGTAATTGGCTTTAAAACTACAGAAAAGGACCACAAACATCAAAAATTTGGAAATTATAGGTAAATAGCCTCATCCCTAAAGCATTCTGAAAGAAACAAGTCCTGTAAATGCCTTTGTTCAAATCCACTGAGGATCAAGTCTGCCTTCTTAACCATAATATATATCTATAGACATAAGTGATGAAGTATTTTGTTACCTGTTTTATCAACAATAGAAAATAAACATAGAACCCAAGAATTCACCAACTCATTCTGTAAATTCTACACACACACACACACACACACACACACACACACACACACACACACAGTGGGGGGAGGGAGAGGGACAGAGAGAGAGAGAGAGAGAGGGAGGGAGGGAGAGAGAGAGAGAGAGAGAGAGAGAGAGAGATTTTAACACAGTGCTTACTATGCAACAGGTACCCATAGATCATCACTTGCAAGGACTTCAAAACCTCAAATTCAGATGTCTGAAGACTGAATAGGAGCCCAGAACTGACATTCCTGTATAAAACTGAGATTTCACTGAATAGAAAAATGAACTTCTACCATCTCTCTACCACCCAGTAAGAAAGGAGAGAAACAAAGGTAAAATTTACCTTTTCTCTGACCAATGTGCAACATACCTACCTATCTCTGACAGATATGTAACATATCAGAAAGATTGGGAAATATCTCTAATGGTAATTCATAATCTTAGGTCAGTATTAGTTTTGACATGTCCGAGCAGGGGGAAAAACTTTCTGTGAGGTAAATAGGCAACATAAAATCATGCAGTTGATCTTGATTGCCCACCATAACTAGGTAGTGAGACATTATTGCAGAAGGCACCACAAATTTTGTTTGCAGGGTATAGAGAACTCAAGGTAGAATTGACCTGGAAACTTCTTGTCTTTTGTCTGGATTTCATAGTGCTACAGGGTGCTATGGTGGCCCCACTGAGGGAAAAGTTATCAGTGGGTTTACTCAAATCTGGATCTTGTATAATACCAAGCTTCCCAGCAAGTTGTGCCCAGTGGTACAATGGTGGCATTGGATGTCATTGGAGGCAACTGCTTTCTGATTAGATTCAATGTCTCTTCCACAGAAGGGAATTCATGCCTAGTATTATTAACCCAATCAAAAGTCCATGACTGGAGAGGTCATAGACCTCAGTAAGGAACACGCTATTGTTGCTTTGCTAAATAATCATATAGTTAAACTTCCTTGTAAATATTTATATTTATACCATATATTCATATTGTGGTCAATCTTGAGCAGAGAAGCTTTTTTTGCAATTGGCAACAGTTAACACAGAGATTCATAATTAGTCCATGTCCTGAGAATAACTGATTGTGAGTGCTCAGTACTAAATGGGGCATCTGGGCCAACCTCTTTGTCACTTGCCAAAGCTTGGAGAACATATAGAAATGGAAACAGAAAGAAATTAAGAGTTGGTGGGTATAGAAGAGTCCTATGAAATGTTTTCTGAATATGACACTGATATTGCATTCATGATCTCGTAGCAGCTGTGGTTACATGCACAGGATCAAGCCAACCAAAATGCCAGCATAGGTGTGGGAGGGATGAGGCCTTAAGAACTGAAGAGTATTAGCAGTTAATGATTAGTGGAAGAAGAAGAGTAGCTTTTCTTTGGGGGCATGGCCACTAATATGTTGTCCATGCTCTAGCTCCACACCCATATTTTAACTGCACTAATTGACTAATGAGTAGTAAAGAAAAAGAAAGGAAGGAGGAAGAGAAGGAGGGAGGGAGTGGGAAGAGAGGGAGAGAGGAAGGAAGGAGGGAGGGAGGGAGGGAGGGAGGGAGGGAGGGAGGGAGGGAGGGAGGGAGGGAGGGAAAAAGAAAGTCATGACTTTGCAATGGGGCCATGATGGGGGATTCAGCAGAGTTACAGGGGAGAAATGGGGATGGATATGCATGTATAAAAATTTCAAAGTATAAATACAAAGTATTATATAAAAATAGAATCAAAATCCTCAGATAAATTTCTGGATGTTGCCTCTCTCTTTGCCTCAGCAGGAAAGACCAGGGTTGGTGCATCTGGACAGCAGAGGTGATTCAGGAATTCATGCTGACTTATTGCAATTCCAAGACCAGGGTCATTTTTCATAGTATTTTTTTCCTGTTATTTTCTTCACTTCAGGTTTCTGAAAGCCAGGAACAGATGGAGTAATCTAGCCTCCTCAGAACAGACGGCATATCAAACTGCCTATGCTGAGGCATGGGGGCTCTCCTGCACGGCACGGCAGCTACAGAATAATTTCCTCAGATCCTACATTTGAGTGAACACTTGCAGAACTTTAAGCCTTAGCCCTTACCTGGTCCCATTATGCACAACTATTGAAAGAAATTCTCCTGGCTAATCCTCTGGCACCAACATCACCTAAATACAGACACCAGGAGTTAATCCTAGAAACAGAAGCAAACATGAACAGGACTAGTGAGATAAAAATGTTTGAAGGATGCATGTCTTAACACTGGGAATTTGAAGAAAGTGAGAAACAAGGAAAAACATTTAATAAAAGCATGGTGTTGAGGGGAGCAGCATAACTCTCGTTTTAAGCCACTCTTGTTTCAGCTGCATCTGCTTAACCTTTGTGTTCTGGGTGACTATCTGGTCTACCATTTTTTTATCCTTATAATATAGTTTTAAAATGTCTTTATACAAAAATAATTCTCCTAAAATAAATTCTGTTGATTCCTCCTTCCTTGATGCCATTATGAAAAGAATGTGTTGACACATAGAAATTAACCTGGCGTGGGTGCCAGAATTATGGACTGTAGAGATTTAAAGGCTCTGGTATCTCTTGGTCTATTATTTTCATTATATAATATGAAGCATGGAAAAGCCAATGGTGTATTAAATTGGGCAGAGGTAGGTAAAGAATGCATAACTTCTTAGATTCTAGGTTCCTAGCCTATTTTCTATTGCTCTTATTGAATACCTAGGACTATATAATATATGCAGAAAATTGTTTTGCTAATTGTTTCAGGAGGTCCCAAAGCACATGTTTAGCTTCTAGTTATGGCTTCCTGACCCATGAAGTCATGGTAGAGATCAGTAGAGTAGGGGAGAACATACAGGGTAAGCTTGCTTCATACCAACCTGCTCTCACTGTAACTAGCCCCTAGACAAAGGTATTCATTCATTCACAAGGATTCTGTCTCCCTGAGCCTAACACCTTCTACGAAGGCCTCTACTATCACACTGGTAGCTGAGCTTCAATAATGTTTCCTAGGGAACAAGCTATGTTCAAACCTCAGCAGTAGAGCAAAGGTTGAACAAATAGTATCTGACTATATGGATAATAAATATATCTTTTACTGTGTGAAAAAAGAAATTCAAATGTAAAACAAAATTAAATGGTCGCATATACTCATATACTAGGGGTTCACTTTTTCTTCACAAAATCACAAAATTAGCAAGCACCAGCTCACATTTCCTGTCTCTGACAGCCTATATATCCTCTTTCCATTGCCACCATAGGGCAGAATCATGGTTATATAATCCAACCACAAAGGAAGGAAGTAAAAATGAAAGGGACGCCACCAACTAATCACCCTCTTGCAAGTTTTCTTGGAATTTTCACATAATGGTTTCTACTTACTTCTTTTGAGCAGGGGACAGTAATTCTTGGCCATGACTAGCTTCCTTGAAAGGCAAGAGATTAACCTATTGAAAATTGGATTGATTAGGGAAATCCTCCCCCAAACTGTGACCAGCAGTTTGAAATCCTGGTCTTATTAGTGATAAGAACAGAGGATATGTATTTCTTCTGAAACTATAGTAAAATCTTAATCAGATTATCTTGGTAAAAGCTATTTATGGACAATATTGGAGTTGGCAGGGGGCCTTTGAAAATAAAATACATTGTTTACAGGGTTAGATTTATTAGCATCTCTATCATTTTCAGATTAAGTGGTAGGGGTTGGCACTGTTTCAACCCAATATTTCATACTGGTAACAATACAACTTTTATACCCTGAGGATTAGTGGTCAGAATGACTTTCACTTTGTTAGTGCACCAAAAATATGAAGAAAAAAAGCTATTTTCAAGATACTCCACTCCTCAGTGTGTCTGTACAAAATTTTTCCCTGTCACTCAGCAGGCTCTCCATTAAGGTTTTGAATGTCCAGTGGTGCTACAAAGATAACTATTCACCATGAAGAAATGTCCATACTCATAATGAACATAAAGGGCTCAAAATGGACTCTATGCATTTGTCAGCGACAAATCAAGCTGTGGTGAAAGTCATGTAAATGTATAATTCCATTTTTGTTTTATTTTCTCTCCAGGACCAAGATTAAACATGTCTTTATAAACATGGTTTTTCACCATATAAAGCTAGGCTGTGCTCTCTCTTAGTATAACAAAATAAAGAGAAAGGAGAGGTTTTCTCTGTTTAGAGGTACTACTTTTTAGAGAGATGTGGGAGCAGTTTAATCTTTATAAAATCTTTGTGTGGAAAGAAAAAATTAGACTTGAAGTTGCTTCTCCCAACCTGAATCCAGATATCATCTTTCATTATCTGAAATCAGCAAAACATGGCCTTTCCTTGAATATGAAATGATTATATTTGAGGATACTGGAGAGGACAGAAAAGCTGAACCATGCCCCCTTTCAAGAAGCTGACACTGGACCATGGAACAGGATAGAATAATGAAGCAAGATTCTAGGGAAGCTGGGGTGATAAAATTGAAGCAGGGATATGGAGATACTGTCTTAAGGTGACATGATTCAATAATCTCAGCAAAAGCTGTCAGGATAATGAGTAAGGGAGACCTGGAAATGACTTACAGAAAGCAAGTGAGGGAGATGAACTAAAGGTCCAGATTCGAATTGCTTCAATCCTTCAAAGAAGTGTTCCAAATGAAGAAAGGAAGATACTGTTCAGAATTGCCCTGATGGGGACTGGAAACCCTTGTAGTTGCAGATGAAATCAGGAATTTGAAGAATTAAGAGGACATAACCAGCCAGGATCTTGGGTTCCACAGACATGTAAGTCTGACAACTTAGGCAGCTCTTTACCATGAAGATGCCAGGTCCTACAAATTAAGGGGCCATGAACACAAAGCACTGGCAAGGTGATCTGAGGACTGGGGTCAGTGTAAGGGTTCTGCCTGCATTTGATACAGATGCCACAAAACACCATTTCTCTTGAGTCTGAGTAGGGCAATCAGTTTCCTTTTCTAGTCATTGAGGAGAGTGCTCATGTGTCGGCGTTCACTCTGCAGCTCTGTGAAGAGTGATAATCTCCTAAATCAAAGAACAATTTAGTTTCCCTTGGAAATCATCATAAGAACAGGAAGTAGGTCAGGATGTAAAATGGAAAGATATGAAGAGTTCTAGCCACCAGTGCTTTAGCTAATGACAATGTGACAGTTGTTTCAAAGGACTATAAGGATTATAGCATGCCAGACATTCTGCCTAAGTAGCTTCATTCCCCTTGATTTCTATGCCTATTTCATCAGCTAGAATGACATATATATATATATATATATATATATATATATATATATATATAACAGGACAGTATTCACACACCTGGTTGGAAGGAAATGCTTTCTAAGATCAGTTTAATAGTTAGTCCAGGCAGGTTATGACTCTTTGCTTATTGAAAGCTCTTCCTGACCTTTATGGTCACTAAAAACAAGTGTGACAGAACTGTCTCAAGACATTTCTTTAATTAGATTAGAGAAACTAAAGCAAGGTGGATAAAAGTAACATAAAAAGTGACCTGGGAATGCTTTGATAAAAGCTGTCCAATAAATGTGTCTTTCTTACTCCTAGAAGCTTTGTATTAACCTGTCACCTGCATCTGGCAGAAGAAAGTTCAGTGGCTCAGCCAAACTGAAGCAGGGAGAAGTAGCATTTGTATCTCTACCAGGCATCATTGTATATGACAGTAACCCCAGCATGCAAGAAGATGAGATAGAAGGACCAAGAATAGCCTTTGCTACAGGGTGACACACTGTTTCAAAACACCATGTCAACTAGTTAAACAACAAAATAGCCTTATCTCTTGCTAGCCTATTCAAGAGAGTCTAAATTGGTGAATCCAGCTTCTTGAAGTATCAGAGTATTTACTACACTCCAGTGTCAAAGTATCTAGTGTGTATTGTTGTGAAGTTTCTTCTATAAGAGGTCACTTCTGACCTGAAGTTTGTAGCAGAGTCCTGAGGGCAAATTAGGAATCACTTATTGATAGAAAACCTAAGGGTTGCAGATGGTTCATTTCAGTAACCAACAATGCAAAAACAAACATTAGTAGAACCCTTTGTGGGATAATATAACATGTAACTACTTCATGATGCTTGACACAGTGAGAGCCTAATGCAAAAAATACACAATGACTATACTTCATTCATTTCTGTATTATAATCTATAGCTTTTCCTCTAAAAGGAACAAAATAAGAGGAAGAGGAAAAGGAAGAGGGAGATAAGGAGGAGGACGACGAGGACGACAAAGATGATGACGACTAACACAGACCCCAGTTGCTTTTAGGCCACATAAAACAATCTTTACCACAAGACCTAGAGACTTGGGTTAAATACCTGGTGAATGTTTATGTAAGACAGACAAAGGTGTAAACAATTGAAAAGTTTATCAAGAGGAGAAAGAACATACTTCATCATATTTACATATCATTACCTACTACTACTACTCCTTAATAAGAAAATAATTAGATACATCCCAAAGCACAAATTATGTTCTGTAACAAAGTTAAGACATAGAATACTGCATGCTGTATAAACCCAAATAGATGAAATTCTAGACAAGAATGAGAAAAATCCACAGTTCAGAAGCCTATCAGCAGTTACCTAGAGTCAGATAATTCAGAGAATGCTTCATAGGGGCACAAGGATGTTTGGGTAATCATTGAAGACAACCTCTTGCTTACGGGAAAAATCATGCATGAGTATGCATTTTGAAAAGTCATTAAGCTATGTATTTACAAATGGTCCATATGTAAAGTATAGCTCAATTTAAAAAATACTGAGCATGTTGAAAGTCAACAAAGTGACACACACAAGTTAGATTAGGGTCTTTGTAAACGTGTTTGGTGATGGTTACTATACACAGATTATACAGAATGTCTTTGTATATAATAAATGCTATAAACAAAAGCAACTTGTGGGAGATAGAGTTCACTTTTGTTCCAAGAGGTTAAGAATCAAACATAGTTGGCCAGCATGGTAGCTAGACCAGGAGCTAAGAGCTCATATCTTCAAATGCAACTACAAAACAGACTACAAACTTGAAAGTGGGGAGAAGCTCGAAACCTTGCCCCCAATGGTGCTTTGAGCAGTATTACCACACTTCCTGTACCTCCCCAGACATTGCCACCAACTGGGAACCAAGTTTTCAAATATCTGAGCCCGTGGAGTGCATTCCTTAGTCAAAGCAATATAGTCATTAATGATTTTTACTGCCTGTTGTCACAACTGACAGTACTTTAATTTTTTTCAGTTGTTTCATCATTTACAAACTTCCTTTGTGTGATAATTTCAACATACCTATAAATATGTATTTTGAGCAAAAATATAAACACTTTTGAAACATAAATCTAGTTAATCTTATCAATAAAAACCAGGAGTCAGATATCCAGGTAAAAACTCTAGTATGACTGTTCTCCAGTTTTTTCATGTGGGCACTTAGTGCTATAAACTTTCCTCTCAGCACTGCTTTCAAAGTGTCCCATAAGTTTGTGTATGTTGTGTCTTCATTCTCATTGTTAATGCATGGTGGTCTGATAAGATACAAAGGCACCTACATTCGTGAAAGAAACATTACTAAAGCTCAAAATGCACATAAAATCTCACACACTAATAGTAGGAGACTTCAACACTCCGCTCTCACCGCTAGATAGGACCTCCAGACAGAAACTTAACAAAGAAACAAAAGAATTAATAGAAGTTATGATCCAACTGGATATCTGACTCCTGGTTTTTATTGATAAGATTAACTAGATTTATGTTTCAAAAGTGTTTATATTTTTGCTCAAAATACATATTTATAGGTATGTTGAAATTATCACACAAAGGAAGTTTGTAAATGATGAAACAACTGAAAAAAATTAAAGTACTGTCAGTTGTGACAACAGGCAGTAAAAATCATTAATGACTATATTGCTTTGACTAAGGAATGCACTCCACGGGCTCAGATATTTGAAAACTTGGTTCCCAGTTGGTGGCAATGTCTGGGGAGGTACAGGAAGTGTGGTAATACTGCTCAAAGCACCATTGGGGGCTTGTAAGATCAAAGAAGCAGAGGGAGAGAGAGAGCCACAGTCCCTTTCTATCTGTCTCTGCTGGTTTTGCCATTCCCCTCTCGCAAAAGGGATGGGATCCTGTCTCTGCCCTGCCTTATCATTTACTGTCTCTTCTCTGTCCAGACTTCCAGACCTCTATGGTTAACTAGTGGCTAGCTCCACCCTCTATTTTCAGCATATTGTCAGCAGTCAAGGTAAGGGCAGTTTCTTGCCAAGTGGCTAAATTTTGCCATGAAGAAAGTAAACTCCATATGGAGTTTCTTTGCTGTTCATCATCTTCTCTGAAGTAGATCAGTACTGCCAGAAGTAAGGCATGTCTCTCATCCACCATGATCGAGTATTGAAATCTTGGTCAAGTGGTGAAACTTCTGCGGGTTTTTGTTTTGTTTTGTTTTTTGTCTATTTGAAAGAGTTCTCTTTTTGAGGTTTGAACCACAAGTAGGAATATTTGAGTATTGTCTGGGAGTTTCTATTGTTGTGGTAAAACACTTTGACCAAAAGCAACTTGGGAGGAAAGGGGTTCTTTCTCCTTTATGGCTTATAATTTCACCATCCAGGGAAGTCAGGGCAGGAACCAGAAAGCAGCAACTGATACAGAGGCCATGGAAGAGTGCTGCCTTCTGGCTTGGTCCTCATAGCTTGCTTAGCCTTGAGCTAGACCATCCCACATCAATTGTCAAAGAAAATGGCTTATAGGCTTGTCTGCATGTCAATCTGGAGAAGATGTGTGTTCACAGTTGAAGTTTCCTCTCCTCAAATGACTCTAGCTTGTGACAAATTAACAGAAAACTGGACAGCATAAGTACCAATTACTAATATAGAGATTTATAAATTTGTTCTCAGGTGTATTACACTTGACATCTTTCAAGGATAAATTCAAAGAAAAGGCCAGATGTACAGATATCCCGGAACTTTGGATGAAATAAGAGTTCAGAGAAGCTATTTGAATTCCATATACATTCTCACCCCATCACCCTACAGGTTCATCATCTATGCAATTCGAGCCAGATTGTCTGTTCTCCCTGCAATGACAAATTGATCATTTTCTTTCCTTTACTGGCAGGTGTGTGTGTGTGTGTGTGTGTGTGTGTCTGTGTGTCTGTGTGTGTGTGTGTGTGTATGTGTGTGTGTGTGGTGTCTGTATAGTGTATGTGTGTGTGATAGTCGCAGAGTTTGGGAATAGAACAGATTCCCATGACCAACTAATGTCTTACCATGTTCACTAATCTTCTGGTTACAGATGGAAACAGGTTATAATTGTAAATAAATCATTTAGTATCATTCCATTTCTTCTATACAGTATGATGAAAGACTTCTATCAGGAACAAACAAAGGAATTTATATAAAAGCAAATATAATTGGAACCTTGTGGGGAGAGCACAGGCAAACTATTGGAGGAGAGGATCCCTTCTCTTCTAGCCCATTTTGCCTCCCCATTCTAAAGGGAAATATTAGTGATGTATAACAGGCAAAGAACAACTTTCTCCATCCTGGTATTGAGGATGGGTTATGGTATCATAAAATAGCTGTTCCCTAGCTATAGCTGTGAAGAGCAAGGGGAAAGCAGAATCAATGAAAGTGTGGTGAAACCACGCAAATATATGATATGGAAGCAATCCTTCAGCACTTAATATTGTGGAGAGAAACTAGACGGCCTTTAATTGATAAGAGGAATACTTTAGTTGGTCATAAGGTAGAAACAGACCATGTAATAGCACAGAGTTTATAAGCCAAAAATAATCCAAAAGCAGAGCCAGCAAGGTTATGGCATTTCTATACATGATAACTCATCCTAAGATCCAGAGTGGGCATGAGAAAAATGCTTATGTAGCACTGATATGGCCTCCTCAGTCTGTCTAGAAGATCCCTAGGGGCTCATTTACTTTATGCTTATTTCCTGGGACAGCCATGTTCAGAGCAAGAGCCGTTAAAAGGTTCATGAATCACAAGGGCTCTAACCTTATCAATGGACTAACTCACTGTTCAGCTCATAGTATTATGGGCTATTCACAGACGAGCCAGTTATAGGAAATAGGTGACTACAGCTATGACTGAAGGGGTTATATATTGTCGCTAATCCCTTCCTTATCTCTGTTTCTCAGCTAACCTGATGTTAGCTGCTTTGTTTCAACATGAGTCACCTCCACACACGAGGTTCTATTCCAACATAAGAACATAACAATTGAGCCAAGTGACCATGAGTCAAAATTACCTTTTCCCCTTCAGGTATTTTGTCACAGAGGTAGAAGGATGACACAGAAGCCACTACTGAGTACTGTACATGGTAACTTTGAAAGCTGAATGCTCATGGAGAGAAAATTAGGTAGCAAGAATCACAACCTAACAGACTTTAATAACAGTTTTGATCAGTGAGTAAGGCTACCCATCCTTTCCTACCCTAGGACAAAGAATGAGCAAAGCAGGATTCCTTTGCTTTCAGGATAGTCACATTTCTAGGAATGAAGGCTGAAATCTGTAGCTATGATTAGAATTAATTTAAGAAATAATGAGAATATTGACACAGCAAATATCTATGTAATCATTACTTATTGAACAGCCCATTTTGTCTCGACTACCCAGTAGTGCTAACATTTGCCACAAATCACAAACATCAAGTACATGGCTCAGTTTATGAACTATACTTTTCTTTTTTATTGTTGTGCTCCCGTGTCTCGGTTTGGTTTGGAGACAACTAAGTCTTGCAATGTAGCCCAGGTTGCCCTCAAAATTGTAATGATAATACTCCTCTTTCTCGCATGTTCTGGGATTAAGAACATCTGGGGAACAAGGCTTTCAGGCAGTGCTTCCATCTTGGCTCCCGGTACAACCAATTGGGATGCCTTTGCTGTTTGAAATCGCTATTCACCTATGCACCTCAAAAATGCAGGTTCTTCAAAAGTGAAGACAATGCCGGATTGTGCTAGGGGCAGGCTCTTTGACTACTTTAGTGAGCTGCTAAGGACATTGTCAGTTTCCCTTTTCCACCATTGCTTTAACTGCCGTGAGATGTATTTAAAACAATAAAAACAAAATGTATAGGTCTAACAATCCTCCTCCCCCAAAAAGTTTTAATTCTTTTCCAAAATGAAAGGAGGGAAGGGGAGAGAGAGATAAGAAAAAAGGAAAGGTAAGAAGTCTTTCTCCCTCCTCCCCATACGCTTTCTGGACTGGAGGTACTGAGGGTATAGGGGGTTAGGTAGGTGCTATTTTCTTAGAGCCAGTGATGATTATCGTCAGTCCTGTGGTCTTGTGGGACATCTGTTTAGTGTTCCTTTATGTGCAAAACTGCCTGCTTCCTGGCTGACTCCATGCTGCAAGGGTTAACATGCAGGCAGGCAAAGTTAACAAGGGACAAGCCATAAATGGCTCCAGCTGTGTATAATTAACTGCAATACTGCAGAGTAAATGACTTTTATTGGCCACCATGTCATAACTTCATTAAAAGTCATATTTACAGCCCTCTCCTATGAAATGAGCCCTCCTGTATTCTGGAATTTAATGAGCATTCATTTTCACCTTGTTCAATTATCTTCAAATGCCCCCCACCTCCCTTCCTCTCCCCTAGTGAGGGAAACAAGAAGGCAAAATACAATAGGAATGCAATTAGCACCTGGCAAAGGGTTCCTCTTCTAGGGAGCATTTCCCAAACCTCGAGGGGGAAAAAGGGGGTTTCTCCTTGTTTTCAATTATAAATAGGAAACTTTCTTATACAAAACACTAAGTAACAATCATAAAACACCAAGTTGATTTCATATAGTGCTCACGGAGATGAATACTGTGAAATCAGGTCATGTCTGAGCCAATGAGGAACAAAGTTCAAATCTGTCAAGTGTGGATGCAGCCTGCATAGTGATATGGAGGAGAAGTGAGGAAGGAAAGGCAGAAGCAGCAAAGCGAAGCATGGATTTTTAATCAAGCATGTAGCCCTCATTATCTTCAAGCATGCATCTTATGTTTTTTCCTCCTCGTGTGATGTATCTAATTAAATCTTGCTCTCTCTCTCTCTACAATCTTACTGCCAAATGAAATGCTTGTCTGACCTAGCAGGTAGCCTAGAAGGGTTCTAATGAATGTATCTTTCAGATGCCTTCTTGTGCTTCCAGAAGCCCAGAAAGAGGCATTCCGAGTGTACGAGTACAAGGCCAAATGAGGCTGAACTGCTGTGACTTCCGTGATGCCCAGTGTGATTTGTCTACATAGCAGGGGAAGGACATTCTTCAGCTGAAGTGATTTTGAGTCCTTCCCACCCACTCACATCAGGAAATGTAGGTCAGCCTCCCCAAGGCCCCCTTCATACGAGTAAGATCAAGTACCATCTCTGCTAAGGGGATGTTAGAAGTAGTAACATATTTGACTTCATGTTCTCATATGAAGGCATCCAAATGCTTTCATGTGCTGTACTATTCTGCCTTTCTCCCTTCGTTTCTTCACCACGCCTCCTTCTTCCTGATAGTTTATCACTTTCCTGAATGTTACCATTATCTAGAGGATTTAACATTGTGATGAGCTCTAGATTAAATGATGACTATTCTTGACAAAGGGTGTGTGGTGGCTGACAAGCCAGAAACAGTAGTGCACATTTGACTAAAATAAGAGGATGTCATGAAAAGTAATGGTGCCTGACTCAGACTGGTGGTGAGAAAATTAATAGCCATGGCTGGCATGGAACATGAGGTCACCTCTCCTCCCAAGTACCCCACTGGTCTCAGGACCTAGGCAGGATGATAGGGAGGGATTCACGCTCAGGAGCCATGCAAGCAGAGCCAGCAATTACATTTGTGGAGTAGAATACCCTTGGAAGCTGGTGTCATTTTAGACATAATGCACTTGCCAGGGATCACTTCCTGCTGCCAGGGTTGCCTCCTCAGAAAATTCCACTGCACACTCTTGCTGCTGTCTCTGTCCTGCTGTGTTATCTGATTCTAGCCTGACCCTTTCTAATTAGCACTTGGGGCTGCAGGTATTGTTAGAGAACAGTTTCCATCACTCACGTGTGGTTTTAATGAAGCTTGGAAATACCAGGAGCAGGAATAACTTCTAAAGGAGAATTTTTTTCTTTTTCTAAAATTTTAATTGAGGATCAAGACTTGTAATTGAGTTGTAACTGGTTTGCAACCAGCATTTGCACACTTTTTTAAAAAGGGTAGAAAAAGAGAATAAAGTACTGCAGGCTAAAAAAGAAGATGAAGCATGTGTATGTATATGTGCTGTGTATGAATACAGTGGGCTTGCATACACATGGAGGCAAGTGGAATGCTGTCATATATGCACATTTGAAAGTCACTGACATTCTGCCCCACACCCAGATTCAACAATACCAGTCTTCAGGGAGACTGTCTTGCCCAACATTGTTAACATATCATCTTCTGGTCTTCTAGTTTTATCTTCATTTCTTCCTCAGTGCAAGGGGCCCAAGGCCAAAGTGATGGAATAAACTGCTTGAAAAATTATCAAGTTGGGCAGCAGGAGGATTCTAATTGAATCCAGAAGGGAGTTGTCCAGTTGTTACCCACCTGTGCTTCTGCAGTTAATCGGCCACCACCCATCAAGGTAGTAAAGCCCCAGCCTTTGACTCACAAAATTCAATTAAAAAATCTCAAATACAAAATTTGTACTTCATGAGCTGATCTGTGTTCCTGGGATAAGTAAGCAGCATCTTTTATGTGGCATTTAGTTGCTGTTTTCCCAAATATTCCAGCTTGGCTCATTCCAAATGAGAACCCTCAGAAGAGTTCCACAGTGCATCATGTTGGCTCAGCATTGGCCTCCAGTTCATATTGGGGGCTAGCAAGAAGCAATGCAGAGGAAATGGAAGACAAGGACTATTTGCAGATGTGTACAAGAAAGTGTGTCAACACTGATAGTCCCTGGATCAGACTTATATCTTCCTATTTTTTTATTCTGTCTCTTATATTTGACCTTACACATACATACTTGCTCTCTGACTTCTATATCCTCTCCAAGAAGCTGAATATCAGCATGAATCCCCTTGCCTTTTCTGACAGATACTCCTGGACATTCTTTCATATACCTAACTTGGATAAAAAGCAGCAATGGTGGGACACCTGCACATATGTCCAGACAGATGACAAATTAGGAGGATCAGATCTGTCCCCATACCTGGCCAACCAAGCAATGAGAATGTGCTTTGGAATCTGGGGCAGGTCTGAAGATCTCTGTGACTTCCCACCATACCTATGCTTCCTCTCTTGTTTGTCTGTTCCTTTATGCCTTTATGCTTAACTTATTCTCTAGTGCCAGGTTTGGGGAAATAAGAAAAAGAAAATAATAGGTCTTTCTAACTTTTTTTAATCTTACAATAAACAGAATAAAGAACAATCAAAAGGATGAACAGAGAAATCAAAGGGGGTGTGGCTTACAAGAGAGAAAGTCAAAGGACAGAAATCCTCTTTAAAGGTCAGTACTTTCTCCTTCTTGGTTTGCAATTACTTTTTTAAAAACAACACTGCCAATGCAAGGGAATGCCCAGGGACCTGGATATGAAAACACACTAATAAAACAACTCACGACAGCAGCTAGAAACTGCCAAGAATCTTCTGAAGAATGTACAGTGGATCCTGTCCTGTCCTCCCTCTCTTCACATCCGGCTATTTGAGGCTTCTGTCTTCACACCATCCCTCCCCCAGGCATCACCTGGCAAGACAATCCACAGCTCACCAACCTCTCTCTTCAGCATTTTCAAAAGTTTTAACTAGAGATGATAGATGTCTGTTTCATAACCAAGGCAATTGCTGCTGCCACATTCATTAAACACTGTAAAAAAATTGAAAACATTAGTGTTCCATTACTGTGGACTGAGAGAAAGTGTGCTTGCCCTCTGGGAACTTTTATTCTCAACTATCAAATACTGAGTAGTTTCCACAAGTCTGTAAAAGCCTGCTGAATATTCCCCTTGTTTTCTATCCTAAAGTGATAGTAATGATTCTTACGCATGCTGTTATTATGAGGATGGAATCAGTTCATTCATGCAGCACACCTATAATAGAGCAGAGCATACTTTCTTTCAATAGTTAGCTTTTACACCACAGGGAGGAGAAAACCAGCAGAGACAGGCAGTGGCAAGCAATGTAAAACCTAAAACATATGTAAATTTCTGCATCTCTCCTGTAAGACAATTCATGTGTAAACTTTTCTTGGAGAAAGGATGACTTGGGTTAGAAACAAGAGTCGGGAAGAACAATGTGCTAATTAATTTTATGTATCCACTGGAGATGATATCCCAGTTCTCAGCCAAGTACCAGTCTAGAAGGAGCTATGATATTTCTTTTGGATGTGATGAACACAGAAATCTACTGTCTGTGAGGAAAGAGTATTAACTTTTAGTATTAACTTTTGCAGTTTTTGGGATGCCATCTCCAATCAGTTGAAACTCTCAAGAGAAAAAAATAGATTTTTGTTTTGTTTTGTAAGTACCCCCCAAGCAATGAGTTCTAGAACATCTTTAGATTGTTCATGGACTCAATACCACAAAATATATTCCTTCCTTCAGAATTTTGGCATGTTCCGTAGATACTGAACTTTCCAGTCCACATATCATATATAACAATTCTGTCTGTGTATCTCTATCTCTGTCTCTGTCTCTCTCTCTCTGTCTCTTTCTCTCTCTGTCTCTCCCCCTTCTCTCTATATATCTATATTCCCCCCTCTGTGTGTGTGTGTGTGTATGTGTGTGCGTGTGTGTGTGTGTGTGTGTGTGTGTTCTGTCTCTTGGCAGAACCTTGATGAATACAACTTCCAAAGATTATAACAAATACCTGATTAGGGAATGATTCATTCATTTACAGCTCAATTTTAACTGGTATGGAATTGTGATCTGCCTCTGTCCTGTTTGGAAGGGGACTGTCCACAGTATCTTATACCTACCCCAGCATTGTTTGGCTACTGGGTATGTCAATAAGAAGAGTTCAAAAATCTTCTTTAGGAAATAAAGTACATGCCCCACTTAAGAAGTTTCATGGTTTTTTGTTTTGTTTTGGTTTGGTTTTGGTTTGGTTTTTTATGTAAATGTCATATCCAGGTCTTGGGGTTGCAAGTTCACAAATATTTAGGATTTCTACTGAGGGAAGAATAATATTTTTCATTCACCAAGATATACAGATATTTCATGAAATGTTTCAACTTTTCCTTTATGATGGTGTAAAGGAGCTATATATTCAGTTGAAACCAGATTTCAAATTATGAATTGAGTCTTTATTCATACAGTGTGATACTCCCTAGCAATTCTGGGCAGTATCAGTGAAGTGAGGCTACTACTTGGGCCCATGTTGACAAGGGGGGAAAACAACAGTGTGCTGTGTTGCAAAGTTACAACATTCAGCAGTACAGGTCATTAAAGTGTGCTTTCCATTTTTAGTGGCTTTGTTGTGATTTAACCCGATCTTTAGTCAGGGACTTTTTCATAATGGAAATTGCTACTTTAGGTTGTTTTTCAGAAGGTCACATATTCTTTGACATTCTTCATTCAAAAGTTGGACATGCCATTCCTCTCAGAGTCCAACTAGGCTTATGACTTATTGGAACCCTAGGATATAGCAGGGGTTTGACTGTATAGCACCCAAGAATAGCTCACAGAAGGAAATGGAATTTCTCTTTACTTAACTCTGAAACCCAACACTCAGACCTCAATTTGTGGTATAGAAAAGTCTAACCATCCTGAGGCTTCCATGTTGTGAGGAAGCCACACCCTACCAAACAGCCCAGAGTCTGGCCTGCTGTCCATTTCCCTCACAGTCTCTTGAAGTATCAGATGTATAACTAACAAAGCTTTCAGGGGATTCCAGTTTCCAGTAGTCATTCATCTTCTAGCTGTCAAATGCAAGAACTAAGCTGATGACTACTTCATTTTATCTGATCCTTGAAATTCTAGCAAGTAGCAATGATGGAGAAAAGTCTCCTAATATTTGCATTCCAAGAAATGACAAAATACAAAGCCCCATTCTACTTCCCTATATTCTTTTTTTAAATTTATTTTTAGGTTTAAATTTAGATAAGAAACAAGGTTGCTTCACAAGTCAGTTCCAGGTCCCTCTCCTTTTCCCTCCCCTCCTCCCATGCCCTCCCCCCAACCCCCCCATATCCCCTCATTTCCCCAGGGAGGGTGAGGCCCTCCATGGGGGTGTCCATAGTCTGTCATTTCATATAGGGCAGGGCCTAGACCCTTCCCCAAAAGTTCAGGGTGAGAGTACACCTCACATTGTTGGATGGGAGTCCAAAGTCTGTGTGTGTATACTCGGGATGGGTACTGATCTGCTGCCCAAGGCTCAAAAGATTTACTCCCCTATATTCTATGTAAAAAAATCCTATGGCCAGAGGGTCTGGGAAACAGAAACTTCATTTAGTGGCTGATCAAAGAAGAGGCAGACTCCCTCGGTTAAGTACTGAGCTGAACTCAAGAAAGCCAGTAACAGAGAGGGAGGACTGATGATCAAAGGGATTAAGACTGGGCTGGTTTAACCCCCAGAAACAGCTGACCAGACAAAGGTTAACTCTTGAATCCCAGGTATCAACCTGGGAATCCAGCATGGGACTGATCAAGACCCCCTGAATCTGGGTGTCAGTGAGGAGGCCTAGGTAATCTATTGAGCCTTAGGCAGCAGATCAGTACCCATCCCAAGTATACACACGGACTTTGGACTCCCATAGAACAATGTGAGGTGCACTCTCACCCTGAACTCTTGGGGAAGGGTCTAGGCCCTGCCCTATATGAAATGACAGACTATGGACACCCCCATGGAGGGCCTCACCCTCCCTGGGGGAATGAGGGGATAATTCTCTTGGGGGGAGGGCACGGGAGGAGGGGAGGGAAAGGGAGATGTTGGGGAAGTCCTGTTATTTGCCTGTGCATTTGTCAATAAAGTACTGTCTGGCCAATAGAAAACCTAGATAGGAGGGACTAGGAGTCGAGGAGGATTCTGGGAAGGGGAAACACAAGAGAGTCAACATGTGACGCCATGGGGGTAGGACGCCAGGAACTATTCTCCAGTAAGAAACAGGGAGAGGGACCTGGAACTGACTTGTGGAAGCAACCTTGTTTCTTATCTAAATTTAAACTGGAAAATAAAATAAAAAAAAAGCAAAGATCCTTGATCCTCCCTTGGGGGTCCTATAGAAACCATTGATCAGTTCTCTGTCTTTCTGTCTCCAGAACTTCAGGTCCTTGTTCTTCTCTCTGCAGTAGCTGCCACTAAGGTATGTTCTCATAATTGATCAAGGCTGAATAAATGCAGGGCATTCATTGTCTTCATGCACTTTCTCCATCATCACTCCCAAACCCTGTACTCCTAGAATATGAGGCTTAGAGCATGGCTACTGGTTTAAGTTTTGGAGCATTTTACTCAGCTACAAAAATAGTAAGTACAGAACTTGGAGGTTTCTTTATGCTTTGAAGCAAAAAAAGTTTCTGTAGGTTTAATGTGGGAGGCAGTTTTCTACTTATATTGGCACATGTGCTTCTGGAATGTTTTTAATTAGCAGGATTGTGGTTTGATTCCGTGTCAGAGATTTTGTCTACACCGTTTTAAATTACTGCTCTCCTTTGATCTGTTCTCATCCTCACAAACACCAGTTGTCTATTTGTAAGGATGCTATTCGTTCTCTTTAATATAAATCACCTCATTTTTATTTTTATTTTGGGAGGAATTCTGAATTATCTTCAAGTTTGCCCCCATCACTCTGATTTAATACATATGTTCAAATAGTCTCTTTGAGGATGACATTAAATCTGCTGTTACAGTTGTAGCTTTTAAAATTTCTTTAATCTTCCATTTCCAAACTGACATGTACTTCTCAGCAAGCCTCCTTTTCATAGGAAACATCAATCTTGTGCTTTATTATATCTTGCTCTGTGGAGACTGTATTTCTTAAAATTTTAGTAGTAATGTGATATATTTTTAATTTTGTTTTTCTGCAGTGTCTTGTTAGACATATTTTAAATTGAATAACCAGTGTATGCCCTCTGTCCTGTCTCTCTTCCCACCCACTTTCCCCCATTCTCAGGTGCTATGTAGCCAAAGCTGGGCATGCACTGCTGACCTTCATGCCTTGGTATATAAGTGTGTAGATGTGAGCCACCATGCTTACCTTTTCCTCCTCCTCCGCCTCTTCTCCTCCTCCTCCTTTTCTCCTTAGTTCCATGAGGTTTCTCCCCACAGTCTTCTAATCACTAATGAACAGCAGCAAAGCACCTGCAGACCTAGAGTATTACTCTGTTCTCTATCTGGTCGTTGATAGAATTTACTTCCCAAGTTTTAGGACTCAGGCATTATGCTGGCCTGCCCATGTCACCTGGCAGAATGCACTCAGACAGTACTCTGATCAGCCCAGGGTTCCATGACTACTGTTCTGCACGCAAGGGCAAAGGACCTCTTTGAAAGAAAGAGACCTCACCCACCCACTTATGATCTCTTTCAAGCTCTCTTCCCCACTCTCTTTCCCACTGTTTCCCTGGGGCAGACAGGACTTTTCCTGTCTCCCTCCTCCCTTCTGTCCTCTTTCTGTCTCTGTGTCTCTTTATCTCTTTTCTCTTTTCTTCCCCCTTGCTCTCCTTTATAATAAAACTTCTCACTAAGCTCCATCAGCTTGGCATGTTTGTCCCTCCACCATGGTCACTGTTGCCTGGCACAGAATCAGCTGATGTCCCCCATATGCTTCATCATAGCACCAAGTCTAAAGCTTTAGACATTAACTGTGTCTAAAATCATTCTGTTGATGTTTTACCATCTTGCTTATTTTTCTTGTTTTACTTTATTTTCTTCAAGTACTGACCATCAGAACTGAGACCTTCACACTGTATGCAAGTGTTCTACTACTGAGCTACAATCTAAGACCATAATCTGTTATTTGAGGTAAACATACAGACATGAGATACAATAATCTAATCATAATACATGAAGTTTTCTGTGCATTAGGGAGTTTATTTCTGAATAATATTGACATCAATTTGAGTTTTCTCTGTATCATCACCATCATCATCTATCATCATCATCATTGTCTTTGTCATCATCGATGGCCACTCACAAGGGCTAAATCACAACAAAGGTACAGCCTTTGACTGCCTATTTAATAAGTCCCAGCTGTCTGGATTTACTAACTAAAATTGCTTTTGTGGAGCGATTCATGCTGTAATTCTTTTGGAAAAAGACTCTGATTTGCAATGCCCAGTCCCTTAATCACATGTCTGCAGTTTAGCTATTGATCTTATTGAATGAGCATTCCCTGACTCATGTTTATGTTTTTCTATCAGAACCTGGACATAAGACTGGACAATACTGAAGTACTTGTCAAAGTTCACAGGCTAAGATACATGAGGTTGTGTGAAAACTTAGAGTAAGGACAAAATAGAAAGGGATAACTATTTGTTGTTCTTAGGAAAAGTCACTTGGAAGCATTCTCCGGCAGGCCTCTGACTAAGACGGGTCTCAGTAGCATTCTACCAGTGCCATTTAAAAGGCACAACCACAGTGCTGAACATCTGACCTCTAGCTGATGTAGTCCTAAATCAGGAGCCCAGAACACGGCACCACTTGGTGAAGGGTGTGTTTAGTTTTCACTCCCACACAGAACCACAACTCCCATGTAGAACCACAACTGTTTGCAACTTGAGTTGAGTGCACTTTAGTTGACATTTATGTCACTTACACAGGCGGCAAGGAAGAGTGTGGAGAGACTGAGCTCTCTCAGGTTTATTTTGGATTCTGAGTGAGTGTGGCACTGTTTTATTCCTTGCTAGCTGTGGAATGTGAGTCAGACACATCATCACCACCTTTAAGTGTGCTCGCAACGCGTAACCCAGACCTATAACAGACCTTCTGTATCCAAAGCTGCTTTGTTCAAATGCTGTTCTGGTTGTGGGTGTAGCTCTGTAGAACATTTGCCTAGTGTTCATGGAGGTCGGAGTTCAACTGCCAGTACTGACGCAAATACCAGTTCTTCAGGACCGTTGAGTGTCCACTGAAGTTGGAAATCTGTATTTCTTAATGTCCCGCTTCACGAGTTCTGGAAAGAAACTGTGAGTTCTATAAATTGTCTTGTGTGCTACCTCCACACATGACTGTGTACCCAGAATGCATTCTTCCAGATCTGTTTACATGTTTGCATTTATAAATACTCTAGTTAATCATTGGCTATAGCCCCAAAACAAAAGTTGTGTTTAGTCACTGGGATTCACTGAGAAGGTTACTATGTAGAGGAAAGCTGACAGGACCAAAGGAAGCACCATTTCCCCACAACTCTAGCTCAAGTGAGCAGAAGGCGGCTCCTGAGAGGAGAAGCACATACTCACCCCGGCTGTCTCAAGAGGGACTCATCAGAGGGTTTCTTGCCCTAGTTCAGTGTACAAAAGGTTTTGCTCATTAATGAGATCTTCCTTTTACCTAGCGAACAGCCACAGAATGGGCTGCCTTAAAAATGTACAGATATTACAGATTTGTACAATAGTTCCATCAGTTACTACTCTTTCCTTAATAAAGAATAACAACTGGGAGAGAGAGATGATGACTCAGGAGTATAGGTCCCTGCCTCCAAGCCTGACAAACTGACTTAGGTCCCTGGGACTTAAACAGTGGAAAGAGAGAACTACCTCCCTCCCAGAAGTTGTTCTCAGACCACAAGGTAAGTATTACAGTACACACACACACACACACACACACACACACATACACACACAATACATGTAATTTAAACAAACATGGTAACTCAGTATATATCATTACCAACGTTTGACATAAGATAAGATTTATTAATGAAAAATCTTCTTATCCTTGACTCTAAGAATGTATCAACTAGTTTATCAGACACCAACCTCAAATATTTATCCATCCATTAAAATACTCAATTATGATCTCTCCTGGACCAGACTTTTCTGTAGGAGTTTTCATTCTCACTTTCGTTGATTCTCTGTCCTCCATGCACACTCACTCAAGCCCACTGAGTCACAAACAGTACCTTCAAGCCAATCCCACTGTATGGCCTCCCTCACTTATGCTTGTCCCCAGCCATCTACCTCCAAAAGCATTGAGAAAGTCAGTGGAATAACAAGGTTTAAACATTTTGGCTGACTTTTCTCACAGTCATTTGAAAGGGAGAGCTCTGAGCTTCTCGTGTGTATCTCAGTTTTGTTTTCTGCCCGTGGCTAAACTCCACACAGAATGATTTCAGCCGCTACAGGTTAATTTTCCTGTAATTGTCTTGCTGTGATGGAAGGTTTTGGAAATTACAAAAATTAGATGCACTACTAATTGGCCTGTCTTGTTTTCAAGCTGCTCCCTGGGTTAAACACAGTCAGAGGAGGCTGCAATGAACCTAATCCCAATTCCCCAGCCAGTTCTCAGAAGGAAAACAGCTGTGAGGGAAGGATATGGATCCAAAAAGAATTCCATACAGCGTGAAATTTTCTTTTCTTTAATTGGCTGTGAAAAAGGTCTAGAGAGGTACATTCTCTTTCCTTGGAACCCAAAGCAGCTTTCAACATGTGTTCTTAGGCACCTACTGTGCTCAGCTGTGAACCAAGCCAGAGGTACATGCAAAGTATCAGCATTATAGCTCTCAAGTCTAAGGGATTTTAGCTTGTTGAAAAGAACACACAAGCCATGCAGCCATGTACTATGATTCCATGTTTTCTCAAGAAACAACTTAAATGTAAAAGAAAGTGATATTAGTATTGTTTTATTTTACACAAGGGATTTCTTGTGACAAACCCCACCCTGCTGGGGTTTGGGTCTTTCAGATAGTAATTTTGTTATCTTTTCTGAAACATGTTAATTCTCTCTCCAGGCTTCTCCCTCATTCTACCCAAAGCCATTTTTCCAAGTGTAACTGATTTAGAAGTAAAGGTGGCTGATGCTAAGGTTGGTTAGTCTTTTAGATTTCACCCTGTTTTATTTCATCTAAGTGGTATCTTGATGTTGGAGGGGAAACTCAGTTTTCAAGGGAGTTGAGAAGCATAAGGAAGATCCCTACATTACTCCTAGGTTTCCTCTATGTCATTCCTGGGTCTCCATTTGAGGTTACCAGACCATTTTATTTTTCTCTTGTAGTACCAATGATGCCCAAAGGGGTCTCTCAGCTCTAAAAAGTGTTAGTGTCATTGTCTAAGCTCTGAGAAGTGTTAGTGTCATTGTCACTGGCCTCTCTTAAGGTCTCAGTCAGAATTGCATCTTTTCCTGACTCACAGCCTTGTCTTATACATCATTACTCTCATTTCTCTGCATCTCCTCTGGGAATACACAGAGCCTTCCTATCACTTGCATGCCAAGTCTATTCTACAAGAAGCAGGGAACATAATTCACTGCTGCTATATTCTCCCCTCCCCTGTGAACCATCATTCCCATATTATGTGGGGTATTAGCCCAGGACTAAAGGCTTTTATTTTCCTATGGCCATGGAAAATTCCAAGGTATGACTACAGAAGTAACACACTAGCCCTGTTTCTCCATTCTTCATTGATACTGCTAAATCTCCCTAGACATCAGTTCAGTTCCAACAGAAGCAAGATCTTTAAAATCTTCCTTCTTTCTTTCTGCCTGCCACAGTGTGGGCACCAGCCTCCTAGAGATGAGGTGGTTAAATACAGCACTTGGTTAAACTCTTAAAGGACCTCAAGACTCAGCTCTGGGACCCAAGGAGGGACTAGCTGTCAGAGCCACATCAGAGTCAGAGAGCCTAAATGCTGCTCAGCAGTTTCAGGTTTGCCTCACACAGTTAGAAAAGGCTAGAGACAGGCAGTAAAAACAGGTCTATATGGAAAAAACAAATCAAACCTCTAAATGGGTACTGTGTGCTTAAAAATGTGTGCAGGCTTAAGAAAGAAAAGAAATGTGTATAGACAGTCATAGGCAAAAATAGTTTAAAAATAATGAAATACATAAAAAGGGGTTGAGGTGATATAAAGAAAAAAGCCTCATAAAGATATGAAATACACAGGAAGTTTGGATCCTGTGTGCTGGTGTTGTTAGTATTGAGGCATCTGTACTGGCCTGTCCTTGGGGTTCTGACAGAATATGACCTCTGCTGCAGTCACTAAGAGCGCCACCTGTGCACATTCACTATGTTCCCTTTTAAAAGGGCCTTGCCTACCTCCCATCCTCCTCTATCTCCCTCCTCTTTTCTCTGTGTCTCTGTCTCTCTCCACCTCTCTTTCCTCTTCCCCATTGCTCCTGTCCCTGGAGGCTGATCTACCCCCTCTTCCTTTCCCTTTTTAATGATCCCTTTCCCTAACAAAAAGACCCATCCACTTGAACTCTGTGTCATGGTATCTTTCTTTCTTAAGCTGCATTTCTCATTACAACATTGACTTTGAATTTTTTGAATGCTGATATATGAACAACAGCTGCTGAGAGATATGGTATTGCAAAAGGGATGCTGAATTAAACTAACCTAGATATTTTAGAGATGTCTTAACTTTAAAATTGAAAGCCAGCAAAGATATTGCAATGGGGAAGAGAATATGCTTTTGTGGGGAAACAAAAGGCTGTGGATTCCTTCGAGGTTAATAGAGATGAGGTTTGATCATGGGACACCTCCTGAAAATCTTGACTACAGACATAAAGAAGTAAACCAGAAAGACTACCAAGGCAGGTGGTGTATATACTGGTCCGTCTTCATGGGAAAAGTTCTGAGATTGAACAACAAATGTGACAACTAGTTTTCCCAGGACTTGGCCACTGTCTCAATTTTCTCAGGACCCCTGGGGGTGTCATCACCCTCAGACAACAGGAAGCAGTCTAGGGAACTCAACAGCCACATTTCCAAGAAGTGGGGTGGGTAGGTTTTGGTCATTCAGTGGGTAATGGATATTTGTCATCTTTTAGGGGGGTTGGTTGCAAATTGTTACTGGTCATGGTAAGGAAGAAACTAAGCAAGGGAGGTTAGGTAGCAGGATCTCTTTATGAAAAGAAATTGGGGGATATGGGAAATGATAGGATAAAAGGGTAGATTATTAAATCTGTTTTAAACTAAAGGCAACTATTCTCAAATACATTGGTATGAATTTTTGTGTATCAATTCAAATTTAAGGTTATGTTTGTTATAACATACTGCATATATGTATGTTTCTACTCTTGTTTAAGGTACTGTTTTTTAGCCTTGAGGAGCAAGAATAGGTTTGAACTCTGACCTTAAGTCAAAATAGAATAGAGTCAATAACAATGGGCTCCAACAGAAATGTGAGCCCATTTCCTGTCAAAGTAAGTACATAAAAAAGAAGGAAGAGAGAGAGAGACAGAGAGAGGTAGGGGAAAGAGACAGAAAGAGAGAGCAGAGAGAGACAGAGAGAGGAAAGAAAGAAAGAAAGAAAGAAAGAAAGAAAGAAAGAAAGAAAGAAAGAAAGAAAGAAAGGCTTCTGGTTATTTTGCACCAGGTGGTCAGGACAGGAAAAATTCATTTACAGTTTTCCTTAGTTATGATAGAAGGTAGATTAGGTACAAAGTTTGGACTCATCAAAATAGGATATATAATGGACTATTTTCTCTGATTTTCCACATGCAAATGGGCTACATATTGTAAATGTAATTCTTAATACTATATACAGTAAGAACAATTATCAATTAATATGTAAAAGTTACATATTTCATTTAGACAAAAGGTGGAATATTTCATTATATAAAGATGTGATATATTTGTTTATATTGCAAAATATTACTTCAACTATGTAAAGGTGTGCTACATTTGTTTATGCTGCGTTTGTTTGACAATATAAAAATGTGTTGCTTTACCTGCCTAAGGTTCCTAGTTGGTCTAATAATAACCTAAATGGCCAATAGCTAGGCAGTAAAGGGATAGGTGGGGCTGGTGGGCAAAGAAAATAAATAGGAGGAGGAATCTAGGATTGAGAAGAGAGAACAAAGGAAAAGGGGATGAAGATACCCAGGGCCAGTCAGTCAGGTAGCTGCCAGCAAGCCAGACACAGAAGAAACAGGAAAAGTAGGACATATAAAATCAAAGAAAGGTAAAAAGCCCTGAGGCAAAATGCAGATGAAGAGAAACAGGTTAAACTCAGTTATAAGAGCTAGTGGGACGAGCATAAGATAAGGTCTATCATTTATTACTAATAATATGTATCCATGTTTTTATTTGGGAGCTGGTTGGTTGCCCAAAAGAAACCCTACTACAGTGTAGCCAGAGAAAATGAGGAATGTGGGTTTCAACCCAGAGTTATGCCAACTCATTTGGATTCCCATGAGGGAGGCCAGATAATTGATGTTTGGGTGCAAGTGAATGTTACTATTTATACACTTTCTCCATAAGTGGCTTGTGATTATTTGCAAAAGAAGAAAGAAGCCATGGAACAACAAAGTTTATCAGCAGGAATTCTAATTGCATTTTAGACTACTGTAGGAAACTAACATTGAAAAGGCATGCTCTCCAACATGCCCACATGTGGTCTTGTCAAATTCCCAGCAAGTATCCAGAGAGCGTCCAGAAAAATGCTGGTTATTAGGCAGACTTTAATTTGTGAAAATCCATTAACAAAAATCTCTAATTAAAAAAATCAATGGATGCCTTTGACATTAACTAGGAAAATCTAATAGAGAGCCATTACATTTTGTTCTATTCAATTAACTTGAACACAACATGATGGACTCAAAAGATATTTTAATTAGATTCATATGAAAGGATATTTTGCAAAATTAAACAGACCTTCTATGTGCTACTCATATAAGGGAAATTGCAGTAAAGGATTTGCTCAAATCCCTAATGATGGGTAATTTCCTTGAGAGCATCCTGAATTCTTAGGCAACATCTTTACAAATCAATCCTCCCCCAAAAGGCTATGTTTTTGTCAGGAGACAGCTCACTCTGGTGCCTGCTTCATTGTATGCTCTCTTATTTTTCCTGGAAAAGATAGTCATGTGGAAAGCACAAAAAGCAAGCTTCAAGGGATTGTTTACAAAACTCATCTATTCTAAGCTCCTCATAGTAAAAGTGGCCCAAAATAAATGGCTCTAATTTACAGGGTGAATATATGTCTAAGGTCATCTCAGACATCCACAGTTATCTTGGCATACTTTTTAATAGCACCCATTCTTGTTCTAAACAATGTCCTGGTTTGGACCATAAGTTATATGCTCACCCTACTAATGTACCAAACATCCTTACCAGCTGTTTCACACTGCCAATCTGGTCTTCTTAATTCCTGGTGAAAGTGGAAGCTATCCCTGCTCAGAGGAAACCAAAGCTTGGGTAGCTGATGGAGTATTCCTATCTTATGAAGCTGTTGTTCTTTTCTCCCTGTTTCATCTCTATATTACTTTTATTTCTAAACCGATTTTACCTTTATGTTTTTAACTATGTCTATGGGTGTGTGTTGTGTGTGTATATTGGTGCAGTGCCTACAGAATCTATAAAAGAATGTTAGGTCCCTGGAGCTCAGGTTACAGAGCATTGTGAGCCATCCCATGTGGGCACTAGGAAGTGAACCCAGATCTTTTACAAGAGCAATAAGCAGTCTTAATCACTGAACCATCTCTCCAATACAATACTAGACTCCTTTTGTTAGTTATTTATTTATTTATTTATTTATTTATTTATTTATTTATTTATTTATTGTCCTTGACACTCCCCAATCTTATATTTAGGATCAGTGGCAAACACTTTAAGTGAGTTACATATAAAGTTGACTACAGTGGCTTTCAAACTTGACATGGTTCTCTTCTTTTACATGAGCATAATTCTCACCCTGAAATAATTTGACAACATGCCACATATGCTTGAAATAGAGATCATGGTATCTTTAGTCTTAAAGAACCCAAGGAAAACATGTTTCACTTCTGAATAGCTTTCTTTATGGAAGCACGGGTACATAAGGACAAAGAGAAGGCTAATGCACACTGAACACTGACTTATTTAAGTACATACCACTGAAAACTCAGTGATTCTCATTGAGGATGATAAAATTTGACCAGTTAGTTAATTAATGAATTGTATCCTCCTGTTGAGTGATTTTTAAACACAGATAAACTTGCCTGTGAGTTAAAAGGCATTCACTGAGTACTGAAGCCAGGATGCTACAGTGTATATGGTATTGGTAAACACAGGATTAGTCAAAAAGTAGAGAGTTGTGCAGTAGAGGAGAGAGAGGCAGGAACTAGTCCCAAAATTTTAGTCTAGCTTTTCAATTGGACAGTAAAAATTTCAGTTGTGACTACCTAATCTTAAATTCCAAGTCCAAAACTCACTTCTTCGATGGTCTGAATGAAGCAACTTACTGCCTCATGTTCCTACCCATTAGCAAACATTAAATGAAGATGTTACTTAGATAGCTACATCATAAAGACTTCAAAAATATATTGCAGAGTACTGGAAAAGATGTGCATAAAGGGAACTTAGTACATAGGTAAGTATTTCCTGCACTTAGTCATCTCAGTGTTAAGGAAAGTTGTGGTCATGCTTGCGTGAGCCATACTTGGCGAGTGGTGGCTTTTGCTACTTTCAGAACCAGACTGATTTTTCTGGCAAGCAGCCATATGGATGCCCTTGCTCCTCCCACTAATGAAGAACCAGTGCTGACAACTCCAAAGTAATCACCATTCTTTTCAACTTCCCTTTTCTCCCTAAAGCTTAAACTAAAAAATAATAACCATTTGAAAGCTTTCTCATGGGAAACCTGGTCATGACTGGAAGGGAAAATCAATTGTTCTTAGGACAGCTATTATTGTAAGAATTAATCACTGCTATTTGCAATTACTGTACCATACAATTATCACTAATATTTATGCTGCTCTGACTGCAGCTGGAGATGGAATAGTGTTGGCTGCTGTTTCCCTGGAACTGAGAAGCAAGATGGGAAAATAAATGAAACCAAAGTAGGGAGATGATAGGTGGAGGGGACCTGATTATCCTATTGTCAGGCCAGGATACACAAAAAGGCCACAGCCTTTTCCTGTCACAGCAGCCAATTCCTTGGTCAGAAGTTTTGTCTTTAAAAGAAAAGACAATCACTTGAACAGGTAGCAAAGGATCACATTGTAGTAGATCTTGCAGTACAAAATATTTATGAGTTTACATAACTTGTCCAAAAACATGATTCTTTGTTGTATATATAAGGCATCATATATGACTATATAATAAAATTAAACAATATACATAACTAAATGAAAACAAAAGTTCAAATGGCCACTCCTCACTTTGAATTGACCTCCATGGTCACTTGCCATCTCTGCCAATATGTCTGCCACACTGAGAAAAATTAAAATTAAAACATCAAGCAATATGAAACAAGTCTGTTTTCTCATCAGTTTGTCTAACACAAATTTATAATTCACAGACATTTGAATTTTCTTATACTTTTATTTTAGAAAATTGGTAAACTCACAGGAAGATAGAAAGCTGCACCCAAGTGTCCTGTAACTTTCACACACCCTTCAAACTTTACTATATTTTTTTCTGGTTTGGGATTAGATTCAAGACAAAGGTTTTGGTTTTGTTGTTGTGCTTTCTTAGACACCACATGGTTTCTCTAAACAACCTTAATTTCATTCAGTTCTGCGGTACCTCCAAATGCCATGGTCCACCATGTTGCTGGCATTTGATGCAGCCAGGATATTGGACATTCTGTGCATCCAAGCATTCCTGCCTTTGCCCTCTTACGCCCTTAGCTTCCTGCCCATCTGCATCTTAACGAAAGTGACTGTACCATCCACATTCTGACATGTATACTATGAGAGAGCCTCTATTCCCATCTATTTCACAGCATTTTCTATTCTCACCATTCTTTACTTGAGTGACAGACACGTAACAACAGCTCTTTGTAGCTTTAAGTTGCTTTATGGGACCCGTGAGATGTCGTGCAGGTTAAAGGTGTTTGCTGTATAAGTCTGGCAACTTATACACAGTCTCCCCAGAAAATAGGCCAAGGCAGAAGAAGAGAACAAACTTCACAAAGTTGACCTCTAATCACATGTGTGATGTAGGACACATGCGCCCACTCTCACAACAACAAATAAATAAAATTAAACTATAACTATTGATGATTTTTGCCTTTTTAAGTGTTATTTTCCTTTTTGTGTTTGTTTTTCTGTTTTGCATATTGAGGCTCTCACCCACAGCCTTATACTTGCCAGGCAAATACCCTATGACTGAGTTGTACACCAATTATTCCTAGGCTTATTTGCCATGGGTATATTTTGAGTAAGATATCTGTTCATGTCTTTTGCCCATGTTCTATTAAGAGTATTTTACTTCTGCATTCTTGAGAGTTGCTTACATATTCTAGATACCAGTACAAAAACATCTGTATGTATGTATATATATAAATACATATATATATACATACATATATAAATACATATACATACATATATACATACGTACAGATATACATATACATATACATACATATACATATATACATATATACATATATACATATATATATATATATATATATGTCAGGATCTAGTTAGGTAGCCCAGCCTGGACTTGTATTTACTATGTAGCTTGAATTCACATCTCAACCTCCAGAACACTGTGAGTACAGAAATGTGTAAGTATTTAGCTAAAGTCCATAAGTCATTTATGGTTAACAGGTTGTCTGCGGTATAATACCAGATTGACATTAATTGTCTGTCATTCCATCTCTTCTGAGGAAGGAAATCTTTCATTAAATTGCGTTTTCACATTAGTCAAAAATCAGTTGCCCATTTTAGTGTAGGATAGTCCTGAGTCCTCCATTTTATCCTTTTAATGACTCTATCCCTCGCCAACATGTGTAGATTTTGTTCCTACTGCTGTTTTTAAAGCTCTTTCAAAATAGCTTTATCTATCTAATTCTCTTTGGATCTCCCTATGAAATCTAGAATAGTCAAGTTTAAATCTACTCAGTATTTTGCTAGTGTTCTGGTAAGCATTGTAGTAAACAGTTTGGGGAACAAAGAAAGCTTCATAACATTGAGACTTCCCACATGTATCTTTTTGCTTCATTCATCAACATTGTAGGTTGTTAGCATACAAATTACAGACTTAGTTTATTTTAAATTTCCACCTATTGTATTTGTTTCATGAGCTCATAGATTTCAGTGGACTTTTAGTCAGATTGTTCACAGCGTACTGCTGGCATATTGACCTCTTATTGATTTACTTCTGTATGTTTATCCATGTTCCCTGTAATGTACCTGTACTCATTACTGTTTTTCTATTTGTGTTTATTTTGTAGACTCCATAGATGTTGAATGTAGACAATCATGTCACCTGCAGTCTTCCTGTGTCTTCCTTTGATGGTATTATATCAATATGAATTTCTGATGTTGACTGGAATTGAAGAAATGTGTCACATGAGATTAGCAAAAATACTTTGCTAAAAAATATCTTTGGTAAACTTACAAAGTTTCAAACTCTGCTGTCATGGCCATTCCCTCCTGGCAACCAGCCTGCACACTGAGTTTGACTGGGAGTTCCCATTGGATTCATCACCTCTTTAGAAGAAAAACAAGGGTAATGCACTTTGTGCAAACAACAGTAATCAAAACTGAATGTCAAACAAAAGATTCCTCCAGCACTTTGTTTTCTTAGGAGTTTCAGAAGCTACACTGCATCAACTAGGTTATTTTTCTTTCTCTCTATATATGTGTGCATGTACATTTATATACACACATGCATGTATACACATATATGTATGTGTATACATATGTTCTTTTGCTCTTTCTCACTGTGTGTGTGTTTATAAATGGGGGAGGAATATGCTTTTTTATTTGGGAGGAGCCCAGAAGCACAAGAGTAGGTAAGGGTTTAAAGAAGCCACGGAAATGGTTCTCCAAGTGGCTATACTACTTCACACTCCAAGTAATATAGGAGTGAACCAGTCTTCCACATATTTGCTATCATTTGGTTTACTCATTTTTCTATCAACTTTTTGGTCCTTTTGCTTTCATTTGTAAGAGTTCTATAAATTCGCATGCCTTTGGGAAGAACACTATGATGGAGTAAATTCAAAAACTTTCTCCAAGTTTCCTGGGGCACTTTTCAGCTTTTGGATAGTGAGATTTAGAACCTCTCATTAAAATGTAATACACAATCACATTCATCATTCTTACATTATCTTTAAATTTCTGAGCATACTTAAGTAGCTTTTTTCTGTGATATTATTAAAGAAAAAACACCCATGTTTTACGACAGTACTTACATGATTGTGTTTCTTGATTCTTGATTTTATGTGTGCAATCCACTTAAAATTTATTCTCTAATGTGAACCTAGACCTTATCTTTCTCCAGATGACTAGTTATTTTTCTGCCTCTATTTATGAATAAATTAGCTCCTTTCTCATTTGAAACACGAGGCTGCATTTGTCATATACAAAACTCATGCATATTAATATTACACAGTGTGATAGTGGGGTCTGTATTCCATTGATCTATGTCTATTCCATACCTCAGTATCATGCTATCAAACATCTCTTTATCAATGCTCTGTGTCTTGCATCCTTGATAGATAATGTAGACACAGGATAGCCTTTCCAAAATATGGCAACTTGCTGAAAGAGCATCCGTCTTTGGGACATATTTTACTCACTTTTATTGACATGAAACATTGCCTCCTCAGCTTCTAAAGTTCAGTCTTGTACACAAGGGAGAGGCCTAGGCACCTGTGCCGCTGACCACGCCCGCTTTGGGCGTGGCTACAGGTGCCTTTGGAAGGGTGGAATAAAGAAAGGGTTGAGGAGAGAAGCACTGGGAGTCAGCTCCATGCTAGATGCATTCCAGTCTAGACTCAATTGTACATGAAGCATTCAGCAGACTTCATTCTTAAGTGCATGCCTTTAGTTTTGAGAACCTCTGTAGTGTGTCCATTTTTACTTTCTGAGTGCCAGAGCCAGCTACCGGCCTTTCTAAAGCATTTTACAGGAAAGCACTTCTTTTCAGAGGAGTTCTTCTTGCTGCTACTTTCAAATAGCTCTTTTCTGCAGAGCGTTAATTTGGAGGGGACTAAAACAAAACTAAATGCTTCTGTTTCATAATGAGATGTAGAGTACACAGTAAACATTGCTGTTATTGACTGTTTCTCAACAACATGAATTTATCATGGGCTAAATCTGTGCAGAGAATTCTCGATTATAATATTTCTTTCTTTAGAAATGTGAGAATTGATGTACTATATTCCTGTCCCTCCTTTCTTTTATCTAACCCTCTGTCCCCTTAACCTATTTGGCTGTACACAGAGAATGTTTTATTGGCATCTTTTCCACTAATCTCATGATGCTTTTTCTTTATTAATGTCATTTGGCATCCAAAAACTTCAAGTTGATAGTAAAATGCAAATAATATTAATTATTTACACCTAAATAATTAACCATAGTAAGTCATTTCTCTTTACTTAATACTCTGTCCTGGCAGCATGGATGAATACCTTGTGCTAAACAAGATGAGACAAGGCTAAAGGCGAGATTCATGAACCAAAAAAAGGGGTCAAGCAGGGTTTTCTGATGCCAGTTCTGAAGAGATCACAAAGATGCTAAAAAGTAGCAATGGATCTGAAAGGATATCTAACTCCCCTCTTATTCATATGGGAAGGTGAAGCTCACGAAAATAAGGTAATTGATCCAAGATGACACACAGACCAGACAGGTGGTTCAAAGTTTTCCTAGAACAAACAGGGTTATTTAAAAGATGAACTAAGAAATATGTTTCTTGAAACTAAACAAGGTAATGTTTAGTGGAATGTCCACGTTTAACATTTAATCCTACCAGAGATGGGACCATGTGTAAAACCACTTATAAATCCTTGCTCAACACTTTGTTAAAACTGCAAAGCTGGGTGTTGGTGGCACACACCTTTAATCCCAGCACTCGGGAGGCAGAGGCAGGCAGATCTCTTTGAGTTCTACAGAGCCAGTTCCAGGACAGCCTCCAAAACAATACAGAGAAACGCTGTCTCTAAAAAACGAACAAAAAAAAAAGATTGCAGCAGTTTTCACCTTAACTCCTGGGCATGTGTGATATATGAACCTCATAGATCTACAGAATCCCCCAAGCCCACACTGCATTCCCATTCCTTCCTTTCCATGTTTGATTAATGGTTCATTTCCTATCCAATATTCTGGAACTTTTCATATACTGACTTAAACAATATTAACTTACACTTGATTTTTTTTTGAGAATCATCTCAAATGGGACTGGAGAGATGGCTCAGTGGTTTAGAGCACTTTGCTGCTCTTCCAGAGGACCCAGGTTCCCAGCACCCATATGGTGGTTCATAACTTTGTATAATACTAGTTTCTGGGGATCTGATACCCTCCTCTGGCCTCCACATGCACAAAGCCCATATGCAGTGCACAGATACATTCAGGGAAAAGAGCCATACACATGTAAAATTTGCGAAAGGAACCTCTTAACTAGATTAAAGCACATTGTCAAAGGCACATATTTTGATGTTCTCTAGAGCTTCAGAGACTAATTTTGTTCATATCCTAATTGATGCTCAGTATTATGTTTTAGTATAGATATTTTCATGAGTATCTGTCATTGATAGGATGATTCTTACTCTGAATTTCTTTGGAAAAAAATAACACACTTGTCTGAGAAACCTCAAGAAATGAACATGAATGAAATCCTTTGTGAATACATGTATAACCATCTTCTTTTTATAGTTAATTTTTACATGAAATATATATTTAATTATACTTTTTCTTCTCTATCAATTCCTTCCAGAAACTGACTCTTCTCAGGTGCCCAAATTTATGTTTCTGCCTCTTAACAAAACAAAATCCATTTTCTGTTGGCCAACTATTCCTTAACATTGGGTCTGCCCCAGGGTATACCCAGTGCCTCTCCATTTGGAAGAAAAGTGGATTTTCCCTCTCTCAGCAACTATCAGTGTGAATGGCTTCTCGGTAAGGAGTGGAGCTCTGTGCCTGCGACCTGGCTTAAAGTTGTGTAGGTTTAAATATGCTGTCACAGGCTCTATGAATTCATATATCCACCAGCTCTATGGCATCTGGAAAAATGCTGTTTCCTTGGAATCATCCACCACCTATTGTGTTATCAATATTAATAGTAGGTTCATGCATCCAAGTTGTATATTATCCTCTTAAAAACACTTAGGTTTCCTCTTGTATTATTTCTAGATTTGAAAAATTCTTCTAAAGTTTACAAGTGTGCCTTTCTCAAAGCAGTTACAAGATTGCATGTCAAGATGTAGCTTATTTCATTATCAATTTCTGAAATTTTCATATTCTATTAGAGGTGGCTGCTAATGTGTGGCATCGGAGCTGCTGAATAAGTTCATGCCAAGTGACAGATCTGTATTCTGACAGTATAGGAAATTCTATAATGCATTAAAATGTTTCCAATAAGAACTAATGAATGCATCACAGTTAAAAATAATTCAATCTGCTTTATGATTGATTGGGGCCCCAAGACAGGCACAGGCAGCTAAGTTCCTTTACTCTGTCACCCAAGCGTTTTCTACATGATGGAGATTAATTAATTTTATTGTGTTGATGAAATAATAATAGAGTCATAAAACAAAATAAACCAAGGGGAAGTTGGCAAAGTATGTGTTTGATTAATTGCCTTAATAGAATATAGGTGCTGACTGAAGTGGTTTTTGTTTCTCACTGCTCATTTTTCAAAGTTTTCACACACACACACACACGCGCGCGCGTGTGCACGCGCACACAGACAACTCTATAGAAAAAATCCAAACTTTAAAGACATGCATTATAATTAATTTTTGATTGTCAAATGGATTAGCTAAAACTCCTTTGGGCATTAGTGAGGCATAGGGTGTGGGTATTTCCAAACAGAACTGAGAGGATCAGCCCCACCCTCAGTGTGGATGGTACCACACCATGGGCTGAGTTCCCAGGCTGAATACAAAGAGGAAGAAAGCAAGCTGAGCTCCGTGATTCATCTTTCTTTTTGGTCCCTGATCCACTCCAAAGTGAGAGTGCAGCCTCAGGCTCTTGGCATCATGTCTATGCCACTGTGTTGGACTGGCCCCTCCCAAACTTCCTCCCGTAAGTTGCTTTGTCAGGTGTTTTCTTAACACTATGAGAGAGGTAACAAGTGACAGAAGTGCACAAAGAATTTTTTAAAATCTTATTTGCATTTAAAGTCCTTAGGTACAGTATAATGAGTGTGTGGTTGTGGATACATTTAGAGTCTCCCTTTTGGTCTTACCTGGCTTCTAACTCTTTAGAGAAGAAGGTCCACATTTTGAGGAGGAAACATGTGTATTTTTCAGGGACACGTCTTCATATACTTTCTTTTCCCCCTGGAATGTTTAGCTGAATGTTTCTTCCACATTTTTATTTTCACTAAAACTGGCTGCAATACCAGCCTGTGGTGTTTTAGTGTAGATTACCTTTTCCCCAGAATCTGATAGGGAACCAAGCCTAGGACTGATGTTGGAACAGGGCTGACTTCCCACTGATACATCCTCTCCTACCTAGTAGTAGGTTACATAAATATGTCGACATAATGCTTTCACATGCTAAATGCATTGTTTGCCCATTATAATTATGGCAAATATTTCAGTTACCTACAAAGTTTAGAAGGAATTGCTTCAAACTAGCAATAGCAAAGTTTGAAGCCAAGGAGCAAATGTAAGGTAGAGTAAAAAGCATCTTCATATATATAGAACAGAGCACACAAAACGTGGGCTTCAGCAAGAAAACTGAAACACAGAGGACTTCAAAATTTTTCCAAACGGAGTCCAAATACAGCAAAAGGGAAGCAGTATTACCTAGATCCCAAAGTAACATTCTATAAAGCAAGCAAGCCAGGTTAAGTGTGCTGGCTTCTTAAAGTCAGTCATGGCTGAGAAGGCAAATTCTGAGCATAAAGCAGTAATTAATCTTTAGCCAATTAAGTATTGACCCATCTTTGTTATGTTAGACACCTTCAGGCCTACAGCTTTAACTGCACATCTCTCCTCCCTAAAGCCATAAACACTAAAGAAATCCAAAAAGATGGTTTAAGCTTAATATCTGAATATGGCAGTTACAAAAACAAAAGAGATGGAGAAGGAAAACAAATTTGAAAAATATCCTCTGGTTAAGATTGCATGGGAGGAGACCCACATGCCTTCCTGGGGCAGGGTAATCTACCTGGTGCCCTGTGGCACTAGGGGGTTAGGCCCTACTGTGGTGAGCAAATATATGATGGGGTATGACAGAAAGAAACAGACAGAATGGTTCATGTCCTGTGGAGAGACACATATCTGAGGAGTTGAGGGTGGTGAGGGGTGGACTGAGGAGGGTGGCATGCTTGCCATCTGGGGCCATGGCGATGTCCTGGCCTGGGCTGATGCCAATGCCCATGTCTGTGCCCATGACCACAATGTCTGTGGCTCCTGTTACCACTAAAGAGTATAGTGCTGCGTAGAGGTGCCCTCTCCCTCACTGCCTGCAACACTAGGGAGAACCAGACCTGCCACTCACTGGCTGCAACACTCGGGAGAGGGTCCTACAATTCGCACAATAGAGCTGAGCTTGTTCCCAGGGCACAGGCAAGCTGGTCGCAAAGGTGTATCAGTGGTAGAGCTGGTTGCCCACCCCCCCCCCCCCGGAATCTGCCATGTGGTGGCAAGAGCAAGGGAAAGATGACCCCTTGCCCCTTGATACCTGCTACAGGAGAGAGATCTGGCTTTCCCCTCACCAGGTACAGGAGAAGCGGTACTTCACCTCACCTAAGCAACACAGTTGAGCTGACTATCAACAGGAGTGTGGGTGAGCCAGCCCTGAGAACACAAGCCTGGGAGATCTGGCCCTGCCCTTCATCTGCCATAAGGTGGCATGGGCAAGGGGGGAGAAGCCCCTGTGTCCTTTCCCTCACAGCCTGTGACAGGTGGGAGAGCTTGCCCTGAGGTCATGAGAGTGGGTGAGCTGTCCCAGCCCCTCACTCATGTTGCCTCCACAGATCTTTTTCTCAAACCAATTGAGAAAGTTGTTGCTGAAACATGCTATGCCACTAGACTGTGTTTTCTTTAATTTGATCTGAAATTTATTATGTTTAACCTATCAATTAACCAATTACCTGAAAGAAACTGTCACAAGTACCTTTCTTTTCCAGACTCACTCTTATATACAGAAGCAATTGTCCTTTGACAATGGGAAAATTTTAAAGTCATTCTTATCTCTCTTTTCTTATTTGTTTGGATTTCCCCCAGGGATTTCAAAGTTAACCAAAAGAAACTGTCTTGGTATCTGCAATTGTGTTCTATGAATACTATGGAAATTGCCTTTAGGATTCAGGGCCTGCAAAAGCAGAAAAGAAAATCTTACCTTCGTTGTTCCCAAATTAAATTACTTCACACATTTGTTTGATTTTCTAGATGAACAATTACTTCTCAATGTCTACGCTTAAAAAGACTTTAAATCACTGAGCCCTTTGAGAGTCTTGCTCTCCAGCATTTCCCCGGCTCCAGAAAGGTCATTGCCCCCTTTATTGTTCAACCTAATCTCAGCCATCTGTTTCTAACTTACACGTTTTCATCACTGCTGTACTGCCATTCATCATTGCAGGAGTCAATGCAGAGGCACAGGGTTTCATTTACTATTTTTATTCAAACAACTAATTAGAATCCTTATTGGAATCATGATGTAAGGAAAATCCAAAGACTCACACTCGAACTGTTACAGATGATCAGTGTCATTTAAGTATCTGTCTGTCTGTCTGTCTGCCCCTCTGTGTGTGTATGAGTGTGCGTGTGCAAGTGTGTACGTGTGCATGTGCAGGGTCTTATGAGTACTTGTGGGGAACTAAGTTAGGATGCCTTCCTCAAATACCTTCTACTTATTTTTGAGAATCTGGAACACACTGTGCCTCTGCAATCGCCCTGTATGTGACCCCCAGCATTGAGGTTATCTATGCCCACTATAATCTTCCTTTCTGGCATTTGTATGGATGTGGAGATCCAAATTCAGGCCACCATGTATGTGTAGCAAGCTCTTTGGCCCCTGGCTAATCCTAAACCCATTCCTATAATCTTAAATCTCACATATTTTGAAGGCATATAACCATTTTCCAGCAGATTTCAGTCTAATTGCTTATTGTTATGGTTTGAGTGTAAAATGTCTTTGGATTTCTATGGTGTGGGTTCTCCTTTGATTCATTCTCTTCATGTGTATGTTATCTTATTTTCTTGCCCAGTCATCACAGAAATGTGTTTTAATAATCTTGTAGAATTAGAGTTTTCCACTAGGTCTTTCACTAGGTCTTCAAAATCCTTTTTGTGAATGTCTTGAATTCTAGAAGAACTGCTGCAAGTCAGTGTCTGTTGGACCTAGGAGCTATTTCCTGAGGACCATGGCATACACAATGCCCTTCTGCATCTGGTAGAGGTACTTGATCATTTCAAGAATATATTTGAATAATATACTACAGTTAAACATTATTTAGTGAGCAAAGATGACAGCTTTCCTTTAGTTTCATTTTCTTGAAATAGTTTATATCTCTATTTTTCAACTGTTTTGGCTATATTGTTTTAAATCTCTTATCTTTGTCTTTAAGTGACATGTCTTAATTCACGTGTGATTATTCTAGTCATTTTAAGGTAGAATTTTATCAATGATTATTTTTTGTTTTCCCCAAATTTTCCTCATCAATCATCTATTTTTTGAGTAAAAAAAAAACTAAAAAAGGACAAAAATAAAACACCCAGGCTTTGTCAATGAGAAATGTTATTTCCAAAGACTTTTGAAGAGGGGAAAAAAGGATATTTTCAATAGTGAGCATTCTCAAACCCTAATATCTAGATGTCTCAAAAATCAGGCAGAAACTGATTTCTCATTATTGAGAAGTAAACATAACTGCAAAGAACTCAGTCTGCAGAAATAGGATGAACAGGCGAAATTAAGGATAAGTGAGGAAGTAAATGTCTTTTTTAAAGGTCAACATTGTTAAAGGAACTACAATAGACAGCTTATTCCATACTTCAGTGCTAGCAAGGCCAAAGGTCAAAGCTAAGAGTCTGAAGAAAAGAGAGGTGTGAGGGAAGTTGGGAAAACCAAGCTGTCAAATATTTCCTCTAGAATGAACAATAGAATAGATATATAGTTAATCACATTTTTACTAAAAAAATGAACAGTTAGATTCTGGACTTGTGTTAAAAGTATGAAATTTGTCATTTTTACCTGAGTCATTTCCTGGGCAAAAAGAGTAACAACAGAAAGAAATAAAAAGAAGGCAAGAAAAGAAGGGAAGAAAGGAAGGAAGAAGGGAGGGAAGGAAGGAAGAAATGAGAAGGAAGGAAGAAAGAAAGGAAGGAAGAAAGGAAGGAAGGAAAAAGAAAGTTTCCTCATTCATTACTATTCTACAGGAATACAGCGACAGTCTAAGCGACAACATAGCATTGTCTCCTGCTTTTCACTGGATGTATCATTGTCTTTGAACGTTATATTTTATGGTGTGAGACTATTAAGTTATAATCTTTTTTAATCTCCCTAATGAATTAATAATTTGTTTCAGAAGTCTAGACAAGAAGCTGTGGAACAGGGCATGTTGCAATTGCCACTAAAACTACTTCACAGGTAACAGAAAATTGAAAACAACTCAAGGTCCCATGTAGATAAATTTTGCTACATTCTCAGAACTTGATAGTATACAGTAGGAAGGATGTTAGCCATGACTACATATAACCAAATAGATCCTGCTTAGAACCAGAAAGCACCAAACCTAAATAGGTATAGTCCAGTATATATTAAGGAAAAACCTATACCATTTTTCTATAATCTTTTTCAAAACATAGAGGACAAAAGCATTTATCTTTTTCTACAAGGCCAGCATCATAATACCAAAATTAGTCAAAGACATTAAGAAATGAGGACACTGCAAATCAATAACTCATAAATACAGATGCAAAAACTCTTTAACAAAGCAACATGTGAAAGGAATTTCTAAAACAACAAAGTTGATTTTTACCAGGAATGTAATGCTCACTCAACATTCAAAAAATATTCATGAATGGGGTCAGCAGTCTCAAGAGGAAAACTTACATCACCACAGCAACTGACACTGAAAAACATTTAACAAAATCCAGCAATCCTGAGTGCTTAAAAACCTTCAGTAAAGCAGGACTACAGAAGAACATCATCAGCTTGACAGAGTGGGTTTAAAGGCACTGAGGCTAATGACATGCAAAAGTGTGAGAAACTCAAAGCTTTTTCACTGAGAATCAAGATGTTCATGGCAATATATCAGTTTGTGGATTTCTAGTTTACATTGTGTTCTGGTTTGCTTGATGAAAGCAGTCTGCTACTTAATAATCAGCAAAGCTTTATAATTTCTCAATTCTACCTACAAAGCATTATATTTATGACAGTTTTAATTCAGTAATCAATGTTATCATATTTTAAATTCAAGTAATTATAAAAATAAAGGTGGAAATATCAGTTGAGAGGCACTATTGAACATTCACAAATTATGAGGTGTTTTTTCACTGTACATTAAGATATAGTATGATCCAGAAATTGCTTTTAACTCATACACTAATTCTCAAAATTAACTCTGAACCAAAAGCCTTAACAGGCTACTGACTAAGCAAAATACATGAATGGAAAATAACCATATAAAGACACATTCAGTTTGGTATATCAAATGTACATTAATAAAATGATGAGTTACTAAATCACTACCTACATACTCCAGTGATCAAATTCAAAACACCAAATTCTAGGGAAATATGGACAACAGAAAGCCACATTCATTGCCAATGAACATTAAAAATTGCATAACCACTTAGAAGACATGCTTGTCAGTTTCTTGTCAAACATAAACAGACACACTTACTGTACAACCCTACAGCCTTGTTTATGGGTAGTTCTCAGAAAGGTATATACAGCAGGTTTACCCATACAATCACAATATGGAAGTTACTAAGATCACCCTTGTAAGAAAATGGATAAATAAACTGCCATACCTAGATGTGGAAAGCATTTCGGTGCTGAAAACTGATGAGTCATCAATTCATGAAAGGAAATAGAAGAACCACAATCACGCATTGCTAAGTGAAAGAAGCAACTTAAAAAGCCTTACTTAGTATTGTATGATTATGACTACATGACTTTATAGAAAAGGTATGACTACAAAAATGACCAAAAGACAGGTCTGTCAGAGGTCAGAGAAGAGAAAGGGAGTGGGCAAAGCACAGAGGATATTGAAGGTATTTAAAGACCCTAGGATACTGAATATTATGCGGATATTTCATGATAAATCTGCTCAAATGCCTAAGAAGTATAAGACTAAACATTAGTGCGAACCTAACATTTTGGTGATAGTAACAGTCATTGGATGGCACCAACAATACTGCATGTATCACTCTGGTGTAGTATATAGATAATGGTAGATGATATTGTATGCATGAGGTGGGGGACAGGAAATGCATAGAAATGCTATGAAATTTTTCTTAACTTATTTTTAAATCAAATGTGCTTCTAAAACCTAATGTTGTGTTTTAATGGCAAGGAAATAGTAGACCTAGTATTTCATCAACTCTTGAGAAAGGGACAAGGCTGAAGCAGGAAAAGACTAACCCATGGGAGTGATAAAATTCCCAAGCTTTGGGTATGGTTTTATATCTTTGTATCAGAAAAAAGAAAAGAAAAACTTAAAAGAAGGTAAAATAAAGTGCTTTCACAGATTGTTTTAAGGAAAATATATAGCCGAATCTAACTTGGAAGTCATCTTGTCTCTATCCATCCAAATTTAAAATGTGGATGTATGCCTTCATATGTGGACAACCACAAGAACATGGAGTTTCTCTGTGTGTAGATGCATACCTGTGCATGAAAGCAGAGAAAAGAAGCATAGTGCCATGTACTGTATTTGAACTGCATGTTAAAATAAATCACTTACCCATCATTAAAAAAGAGGTGAACTGACATACAATACAGAATTGCTACAGAATGGTTTATCATTTCTTTGAAAATTGATACTCTGTAAATGTACATAGAATTGCAAAGAAAGAGAAGTAGGAAGTGAGGATGATCATAGTAAGTGGGGAAGAAAGAGTTCTTGTGTGGTTCTCTCTGTGTTCTATACAACAAAAGCTATGTTCTTCTATTGACTACTTTTTATTTTTATTTTTAAATTTAATATAGAAACAATGTTGCTCCACATGTCAATCCCAGGTCCCTCTCCCTTTTCCTCCCCTCCTCCCACACCATCCTGGCAAGCCCCCCAATACCTCCTCATTTCCCCAGGGAGGGTTATGCCATCCATGGGGGTGTCCATAGTTTGTCATTTCATCCAGGGCAGGGCCTAGACACTACCCCAAAAGTCCAGGGTGAGACTGCATTTCTCATTGCTGGATGGGCACCCAAAGTCCATTTGTATGCCAGGGATAAATAATGATCTACTACCCAAGGCCCAATAGATTACCTAGGCCTCCTCACTGACACCCACATTCAGGGGGTCTTGATCAGTCTCTTTCTGGATTCCCATCTAGCAGTCTGGGATTCAAAAGCGAACCCTTGTCAGGTCAGTTGTTTCTGGGGGGGTAAACCATCCCAGTCTTAACCCCTTTGCTTATCAGTCCTCCCTCTCTATCACTGTGTTCCTCAAGTTCAGTTCAGTGTTTAGCTTTGGGACGCTGCCTCTGCTTCCATAACCCATTGGATGAAGGTTCTGTTCCCCAGACTCTCTGGCCATGGGATTTTAGGCTGGCACTCCCCAGATCTATGTCTAAAATCCATATATGAGAGAGTACATACCATGTTTGTTTTTTTGTGACTGGGTTACCTCACTCAGGATGGTTTCTTCTAGCGCCAACCATTTGCATGCAAATTTCAGGATTTCATTGTTTTTTTCTGCTGAATAGTACTCCATTGTGTAAATGTACCACATTTTCTCTATCCATTCTTCACTTGAGGGCCAGCTAGGTTGCTTCCCCGTTCTGGCTATTACAAATAATGCTGCTATGAACATAGTGGAACAGATGTTATTAATGCATGAATGTGCATCTTTTGGAAATATGCCTAAGAGTGGAATTGATGTGTCTTGTGGTAGGCTTATTCCCATTTTTCTGAGGAATCTCCATACTGATTTCCAAAGTGGCTCTACAAGTGGGCACTCCCACCAGCAATGTGGGAGTGTTCCCCTTTCTCTACAACCTCTCCATCATAAACTGTCCTTGGTGTTTTTTATCTTAGCCATTCTGACAGGAGTAAGATGGGATGTCAGAGTTGTTTTGATTTGCATTTCCAGGATGGCTAGGGATGTTGAGCACTTTCTCAAGTGCCTCTCACCCATTAGATTCCTCTATTAAGAATCCTCTAGTTAGTTCTGTAGCCAACTTTTTAATTGGATCCTTTGGTGATTTGGAGACTTGCTTCTTGAGTTCTTTGTAAATTTTGAAGATCAGCCCTCTGTCAGCTGAGGGGTTAGTGAATATCTTTTCCCATTTTGTGGGCTGCCTTTTTGTCTTGTTGACTGTGTCCTTTGCCTTACAGAAGGTTCTCAGTTTCAGGAGGGCCCATGTATTAATTGTTGATCTCACTGTCTGTGCTACTGGTGGTGTGTTCAGGAAGCTGTCTCCTGTACCAATTCGTTCAAGGGTACCACCCACTTTCTCTTCTAAATGTTTCAGTGTGGCTAGATTTATGTTGAGGTCTTTCATCCATTTGGACTTAAGTTTTGTGCATGGCTATAGACATGGATCGATCCACAGTCTTCTACATGCCAGCATCCAGTTATGTTGAAGATGCTTTCTTTTTCCATTGTATATTTTTAGCGTCTTTGTCAAAGATCTGATATTCATACATGCATGGGTTAATATCAGGGTGTTCGATTCTATTCCATTGGTCTACCTGTCTATTTTTGTGCTAATACCAAGCTGTTTTCAGGACTATGGCTCTAGAATAGAGTTTGAAGTCAGGGATAGTGATGCCTCCAGTGCTGCTTTGTTGAATAAGGTTGTTTTGGCTATCCTGGGTCTTTTGTTTTTCCATATAAAGTTGAGAATTGTTTTTTCAAGGTCTGTGAAGAATTCTGCTGGGATTTTGATGGGGATTGCAGTGAGTCTGTAGATTGCTTTTGGCAGGATTTCCATTTTTACTACATAGATCCTACCTATCCAAGAGCATTGGAGATCTTTCCATTTTCTGGTGTCTTCTTTAATTACTTTCATTAAAGACTCAAAGTAGCATTTTTTGGATCACTTATGTAACCTATCATCTGCAAATAGTGAAAGTTTGTCCTCTTCCTTTCCAATTTGTATCCCCTTGATCTCCTTTTGTTATCGTATTGCTCTAGCTATAACTTCAAGTACAATATTGAAAAGATATGGAGAGAATGGACAGCCTTGAGTTTCTGCCCATTTAGTTTGATGTTGGCTGTTGGTTTGCTGTATATAGCTTTTATTATGTTTAGATATGTTCCTGTTATCCCAGATCTGTCCAAGACCTTTATCATGAAGGGGTGTTAGATTTTGTCAAAGGCTTTTTCTGCATCTGGTGAGATGATCATGTGATTTTTGTTTGTCTGCTTGTTTATATAGTGGATTACATTAATGGATTTTCGTATGTTGAACCATCCCTGCATCCCTGGGATGAAACCTACTTGATCGTGGTGTATAATTGTTTTGATGTGTTCTTGGATCTGATTTGCCAGTATTTTATTGAGTATTTTTGCATCAATGTTCATGAGGGATATTGGTCTGAAGTTTTCTTTCTTAATTGTGTCTTTGTGTGGCTTGGATATCAAGGTTATTGAAGCCTCGTAGGAAGAGTTTGGCAAAGACCCTAAAGCTTCTATTGCATGGAATACTTTGAGAGGAATTTTTATAAAATGTTCTTTGAATTTCTGGTAGAATTCTGCACTGAAGCCATCTGGACCTGGGCTTTTGTGGTTGGGAGACTTTTGATGACTACTTCTATTTCCATAGTGGTTATAGGTCTATTTAAATTGCTTATCTGTTCTTGATTTAACTTTGGCAAGTGAGAGCTTTCCAGAAAATTGTCCATTTCCTTTAAATTTTTGAATTTTGTGGAGTACAGGTTTTCAAAGGATGACCTGATGATTCTATGAATTTCCTCAGAGTCTGTTGTTATGTCCCACTTTTCATTTCTGATATTGTTAATTTGCATGTTCACACTCTGCCGTTTGGTAAGTTTGGACAAAGGTTTGAATATCTTGATTTTCTCAAACAACAAACTCTTAGTTGCATTGATGCTTTGTATTGTTCTCCTAGTTTCTACTTCATTGATTTCAGCCCTCAGTTTGATTATTTCCTGGCATCTACTCCTCCGAGGTGAGTTTGCTTCTTTGTGTTCTAGCGCTTTCAACTGTGCTATTAATTCTCTAGTGTAACTATTCTCCAGTTTCTTCATGTGGGCACTTAATGCTATGAACTTCCCTCGTAGCACTGCTTTCAAAGTGTCCCATAGGTTTGGGTATGTTGTGTCCTCATTCTCATTGAATTCTAAGAAGTCTTTAATTTTTTATTTCTTCTTTGTCCCAGGAATGGTGCAATTGTGTATTATTCAATTTCTATGAGTTTGTAGGGTTTCTGCAATTTGTGTTGTTGTTGAATTCTAATTTTTGCACATGGTAGTCTGATAAGATGCATGGAGTTATTCCAACTTTTTGTACCAGTTGAAGTTTGATATGTTGCTAAGTATGTGGTCTATTTTTGAGAAGGTGCCATGTGGTGCTGAGAAGAAGGTATATTCTTTTATATTTGGATGTAATGTTCTATAGATGTCTGTTAATCCCAATTAGGTCATAACTTCTTTGTTAAGTTTCTGTCTGGTATTCCTGTCTAGTGGTGAGAGTGAGGTATTGAAGCCTCCCACTAAAAGTTGCGTGGGACTTTATGTGATTTGAGTTTTAGTAGTGTTACTTTTACGAACATGGATGCTTTTGTATTTGGGGCATAGGTGTTCAAAATTGAAACTTCCTCTTGGTGGATTTTTCCTGTGATGAGTATGTAATGACCTCCTTCATCTCTTTTGATTGATTTTATTTTAAAGTCTAATATGTTAGAAATTAGGATTGCTACCCCTCTTGTTTCTTGGGTCCATTTGATTGGAAAATCTTTTCCCAACCTTTAACTCTGATGTAATGTCTGTCTTTGAGGCTGAGGTGTGTTCCTTGTACACAGCAGAAGGAAGGATTCTCTCTTCGAATCCATTCTATTAGTCTGTATCTTTTTATGGGTGAGTTACGACCATTAATATTGAGATATTGAGGGATATTAATGACCATTGATTGCTCATTCTTCTTTGATTAGGAATGGTTGTTATTGGTGGAATTCCATCCCTTTTTTCTTTCTTTCTTTCTTTTCTTTTTTTTTTCTGTTGGTAAAGTGGGATTATCTAATGCCTATATTTTTCTGGTTGTAGTTAATTTCCTTGGGTTGGAGTTTTTGTTCCAGAACTTTCTGTAAGGCTGGGTTAGTGGATATGTATTTCTTGAGTCTAGTTTTGTCATGGAATATCTTGTTTTCTCCATCTATAGTGATTGAGAGTTTTGCCGGGTATAGTAGTCTGGGCTGGCATCCATGGTCTCTTAGTGTTGGTAGAATATCTATCCAGGACCTTCTGGCTTTCAGAGTTTCCATGGAGAAGTCAGGTGTAATTCTGATAGGTTTGACTTTATATGCTACTTGACCTTTTTCCTTAGCTGCTCTTAATATTCTTTCTTTATTATGTATATTTGGGTCTTGATTATTGTGAGGCGAGAGGACGTTTTTTGTGGTCCACTCTATTTTGTGTTCTGTAAGCTTCTTGTACCTTCATTGTCGTTTCTTTCTTTAGGTTGGGAAAGTTTTCGTCTATGATTTTGTTGAATTTTTTTCTGCACCTTTGAGGTGGTTTTCTTCACCTTCTCTACATATTATTCTTAGGTTTTGTTTTTTCATGATGTCCCATATTTCCTGGATGTTTTGTGTTAGTGATTGATTTGTTGGACTTGAGATTTTCTTTAGTTGATGAATCCATTTCTCCTAGTGTATCTTCAACACCTGAGATTCTCTCTTCCCTGTCTTGTATTGTGTTGGTTATGCTTGCATCTATAGTACCTTACCATTTGCCCAGCTTTTCTATTTCCAGCCTTCTTTCAGATTGTGTTTTTTTTTTTATTTCCTCTATTTCAGTTTTCAACCCTGGCACTCTTTGAATTGTTTCTTGCAATTTTTTCTTTGTCTTTTCATCCACTTTTTGCATTTTTTAAATTTTTTGGCGTGTTTTTTCTTCCATTTCTAGCATTTTTTTTGGTTTGCTTTTTTTCCATTTCTTGCATTTGTTGCTTTGTTTTTTCTTCCATTTCTTGAAATTTTTTGGTTTGCTTTTTCTTCCATTTCTTACATTTTTTGGTTTGCTTTTTCTTCCATTTCTTTGAGGAATTTTCCTGTATCCTCTTTTAGGGCCTCTATCATTTTCATGAAGGTAGTTTTAAGGTCATTCCCTTCTGCTTCATTTTCATTGGAATGCTGGAGTCTTGCTGGTGTGGAGCCTCTAGAATCTGGAGGTGTCATATTTGTTTTTCTATTGCTGAGTGTGTTTTTGTATTGTCTCTTTCCCATCTCTTCTTCTAGTGGGTGCAGAAAGAGCCCCTTACTGCTCTGTTGGTCAATGGACCAGAGTTCCCTTTCGGTGGGCAAGCAAGTCCAATACTCTGGTAGTTCTCCTCTTCCTGGTCCTAGTCCTGGTCCTGTGGGTAGAGAAGAAGACCGGGAATCTGGGCTGCATAGGCTCCTACCTGGAGGGGAGACTCAGTGGCAGTCTCTAGGCACTGGAGCACGGGCCCAGAAACAGACCTGGAATTGCCTGGTCCCATGGGTGGAGAAGACAGGGAAACTGGGGTGCATAGGCTCAGGCTGGGAGGGAAAGCTCACTGGCTGTCTGCAGGCACTGGTCCAGTGGGTGGAGAAGAAGACCAGGAAACTGGGGTGCATTAAGTGCCCATCTAGAGGGAAGGCTCTCTGGCAGTCCCCAGGCTCTGTAAGGCAGGCCCAGATACAGGGCCCAGTTTACCTGGTCCCCTGGTCCCATTGGTGGAGGAGAAGACCAGGAATCTAGGGTGCATGGCTCCTGCTGGGAGGGGAGGTTCTGCGGGAGTCCCCAGGCACTGTAAGAAAGGTCCAGAAACAGGACCTGGTTTACCTGGTCCCTTTGGTGGAAGAGCAGACCAAGAATTTGGGGTATGTGGCTCCTGCCAGGAGGGTAGGCTCTGTAGCAGTTTGCAGGCAGTCCCCAGGGACTGCCATTCTTGTGGTTGGCAAGAACCAACTCATGAATGTGTTAATTACACTTAGCAATACCACCTGCTATCGAAACTGATCTGAACTCTATATTCAACCCTTTCCTACATTTTCAGAAAATGTGTTCAAGTTGAGGAAGATGTTAAGATTACAGATAGCTTATCAGGACCCACAGTGCCTCTGAGAAAATTAAACTGCTCAAATGTTCATGTCCTCTTCATATAATTTCATTTTGATGGACCCATTTGGGTTTAATACCACAGGCCATATACAAATTCTATATAGAGAACTCATTTGACCTAAGACCAAGTTTTCACATGGCCTTTTGCAGTCCCTTTACCTTCTAGGTCCATATATTTAATTTCCACAGGGAAAATAAAAATCTCCACCTACCTTGTGACATGAATAACCCTGTAGAATGAGATTTCAGTGTCTCTAATCTCTTACTTGTTATCCCACTACTGACACTGCAGCAAGAGTCATCTATCCACCAAAAGTATCATGAAGCATTATCCTTTTTCTTATGAACAACCAATATTCACCAAATGGAGAATCTCAGATATGAACTTGAACTTCACCTTTTTCAATACCCATTCCTATCTTCCAGCATCACTACCTACACCACATATATATCTTCCTGATCCTCAAACATTCTATGTTCTTTCCCTGTACATGATGATTTCAGGAAAACTCCTTGGGTTTTAGACAAATTATAAGTGAAGCTAGACTGCAGCTCTGACAAATTTTGGACATAATTGTTCTTTAATTGTTTTCATCTGTAAAATCAAAACAAATTGGCTCTCTGGAAAGATCAAATTAATCAATTATCACTATGTCTATCCTAATAAGTACTCAGTCAATATTTGTTCAATCAATTCCCACCATAGGAATAAATAATTCAATATATTTACTCCAGTAGCATCTATCCGTTCACTGTTCTCTCAAAAAAATTAATCAACAAATCAATTATTCACTGTGTTATTGGGTTGTATTATTGAGCTTCCTAAACACATCTTATATGTTTTCATTGTCCCTCATGATTTTTAGGAGGCTATTAGGAAAAATGTTAATTAACATCTAACTAAATGCCTATATAGTTTCAGCCTTCGCTGCTACACATTGTACCTTCTTTTCCAGATCCTGTCACTGATGACTTTAGTGATGGGCATAATTTCATATAGATGTTTACTCAAATACATCAATAGATGCAATGAACAGAGTTTTAAAATGTAGCATTTTACACTGCCCATCTAACAGAGAAAAAAGACTAGTTCTGATAAAAATCTTACTTGGAGATCATGTTTCTTGTTAAGCCTTTATTTGAAAAGAACACGTGAATTCCCCAAATACCAACTAACCCTCCCCATACTGTTACCACACACAGCCATTTATCCAATCTGCAGATAATTGCTAGCCTTGGGAATAAAGTGATTGACAAGGCAGCCTTGATTACTGACTGCTCTGGGTTCATAGTTTGGCATTGAAGATACACACTGAACAAGCAATTACCACAAAGGATGGTAGGTGTTAGGACAAAGGGTCAGTGAGAACACAGAACTGAGACATAGCTAAAAATAACATTTGGGACTGTAGCCCCAATAGTCATTCCCCAAAAGAAACTCCTCATAAAAACCTGCTCAATGCACTTAAGCTGTTCCAAATCCTGAAAAAGGAGAGATGATTTTTTTAAAAAATCCTTTAATCACTCGAAACCCCATTTCCACAATCGAATTTTCCCTGGAGTTCCTGGTAATTATAGCACATTTTCCCCTTCAATTGTCAATGAACAAAATCCTTTTGTGGTCCATCACTGTCCTATTGTTAAACTAGTATTTTTTAAACAAATCACCCTAAACAAAAGCCTTGTTACAGCTCTGATACCATAGAACACAGCCATTCCTGGCTCACACTAATGTCAGAAATCCTCCCAATCCATGCCAAAGAAGCAAGCTTCCTGTGGAAGTGGTAAACATCACTATGGTAGTCCTGATGTTCGGACTTTGGATTAAGGAACATCAGAGAAGGGTGGATTTGTCACTAAATGAAAGGTTAAAAGTATAACTGATCTCTCATAGCCACAATCTTGCAAATTTATAGAGGACATGAAAATACATTGTAATTTATAATTTCTGTTTTATAATGAATACACATGGAACTTTCAGAGACATTGGTAAATACAAGAACTTAGGGTAGCAAAAATCCTAATACCCTTTTCATATTAGGGGAATAGAGTAGGCTGTTTGTAAAATATAGTATTTGAACTATATTTAATGGCATGAAAAAAACTTTCAACATTTGAAGTTATGTACAAAAGGCATTTTAGGGAATATCAGATACTAGTCACAGACAGGAAAGTACAGAGTATGTTTTAAAGCTCCTAGTCCACAGCAAAGATGAATGGAGGATCTTTATTGAAATAAATACAAGAGAAAGTCAAGTCTTCTACATAAAGGTCAATCGGGCCCTGTAAATAAAAATGAGTGTGCTCAATGTAGTCTTGACTCATATTATATAATGCTCTTTTGTGATACTTCCCTTCAAGTCTGAAACTAAAAGAAACCCCTTCTATGCTGAAAAGTTAAATTTCTGTGTCAAAATAATTTCTTCATGAGACCAACAATTGAAAGAACCCTGTCTAGAATTCAGTTTGGATGCATGAACATAAATCTCCTTGATGCATGAATTTTGTCACTTTTTCCCTACTAAACAATCTTTGTTCAGATCTTAAGACAGAACCATCTTTAATTCCTCCCTACAATCAAAATCGCACTAGCTTAAAGTGTCAATTGGTAGTCAAAAAGTGACCACCCCTCAGAAAGAAAGGCACCAAGAGTCAAATCACAGAAAGAGAAGAAAAATAAAGAAAAGTGTAGATAGGTTAACCAAGACTGAAAGAAGATGTAAAAACTATCAGGATATTGAGGCCTCATTCCTTTATCCATGCTTTGTGGTGGGCTGCTTTTCTGCACTCTCCAGAACAATTAATTCAACAATTATTATTATTTTAATTCATAAATGCAGTTAGAATCCATGGCCAATTCTAGCTTCATCTTTATGTTTTACTGTTTGTTACAATGATTTTCTAATTATGTTAATTTTAAATCCAACTTCTAGGGACATGTTTGGATTAATGTAGAACTTGAAGACTGTTTCTCCTACTAAAGGACATGATGAGGGATATACTTTAGTTAATGCCTGTTGAAATCAAGGCAGGATAAAAGTAAGTAAATTTTAAGAACCAGTTCAGACTTGAGTTCCCATTTTTAAAAAAAAACAGCAACAATAAAGGGAGAGAATAAGGAGAGAAATAAATGAGAGAAAAAGAGACATAATGTGTGTAGAATTACTTTGATGGTTTTGTAGTTTTCAAAGACAAAATTTAACTTATCCCCTAGACCTTTTGTGCACTGGGGAGGCAAAAAAAAACATAATTTCAAGAGAATTGAATTGGATTCATAAAATGGTGGACATGGTCTAGCTGACCACATATTCATTAACTGTGATGCAATCAACATTTTTAAACCCCATTTTTCTCCTGTTTTAAAAAGGACTATACTTGTCTCTTTTAAACCCTCATATACTAAAAAAAAACAGTTGTTTAAATTCATAAAAGATATTCGACAAGTCCTGTCCTGAATAAAATGGCAGACTCTGGAGATCCCCCATGGAGGGCCTTACCCTCCCTGGGGAACGGAGTGGGGGTTGTGTGGGTTGTTTGGGGAGCTGGTGGGGGATGGGGAAGGAGGGGAGAGAGAGGGAAATGGGATTGACATGTGAAGCAAGTTTGTTTCTAATTTAAATAAAAAAACATGTCCATTTAAAGTGTTGTCTCACACCTATTATGTTCCAGGCATTATTCTTCATCTGAGACAGAGCACTGAATAAATAAATCAAATGCATTCTTGCATTCATGTGTGCATACATTCTTTAAAGGTGCAATATTTAATATAAATATTATTTTCATATATATATATATATATATATATATATATATATATATATATAATCTCCTACCTGGAAACATAAAGGATCAGAGAGGAGGAAGGGACAATAGTTAGGGACTCTCAAAAAAGAGGGGAGTGGAGAAGAACCTCCCAGGAAACAGGAATAGCAAAAATAAAATCCTAGAGAGAAGCTTGTGTTAGACAAACCTGAAACAAATGAATAAGGTCTTCATGTTTGGAGTAGAGAAAAGAAGAGGGACTATTGTCAGAGCATATGAGTCATGACCTAGTAGGGCTTCTTGTGTACTGATAACTATTAGGTACAATCCTTAAGGAAGAATAGTTCTATGATGGGACATATGGGTTCATTCATCTTTCTCCACTTTTCTGGCTCAAGAATTGAATCTCATCTCAATTAAGCTGCAAACTTTCCAGGATACTTTGACCCTGGGATTGAACTTCAAACCTCCACCCTGCCTTTTGAAAGGAAATGTATGGTATATAGACTGCTCATTCCCTATGTGTATGAATCCACTAAGGTAGGAAGCAGGTATAATAATGGTTGTGCAACCAGAAGCCTGCTGAATGATGGTGCCAACACCTCACAGGAGCCTATCTGCAAGAGTTACACTCCAGGTTGAAGCAAACAACCAAGGAAGTTGGTTCTGCCCTCATCATGTTCAGGCACACTACTGAATTCCTCCCAAACTGGCAATCCAGAAATGAACAGCACCTGACTTTGCTGCTCAAGTCTGCATTACAGAAAGGGCAAGCTATTTCTTGGTACTTAAGGCTGAGTATTTCAAATAGTGGTAACTACAGTTTCTTATACCCTGCAAGGAAGGAATTTCTAAAGTGCCTATCAAAAATACATATTCATTTAGTTACTGGAAATGTAAAAGCAATCCTTTCTCCTACCTGTGGGGAACATCACTTTTGCAGCAGCAATTTGTTCATAAAAGAGCAATATTTGTGCCAAGAATTCAAGTGAAACAAATGCCCTTCTTGATGGGAAGTGTCCACACTAATTTGAAACTGTAAAGTAAGAATTTTAAATTCATCTTTCTGTGACTTGGCATTTGCAACTTCTACATAATTTGACTCATGTTGAGCTACATGAAAGAACTTGGTGCAATAGCACTACATAGCAAAATATCAGGCTGAGATGCTCTGAAATTTTCTCTGTACCTTTCAAGGCTGCATTTTTCTATAGTGCGCTGTTAGGCATCCTATCATCATCCTTTCTTTGAAATGTCACCCTTGTTCTGTCAAAGGCTCCTGTCAGTGTGTCTGATGAGCTTTGCAAGTGTCTGACAGGAGGCTGTCAGAAGAAAACACGATATAGGGAGATGCCTTTTGTCTCTAAGGGGAGAAGATGGTGATTTTTGGACAGCATAGATCAGCTGAACAAATGCTAGATGGGTTCACCAGCTTCTTGAAAGGATGAAGATAATGCCAGGAGGTTGAGCCATTTCCCTGTCTCGATGCCCTCCTGCCCTCCTCTCTACAAATTCTTCATTGAGTACCTCCTGATAAGCTCTTTAGATCACCCTATGGCTGACAGATTGGTGCCCCCTCAACTAGCCATTTGTCTAACTATGCTAACTGCCTTCTCCATAGCTATACAGGCAAACAGGAAAGGGATACCATGAATGAAGCTGATGCAGAGCACAAAAAGAACTTGATTTTTAGTAGAGAAAATGAGCAGCTGTGCTGTTTGTCATGCCTTCCAAAAGTAAGGCCTTACTACTAGCTTGACAAAAAGATGTCAAGATGAAATCAGTCAAAATCCCTGTGTCCTCCATGCTTTGCTTCTCATTAATTCTGATAAGTAGAAGTAGCATAGGAGTCAAAGCTCTACAACCTTCAGGAGGTCACTGGGAGAAAGACTCGGCACTACAGCTGAGCCAGAGCTCTGGCCTAGTCTTTCTCTGTTTCTTGGGCTACTCTCTCATCTCCTTGTCTGGTAGTTGTTCTGTTTTTCACACAGCAGAAGAGTGGGGCTCAGTTCTCATGGGGGTCATATTGTTCTTCTCATTAATAAGAAAATAAATATTCAAGGACTAATTTAAATATCCCACACTTTCCCAAGGTGAACCAATTCTAAGATGGCCCCATGTGTCTATTTTGACTTTAGTACACAGCTCTTGTTGGCGTCTTCCCCTCTCATTTTGGAAGTATGTTGCAGCTACAATGTTGTCACACTTACATAGAAGCAGAGTCTACCACCTGTTTATTGAACAGGAGGATGGGGCAACAAAATTCTTCTACTGAAGAACAGGCCTGGAGAGTTGGCTTATCAATTGAGAGCACATGTTGCCCATATAGAGGACCTGGGTTCAATTCCCAGTACCCACATAAAGGTTCATAGCCATCTGTAACTCCAGTCGCAGTGTATCCTCTTCTGACCCATACCAGGCATGCACATGATGCAGACACATACACAAAGGCCAAAAGCAGGTATGCACAAAATAATAAAATAAATAAATCTTTAGGATATTAAGAGAGAAAAAGAAATTACCTGGGAGGACACACCAGGAAAAAAGAAGAGCATTTGTAATGTTCAAATAGTTGAAATAGGCTACAATTCCATCATGACTTTAAAGCACAAGACAGGAGAAAATGCTATTATTAAATGTGATGTCCTCATCTCTCCACACCAGCAAGACAATTCAAAATCAAGACACAGGGTATGATTTTCCCAGCAATTGGAAGTAGCACCTGGGCTCAAGCTTCACCCAATAACATTAGAGAAATCAAACAAACAAACAAACCTGCCAGGAGTGATATGCAAATGTGGCATTTCTAATTAAGTATAAATAATACTGTTACTGCTGTAGAAGAAGAGAACTTGGGCCAAAATCTAACCATTAGGTGTGTATTGCTCTGCTACAGATGGCATGGTAGAGAAGGAATCATTTCTTGAGCATCTTCCATGTTGATGATTAAATACAAGATGAGAGAAATGTGGCATAACAAAAAAGATTGGTTCATTTACCACCTCTAGCATTCTGCCCAAGAAAAGTGATTGTGTCTAGAAAATGACATAAGTTCTGACATACACGCTATCAGGGCTGGATTGCCTTATTATGTATGAATCCAAGAGTAATCAATCCCTTAGGTTAATCTGGAAAGCTAAATCAAATACTACAAGGGACCTTTCGATTAGGAACAAAGTCAGAAATGAGCACAACACAAACATACTAAGGAGAGGCAATTAAATACAAACAAGCACATTGCAGTTTCCTCCAAAGAAGTATAATTAATTCCAAATAGATTGCTTTGGGATTGTTTGGATTAAGTGTGGCATCCTTGAAAGTTTGGTGATTTTGTGCCCTTTCACCTCCCAAGATCCAGAGTTTGCATTGTTATAGGTTATCAGATTGTCGCAGAGGTTCTGGGACATTTTTCCTACTGTGGTTTTGTGTAAGACTGGGAATCACAACAGTTGGGAATGGAATGCTGAAAGAGTAATTATTAAAGGTGGAAGGAACCTGGCTGATTAAGAAATCCTACACAAGTAGCAGAACTAATGCCATCTTACAATGTACACATTGAGCTACATAGCCAAGCAACATAAACTTTCATTCTTGCTCACAAAGCAGTTTTGAGCATGCATCAGGCTGTGCAAACACAGTCAGCAAATGGTCTCTGCAAGAGTTAACTCAACACCTTTCTCTTTCTAATTTTGCCCTATGGCCAGAAATAGCCTTTATTTACTGCTGTTAACTTTGCTCAGAATGGAATGTCACCTCCCAGGAGGCACACTCTGGAGATTTCACCTATGTCTTATTCATAAAGTTTTCTATTTACAAAAACAAAACTCAAATATCTAAACAAGGAACCATGCTGCATATCCAATGAGATGAAAATGAAAGGAAGGTAATGACAATAACTGTCACAGAGATCCACTAGGAAAGCAGAGAATAGTGACCATTGACTTTCTTGGTGACCTAACCAGCCTTAGCAAACACCTAGAGGCTCAATTACACCAAGAAGTTGACAGAGTTAAGAATCACCTGTCAAATGTGTGGACATAGGTCTAGCCTGGGTGCAGACATCCTGACTTACTTGGTCCGATACAAGCTGGAAGAAGTTGTTTACAATGCTGAGTCTTACTGGACTGAATTTTTTGTAGCTGGCATTCTCTGTGAGAGAAAACAGTTTCTTCTCATCAGAGCTGGTCTCTCAGTTCACTCTGTGTTGCCGTGACAGGCCTAGGAAGTCAAGGGGCATGATGGCAAACATCTCATGAAGGCTGGAGCCCTCAACATCACAAAACGGCAGAAAGAAGGGGGAGAGTGAGATAGGACTGACTGGATTTATAACAATCTTGCTTTCAGGATGCCTGATTTGCTAATGATAATGGCTTTAATCCATCCACATCATGAGAAAATACCCACATCCAAGTCCATTGTATTGGGAATCACACTTCAAATACGTTTTGGAAACCAACACGCAAAACATAGCAGCCTGTCCTTAGTAAAACTGTGACATAAAGAAGTGACTTTTCCATACGGCAGCCACAAGATACAAGTCAAACAAATAGTAAACTAACCAACTCACAGTCCTACACCTCCAATGTCAGTATCCCTTCTTTGTTGTTTCTTCAGGCCTATGCTTAGTGAGCAACTTGATTACTCAAATCTAGTCGCCTTTAGCAGGAATGTGAAGAAAAAAAACAGTAGTTTGCTGGAATTTTATCAAGTCTTTCTGGAAATGTTTTTTAATCTCAGCATGAAGATTTCAGCTGTAGCAAAAAAAAATCGCTGAATTCAAGAGACAGAAATCTGGAGTAAGAGCTTTGTTTCATGAAATACTTCTTGCCATCAACGTGGCAAACGGGATTGTCTGGGGCAGAGTTGGAATTGGACCATTCACAGCCATGGGCTACTGTGTTGAACTTCAAAGTAGTAGTCGTCCACTGAAATTTCCTGCAAAGGTATCAGATAATGAATAATATGGGCTTTGCAGAGAATATGGTGTTTGTTTGAAGTACTATTCTATATACACAGAAAAGTAGCAGTAAGTAAGATAGTCGATGATGCTGGTTTGTTCTAATAAACCATTTTTATAGATATAGGCAGTGAATTAGTTTTGGCCTCTTGATTATCATTTGCTGATTCCTGCTTTATTTAAATGAACAGGATACACCAATTATTCAGCTGCCCCAGATAAGAGATTCAACTGTCAGATGCTTAGGAACAATATACTTTTTCTTAACACTGTGTTAAGATGTAGTGATTGGTGTAATAAAGAGTTGGACGTTCAACAGCCAGGCAAGGAGAAGAGGTGGGGTTTTCAGGAAGAAAAAAGGCAGATTTACCACTGAGACAGACAAAAAACAGAAGTTGTGAGATGGAAGGAAGGTAATGCCACATGGAAGAATGCAGATTAATATAGATTGTTACTGTAAGCTATAAGAGCTAGCAGGGAGCAAGGCTAAGGTAAGGCCACGCTTTCATAATAAACAATGAGTCTCGGTGTCATTATTTGTGAGCTGGCAGTCCCAAAGAGAAAATACTGCTGAGTGTGTGTGTGTGTGTGTGTGTGTGTGTGTGTGTGTGTAAGCACATGTGAATGTATATTCGTACATTATTCAATGACATGGATGCATGCTCAGAAATCATTTCTTGGATGTATTATGCCCTTGTAGAGACATAGAATATATCTGCACAGACTACAGTTATGATGGCACCAGATGCTCACACTCATATGTGATCCATCATCCATGAAATGTCATTAGGCAGTACATGCCTACATAATCATATCCAACCTACAATATTCATTAATATACATTTACATATTCTATATGTACATAAATAGAATTTGTTGATAGGACTCAGAATGATAATCTCTTCTATATATACTTATTTAGCTAAGCCAAAACTATTTCCCAGAGTGCCCTTCTTGTACACTAGTTTAGCATGGGGCACAAAAGACATTTGTATGAGATCTGGAAAGAGATAGGCCCTTGCATTGGTCTACAGTAGTCAACAAACTCTCCAGTTTAGCATGGCCCAGTAGTGGCTCAACCCCCAGACTCAGACTGAGCCCTCAAACTAGACCTCATCAATCAAGTTCTTCAAATGCTGGCCAGGCTCATGTGCAGTTCCTGGGTAGAAGGATTCCATCTTCTTCTGTAGGAGGCTATTCACACCAATGAAGTTGTAGGCTTAGAGGGAGTGAGTGGGAGGGTGATGCAGGCTCTAACTCACTTTGCTGGTTCCTCTCATTCTTGCTCTCTCCAGCATCCACCCGTCTCTTAACCCTTATTAGCACTTGCTCCAGACCCACACAGATGTAATGTATAATGCCATATACGGCTGTTTATATAATCAGTCACCCACTTTTAATAGCCAGAGCCATCTTGATTTTCTGATGAAACCTTAACTGGAATACCCCAACATAAGCAATTTCCCACTTAAAGAAGACATACAGGGTTATTAATAATCCAAAAAGTACTAGTTTTTTAAAGCACTATAATTATGATGAAACTTATTTTTCTTTTCTGAAGGTCACACAATTTCTTTCAACCCCAGGAATCTGTGAATGCTAGATTCTGTAATGATGATGACCTTTTGCTCACAAGGAAGAGACCTGACTTTGTTTTTCTCTCCTACAGGATCAATGATGCACATTAGTGGGATGAGTAGCTAGGGGACCAGTGTAGCAATATATTGCCCCCTAACTAAGCAAAGCCATCTGGCCTTTAGAGAAATTGAACCCACATTATTGACCTCAATTAACACTGGAATTTAATCAGTTGAAGAAATAACATCTGTAATTAATGCAATTGCCTCTTCGAAGTCCCTACAAACTGAAATATTGCACCCATATTTGCTATCCAAAGCCCCAAAGCTCATTCTTCTAGTCATGATGTGATGAAAGCTATGAATCATAGTACGGTCACAGTAATTTGAATGATTGGCAGTGATTACATTTTCTAATTCATTGTAGTTCTTTTCTCAAACCTGTATGTTAGAGAAAAAGATAACTTGCAGAGAAATAAGTGACATTGTTGCTTATTAATGAAAACTCAATCTGTTTCATCTCCTCACAAACCCCAATGCCCTGTATTCCTTCTGAGTTCCTTTCAGAAGAGGCACATTCTTTGGTCATAATTTTACATTTATACAATAAATTAAATTTCTTATAAAATTATGTTAAAATGATATTCAAATTTCATTCATCTGAGGGACCTGCAAGTCACATGGCTTTGTGCTTTATGTTATTCTCAATTTCCACTTTGATGTCAATAAGAAGGAAAACGGATGCCTTATTAAACTACATAATTGCTTCAGTTGGACATAGCTGTTTGTCTTCTAGACTCAAAGCATTGACTCCAAATGACTTTCAACAAATATCACTTGCATATACTTCATTTGTGCTTGTTTCTGCTGCCCTATAGACAATCCCAGACAAGAACTAAATTGTAATGACTACAAGTCACAAGAGAAAGATTGCACATTGTCTTTTAAGTTATATTTTTCTGTCTTAGCTCATATGATGCTGTATGTCTTTATTGAAACCCAAAGTGCTTCCATTTGAAAAACTTTGTGAGATCCATTGGTAGCTATAGATAAATGGGAGGTAATCTTCATAGTGTCTGCAGTAGTATGGTTTACCTGTCAACTGCTTAGATTTTAGAGTTGGGATGCTCATAGTGTGGTATTCTGATAATGTATCCCCTAAAAAGGTCAGATCATAAACACTAAAACCTGTAAATATAAAAAGGGGATCTTTGCAAGATGTTAGTAAGTTCAATATACTAAAGTTGGTAAGTTGTCCACTAACTCTGTGGACCTAAATATAGTCACGTGCCTTTCTAAGAGAGATGGAGAGAAGATAAAGATGGAGGGAGAGACTGGAGTGATACGCCAGAATCCAAAAAATGTCAAAAGCCAAATTCTAGAAAAAGCATTAAACAGACTCTCCACTATGCCTCCAGGAGGGAATGCAGTCTTGCCAATACTCTTATTTGGAACCTATTTTAGCTTCTAGAATATTGAAATAATGAATCTGTCTTTCCAAGTCATCAAGTTGATAGCAGTATGTATTTTTAATCTACAGGAAATAAATGCACACATTTTATATATGATGTAACACCCAAGATGACAGATAGATCCATCCAACCCCAGGATAGCAGATCCAACTGAAAAAAACAGACACATCTTTCATTAGGAAAGATGAAGCAAAAGATTTTTTATGTTAATTTCTTGATCAGATACTCAAAGAAGAAAGCATCCTAAATCTTCTTGGTTCAAAATTCTCTAGCCAATAAAACACTTTGTGGTCAAACAGTATTTGAGAATGCAATGACAATGATGGGTATCAGATGCAATAACATAATAGACATTTGCTTTTCTCTTCTCATGCATAGTATCAAAGCAATACTCTTGATCCTATGGACACTGGAAAGGACTCTCTAAACAAAACCCCAGATATATGGAAAACAACAACAATAATTTAAAATGGTACTACTTGAAACTAAAAGGTTTCTATACAGAAAAAGACACCATCATTTTACTGAAGAGATAGTCTACAGAATGGGAAAATATACATACTGCCTGACAGAGGGTTAGTAGTTAGAATACAAAAAAAAAAACATTAAAAAACCTAACCACCAAGAAAGTTTTAACTGATTATATTATACTCAGCCAAAGGAAAAATAGCAATAAGCAAGAGTTGGAGAAGTATAATGACATGGACACTTATTGAGAAACTTTACAAAGGTCTAGCTTAGTGAAATAAGACGTGAATATGTTAAGTATTGTTACAAGACAGGTAATGAGTGATGGGAAGTTACCATGGAGCAGAGTGTGAGGAACATATAAAGCGGTAAAAGATGGACAGGGAAGTACTGACAACTGGAGAGGATTAGAAACAACATGCAAAATACACAAGTTAAAGTGATAAATTAACAGACATAAAAGTATACTTCCAGACGGAAAGCTAACCGCTATCCAATCTAATATATGAGACAGTTAAGTGAGACAAAGTCTATACCATACAGAAAAAGTATTGCATAAACTATTATATAATGATAAAGCTAGATTCTTATACTAGACCAGCACATACAAATCAGGGAACTCACCTGCTTAAAACTTAAAGTCCCTTGCATCTGATTGCAAAATACCAATATGGTATATGTGAAATTTAAAAGTTGCAGTAACAAATACATTGATAAATATGTAAAAATATATTCAATGTGGGAAATTTTAAATTACATTGTTTGGCATGGGATCAATGAAACATATAGAGTTAATTGTGGATCTAGATAGTCTGACTAATATAAAGTATATATAAAATTTATAAAGGTACATAATTTGATAATAAAAACCTTGTCTTTAGTCACCTAGCTTGACTAGATAGGCGGCCCCACAGAAATTCATGATACATTCTCCAGTGCAAAAACATGAAAACAGCCTTTATAATACTATCAGGTGTATAATATTGAAATCCCAGAAGAAAGGTACACTTCTAGCTAGAAAATGTAATAATTTCAAGTGATCTTCACGTTACAGTGGAAATGAAAAACATTAAATTCATGCAAATCTACAATGAGTAATAAGAAAATGTCACAAATCCTGACTACTTATACAACCTTATAAAGAGGCTGAGAGGAGGAAGTGTTGGAGTGTATATATGGTGGTCTACTGACAAATCAGCTGAATATATAGAAAATCATTTCAACTGACAAGGCAAAAGCACTTGAAAATAGTTAGCAATTGCCCATAATTTAAAAAAAAAACTACCTCTGTCATCAATTTAGAGGTAAACAATTAACTTCATTTGGTAAAGAGTATTTACATAAACCTTATTTTAATGCGCACAGATCAGCACAACTCTCGGCTTTCATCAGAGAGCTCTGTCCAAGGTAGATGGCAGTCTACTTTATTTCTCTGCTGCTGTGAGAAAACCCTGACTGAAGCAGGGTTACGGGTTACAGGTAACAATCCGTCATCTAGGAAAGCTGAGGGAAGAACTGAAGGTAGGACCTGAAGGTAGCAAGCTTATTGGCTTGCTTTCACACTCAGTTTGCTTTCTTGCAATGCAAGACTGCTCAGGGGTGGTACTGCTCAAAGTGTTCCAGGCTCTGCCATATCCATAATTAAGCAAGGATATGTCCCAAAGATAAACCCATAGGACAGTCTGATGGATGCAGCTTCTCAATTGAAGTCCCCTCTTCCCAGATGACTCTAGTCTATGATAAGTTTAAGAAAAAACTAAGCAGCAGAGACACACAGCTTGTCAAAATGAAGAGAAAAGAGACTGGAGTGTTTATCCCTATATAGGACATCTATATCATCTCTCTTCCTCCTGAGGATGAGGGATCATCACGGAAGAGTGGGTATGAAGATTATAAGAGCCAGTAGATAATTACATACATCAAAACAGCACTTTTTAGACAGGTTATAGATGAGCTGTATACAAGAACTAATAGCATCTATGACTGCATGTCAAAGATCTGCACACAGTCAGATAAAATTCCTATTGGCACTTGGTGGATATTCGGGTTGGTGTGTGTGGTGCGGGGAGTCAGTTTTCTTCAGAGACGCTGTCACTGAGAGTCTACCCATGGTCCAGTACCCATGTACATACCAGTAGTGCAATGTGAACTTATAGGAGTTCTTTGCTTGTTTTCAATTTTTAATTCATTATATGCATGGGTGCTTTGATTACATGTATGTCTATGTGCTGACTTTACACCAGGTGTATAGGCCAGAAGAGGGCGTTAAATAACCTGAGACTAGGGTTATAGATGATTGTTAATCATCATGTGAGTCCTGGTAATTTGAAAAAGTAAACAGTACTCTTAACCACTGATATTTCCCTCCAGGAACTTGCAAGGTGGTTCTTCTTCTCCCTCTGACTTGTCTTTGGTTTTAGAAGAGCAAATTAAATTGGAAGGGAAACTGATGGGGACATATAGGGGGAGAATTAGAGAAGGAATATATTTGATCTAAACACATTATATTCTTTTATAGAATTCTCAAACAATTTCTTTAGAGGCAAGAAAATACTTCCCCATAAATAGAGGTTCAGGACCTACAGGAACACTGATACATACACACACACATACACACACACACACATACACACACACACACACAAGTTTTGATCAAATCCAACTTCAGTCCTTCTACTTCATCTTCTTCTAATCCTCCCAACTTCACCTACTCTTCTCTTACTGAGTCCAATCCATGTTTGCCAATGTGTTCATGGTTATAGGACCATCTACTGGACCATGGGAAACTTACTTGGTATAGCAACCCAGAAGCAGAAGCAAGGTCTAACAGCAACACTTGCAAACTGTTGCAATGAAACAGAAAGAAGGAATACTTACCAAACATTTTACAAAGGAAGAATTGCCCTGATATAGAGACCAGATAGATATACACCAAAGTTACAAAAGAAATTTCTGATGAATATTGACATGAAAATTCTCAATAAAGCATTTGAGAGGATATGGAAAAAAGGCACCCTTATCCATTGCTGGTGGGAATGCAAATTAATGCAGCCATTATGGAAATCATTTTGGAGGTTGCTCAAAAAATTAAGTGGAAGAACTACCACATAACTTAGCTTTTTTACTGCCACAGAGATATTTGTATACACATGTTTATTGCTGCTCTATTTACTATAGCAAGGAAATGAAACCAACATAGTTTTCCATCAACAAATGCATAGATAATGAAAATCTGTGTGTGTATGTATGTATATATATATATATGTAAATATATATAATGTAATGCTACTGAACTCTATAGAAAAATGAAATCAGAGGTTTCAGGAAAATGAATGAAGTCAGAATGCATAATTAAGCAAGGTCATCCAACCTCAGAAAAATGCATATTCTCCCGCATGTACAAATCCTATAATATAATGTATACATAGACATAATGTGACATGTGAAAGGGAGAATGAGAAAATATTAAGTGAAAGGAAAGACAAAATGACTCGAGTTGTGAAAGAAGAGTTAAAGTTAGTTGTCTTAGTGGTTTTAACTCTGTCATGGATAATTTAAATTTTTATTTGTGGAAAAGTGCCTAAAAAAGTAACTGATAGTAAATATGTAAAACCTAAAGTAAAGACCCACAGGTTCAGAATGGCAATTCAAACTGCATAGAAAGTCATTGCAATGTATAGATTTTGGGTCTGAAAGAGAGCATGTTTGAGTGGCTGTGTTAATGTAGCCATATGATATTTCTTGTTTGCAAGATCTTTAAAATATTCTCAACACAATACTAACAGACAAAATTCATGAATACATTAAAAAAGATCGTATCTCATAACAAGGTTACTTTCACTCCAGAGACGCAAACTTGATTCAACATATACCAATCAAAAAATTATATAAGCCATATAGTGAGACTTCAGCACATACATTTTACCATTTTCTTGATAAATGCAGAAAAGATGTTTTACAAGGTTCAACCTGTCAGCATAAGAAAATCTGAAGAACTTAGAATTTTAAAGAAACATAGCAAAAGCTATAAATGACCAACCAATGGCCAACATTAAACTAAGTGCAGAAAATTGAGAGCATTTCCTCTAAAATATGAGGAAAAGATACAGGTGCCTACTCTCTCTACTCTTATTCAGTAGTGAACTCAAAATCATAGTTAAAGGAATAATACAAGACACAAAAAAGGTTAGAAATACAATTAAGAATGGAAGAAAACAAACTACTGCAGATGTGACACTGCTAAAATGATTCCTCAAACTTTACAAGAAAGCATTTAGATCTGAAGCATGCTTCTCTATGGATGTAGGGTATAAAATCAACACACAAAGATCAGCAAATAAAAAAATAAGTTAAGAAATCTGTCCTAATGACAATAATTTCAACAAGAGTGTGTAAGAATAAAATCAACCAACGCAGTGAATGACCTCCGAGATGGATAACTTTAAACACTGAATAAAGTAATCTGACAAGTTTATAAATGTGAAATCATCAACCATGCTCCTAGACTAGCAAAATTAATACCAGAGCCATGCTGTTGTGGAATACATAACTCACACATTTAATTACCAATATTGGGGGAAGGCAAGACAAATTTTGAGTTTTATGTCAGTTGGTCTATAGAGTTCAAAGTCAGCTGACATAGTTAAATCCTGTATCAGAACACATACACACACACACACACACACACACAAACACTTTTGTATTACCCAAATAATCTACAACTCAATACAATACTCATTCTTCAATGTCATTTTTCAATGAACAAGAAATATCAATCAATCTTAAAACTCATATGGAAAAAAGGCCACTAATAGTCAAAGTATCCTGAGGTACTATAGTGCCTGACCTCAAATTATACCACACAGCCATAGCTGGCACAAAAAAATACATATTTAAACAAATAGGACAAAAACAAAGAACCAGAAATAAAGGCATATGTGAGTCGACCAGTTGTCCCTTTCTTATTTATATTTTTATATGGCAATGGGTACCTATTTGTTTAAAAAGGATCAAGAATGCACCCTGGAGGAAAGATAGTCTGTTCCACACATGATGCTTGCAACACTGGATATCCATCTTCAGGAAAATGTTAATTAGATTCCCATCTTTCATCTACCAAAAATCAGTCCAAAATTGATCAACGATTTAATTTAAAACCTGAAGCAATAAACCACATAGAAGAAGGCAGTTTACAGTATCAGCATAAGCAAAAACTTTCTGGATCAGACTCTAGCAACACAGGAAATAACCCAAAGAATTGACAGATGAAATTTCATGACACTAAAAACAACACAGGAAATGACCCAAAGAATTGACAGATGAGATTTCATGACACTTTGTTCCACTCCTTCCATACAACAAAGGAGACTATCAGCAAAGTGAAAAAACCTACAGAATGGAGAAAAATTTCTTTGTCATGTATACATCAGATAAGATATTAATATCTAGAGCATATAAAGAGCTGTAAAATTTAAACAACATAACCCTCTTGGAAAAGAAATAAACAGGCTAATGAATTGAAAAGATAGTTCTCAAAAGAATAACCATAAACAACTAACAAATATTTTTAAAGTGTGCATAGCCAGGGAGATGGCTTAGCAGGTAAGGGCACTTGACACAAAGCCTGATTACTTGAACTTGATTCACAGAAGGCATTTGGAGAACTAACTTCCATAAGTCATCCCTCCTCTCTTATACATATGTATTATTGCACACATGTGCAAACACACACACACACTCTCTCTCTCTCTTAAAAATTGTGCAAATGCCTTAGCTCTAAGGGAAATTAAATTACATTGAGGTTTAATTGAAAATTAAAACTACATTGAGATTTCATCTTACTCCAGTCAAAAGGGCTATTATGAAGAAAACAAGTACAACAGATGTCTATTAGTAGATGAATGGATAATGGAAATGTGATACATACACACAACGGAATTTACTTAGCCTCAGTAAAAAGGAAAAAAGGGAAATGTGCATTTAAATTGATGGGTCTGGAAATTATTATTTTAAATACTATTAACCAAGAACCAAGGAAGGAAAATGACAAGTACTGCATGTTCTATTTCATGTAAGTATCCTATTTTTAATTTTTATTCATATGGGTGCCATGAAACTAGAAACTGCATCAGATAGGAAGAGGAAGGTGGCAGAATACATGTGACATGTAAGTAGAAATGTACTAAGGCAGAGGGATACAAGTTGGGGAACAGGAAATTGTAGAGAGAATCAGGGAAGGAGAAACCACTGAAGTAAAGTTATGTATAAAAATGGCTCAACAAAATCAATTACTTTGTATACTAATTATAAAGTTGAGTACTCTAGAAAAGTCCTAAAAATAGCAACCAGGTTCCTGTAGACCCTAGGATCAACATACATAAATTGATAACATGTCTGCATTCAAACAATTCACATATGGATAACAAGATTAAGATAAGCATGCGATAGGGATTGAAATCACTGAGAAACAGACCAAGCAAGTAAGCAAAGGGAAGCAAAGGGTCTGTAGTCTGAGAATCAGGAAATGCTGATTAGAAGAATTCAAAAAAGAAAAAAAAAACGCACCTTTTTTGGTTTTTTGTATGTTTGGTTTTTTTGTTGTTGTTGTTTTGTTTTAAAGTTACAACACAGAAGATCCCCCATGAAGCAGTTTGAAATAGTGTAATGTTATTCTTATCAAAGTCACAGCAAGGTATTTTATAGACATGGGCCATCTTATAATTAAATGTCTAAATTTAGGGACTCAAATAGCTAAATAACCTTGACAAAGTAGAATGTAGAGAAATTACACAAGATTAAATAAAACTTGATAGCATTGATTTTGGTGGAAAATGAAGTCAATGGAACCAAATAGAGAACTTACACACACATGAATATGCTCAACTAATGTTTGACAAATATACAATTAAATAAAATAAATTAGCATAGCATTTGTGTCATAAAAGCTGTACTTGGAGGATGGATGATATTTAGTAAGGAGAGAGAATGGAGAAAAAGGGGAGACACCCAGGGTCAGCCAGCCAGATATGTAGTAGGACATACAGAATGAAAGAAAGGTAAAAAGTCCTGGAGCAAAATGTAGAAGAAGAGGTTAATTTAAGTTACAAGAGCTAGTGGGACATGCCTAAACTAAGGCCAAGTATTCATAACTAATAATGTCTCCATGTCTTGATTTGGGAACTGATTGATAGCCCAAGAAAAAGCCTGCTACAGTATACATTTTTCCACAGTGTACAAAGTATTCGATTATATCCAAAATACATTGAGAAATATTTAAAATTTATTTGCATATCAAACTATATACATATACATCTATGTATATATATATTTATATAGATTTTAAATAAATAGTATTGGAGGAAGGTAAATAGCATTTTAAATTACAACATAGTTTCCCTTAGATCCTAAAAGTTACACCATCTCCCAGTAGTAACAAGAGCTAAGGACTAAGCCTCCTAACATGTGGGTTTAGTGATTAACATTTGAGATTCAAAGAATAATATCCATTTAGCCATTTTCCATCCATGTCCAGCAGCATTATATATTTTCTTCCTAGCAAAATTTAAATATCAAAGACATTGTTTCACACAGTCACCATCTCTTCCTAGAACTTGGGAAATTTCCATATAAGGAAATTTTGTTCATAGTTTATCCATATATTCATAAACTGAGTAGTTTTGAACCTTCATATCTCAGCATGGCCAGCATAAACTCAGAATGTTTAATAAAAACTTTGTCTAAACAATCATGCCCTACTTTATACCACAGAAAGGAAAAAAATCACTTCGCCAGAATACACTAGTAAAAATTTTAGATTTAATGTCCTTCACAATGTCAACATGGCAAAATAAATGTGCTAAATACTTTCAAAAGATTAGCATGGATTCCAAGTATACAAAATTCTGATGCTCTGATGAACTCTTTTTCCGTTCCAGGTGACCCATACAGCAATATATATTATATATGTCTACTCTGGACTCTGAAAAGAAAAGCCAGGCACAATATAAACCAACCATAAATATAATTACTGAAAGTGGTTAACAGACAAGAACAAATAGTCTCTGTTCTCATTAAAGTGTTTTTGTGGTGATGTTCCCAGAATATGCTCATAAATGTCATTTACACGTTGACTGCCCAGGCTTCCTGACTACCCATCCCCTGGTCCCATGATTGACTTGCTCAAGTATTGTTGACTAGTCTAAAGTTTCCAGGCACTCAATTGAATGACATACGGACTGTTTCTCAGATCGATTGGCAAATCTGGATAATACATCAAAAAGACAGAAAACCACACTGATGTGTTGAGCTCAGAAATAAAAACAACCAGTCATGAGAAAAGAATGCTAGAATTCAGGGGAGGGCCTAGGCCCTGCCTGAAATGATGTAACAGACTTTGATGATCCCCCATGGAAGGCCTCACCCTCCCCGGGGAGCAGAAAGGGGATGGGATGGGGGGTTTGGGGGTATGGGATGGTGGGAGGGAGAAGGAACTGGGATTGATATGTAAAATAAGATTGTTTCTATTTTAAATTAAAAGATAAAACATAAAATAAAAAGAATGCTATAATTTCCAAAATCCATACCCAAATACCCAGAGTTTCCCAGATTCTGATGATATTCTTAATGTTTTCATGAGGATAATGCTCCTCTTGCCTTGCCCCATCATAGTATTTGCTGATGAGATGGAGTGAGGTTTCTAGCTCCATCACATCTATTTTTGGTGAGAACCATTCCCTCATCCTTAAAGTGGAATTAATAGTAGTCTCTGCCCCAAGTATTGATTTATTGCTAATCCAGTCCTTATACCATCTATTGGCAATCAGCAGGTGCTCAAAAATTGACAGAAGCCATGGATAAGGCACTTTGCTTTGCAGCAGCCTTATGGAGATGGGGAAAAGGCAGTCTTGGTTTTATAATAGAATGAAAGAGAAGACAAGATAACCCCAGTTTAAAAAAAAAAGGTGCAGGCAAAACTCTTCAAGAACTCAGAGTGAAGTACTTATATTCAATCAAAGGGAAAAGGAAATTTCCTTATGATAAGAGTATGGGATAAGATATAAGATGGGTGCAATTTGGACATCATAGACTAGCACTACATGGAACATTTTTAGAGCACATTACAAAATCCAGCTTACTTAAAATACATTTCAGAGTAATTGGAAGAGACTTCCATTTTATTTATTCTTCATTCAAATTCCACATCCTTAGGCTGTTGGTTTCTTACTGTCCTGCTTAATTTCCATTGTTGTGATAAGCATCACCAAAATTCCAACGAGGAAAAGGTTTTTTTTAAATTTTATAGTATAACCCATCTGGGAAGGGGGTACTTCAATGGGGAAAATGCCTCCATCAGTTTGGCCTGTAGGCAAGTCTCTAATCATTCTCTTGATTGATTGATGTGGAAGGACCCAGCCCACTGTGGGTAATGATACTCTCAGCAAGTGGCTATATGTTGATAAGAAAGTGTGCTGAGCAAGCCATGGGGAAAGCCAGTAAGCAGCAATCCACCATGGCCTACCCTTCAATTCCTGCCCTGATGTATTATAAGCCTGGCTGGAAAAATGGCTCAGAGGTTAAGAGCACTGGCTGCAGTTCCCAATGTCCTGAGTTCAAATCCCAGCAACCATATGGTGGTTCACAACCATCTGTAATGAGATCTGGTGCCCTCTTGTGGCCTGCAGGCATGCTTGTAGGCATAACACTGTATACATAATAAAAACATCTTTTTAAAAATGATTAAATATACCTTTCCTCCTCAAGTTGCTTTTGGTCAAGCTGTTTATCACAACAATGGAAAGTAACTAGGACAGTAAAAATCAACATTCTAAGGACTTGGATTTTTGAATGGAGAATAAATGAAATGGAAGCCTGGGAAAGAAAGTTTGGGCCCTGTTAAACAGCCAAGAAGCCAGAGTAACTAGAGTCCACAGCCCAAGAAAAAGGAAGAAGGCATGGGTGAATAAAGAAGGGGGTCTAGTTTTGATAGCAAAACCACTGTCAGAAATCAGCTTTATTATGCAAATTCATAGTCATGTTAGATTCTGCTGTGTTCAAGAGTTATTTGATCTTACTCTCTTGTTTTTTTATCTAAATTCCCAAATTCTGGGATTTTTTGTTTTGTTTTGTTTTTTGAGACAGGGTTTCTCTGTATTGTTTTGGAGGCTATTCTGGAACTGGCTCTGTAGACCAGGCTAGCCTTGAACTCAGAGATCCTCCTGCCTCTGCCTCCTTAGTGCTGTGATTAAAGGCGTGCGCCACCAACACCCAGTTCAATTCCCAAATTCTTAATAGCTCATCCAAATACCACTCAGGTTAGTGAAAGTGCCCTGGTTTCCTTCTGTTGCTGTGGTACACACCTTAAAGCAACCTGGAAATAAGTATATGTAGCTTACAGGTTACAGTCCATCATTGAGGAAAACCAAAGCTGGAATTTGATTCATAAGTGGCACACAACTTATTGAATTGCTCCCTCTATCTTTCTTAGATGGCCCACACTCACCATTTCAACATTTACCATCAATAGCTGGGCTGTTTGAAGTTTAATTCAAAGATAAATAATTACAGGCATCTTTCTTCTGATAATTTCCCTCCACCTTTTCAGTGTAAGTACAGTCATGCTCCTTACCTTCTCCTTTTGAGAAACTCACAGTTGGTTTCCATCTATTAAATCTTTTATTCCTTGATTCCAGAGGCAGTTTGCACAGCATTGCTGTAGGGATGTGTACTACCTGTGCCTGTCAGGACTTCCCTCCATTTTTCTAGACCCCAAATCCCAAGATTTACCTAATCAATCAAGTCTGCACTTTCTAGCTATCATGATCCACATGACCCTTTTGCTCTGTCCCCTTGTACTTGCACATGGTCTGTGCTACACTGCATAGTCACCTTTGTATGTGGACTCGCTTATAAGCTGGTTAGTGGTGATGGTAGGGAGAATAGGTCAACCTACAGGGTAGGATCACATGACTGCCACCTTTCCCTAAAGCCATTGCAAATGGGAATGAGGCAGCTTCAGAGACTGGAGATGTTGTTTCTTATTTAAGGGTTCCCTGTGATTCTATTTGCTAGCCAACCACCTGTGCAATCAATTCCTGATGGAAAAAGGAAAATCTTCCATCCAGGGTAATTAGGCATGATATGAAGTTACAAATGATACATCTTTCACTTTTTGTTTTCTTTTTCAACTCAGGTTCAGACTAAGTGTTGTAATATCTGTGGATGCAGGCAAATGCTCAACCACTGACCTACTGTATCCCCAACCCAAAATTTACTCTCTTATCTAAATATCATATATCCCCAGAAGGTCCATATAAAAAGTAACTGTCATATTTTATGACCTAAGATTGAGACGGGCTCACATGTTAATCTTTGCCATTAGACTGTGCCATTCTGTGAGTTTAAAGCAATGCCATAATGGAAGAAGTCAATAAAGTCTGAGTATTAGAAACTTCAGCAAAAAAAATGTTCATGATGCTTTCACATGCCTATTTCAAACACTGAGCCAGTCACTGTCTTAGTCAGCGTTATTATTGCTGTGATGAAACACCATGACAAAAGCAGTTGGGGAGGAAAGGATTTGTTTGACTTATACTTCTATGTCATAGTCCATCACTGAAGGAAGTCAGGCCTGGAATTCAAGCAGGCCTGGAACCTGGGAGCAGGAGCTGATGCAGAAGCCACGGAGGAGTGCTGCTTACTGGTTTACTCCTCATGGCTTGCTCAGTCTGCTGTCTTACAGAACCCAGCACACCAGCCGAGGAATAGCAACACCCACAATGGGCAATGCCTTCCCACATCAATCACTAAGAAAATGCCCTACAAACTTGCCTATAGTCTGATTTTATGGAGGCATTTTCTCATTTGAGGCTCCCCCTACTCAGTGACTCTAGGTTGTGTCAAGTTGACATAAAAATAGCTAGTACAAATGACCTCTTGTCAACTTGACACACAAACACATCACTATTAAGCCACAATATTTCGTTTGTTATGTTCCCCATGATCTCGAATTAAAAACATAACTTCAGATTCAAACACATTACAAGTTTAGTCCCTTTAAATTACCCAGTATCTCTAAAAATCTACAATCTCTGAAAAGTTCAAAATCTCTCACCCATGGGCTCCTGTAAAAATCACAATTAAGTTGAACATTTTCTTACTTCAAGAGGAAAGAACCATGTGCAAAGTCTCAGTCTGAACAAAGAAAACCAAACTCCAGACGTGTGAGAAATTCAATATCCCATTATCTGGGATTCACTTACCTTCTTTTGTGCTCCTCCAAAGGTTTTCAGTTACTTCTCTGGCCCCACCTCTGCAGCACACACAGTGTATCTCCAAGGCTCTGACTGGTTCCACTCCACTGCTGCTGCTGCTCTTAGAAGTCATTCGAGGGCACTGGCATCTCCAAACTTCTGAGATCTTCTGATGCAAATGGGCTTCACTTTCACCAACATCCTCTCCTGGGCTCTCTTCACAGACTTCGATGGTGCTACACAGTGCCAAGCCTCAGCTGCTCTCCGTGATCACTTCATACCTTCAAAACCAGAACCACCTGGGTGACTTTTACATAACCAAATTTGACTGCCAGCACAAGATTCAACTTGGGCGGGCCATGTATAGAAGACAGCTTCTCCATGCTGACTCTTGGGAGACACTTTCCAGAAGATTTCACCCAAGCTTTGCTGATCTCTTCTTAAACACTGATTTCACAGTTCTAGCTGACCAGCATCAATTGTTCCAGGAAAGCACAGGCGTCACTTTAGTAATTCTGATATCTTGTTAATATCTTCAGCCCCAGCTAACCAGAACCAGAGACTCTTTTTTCCCCCTTTTTAAAAATTTAAATTAGAATCAAACTTGGTTTACATGTCAATCCCAGTTCCCTCTCCCTCCCCTCTTCCCCTGCCCCCTAGGAACCCCTCCCATCCCAGCCTCTTTCTGCTCCCCAGGGAGGGTGAGGCCTTCCATGGGGGGATCTTCTAAGTCTGTCATATCATTTGGAGCAGGGTCTAAACCCTCCCCTGTGTGTCTAGACTGAAAGAGTATCCCTCTATGTGGAATGGGCTCCCAAAGTCCATTCATGTACTACGGATAAATACTGATCCACTACCAGAGGCCCCATAGATTAATCAGACCTCCAACTGACATCCTCATTCAGGGGGTCTAGATCAGTCCCATGATGGTTTCTCATTTATCAGTTTGGGGTTCATGAGCTCCCCCCTGTTCAGTTCAGCTGCTTCTGAGAACCACAGACTCTTAATTCAAAATAACAAAATGACCGCAACAGAGTCTTTATACTTCCCTCTGAAGCTTCACAAGTCAGGCCTTAATCTTCCACACTGCTCTCAACATTCTTACCTTCCAAGCTCCTAAAGAACATGCCACTGAGCTCCCAACACTCAATGACTTTTCTACTCCAAGGATTGAAAGCCCTTCCACAATCCATCCAAAACACATGGTCAGGTCTGTCAAAGCAATACTCCACTATCCTGATACCAACTTGTCTTAGTTTAGTGTTGCTATGATGAAACACCATGACCAAAAGCAAGTTGAGGACAAAAGGATTTGCTTGCCTTACACTTCCATATTGTAGTCCATCACTGAAGGGAATTAGGACAAGAGCTCAAGCACAGCTGGAACCTAGGGCAGGTGCTGATGCAGAGACCATGGAGGAGTACTGCTTACAAGACTTGCTTAAACAGCTTTCTTATATAACTCAGGATCACCAACCAGCCAAGGGATGGCGCCACCCACATCAATCACTAATTAAGAAAATGCCATCCATGCTTACCTACAGCCTGATCTTATGAAGGCATATTTTCAATTGAGGTTCTCTCTTCTCCAGTGACTCTAACTTGTGTCAAGTTGACATAAAACTAGCTAGCATGGTCACCTACTAGACTACTAGAAATATTCATAACCTAGTAAATCATAAATCCAATGAATATAGAAATTCCTTATGTATCTAGAACATCCATGTAAAACTTTTTGTAAATGACTATCAGCTAATACATTTCCATAACTTATTAACAATTATGACTATGACAGGCACTATTCTAATGCTCCTGTGAATCTTATCTCACCTAACACTCAATACACTGCAAATAGCTATAGTATTTATCTTAATCCCTCAAGAAAAAAGCAAAGTTTTGAATATAAAGAGATATGCCTAAATGTATTAGTGCATAAATGTGAATAGATATAAAAATAATGTCAAAACCACATTAAGTTGCATAAAAGGAAGCTTCAATAAATTGAGAAATATTCCTTGTCTCTCTGGAGAGGGAGATTTAAACCATCAGATATCACTTTTCCCAATATGTTAAATTCTGAGGTTTATTAAAAATATAAATAAAGGTACATAAACCCTGAAGAATTATCATAGGAAGATGAAGTTGTCTAAGGGGAAGCATCGATACTGAGTATTCAGTTGTGTGAAATACACCACCAAAAGCTGTTCAAGCACGGGTAGTGACTTGAAGCAACATTTATCACATACGGGTGTGTGGAAAAAGCACAATGCAGCATTTCTATGAGATGATGTTTCCTACAGTATCAGCGTGTGAATCACACTGTGCCCTTTTCTCTCTGTGGCCTGCACAGTCCGTCTGGAGACCATGTCTCTTCCCCATCAAAGACGGCATTGTTTACATTTTTGATACTTAGAGTAAATAATTTTCATACACAGGATGGTCTGCTCTGAAGTATGAGTATGACTTTTCTGACTCCAACTATTTTCCATAAGTGTCATTGGATTTCTTGTATGTGTGGGTATCTATTCTTAATAATCTGAACTTTGTACGCATACACATATATATGGTTCAGACATATGCTGGATGCTACAGATTTTATAACTTCTGGATACAGGTTTCCTTAGTTCACACTTACAGATGGAAATCCACCATCAAGTACTTACATCTATGAGGGCTTTGTTGTCAATCACAATACAAAGGAGGCTCTCGAATGGTAAGACAAAGCAACCGTGCTATCTGCCATCTCACGTCTCTCTGCCTTCTGTCTTAAATCCCACTATGGGGACCATCTGTACCTATTTTTGTTCCCGAAAGTTCCTACCTCAAAATACCATATATATGGAATTTAGGCATTAAGGTTCCCACACGGAATCCTGAGGGACACTGAAACTGTGACACTGTATGTGCATGATGCTCACTAAAGCCTCAGCTACCCCAGGCTTGTTTGGCAGCAAGACTTGTCCTGGGCCTTTATGGACATCATCAAAACAGACTCCATGGTTGCACAGTTAGGCTACATTTCCCAGATGTAAGGTAAAAGGATCCAGCCAAAAATACACACCCTAAGCAGACCCAAGAAACATACTTTGCTCCTGGAATCAGAGTCAGTGAAAGAAATACATCTTAGCCCTAAAACTAGAGCCAAAAGGCTAAAAAGGACCAGAGAAAGAAGCACACTTAGGCCTTAAAACCAGAGCCAAATCTGACCCTAACTCTATGCAGAAAACTAGCCAATCCATGAGGAGGAGATTAAAATCTGACCAATCCCCATCCTGGAAGCCCTGTAGAAACCCTGTGTCTGTTCAGCTTGTTCTTGCTACCTTCCTGGATTCTTCCCTCCCAATTAACCCCTTGGATGAGCTTTGGTTGAAGATCTCTTTTGGCTGAGCAGAGAGGACCCTGGGCAGAGCCGGGAGCAGAGCTGAACTGTAGCAACTTTGCCCTGGAAACCTTCTCCCTGTAGCAACTTTGCCCTGGAAACCTTCTCCCGTTGGAGCAAAACTGCTACACTGGGCAAGTATCCCCAGCTGGAAGACCATGTCCTACCTGAGCAGAGTGATACATTGGAGAAGCCTTTCCCTGAGGCAAGGCTGTAAGCTACTATGCTTGCTTACTGCAGCCTGTGGTAGTCCTTGGCTTCCGAGCTCCAGGATACCTTTCTAACTGAGCTGTGTAACACTCAGTATTCTGTGACTCCCAAGTGCCAGAATACCTGTCCCATCTGATCCTCACGAAATGCCCTGGTAATGTAGTTTTGCATAGTGCCGTCTTAGCAAATTGGTATCTGTTAGAAAGCCTGAGCCCATCAGAGATCTTTCCATTCACTTGTCACAGAAACTTACTAAGTTGGAAGTTCTTTCCTCAAGGGAGTAGGGGAGGAAGACCCTGAATCGCTGTTTGTATAAGTCAGCTTTCCATCGTCATAATAAAACCAGAAAAAATAAAGGGAAAAGATTTGTTTTTGCCTCATAACCTCAAAGCTTTCTAGCACAGCTTCATGGCTCCAAGCCTATAGTGAGACAGTATGAAGTATATGATTAAGGAGTTGTTTGTTCACAGCCAGTAATCGTGAGAGAGAGAGAGAGAGAAGGGGCCCAGGTCCTGTTGTGAAATATTCGTTTAGCCAAGCAAAGACATTTGTTCATGCTACATTCATTAACTATGTAAAGCTGTGTTGCATCAGACTTAATTAAATAAAATTAACCTGGGCTCAGGTTGACAGGAAGTAGCAGAGAGGAGCTTAGTGTGTTTGTTTGTTTGTTTTTATGGTTGGGGCAGTGTGGAAGGGAGTGGCTTCTGGGTCACCAACAAAGAGAGGAAGTTAACCAGTTGCTACTGGAACCCTTAGCTCACAGGTTTTCACTCTAGCCTTTGAATTTCGAGTTTTGGTAGAACGATAGAGATTTAGTTAGAATTACCTTTTTGTGGCAGCAATGGAGCCATTGTCTGAGTGAACAGACACCCCCCACCCCCCATGAGGCTATGGCCTGAACAGCTGGGCTGCTAGTAGTTTAAAGAGCAGCCATTGTAAATGAGGTAAAACAGCAAAGTCGCAGTGTCTCCTTCAAGGGAAAGTCTGCAGTGACCTATCACTTCAGATCCTGCCCCAACAGGTTTCCCTAGCTCCCTATAAAGGCACAGGCTAGGAACCAGGTCTCCAACAAAAAGTCTGTAGCAGGGCACTCCAAGACTTGCTCACTGACCAGGAACCCTGACCTAGACTTATGGTAAATAAGAAAAACAAACACAAAAACGTTTTCAAACCACTGAACATGAAGCACTATCCAGCCACACTGTCAGTGTAGTTTAGACACAGACACCATGTTTTCAATGACAGAAAGAGAAATTATACCTTTTCATAACAAAGCAACAATTTGTTACAGATATAAACAGAAACATTCCCTAGGAGGATGGTCATATATGGGTCATGGAAAGTGTCCTACACATACTGCTAGAGATTAATTTCCTTTCCTCAGATGTCATTGGGATCACAAAGGTCAGTTTATCCTTTTGTGTGTGAAAGAAAGAAAAATTCCCAGCTCACTTTAATGAGGATCTGTGACAAATATAGCACCTGCCACCTGCTCTCAGGTGATACCCACTTTCTGGATGCACTACTACCTGGCTGATGAACGCCCATCATCCTGAATTCTCTGCTTGGACGTATCAGACATCTGATGACTCGCCCATGTTTATAGGATAGCCCAAAATTCTGTCTGACTTAAGCATTCCCACAGATTATTCTTTTATGAGATGTTTTGTGTGTTGGGAGCTATACTATTTCTCATGTATCATTACATGCAGTTGTTAAACAGTCCTATAGTATAATCTCACTACCTTATTACCAATGTCCAGATCCTTACCTAAGAGCAAAATAACAGAATTGGAAACAAAATAAGAAAACTTAACATTCTCTTCCACTGACAGAAAAAAATGCTTTGTATTATTCTTGTGAATGGTTAATTGCTTTTTCTTTATTATTTTAATTAAAATTTTCATACACTTGTTTTCATTATGTTTTATCCCCACCAAATACTCCTAAGTTCTCCCCATCTCTCTACTGACTCAACATTATGTCCTCTATCTCTCTCCCTCTTTCAAAAAATAAAAATAAAAAATGTCAAAAAACAAGAAATAAAACAATCCCACAAAATAGAAGCCAAAAAAAAAAAAAGCAAAAGTCAAAAAATGACTTCGTCCCAAAAGGAAAGCAAAAAAAAAGTTCACAAAAATAACATCGAATTAATTTTGTGTTGGGCAACTACTCCTGGGCATGTGGCCTGTCCTGGGGTGTAGTTGATATAACCAGTGATGACACACTGGAGAAAACTGGTTTTCCTTTTATGAATGATTATCCATTACAGACAGTGTCTTGATTAGGGGTAGAGCCCCATGTCCACTTCTCTCTCTCAGTGCTAGGACCCTGTCTGGCTTGAACTTGTATGGGGCTTATGTGTGCTGTCACAGTCTCTGTGAGTTCAGTCTTATGTCTGAAAGACACTCTTTCCTTGGTGTCATCTATCTTCTCTGACTCTTAGAATTTTTCCTTCTCTTCTTACCCATAGCTTTCTGAATCCTTAGAGGAGGGGTTTGATGATGCCCATTTAGGACAGAGTCCAAGTCTCTCACTTGTCTGCGCATTGTCCATTTGTGGGTCCCCGTGTACATTCCCACGTACTACAAGAAGAGGAGTCTCTGATGTGGGTTGGGAGAGACACTGATCTATGGGTACAGGCATGTGACATCAATAAAAAAACATGGCAGCATATCATTAGACATGGAGAAGTCAAACTGGTGCCTAATTAGAAATCTCATTCCTGCTAACTCATGGTACTGAAAGATGCTCTGCATACTACAGGAAGAAAAAGGCAGTTATAATGGGTCTTCCTTTGGACTGCCAACTCCCAAGTAATGATATGGAGACTTCTTATTAATTATGAAAGCTTGGCCTTAGCTTAGGCTTGTTCCCAACCAGCTCTTAAAACTTAAATTAGCTAATTTATATGTCTGTGTTCTGCCATGTGCCCCAATTTCCACTAATCAATACTTTATATCCAACTTACTCCTCATCTGGCTGGTGAATCTCCTTCTTCAGATTCTTTTCCACAGTTCCTATCTCAGCCCAGGAGTTCCATCTGTCATTTCCTGCCTAGCTCTTGGTGGCTTGAGTCTTTATTAAAGCAGTCAGAAGCTGCCTTAGAGGGTGAGGTTAAATAGAGACACATTTTTCACATAGTATACAAAAAATTATCCCAACAGGTAATCATCAGTATAACACAACTACAAACCCTGCAACCTATAACAGAAACCTGTCTTCAAGATATATAGATGAAATAGTGGCAAAAAGTTAAGGGTGTAGCAAACCATTCTTTTGCTAACATATAAGGCCCCCTCCATGAGATGGAACTCATAACTCATACTGCAAAGGTTACCGAATCTGAGACTAAATTGGTCGTGGGCTTAGGGAAAAAGCTTCCTTAATGCTTTGCTGAAGTAACATAGCAATAATGTGACTCCTGATTGCATACTGATTACTAATTGTTAATGTGGTTTTCTGAATTATTTCTCAGAGTATGAAGTGTGCCACTCAGATTTCACATAATGTAACAAATAACTGAGATAATGAAAGATTTATTTAGGCTTATGGTTTTCAAGGTTCCATTCCATATTGATTAACCCTGTTGCTTTGAGCCTGTGGTGAGGTGACATATCAAGGCATGGATGCAGGATAGAACAAGCAGCTCACACAGTGGTCAGAAGCAAAGAGAGAAAGGGCGCTAGAGATCAAAGTCCAACCAAAATTCCCTTTGACCATGTCTATGTGACCTTAGAACTCACCTAATAAGGTTCTACCACCTCAGAGTAACACTACACTGGGAGCCAAGCCTTTGACACATAAACTTTCAAGGAACATTCTAGATATGAATCATAGCATGAGGAATCTCCATATACAAAAAGAGGAAGATACTTTGTCATCAAGTGAAGCCAAAGAAGGAAGACAATTTTTCTTCTACAAAAGACAACATTTTAATCATAAAGAGCACCCAGACTCTATAGACAGTTAATTGGTATACTAGATGCAGCAGCTTGGAGCTGAGGAGGTGCAAAAAGTACTATAGATTCCAGCATGCATTGGGGCTCCTCCTGGCTCTACACCAACCTACCATTTACTTGAGAGAATTTTATCTCCTAAAAGGCCCTACTCCATCATCAGTCTCTTTTTTTTCTGCCTTTAAAGTCTTAGGAAATTCACTGCAATAGCTTCAAAGTATCTTTTGATAACAAACCTTTGCTCTCTTTTTCAAAAAGTGAGGGGAGACAAGGTACAGCATCATAGCATCTTCCACCAGCCACAATCTGTTTGTTGTTCCTATGAGCTTTGCAAATACTGGGAAAGGAGATAGCATTATAATGCTTGCCTCAGGGCGTGTGTGTGTGTGTGTGTGTGTGTGTATGGATAAGGTATGTGTGCATTATGTATAGTATATGTACATGTGAGGTGTGTATGTGTGTGCATGTGTGTATGGTGAGGGATGTGAGTGAGTGTGTGAGGTAGCTGTACATGTAATGTGTGTTTGTGTAAGCTATGTGAGTTGTTTATAAAGTGTGTATGTGTAAGGTGTATGTGTGCATTGTGTAGTCTGTGTACGTGTGAGCTGTGTTCATGTATGAGAGAGAGTTTCAAAACTATCTTTATTTCTCCTTCTCCAAACTTTCACTGTGGACTTGGAAATGGAAAAAATACAGCACTTTTATACCATAAAATAAGCACTTCTTTTGAGACAGGGTGTTAAATGATAGATGACAATTTCCAACTTAAATTTATTGTATTATGTTTATAGCCTATGTGATATTTCCTTATTGATGTTTTGCCCATTGGTCTGAATCTCTTAATTCTTATTTAGTTAGAATAATGTTCTACACAGAACCCAAGGAACCCAGTGACAGAGAACGAGGAACGATGAGCAAATTGGCAAAGAATGGGCTGGCAAAACCAGCAGAGACAGCTGATCCGAACAGGGGGGGAGCTCTTGGACCCCAGACGGACAGCTGGGAAGCCAGCATGGGACAGATCCAGACCCCCTGAATGTGAGAGTCAATGAGGAGGCCTGGGCTACCTATGGGGTCCTGAGCAGTGGATCAGTGTTTATCCCTCGAATACTAACAGACATCGTGTGTCCATAACACAAAGAGGATTGCTCTCTCTGTCTGGACTCATAGGGAAGTGCCTGGACTCTACCCTGAATGAAATGATAGCTTCTAGATATCCCCTATGAGGAAGGAATTGGCAATAGGGTGGGAGGATGGGGGGGGGGTGGGGAGAGGGATGCGGGAGGAGGGGAGGGAGAGGGAACTGGGATTGACATGTAAAACAAGCTATTTAAAATTTAAAAAGAAAGTTAGAAAAAATAAAATAAAATAAAAGTCAAAAAAAAGAAGAATGTTCTACTATTTTTTCAGGGTGTGTTGCTTATGATTCAAATATCTGTCCCCTATGGAAATCATTGTGAACAGTTTAAGAGACCTACAACTTTAAGACTAGTCCCACATTCAGTGACACAATGCATTCTCCTGGAGCACTAGAGATGATCCAGACTAAGGTTGATTTAAACTTGTAGGCCCATTCTCTGCATTACTGCATATGAAGATACCTCTCTCTCAGAGACAAGCAAAATCATATAGCAAAGGACTTCAATGCTATTAAAAGTGTAACTAGTCCTGATTAATAGCCACCTGGGCTGGAAAGAGGGTTCCCACAGTTAGTCCAATTAATCACCTGGTTTAGTATTAATGTAATTCTCCAAACTTGGTGAGAAAGAATCATCCACAAAGAATAATTGCTGTTTACTATACATGAAATTGATAGAATTTGTTAATCTGAAAAACATCTGAGGTGTCTGAATCCAATCATGTGTTTTAATTCTTCAATTTACAAAAGTAAACAAGGATTGGAGGATAGCTTACTTAGTAAAGTGTTAGCTTTTCGAGTATGAAGTTTACTCCAGTCCACAGAACACATATGAAACAGAAGTTGAAGAAATGGACCCAGGTTTGTTTGCCAACACCCACATGGTGGCTGGCAAGCATTGCAACTCAGGTTCCAGGAATTCCAGTGGCCTCTTCTGACCTCATGTATGCACAGACATACATGCAGGGTGTGATGATACATGCTTATAAGCCCAGAGTTTCAGAAGTGGAAAGATCAAATGGTTGGGGCTTGCTGACCTGACAGCTATTGTGTGACACTTTTCTTGAGAAGGCGTAGTGCAAATACCTAAACACTTAATATGGAACCTTCCAAAAGACAAATTACTCTTTACCACAAAAGTGCAACTTGGTGAATCAGTGAGTTGATTTAGATTGCTTATAGGAGAATGGATGAGGGGTTCCCTACAGAAACAGAGACAACACAAATGCAGCTGCACCAGGGAAAGCCCATCCTAGCACAGGTGATCGCTCATGTAAGCTGGAAACTTGGGGCTCTTTGTATGACATACAGGCATCTCAACAGGTCATAGATTTCTTCCAGGCAGCTTGTCAGGTCTGAGACTGCTCAGCAGTCTGACTACTTACATAACCCTGAAAGGGAAACAGGGGTCTTGTGCATCTAGTCAGTTTTAGGAACTTCTGGAAGCTAGTGTGTTTTTCACTTCCTAAATCTTACCTAACTTCCCTTTAGAACTTCTTGAGTCTTAAGGAACTTCCCTCCATCATGGAAGCTTTAAGTTTAGATGTGACTACACGTAATTCTAGCCTATTCTTGCCTGGTGACAAGGCAAACCAGGCCAGTGAGATGAACTGCTTCAAAAACAAATGGACTGCAAATGAGGAATGCCACTGAGGTTGTGCTCTGAGTCATATGTGCACTTATCACACACACACACACTCACACATACACGCATGCACGCGCGTGCACACACACAGAGACAGACAGACAGAGAGAGAGAGAGAGAGAGAGAGAGAGTAAACAAAACAGGAATCTGCCCTTCTGTTTTGAAGAGGTATCTGTATTTTGAGGGTATCAAGGATCAAGGTTTATTCATAGCAGGAGCTGACATAAAATCATTCTTAAGAATGAGATTTATTAGGAAAGAGAGTTCTGATACCATAGGAGCTATGATGGGACAATAAGATAGAGGGCATTATGTGGGAAGTATATCATAGTAGGGGCAGCATGAAGGACCCTGCAGTGGAAGAGAATTATAGGCACTATTAGCTTAACATGAGAGTTGGAGACATAGCCTCCATGGATAACATGGCACAATAGGAGAGAGACTATCAATGGGGGAGTACAAGAAGGAGAGAAAAAGTGTGTGTGTGTGTGTGTGTGTGTGTGTGTGTGTGTGTGTACATGCATGTTAGTACACTAGCCAGAGAAAGAGAGATTGAGGGAGGGAGAGAGCCCTTTTCTCAAGGGGTCTTATGTGCTTGGTCATAATTCAGTTTCCAGATAGACATTCAGTGCCAAAATAAGGAAGCAAATTTGTTTACAAATTGCTATTACATCCTTGGTAAATAAAAACCAAACAGTGGGTGCTTGTTAAGTCTGTGTCTCAAGCTACAGGCAGATCTAGACTTAAAGCTGTAGGCCCATGATCCAACAGAGGGTACCAATGAGCCTTGCTGAAGAAATGTTCACATCATTTTTTGATGCATGCGGCCTACATGGTAAACATATTTTGGTCTTCTCAATATTCAGAAATCAAACTTTTCTCATAGCATACCACATCTGGAAAGCATGAGGTGGGCTAGGGAACCTGGTAGTTGTGCAACACTAAACCACATCTTTCCACTGACTAACCAGACAGATACCTGATAACTGTGTACTTTATCATGAAACGGCGGGCAACTCCCAAGAGATCAAATTTATGTCTATTAAGGAAGTGGTGGCAGACATTTGGGAAGCAGTTTATTGCTTTGAACCAAATTGAGCATAACCAGAACAGATTAATATAACTTCAGCTGGTGATGGTCCACCCTTTATGTGTTCCCACTGAAGCCTCTGAAAGAACAATTGTACAAGCATCACTACCAGTAGATAGTGATTATGGAGAAATTTGTACTTATCCAACATTGTATTTTCATAGATCTACTAATGTTTTGAGCTGTGACAGTAAGACTTTGTAGTCTTAGAGCTAGGGATGGACAAAAGAAAGTTTAAACAGGGCTGTCATTAATACAACCCATCCTAACACCTGCATTCCATTCCAAAACGCCTATTGCTAAATATAAGTCCCAGTTCAAACATGAGAAAACTGGTTCCAAGTTTCCTGAAGCAGCAACTGTTACAGCTAATATTCAAATGCATTCTGTGTTAACAATCATTGTAAGACAAGTCTGCATCATCTCCATTTTTGTGGCAAGAAAGTAGGTTTTGGTTTACTTTCCAACATGAATATTTGTCTAATAACCTTGCTTCAGGCACCATGAACACGAATATCTTCAACACAACAGCTATGCATTGAATGTTATTTTGTGGCAGGAATATTCAAGCAGAAAAAATGGATAAAAATGGGTCACTGAAAGATATGGATTAAAAAAAATCCCAGGTAAAGTCAAAGGTTAATAGAGAGTAGAATAAATTGTATGCAAAAGCTAGCATCTAATATCATCTCATAAAATGAATATAACATCCATTATAGGAAACTGCATCATCTTCCAAGTTTGTTTCACTAGTCCTGAATAGGATACCTCCATTTCTGTTTGGTCATAGATGACAGAGTCAGTTTGTACACAGGGATGCTTTGTACATGAGTATACCTGCTAACACTAAATGGCAGTCTGTGTAGCTAAACACTTTTCTGTCTCTACCCCAGCCTCAAATATTTACTGAGTGGGTTACTCTAGCTCCACTATCAATCATTGTTCCTCCTTTCCATGCTTTCTAGCCTTCTCTTGGCTATTTTCCTTATTCAAGAGTGTCTAGCTGAACTCATTAAAGTCAAAATTACATGTGAGGCAAATTTAGTCTTCCCAAAAAGCTTAAAACCAAGTGAAAGCCATACTACAGCCTGGACTCGGCAGATGGTCAGATTTCAGCTATCCTGGAAAAGGACCAGAACCAAGCTCTGACTTGTGCCTCCTACTGCATTTGTTGACATCAAGAATACAACGGCACCCTACAATTTGAGCCAAAATCCTTTTAAAACAATGGTGATGATGGTAATGTTGAAGCATATGGTAAAAGCAACAATTACAGCAATAGAAAGGATGAGAAGGAGAAGGATGAAATGATGTAATATTTACACACGTATACAATATGCTTTATGGTTTTATTCAGAGTACATTCTGAAACAACCTTAAGAAGTTGTGTTTATATTTTTATGACGAGGAAACTAGTAGCAACTCGCCTGATGTAAGTGGTAACTAGCAAGTGATACAGCTAATATTGGAATCCATGCCCTTTGATATTGGAGCCTATTTAATAAATATCACAGTGCATATCTGCATCATCTCCATTTCCATCCTCTTCTCCATTTCCTCCTACAACCTGCCAGTCACAAAGTCAGGTAAATTTTATAGCCACAAAATGTTAACCTTCATCCTTGCCCTCTCTCCCTGGGGCTATAGCAACTGATATGTGCCAAGCTAGCTTCCTTTTGACTAACCTTATTCTCTTCCAGCCATCCTTCTTAGAGATGGCAGACTGACAGTATTAGACAAACAAATCTCACCATATTGCTCCTGTCTCATACCTTCCCCAGGACTCCTGCTCAGTGCAGAGATAGGGTCATATCCTTAACAGAGGTGCAAATTTTCTGCAGTCCAACCCTGTGCCACATTCATAGCTCAAATGTCTCAAATGAGTCTTCTTGCTCCCTCATTATTTATTCAGTTTCTTTTGATTTATCATCCCAGATCCCATTCTTGGCTTTCAACATCTCCCTGAAAATCCATTTCTGGCTACTATGCCTCTCATTGAGCAATGACCTCAGACTTAGTCATTCCATAGGGTAAGACTAATTCTTTCTCTTCTATTCTCTCAGAGGATGCTATGATTAGCTCTAGGGTAACATCTAATTTCTCCATGGGGTTGTTTGGGTGGAGGTTCTAAATGCAGTAAGATTAATAACTAAGTCAGGTCCATGCCCACTACTATCCAGTCTCTTCCTATTTCCACAGCCTTATGCTCTGATCCATAGCTGATGCATCATGATGTTAACTGGTTTTGTGTAACTAATTGTTCATGCCATAGTATCTAGATCAACTGCTCTGATCACTGTGCACCAAAAATCATTCCTACCCTTTCAAGTCCACCTTCTCTAAGGTCCCCTCACCCCAAGAAGGCCAATTCTTTTTGCAAATGCAATGGAAGTTCATCTCTCTGGAATTTTATCTGTTTTTATTTTGTTTCTAGTATGAACTGAATTTCTCTGATAAAGCTACATTAATGTTGAAGTTCTTGCTGCCTGGTTAGAACTTCATGATTGTGGAGATACCAAAAATCAATAGTGAAAAGTCTCTTGAGCTACCTGCAACCCTCTTAATAAGAATTCACAACTAACTGCTATCAGAGGACTAGAAAAATCACTGGTCAGTGACTCTGTGCCTAAGATAAGGATGGATCCTCCTAGAGCATCCTCTAAGATGAAGAAGCTGAAGAATATGAAAGAAGTATGCAGAGCTTTTAACAGAACCAGAATTCACTGAAAGTTTAATACACTTTTCAAGATAGGTGAACCAGAAAAATAACCCAGAACAAGCCACTTTGAGCCTCTAATTACTGATGTCCCTGTGGAAGTAGGTGTGAAAACTGCACCCTGTCCAGAAAATCAGCTTTGGGTACCAAACTTGGACTTTGGTTCCTCATGCAACAGAGAGATTAATAATTAAACAGACCCTGTTTTTGTCAGTTTAACTTGCAGTCAGTCAAAGGCTCTTCTGTGTCACCCCAAAATGTAAATGTTTGAGACAGGAAATAGCTAACCAAATTTAGTATCATGAGTTAACCATTTAGCTTTTTTATCTGTGAGCCAAGAAGTATTTACTATCATTGCTTTACCTTCTTGTTTTATGGCTAGTTTAAAGCCCTGATTGTTTGTTTGTGTGTTTGTTTGTATAAGTTTCTTTTTAAGTGAGTAATGATAAGCACTTTGAGACTTACTTGCTTAATTAAATGTTAGCATTTAGAAGTTATAAGATGCAACCCCTGTCAAATCTCTCACTCCCTTATCTAGCCAAACCCAATTTCCTATACCTAACTTAAGATCTTTGGGACTATTGAGTGAAAGTTAGAACATTTGTTAAACATTATAACCATATATCATATATATTATAACCATATAACACACATATATATATATACATATATATATAAAATATATGTCAAGCCTAAAGTAAACAATTAAATAACACCTAAAACTTTAGGAAGACATTTTCCTATTCTGTAATCCTTTCAACATATGCTCCCCACTAATATTAGGTAAAGGCATTGACTTTTTCTCAATGACAATAAAAGCTCAGGTGGACTTTTCAAAGTAGAACATTTCAGATAGTGTCATATGGGTATGCATTCTTGGGCTCTACTCATTAATATTCATAGAAGCATGGGTTCATTCTAGAATATGTTCTAAAAAGTGTTATCTTGTTGATGGATCTTAAATGCATCAAGACTTAATTTTTGTTGTTTGAGTGCATAGCACAGGAAGATGCTGAAGCACTCACTGAAGTCTAACTATCACCATAGCAAATACATTGTGTTTATTAGCATCTCTACCAAGTATATTCATACATTTGATAATTCTTCATAACAAATGTGACAAATTTGGGAATATGATATTTAAACTATATATTGTCCTCACTTCTTGTTTGTAATTCCTAAGATACTTGGAATATTCAAATGACTTTTGTATGTTAATGAATTGGCTTGTGTCTAGTAGTCCCTAGGTAGCTTTAGGATGAGAACTGGTCACCAGAAATACCAAAGCAGAAGTTGAAGTTTGAACTTTATGGCCCATAATCCAAAACTCACAGAGGAGTAAGAGGCAAAAATAAAACCTCTCAGTGATTTGATGAAACATACCTCTATAAAGATAAAGCATTACTCAAACCCTAAAGGACATTAAACAACTTCAAGATAGCTAAACAGTATCAGGATCTTCACATGAAGAAAGGAAGTAAATGCTCCATGCACCTCTCCCCACACTCTGCCTTGTTAGCTGTTTATTAGTATACTTGATAATAACTTCTATAATAAATCATCCATCATAGGAATTTTCACAAAATCTATGATCTTCCTTAGCAGATTAATTATACCTTAGAATGGGATGGGGAAGCCTTGATTTATAACTGGCTTGTCAGAATAATAGGTGAAGCAAACTAAGCCCATAATTGGTACCTGAAGTAGACAAGGCCAGAAGCTATCCTAGGGTCTAATTCTCAATGTGTAGGATGTACCTCTGTCTCTAGGTAGTATCAGTACTGAAATGGTTTGGAGGATACCCAGATGGTATTAATTGTAGAGTTTACTCCTTGACATTGCCGGAGCAGCCTCACTTTAGGTCTGTTGAGAGTACTTTATACAAAATGAGTATGTTTATCCCTGAGAAAAAAGAAGAAATAGAATTCAGTCTGTCTGGCTCATTGCTCAAACTCTTAACCAAAGTTGTTTCAAAGTTTTCTGACTTCTTGAGGCATAAAAAAGAAAACAGCAATGTCCTTTTCTTTCATTTTCGTTTTCATTTTTGTTTTGGATTTATGAAAAAGATTCATCAGCATGGCAATACTGACATTCTAGATTAGATGATTCATTTTGGTGGGGCCTTGATTTCACTGTTCATGACATTTAGCAGTGTTCTGGTCTCTACTCACTAGATGCTGTAGTATTCTCACCCTCGACCAATACCCCAGCTAAAGCAATCAGAAATGCTGAAGACATTGCAGAGGACAACTGAGAAACTCTTAAGGGAAAAGAGCATCATCTTTGTTGAATAGCATTCACAGTTCTAACTTTGGTAGCATGATAACCAGAATGTGGCAAAAAGAATGTGGCAGCTTAGACTAGAGCAGATGATCTCAGCTAAGTGGCCTTAGATTAAACCCATAGGGCTTTGTTTTGGTGTTCACAATTGTCCTAGTGAAATGTATCAGCACCTTGGACAATGGCAATTGTAGCTGAGAGAGATGCAGAACTCCCCATACCTGTAACCAAAAACATCTAGGAGGGCATTCCATATAGCTTCTATGGGCTTCCAACATTTTCACCTTGACAAATTCCAGTTAAAACAGTCATAGGGAGTGACTTTTTAGGAGATAACCATTTTAAAAAACATTCTTCAAGGAAATATGTGAAGAGATGAGTCACCCAAATTTGCCATGATCACAGGGCCAGGTATTTCAGTGAATTATTCATATACAAATTTTGGATCTTCAAAATTTGATAGTAGTAGCGTTCCATCTAAGCCCTTCATTTTCTGTCATACAAAGTTTGGTCTTGGCTTTAGTGTTGCCAACCCAGGATTTAAAAAAATGTGTACAACTAAAATGAGCAAAATATTAGTCAGGAGAATTTGCTAAGAGACCTTTGGAGTATTTTTAAAGACAAGGGCTAAAAGTCAAGCCTTCAGCAAGAAAACATGGGCAACACAATTGGAATTCTTAGCTTGGCCCTGGGAGTGTCAGAAGACTCATCCTGGTTGTACACAAATATTACCATATGACCATCAACCTCACATTACTGCATAAGAGTTTAGATGTTAAATTGTAACTACTATGGCACATGCACAAAAATTGAAAAATTCAGGGGTTAGCACAGCTCCTATCCAATTATGACATTTAAATGTGTGACTCATTCTTTTTATTATGAAACAAAATACAAATAACACACAACTCAAGCTAATCCAAATTTCCATTAGCCAACACAAGGAAAAGAATTTATTTGCATAACTCACAAAAGAGTAAGTCTATAGTCTATGTTCTCACAGGAAGTGGTTAGACACAGTCTTGACAGGTGTTGATCTATAACCTCACCATTGTAATGAGAGTAGTTTGGAAACAATGGAGGAAAAAGATCTCAGCTTCTGCCTGCCTGTAGGAGCTCTGTGACTCTGAGCATGACATTCAACTACTCTAGCACCTCACTTTTCTGTCTGCATTCTGAGAAGAATGGTGTCTACATAGTAAATCTTCTGAAAGGATGCTTTTCCTCCAGGGCTTTTCTGTGCTTGCCAAGAAGAGTATAAGCTCTGTAAGGACATTTCATATGCTACCATTCTGGTGTGCAGTGGTTTCTCACCTCTGGTTATGCATGTCTGTGCTCATTCACCGGCACATTGACTTTCCCTCTTGCCAGTCAGCAGCTAATAGCCTGGAAGAACTCCTGAATGCTTGGCTCCATTCACTTTGAACAGCTCTTTTTTATAATCTGAGCTGCATGAATATGTTATTTTCTATTATTAATACTACTGCCATTCCTGGAGGATCCCATGTAGCTTATATTGTCAATCTGGGGATTCTATTCAAAATCCATCTTCTGGCATACTTCAGTGTATGAGAAGAAGCTGGGAGGCAATGTATTGCATAGTCCACAAGGAGCATCATGGTGACCTCACCTCACTATTCTAGTATTTTCTGTCCTGGCCTTCCAGGGTCTGCAGAGTGACAGCCATGAAAGCATGGTACAAAACATACGGTAAAAATGACCTTCATACAAAGGCAATACATCTGACTTCTGTGCACTATTGAAATAACTTTTGGCTGAAGTCAACCTTCACTAACATCTATGCTATCTTAAAATTTCAATATTTTATTCCATCTCAAGACATTTGCTGACAAGTGACATTTCTCAGAAACTTTCCAAAAGACTGTGAGATAAAAACCTCAAAATCAAGAGGTCAACAGACAGTTTATTTTCGCCCAAACAACCTATGAGTTAAAGGATATTTTTGAATGCAGCTCTCTGAATTCATAGGGTACTTGTGTAGGGGTACCTCAGAAACTTGGTTAGGGGATTTGAGTTTTGGGCCCCAGGACCTCCATACTTATTTAAATCAGAACAGCTCAAAGCCAAACTACTTTTAATATATTAGAATTATTCATGAGAATAAAAAAAGCAGTTGTGTTACTGAAAAGACATTTGAACACATCTGAAATGGTGCCTGCAGGGCCTTGTATAGAGCTTCTAATCCCATCCTAGACTGAGTGAACTTGCAGTTTTTGAAAATCAGGGGCTTAAGTGGCCATAAAACTTTAAAGGACATTCAGGAGAAAGAATCAAAGTAGTTAGAACTTGGAGAGTCTTGTAGCCACAAAACTTGTGAAAACCAGAATTTGGCTCCTATACTTTAATTCCTTACTCAGTTTCTCAAAACTCTTCCCCTCCTACATCCAACCCATCATTTTGCATCCATAATTAATCCCATTCTTATCTGACTCATGTCTGCATCATCTACTAGCACCAAATCCACCTTAAGACTACATTGAATATTCACCTCTACAAAATGCTCACTTAGCATATGCATCAATGCATGGTGGCGGCCACTTTCTTCTTTCCAAATATGTTGAACTTTTAGACTCCAGAACATGGATGTCTGTGGCTGTGCCTCTGCATCTCATTTGTCTCCCTTGTGCCTTCTTGTCCCAAGCTCAGTGGTTCTGTCCTAAGACCGCTTGTCTTCTCTGAAGAGCTCACTGACTCCCCTGATTTCAATTCTATCCAAGTACTAAGGCTACTTAAACGTTCAACCCCTGGGCTGTAGATTCACACATCTCCTCGAAAGTGTCTAAATGTTATTTCACATAATCTAGTCCTACATTTTCAGTTACCATAGTCAATAGTGTCACTTTCTGCATATCTGCCCAATGTAGAAGCCTAGGCATCTTTGGGAATGCCAAAATACTCAACTATTCTCCTCCCTTCTCCTTCTATTTAACTAGTGATAAGGGAACCATGCTGACCCCTAAGTATTTCTCATAGTTTCCTACTTCCCACTCCATTTGCATTCTAAATGCCAGCCAGGACCTTCTGTTTTTCTAGCATCCCTCCCCAGTTCTCATTTTCCAAGGTTCAGGTCAACAGAAATTTCTGAAATATTAATTATTCGTACTTTCCACCATCCTATAGCTGTTTGACATGCTGGTAAATTCAAGTGCCTTACTGGCTTTCAAGACATGTTAAGTCATATTCCTGCTGAGTTCTAGGACCTGTCTTAGTATAGTCTACCAAAGTCTGGGTTAAACATTCTTTGTTTCTATGGCCTTGTCTTATGTTTCTCTTGTCTTTGACTTGAATGGTCTTCAGCATTCTGCATAGATTACTTCCTGAAGAAAGTGTCTGCACATTCCCCAAGTCCTGGAAAACTTAGCACCTGTGTGTTCCCAGCAGCATTGCTTTCTTTATGTGAGCAATCATCATATTGTATCATCACTGTCAGTTTACTTTTTTCATCTCCTATACAGACTGTAATCTTTAAGATGACAGACCTCTGTTATATCCCTTAACGGCATGCTTAGCATTCAGTGACAAATCCCCAATGAATAAGCAAATGGATCATCTCCAGATAACAAAGGAGAATATGTGTGTCTTCAAGTAGGGACTCATAGTGCTTGGCATTTGAAATCTATAAAAAGAAATGGGAACAGGAAAACAGTAGGGAATTTGGATCCCAAAATGGAAGGGATTATTCAGCATCATCTAAAGCACTTGTCATGGGAGTTATATAAAACAAGATTTAAGTATTTATCAAATCAGCACATAGATACATAAACAAAGGATATTTACAGTGGACATCTGGATTCTGCAGGAGAGACTTTATAGTAGAAAATAAATGCTAAAAAGTACCCAAGATCTCCAAATGTAAGCCTCACACCTTTGGTTGAGGGAATTTGCACAATCAATGAGTATTCAAGAAATATTAATATGTTCCACAAGCTAGGGCTTAAGGATTCAAACATCAATATGATTTTTTTAATTTAACAGGCTTACCACATTGAAAGAAAAGTGATTGCTAACAATAAAAGTGATGGTTAGCAAAAAAATCGCTGTTCTGGTGGTTTTTACAAATGCTAGGTAGGAAGAAGGCACTGAAAACTTATTTATAGAATAGAACCACCAATACTGACTTCCAGAAGGCTGTCCTGGAAGAGGTGAAGGCAGAGCTGAGGGAAGAGGTAAAGGAGATAAGCAGGACTTAATCTGACCAAAATGAAAGAAATTTGGGGTGTACAGGGCAGAGGATGCAACCAAAATTACATGAGTAATTAAGGACACACACAAAGCCAGAGCCTAGTTCTTGGAGGAACAACGACAAGACTCAAACCCAGGCATGAGCATCCACACTCAGGGGACTAAAGACAAGAGATAACCAGCTCTTTAGAGGAGATTAGTAGGTCTAGATAAATGGTTCAGCAGTTAAACGCAGCTTCACGAAATCTAATGTCTCTGATATCTGTAGGCCTGGTATATACATGGTGTACACAAATACATGCAGAACAAACAACCATATATAAAAAGTAAAAATCTAAATACATCTTAAAGAAAATTATTAATATAACCAGATGTTATGTTGAAAAATCTACTCAATGCATTGCAAAGTGCAGAGATTAGAAAAAGCAACAATCTAGGAGTTTTAGATAACTTTAAGCATAAATGGATTCCTTATACACATGACATCTCCCTACCTTCTCTCACTTTGATGGTAGTGGGTGACTTGGGGGTGATCTCTCAGGTTTAAAATTATAGAGCCAAGGTACCACCACCAACCCCACAAATGCTGAATTTTCTCCCATCTGGTACATTAACAAAATTATCCTTTCATACAATCTGCAAAGGTCAAGCTTCTGAATTCCTTTCACAAGGTGAAGGCCAACTCAGAGAAAAGACAATGGAGCAGAACGTGGGGGATAAAATAATCTTTAAAATGACTTTGGACTATCTAAGGAAATCCTTCTGCCAGATTTCATCCTGTGCCTATAGGGCTCTTACCCATGTGCAAATACTGTTTCTTCTCTTGTTTGTGAAACATTATAAACTTGGTAAATTCAGATCATTTAGATGGGTGCCTTTGTTAAAATATCAGCACAAGAACAGCTGGCTTATCTCCTTTCCTGGGGAGGAAAGGCATTCCTGAATGTTCCTGGCCGATCTGTCATCTCTTCCTCAAGCCAAGTGACAAGTGAGTGATGCAGAGGGGCTTCAAAAAGTTCAAACCATATTGCATAGCAGATGCTCTGGAACTATTATTCAGAGTCTGCCTGGGCCCCCTATTGGCCTCTGATTCCCTTGAAGCAATTTATGACCTACTCTCTCTTTGCATCACTTATGCTATGACCAAATTAATCCAGAAGATGCATTAACCTCACCTCTGCTTCAATGTTTCTGAAGCCCTCCCCTAGTCCCCCACACCATGCCACCATCTATACACATTATGCCCTTCTGTATATTGTCTACAGCAGACATCTACTAGTGCCAAATGACCAATTTGATATATACTGAACTTTTACCTAATTCACTAGTTCTGTTCCTTTCTGCTTTTGTTCCATCATAAATTCTCCAGAAGCCTCCATTTTTGAAGATAATGATCTTTCTTATTTCTATTTCATCATACTTTCCAAGCTATCTAACCTTAAAATTAACTCGGGTTAACAGTAGCACAATGCTCGCTCTATATGATGTTCTATAGACCGTCTTTGGATAACCATTCCAGAAGCACTAGTTAGTCATTATTATAGTTCTTCTAACAATTGAATCCCATCTTTGATATACTGAGACCACAAAACACTTTGCATTTATACATCGTGTTGAATTCATGACTGCTACCTACACTGCAGCAAATCAAGCGAATTAGAGTTAGATAAGTTTTATTAGAATTAAGTGTCCTCACCCAGGGGCTATGGAAGAATGTTACTTATAATTCAACATTTATTAGGCTTTTGGAATGGACTGGCTTGTTACAGAACAGAGACCCAGGCTCAGTTTTCCTGCAAGTAAATGACAATAACTCACCATCATTCTGTCCATTTCTTTCTTTAAAGGACTGCAGAATGGAATGTATAATGTTTTTTTCCACAAACAAACATTACATGGCTTGATAACTTTCATAAGGAAAATATTTTTCTTGTATCTAACCTATACGTTCAGTTGAAAAGAGCAAATTACTCTAGTTAAAGAATCAAGAGCAAAAATAAATGCCTAATAGAGGAATATTGACAATCAATTCTTTCAGAATTCATTCAATTCTCTTTTCTATCTTTAAGTAGTATGGTATCATACTTCATCACCTTCCTGCCTCAGTCTCTCATATACTGGGATCACATGTACATGATGCAATACTTGGAATGTACAAGCTTTTTGATAGCATGTGGTCATGATGTGCTACACTCACCTGTGTATGGTTGCACTGAAAGTATACCAGTAATTTCAATATTCACCATTTCATAGAATTCATAATTCAAATGTACTCTCTTCAACAGACCTGTAAAATAATTAGATTTGTAAAGCAGAGAATTTAAATTAACTGTCATTCATATCAGAATTTTGATTACCATAGCAAACTAATTTCAACTGAGGTATAATGTTGTCTACCTGAGTAAGAAGTTTCAAAATAAAATAAGTTCAGCTTCCTGGAGAAGAGTGGGAGGAATGATCAAGATAGTTAATGTTCTCTTTTTGTTGAACTGAGCTGCTTAGTTACTGAGTGCAGACAGGAATATTATGTAAATAAATGAACAGGTGCTGTAGAAAACACATAGCCATTCAATGAGCTGAACGTATCATTATATCCCATGTAAATTGAAGTTCCCAGAAATAAAAGGCTCAGTAGTGTTAATGCTTCTACAAGGCTGACGAATTAATTAGAATTTCTTTGAGTGTAGAGAGATGGATTGTGTAAGTCCAGAGTCAAACTATCCTGGCCCATCTTTAACTCTCTTAAGAGTCATTTATTGTCCACCTCTGCATTTGACTTCGCTCCTAATATTAAAATGATTAGGAAAATTGGAATGTACACATACACCCTCAGCTTCCACCAGTACAAAGTGTAAGGATGTCACCCGACAGCATCTGAAGTGCACAGTGAAATCTCCTTGATTTATTTCCAGACATTTCCCTGAGCAATTACATCCTCCTCAAATTCTCCTCTACCCTGGGCCCAGTCAGGCAGGGGCCACATAAAGATGCATCACATGGCATTTTCCTGAAAACAAAACTGCATGCCACTAAGGAAATCTAATAGTCTAAACCTAGAGATATAAGAAGTGAAGAGATAAGGTGTGGAAACTTGTACCATTGAATCGAATATCTGCAACGTGTTGATTTAATGGTGGGTAGCTGTATGCCTTGGTTGTATTAAATGAATAACTGTATGCCTTAGTTGCATTCCAGGAATAACTGTGGAAGAAAGTTGTGCATACAATAGTGGTTACAGGACAACTTTTGACTATTAGTGCTCCCTTTACACTTCTGTGTGGGAATTGAATACAAGTTGTCAAGCTTTCAAGGCAAGTGCCTTTACTCAGTGAACCATCTTACTGGATCACAAAAGAAAATTTTACAAACTCTTATCTGCTTGCCAGTAAAGTGGTCTTGGATATGTCACACACAAACCAAACAACTTTTGGAAGCATATATTCCTTTTTCTATTTTTATTTTATTTCCCAACAAAATAAATAAAAACATCGAACTAAGTGATTTCTAGGGTTTTGCTTCTAGAAATATCATTCGTTCAAACATTTACAAAAAGTGTCCTTTACACATCTTAATATGATCTACAAGATATAATTTGTTTCTTGGTATCATAACTACATCCAGTAAAAATCTTATATAATATTAAATATCCATGAGTAATTCTATTTCTTGCTGGAAGTAAAACTTAATCTTTCTTCTTTATTATAGTCCAGCAAGGAAAGTATTGGTACCTTTCACTCTGAAGATGAAGAAGCTGAATTCCAGAATATAAAGAGCTCTTTCCACCAAGTGATCCAGTGAGGGATAGAGAACTCTGCTCTCGCTGCACTCTGACTTCTGAATATCATATCAGGCATTTAACTAACCAACAGAATCATATAGAAATTAATTTTAATTATTTTATGACTGAGATATAATAATAATAATGATAATCCTACTATACTAAAGCTTTTCTGTTATGCCAGCCATGGTTCTCAACATTTTATGAGCCCTTTATACTAACAGTAATATGGAATGAAAACAGGGAAACAAAAGGTCCAAGAGATGAAAGTCACACGTCATGGGAGATTGTCTTGAATCCTTCTGTGTGATGCTGGAGCTTTCTTGTTCCATATATGTCTCTACAGAAACACCCTTGATTGGAAACTGATGGGCTTTTCTTTAAAATGCAGGAAATAATAACAAAGCTTGGTTGATGTTTAGTCACCTGATGGAACATTTCAAAAGCAGATTTCATCATTCGTCCCAACTTTTAGGCATTTCAAAAGGCAAAGTGGTCACAGCACTGCTTTATCATTCCAGGGTGCTCAGAACCTTTCCTGAAGGCATCCGTTGCTATGGCTTTTCTCCTCCTACCACCTCATGCAGCCACAAGACTAATCAGATTTCCATCCTATTAAAGGAACCTGATTGCCTCAGTAAACTTATGTGCATCATTATAGTACTGAAGGTGTGTTTCCCCATATGCGACGGCATTTCGTAAGTGAAATGTAAGTTGGAAATTGCAAATTAAATCACACTTTAATGTATTTTAATGTACAGGAGCCACTCAGCAACTACACAGGTATTAAATCAAAACCTTGGAGACCAAGGAATGATTGAAGTAAAGTGTTTATTGAATCATGGCAAATACTAGTCAGAATAGGGAAGAAGCTGGTTTAGAAACTCCCAGGGCTCAGAAGGATGTAGCAGTTGTACTATGTCTACAGTGTCAGAGCTGAGAATGTTTTCCATAAACTTCTAGAAATAAAAGCATTGTAACCCACATTGTCTATGGACAAGTGGGCAGACTACGGATATAGAGAAACCTTCAAGATAAAGTGACAACTTATAATAGGAAGTAATAGGAAGTGTGTGTGTGTGTATGTGTGTGTGTGTGTGTGGCTGTGTGTAGGAAGTGTGTGTGTATATAGGAAGAGTGTGTGTGTGTGTGTGTAGGAAGTGTGTATGTGTGTAAGACATACATTTTGCCCCTCCACCACAGTTTCCTCTCCTGTCTCTTCTCCCAGGCCTTCCCCCCACGTTTCCTCTCCCCCAGATCCACTCCTCCTCCATTTCCCTTCAAAAAACAGCAGCCCTCCCAGGGACATCAACTGAACATGCATAGTAAGACTGGGCATATACTCTCATGTCAAGGCTGGATGAGGCAACACAGTAGAAGAAAAGGTGTCCCGAAAGCAGGCCAAAGAGTCAGAGGCAACCCCTGCTCTCACTGTTAGGAGTCCCACACGAATGACAAGCTACACAGCCATACATAAATACAGAGTCCCTAAGTCACCCATGCAGGCTCCCTGATAGTCACTTCAGTCTCTGCAAGGACCTATAGGCCCTAGTTAGTTGATTCTATAGGCTGTGTTCTTGTAGTTTCCTTCATCTCTCAGGCTCCTAAAGGCCTTCCTTCCCCTCTTCCTCGGCATCCCCAAACTCTGCCTAATGTGTGGCTGAGGGTCTCTGCATCTATTCCTATCAGTTCCTAGATGGAGCCTCTCTGATGATGATTACCAAACAAGACTGGCAAAAAGAAAAAAAAAGTCAATGAAATGATTCCTAATGATATTCTGTAATACTCACAGATAAGAGTATTTGCATTTCTTGATTGCTAGAATTAACAACCCAAAAGCTTATGCCTGAACAGGTTATGATACTGACCAGTATGGTCAACAGTGACAGATTCAGAGCAGGGTTTAAATGCAGGATCGTTTGGTGCTGCCTAACCCCAGTCAACTGTCTACTAGTCGCTGGTCATCTCTTTCCTCCTTGTATACTTCTGCATCTGTGATTAAAATTAGGTCATCGCAAAGGTTTCTGTTTCATCATTTGTATAAAGCAGAGGCCTTTTTCTCTTTTCTATTCCAGTTTGGATCTTCTGTTTCCTTTCATAAAAGATACTTCACATAGAAGAAATTTTAAATGATTTGCTCTTGTGCTTACTTTATTATTTCTTTTATTTTTGAGGTTTTGATACCACTTCATAATTTCTCCTTCCCCTTTCCTCCCTCTAGGCCTTCCCATACCCCCTTCCTCACTTGCTTTTCAAATCCATGCTTCTCTTTCTATTTTGTTGCTGTATGCATATATGTATAAGTACAATTATCATTTGTCAATTAAAATAAAAGAAAATTTCTTGGATGAAGGAAAGAAGATGAGTAACAATTCAAAAACTTTCAGCATATGAATGATTCTAATATCACATAGATTTTGGTCTTCTTAATCTTTTTCTACAACACCAGAAAAGTAAGGTTGCAAGCCCCTCATTGTGAGTGTACTGTTGGAGACACTAGTATACAACTTCATGACACAAGACTTGCTATTCTAAGTTTCCTATATTTATATATTCATGAATATAACCTTCTCAGTCTGTATAATGTTACCTGAATATACATTTCTAGGGCTAGCCATTTGCTATTGGATAACTAACTGATTTGAAACCCAGCTAAAAATACACTTAGGTTAAGATTTGTATGCATACTAAAAAATGCTTACAGTATCTTTGATCAATATAATTTCTAGACTACTATGAACTGGAAATAACAAATTATTAATTTCTTTGAAAGGGATCTGCTTCTGGCTATGATACATCAAACAGGAATATCATATTTTTGTCAGAAAGCAATATCCCAATTTATACACCAAATGTGTCCACGGATTGAAGCTGGCATTTAAAAAAACTCTAAAATTTACATGAATCTAGTGAAGGCTTCCCTACACCATCTTCAAACAGCCAATTTATTAAATTTATACACTTTACCAAGCCATTTGTACATCTAAACTTAGTTTGCAAGATTTGCCTTTAGCCTCAAAGAATTTTCTAGCCTTTTACAGTGAAGACACTAAATGTCATTCACTCTCATGATTCCCTTAATGTGAAAACTATTCAAAGTCAATCTTAATGGTGTGTGCTTTGAAGTCATAAAAAATAAAACATTCCAGGGACACTTCAACATCTTGTAAAGCAGGCTCTTCTTTCAGACTGGAATGTTCTAGCTACTATGGTCTACGTGGCTAACTCCCATTCCTGTTTCACTCTGCTGCATAAGCATCATTGTCGTAGTTTCTGCTCCTGCTTCTGGGGTAAAATGCTCTGACAAAGGCAACACAGAGGAGAAAGCCTTTGTTTGAACTCACAGATCAAGGTTACTGTCTGTCATGGTGGATAAGTCAGGATGTCAGGGACTGAAATAGCTAATCACATTACATCTTCAGGCAAATGAATACTCACTTTACTATCGCTTAGCTCACTTTCTCTGTTCACCTTATTTCCCAGGATCCCCTGCCTGGAGGATGGGGCCACCCATAGTTGGCAGGCATTCCACTAATACATCAGTGATACTTAGAGACTGTCTCTCGGGTAACTCTAGATTTTGTCAAGTCGACTGTTAACACTCACCATCATCAAGGTGACATTGTACAAGGTACACACTGATCAGCTAATTTCACAATACCACTTTACTCCTTGCATTTCTTCATTTACTTTTCTCAATAGTAGCATTGTTTCTGAGTCCTTATTTCCTTAGCTGCCCACCTCTATGGGAATAAGAATTCTATGAGGCTGGCCTGAGCAAGTAAGAACTCACGGACTCCAGACTGACAGCTGGGGAACCTGCATTAGACCAAACCAGGACCCCTGAACGTGGTGTCAGTTGGGGCGTCTGGGCAGTCTATGGAGCCTCTGGCACTGGAACCAGTATTTATCCCTAGGGCATGAATGGACTCTGGGAGCCCATTCCCTATGGAGGTATACTCTCTCAGCCTACATACATGGGGAGGGCCTACATCCTGCTCCAAATAATGTGACAGACTTTGATGATCCCCCATGGGAGGCCTCACCCTCCCTGAGGCATAGATGGGGGGTGGGATAGAAGATGGTGGGGGGAATGGGAGAATGAGAAGGAGAAGAAACTGGGATTGGTATATAAAATAAGATTGTTTTTAATTTAAATAAAAATTAATTAAAAGAAAGAATTCTATGAGGACAGGAGCTTCCACTGCTTTGTTTACCGCTATATTTCCAGGACCTAGACACCAGAGCACATGCCTATAAATATGTGTTCAATGATTCAAAGAATGATATCCTCCCCAATACAGGTTTCTAACAATTTCAGAATATCTATAATGCTCCAGCTTTATAGGCAAACCCCCAATCATGTGTGTGTACACATGTACCAAACAAACAGAATGCTGGTTGAAATATCCAAAGTCTTCTCCTGAGATGCCACAAACCTAAGAAACTCAGAGTTGCAAGTTCCATCATGAAGATATATACTACAATTTCCAATGAGCACTCACAGTGAGTGGTTTGCAACCTTACTCTTCTGGTGGTATTGAAAAGAACAAAAACTATGTGATGTTAGAATCATTCATATGCTGAAATTCTTTGAATTGCTACTCATCTTCCCTTCATCCAAGAAATTTTCCTTTGTTTTGTTTTATTTTATTTGACAAATGATAATTGTATTTATTTGTGGAGTAAAAATGTGTTGTAAGCAATCCAGGCTAATTAACATATCCATTATTTCTTTGCTGTGAGAATGTTTAAAATCTACCGTTAGCATTTTTGAGGCATATAATACATTACTGTTAGCTGTAGCCATTCTTGCTGTGAACTAGGTTTTTTACTCAAGCCCACCAAATATTTGAAACATTCCATGTGTATCTACATGTAGTGGCTGATTGAAAAGATTCTGGAAAGTCAAAGATTTAGCATTAACTGTATCGAGGTAAAATGTAAGCATTTTAGCAGGAAGGTCTACTATCCATATTTTATATGTAAATTTATGTGAGAATTATTTAAATAGCTGAGTGCTTTGCCTTCCTTGTCATTATCTCCAGCACTGGCAGTTCTGAACCTGTGAATTACACCCTACATAAGCACAGCTCTAAGGCTTTTCTTTATCTAGATTACAAAGCCACTGATCTGTCTTTTCATCTCACATGCGCCATTGAACACACTATACAATTTTTCAACACCATAATTTGATCTGAGAACATCTGCAAAAACTCGAATACATGTTTTCCCCTTCTCAGCACTTGACTTCCAGCCTCCCTTTCCAGATTTTCTTCCATGATTTCATTGACATATCTTTAACAGTCAGCTCTACTTCTGTTTTGCAAAGTGTCAATGTGGACAGAAAATAATCTCAAGTAGAGTCAGTGTAAGAGAATTATTAATAACCTATTTAACATATGGGCAAACATGTTCCTTTAGCACTAAGAATAACATGTCATTTTCCCATTATTCTTTGTTTGAATTTGTTTCTTATACACAATTGAGAATGTCACACACACATATATATATATGTATGTATGTATGTATTTTCCAAATTATATGAGTTTGCTAGACACTACCATAGTAATATCCCTAGGTTTGATGTCTGAAAAAGTAAAAGTTCCAAGGTAGGATATTCAACTAACCAAATTTCACTTCAATTACATATGCATAAAACCTAGCATGGCTTCCTTTTATTGTATCCTTTCATTCTATGATGACTACAGCTTGATTCTGAGCTGTTCATCATAGGTTCATGACTATAAACACCTGGTTCCCAGCTAGAGGTGATAAAGAAGTTGTAGAGTCTTTGGGAGGTGGCTCCTGGGAGACAGAGGCAGGTCTCGGAGTCAGTTGATGATGATTGTGAATCAGTCCAGTTATACTTCCTTCTTAGTCCTTTTCTTCATCTTCATCCTCATCTTTGTCCTCTTCCTCATGATCTTTCCTCCGCCTCTGCTTCTTCTCCTCCTCCTTCTCATATTTTATTTTGGTATTTATCTTTCAGATCCCTCTGATGAACCTTGGGTACAGAACCATCCCCATAACTCCAGGGCCATAGCTTCAACTCCAAATCCAAGAAAACCTCAGGCACCTTAACCCTTAGTCTAGATACTAAAGGAAGAAAGATGAGGTGAAAAGTGATTGGTATGTAAATTCTATCCTACCCCCAAATTTCAGGGCCTCTTCTGAGACCAATAGGCTGCTGCCACCCCAAATGGAAAGGGAGATGGAGGTCAGAGTGACGGTTTTGATGTTTTTATTTGGTTTTGTGTTTCAGTTTCAAGATGAAATTATACTATCCATTGCATTAATTTTAAATGTGATGCTGAATTGCCTGATATGCTGGGCAGAAACATGTCTGTTTTTCTTTAGGTTTACTGTCACCACAAGAGAAAAAGGTACTGACCTTATCTACTGCCTCCTGAAATGTGGCGAAGCAGTGGCAAACCTTGTTGTGCACACAGCACAACCCTGGCCCCGAGAATCTCTCCACCTGCTCCTTCCTGGGCGATCCAGGGCTGCTCAATCCATCCCTACTGAGTCCCCCTTGCTGTAGGCATTCTGGTCTATACTCATCTTTCTTTTTTGTCCCATGCTTGTTGTACCTAAACCATCATCCTCCTTCTTAATCCAGGGAAAGAGAAATGTCACTGCTCTGGAGACAGCGGACGTTGTGCTCAGTTAGTTCTGAGTTCCAAGCAGACACAACATATACCTAAGATACCCAGCAGATGAGGAACTTCAAAAATGTTTTTAACTCTTTCATGTTTAACATCAAATAAGCCATATTCCTAGGCAAAATCAAAACAAAACTCCTTATACCTACCCCGTTACTTTTACTGTAGGTCAAATAATTACTATTTTATAGTTTTGAAGTCAATATGGGTGAATAGTAGGCATACCGTAAGATATCTAGTGATCCTTTCTATAGTATCTCATTACAGTTTTTTTTTATTCGTAAGATGAAGTTAGCAATGATAAATATGGCACTGGGAGAAGGCTCAGTAGTTAAGAACACTTGCTGCTCTCATAGAGAAGCTGGGTTCCATTCCAAGCACCATGTCATAGCTCACAAGTAACTATAACTCCAATTCCAAGGGACCCAGTGCCGTTTTTTACTTCCACAGGCACAAGGTATATAAATAGAACACACAGGTACATGCAGGTAAAACACTCATACACATACCATAAAATAAATACATCTGTCTTAGTTGCTATCTTATTGCTGTAAAGAGACAACATGACCAAGACAACTCTTATACATAAAATCATTTAATTGGTGACTTGTTTATACAGTTTCAGAAGCAATATTATTTCATTATCATCATGACAGAGAGCATGGCAGTTCTTGACTCTCAGAACTATTTATGTTCCTGTTAATTAATGCTAATACTAATTAATTTTAATTAAAATTAATGCTAATAAACTTTAGTTTGGGTGAAGTGATCTGTACATTTATACTCAGAGGAGAGTCCTCTGTCCTGAGTGGGTATCTACATTGCATAGAGGTTTGTCTCTGTAAAAATTCTCCAGCACTTCCCCAGACTTCTTAAATATTCTAAGAATAAGACCACCTGCCCATGGTGTATCAAGACTTTTTGGTAATTCTGAATCGCAAAATCTTGAGAGATGCTAATTGATCTATAATAGGACAAACCAGCTACTGCTCTCAAGCCAAATACTATCTGCTACCTACTTTGGAAGATGGGATTTTTCTGGAACACAGCAATGCATGTTTGCCTCATGTAAGGCTGTTTATGCATTGCATTGGTGGAGTTTAGTTGGTAGTTGAAGGCCACATGGTTTCCAGAGCCTGCATACGTACTGCCTGGTATGGGCAGGAAAAAAATCAGGTTATATCTTAGACCACATATCAGACAGAATATCACTCTAAAATGATATTCAAATGGTCATCAGTAATTGGCTATTTATGTGGTCCTCTATAAAAGGTACATTTTAACAACAGACATAATTAAAAAAATAAAAAATTAGACTAATGGTCCAAGAGTTAGACCTTGGGGTGGTTCATTCTCCTCGCATCAGCACAGACACTATGCTTGTCTGACATGCTTCTACATTAGAGAAAGTCAAGGGAGACTGCCCCTGGACCTCCTGTAATGCTTTTGACTCTGTGGCAGGGTTTTTAAAACCCACAGCTGGCAAGTCTGCTGCTGACTACTACTCATATACTTAAATCTACCTTTTCTTCAAACACTTTGCTTAGCAAGTCACAGTACATGTTTTGTTTGTTTGTTGAAATCTTCGGAGCTTAGAATTTAAAGTAAATACTAGAATAGTTTAAAAATCAATGTTGCATTTATGAGAATTCTGCTTCAGGTTTATCTAAATATTTTCCACACAACTTAACTCTAAATGACTTGTGCATAGTGTATGTCCTCATTTCAAGAAAAACCACTTGAATAATGCTGTTATTAGTATGCACAGTCACACCAATTTGTGCCGTGAATATAAACAGACCCTCATCTAGCGTACCTACATTTATACCTCTTGTCTGAAACAGACATCTCTCCACTTAGCTAGAGTTGTGGGGGCAGGGCCAATGGTAAACACAAGCAGCATGACTGATGGCAGTCCTTGTATTTAAGTCCACCGAGTGGGAACGCCTTCCTGTGATATACAAGGTGATATGTGAATGTTGATGTGTGACAGATAAAGAAGCAAATACTGGAATGAAGATTCATCAAACCTCCAGAGGGTGTAAATGCTTTTTAGTTGTCACTTTTTTGTTTTACCTCACAGCAAGGCATCAACAGTTTAAGTGAGCTTTTAAAGCAACAACTTTTTATAACTCTATATTTTCATTCCTGAAATATGATCCTTAATTGGAAGAGCCCCAGTGCCCCCACGTTCCTGGAAGAATGCCCCCAGAGGACACAAGGGTATTCATGGGTGATTTTGGAGTACAGTTCTGCAAAATAAGATTCATGTATTTGTCTAAGAGGAAATAGAAACAGGAAACTTGGAACATTTCCCTCAAGTATCTTCATTTTAAAGATCTACCGTTTAAGATCTGTAGATGTAGTATGACTGACTTTGGGTTCCATGGTTAGTGGATGTGCAAGCCAAGACTATGTATAAATCTTTTAATTCCTAGCCTTGACCTGTTTACTCAGCATTTGCAATGAGGTAAGAACTGAAGAGAGTGAATTTACCATCAGTATCTGAGCTTTTAAAGTAAACTATATTTACCAAATCCTTTTTTGAAGCAACAGGCTAACCTCCAAAAGTAAGGCCGATAGTGAGAGTGAGCACTAATATTAGCAGTGTTTTATTAGCATGAAAAATCTCTCTAGTTCACACCAGTTGAATAAGCACTGTGTTATCTACTGTACAAGCTAAGCGGGGGCCATGTTGATTAGTAGTTTTAGTACTTGGATAGAATCTGGTCCTGAAAGCATATGTCTTTTCTCTAATATCGTACTATACTCAATTTTGTTTGCCTATATATGATAATATATTAACTATATTAACATGGATATTATATGTGTATGTGTAAGTATGTCCACAATTCTTTAAAATAGTGGTAAGTGTCCAATTATTGTCCATAGTGCTCTGGGAGGCCATGAAGCAGAAGGTAATTGTCGAGTCTGACATAATCCAAAACCTGCTCATTGAAAAGTCCATTATGGAGTCTTTCCTTATAATATTGCCATAGATGACAGCCAATTCAGCATTTGCAGTAGCACTTCCATTGTCAAAAACTTCACTATGTTCTAAGACAATGAGATCAATTATTTAGAGCTATTAATCTGGAGATGGATTATGCCTAATTTTTGGGTGCACAAACATGTTGAGAAATATGTGAATACTTTCTGCCCTGGAGGAAAAAACAAAACAACTAAAATCCTGCAGCATGGTGTTCTGCCATTGAATGTCTAACTAACGAAGGACTATTGTCTCCTTTAAACTGGCCTCTTTCGCTGTGCGTTGGTGGTGCACACCTTCAATCCCATCACTCAGGAGGCAGAGGCAGGCAGATCTCTGTGAGTCTGAGACCAGCCTTGTCTATAGAACGAGTTCCAGGACAGGCTCAAAAGCAATACAGAGAAACACTGTCTCCCCCTCCCAAAAAAATGACCTCTTTCTTCTAATCCAAATATTGGCAGATCTGTTATCAGTTTTGGTAGAAAGGAAAAGGACATTGAGACTTTGCTGATTTACACAGATATAGTACAGGCCAATCCATGAATATAGTAACATGCATAAATCTTCTATAACTAAGATGACAGGGCTACAAGTATTCTGACTTAAACTCTCAAACCCAGACAGATTTCTCCAGTATAGTAGTTAGATGAACCCATTAATCGATCGGGCTTATGCCACCAGTAAATTTCTGCATTCAACAAAAGCTAAAGTTGCTGAATCTTCTAACATAAAGGTAAATGAAAAATAACCAAGGATTATGTTTGGACCCACAAAAGATGCAAATAAAGACTGTGACCCAGGATTCTACACAGTTTGCCAATAATGTATACCAGAACTCTTGAGCTTCTAACTCCAATCTTACATCAGTCTCATTTGAACCCCTCCCTCTTCTTCTTCTTTACTAAACCAGTATCATCAATGCTCTATACCATTCACTATTGCCTGAACCAAGCTTTTTATCTACCAGCAGTTTCAGCAGAACCTGAAAACCCATGGTAGGACCACTCTTGAACCATAGTAAGACCAATTAGTGTTTGGTGAAGCTGCAGACCTACAGCAAGAGCTGATTTGAAATCCAAGTTTTAGGCTCCCAGACAAATGGGAAGTTTCACATAGTCTACCTAGTCTGGGGGACACTAAAAATCATGGTGCTGACCAGATCTTACTATGGATAAGGCTCATAAGTGTATAAATAGTTACAAAACTCACAGGGAAAACTCAAGACTCAGACAGTATTCATTAGCTAATATAGGGCAGTAATTGAGTCTCAAGAAAGACTTGAGAAAGAGACTTTAGTCCTAAATACAATCCCATAGAGGGAAAGAACTACTCAACTCTATTATTAGTCTTCCATTGATCTTGCAAATTCTCTCTCTCTTTCTCTATTACACACACACACACACACACACACACACACACACACACACACACGCCACACGCAAAGGAAAGAAAATTTCAACCAGCTGAGTTCAGCTGCTCAAGTCTCAGCACATAAATAGAAACAATATGAAAAACTAAGACAGCATGGTTCTTCACTAATCTCTAATCCCATAATAATGGCACCAAATGGAAATGACACAGAAGAAATTCCAAACATAGAGTTCAAAAGAGAGACTACTAAGTTCAAACAATTTAAAGAAGATATGAACATACTCCAATAGAAGAAAATGAAGAGATAAATTAAATAAAGAGATCAATTCAAGATACAAAAATAAGGGTAGAATTGTTGAAATTATGTTGGAAGTTAAAACCTCAATAAGCCAAATAAAGCCCTCAGTATAAACTCTCACCAACAGAATGGACCATTTAAAAAACAGAGAATTGGGAATGGGAGGCAAGGTAGAATTACATCACTCAGTAAATGTTGATGATAAATTTTAAAAGGTATATGAACAGAAAGTGGTAGAGTTCTGGAAAAGCATGAGATTTAATGTTCAGATATGAGCATAGAAGGAATAACACCACAGTAGAGGCATAGGTATTATTTTCATTAAAAATAATAGAAAAATCCCAAACCTAGAGAAACAGATACCCACCCAAATACAAGTAGCCTACAAAACTCCAAATAAATAGGACCAACAGAGAAACTCCCCATAATCTACTATAGTTAACATATTAAGAACATAGAGTAAAGACAAGGTACTAAAGGCTACAAGAGAGAAATACCAAGTCACTTGTAAATACAGGCCCAACAGAAGAACACCTAACTATTCTACAGAACATATTGAAGTCATAAAGACATATTGCAAGTTTTGAAACACCACAGCTATCAGGCTAGGTTACTGAAATGGAGAAAATGAAAATTTCTACTGACTACAAGCTCTAAAAGAAGGTATTAGGAGAAATAATTTAGTCTCAGAATATAGATAAAGACACCTAAGAAATCATGAGAAATAGACAATTTCATAACAAAAAGAAGTCTTAGGAAATACCTCAAAAAAGCCAAAATGTCAGGAATTAAACATTGCTCAGTAATAGCCCTTAATATATTAGTGGTTTCAATTCTCCCATAAAGAGACACAGAATAGCACATTAGATTTTAAACCATAATACATCTTTTTGCTACCTATAAGAAACAAACTTCACCAGCAATGTTAGACACAACCTTAGGGTAAGAGGATGAAAAAAGAAATTCCAAGTAATTGGAACCAAGAAAGAAGCAGTTCTAGCTATTCTAATCTCTGATAAAATAAACTTCAAACAAAACTAGTGACAATAAATGAGTCACTTCACATTCATTAAAGAAATGATCCACAAATAGGATAATATAATTTTAAACATATACGTGTGTAATGGCTATTTTTGCATGTAAACTTCACTACATTTGGAATTAACTAAAGCCCAAGTGTCTGGCAAACCTGTGAGGGATTCTTTTAAATTGGATTTTTAAGGTGGGAAAATCCACCTTAATTCTGGACCATACCTTCTGGTGGTAGCTTACTGTGGTGGTTTGAATAGGAATGTCTCCCATAGACTCGTGTGTTTGAATACATGTCCCATAGTAGGGGCACTATTAGGTGGTGTTGCTATTGGAGTAGGTATGGCCTTGTTGGAGGATGTATGTCTGTGTGGAGGTGGGCTTTGAGGTTTCCTTTTCTTAAGCTACACCTAATGTGGAACACACACTGCTGTGGCAGTTTGAATGTAATTGGCTCCCATAATCTCGTATGGGAGGCACTATTAGGTATGGCTTTGTTGGAGTGGGTATGGCCTTGTTGGAGGAAGTGAGTCACTGTGAGAGCAGAATTTGAGTTTTCCTATGCTCAGGATACTGCCCAGTGTCTCAGTCGACTTCCTGTTGCCTATAAGTCAAGATCTAAACAGCACATGTCTGCCTGCATGCCGCCATGCTCCCCAACATGATGATAATGAACTGAACTTCTGAAATTGTAAGTTAGCCACCCCAGTTAAAATGTTTTCTTTATAAGAGTCGCCATGGCCATAGTGTCTCTTCACAGCAATAGAAACCCTAAGACAGGGCCTTGCTTATTTATGGTTTATACTCCATTTCTGTAAGTATAAACTTTTGGACCTTATAAATCAAGGAGTATGCACATAAGCTTCTACAAAAAAAATTGAGAAATCAATGGGGTAAGACTAAATGGAAAATAAATGTGAAATAAAAGAAAAAGGTAAATTTTACTTACATCTCACAAGATACTTTAATTTTGGTATTTTTAGAAACTAAGGTCCACTTTTGAAGTTGCCAGCAATCCCTGAGTGGTTTTCTAGGATTCCTTACTCGATTCCAGCTGGAAATGAGGCACACAGTAGAGTCAGATGGTGTCCCACTCGCTTCCATCTCCCCTGTGACTTTAAGTGCCTGCACTATGGACAAAGTCTGTCCTGAGACTGGTCTAAATATTCTAGGTGGCACTGAAAACCTACTTGTATTGCTCTGCATTTGCTTGGCATTAGGCTCCTATCATCCCTCCCCCACTATATTAGTTGATTAATATAATATCAATTCAGCCCGCAGGTTTTGATTTAAGCTTTTTCTTCAGGAAGGAACTTTATCCCATTTCTCAGACCCTGTTTGCATCATGTTTCCAAACTCTACCTCCTTCAACTTAAAGTCACTCTAAAGGATATCCAAAGAGTGCCTTAAAGACATTTTCTAGTTAAGGAAAACAGTCCTCACACACTTATATGTCAAAGAACAGATTCAGTCTCATTCGAATAACTCACAGTTATTTGTTAGGTTGAAAGCTATTGATCATTAATGACAATTACTCGATTCAGGAGTCCTTCCTCTGCATCAGAAATTCAAATCACAGCACACCAGCATGCTTGTCTTCCTTAGGCTATTACCTGGTCTGGAGAAGAAGGCTGAGAGTAAAGGCAACTGAAGTTCTTCCTCTGGGAGACTCAGAGAGCAGATAGATGAAATGCAGGTAGTATTTAACCAAACACCTAGCCTGCCTTGCAGAAGCCACATAGCAACCCAACAGGAGCAAGAGCAATGCATCTTAAACACACTCGCAGTCTGGACTGTCAGTATAAATTAGACTTGTCACTTTCTCCAAGCAGATTTAGTAAGGACATTACCATTGTTAATGATCTGTGCTTCCTGCCAGAGGAGGAAGCTGGGAACTGAGTTTGGATTTCATCTAGGGAAAGCATTCGTTTTCTTTACATTTGGCTTCTTCGGGCTGTGTGGTCCGACTATAGGTAGGAGGTAGGGCTTTTTCACAATCTTCCCTCAAAAGTCAGAGGATCTGAAATCTCCTATATATTCTACTCCTGAATAGACCAACCAATATGTACCCAAACTTACTGCTAGGAAAACTCAATTCAGAAAAGTCATGGAATTTACCCTCGAAGAGGAGGGTGATATGGTGTGTGTGTGTGTGTGTGTGTGTGTGTGTGTGTGTGTGTGTGTATGTATATGTGTGCCTCTGTGGGTGGGTGGGTATGTGTGAAATATGGGTAGATGTGTGCATGTGTGCAGTGTACATATGTGTGCCTTTGTATGTGTGTGTGTGTGTGTGTCTGTGTTTGTGTATGTTTATGTGTGCCTCTGTGGGTGGGTGGGTATGTGTGAAATATGGGTATATGTGTGCATGTGTGCAGTGTGTGTGTGTGTGTGTGTGTGTGCACAAAAGGGCTTTATTACAAATTGCTGACCCCAGGTAGCCACACAGTGGCTATCTTTGAAGAGTAGTGTATTGTTATAAATAGGGCTCAAATTAACATGTGCCTTGTTTTAACTGAATGCCACTGTTTTCTCAAGGAAGTTGCTGGAATGAGAAGATGAAAATGACAGAGAGAGCTGTGTGGTGGTGACATATGCCTTTAACCCCAGCAATTGGGAGGCAGAGGAAGACAGATCTCTGTGTGAGTTAGAGGCCAGGAAAGCCTCTGTTCTACAAAGCTACAGTACAGAGAAACCCTGTCTCAAAAAACAAAAAACAAAAAGAAAACAAAATGACAGAGAGGAGTCTCCTGTTGTTATTATAACTCTACTGTATGGAACATCTCCACCTTGAGGAACAAAACATTCCTATCTAGCTTATCTCCAGAGATTAAAGACTTTTCTCTAAGCGTAGATGGCATGCCAGTGATAAACACAGTTTATTTTCCTAAGGCATTTGTTTAAATCAAAATTCACTCAGAAAAGCAAACAAAATTGTCATCATTTACTTTGCAGCAGAGGATAATTCATGGGAAGATTCTACCTAAACTTAGTAAGCTCCAGCTATTATGTCAGCGAATTAAACTCCAAAATAGAAAACAACAGCAAAAACCTAATTTGGAGGCTCAGGTTGAAAGTGGCTGAAAATTTAATTCACCAACACACAGAGAGATTACTAAAAATAAAAACAACTAAATTCTGTGCTGCATTAAAGGATATAATGGGGTTCAAAGAGAAAACCATTAAGCTAGATTTATTGAAATTGGACTATTTATAGACTAACACCCCGCCCCAGAGTTTGCCAATAGCTTTGCATTTTCCTTTGAATTCAAGCACTTCCTTCATAGGCCTCAGGTCCAGGCCAACTACACAGAAACAACTTAATAGAAAGCATAATTAGGAAGAATTAAAAGTGAAATTCATTTCAAGTTTCTAATATTATGGATTGTTTGTTAATTCTTAGGATTAAAGGAACACAAAAGATGATTGGTGGCAAAGAGTACAAAATAAAGAGTGAAACTTTACTACACTACTTTTCCCTACTGGCTTGATAGTCAAATTTACATGCAGGAATGAGTTGGATTTGCACAAAAGCTGGGGAAACCTTTAATTTGGTACCCCAAACTGGAACCATCGGAAACATCTGGAGTCAGCTTGTTTCATCTGAAATGTCCCTCACAGGCTGTTATTTGAATGTGTCCTCCTCAGATCTGAGTGCTCTTAAGGTTGTGAAGCATTCATGGGTTAGACATCCAGGCAGGAGGTCTTTCTCTATGCAGAATAGGCCTCTGAAAGTCACACCAGGCTTGCGGTCCCTGCTTCTTATCTGCTGCATGTCTACAGATGCACTCCCACAGCCGTGCCTTGCCTATTGTGACAACTTAAAGTCTGTGAAACTGAAGGAAAACAAACCTTTCTTCCCCTGAAATTACTTATCTTGGCACACAGATGGGGAAATAACTAAAGACATTTTTAGTTCCTTTCAATCGGCTTTTTACCCAGAACTCAAAAGACTTTAACGTGTGAACAGACTCCCCTGGCCAACTTCAGGTTCAGTCTGCCTTGACATGGGCTTTCTTAGCTTTGCAGTGTTTTGATACACACATGCACACCAGCATTCCAACCTCAGATCTTCCTTTCATCCATCCTCCCATTCCCCCTTACCTTCTCCCCAGTCTGCCTCCCCATCCACTCCTCCTCACTGTTAAAGGGCTCCCATGAGGGGTCAACAAAGTCGGGCACATTAAGTTGGGGTCGAACCAAGCATCTCTCCCATACATTAAGGCTGAGCATGGCATCCCACTATAGGGGATGGGCTCCAATAAGCTAGCTTATGTACCAGGATTATATCATGGTGTTACTGCCACTGAGCATGGTATCTCCTCACAGTGAATGGTTTCCAACAAGCTAGCTGATGCCCCAGGCTTAGATCCTAGTCCTACTGCCAGGGGCTTCTCAGATAATCCAAGCTTCACAACTGTCTCCCACATATCTAGTTAGGTCCCATGGAGGCGCCACAACTGCCAGTCTGGAGTTCATGAGTTTCCAGGAGCTTGATTCAGCTGTCACCGTAGATTTCTCCATCATAATCTTGCAAAGATCACCATGGATTCTGCCTCACAAGTCAGCTACTTATTTATTCTTTTAATTTCTAGTCCTTTGTGAATTTAAAAAAACCTAAATTTATAGAAACAAATTACACTGTATTCTTACTAATTTCAGCTTAAGATTCAAGACACAAAGAGGAGTATAAATGAATGGTAATTATGAAATTATGAAAGAGTGATTTCTTTCTAGCATATTGAACAACTGTGTTCAGAATAAAGGAGAAAGCCACAGATACACATGAATATATAACTCGTGTGTGTGTGTGTGTGTGTGTGTGTGGTGTGGTGTGTAAATGCAGGTGTTTATGACATATATAACTATATGTTATCTTTTACTGTTGTAGAAATCAAGTCTAAATTTTAATAGTTTATAAAATAAAATATCTATTGTTACTCATATATCTGTGATTGGCTGTGGCATTTGAATTGAAATAAAATCCTAGATATTGTGAACTCATCCATTGTGAAAAAAAGATCAATGATCAGACACAGATGGGAGATGAATAGGAATCATGGAGAATATCAGTACTTTTAGAGGTGAGAAATGTTGATTGTAGTTATGGCTTCATTGGTATATACCTATATAAGAACTTATTTAAAATACCCTTATAGTATAAGCAGTTTATTGTCATTTCAATTAAACCATTTTTAAGTACATCATTTGGAAGACTGCAAAGAAAAGATTATTTCAAATATGAGACCAGCACAGCCCTGAATACCTGCTAAGATCTTTCCAGTGTTATTCTTACTATTATTGAAATAGATGTCACTGAGTCATTGATGGCATCAGACATAATCTGCAAAGATCTACTTTCTACTCTCTGAGATAATTGCATCCCTGTGTCACCCCTCTACCATGGCAGAATTGACAAGATCTGGAGTAAAGTGATAAAGCTAACTGACCAAGGTAGATTTTCTAGTGCCCTCATTTTGCAACCAGTAAGATACATTAAGATAGTGAAGTCAATTGTCTCTGCTGGGAAAGGCTTCTGATACTCCTTAAAGGACACGGTGACTGAGATTTACTGAGCTTGTGTTTCAGCCCTGTTTCTCTCCCATCTACCTTGAATGCTAAATGGAACCCAAAAGTTTCTCAAGATTTCCTCCTTTCTTGGGGAATAGCTGTGAAGCAAAATCAATTTAGTCATCAGAATCTAGTTGCTTGGAGTGTTGCATCAGTCTTGCAGGTATAAAAGCTGAAATTCTCTTCACCCCTTTTAGCCACCATTGTGTTCTAATATCATGACTGCGTTGTTTTCCCTTGTGATATATAGAATCCAGTCAACACTTGAAGACCCTATAGGAAGTAGCTTTGGAACTGTCACAGTGTGGGAGATTCTCTTCAGGTGAGGACGCCAGACAAGGAAAGATGGCCTCCAGGAATGCTGGGGATAGGTCACCAGTTGGCAGCAGGGTAGCTATACTTTATTTGTAAGGAGGGAATGCAGAAGGGACTACATTGAATAGGTCGGGTCTGGTGCTGAAAAATTATTCAAACAGTGATGGAAAAATTAACATTCTTTACTGGACTTGAAGAACATTGATATGTCTATGTTTTGCCATAAAAGTACAGTCCTGGTAATTTTTTATTTTATAATAACATCCATTCATTGCTCTCAACTGTAAACCAGCTACTTGATACATCTACTGCCCACTCTAGTGGACACAAGTGGAGAAGATGTGGGAGGGAATTAACATGGCCTTTATCCTCATCACCAAATATGAATGACACTGCTGTTGACTATCTTCTAGCAACTTCCTGGATAAAGATTCAAAGGGAAATTTTCCTAAGTTGGGACAGACAAGGTCTTTGTCTTCCTATTAACAAACATTCAAGCAAAACCCATCCTTGCTCGGATAATGGAAACTGGTTTTTTTTGTTTGTTTGTTTGTTTGTTTGTTTTTTAACCATTCAGGTAGAACTCGTTTGATCACTGAACCATGCTGATTAGAAAAGAAACCAAAAACAGTCTTTTGTTTTATGACCCAGTTCTTCATTTACCTGTATTTTAAAAATAGAGAAATATGATTAAGAGTATATGTTGTCTTTAGGAGGGAAAAAATCCTAGTTTAGTCACAGAATTAATCAAACAATTTACATATGTTGAACCATCCCTGCATCTCTGAGATGAAGTCTCCTTGATCATAGTGGATGATCTTTTTAATGTGTTCCTGGATTTGGTTTGCAAGTATTTTATTGAGAATTTTTGTATCTATGTTTTTAAGGCAAATCACTCTGTAATTCTCTTTCTTCATTGGGTGACTCTGTGGTTTGAGTATTAAGATAACTGTGGCCTCATAAAACAAATTGGTAAATGTTATTTCTGTTTCTATTTGGGGAGGTATTATAGTTTGCAGAGTATTGGCATTAACACTTTTTTGAAAGTCTGATAGAATTCTATGCTAAAACTATCTGGCCCTGTATCAAGAAAATGATCCATTTCATTTAGATTTTCCAATTTGGTGAAATACAGATTTTTAAAGTATGTCCTTATGATCCTCTGGATATCCTAGGTGTATGTTGTTATACCCCCTCTTTTCATCTTTAATTTTGTTAATTTAGATATTATCTTTTATGCCTTTTATATTCCCACTAGCAGTGAATCAGGATTGCATTTGCTCCATAGCCATGCCAACATTTAAAATTTTCAAACTTTGCATTTTAACCTTAGTGGTGTCTATTAGTTCCTTTTTCCCCCTTTATTTTCACCAAATACCTCACATAAAGCACCCAGAGGGGAAATGGGTTAATTCTTACTTACAATGAGGGGGATGCAGCCCCTCATGTCTTTAAAGGCATGGAGGGGGCAACAGATTGGCTTTGGTACCAACTTGGAAGCAAGAAGAGGGAATACTCAACTCAAAGTGTCCTTTTTCAAGTTTTATTCAGAATGGGACCCCATCCTGGGGGATGGTGTCACCAACATTCAGGGTGAGTCTTCTTAAGTTAATCTGCTCTATAAATGCCTTCACCAGCAATTTGACGATGCTTCATAAATGCCTTAGGTGTTTATTAATCCACTTAAACTGACAATCAGAAGTGACCCTTTCTTGGTAGGATGTGCTTGAAGTTTTATTCCCTACCCATGGAGAATTGAGACATCATCGGGCAATTTTAGATACATTGATTGACCATATTTATAGCCTGTTTGTGAATTGCTCTTTCTAAGACAGTTGCCTTTCCCCCCATTAAATATCGTCAAATTGATTTTGAATATGGATCTCTTGAGAAAACCACATTGCAAATACCTTCCTTCATTCTGCAGGTGGACACTTGGTTCTCAAGTATATCATTAGCAATGCAGTTTCTAAAGTGTATAATCTAATAAGCGCTTCTCTTTAAATCATTTCATGTATGGTTAGGGATTGTGACAGAAGCCTTATATATTATGAGATTACGAAATCATAGTCTTTTGTTTTACCAAATGGACAGAAATATTATTGCTCGCATTTGGACCTACAGCCTATTCAGAACTGCACTTGGCATGAAGTGTATGGTGAGACACAGGAAACACTCTCCCCATGTCTATTTCTACTAACCTTAAATGTTTTTCTGAAAACTATTTCTTTACAGTGATAATTTTTTTTGTCCAGTGAGAATGTGTGTCTCCTATACTCACAACACTCTGTTCTAATTGTTGAAGCCTTATGTCATCCTGGCATCTGTTGATGTCAGGTTTCAGGTTGGTTTTGATATTGTTTTATTTTTTCCTCTTTAAATTTGTTGTAAATTCTTCTTGGGCCTTATACTTTATGTATTAATTTTAAAGTCAAATGTTGTTTCCAACAAAAAAAAACAGTAAAATAAAAATCATCTGGACATTCGAGACATCTATGTATTAAATGAGGTCTAAAAATATGGAACCCTTATTCTGGGACACAGTCACTGCTTTATTTCAGTCTTCCAAATTTTATCTCAGGAAACAGGTTCCAGTGTAGGAATCCAATCTATGTCTGTTAGAGATATTCTTCTGATCCGTAGTCAGACGCGTTATCCATTGCGCCACTGGTCCAGTGCTAGAGATATTCTTAAATCACTGTGTTGTTTATACTGAGACTAACAGCATTTTTGTAACTTTCAAATCAACCTTATGTAAAGTGATACACAGAAACATGACTTGTTACTACATGTTATCTTGAATTGAGTAACATAATTAAATTGAGTAACTTTTTCCTTTAGGTTTGGGGGTGGGTTAGTTTTACTATTTTTTTTTTAGATTTCCCTATACTTATTATATAATCACTAAGGTGTCGTGTAAATAAATATAATTCATCTTTTCCAATCCTTAAATCTTTCATTTCATAACTAAGACTTGGTTATTATTACAAATAGAAACAGCTCTTTCACCTGTAGGATACCACTAGGTATGTTATTCCTACAGTACTCACAGGTTAAAATACTACCTCCTAGTACTAACTGCTGCTTATTACATATGGTGGTTAGGAATTTCCTCCCATGTTTTGGAAGTAACTTTATTGGTTTTATTTCTGTCTTGTTTGTAAAAGTAGCCCTATTGATTAACTTTTCAGTGTTAAGCCAAGCATATAATCTTAATTAAAATTAGATTGGTATAAAATGTTCAATATGATTGTTTAAAGCTACTTAATATTTAATAGAAAATTTTATGTTTATAATTTATTAAGCTATAATCTTTCATGTGACTATCAGAAATTTGTCAAAACTATTGACATGAGCAAAGCATTCTATAATGTATTCATTTTTCTTATTTTCTGAGGAAGTTGGTATGCTTCCATATCTTTGAACTATTTGACCACATAATCTAAAATTTTGATTTGTTTGCACTATAGTTTTAAAAATATTTCATTTTAAAATAGCTGTAGCTTTTACAATAATATCATCTTTCCACTTCCACTATACGCAATATTTACTTTTATCTTAATTGAAGAATAAACATATTTGTTTTTCTGTTGCATAATTATATTCTATTCAACTAAGTTCATTCTTATTGCTTCTTTTTATTTTTCTTTGGTATTACTGCATTGCCATTTTTTTCTAACACCTTCATTTTGATTCCAAAAAAACTAGTTTTGGTCTTTGTTATATTTTTAAATTTAATTTTAGAATAAATTTTAATAGTTGATTGTGCATGTAAGATGTATATGTGGAGTGTATGCCATGGCATTGTGTGAAAGTCATTGGGCAACTATCTTAAGTGTATTCTCTCCTTCCACCTTTATCTGGGTTCTGAGGGTCAAACTCAGGTCACCAGGCATGCTCGGCAAGCTGCTTCACTCACTGAGCCATCTTGTCAGTCCTAGCCTTTATTTGTTTGGCTAAGTACAGATTCAGTTTCATTTCATTAATTTTGGCAGATTGTACTTTCACTGCCATCCACTCGGAAGGATTTAAAGCCAAAATCACTAATATCAATTTATAATCTTTCTGAATAACAGCTTATCAGTCATTTACATGAAAACACTTAGTCCAGCCAACAGGAATAATATTACCACTTTTAGTCTGCCTACTCTACCAGTAAATGTATCTTTATTCCCCTTTCTCTACTGTTTTATGTTATTGCAATAGCTTAGGAGTGATGTCTCTTTCCCCCTTCTTTGCAAATAAGCATAGAGATCTTAGTTATGTCCATTTTACTAATAGATACAAAACCAGGATTTGTAAATAAAGTTCTCCAGTCTAAACTTCACATGTTTTCTTGCATGCTCTCCTGCCAACACATAACTAATGCCCTCATGTCACAGAATTATAGCCAAAGTGAACCGTGTGCCTCGGGTTCTTTTATTTCACAGCTAACCGATTCCATAAAAGCTCATAAAGGGCATTTTACTGTCAAAAGTTTGAGCCAATAGTATCCTCATTTCTAGGTCAATGATATCCCTGACTTTAAAAATTCCAATCAGGGACAGGTAACAGTGCCACAAATTAGTCATGTCTAAATATCCACCAGGTATACCTGGCCATTACACTCCAGAGAAGTTAACTTGTCAGTGTCCCCTGTAAAGGAGCACAAAATACTGACACTCATCCTCATTAGCTCTCCAAAGTCCTTCATGAGCTCAAGTTATTACATCAAAACAGTTTTCTGTACCCCACTATAAGCACAGAAAGGAACTAAGATGGACAGGTGAGGACAGCCCACAACTATGAGTAAGAATATTTCCTGGAAATGCTAAACTTGTCACCTGGGCTCAAACTTAAGTTTAGGGACCACAAGATAAGGGTCGACTATGAAACAACACTTGCCTCTTTTTCTTATCTATTGGCCTCTAGCATTTAAGTCTACCCAACCTGTTCCCAGGGCATTCTTTTAAGGATAACCATGTATTTTGATATGGGGAGACCCTATGGAATATGGCAAAAATGATGAGGCTACAGCTGCACAATTTGAACCTCTTTGTCATGCAGGCTAAAGGCAGAGATGATGCCACTGAGAAACATCAGAAAGTGTGAAACACTTCTGAGAGCACATCAGCCAATGAAGGCCTCTGAGCTGTTGCAGAGAGACAATAAGCATTACCATTCTGCAGTAAAGAGAGGACAAATCTTATTCCCCAAAGAGAAAAATACATCTCTGCATGTGACAAGTACTTAGCATTATGGATAGCATCAGCCTGGGCTCTTATCATGATGTAAATTTGTCTTATATTCACTGAGTTGAACAGAAACAAAATAATATAGAAATGTGAATAAGTAGCATGCACAAATTTTATTATAAGCTGCATGGTAACTAGACTATGTGGCAGGGGGAGTTTAGGAGTAAACAAAAAAGAGGGCAATTTATCAACTTTATTATTTATAACCCACATTGGAAAGCCAATCTGTTTATTAATAATAAGGCAAATGCTTCTTGGAATGGAAATTTTTTAAGCTGTGCCAACATAATCGGAGTTTACATAAAGTTCCTGATCTGGTTTGTATGAACTTGTTGACAAGATTGTTTGTCATCCCTTTTGGATGAAACATAAAATGGAATTTTGGTCACCAGGCTCATAAAAACTGTATTACACTGTAGTTTTTTTTTTTGAGCAGACATACTAGCAATGATGTTCTGGGTGACTCGACTTCAGATTTATCCTTTATATTAAGCTGCTAAAAGACAAGACTCGTATTTCTTGCAAACTTAGTGAGATGTGCAGGTCCAGGTGATATAGAAGGCATGCCATGACAAAATGAACCTGGAACTTCAAATAATTATGGGATGCTAAGCGAAGTCCTCCTTGAGTGAGAGCAGACATTCCAAGAGGACACATAGGTTTTATTATCTTTAACTTCTTATACACTGGCTTCTAGAGAGCCTCTCCAGTTCATCACAGGGGAATTGCTCTTCAGACACAGAGATGTGAACATCCTGAGTGCTAGACTTGGTGTTTAAGGTCCCTTATTTGAAGGGTCAAAGCACTCATTACACACTATAGAGGGTACTGGACAGGAGCAAGAACATTCTGCATTTTCCAAAGCTATAACAGAGGAAATAAATCCTAAGAAATTGTAGAACAATTTTTTGATGAGGGATAAAATAAAAATTCACATGTATTCAATATCATATGAAAAATCATTTTTTCAACTAATGCTAGCCCTAGCATACTTGTTTTTAAAGAGGCCTAGGAAAGTTACAAAAAGCATAAGGAAAAAATAACGCATTAGGAAAGTGTATCTGCTGGAAATTTTATTTTCTACTTATAGAAATATATATATATATATCTATCTCCATCTCTGTCCTTCCGTCCCTCCTTCCCTCCCTGCTTCCTCCTTCTATTTGTTTGATTTTGCTTACTTTTGTTGTATGGAACAAACCCAGGATTTTCTTACCTCCCAGGCAAATGCTCTACCACAGAGCTATAGCCACACTCCCAGTTTGAGAGTCTATCTTAATATGAGTTTTCTACTTGTGCTTTGTATTTATGGCTTGAAGTCACATTTGGAGGTAGAAATGTCTGCATTTCTAATAGTCATCTGAGAACAACTGGCCTTGGGCAGTGTTACTCAGATCTCCCATAGGCCCTACATTCTCCTCTGCCCCTCCTTAAAGGTACATTTTCATGACAGCTACAGTTCCCTGCCATGTCTAGCATGACACTCTTCAGTTTCTTTAAGCACAGGTTTCAGGTTAGAGATGCCGCATGTATTAGTCAGGGTCTATTAGTCTATTCTAAATGAATATAGTGGCTTACAGGCTGTGGTCTAGGTAGTCTTAACAATGGCAGTCATCCTCCAAAAAGGCCAAAGATCTAGTAGTTTTTTTTTTCAGTCCAGGAGACTGGGTATCTCAGCAGTACCATCTGGTGATGGAGTCCTGGAGCATTTCTAAGCAGATGCTGGTCTTCAGGATATGCTGGAATCCCAAATCCCCATGAGTAGGTTCTACTATCAGCAACAGTATAGGTGAACTTGCCAGCAAGAGTAAAGGCAAGCAGGCAAAAAGCAAAAGCACTCTTCTTCCATGCCCTTCTACATGGCTGCCACCAGAAGGTGAGGACAAGATATAGGGTGGTCTTCTGACCCCTGATGATCCAATCAAGTAAATCCTTCCCAGGTATGCCCAATTGCTTGGGTTTAATTAAATCTAGATATTATCAAGTTGACAACAACCAAGGTTAGCCATCTGATGGGGGAAGTCCTGTGTATATGTCAATAAAGCACTGTTGGCCAATAGCGAACCAAGATAGGTGGGACTAGGAATCCAGGAGGACTCTGGGTAGGAGAAACAGAGGAGAAACACAGAGAGTCAAGATGTAACGCCATTGGGTAGGAAGCCCGGAAACCTCTCCGGTAAGAGAAATACTTAGATTAACAATTATGGGATAAATACTTAAGTCAGAGCTAGCCAGTAAGAAACAAGCAAGGCCAACAGCTTCATAATTAATATGGCCTCCTGTGCGTTTATTTGGGACTGATGCGGCTCTGGAACAAGGCTGGCGGGAAGGCTTCCCTTTACAGCCATCACACCATGCCAGTCCCTGTCACTCCCCTACTTCTTAACTTCAGTCTCTTTAATTTTGTCTTTTGTGTTTTAACCCAAACAGAAGTGACTTACTACAAATTATACAAATGTAAAAGGAATAAAACTAGCAACACAATAAGGGTATACTACATTGGCCAATACTACTGAAAGCTAATTTTCAGATAATCCAAGCACAGCCAGAGCCAGAGATGTCCCCAATGTCACTGATTCTCATTCCTTGTGTTATAGCAGTAGACCCTGGGAGTCTCTGAGCTGTCTTTCTCACATTTAGACCCACACATGTGGAATAAAAGACAGAGTAGGATTTCAGCCTTTTATCAAGTCTATGCCTGTGCCATACTGTTTATGATGCACTCCGCTTCCCTCAGCAAGCTCTACAAGGGACAGGGCACTGTACCTGGATTACAGAGAGCAGAGACAAATCAGATCACCTCTAACCTGCAGCACACATTCTGCAAAGTCACAGAAGAGGTCAATCAATATATGTTACCTCATTCATCCTGGCTGGAACACGATCACAGACAAGCCCTAATTCTGGTTTCTACACTTTGTAGCTGTGAAAGTGTGACAGTCCCTTGTGTTCAGTTCTTATTTGTGACAGTCTTTCTCTTGGTGGACAGTATTAGTATTCTGTATATGGACAAGGCAGCACACACCTAGCACATCTATCTATAAATTGATCCAAAAACCCAAGTGAGAAACCTCTTAAAGTGACAAGGCCTAATTAACTTACAACACACATTGGGAACACAGTAACTGGAACATATAGAGATCCCGTTAAATCCTCTTAGTTCCTCATCTACTTCATTTAAAAATATGTATTGCTGAATCTAAGCAGATATTTAGTTTTCTTTCCCCTTCTACTCCCTGAGTGCATTGATACTAAGATCATAGTAATCCTCTGGGGCTCACCCCCAGGAACTAAATACAATACTGCAGAAATCCTTACAAGGCCTTCTGGTTTTCACCTGCCTTGCATAAGTTATCATTCTTCTAGACCAGGAGAATTTGGTATTGTGATAACTGTTGTGTTCATTTCCCATCCAAAACATCTGGCTGCTCATATCAGTCTCTTTAGAGAAATTTGAGTTGACCTTAGAGAAGACATGCACCTAAAAATTTGCTTCTGCAAAGAATTCAGATGAAGCTAATGCACTTGTATTCATCTATTGGGGAAAATGCCTGTACTGATGGATCTTCTTTGTCCAAGACTATGGCCCTTCTCAGGGAGTAGCACTCAAGCAACTTTGGTTTTTATTAGGGACATAGCTTTGTCCCTGGCCTTGGCTGGGGACAAGAGAGATCCCTTTCCCCTCACCTATTATCTATTTGAAAATCTAAATGCCAAATTTTTCTGCAGAATCAGTTGAACTCTTACTTACTTTGCAAGTGGTTGTTATTAAAGACGACTTCTTGGTTGTGTAACTTCTTTTAGTCTTTCTTTTCATTTCCTGAAATATCAATTTTAAAATCATCAGTATCTAGGTAGCAAGCCACTGGTCTGCCTCCTAACATCTTTAACATCATCAGGAGATCGGCCTGCCTCCTAAGATCTTCCACTACATGAATCACTACCTCTGGATAATTTTTGCCTTCCACATAATTTAACTAAGCCTAAGATAGCGTTTAGAACTTCCTCTTAAGAAAACAAGAAGTAGAGGAATAAACCAAAATATAAGGAAAGAATCGGACAGATCCAGAAATTCTAACAGTCAAAAATAACTACATTAATTTATCTTTATTCTAAAATATAACTTTCTAAGAACATATTTTAATTTAGAGAAAATTGGCAAAGGCAATTCAGATAGGTCCCCCTCCCCTCATGCCAGGGTTATCTGTTACTACAGTGCTATGTTGTTTTACTGATGAACCAACACTGAGGTACTGCTTAACTAAAATCCCTACCAAATAAAGACCTTCAAAAAATTTATTCCAGTGATCTTCCTCTATACAAGATGCCACCTGGACACTTCAACTATTTCACACATTTTTAAATCATATATTGGCTGGGTTTTAGCGAAGAACACCAGAGAGGTACTGAGAGGATATATATCCATACACATCACATAACAGTACTGTTGACAGCCCTCATCACTGGGCTAGAGTATTATATACCAGTTTTCTTCACTCTAACTATAGCATTGTTCCTTTCTCTTCTTCACACTATACTTCCTTGAAGGAAGTGACTAAGTTCAGACCATGCTGAGGGGTGTGGGGTTGTTTTCTACCTCACAAAGCATAGAATATCTACATGAGTCATAAAGAGTTCTGCACAGGAAATTTATTTCTTCTACCTCATTTGTTCACTTGAATATTTGCATAAGTATGGCTTTGTGAATATTAATTCATATTTTGTCTCATTGTTCGATACTACAGTCATTTTGCTACTCAAACTGTTTCAACATTGTTAACTGGATAGCCATTCATTTTGTCACCAGGGATGCATTCATGTGGCTGCTGGAGACTCCCTCATTTGGACTCTGCAATCTTTGACATGTCTACATCCATGTCGAATTTTCTTTCTTGCACTCTTATTTTTGGCACATCGGGGACTTCTGTATCATCTTGTACATTGTACATTTCCTGATATGATCAAAATCAACCATTTTTCCAGAACAAGAAATCATGGACATACTTTATTCACAAGTTAAACTAACTAGGAATGAACCTAACACAGAAGGTAAAAGATCTCTATAAAAGAAAAGCAAAACTCAATCCTATCATCTTTTTATTTCAATGTATTTCAATGTTTTATATAAAAATCTCACCATCAAACTCAAAGCCACCAAAAGGAGTTAAGTCATGGGACTCACAAAAGACAATTTCTTTTCTTTTATATATATTTAAATTAGATGCAAGCTTGTTTCACATGTCAATCCCAGTTCCCTCTCTCTCCCCACCTCCCCTGCCCGAACCGACCCCCTATACCATGCCCTTTCTGCTCCCCAGGGAGGGGGAGGCCTTCCATGGGGGATCTTCAAAATCTGTCATATCATTTGGAGCAGGGTCTAGACCCTCCCCATGTGACTATGCTGAGAGAGTATACCTCTATGTGGAGTGGACCCCCAAAGTCCATTCGAGTAATAGGGATAAATATATTAATCCACTACTAGAGGCCCCATAGATTAAGCAGACCTCCAAAAACTGACATCCACGGTCAGGGGGTCTGGAACAGTCCTATGCTGGTTCCCCAGCTATCAGTCTGGGTTCCATGAGCTCCCCCTTGTTTAGGTCAGCTGTTTCTGTAGGTTTCTCCAGCCTGGTATTGACCCCTTTGCTCATCACTCCTCCCTTTCTGCTACTGGATTCTAGAATTCAGTTCAGTGTTTAACTGTGGGTGTCTGCTTCTGCTTCCATCAGCTACTGGATGAAGGCTCTAGGATAGCATATAAGGTAGTCATCAATCTCATTATCAGAGAAGGGCATTTAAGGTAGCCTCTCCACTGCTGCTTAGATTGTTCCCTCTGTTAAATATCTTTTCTTGCTCTCCTCTATTCTTCCCTTGTCTCCTTCGTGTCCTCCTCTTCTCCCTTCTCTTTCTCCTAACTCTCTCTCCCCTTCCCCCATGCTAACAATTAGCTCAGAGATCTTGTCCTTTTCCCCTTCTCTGGGGGACGATGTATGTCTCTCTTAGGGTCTTCTTTGTTACTTAGCTTCTATGGCAGTGTGGATTGTAGGCTGGTAATCCTTTGCTCTATGTCTAAAAAGAATATATGAGTGAGTATATACCATGTTTGTCATTTTGTGACTGGGTTACCTCACTCAGGATGATTTCTTCTAGTTTCATCCATTTGCCTGCAAATTTCAAGATTTCATTGTTTTTTTTCTGCTGAGTAGTACTCCATTGTGTAAATGTATCACATTTTTTCCATCTATTTTTTTAGTTGAGGAACATCTAGGTTGACTCTGGGTTCTAGCTATTACAAATAATGCTGCAATGAACATGGTTGAACAGATGTCTTTGTTGTATGAAAATGCATCCATTAGGTATATACTTAAGAGTAGAACCGCTGGATCTTGTGGTAGATTGATTCACATTTTCCTGAGGAACTGCAATACTGATTTCCAAAGTGACTGCATGAGTTTGCACTCCCACCAGCAGTGAAGGAGTGTTCTGTTTTCTCCACATCCTTTCCAGCATAAACTGTCATTGATGTTTTTAATTTTAGTCATCTGACAGGAGTAAGATGGTATCTCAGAGTTGTTTCGATTTGCATATCCATGATGGCTTAGGATGTTGAGCACTTTCTTGTGTGTCTTTCAGAAATTTTAGATTCCTCTATTGAGAATTCTCTATTTAGTTCTGTACCCCAATTTTAATTGGATTATTTGGTGTTTTGGTGACTAGCTTCTTGAGTTCTTTGTATATGTTGAAAATCAGCCTTCTGTCAGATGTGGGGTTGGTGAATATATTTTGTTAATTGTCGATCTCAGTATCTGTGCTACTGGTGTTATGTTCAGGAAGTGGTCTCCTGTACCAATTCAATCAAGGGTACCACCCACTTTCTGTTGAGGTCTTTGATCCATTTGGACTTAAATTTTGTACATGGTGATAGATATGGATCTTTCTACAGTCTTCTACATGCTAGCATCCAGTTATGCCAGCACCATTTGTGGAAGATGCTGTCTTTTTTCTATTGTATAATTTTAGCTTCTTTGTCAAAAATCAGGTGTTTGTAGGTGTGTGAGTCCATATCAGGGTGTTCAATTTGATTCCATTGGTCTATCTGTCTATTTTTGTGCCAATACCAAGCTGTTTTCAGGACTATAGCTCTATAATAGAACTTGAAGTCAGGGATGATGATGTCTCCAGAAGTTTTTTTATTGTATAGGGTTGTTTTGTCTGTCCTGGGTCTTTTGTTTTTCCATATATAGTTGAGTATTGTTCTTTCAAGGTCTGTGAAGAATTGTTCTGGGATTCTGATGGGAATTGCACCCATACCTTTTTAATATAGTACTTGAAGTTCTAGCTAGAGCAATAATACAACAAAAGGAGATCAAGGAGATACAAATTGGAAAAAAAAGTCAAACTTTCACTATTTCCAGATGATATATGATAGTTTACATAAGTGACCACAAGAACTCTACCAGGGAACTCCTACAGTTGATAAACACCTTCAGCAAAGTGGCAGGATACAAGATTAACTCAAAAAATATCAGTAGCCCTACTATATATAGAAGGTAAATGGGCTGAGAAAGAAATCAGAAAAACATCACCCTTCACAATTGCCACAAACAGCATAAAGTGCCTTGGGGTAATGCTACCCAAACAAGTGAAACACCTATATAACAAGAACAGGGACTTTGAATTTTTCAAGAAATAAATTAAAGAAAATCCCAGAAAATGGAAAGATCCCTCATGCTCTTGGATATGTAAGATCAATGTAATAAAAATGGCAATCTTGCCAAAAGCAATCTACAGATTCAATGCAATTCTCATCAAAAGAAAAATTTAAGGCAACAATAGTTAAGACACTCAGGTACTGGTAAACTGCATTAAACACTGGAGTAAAACACAGCTCATAAGTGGTATTTAAAAAGCAACAATGCAATTTAAAGATGAAAAGACGGCTTTTGTAGTAAATGACCAAATCCGGACAAGTGTGTCTTTCATAGAGTCAATTAAAAGTAGGCTTTGGTCTTTATGAGTTTAATATAGCTATTCTACTTTTGTTTTATGTTGATGTTAACATGGTATATCTTTTCCCATCTTTACAGTTAACTTATCTGATTCATCATACTTAAAAGAGGTTTGTTATATATGGCATGTAACAAGTATTTTGTCAATACACTCTGAATATCTTATCTTTTAATTGGTACATTTAGACTATTCATGTGTAAATTGTCTATTGACATAGTTTTATAATTATCTACTATTTTTTACAAATGTTTTAGATTTGTTTCACTCACTTTCTTCTTCCTTTCTCTTTCTCACCACTGATTTTTCATGAGGCTTTATGATTCTGTTTTTCTCTTTTAGCATACAAACAAAAATGCTTGTTGCTACCCTTGCACTTATCATAACATACAACAACTAATCAACCTCCCAAAATACTATGGAAACCAGGTAATACTCACTTGTAATCTTAAAATTTAGATAATATTAACAGTTTGAAGTCAGCTAGGGCTACATATCAAGACTTTGTCTCAAACCCAAACAATCACCAAGCAAACAAACAAGCAAGAAGCACAGAAACAAAACTATGCCATAGTCACATTCTGTGATTTTAAAATACGCTTGATGATCTGAGGTCCCAAAATGGTAGATAAAACTTTCAAGAAACAGTTCATGAAATTGAAATTTTACATTCTGAGTGATACTGGAGTGAAAACTCACATTGTTTTGGCCATTTTATTTGCAGCTGCATCACACATTTGTCCAACATGCTCACATTGCATACACTATCCTCCTGCTTATTACATAGTGCTCATCCAGGTATCAGAACTGTTGTGCTGGTGATAACAGAGTTTGTATTCTTATTTTGTTTTGAGGGTTTGAGATACATAGCTTGCTTTGTAGCTCAGCAGAACGGCCTCAAACTCATGATCATTCTACCTCAGCTTCCCAGAACTGGAATTACATTTTCTTGCCACCATCACTATCAAGTAACTCACAGCTTATTTATTATCAGTCCCAGATTGCAAGAGTAACAAATTCTTGCAATTCATAAATTACAAATGGTAACCATAAAGTGCCTTTTAAAATTGAAAGGTAAAGTACAATAAGATATTGAGAGAGCACATATATCTAGAATAACTTTATAGTTTATATTTGTTATAGTTTTTAATCTCTTATTGAGCCTACTTTATTATTTACTTACATGTACACATGTGTATGTCTATATGTGCATGTGCCTGAGGTTAGGGGAATCTCTTATGATAGTTTAGCTTCTTTGTCAAGTTATCTTTGTGGAGTTACACACAGTTGTAAGCTGCCTGATGTGGGTGCTGAAAATTGAGCTCAAGTCCTCTACGAGAAAAATGCATGTTCTTAACCACTCTGCCATATCTCCAGCCCAGAGCCTACTTTTTTTTTTTTTGGTTTTACGAGACAGGGTTTCTCTGTATTGTTTTGGAGGCTGTCGGTCCAGCCCAGCCTCGAACTCACAGAGATCCGCCTGCCCCTGCCTCCCGAGTGCTAGAATTAAAGGCGTGTGCCACCACCACCCGGCTATTTTAATTTTTAAATTTAAATTTAAATTAAAAACAAGGTTGCTTCACATGTCATTCCCAGGTCCCTCTTCCTTTCCCTCCCCTCCTTCCACCAACCAATATCCCCTCATTTCCCCAGGGTGGGTGAGGCTCTCCATGGGGGTGTCCATAACCTGTCATTTCATCCAGGGCAGGGCCTAGACCCTCTCCCAAGAGTCCAGGGTGACAGTGTATCACTCATTATTGGATGGGCACCCAAAGTCCATTTGTATGCCAGGGATAAATACTGATCTACTACCCAAGGCCCAATAGATTGTCTAGGCCTCCTCACTGACACCCACATTCTGGGGGTCTTGATCAGTCCCATGCTGGATTCCCAGCCATCAATCTGGGATTCAAGAGCTAACCCTTGTCAGGTCAGCTGTTTCTGGGGGTTAAACCAGCCCAGTTTTAACATCTTTGCTCATCAGTCCTCCCTCTCTGTCACTGGATTCCTAGAGTTCAGCTCAGTGTTTAGCTGTGGAAGTCTGCCTCTGCTTCCATCAGCCATTGAATGAAGCCTGTTTCCCAGACTCTCTGGCCATGAAATTGTAGCCTGGCACTCCCCAGATCTATGTCTAAAATCTAAATATGAGACAGTACATATGATGTTTGTCTTTTTGTGACTGGGTTACCTCACTCAGGATGGTTTCTTCTAGTGCCATTCATTTGCCTGCAAATTTCACGATCCCATTGTTTTTTTCTGCTGAATAGTACTCCATTGTGTAAATGTACCACATTTAAGTTAAGCTTCAATATAGATTGGTGGGAAAAAGACAGAAAGCTTTTGTCCTATCTGTAGCTTCAAGCTCCCAGTTGGTGTGTGTGTTGAAATGTTTCCTCTACAGAAAGGTAGTGCTGTTCTGCTTTGTGTGTGGCACAAGTGTCAGTTCGCAAAGATATGGAAATTATTACCCCTGCTATTATGACCACTCTTCAAATTGTTACCTTCAGTATTACACAGAAATGGTTATAGCTTTACGGTAAAAGAGTAAAAGATTTGTTTTCTATTTATCTAACTCTTCTTCAATGATTTTTTTCACACAGATTCAAATGTATAGTATATATAATTTCATTCACCTTGAAGAGTTTAACTTTTTAAAGTAATTTACTCATTGACAGTTTCGTTGTCATATATGTCATATGTGGCATGTCAAATTCATGCAATACATTCTGGTCACACTCAGACCTCTACTGTTAACATTATTCTGCAAGCTGGTCAGCTAGTGAAGACTCTTCTCCAGACCCCCAATCTTCATTCGTCTAAGAAAAATCTTGAGATATCTTGCTTTTTCCTTTGTTAGTTTGGTTTTGTGGTTCTAGGAAAGTGACCCAGGGCTTTGGGGCATGCTATGTAAGCACTCTACCACTGAGCTACACACCCAGATATGAGACAACCTTCTTTTCACTTCAGGATGGTACATTTTGCTGAAAATATAATTCAAGATTGATAGTAATGTTCTCCTCAACACTTCAGATATTCAGGACATTCTGACAAGCTCCCTGCAATACCCATCCTTATTCTGCAATAGAGTGTTTTATTTATCTATGGTTTGAGCATTTTCCCAATAAATCTCCTCCCTCCTTTTTCTTGATTCTGAATACAACACACCTACAGGTACATTTCCCTTGGTGCTTTCTGGTTTGATCTTATCTGAGCTTCTTAGATGTCTGATGTTGTCTGTCACCAGGTTTGAACAATGTTCCTTTGCTTCGTTCATGTCCTTCTGTTGCATTGTACACTTAAGTGCTGGTGACACCTTTCATTTGCCCTGCACCTTTGAGACATTCTTTAGTTAACTTTCTCATTTCTCTCCCCTTTGTATTTTTGTTAGATGAGTTTCTGTTGACATAACCAAGCTTAGGGACTCTTTTTCCTTGAGTTAAAACATTCATTTCTGTCATAGGATTGTTTAATGTTTGATTTCTAGCATTTAATTTTTTCTTAGCAGGTAAATTTCTTCACTTATTTAATTATTTTCTTAGTAGGTAAATTTCTTCACTTATATCCTCGTAAGCTTTTAAAGACATAGCTTGACAATTTCATAGCATATATCTTACCTGCATCAGATTCTGATGCTTAGTTTTCTCCCTTCAGGTTGTGTTTTTACATATTCGTGTGTGTGTGTGTGTGTGTGTGTGTGTGTGTGTGTTTAAAACAAAGATAATAACCTAACTTAATAGGGTTGCACTGAATGCTTACTGTGATTGGAATATTCCCAAAGCTTCCAGATGCTTCCAGTTACTTTTTTAAATCTATTATACCATCTACAGTTTATTATAAGTCTTTGTTTTATAGCTCTTCCAGATACCAAACAACATTAGGTATCAATAATGGTATGAATGAGTGTGTGTGTGTGTTTGTGTTTGTGGTACAACTGAGACCATTTTAGTGTGAAATTGGTATTGATTTACATTAAACTAGTAATTGTTCAATAATAGTATAGTCACTTAGGATACTTTACTTCTTAGAAATGTTTCCTGAGGAAATTGTGGGTTAAATGTCATCTAAGCTATAATTTTCTTTGAAAAACCTAGGTTAAGATGAAATAAATGGTAAACTGTTAACAAATTATTAAGTCAAGACTACATGTATTTGCATGTTTATTACACTATTCAGTCTATTTTTCTAGACATTGAATTTTTCCTTAATAAAATGTAAATTGAAATGAACTTTTCCGTCTTCCTGAATCAGTACAAAGGAAGATGAGCTAGCGTAAATGAAAGAGTGCATGGTGTTGGAAGGTTTGCAAGAGTTATGTAATTCCCCAAAGTGGGAATTTTCTATTCCTAGGAGCAGATTGTCTATTCACCTAGAATAAATAACTTGGCACTCTGCAATCAGTTTCACTTCACCTCACACTCATCTTCTTAGAGTTGTGAAGGATAAATCAATGACGCCTGTCAAAATTCCTGCAATTAGCATGAGCGTAGCCTATGTTAATACTGTTGCCCCTAATGATGAGTGATCAATAGTGAAGTACAAAGTTGCCTATGACACCATCCCTGCTGCGAACTTCCTGATACTTGGTACACACTCACATGGTGATTTGTGATCACTGACGAATTAATGCTTAGTGAAGAATCAGCACTTGTTTGGTTTTCTGTGTTCAGAGGTTTTAGTCTGTGAACAGCATCACTGAGGAGGGTTACATGCACTTAGCATGCAAACCGTTTGTGGACATAAGGTTATATGTCCTGCCTTCTTCATACTTGATTAGGATATTCAGAAGTGCTGCATCCTATAAGCTATAAATTGCTTTCAAAATCAATGAATATTACAAACGGCTGCAACAATCCCATTAGTTCAAAAATAATGAAACTGAAGCCCAGAAAAAATAAGATGCCTCTTCAACTAGAAAATATTAATTTCTCTGTTTGATTCTTTTTCTTGGTAGATATGACAATACACATGTATAGATGAAATATGTATATAGATGATAGAGTTACATATAACCATATAGACATAATCACTAAATACTGGGATTTTCATTTGTTTGTTCTTTTCTATTGATCTTTAATTTGAATATAATGCAACACATAGCTCAGATAAGACTTTCCTGAAATTTTCTGTTGCAATAAAACACTGATTTACTAACTGCTTACTTGATGGGGGAAGTCCTGTACATTTGTCAATAAAGCACTGTTGAGCCAATAGGAATCTAGATAGGTGGGACTAGGAGTCCAGGAGGACTCTGGGAAGGAGAAACACAGGAAGTCGAGATGTAACGCCATAGGGTAGGAAGCCCAGAAACTTCTCCGGTAAGAGATATACTTACATTAACAATTATGGGGTAATTACTTAAGTCAGAGCTAGCCAGTAAGAAACAAGCAAGGCCAACAGCTTCATAATTAATATAGCTTCCTGTGTGTTTATTTGGGACTGATGCAGCTCTAGAACCAGGCTGGTGGGAAAGCTTCTCAAGGAAAAAGCTTCCCTTTACACTTACTACATACTAAGTAATCAATATGCAAAAAGAAATGAGCTGTTTCTTACTCTCAGCAAACTCATAGTCTACTGGGAAATGAACAAGAGTGAACCTTGGCCAGGTAAGCATCACATGCAGAGGAATGGATTCCATGAGAGCTTCCTGTGAGAAGAAAGATGTCACAGAGAAAGTAGATTTCCTCTAGGTACTAGCAGGAATTGTCTTTCATTCATATTAACCTCAAAAAGCTATTGTTATGACTATGCCACTTTGGAAAACTTCGCCCAGTGTCTCCTCCTGAACCTGTCCTCATGTTGAAGTCCTTCCTATCACATCCTGCCTATGAAGCACTGCTACTACTGACGTAGGACACACTTCTTCCATATACTAAAATAGGGAGTAAAACACTAATTGCTTACACTGACTGTAGCCTCTCCTGATGTGACATATTCGTAGCCAGCTTCATTAGTTTCTCTATTACTCATGCATCTCCTGCATCTCCACCTGAAATGTCTCTCTTCACTCTGGATCTTTCACCAAAAAGGTCCCAGTATGCTTGGCATCTGCTATGCTTTGGTGATTATTTTTCTCTAATTATCCCTCACATCATTATTTTCACCCACATTAAACTCTGCATAAGATCCTGAGGGATTGAGGTTGTGTTTCATAAATGAATGCTTCATTCGTAGCATCTGGAATTTAGGATAATTGAAAGTGATTTGGGTCTAGAATCCAATAGACCTTTTCAAGACTCTAATCACCAAAGTGAGAGTCTCAGAGATCACCAATCAGATACCACACAACATAGATCAACCCATAGCTCTTTAAACAACTGAAACTATGAGTCTATTAAATTTTGAACAAGAGAATAAATCAGTGAAGAAATTCACTGAATTATGCAACAGCTAGCAAAAAAGAACCAGGGGCTTCTAAGTTTGGGAAAAAAGTATCAATGGTGGTTATGCTATTTAAGCATTGAGGATTAGCACTGAAGATAGAATAGATTGGAGCTGTGTGTCTAGATGAATATTCTAAATAAGCCCTATCAATGACACATTATGACGCTATTTTCAATTAGGTCCTGTTGTGTGACGCTATTCCTGGCAATACATGAACAAATGTCTACTTATTCCAAATAGGAAACTTATGGCAGCCCAAAGTAAAGATACCATTCAAATCTAACTTGATGAACCACCAATTTTTACTGGAGTTATTTTAAGCAGTATGGGAGGGGCTACTTACAGGAGCAGAAAAACTCAAAGCTCTCAAAAACTGGAAGCCTGGAGCATACCACACCACTTGCAGGAAGCTCAAATAGTTGAAAACATCTTTTCCAGGCTGTTTCAGTGCTTTTTCAAGGCAGCATAGCTGGTCTGTGTTTCTCCAGGTAGCTGAGCCTCTTCTAAGGAAATCAGTTTGTCTAAGACTCACCTAGATAACTAGATTAGTTTACAAGTGTGTCTCTAGCAATCCTTACTGGGTATATATTCTTGGTGGGGGTGGAATCTAGTGCATCTGATCAGTTTCAGGAACTCCCTGAAGCCTTTGAGTTGGGTACTTCCTGAGTTTAAGGAGCTTCCCTTCAGGATGGATATTTCACCTCCCTGTAGAGCACCCTGTGTCCAACAAACAAGGAGCATTAATTTGGGCTGAAGAGAGAAGTTAGCATGGAGAGATTGTATAAAGAAAAATGAAATAATAGAATACCACTGAGAACACAAACAACAACATCAAAATAACAACAGCATGATGGCCACAATTAATATATACATTTCAAATATCAATGGTCCCAGTTCTCCAACCAAAAGACATGGTTTGCGTGAATGAACCAATAAACAAAATCCATCTATCTATTGTCTGTAAGAAATACATCTTAGCTTTAAAAGTAGGCACTGCCTTAGGGTAAAATAATGGACGAAAGTACTCCAGTCAAATGGGACCAAGAAGTAAGTACATCAAAATAACTGACAAACTGCCTTCATACTAAAATTGATGTCTACAGAATATTCAACCAAACACTAAAGAATACAATTCTACTAAGCAACACATGAAAGTTTTCCTAATAGACCACATCCTGGGACACAAAACAAATTGTATTTGTGTTCTATTTGACCCAATGCAATAAAATTTAAAAGTAACCACTAAAAAATGGTCTAGTAAATATACAAATTCATGGAAACTAAATAGCTCATTATAGAATATTTTAAAAAACATGTCAAGTAAGAAATCAATAAAGAAGTGAAAATGTCCTGGAACTAAATAGAAATGAAAAATGAAAATGTAACACAATAAAGCCTCTGGGGCACACTGAAATCAGTCTTAAGGGGGAAATTTATAGCTTTATCTGCCTACATTAAGAAATCAGAAAAAGGACAATTAAATGGCATAATGATGAACTCAAAAAGTTAGAAAAACAAAAACAAACCAAATCCATAGCAAGAAATAATAAAAATCAAAGCAGAAATCAATGAAATAGGAAAAAAGAATACAAAGAACTACTGAATCTAAACACTGGTTCTTTGAAAAGATAAATAAGATCGATATACCTGTGACCCAACTAACTAAAAGGCAAAAAGAGAAGACCCAAACTAACAGACTCAGACATAAATAGAGAAACATTACAACAGATACCAAAGAAATTCAGAATATTATAAAGGAATATTTTAAGTAGCTCTACTCCATTAAACTGAAAATAAATGGATGGAGTTTTTATATTCAGCCAAACCACAGGGTTTCTCTGTGTAGCTTTGGAGCCTATCCTGGTACTCACTCTGTAGACCAAGCTGGCCTTGAACTCACAGAGAATCGCCTGCCTCTGCCTCTGAGTGCTGGGATTAAAGGCATGTGCCACCTGATCCTTCTTAAACTATTCAAAAATACAAAAAAGAACAAATAACAAATGAACAAAACCAGAAAGAGCAATCTCAAAGTCATTCTGGGAAACCAGTGTCACTCCACTAGCCAAACCAGGTAAATACAACAACAAAAAGAAAGAAACTACGGGACAATATCCCTTATGGACATAGACTCAAAAATACTCAATAAAAAAGCTGCAAACATTTGGACTCCCATCCAACAATGTGAGGTGCACTCTCACCCTGAACTCTTGGGGAAGGGTCTAGGCCCTGCCCTATATGAAATGACAGACTATGGACACCCCCATGGAGGGCCTCACCCTCCCTGGGGAAATGAGGGGATAATGGGGGGCGGGGGTTGAGGAGAGGGCACGGGAGGAGGGGAGGGAAAGGGAGAGGGACCTGGAACTGACTTGTGAAGCAACCTTGTTTCTTATCTAAATTTAAACTGAAAAATAAAAAAAATTTTAAAAGCTGCAAACAGAATAAGATGTACATTATGACCAAGCTGGTTTTATCCCTTAAGTGCAGGGATGGGTTCAACATATTCAGGTCAATAAATGTAACAAGCCACATAAACAGACAAATACAAAAATCACAAGATCATCTCAATAAAATATAGGAAACAGATAATCTTTGCCAGCTATATATATCTGACAAAGGATTAATATCCAAAATATACAAATAACTCAAAAAAACAGAGTGAAGAAAACAAATGACCCATTCACAAAAGGGACTATGCTGTTTTAGTAAAGCAGTGGTTGTAGATTCACCTCCAATATCCATTATTTCACTAGCTCTAGGTTTCTTGTGCCTGGTATTTTCCTCTTGTTGAGCAGTGTTTAAGCTCAATTGAGGAGCTATTGGTTATTGTTTAGAGTCAAGGTACATGTACATAATCTCTAACAACAATGTAAATATTTGTTCTTATATGCATAAATATGTATAGTCATCACACCTCACCAGGAAAACATCTCTTTGTAACAGATGCAGACCACTACAGAAAACCACAACCAATCCAGTGGATACATCTATAATGCATTCCTGCACCTAACATTTAGGGAACATTGATGAAAAATAAGTAGAAAGATTAAAGTGCTAGGAGGTTAGGGAGTTTGCTGTGAGACTATGTCTCCTAGTGATGTCAGGAGCTGTACCTGTGAACTTTCACCAACATGACTGCCTAAACATGAGTTGAACAAGAATACCAATAGACATGCTGAAACGAATGGGAAAATGATGATGAGGTGTCAATCTGACATACAAACATAAAAACTGTAGGAAACTATGGAATGCTGAAATTGGGAGAAATAGTTTTCTCCAGGGAAGAGCACATCAACTGTTTGTACAGCACCAAATGGTCAGCCCTGAAAACATTCATATAAGTAACATTATATAGACTGAGACGGTTATATATGTAATTCATGAAAAAGAGACCATGAATTTTTAAAAGAGCAAGAAGAGATATAGGATGCTTAGAGTAAGGAAAGGGAAGGAGGGAAAAATGTAACTATACCACAATCTCAAAATTTTTAAGTACAAATAAATGTGAGGCTTTTTTTTGAGTTTGTCCTATAGATTCAGGACAATCCCAGTTCATCAAAACTCTGTTTTGTTAATATCAATAAAATAATATCATTATGTAGAAAGAAAAAAGTCAAGAGATTTTAGATTTTCTATAATTCTATTGCAATTAAGACAGGTAAAGTAATGGGAAAGGCATTGGCAAAATAATAGAAAAACTCTCAGTGGAACAGGAAAGAACAAAAACAAATCTCATATTAATGCAGTCAACTAATCTTCCCAAATGGGCAAAGGCCATCTAACTTAGAAACTATGGTCTTTTCACCAAGGGAACATTCACATGTAATGAAGAAGAAGGAGAGGGAAAAATCCAGGCACAATGTTTGCAACCCCTGTAGATAGAGATCTAAACCGACCTATGTTTAAATGCGAACTATAACTTTCCTAGATGGTACCACAAAAGAAAACCTAGATGACTATGTGAACCATGGTGGTTTCCTTAGCTAAACCACCAAAGGCATAATTTATGATAAAAAGAAAATTTATTAAATCAGACTACATAAAAATTTTAAATGTCTACTTTACATACAAAATACTGTCAAGAGGATGACAAGCCATGGACTAGACAAGAATGTTTATGCAGGATTGATGATGAAAACTATAATCCAAATATATGAAGAACTCTTCAAATGCAACAAAACCTTAAAATAATCAAAAAGCAGAAGAGTTATCTCTCCAAATAAAATATGAAGAATGCACGGAAGCATTTTCAAACTCCTCATTATCATAGGATATGTTACAAATGCAAGCAATAGTGGGATACAAGTGCATGGTTATGAAAATGATACAAATGCAGAATTCTGACAACACCAAATATGTGGGAGAATATGGACCATTGGAAACTCTCCTTCAATGTGGGTGGGAATGCAAACCACTTCAGAGAACTCTGGGGATTTATTGACATGTTAAATATATCATAAAACAGGTAAACAAAATTATACCCGGACAGACAAATGTCATTCAGATATATTGAAAACCAAAAGAAATGATATGCCAGCCACAATAAGATATTCAGAGGCAAAAGTAACTGGGCAGTGGTAGTGTACACCTTTAATCTCAGCACTCTGGAAGCAGGGGCAAGGAGATCTCTGAGTTTAATGCCAGCACAGTATACAGAGGGAGTTCCAGGGCAGCCAGAGAGCTACACAGAGAAACCCTGTCTCAAAAACAAACACACACACAAAAAACCCAGTAAGTGAGGAAGCCAATCTGGAAGGTTGCAAACACATTATGTGTTGCATGACACTATGAAGAAGGCAAATCTACAAATGCCCCTAAAAGAATTGGGTGTATCCAGGGTAGTGGAGAGAATGAGCAAATGGAGCTTTAGGACAGTGCCATTACAATGATGGACCCCCATCAGTATACACTCATCAAAACTTGCTGACTGTTCACAACCGAGTGACACTGTGGTAATCTATGGATGTGGGTTGTTAATGATGCATCAATATGACTTCAGCAATGTAACAGATGTAACATTCTGGTAGGGGATACTTATTATGAGAATCCATTCATGCATGCTAGAATGGGGAAGGGAAGACAAATGAGAATCTGCACCCTAAATTAAAATTTGCTGCAAGGCTAAAGCTCTTTTAAAAACTAAAAGCTGCAGTCCTAGGCTTCGCATTTGTCATTCTCAGACACAAAACCCATGGAGGACCCTTGTTGCTGTTCCCTAAGCATCTCCACTCAGATCTAGCTTCATCTCTTGCTGGCCTGGATGGCATGCAGCTACTGATTTGTTTTCAGCATTTGTAGGAACACCGTAATAACTTTCTAGGAAAATGTTCTGACTTGCTTTCCTGAGAGAACAGCCCTCCTGGATGGATTTGTGTTTCTGCCTCCACTGGCACCAGCCGCTTTCCTGTGTCTTCATTTCCGTGTACTAATTATAAATTTGAGAACTCACAGTGCCACTCCTCTGGCCCTGAGAATCCTGGCCTCTCTGCCTTCTATCATTGCACAAAGTAGGAGGGATGGAGAAAAAGCATTTATATTTCTTCTGCCCGTGAACAAGAATCCCAAGGCAGCACCTTAAAATAAAAATGAACACAAAACCAATGCAGGATGAACAGACTTCTCAAAGTTTAAATACAGATAGAACCAGGATTGACAGGAACCTTCGTTTCCAATGTTGCAGTGTGGCCTTGCCCAGCTGTTACTGCTCTTGTCTATATCTAAAAGTACAGATGAGTCTTCTCTCATCTGAGAAAGTGCATGTCTAGCAACATTGCCACACAGCTGCATTTGTATTCGCCAGTTAAAGATTTACCCGTTTGTCCTTCCCATGCAAAGGAAGTTTAGAATTTTTTATTACATGAATGTGAGATGTAGACTATCCCCCCACAAGCTCACATGTCTGGCCCTTGGTTCACACAAGGTGGTGCTGTTTGGGGAGGTGGAGGAGGCTCTGGGATTATGGCCTATTGGTAGAAAGAATTCACTTTGGAGAGAGATGTCTACCTTCTTTTCTGGTTCTGACCTAAATTCTCTGTTCACCTCACACTCCCGCTGCTCCGCATGCACCATGACTTCCCCACGTCAGAGTTGGAACTGCACACCAAAATGAGTCTCCTGCCTTCTACTGCTTCTGACAGCAATTTGGTTACACTGATTAAAAAAATACTACTATATATACTGTGTTGTGTATTTTGAATTTTAATATCTTCTTTGCTGATATGATATATACTCTTTGTTTCCCACATTAGTCCTACTACTCTGGCCCTTTAAAATAGCAGCTCGGCCTTTAGGACGGGCTGGATAACATGCACACACTCCAGCACTATCCTCCCTCAATTCTAACTACTAGTGACATCTTTAAGGGGATCTTTAAGGTTGCTAAGATTTCCAGAGCAGCATAATACTCAAAGATGAGGCGTAAAGTGTTTTATTGCGGTATTTTTCTATATGATAGGTAGCTTTTGTATTTATTTTGTTTTGGGTATGACTAAAACCCAAAGTAACACTATTAAGAGGTATAGAGATATAAGCCGTAAGGCAAAAGTCAAAATTTAAGTCTTCGTAACAGGACAATTATGGGCTATAGAGATGGCTCAGGAGTTAAGAGCATTTGTTATTCATTCTTGAAGACCAGAGTTCAGATCCCAGAACCCACATCAGATGACTCACAAACACCTGTAAACTCCAGCTCCAATAGTAAATAAAAATCACATGAAAAAATAAACCACATATGTACTATTGGTTTACATAATTTTTATGAATGTATACATTCATATTTACATAAGTTTTAATATATATATGTATAGATGTTTGATTCACTTAATTTGTACCTTTGTTAAAGACCAATTCTGAAAATGCTTTTGTCAAGCGAAAAATCACTAATTGAAATAACATTCTCAATTGGAAAACACTATCTGGATATTGAAACAGGTTCTAGTTTTATGTTAACTCATGATCTAAGCATATGGCACTACTTCTCGAAGATATGTCAACCTTCAAGCATTCTCCTAAAATTACACATCTTTGGCATCCTTAAAATATTTTTAAAACAAAGAAATTAATCTTCTATATTAAAGAGAAGTTAAAAAATGTTAATAAAGTGGGCCGAAATATTGACTACATGCCTTTCACAGAAAGCTGACAATACAAAACACTTCCAATGTGTTCTTCTCTACTTTTAAAAGTTCACTGGGAGAAATGTTCTCTATTTTTTTCATGTATTGAATATGTTTAATTTCCTCCCTTCCATTATAACACCTTAAAAAACAAACAACAACAACAAGAGTTAAAGTATCCATAGAAAATAGATTTTGTTTTGTTTTGTTCTTTATCTATGAGGACTGTGTCTAATTCCACCAAATAAGGAGTCATTTGTAGCTTTTCCTGTCATCTGCCATGTCTGGAGCTTTGTTTTTTTTTTAGACTCAAAGCTCACTCTAGTATTTCTTAGATTGGTGGTGTCTCCATGCAGGCAGAACATCACTCCCAGCCTTGGCTTCTTCCTTCCAACAGGAGCAGCACATTCATCATCACTGATTATTACACAATCAGTAACCACTAAACACAGACTAAAGAGTCTGCAGTTAAGAGACAAAAGGATGCTCCCCAAAGAGCATTTCCTTAAGATAGTCTCCTTAATAAAGTATTAAGTATATATAATTTAAATACGAGATTGATTTTAAAAAGTCAAGGACCCTACTCTTTGCACCCTTCTATTTCCCTATGGTAACCTAGAGGTCATCATTGTCTCACATTAGAGATACTAATTATGTTAGTATATTAGAATGATCCATGTTGTATAAGACCTTTCCCATGGAGATATGATACTAACTCATTTGCCCTAGAAAGGAAATCAATGATAAATGGAAGTAATGGTTACTCTGAAGCCTATTATGGTTCACAACAAATTTATTTAGTTTGGTTTAAGGAGCTTAGCTGAGGTGTCAAAGGGGAAGGGGTGACTCAAATGCCACTACATCACTGAAAAGTCCAGCTCAACATGAATGACAGACATCTCATGGGAGCTGCAAGCCTGGAGCTCTTGGAAAGACTGTGTAGACAGGCTGGACAAGTCAAAGAATCTCTTCCAGGTAATTAGTTAGTGGGGAGTCTTCTCTCCCTATAGTTATTAATGTTTTTGTATTCTTGGAAAGAAGCCTCATGAGCCTTGTAAATTTCGACTTTCACATACATGTGAAGTTTGTTTACTTCTTGAGTCTGATGAACCTCCAATGGGACAGAATGTTTCAACTCACAGAAAATTGATGCCTGACAAATAACTTATAAATGCTATTCAGTTCAATACTTGGTGGAGACTAACACCTCTGAAAATGTAAGCCATTCCAATTAAATGTTTTTCCTTTATAAGAGTTGCTATGATCATGGTCTCTCTTCACAGCAGTAGAAACCCTAAGACAGGATCCCAGAGCTGAAACCCAGGTAATTGATTTCTATTTTAAGCTATCCTATTATTTTGAATTTTGGAGATTTTCTGAGCTTTAGCATATCTCAGTTTTGTCCTCTCACTATTGGCTGTAAGAACTATTTTTATGTAACTGTTGAATAAACCTGTCTTAGTTTGGTTTATGCTACTGGGATAAAACTGTGTTCAGAAGCAACCTGGAGACGAAAGGTTTTTTTTTTTTATCTCATAGGGAACAGTCCATCAGTGATGGAATTCTTGGTAGGAACTCAAGCAGAGCTGTGTATTTTCTTGCTCCCTGTGGTTTGTTCTTCCTGACCCCTTCTCGTTTTGTGTGTGTAGCCTTTCTTCCTTTCTTTCATTCCTAACTATTTTTATCCTATTTTATGTGTATGGGTTTCTGGATACCATGTTCATGCAGTGCTGCAATGGTAAAAAAAAAATACATTGGGTTCCCTGGGACTGGACTTACAAACAGTTGTGAATCACAGTGCAACATGGTAGTATGCAGGAAGACGTGGTGCTGGAGAAGTAACTGAGTGTCCTACATCTTGGCTTGCAGGCAACCAGAAGTGATCTCAGTGTCACTGTCACACTGAGGGAAGCTTGAGAAAAAGAGACCTCAAAGCCTGCCCCAACACTTCCTCCAACAAGGACACACCAACTTCAACAAGGACACACCTCCGAATAGTGCATCTCCCTTTGCAAGTCATTTACTTTCAAACCACCACAGCTCCTAGGAACAGATAAAGGTAAGGAAGTCAGGAATAGACCGACAAGCTCTGTTTCCCTTAGGTTATTCAACACAGCATGCTATGAGGAAACACGGGGTAGCAGGAGACAGACAGGAATGATCTCCTGCAGTGTTCAAGTGTACTGACACCAACAGGCATGTTGAGTTAGTGTGGCAAAGGCTGGAGTTTCCAAAAAGAAGATTAAGACCAGTCCATGGCTAAACTAACGTTAAGGAAGACTGAAGAATATATGTCACTGCAGAATCCAGACACAATGCCCAGTTTTGAAGATATTCAAGAGCCACAGTCACTCTGATTTGACTGATGCAAAGGGAATTAATCTTTGGAGATAATCTCCAAGACAAGACAAAGTAGCAGATGCTTTTGTTGTGCATTAATTCTATTCAGTCTAACAAATCTTTACATTTGAATAGCTTGCTAGTAGTAAGTGATAAAACCAGGATTCAAACTTAGGGCACTACAACCTTAAAACCTAAGCATTTCTACCACATTACAGAATTATGGCGAGGAAATTACAGATGCATACAGACTCGAGCCTAATATTCTAACTCTGCTAATTTATACTGAGAACATACCTGAAGAAATCTAAAATATCTTCTATGGAGTTATTGATATATGTGTTACCTGCAATAGTAAGGACTTAGAAAAAATAAGTGTCTCTCAAGAAAGACTGAGTAAAATGTGATACACTGGAATTGAGACAGTCAGTAAACTGCTGTATAAATGTAAGAACTGAATTTGAGTCACTGGGACCCTCGCTTTTAACAACAATAACAACAACAAGAAAGCCATATATGGTAGGATATGCATGGTGATAATAGTGATGGGAGGTAGAAACAGGCCAATCCCACAAGCACGTTTGATATTAAGCTTACTAAACAATGGTAACTTTTGTCTCAATAATCGGGTAGTACCTGATGAATGAAACCCAAGATTCTTCTCTAGCCTCCTCACACATGTGCATCTACAGCATCTATACAACATACACATAGATGCACGAATACAAAAAATATTTACTTATACATTGAATTACTATCCAGCCACATAAAAGATGAGTATAGCATACTTCTATGGAGTAATCAAAGAAGGAAAGAGGAACATATGCTAAATATTTAGTATTTCAATATGCCGCTAACTACTGACTTGCACAATGGTACCTTAATAATTTCTGCTCAAGAGATGTAGGACTAAGTAGAGACAGGATAGGTTAAAATTTTACTGAATTCTGCTTGTTGTACTCCTGCCTATTTCATCAAATCCCTTTCTTCTTATCTTTAATTAAGCAAATGCTTGCAAGACTATCATTAGAAACTGTTGAAACAGCTACCTGGTTAAACAACAACATCCTCTTTGCTAAAGAAGGAATGTCTGAATGACTACCCATACAATCTGCTTCTGAGACTATGACAGACTCTGTAGCCACCAGGGAGCTAGGCCTCCTGGAATGCCTGTGGGGGTTATCTTGATTGCATTCACTGAGGTAGACAGACCTGTTTTCTGCACCATTCCCTGGTTGGAATCCTGGTGAAAAGGAGCATTCATTGTTCTCTGTTTCTGGACTGTAGATGTAATGTGACCACCTGCTTTCAGCTCCTGCTGCCTGGGTGTCCCCTCCTTGGAAGGCTGTACCTTGAACTGTAGTCAAAACAAGCACTCTCCCGTAAACTACTCTTGCCATGGCATTTTATCCCAGCATGAGGAAAAGAAACTAAGAAACCATGATATCCTAAAGAAAGTGATTTGTTTTTATCAAATAGATAAAAGTGAATCACAGTCAGCCGAACAATCCTCACAATGGAATTAGAATGAGAATTACGTCACTCAACACAATGAATGAGAAGGCAAATCAAACTGTAAAAGCACAGTTGAAAGATAAAATTCCACTCTCTTTTTACATGCAACAAAGCACAAATAGACATTCTGAGATTTGTTCTTTCCTTCTTGGAGGAAATGGCCATGTGCCTCTGACTGTGCTGAGACAGAACCATGGAAGACTATAGGATGAAGTCCTATACGCTAGAAGTCCAGACATCTGATAGCCACCTAGAGGTGTGCCCTGTCCACTGTTACAAAATAGTACGTTGGACAGAACAAGTCAATCTTTTTCTTTGTTCTATGAAATGGAAGTTTCTAGTACATATTCACTTTGGTGAAAGGAACATCTTAAAGATATTTCTCCATGATATAAGCTTACCAACTGTTCACAACTTCTGTGTCTGGTAAATTTATCTCAGTTAGAATTCACACAGTAAATACTATCTTGCCTTACCAGAATTCCCATGTGCAATTGTGAACAGTTTCCTTGGGGAACTACTTTTTTTTAATTATTTATTTTTTTACATGCATTTGTGTTGTGCCTGTGTGTATGTCTTTGTGAAGGTGTCTCTCAAGTCATCCACCATTCTCTGTTCTTACCAGTACCTTTCAGTTTCATTTGCCATGTTCCCTGACTTGGCTTTGGTAAACATTTTCCATTCTGGCCCTCCCTACTTCTGTCATATCACCTCTTATAATCACTGGAGAGAAAGATTTGAACAAAATTAATCTAATGTCAATCCTCAACTCAAAATGCTTCAGAAAGTGTCCCTGTACTGCTAATCAAATACACAGGATAAAAATCTAGATCCCAGAATTTGGTCTGATTCTTCATGGCATGAGTCCAGCCACATTTTCAGTCTTGCTTCTGATGCTCACAGAAAAAAAAAAGTTGTTCTCAAACACTCCTGGCTGGATTTTGTATCACCATGGGACCTAAGATGAGAATGACTGGGGTCATGGGAGGTGGTGTGTGTGTGTGTGTGTGTGTGTGTGTGTGTGTGTGTGTGTGTGTGTATGTGTCCTAGGGAATTCTTACAGGCAAACTTGAATACCACACCTTCAAAACAGTTTAGATAAGGTTATTTTGTTATGGCTACATTTTATTTCTATTTTCATTCTATATAAATATGATTTTACATTACGCAGTATAATATGGTGTTTCAAAACATGTATACACTTTGAAATGATCAAATCAGAACAATTAGTACACCCATTACCTTAAATATTTATGAATTATTTATGGTGAGAACCTTGAATACACTGTCCTCCAGCTATTTAGACATATACAATGGACGCCATTAACTAGAATTCACACCTCCTGTCAAACTATCTCAGGATATCTCACAGTCAGTCTCTCCCCTGCTTCCTCTTCCCACACCTTCTCTAGTCTACCATCAGCTCTATACTTATATGAGACCTATGTGTTTAACTCTCAGAGAAACTTCTTGTACTTAGTCATAATACTTGACTTAATTTGTAATTTTATACTTGGTCATTCATTTGAAAGTTCCTGGAGAGCCACGACTATGCTCTCCCTAGTAACCACACAGCAGCTTCTCAGCAATTATTTCTTCTGTGAACCAATAATTGAGGGAAGCTATGGCCCCATGATTAGTCAATTCTAGTGAAAACATTTGCTATAAGGTAGCAAGCATTTTTATAGACTCTGAAAAAATAAGCTCATGGTTTCTGATAATTTTGTATATGAGTTTTTATCTTTACAGTTTTCTTATTTGAAAAGAATGCTTACATTGTTTAGCAGTTTTCGGGTGTAAATGGCTTTGTTTTTTAAAATGTTCTACCAATGTGGAAGCATAGACGGTAAAGACACTAGAGCAGTGACTCTCTACCTCCCTAATGCTATGACCATTTAATACAGTTCCTCATGCTGTAGTGACCCCAACCATACATTATTTTCATCGCTACTTCATAACTGTAATTGTGCTACTGTTATGAATCATAATGTAAATATCTGATGTACATGATAACCAATATGCGACCCCCAAAGGGGCCACAACCCAGAGGATGAGAACCGCTGGATTGGAGAATAAATTTTTGAGTACTTGGGACAGACCCATATTCATGCTAAGAAGGAGACAGCAAGCATCAGAAGACATTTACATCCTGGAAAAACTCATCTATTTGTAACGCTAGCTTCCTCGATTTTTGTGCATCCTAGAAATTATCTACATGCTATAGAATTTAGCTGGCAGAGTAAGCTATGAGTCTAGTAATTTCCATAACTTTTAATGGAGCACTCTCATTATTGTGCCTTGTTAATTGTCCATTTGTAGGACAATTTTTAAAAATTTGGTGGCAACAATTATTCCTTTGGCTTCTGGACATTCCCATAAACACTATATAATTTCATTTAATAAATGTCCTGAGTATTTAGTTAAGACATGGAATGAAACCTCAATACTAGAAACAGCTTAACCTACTTTATCAAGAGTTACTGCAGTGTTTCAGTGGTTATCTGCCATCACTTGAGTAGGGCTTTCAAGAAGACTCCTTGGCCAGCTTCACTCTTCAAGGGCAGCCATCATTGTAGCTAAGGGCTCATCATCCCTTGCAGCTATTTCCTCTTTATAGATGACCCAAAGCCCTGTGTATTAGAACACTGATGAGATCAATTCTCTGCTAGTACTCTTGTTTCCCATGACTTTGACAATCATTGGCAATTTAGAACCTTCCTTTTTTAATATATAGGCTGATGTTATTTCAGGTGGCATGTTATCCTCAGCCTAGAAAATACTCTCAGGATTAAGGATATCAGGCAGCTTGCGTTTGACCATAATGGTATCCTAATGAGACTTTTGGAAGGTCTAGGTTTCATTGCTGATGTTAAAAACTCCAAAAGTTCCAAATTTAAAAATGTTACTTGATGTCTGGTATCTCCTTGTATCCATCTGTACATTTCTGCTAATGTCTGAATCAAATTAAATGATGCAATGCATACTTTACAAAATCTGATTTTTAGGATCACTAAATAACCTTAAATTATAGTGAACTTAATCATATACATGTCATCATAAACTTAATAATAAATGTGCCAGTTTTCATTTTACTTTCATAATTCTTTTTGTGACTTAATCAGACTTCTTTAACATACTTGAATTTCTGATTTGTCTTTCGCTTTTCTTCCTTTACTTTCCAAGAAAATTACCCTTTCTCCTTTAGAACATTTCCCCTTTCTACTTAACTTTGTCAAAAATGTACTCCAGAAGCTATTTCTTCCTTAAGAAATTAAGTGCATTCAAATAAAAAAACACAAGAAGCTACATCTCCAGCACAGGCACATTATGTTAACAGTCCTCAGGCTACTTTCTCCTCAACAAAGGCAAGATAAAAGTCTGTTGTTTTCTGCTTTGATTTTCTACTGTCTCCTTTCCTTAGGGTTACATGATCTCCTCTGAAGAGCATGTTAGAGAGCAGAGATAAGTCATTGTCCTTTGCAGGACTCAAAGCAGATTGAACAGGCAGCAGCAGCTTGGTTTAAATGACCATTTATTTCCTTTAGTCACAAATTGACCAAGACAAGAACTTTGAAAAAAAACTGTTCTTTTCAGAAAAGGCAAGGAAAGAGAGCCAAACAATAACTCTCATTCCTTAAAATTGCAATTACAAGTTAAAAGTCATCCCCAAATTTTGTGTGTGTGTGTGTGTGTGTGTGTGTGTTAATCAGTGATTCTCAACCTTCTTAATGTTGCAACTCTTCAATACAGATCTTAATGTTGTGCTGACCCACCCTACTGTGAAATTATTTTGTTGCTACTTTATAACTGTAATTTTGCTACTGTTATAAACCATAATGTAAATATCTGATATGCAGGACATCTTATATATGACTCTCAAAGGGGTCATGACCCACAGGTAAACCACTGATTATACATGGATATCACACATACATACATACATACATACACACACACACACACACACACACACACACACACACACACACACCTTGAATCAGGCATGCCAAGAAGAGTAAGTTTCATATGAAATAAGTAGCCTTAGATTTTGTTACACAGTTCTTATTTAGGATTCTAGGGATTGACTGAATTTTACTCTATGCTATTTAAATACAAGTTTAAACGTGAAGTGACATAATAAAAAACAGTAATATAAATGTAATGGGCATGGACACATATAAAACAATTGCAGTTAATTAGAGTGTACCTAAAGTGTACTAGTAGAGAAACCTAGCCCTGATGTAGGATCCCACATCATCCCAACCCAAGACAGGCTAAAATACCACACCAGACACAGGTAATAGGCCAAACCCACCAGTCTTAGAGAAATGTTCTCTGATGATAATGACATAGATGAACTTCAGGGAAAAAAAAAAGAACAATCGAAAACTTCATTAAAAAATGATGAAGAATACATGAATGAACAGCTAAATGAACTGAAAAAAGGACAGCAGCAAATGTCTCAGTCAGGTCTAAGAAAACTCAAGTGCACAAGTAAATGAAGTGAAGACAGTTCAGAATGTGAAAACTGAATTCAGTAAAGAGATAGCAAAGTTGACTGGAATTCAAGATGAGATTGAAAAACTCAATAACCTAGTTGTAAAAATCAGGGGGAGGCTTTATAAGTAGAATGGATATCATAGAAGAGTGTCAGGAATGGGGGAGAGAAAGTGGAGGAATTAGACAACTCAAACAAAGAACATGAAAAAGATTTTTAACATATGAATAGAACATGCAAGAAATGTGGAGCAGCACATACACACACACAAAAATTTTTATTATAGGCACAGATGAAGGAAAAGAATCACAGGTCAATGGCACAAGCCAGACCTTCAAGAAGATCAAAAATAAAATTTCCCCAAATCAAAAAAAAAAAAAAAAGACACACTCAAACAGGCACAAGAAATACAGAATACCAAATACACAGGACACAAAAACAAATTTCCCATGGCATATTATAGTTTACAATATTAAACATATAGTTCAAAGAAAGGATTTTGAAAGAATCAAGAGAAAAACCACAGGTCACATGTAAAGGAAAACCCATGAGAATAATGGCTGATTTAGTATTTGAAACATTAAAAGCCAGGGAGGCCTGAAGCAATGCACTTCAAGTTCTAAAGGACCACAGTTGCCAAACTAGACTACAATGTACAGCAAAACTATCTGCCTTAGTTGGATAAGGAAAATTGTTTCATGATATAAAGATCCTAAGGAGTTCATGTCCACCAAACCAGCCCTCCAGAGAATACTAAAAGCAATAGTTTGGACTCAGGAGTAAGCACAGCCAACAGACTATAGACAGAAAACAACTGAAGCTGTAACGACTAAAGTACAGTATAGGCATAAGAACACAAATTTTAAAAAGACAGCAATCAACAGCCTTTTCAATAATAACATTAAATGCTAATGACCTCAAATCCTCAATCAAAGGACACAGGTTAGTTGAATGGATTAATAAAATTCATATGTCTGTTGTCTATAAAAAAAACACTCATGCTACCTTCAAAGACAGGATCCATCATAAAGTGGGCATTGAAAGGATACAAAAAAAGTATTTAAGCATCCCAATAGCAGACTAAATATACTGCAAATTAAAGCAACTCAGAAGGTATAAAGAACAAGTCTTTATAATTAAAGAATTAACAAAGAAGACATCATAATCCTAAACATATATACACCAAACCTGAACTAGTTTCATAAAACGTGTACTATACTACCTAAAGACACATATTAACACCAACTCAGTAATAGGAGGTTGTCTCAGAAACCCTTCCCATCCAATATATCCAATATATAAATCATCTGGCTAAAATTAAACCCAGAAATATCAGAATTATCTGGCATCACACATCAAATGGACCTAACTATAGAATGCTCCATTCAAGCATCAATATATACTCTACTCAGCAGCCAACTGAAGCTTCTCTAAACTAGACCATATACTGGTCTACAAAACAAATCTTAATAAAATCAGAAAATGGAAATAACTACCCATAACCTACCCGTGATGGCTAGTTTTTAAGTCAACTTGACACAGGCTAGAATTATTTGAGAAGAAATAACCTCAATAATTTAAATGCTCTCATCTGATTGACAAGGAGGCAATTCTATGGAGGGTGGTATTTTCTTAATTGACAAGTAACATGTAAGGGCCCAGAACACTAAGGGTGGTGTTATGCCTAGGCAGGTGGCACAGAGTATATAAGAAAGCAACATGTGCAAGCCAGGAGGAGTGAGCTAGTAAGAAACATTCTTTCACTGACCCTATTCCAGATCCTGCCACCAGTTTCCTGCCTTGAGTTCCTGTCATGACTCTACATCATATGACTGTAATATAAACTAAACCCTGTATACCATATGAACATAAATGCAAACTTCCTCAATAAAATACTTGCAAAACAAACACAGGCATATTTAATAAAGTCCATCCCCTGAAATCAAGTTTAATGTGTCCTGTAGGTGCAGGTATGGTTCTACATAAGTCAATAAATGTTACAAATTATATTGGTGTACTTGCAGACAAAAATCACATAATCATCTCAATATATGCAGAAAAAAAACTTCAACAAAATCCAACATACTTTCTTGATAAAAGTCCTAAAAATAAGAGGCCTTAAAGGAACATACTGAAACATAATAAAGGCTATATTTCACAAACCCATAGCCAGCATTAACCTAAACAGAGAAAATCTTGAAGCCAGGCCATTAAAATCAGGAACTAGACAGGGATTTTCATAACCCCCACTCTTTTTTTTAAACACAATGAAGACTAGAAATGATGAACATTATTAACAAAGTAGAAGGATACTGTCTTAGTTAGGATTACTATTTCTGTGATAAACATCATGACCAAGGGCAATTTGGGGAGGGAAGGATTTGTTTCACATACAGCGCAATATAGCGTTTATCATCCAAAGCAGTGACGACATGTACCTGGAGACAGAAGCTGATGCACAGGCCATGGAGGAGTGCTGCCTCCTGGCTTGTTCTCCACAATTTGCACTGTCAACTGTCTTACAGAACCCAGAGCCACCTGCCCAGAGGTGGCCCCACTCACAATGGCCTGGGCCCTCCCACATCAATCACTAATTAAGAAAATGCCCTATAGGCTTGCCTATAGTTTGATCTTGCTGAAACAGAGATTCCCTCCTCTCCAGGGACTCTGCTTGTGTCAAGTTGACATAAAACTAACCAACATAACAAACCCCTTGTCAACTTAAAACACAAACACACCACTATTAAGCCACAACCTTTCTTATTCACCCCAAGATCACACATTAATGTCAACACCACAATATAAAATACTCCAAAATTTCAAGTCCCACAACCTTTAAAAATTCAGTCTCTTCAAAATAGCAAGTCTCTTTTAAAATCCCAAATCTCTTTTAAAATTCAAAGTCAACTGCAGGCTCCTGTCAAATCAATAATAAATTAATTTATTTTTTACTTCCAGACAGAAGGACCGGAACATAGTCACAATCTGAACAAAGCAAAACCAAATGCCAAAAGTGTAAATAACTCCATGTTCAATTACCTAGGGTTTACTCACAGTCTTTTTGGCTCCTCCAAAGGGCTCACTGCTCTGGCTCTCCATCTGCAGCATACACAGTGTGTCTTCCGAATTTCTGCCAGCTCTGCTATACCACAACTGCTATTCTTGGTGGTCATCACACAGAACTGTCATCGCCAAAATGCAGGGGTCCTCTGCTACAACTGGGCTGTCCTTTCGTCAGTAGCGTCTCATGGGCTATCTTCTTGGTGCCAATCCTCAACTTGCTTCCATGCCCTTCAATCCTGGGCCTTCAACTTCTACTGAGGCTGCATTTTCTCCAATGGCCTACCATGACCTCTCTCGGTTCCAAGCCTCAGCTGCTTTAAATGATCTCTACATGTCTTCAAAACAAGCACCACCTGGGTGACTTTTGTAAAGGGAAGCTTTTTCTTTGAGAGGAGCCTTCCCGCCAGCCTGGTTCTAGAGCCGCATCAGTCCCAAATAAACACACAGGAGGCTATATTAATTATGAAGCTGTTGGCCTTGCTTGTTTCTTACTGGCTAGCTCTGACTTAAGTAATTACTCCATAATTGTTAATCTAAGTATGTTTCTTACCGGAGAATAGTTCCGGGCTTCCTACCCCATGGCGTTACATGTTGACTTGTGTTTCTCTTACCCAGAGTCCTTCTGGATTCCTAGTCCCTCCTATCTAGATACCCTATTGGCCAGACAGTGCTTTATTGACAAATGCACAGGACTTCCCCCAACAGGTGACTCTTACACTACCAAGTCTGACTGCCAGTTCCCACATCTCACCTCAGTGATGCTGGTCTCTTAATCACCACTAATTTCTTAGCTCCATCTGACCAGAATCTATTGTCCCAGTAAAGCAAAGGTTTTACTTTACTGGTTCTGGTCTCTTGTTAGTCACAGCTCAGTTTTTAGCCCCAGATAATCAGAACCAAAGATTATTAACTCAAAAGGCACAGTAGAGTCTTGTTTTCCCTCTGAAATTTTACAAGCCAGGCCTCTGTCTTTTGTACTGCTCTCAACATTTTTATCTTCCAGACCCCTTCAGAACACCCCAATGATCTCATAACACTCAATGGATTTTTATAGCCTGAAGTTCCAAAGTCCTTCCACAATCCTCCAAAACGCATGGGCAGGTCTGTCACAGCAACACCCCACTATGCTGGCACCAACTTGTCTTGGTTAGGGTTACTATTGCTGTGATGAAACATTGTGACTAAAGGCAACATGGGGATGAAATGGTTAATTTCACTCACAGTTCCATAAGGCAGTTCATCATCAAAAGTATCCAAGGCTGGAACCTAGAGGCAAGAACCTAGGGGCAGGAGCTGAATTGGGGGCTTTTAGAGTCCACATGGCTTGCTCAGTCAGCTTTCTTATAGAACTCAGAACCACCAGCCCAGGGATGGCCCCACCCACAATGGCCTAGGCCCTCCCACATCAATCACTAATTAAGAAAATGTCCTACAGGCTTGTCTACAACTTACTGAGCTTACTGAGACATTTTCTCAGTTGTGGCGCCCTCCTTTCCAGTGACTTTAGTTTGTGTCCAGTTGACACCAAACTACCCAGGTTACATACAAAATCAACTTAGGAAAAAAATGGTAGATTTGTTACACACTGACAACAAATACACTGAGAAAGGGATCATAGAAACACTCCTATTCACAGAAGTCTCAGCAAATAAATAACCATCTAGGAGAAAGCCTGACTAAGCAGATGGAAGACCCCTAAAGTTAAACTTCAAATCTCTGAGAAAAAAAGATAGAGGGAGAGGCACATGTGAGTTCTCAGCTGCTCTTGCTACTGAGGGTTGACTCAACCTTCATGGACTCCAATGCCCTTAAACCATAAGCACAATTAAATGCTTCCTTCTATAAATTGTTATCTTAGTTAGGGTTCCTATTGCTGTGATAAAACATCACGCCCAAAAGCAACTTCCAGAGTGGAGGAAAGGTATTTATTTTATCTTACAACTCTCAGGCCACAATCCATCACTGAGCAAAACTAATGCAGGGAACTCCAGGCAGAAACCTATAAGCAGAAACTGATGCAGAAGCCATGTACAGCTGCTATTCACTGGCTTGCTCCCTATGGATTGCCCAGCCTGCTTTCTTATAGCATCCAGGACCACCAGCCCGGGGTGGCACTGCCCGCAGTGAGTTGGGCCTTTCTGCATGAATCATCAATTTTAAAAAAGTGCACTACAGGTTTGCCCACAGGCCAATTTGGTGGGGGCATTTTCTCAACCCAGGGATGTCCAGTTGCTTCTGTTTCCATTGAGTTCAGATGTACTCAACTTGGCAACCAAGACGGGTTACCACAGTTCTCATACATAAAATGAATACATGATAAGATTCCAGGAGATATGCAATGCAAAAGAAGTAGTAAAGTTAATCCTTTGTCTTTGAGATGTAAAGGGAAAGGACACGGAGTGAAGGAGTAACACAAACGTAGGATTATATCTTCTCTCCTTTGACGAGAAAAGCGGCAGGTGCCTGTTTACAAGTGTGGCGGGATTTTCTCCTCTCCTTGATAACCTATTACCATAGTCAACAGGTTTCTTTACTCATGTTAGTCCCTGTGAGGAGATGTTGGGCGCTGCCCTGGAACCACGCCATGGCGAGATGGCGCTGACATCCGCCTGACAGTTGCAATGACAACCCTGCTGCGCATGAGCAGGAGCTCCCTGCCCACGAGGCCGGGGGTGCCTGTGCCTTACGTCACCTCGGGTGACATAATTGGACCAGTAATTAACTGCCACGTCCGAGGCGAGAGAAACTCTCTATATAAGGAGAGTCCCGTTAGGGCGTGGGGTCTTCGCTTTGTGATAGCTTATGCTCCTCCTCTCAGGAGCAATAAAGCTTACTGCAGAAGGATCCTGATCGTGTGCCGCGTCATTCTTGCGGGCGAGATAGAGCGCGGGACAACTGGTGCCGAAACCCGGGAAACTGACCAAGCCATCGTCCGCACCATCGAAGACCCCTTGGAAACGAGGAGGATTCAGAACTGCAGGCAGGTAAGTTCGGAGAGGTATGCTGATCTGGGACTTTGGTCTGGGGTTGTCTCCGCCTTGGGAGGGTTTGCCTGAAGCAATCGTCCTCCTTGGTATTGTTCTTGTCTTCTTTATACTGGTCACCTAAGCCTCCTGTAGATAAAGGGGCCTGAACAGTCTCTTCTGTCCTTTGCTTTCGTTTTTCCCCATTTGCTGTAAGACGGACGTAGATAAGCCGCGGTCATCTGTACCATTGGTAACGGTGGTGATTAGTCAGACGTAGATAAGCTGCAGCCACCATGGGGTCCTCTCAATCCATATTAACTACCTTGGAGACTGTATTAAAGCAGAGGAATATCAAGGTTGACAGAAAGACGTTACGGAGCTTTGTCAAGGAGGTCGATCGTGTGGCACCCTGGTATGCCCTTTCTGGCTCTCTCACCCTGGCATCATGGAATAAGTTGGGGAGGGATCTTGATCGACACCTAGAGCAAAGAGACCTAAGGATAGGGACCAAGGCAGTATGGAAACTAGTGAAGAACTGTATTGAGGATGAAGCTTGCCAGGCGGCCGTTGTAGAGGGTCAGGCCATTCTCGAGGTAACCCAGGATAGCATGTCAGAAACCGAACGTAGTGAGAGGTCAGGCGCGCGAGAGAAAACGGAGGTATACAAAAGAAAAACTAAGAAAAAGAGCCCTCCTGTTTTAGGAGAGAACATTATAGCAAAACCAGATGCCCTTCCTGGCCTTTCCACTAAAGGGACAGGTCAAATGTATCCTTTTAAAGAACTGGAGGCGCTGAACCTCGGCAGCTCCGCCAGTTCTGAGTCTTCTGATTCCGAACAAGACTCTCTAGGCCCTGGAGATGAGACAGAACTAGAAGAAGAGGCTACAAAGTACGAGGTGGAGAGATATCACCCGGATGGGGAGTTTTTCTCTAAACTGCTACCCAAGGGCAAGGCCTCAGCAAAAGCGATAGCAACTCCATCTGCTCCGCCTATGCCGCTCTCTCCCCCCCCTTATGAAGGGCGTTTACATAGTTTCTCCTTTTTACCTGAAAAAATTAGAAGAAAGGTCCATCTCACCTTCCCCGTTTTCGAAGTAGAGAATGGAGGGCGGGTACATACTCCGGTTGAGTATAAACAGATAAAAGAATTGGCAGAATTGGTTCGTAATTATGGACCTAATGCCAACTTTACTATTATGCAGATAGAAAGGCTTGCCTTGGATCCCCTAACTCCTGCCGATTGGCAGATGGTGGTGAAGGCAGTATTACCAAATATGGGGCAATATATGGAATGGAGAGCATTATGGCATGAGGCTGCCCAGTCACAGGCGAGGGCTAACGCCATAGCACTCACCCCAGAGCAGAGAGAATGGAATTTCGATCTGCTTACAGGACAAGGAGTCTATGCTGTGAACCAAATTAATTACCCTTGGGGCGCATATGCTCAAATAGCCACCCTGGTAATTAGGGCATGGAAGTCACTTACGCAGAAAGGGAAGGCAGGTGGACAACTTACCAAGATTATACAACAACCTCAGGAGCCGTTTTCCGATTTTGTGGCAAGGATGACGGAAGCGGCAGGAAGAATTTTTGGAGATACAGAGCAGGTTAAGCCGTTGATAGAACAGCTCATCTTCGAGCAGGCTACACAAGAATGTAAAACAGCAATTGCCCCTAGGAAAGGAAAAGGTTTGGATGATTGGCTCAGGGTATGCAGAGAACTCGGAGGACCGCTTACTAATGCAGGCTTGGCGGCTGCCATTCTTCAATCACAAAGAAAACCGACGGGCTTCAAGGATCGGAGGCTCTGTTTTAATTGTGGAAAGCCAGGGCACCTAAAAAAGAATGTCGAGCTCTAAAAAGGGTCAGGATACTATCTGTGCCAGATGTGGGAAAGGCTACCATAAGGCAAGCCAATGCAGATCCATAAGAGACCTTAAGGGCAATCTCCTTCCCCCGTAAACCAGGTACAGCTGACCAAGAGCCAAAAAACGGCCAGGTGGGCCCCCGATCCCGGGGCCCGCAAAGATACGGGACTCAGTTTGCCAAGGCCAGTTCCGAGGAGGAGACGACTCCACAAGAGACGTCAGGATGGACTTGCGTGCCGCCACCTCAGTCCTACTAATGCCACATATGGGGGTCCATCCAGTGCCTGCGGCACCTTTGCATCCCCCATTGCCTGATGGTATGATAGGACTTATAATAGGCCGTGGTGCCCTTACTGCGCAGGGACTAATTGTACATCCTGGAATAATTGATAACCACCATATTCCAGATATTCAAATTCTTTGTTCCAGCCCCCAAGGTGTTTTCTCCATCCATAAGGGGGATAGGATAGCTCAGCTTGTATTGCTTCCAGCAAAAGATCAAATTTCACAAGATATAAAAGGTCCGATGGGATCCACAGGGACGGACTCGGCCTATTTAACTGTGGCACTAAATACAAGGCCTAAGTTAACTCTTAGAATTAATGGCAAAAGTTTTGAGGGCATTTTGGATACAGGGGCTGACAAAAGTATTATTTCAACACATTGGTGGCCAAAAAGTTGGGCGGTCACACAGTCCTCTCATTCTCTACAGGGGCTGGGATATCAATCCAGCCCTGACATCAGCTCTAGTGCCCTAACTTGGGAATCCTCAGAAGGACTGAGAGGCCAATTTACCCCCTATGTCTTACCCTTACCAGTTAATTTATGGGGTAGAGACATCCTAACAGAAATGGGCCTTACCTTAACCAATAATTATTCGCCCTCAGTTAGAAACATGATGGAAAAGATGGGGTTTCAAGAAGGCCGGGGCTTGGGACGTCTTGAGCAAGGCAATCCCCGCCCTATATCACCCCGACCTCATGAAGGTAAAACGGGCTTGGGTTTTTTCTTGAGCGCCACTGAGGCAGCACGACCCATACCATGGAAGACGGAGGACCCGGTATGGGTTCCTCAGTGGCCATTAACCTCCGAGAAACTGAATGCCATCATGAAAATAATTACAGAACAGCTTTGCCTTGGTCATATAGAACCATCCACTTCGCCTTGGAATACTCCGATTTTTGTTATCAAAAAGAAATCGGGAAAATGGCGCTTGTTGCATGACCTAAGGGCCATTAATGTACAAATGTTACTATTGGGTCCGGTCCAGCGAGGATTGCCTCTACTCACTGCCCTGCCAAAAGGGTGGCCCCTTCTGATCATAGATATTAAGGACTGTTTTTTCTCCATACCCTTACATCCCGTTGATCGCCCGCGTTTTGCCTTTACGGTACCTTCTTTAAATCATGCAGAACCAGATAAGAGATACCAATGGAAAGTTTTGCCTCAGGGAATGGCCAATAGTCCAACCATCTGTCAGCTCTTTGTTGATCAGGCACTTGCCCCAGTTAAAAGACAGTTCCCGCAGGTCCTGTCTATCCATTATATGGATGATGTGCTGTTATGTCATCAAGATCTTACAGTTTTACAGCAAATGTTCCCTGTCTTACAAAAGCAATTAAGTCAATGGGGACTTTCCCTAGCCACTGAAAAGGTACAAATAACCGACTCCGGATCATTCCTGGGCTCGGTTATCCGACCTGATTTCATTAGACCACAGAAGGTTGAAATTAGAAAAGATAAGTTACAAACTCTAAATGATTTTCAAAAGTTATTGGGTGATATTAATTGGCTAAGACCTTTTTTAAAAATTCCCACCATTGAATTAAAACCTCTATTTGATATTTTAGAAGGGGACCCGCATATCACCTCCCCAAGGAAATTGGATCCCTCGGCAAGCGAGGCTCTTTGCAAAGTCGAGAAAGCTATAACTCAGGCCCAGCTGGATAGGATAGATTATACCCAGCCAATTTTGTTATGTGTCTTGAACACACAAGGTCTACCCACCGCCGTTGTTTGGCAACAAGGGCCTTTATGCTGGGTCCATCCTCGAGCTTCCCCTGCTAAAATTGTTGATTGGTATCCAGCTGCTGTTGCACAATTGGTTATAAAAGGCATTAAAATGACAATAGAATACTTTGGTCTGGAGCCTAATATCATTGTTAGCCCCTATACTCCGGATCAAATACAGGTTTTGGCCGCCACCTCTAGCGACTGGTCAGTCCTATGTGCTTCATTTTCAGGGACCTTTGATAATCATTATCCCAGGCATCCACTTTTACAGTTTGCTTTGGCCCAGCCTTTAGTTTTCCCAAAAATTACCTCTAATACCCCAATTAAGAATGGGATAGTAGTATATACAGATGGTTCTAAAACAGGACAAGGGGCCTATGTTGTAAATGATATGACTTATATAAAACATTTTCCTGAATCTTCCCCACAAGTCGTTGAATGCCTCGTGGTATTAGAAGTTTTACAACAATTTATGGGCCCACTTAATATTGTTTCAGATTCATTATATGTAGTTAATGCAGTTAAAATTCTTGAAACTGCCGGGTTGATTAGACCTTCTAGTAAGGTGGCTCACATATTTGAAGCCATTAGAGCTGCTCTGCTGCAAAGGCGGCATCCTTTCTTTATTGAACACATAAGAGCTCATTCTGGTCTTCCCGGCCCCATGGCAAAAGGGAACGCGCTCGCTGATCAAGCCACTAGACTTGCAGCTGTTGCGCTTTCTTCACCCATAATAGCTGCAAAAGAATTTCATAATAAATTTCATGTTACTTCAGAGACATTACGCAGACGCTTTTCTTTAACCAGAAAAGAAGCTAGAGATATAGTGATACAATGTCAAAATTGCTGTCAGTTTTTGCCTGTCCCCCATCGAGGAATTAACCCGAGAGGTTTGATCCCCTTACAAGTTTGGCAAATGGATGTTACCCATTATGTCCCTTTTGGTAAATTGCAATATATACATGTTTCTGTTGATACTTGTTCTGGAATATTTTTTGCCACCCCACTTTCAGGGGAGAAGGCTTCTCATGTGATTCAGCACTGTCTTGAGGCCTGGAGTGCCTGGGGCAAACCCCGCTGTCTTAAAACCGACAACGGGCCTGCCTATACTTCACAAAAATTTAAACAATTTTGTGCACAAATGCAAGTTACTCATATTACTGGATTGCCCTATAATCCTCAAGGTCAGGGCATCATTGAGAGAGCACATCGGACACTTAAATCATATTTATTAAAGCAAAAAGGGGGAGCAATAATGGAGCTACCCCCTGGACCGAGAGTGGCCATAGCCATGTCACTCTTTACCCTGAATTTTTTGAACTTGGATGATTCAGGGATGAGTGCGGCTGAGCGACATTGCACAGAACCTAAAAGGCCCAAGGAATGGGTGAAATGGAAAGATGTGCTAACTAATCAATGGAAAGGCCCGGATCCTATCCTGATAAGGTCCAGGGGAGCTGTCTGTGTTTTTCCACAGGATGAAGACAATCCGTTCTGGGTTCCGGAAAGACTCATTCGTAAGATGGGGAACCCTGATGATAATGATCATGGCTCAAGCCTGGAGGGCAACGGGAGAAAGAAGATGGGGAATCATGTCGACCTTTCCCCTCCCCATGCCGGTGATGTATAATGCACAAGTGTTTCCTAGATTTTTTTTTTCACCAATAAAGAGCTAGGGCTAGCTTATTTGCCCCAAGATAATCAGATTCATGCAGTACAAGAAAATCGCTCCCTCTCCTTAAGAGGAAGCTTATGCTTTCATTTTTCCAAAGTAAATGATAATAAAAATAGTATTAACTGTGTTAATTTGAGGAATCAATCGGCTGCCTGGCAAGGCGAGGCTAGTTGGGGAACTGATTTAGAGATTGTAGCCAATGCTACTCCCCATGATCAGCCAAAGTTAGCCCCATTTTGTAAAGGGATTCAATCAGAAGAGTATATCCTGCCTTGGACTGAATGTCAATCTAGGTATCAACACTGGGTAGGCCCTAATACCTTCACTTTCTCACCCAGCCTAGGGCATCATTTTTTGAATATGACACCCTTGACAACTTGGGTCAATCCCTTTGACGGATTTGACTCCTATGGTAATGATAGGAGGAGGAGCTGGGGAAAAAGGACAAATCTCTTACAATTGGAAGGGCAAATTTTCGGGGGGGATCTGGCTCCGGCACTTGGCAAGCTTCAGATATGAAGCATAAAGAATTTATTAGAAAAGAATATGCCCCATCACCAGTTTGTGTTTGGCCCCCCTTTTTATGGATTGTAAGCAATAATTTTATAGGTGAGAATGAGGAATTAAGATGTGATACCAAGAGCTGCTTTTATACATTATGCTGGGATGCCACGAAATATTCTTATGCTGTGGTGACTAGAATGCCGAGGTTTGTGCCCGTGCCGGTGAAAGCCCCGAGTAGCTTGTCTCTGCTACGCACAAAAAGAGATTTCGGCATCTCGGCCATAATTGTAGCCATTGTGGCCACTACAGCAGTGGCTGCCTCTGTGACCGCCTCGGCAATGGCCCTATCCACATCTGTACAAACGGCAGATACTCTTGATGGTCTTTCATCATCAGTATCAGTGGCGCTCGACCGACAAAGTTCGGCAAATACTCAAATTCAGGGAGGGTTGATGCTGGTTAATCAGCGCATCGACCTGGTTCAAGAACAATTGGATATTTTATGGCAATTGGCGCAGTTAGGATGTGAATATAAAATGCCTGGACTTTGTGTTACATCAATACAATATGAAAATTTTATTAGAGCGGCTAATTTGTCCAAAAGTCTTTCTCAGTTCATTTTACAGAATTGGACATTCGAATTTGAACAGATACTGCAGGACTTGAGAACAGCGATCCACCAGAATTGATGTCTCCCTACAAGAAGGACTGTCGTCATGGATCTCTTCTGTCTTCTCTTATTTCAAGGAATGGGTGGGGGTGGGACTCTTCGGGATGTTTCTCTGCTTCGGAATGGCAATTTTATTCTTTTTGTTTTGCAAAGTGTTCAAAAAGGCAAAAACAGATAAAGTCATGATTACACAGGCACTCGCGGCTCTAGAGTATGGGGCCTCGGCGGAGGTCTGGCTCACCATGTTAAAGCGTGGAGAATAGCCTTTGATTATCCCCATTTCATTCTGGCTTTCCCTGTCACCTTGGCAGACTCCGGCTATATTTCTCTGCCCCTGCTTCAATAGATCAGCCTTTGCACCTCTGAGTCCGAAATGTTTTGGACATTTGCACCAGAGAAGGTGATCATTGATATTGCAGCCTTTGCACTCCGCTGAGCTCGTCTCATTGCACGCGGAAAGGTGCTATATGGGGTATATTCATCTGTTTCGAACCCTGATGGGCTGCAGAGCCTGATGGTGATCAACGGATGTAGGCCATTCATCTGGTTTCTGTCTCTGGTGACGAGGTGGCCATTAGCTGTCAGCAGAACAGCCCTTGCAACCTCAGCGACTTTGTTGCATTACACGAGGATGGGTGTTTTAGCCTATGCAGCCCAGTTGGGACACTTTTGTGTGCTTTTATTAAAATAAAAAGGGGGAGATGTTGGGCGCTGCCCTGGAACCACGCCATGGCGAGATGGCGCTGACATCCGCCTGACAGTTGCAATGACAACCCTGCTGCGCATGAGCAGGAGCTCCCTGCCCACGAGGCCGGGGGTGCCTGTGCCTTACGTCACCTCGGGTGACATAATTGGACCAGTAATTAACTGCCATGTCCGAGGCGAGAGAAACTCTCTATATAAGGAGAGTCCCGTTAGGGCGTGGGGTCTTCGCTTTGTGATAGCTTATGCTCCTCCTCTCAGGAGCAATAAAGCTTACTGCAGAAGGATCCTGATCGTGTGCCGCGTCATTCTTGCGGGCGAGATAGAGCGCGGGACAAGGAGGCTCTCTGCCATCAATCAATATTCATCAGTCCTTGGTGAAGTGTTACAATCTTGAGCAGCAGGTCGCTGAGCTGAGCATCCCTATGCTCCAGACAGATGTTCAATGGGATTCTGAATAATCCATTTGCATGTGTCGAGACCCTCTGCCCCAAGTTACTCCATCGTCTAGAAAACAGTGTTTATTGGGCTGCCCTTTGCTCTAAGTAACAGCTTTCAGGCAGCCTTTGTAAACACAGAGGCACAATGCCTCTGCACTGTGTGCATGTGAACGGCCCCATCTGTCCGGCACTACCCACAAAATACAAACTAATAAACAACTTACTCCTAGAAGTAAATAGGATACTACTATGTTTGTTTACGAATGACAACTGGGCATATGGACATATTAAAGGACATACCTGGTAAATCAGGCCCAAGGATGTACCAAACACATAAGAACAAGGAAAGGAGGTACATCCTCACCAAGACTGTTTGAAAAACCTCCTCAGGTGCATTGTGATGGCAATGGCCTCCACCAGCCTATCATCTGGCTACCAGGTATGTGTGTCATGGTGTTTGGAATGGAGCTATAGCCCCATACTGTTGATCTCTATTTCAAGAATTCCTTATTATTTTAGGTACTTCAATGTTCGTAAAACCAGATTCTTGGATTAGACACAAAAGAATGTCAGGATAAGCCAGTACAAAGCAAAGTCAGAGTTTATTAGAATGAGAAAGAAACGTGCCCAGGAAAAGAATCAGGAGAAGCCAGGGAGGCAGTGGTATATGGCAGTTACTGGTGAGATATACTCTGGACGTGGAGCCACCACATCCATGATATCACCAGGTCCTCTCTCCGCATACATCTGCACATGTATGTTCCAATGCCACACTATCCAGGGCTGCAAACTGCACCCTAGTCATTGAAACAACAGTAAGCACCCAGGGAGCCCGGTCCCACTCTGTGTCCTAGCTCGGCATTCCCACAGGACTCGGAACAAGTGAAAGGAGGAGGTAAAGAAAGGAAGGAACCAAGAGAGACCAGATAAAAAGGAAGTAAGAGATGGGGGAAAGGAAGAAGAATGTACTACCAAGAAAGGCAGGACTCTTAGAGGGGAGAGAAAGGGAAATATAATGGACTCCTTTGGGGCTAGTCTTTGCCAGGCAGCATGGTATGTGATTTTACAGTGTGCATTACCAGACAACACCTGCAATTTGGAGTGGCTCTTCTCAGGCAGCCCCAAAAGGAATAGAAAGTTTAAGAGATTAGAAACAAATCTTACATCCTGGATAGCTGAGCAACTGGTACCAGGAGATATTCCAGTTTGGTGGGCACCTGCAGGATTTCTTGGTTCTTATATCCTAGAACAATGAATTCAACAGAGATGCGTGGATAGTAGTCAGAAGCAGAGATAGTTTATCAAGAAAGAATATACTTCCAAGGAAGGATGTGGGTAAGAGTTAGGAAGCATGAAGAAACACAATCGTTCAAAACATTGGGACTTCTATGATTCATATGCCTAGCAAGGGCTTCTTGAGGTACCCTTCTAGCAAGAGTGCATGCTCTGCCTGTTATAGTTGGAAAGCCAGGGGCTTTCCAGACTTCCTCTTGGCCAGCAGGTTTCTTTCGTTAAAGTCCTTTTGGACTCTACTCTCTTCCCTCATTCCATTCCTGTATTTCACAACTATAGCTGTGGGGTTCACAGATCATACTGAAATAGTTCAAGATGAAGAGTTGACTCTGCCTTACAGAGTCCACACCTGTCTGTCTCCTAGGGGAGAGCAGTGCCCCTGGACAAAGCAGCTGCCTTCCTGTTAGGCTGCCCCTTAGGAGAGCTTCCCTCCGTGCAAGATGAAAACTGCTACTAATTATGGATGGTGGCTGGCTTAGCCTTTCCCTGTGCTCTGCCTTCCTTTTTCTCCACCCCATCCCCTTCTGCCTTGTTAAACTGAATAGGTCCCCTTAGATACAACACGATTTCCAAATCAGAGCAGACGAAGCAATCAGGATCATTATATAAGGTCGTTAAAGATCCTTCATTAGCGTCGAGTGCCCCTTGGTAATGAACCATGTGGCCTGGAAAAAGGAAGGAGGTTTAGCCCCTCTGCAGGGAGGCAGCCTCAGATACTGAGTCTTCCAACCAAGGAAGAGGCAGCAATTTGCAAAAGATCCATTGGTGAAGTGTTGCTTAATATTAAGACACAGAACCTGCAAGACTGGGCTGTGACTCAAAAACATTCCTCAGTACCCCCAGAGGTGTGGGGATCTCCTGAATTTCTCTGAGCCTCACAGTTTTAATCCCAAAAGAGAATTTTCTGTCTGCTGAAGGTTTCCTTCTGCTGACTTACCAAGAGGCTTTTATGTTGGGCTGCATTTGACTCTGAATGAATCAGATACATATGAGAGGTGACTTATTTCCCTTTTGTTTTCTGGGTTTTTTTTACTCCCTTTATCGGTTGTTTTCAGATTTGGTGAGTGGCAAAGCCATCCTCTGAAGCAGAGGTCCTGATTCCTTGTGAAGAATGAGATTCTAAACAACTTGCAATGGTTTGTTTGGGTTGCTTCTTCCTGACAGCATTGAAGCCATCCTGGGCTATCAATTAGCCTAATGATCTCTTAAGGAGACGGTGATTTCTATTAGGGCGCAAAGGATACATGGCCCATTAGCTGGAAACACATGATTTTCAAACCATAAACTCCCAGAAAACAGGGAAGCAGAAAAGGCACATCTGACCCAGGCACCACTGTGCCCACCCTAGTCCCAGCAGGGAAGTCAATGGGGGGGGGGTGGCCACTGGGTGATTGGGGGGGGGAACTTGAAAGAACTAGACTCTGAATGTGTCCACTGTCAGAGGCTGCCTCACCCCAACAACGAAGTGGAAATAAGCCAGGGAAAATGACAGCCAGTTGTGCACGTTTACAAAGAAGACTCTGAGGGCTTGGAGGTATGTCTCTGAGTTAGAGTTCTTGCCCAGTTTACAGATAACCTTGAGTTAAATAGATAGGTAGGTAGGTGGATAGATAAGAAAATGGATGGATGGATGATAGACAGACAGACAGACAGACAGACAGGAGACAGACAGATAAATATCCTAGACACTTGTCCTCTGGCTGGAGAAATGAGTAAAGGACACACAGTGGAAGACAGCCCAGGACCACCCTGATAACAGCACCACGGGCTTTATAAGGAAGGTAATTGCGTGTCTTGGGCTTGCTGCACTTTGTCTTGTACTAACGTATTTAAAGAGAAAAAGGATTGAGAATGTCCTGTCTGTTGTTGCTTTCTGTCAGACCTCCTGTGTCTGGGTCTATCTTGTTCTTCTGGTGGTCTTTGCAGCAAGAAAAACAGATACCATTGAAGACAGGTGGGAGAACAGAAACAAGTTCGCATGGGTTTTTTGTTTTTTTTTCTTTATTGTTTTGGCTCTTTCATTACATTTCTTACTGAAAAGATGATGATACCAGGCAATGATCAACCCCAGGAACCTACAGTGCTCGTTCCTGACATGCTGGACACAAGGGTCTTGCTGGAGGAGTGGATAGTAAATAGCTCTCTTATTTTATCTCATTATTCAAAAGATTGTTTTTTCTCTCCAGAACTGAAAAATAAGTGGTTTCTAAAGGAAAAAAAAACACCAAAACCAAATAAACAAACAAAACCTCAAGGGCAAAGAAAGGCAACTTTTTTATTAAAACAAACTAGGGTGGGGCTTGGAGAAGCAGGAATTGTGGATGGAGTGTTCTCAAGTTAGTCGATACTGACCTCTAGTGGCACGAAATCCAAAGCGCAGGCTTTGCTCTGGTGCAGACTTTGCAATGTCACTAGTTGGTCAGGGACATTGACTCTACTGGTGAGAGACAGGAGCAGCCAGAGGGGGGCAAGTTGTTCCTCAGAGGATGCCATTCCATACACCTTGGTGTTCTTGTCAAACAAATAACATCTTGTCACCGAACCACTCTGCTCTCTCCTTTCTTTATCTCTCCTGGCCAAGTAGGATTTGACTTTTTTATCTCCCTTGCCGTCAGTCCAGTGCTTGCTAGAAGCAAGGAAGGTGTTTGAAAAGCATTGAGAAGACAAAGTTTTACCAAACATGCTTACCACTAGTCCTTGATGATGGTTTGGCATCAGAGGTATTTGTTTTCTTTTTCTCTTTCTCCAAAATGTTATGTATTTGAATGGGCTGAGATGTGCCACTCCAATTAGCTTTTAGAGATAGAATAACAAATCCCTTCCCCTGGATCTCAGTTTCCTCATTTTTCAAAGGAATGAGGGGAGCCAGGGGCTAAGCAGTTTAATGCCTGGTGATTTTATGCACCATTGCTTATGCCCACAGCACTTGAAAGTTCTATCCCAGAGACCTTTGCTTCAAGGACATGATGGAAAAATAAATTAAATATATAAATGCAAAAAGCTCTATATGAAGGGTATTCCACCCAAAAAGACAGTTCCTGACAAGCACAATTAAAATTACACTACTGATGAAGAAATAGCAATAAAGAGGGAAGCTTTGCCCTTTGTGGGAGAAAGGAAGCAGAGCTGATGAGTAAACGGAGCTGTGTCTTAGAAGATGTTGAGCAATTTTCATGGCATTTCACTTGTCTTATGCAGGCGCCTTAGATCATTGTTGGGGTTTTAAGATGTGTAGATAAAACTAAATTTTAATTTGTGGGAGTTATTCTGTATCTTCAAGACTCTGGGCTTTTAGTTCTTCCCATAGAATAATTGAAAAAGTGTTCTGCCATACCCACAGCTAAACATTGATCCAAACTTCTGGAATCCAGTTGCAGAGAGGGAGGAGTGATGAACAAAGGGGTCAAGACCAGGCTGGAGAAACCCACAGAAACAGCTGACCTGAACAAGGGGGAGCTCATGGACCCCAGACTGATAACAGGGAAACCAGCATAGGACTGACTGAGACCCCCTGAATATGGGTGTCAGTTAGGAGGCCTGGGCAGTTATGGGGCCTCTGGTAGTGGATCAGTATTTATCCCTAGTATATGAATGGACTTTGAGAACCCACTCCACAAAGAGAGATACTCTCTCAGCCTAGAAGCAAGGGGAGGGCCTAGGCCCTGCTCCAAATGATATGACAGACATTGATGATCCCCCATAGAAGGCCTCACTCTCCCTGGAGGGCAGAAAGGGGACGGGATAGGGGGTTGGTGGGGTGGGAGCAGGAAAGGGGGAGGGAGAGGAAACTGGGATTTGCATGTCAAACAAGCTTGTGTCTAATTTAAGTTAATAAAAAAGAAAAGGTGGTCTGCCTTTCTCAACCCAAAGACAGAAATAAAGATGGCTCTCTTCATACTCTGCCAAAGCTTGCAAGAGAAATGGGGCTGGGAAAGGGGTAGAGTGGGAGGAATGAGGACTGCTTCCATGGCCATGAACTCAATGGGGTGACAGAGAAAACATGACTTTCATGCTATGATGCCAACTTCTTTTTCTTTTTCATTCAAACTTCCTATTGAGATGCAAACAAATAGCACTCATTGGAATTGGGACTTTGGGAGTAGGCTCACACAGTACCTATGGGAATGATCCCACCATTCTCTGGGACAAATTGAAGTGGTCTGTGCTGCATTTTTAGGGGTAGAGCTCCCACTCTCATCTCGCAACAGCTAAGGAGCCATGGCCAGAATATGTGCCATGTGAGAGCTGCCTACAGGGTGCCCCTGCTACCCTCCCCCTCACTCCACTCGCACTGGTGGGCAATAAGCATTCCTATCGCCATCAGTGTGATGTTAAACTGGCCTGATTGCTGAAGAAAATGACTGCATTATTCATTCTCATGAAAAAGAATCTGAAGACTAGCAAAGATGCAGAGAGATTATATGTACAGTGCTCTCTCTCTCTCTCTGTGTGTGTGTGTGTGTGTGTGAGAGAGAGAGAGAGAGACAGAGAGAGAGAGAGAGAAGACATGAGTAGAAAGCCGAAACAGAGCAGGTTTGGGGTAAAGTCGAAGATCTTGAAAGCCCTGGCTGTTATAAAGTTGGCTCCATCTTTCTTCATCTCATAATTTTTTGTTTCTCACTTCTACTTTCCAGGTAGGTTATTGCATCTTCTTTTATTATTATTAAAAAGATAAACAAATGTAACAATGAAACCCAAACCAGAACCAAAACCGAATCACTGGCTTCTTGCTAATTCCCTATGAAATACTTCCATCTACTGGCCAAATGAAGAAAACTCACGCATTATTTTTTTTGATACTATTTTTTAAAACATGTGTGCAGTTCCTGTGGAGGGCAGAAGAGGGCACTATATCTTCAGGGACTGGCATCACAGAGCATCTGTATGGAGGCTTGTCATCAAACTCAGGTCCTCTGGAACAGCAGCCAAGGCTTTCAACCCCGGGCCCATCTCTCTAGCCCTTCATGCATCAACCTTTTGCTCTATTTTTACCACCATGAGTGGAAAACACTCCAGACGCTTAATTAGGAATCACAAATCAAAATACAGAAGTGACAGAAGAAAGCCTTTGCGCCACACTTAATGACTCATCCAATGAAGACTTCCACGTACTTCACATACATCGTGGACACAGACGGTTTGCAAACACTCAGGAGGGATGATTCAGTAACACTGCAGACTGCAAATCAGTGAGAAAATGCATTCGTGGGAGGTGGAGGGAAAAAAGAGAGAGAGAGAGATACAGGGGCATGGCATCCCTGACAAATGGTTAGTTCATGTCTGATCAGAAAGGAGGCTCTGTATTCAACATTGGAGAGTATGATCACAGCAGCCATCTGGTCTCTTGGTAGAAAAGCCATTCCATGACATCTGAACAGAAATCAAACTGGGTCCCGGGTTAGTTTATTTTAAAAAAAGAAAAAGAAATACTTCTTCCATCATAAACCACTCAGAAAAGATGCAGTTCTCGTTTTTGTTCATTTTATTGTTGAAAAATTCTCAAGATTTTCATACAGCTTTTATTACAGTGTTTGTTTATTATGTATGCAGTGTTGTGTCTGCATGTATGCCTACCCACCTGAAGAGGGCACAGATCTCATTATAGATGGTTGTAAGCTACCTTGTGGTTGCTGGGAATTGAACTCAGGACCTCTGGAAGAGCAGCCAGTGCTCTCAACCTCTGAGCCATCTCTCCAGCCCTTTCATACAGCGTTTAACCACAATTATATTGATAATCTCATACCAGCTTTCCAGGGCAGTTAGCTTTTTAACTGTCCATCATACCAGTCATGTAATGAATTATTTTGTAGAAGTTCAGCTCTGGGATTAAAATTCCTAACACAGAAGAAGTGCCTTCCTATGTTCTGTCCACTTGGAATAAATAAAGAACAGAGTTGGGGGGAGGCATTTTGTGTGTGTGTGTGTGTGTGTGTGTGTGTGTGTGTGCACCCGCGCGTGTGTGTGCGTGCGTGCGCACGCGCGTGAGATGTACCAATGGATGTCTGCATGTATGGTAGTATATGTGAATGTTCATGCAAACAAGAGTCTGTCGGTTGGGAAACGTGATGTGGAATGTCTTTATTGATTTCACTGATAGCACTGGCCAGTACAGTTAGTCACCCTGACCTGGAAGTCCCTTGTGTTTGGTTACAAGGCTGCCTCCAGGCCTGCGTAGCTTTTTTTGTGGATTCTAGAGATCCAAATTTACGTACTCACAATGGTATTACAAGGACTTTACCCACTAAGTCATTTCTGAAGCTGTGGTGGATGTTTAAAAAAATCTGAGTTCTAATATGACATAGATGTAAATAAATATGAATTATATAATATTTCTTCTAAGTGTAGCTATGACACTATCAACTCAGCTTTCTGAAAATTAAAGGAGTTTAAAGCAAAAAGCTAATGGGACTGGGAATTATTGGTAGAACACTTGCTTAGCATACATGAAACCCTAGCACACCTAGCACTGAAAAGAAAAATGTAAGGTGGCATAAGGTAAACACACCTTTAAAAACTGGCATTGTGCTTTAGTGACATTTCTGAAGTGATGGGTACAATCTATCAACAAGAAGATGCTTACCCCAAACCCCAGCATTGTGAAGCACTTTACCTGTATGTTACAACAATCAGCCTTGACTTCAGAACCTGTCTTTTTAAAATTTTACTTCTGTGTATATTTAACCGGTGTTTGAATGATGTGTGTCAATGTTCACTGGGACTCTAAGAGTAGCATATGATTGTAGCAGTAGAAAAGTATTATGTTCCTGAGGGACATTATAACATAATTCATTGTTTTCAACAGCATTCCAAAAATGATATATATACATATATATGTAAAGATTAAATTATTACTTTCCTTTCTCATACATGATTTTCCTGATAAGAGTAGATTTTTAAATTAAACATTAATCCAAACTTGTTATGAAATACAATTTTCCAAGAATATCTCATGTGTTGAGAAGTAAAAAAGTTACAGAATTGTACTGGACTCCTCCTCCTGTCCATCCCTGTCCTTCCTCACCCACCAGTCTCAGAAGAACACACACACACACTAAACCATGGCATATATCCATGAATGGAAGGTATTACCCTCCTATGAGTTTGTGGTGAGAAGTGAGAAATATGGAATAGAGAAGTGTAGACAACTTGGGTTAAGGTCTATGCAGATTCATATTTCATTCCCCTAAAAATATTTTAAGGGTCTATAGTGTACGTATTCAATCACCCAATAATGATTAAGTTCATACAATCTGCCAGGTGTGTGCCAGGTACAATATTAGACGCAGGGCACTTCGTGCTGAGTATAAGCAGGATACATTGTGCATGCAGAGTGCACAGTCTTAGAGGAGAGAACAGAAAACAGGTCACTAAAAATTATAATGAGCTCAATGGAGTGGAACAAAGAAAGGGTTTGAACTGGTGTGGTGGCCCACACCAATACACCCAGACTAGAAAGGAAGCAGGAGGATCAGGAGAATTGAGAAGTAAGGACTAACCTTGCCTACACAACATGTGTGAGGCCAGCCTGGACTATGTGAGCTCCTGCTCAAAGGAGAACCAGTTCCATCAGCAACATGAATTAATAAACGACCCAGAGACTGATATTTGGGGTACAAACTTCAATATAATATCAGAGAAGCAAAGCAGCCAGCCACTAGCTTCTTACCTCTACCTCAGGCTGAAACCTCTCCTCAGCATGGCTGGAAAATTAATGCCTCATCTTCAGTGTGGATGCCTGAGATTGAATATTGAAAACCCTACTTCTATCTTTTATACCCCTTTAGTGCTGGGATTAAAGAAATGTGATATGTTATTCTTTTAGGCTGATTCAATTTTGTGTATCCCTGGGAGCCTTGAACTCAGAGAGATACATCTTAATCCTGAGTCCTGGGATTGAAGGTGTGTACACCACCTCCTAGCTTCTGGCTGCCAGGATTAAATTCATTTTATCATATCTATACACTTTTTACATTGTCGTATCTATATCCTCTTTTTTTCCAAGAGCAGATTCAATAATCTACCCTTTTATCCTATCATATCCTATTTTGTGTTACAGTCACCCTCTGATCAAAGAAAAAGCCAGAGCAGCATGAGAGAGACAAGTGGAGAATCTACTGGGGTTTTCCTTCTATAGGGTGGTCAGGAGAAGGCAGGTGCTAAGACCTGAGGAATGTAGACCAGAAGAATGGCAGGTTCTAGAGTCATGAATGCACCGGGTAGAGAGCAGAACTGCAGAAGGAGGGGGTGTATGTTCCCACTAAGAGGAGGTCATGTGGCTGGAACACACAAATGGTGGCATATGGGTGACCAGTGATCTCAATTTTCCCTGGACATATTCACAGGACTGAGAAGTTTCCTAGGGCAATACTGGTCTCTGTTTTGAACCTGACATAGTCTTGGTAATCAAGTATTATTGACACCCCTAGAGCTAATGAGTTTGAAGACTCCAAAATCTAAAACAAACTGCACATTTGACTCATTCACAGAACTAATGATATTATTTTGATAGAATATCAAAGATATAAAATACCTTGCTATCTGCTGGAGTGGAATAGTTTGTGTCATAATAGAGTATCTCTGCAAATTGAGAAAAGATGTCCAGAAAGCAACTGTTGAAAATATTGCATGGCAAAACCTATGAAAATAAGAAAATTAAATCAAGCATGATAACTTAATTATCACATAAAATGAAATATTGTGAATATGATGAACTTTTCCCTTTTTAATTGAAAAGTTTTTCATATAATATATTTTGATCATGTTCCCCTTCCCCAGGTTGGTAAGTATGAGGCCCCACATACTCACCCACCAACCCACCCAAATCCATGTCCCCTTCTCTCTCTCTTTAGTAAAAAAGGGGAAAACAGTTTTACAAAAGAAAAGAAAGAAGCACAAGAAATACATACACACAGACAAACACTCACACACAAAAACAAAACCCAGAAAAAACCCACAAACTAGAAAAACATAATATATGAGCAAAATCACAAAATAGGAAACTATAATATACAAGCCAAAGACCAAAAATGCCCAAACAAAGCAATATGAGATGAAAAATCTATAAAAATAGCATTGAATTTTTTGTGTTGGTCCTCTACTGCTGGGCATAGGGCCTACCCTTAAGTGAGACTTAATATATCCCGTGGGACTCCACTGAAGAAAACTAACTTTTCCTTTGCAAGTGACTGACAATTAGAAATAGCTTCTTGGTTAGGAATGGGAGCTCTTGTTCATTTTCACTTCTCACTGCTGGGGCCCTGTATAGATAGCTTGGACTTGTGCAGGCCCTGGACATCCCGCCACAGTCTCTGTGAGTTCATACATGCATCAGCCCAGTCGAGTCTGAAAGACACTGTGGAATCCATTCCCTCTGACTCTTACAACTTTACTCCTCTTCTGCATAGTTCCCTGGACCTGAAAGCAAGGGTTTTTGTTTGTTTGTTTGTTTTGTTTTGTTTTGCTTTGTTTTGTTTTGGTTTTTCGAGACAGGGTTTCTCTGTATTGTTTTGGAGGTTGTTGGTCCAGCCTGGCCTCGAACTCACAGAGATCCACCTGCCTCTGCCTCCCGAGTGCTGGGATTAAAGGCATGCGTCACCACCGCCCGACTGAAAGCAAGGGTTTGAAGAAGATATCCCATTTAAGACTGAGTGTCCAAGGTTTCTCACTTTACTCATTGTCCAGGTGTGAGTCTCTGCATTAGTTCCCGTCTCCTGTAGGAGGAATCGTCTCAGATGATGGCTAACTGAGACATTGATCTAAGGATATAGTAGAATGAGAAGGTCCTTTAGCAGAACAATAGTATTTTCCCTAGGCCCACAGCCTGTCTCAGGTTCTTGTCACTGGAGCAGTATCAGGCATAGGTTCTATCTCATATTATGGACTAGATCCAGTCACATAGTGACTGGTTACTCTCAGAGCATTCATGCCACGATTGTACCAGCATAGCATGAAGGGATGTCACTATTGTAGAATATAGGGTTTATTGCTGGGCTGGTGGTTACTTTTCACCCTGATAGAGTTCAGAGTACTTTCCAGGACTGTAATGAGAAATCCACCCCTCTAAACAGATGCATGTGGATTTCTCACTACTCGGTACCATGAACTCTAGTCAAGGGAGTAAAGGCTCTATTTAGGCACTCGCTGAACTTCTCTGTGTTCATGAGTCATTTAAGTGCTTTCTTCAGAAATAGGACCTTACCATTAGTTTGTAGAGAGCAATCGATAGCCTTAGCAATAGCCTTGGTTGTTTGGGGTTTCCTTGGAACAACAACTCAATTAGATGTAACGTAGCAGTAGAAGTTTCACTTGATGGCAAAAATTGTCTAGTTGGAGCATTGTCTCACCCATTATTCATTGACTCTATTTATTTACTTTATATATGTATATTTTAAGAAACTTCCACTTACAGTAGATTTTAATGTGACCCTTCAAATGGCCCTGATTAGTTGACCCCCCATGTCCCCTCACTTACTTTTCTGTTCTCTTCCTTCCCACTTAATCCTACCATTCCATTCCCCCACCTACCCCATCTCTCTAAAACTATATAGTCTATATCCCTGGCCTTGGTAGTTAATCCCTTCACCCCTAGTGCCCTACTCTATACCTACACTCTGTGATTATTTGGTTTGCAGCATGCCTATCAAAGGCATTTTGTGTCTTGGATACCTCACTTGAAACTATTTCTTTCTAGATCCGCCCATCTACATGTGGATTTCATGATTTTACTTTTTAAACAGCTGAGCAGTAGTTCTGTTGATGGACATCTAGGCTGTTTCCAACTTCTGGCTATCAGGAATAGAGAAGTAATGAAAATGCATGAGCAAGTGTCTCTGTTGTAGGATGTGGAGCCCTCTGCACATGTGACCAAAAGTGTCACATCTAGACCTTGAGGTAGGTTGATTTCCAGCCTCCTAAGGAATTGCCACACTGATTTCTAAAATGGAAATGGTCAATAAACATATGAAAAAATTTTGACATTACTGTCTATTAGAGGAATTAAGATAAATATTTTATTGATACTCTACCTCACACCAGTAAGAATGGTAGTCATAGAGATAACACTAACAAGTTATGACAAAGGTGTGAACAAGAGCTAACCCTAACTTCGAGTGGGAATGTATATTTCCAGCCTCTATGAAGTCATATTGAAATTTCTCAAAAAATCATTAAAAGATCTGCCCTATGATGCAGATAGACCAGTTCACATTGATGTTGACTGTGGACTTAGTCTATATGTCTTTATTATGTTGAGGTATGTCCCTTGTATCCATAGTATCTCCAGGACTTTTTAATCATGAATAGATGTTGGATTTTGTCAGTAAAGTCTTTTCCTGCATCAAATGAGATGATCATGTTGCTTTTGTCTTTGGGGCTGTTTATCAATTTATATGTGATGAAATACCCCTGCATTTCTAGGATGAAGGCTACATAGTCATGGTAGATAATCTTTTTGATGTTTTTGTGTTTCATTTTCAAGTATTTTATTGAGAATTTTTACATCTATATATGTAAAGGAAATTTGTCTAAACTTTTCTGTTTTCTTAATTTAAGTTTAGTTATAAAGCTTTTATTTGAATATATTAGCTGGTTGCAGATTGGGTTGTTTTATTTCTTGTTGTTTACTTTTTGAGTTCTTTGTATATCCATAAGTCATCTGTCAGACTGTAACTACCTAAAATGTCCTACCATTCTGTAGGATGGTTCTTCACTCAAGTCACAGTTTCCTTGCTGTACAGAATATTTTTTTTCATAAGGTCTCTTTTGTCATTGTTAGCTTCATTTCTTAACTAGAATCCTATGCACAATGTCCTTACCTATGCCTATATCTTGAAATGTTTCCAGAACTCTTTTCTGTAGAATTTTAAGGTTTTACATTCAGGATTTTGGTCATTTGGGAGTTGATATGTGTTCAGGATGAGAGACTGTACTGGTTTTATTCTACACATAGCTATCCAGTTTTACCAGCTATCGAGTTGTTGAATGTGCTTGGCTTTAATGTTTATACTTTACTTTCCCCCAAAAACAATTTAGTGTCTGTTTATATCTTCATTTTTTATTCTATTTCACTAACATGTATATCTGTGTGTGTGTGTCCCATGCTGCTATTATATCTAAGACTCTGTATTATAAATTTAAATCAGATGTGATTATATCTTCAGCATTATTATTCTTGCACAGAATTAGTTTGGTTACCTGGGATCTTTGTGATTCCATGCTAATTTGAAGATTTTTTTGTTACTGTGAAGAATATTGTGGGGATTTTTATAAGGCATAATGAATCTGTACATTACTTTTGATAAGAGCCATTCCTGGCATCTTTTGTTATTATTGTTAGATATATATGTGTATGTATTCCTAAATACAGCTTGCTCAGTATATATAATGTCACTAGTATGAATATGTTTGCAAGGCTTACTATTTGGTATTGGACAACCATTTGGTATACTCTTCCTACTATTCCCTGTGAAAGAGCCTGAATATAAAAGAGAGAAAAAAGAGATAAATGGCAAGGCTTAGAAAGAGGAAATGATGTAATTATATTGTAACATCAAAAGGCAACACAAATGTTTTTATGAAGCCATTACTGGGCCATTTCTTTCAATGAAAGATCTCTGGGATGTCCTCCCTTCTTCCAGTATCTTTATCTCTTTCTTCAGTACCTTCAAGTTTTCATTGTAGAGGTCTTTGTTTTCTTGGTCAGGTTTATTCTATGGTACTTTACTTTCTGAAGCAATTATGAATGAGATTGTTTCTTTGGTTTTATTCTCAGTCACTAGGGTACAGGAAGACTACTAGTTTTAATGAATTAACTTTGTGCCCTGCCCCATTTCACAGTGTCTGTCAGTGCTAGCAGTTCTCTGGTGGTATCTCTCAAGTCTCTTATGTAGATCACATTGTAAGTAAGGATACATTTGCTAACGCCTTTCCTAAATGAATCCCTTTTGCTTCCTTCTCTTCCCTTGTTGCTTTAGCCAAAACTTCAAAAACTGTACTAGAGAAAAACAGAAAGTGTGGACAGTCTTGTCTGATTCCTGCTTTAAGTGGAAATGCTTAGAATTTTCTTTTGTGTTTTTGTGTTGGCTGCAGGATTGCTGTGTATAACCTTTACTATGCCAGGATATATTCCTTCTATTCTTACTCTCTTCATGGCTTTTGCCAGGAAATTGGTCAAAAGGCTTTTCTGCATCTATTGAAATGAACATGTAATTTCTGTCCTTGAGTCCACTTATGGTATGCATTGTATTTATTGATTTGATTGTGTTGATCTATCCCTAAGTCTCTGCGATGAAGTCAACTTGATCAATATGAATAGTCTTGGTAATGTGTTCTTAGATACAGTATGAAAATACCTTATTGAGAATTCGGCATCTATATTTATCAGGAAAATTGAACCATAATTTTCTTTGTTCTTCTGTCTCTGTCTGATTTTGGCATTAGGGTAATAGCTTTATTTATTTATGTATTTATGCATGTATTTATTTTAAAAGGAATCTAGTAACATTCTTTTTTATTTGTTTGAGTTTGGGTTGTTTTTTTGCTTTTTTATTTTGGTTTTGGTTTTTCAAGATACAGTTTCTCTGTGGCTTTGGAGGTTATCATGGAACTAGCTCTTGTAGACCAGGCTGACCTCGAATTCATAGAGATCTGCCTGCCTCTGCCTCCCAAGTGCTGGGATTAAAGGCCTGAACCGCCTATGCCCAGCATTTTCTATTTTATGAAGCAGTTTGAAAAGAATGAGCATTAGTGTGTGTGTGTGTTAGTTTTGTTAAGACTTCCTCAATCATGTTCATCTCTCAAACAACCTATTGTTAGTTCATTGTTATTTTTATTAATTTACGTTCTAATATTAATTATTTTTCCATCTACTGTTTTTGTGTTTAGTTTGTTCTTGTATTTCCAAGGCACTCGGATATATTTTAAAGTTACTTATTTTAGATCTCTCTGATATTTTAGTATAGGCACTTATAGCTATAAATTTACCTTTTAAGATTATGTTCATTATATCTCACAGATTTGGGTATATGTATTCATTTTCACTTGGTTTTAGGAATTGTTTTATTTCCTTCTTTATTTCTTCAATGAATCATCCATCATTAAACACATGTCTATACCACTTTCTTATGCAATTGATTTCTAGCTTTGTTCTTCTGTGACCAGATAGAAAGCAAGAAGTCACTTTAATTTTCCCATATTTGCAAAGTTTTTCCTTGTGTTCTATTACATTCCTTTTTTTAGAGTAAGCTTCATGTGATACTGAAAAGGATGTGCATTCTGAAGTGTGTGAATAGAATACACTGTAGATGTCTACTAGGTTCATTATATCTATGTAATTTAACTTATGTTTCTCTACTTTTTGTTAAGGTAGTTAATTAGCCTATTGGTAAGATTTGGGTATTGAAGTTACCTACTATGATCTCTGACAGTATATCTATCACTATTTGTTTTATGAAATTGGCACATTCATGTTTAACATAGAAATGTTTAAAATTGTACCATTATCTTTAATCATAACCTCTTTAAAAAGTTACATTTATGGGTTCTGGAGAGATGGCTTAGTAGTTAAGAACACTTGTTGCTCTTGTAGAAGGTGTTAGTCCAATTCCCAATACTCACAAAGTGGTTTAGACCATCCATAACTCCAGTTCCACTGGACATCACATGATAGTCCAACAAAAGAACCTGGGATGGTGTTAGGTGGACTCAAATGCCATAGTTCATTAGAATGCTACCATTGTAGGAATAGTATTGTAGAAATGACAAGGAAGCTCAGATGAAGAAAGCAAAACTCTGGTAGGAGTTCCAGAAAATACCTCAGTTGTTTCTGAGACTAGTGTGACACAGGGAGCAGCCAAAGAGGGCTCCCTACCGATAATCATCTGATTATGTCATATCATCTTTATAAGACCTGCAGTGATCTAGATCTTCCACTGAGCACTGACATTTACCAGTCATTCACACACACTGGGAAGGCATGATGTGTTTTTAACACCTTTAAAAACATGAAGAAAACAAATATCTCACATTCTGAATCTCATCTATGTTGATTTACAAGTAGCTATTTCCTCCAAATTGAGACCCTACCTCCTGGAAGGAGGAAGGAGGTGCTTTAAGGTATAGAAGTTGACTAGTTGATTAAACTTTTAAGACTCAGGAAGCTTTTAAACTTCTTAGACTCAGGAATCCTATGAAATTTACAAGATTAAAAAATGACACTCCCCCACATCATATAAGCAGTAAGCAATTGTGAGGAAAGAGGCGACTGCCTCCAAGTTCCTTAGGTAACTCTAGGAATTTAGATTCTATGAATCCTCACCCATACTGGGGTGAAGTTTTGCGATGATGTAGCTTCCAGATAACTACGACATTCTGGTGTCCCCCTTCACCCAAGAGCCTATGAATAACACCAAAATCTTACAAGCTTGATAAGCTAGAATTGAGTGAGATAATTTTTTCCTTGGTATCCTATCTGACCTGAGCATATATTTACCCACACCACCCCAAGAAATATCATGTAATGTTGCTGGTACCTAAATTGGAATCAACAGGACCAATGATAAATTATAAATGGGGAGATCTACATTTGAAAGTGGATGTCTAAACAAAAATCTAATTTACTTACCTTTTTTTCATCATGGAATGAGATAGAGGACTTTGTTGCTTTAAAGGCAGTTGTGTATTCTTTTTTATGGGCAATAAGATATGGGCAACCAAGACTAAGTCCTCTGAGTGTTCAGGAGTTTTCTTGAGAGTGAACTTAGATTGGCCATTTTCCTCTACATATTATTAAAGGTGTGCCTCCTTGATGAATGAGGTCTGTCACATGAGTATGAAGACAACCCCAAAATGACTAATGGTGTACAAAATACCTTGTAATCTCTGAAGGTATCACAGGTATGGGACATGATTATTAGGAAATGGCAGGAGTTGAATGACTTTTCTATGTATAATAAAGCATTCAACTGAGGGTCACTTTTTTTGCAGAAAGATCTCACTTGGGTAAAGGAGAGATTACAGTGGGGGAAAGACACATGGAAGGCTGTCCTCTTTGTTAGTCTCTGATTTGGCAGGAAAAAAACAGAGAAGAAAATGGCATCTATTTCTTACAATTGATGGGACAATTGGGCTGAGTATGGTGGAGCATGTCTTTAACAACAGTGTTTGGGATTTAGAGGCAGGTAGACCTCTGTGAATTCAAGGCCAGTCTGGTCTACATAGTCAATTCCAGAATGGCCAGAGCTACATGGACTCTGATTCCAACAAATAAAATTACAAACTGTGATAACCTGGGAATAGTCTGCATCATTATACTTGTCTTATGAGTCAGGTGGGGATAGTCTGAGTGTCACAGAAGTACAGAAACTGAGAAACAGAACTGCTTAGCTCTCTTTGGACAATTGTTGGTTAATCCAAGGCAACAGAGTGAAAACCAGTCCCAAGGAACTGGCTCATGTATGTCATTAAGGACACATGTTATTTATTAGCTGAGTTTCCCATGAACATCAGGGTCTGGGAGATAATAGAGGAAGAGCTGACATTGCTTTGGGAAGCAGTATTTCTCAGTTCACTGGGCTAGATAATGTTACGCTCATTGGAGTGTTGAGAAAGAAGTAAATTTGGGGCCAGCAAAAGGGCAAGAAGGTAAAAGAACTTGCTACACAAGGTTGATGAGCTGAGTGTGATCCTAAGAACCCATGGTGGGAGGGAGAATAGCGACTCCCAAAAATTTGTTGTCTACACGTATTCCATAACATACACATGTATATGCTTCTGCATGTGTGCACATACAACAACAACAATAATAGTAAATTCTTTTGAAAAATTCAAAACAGGAAAAGGTTAATTCAGCTGCAGAGCTTTGGAGTGAATCAGATGGATGAAGGCTGAGAAGAAGAACACAGGTAACCTATCTGGGTCTTCACCCCACTTAGATGACTAGAGTTTGTGTGGGGAGATCTAAAAATAAGTCTGTTGGAGGCATCACGAAGAAAGAGCTCAAGCTATACTACAAAGCTATAGTAATAAAAACAGCATGGCACTGGCATAAAGAGACACATTGATTCATGGAATAGAATTGAAGACCCACATATAAGCTCACAGTTTTACAGCTACATGGCTTTTGACAAAGAGGGAAACAATGCAAATTAGAAAAGACAGCATCTTCAACAAAGGTACTGATCAAACTGGGCAGCTTCATGTAGAAGGGTAAAACTGGAACCATATCTCTACCCAGCACAAAACTCAACTCCAAGGAAATCAAGGACCTCAACATAAGACCTGATACCATGAGTCTGTTAGAAGTTAATGTAGAGAACATGCTTGAACTCACTGACACATGAAAGAACTTTCTGAACAGGATCCTGGTAGTTCAGCTGCTAAGAACAATTAATAAATGGGACCTTATGAAACTAAATGCTTCTGCACAGGAAAAGAATTTTCCTCCATCAGAATTTCCCCCACATCCTGAGCATTGTTTAGGATCTAACCCTAGGCTTTGTCTCACAGTGAATAGAACTCATCCTAATGAAAGAGTTCCCATACACTTTGTGTCCTCCACCAATAGAATTCCTCCTTATGGTGATTACAAACCTTTATTCTCCAGGCCCTAGTCCAGAACACTGTTTCCCAGTCTATAGAACTATTTCTTATGATAAAGGTCTCAGGTACTTTGCGATAGTGGTGCATTTTGCAAGGGAATTTTGATGTAGCTACCCATGTAACTTTGTTATAAGAACTATCACATGGAGACGTTCCCACCCACTCCCCCACAAAGTTTTACTGTGTTTAAATGTGTAAGAAAATTAAACTACCATGGGATCCCACTCTTTAGAAATTTTGATCCAGTCTTACTGACCTAGTCCAGCTGTCCCAAGTTTTCTTTCTCACCTCGTCATGGTTCAATTCCCTGCCAGCAGTGATACCTTCAGGGGCCCCCACCACTACCCAGCCCAAGAACGAGAAAAAGTGGGCACAAAGCCCAACACTTAAGTAAAGGTTGATGGCTGCTAGGAGCCTAAGAGTCGCTTGTCTTTAAGAGTATAGCCCATAGTAGAGTCACTTGTCTTTAAGAGTATAGCCCGTAGTAGAGTCACTTGTCTTTATGAGTATAGCCCGTAGTAGATTGACCTCACTCCAATGGAAGGCCACACATCCAAGAAATGTTTCTTCTTCCCCATTATATCCATCTTATACGTGACTAGAAATACTTCCTGTCTTTTTCATCTCTTACCTACTGTAATTCCTGTGACCACCTCAGTGTAGATGGCACTGTTTAGTTACAAATATTTAACAAATGCTGCAAAATGTCCAGCAATGGACCCTGAGAAGACAGCATACTGTGCTGTTCTACTTGGGAATCTTAAGGTAGCTTAATAAAATTTGAGTTAACTCAATAATTTGTTATCTTAACCTTAACAGAGTGTTCTTCATTTCTCTGCAAGCTTTTGGGAAACTTGGCCAAATGTGAAATTTTCGCAAATTTAGCTTCTGTGAGAAATTGTTTTAGAAAATCATTCGGAAAGTTATAATTTTTCCCTAAACACATATTTTACCTCCATAATTACAACTTTATTGCTTCTAATGACTGGGTTTATTTCTCCACAGAAGTCACTTTTAATTTTAAAATGAATTTTAGAATTTTATTTCCAAACATTCAGGAATGCTCAAGCTGAGTCACATGTATTACAGGCAAACCACTAATCAAAGTGTGAATTATAGTAATGAGACTTGTTCCTTATCATTCAGAAAATATGAGTGCAGAAAAAAGTGATCCTGAAATGCAAATGAGCTCATTAGAAAGTTCAAGAACTTGGCCAGTTCTGTGTGACCAGCCCTTGTTGGTCAGCATGTCTCCTGGTTTTTCTGAGCTATATCAAGGGCCACAGATACTAGCTCAGACTCCAATTACTACTCATTGCATGGTCATGGATAAGTCATCTAATTTTGAAATGCCCTGGTTACAATTGACATAATAATGCCTACTTAGGATTTATATAAATTTCAAGTATCACAGGCATCCTATAAATATAAGAAAGGATTATGAATTCAAGAGACTATGACATTATATAAGGAAGTTAAAACAACATAAAATTGATAAAGAGCTCCTTCCCCTTTATCTTAAAATTTGAATATTTAAGTAATGACTGAATTTTCCATAATTGTCTGGTTGGAAAAATGAGAGCTTATTCTGTAGCATGCTTTTCCCAATCCTGATCATTCTACTGATGTCATTTTGATTGGTCTAGGACTGAGAGAGGCAGGAAAATCATTCATGAAAACCACAAAATTCAAAATAAAGACTTTGCAGAAAAGCACAAACAGTACAATTCATCCTAAGATGTATTGGATAAGCTTATTACTGATATGATGGAATAGAATAATTTCAGACTAATGCCACAAAGCTTCCATCGAAGTAAATGAAGCAGATCATTTATTCACTTTCACATACAAACTGTTCTCATCAGGCAACATTGGTCCTATCAGTTTAGGGAGACATTATTGCCATGGTATTTCACAATCACATAAAAATGTTGCTTTCTGTATAGGTCTTCATGGGGCAAGTATTGGTAAGTACACTCACACTGTTTGCATACTAATGAACAGCAGTCAGCATGTCTATAAATCCTTACTATAATTTAGTTACTCAAGTTAGCACCCACAATTCCCCTACAGGCCCTGCTACTTCAGATCCCACCATGCCGTGCTGCGGTTCACTTTCCTTCATTCTTCATTGTTTTTCTCTGAAAGGAGTATAATTACTATTCTTTTTTTGTATTGCTTGTCATCTTCTTCACTAGAAGCAACACTTCATTAGATCAAAGGTTGGGTACGTTTTGTTCTTTTTACATGTAAATGAATGCTTGGAACATGAATATTTAAAAATTAGTGTTTAAGGAACTAATCCAATCTGAAACACTTAGATGAATCCCTCTTTTTTAATACCAAAGGTATTTACTGTTTATTGTAATCTTGGTGATTCAAACATTTTAAAACTTAATTCAGGCACCATTTCATCAGGGAATCATATCTTCATATTAGTCTGCCAGTCTTCTCTCCTAGCTTGGAACATAATGCTACCTTTTAAAAAGGTTCTTAAGTGGCCTTTCCTTTCCTAATTTATGAAACAATTTGCAAAGCATTGGTTTCAGTTCTTCCTTAGGCCCAGTAGATTTCTGCCATGATTCTCTCTGGACCTGGGCTTTATTTACTTTAAAAAGTTTTGTTGCTGTTCATTACCGTCTTGGTTTTGGTTTTTGTTTGTTTTTTGTTGGTTTTGTTAATTACTGATTTCCTTATTATTGCTTGTTACAGATCTGTTTAAATTATCTATCTCATCTTGGTTTGACCTTGGTAGATCATATGCATGTAGAATTTTACTTGTTTCTTTTAGATTTTTCCAATTTGGTAGACTACAGTTTTTAAATGTATGTTATTCTGATGGCCCTCCGTGGGTATGTGACTCAGTCCTTCTCTCTTACAGCTTTTAATGTTCCTGCCTATTACTGTAAACTTGCTTTTTAAAAAAAGGTTTGGCTGGAGAGGTCACATGCCCTAAGGATAATTTGCTACTTTTTCTCTTACTAGTGGACAGATGACCAAACTGCCATCAAAATATTCATGTTTACACATAGATTGGTGTGGTTTTCATTCTTGAGTGAAGAAACTCCTTTTTGATTTGGAGAATGAATAAATGAATATTGAGTGCTCAGCCCTAAATGAAATGTTTATATCATTCCTCCCAGGACAAAGTTATACTGTAGAGGATGGAGTGGAAAAAAATATATGAGTTACAGGATAGAGAAGACTGCTATGAAACATTGTCTCATATCTAAGACATGGCCATTGAAATCATGAGCACAATGCATAAAATTATGCCTTTCAACATTTAGTGGTTACTATAGAAGGGAGTACCATTTTCTTCAGTGGGGTAACCACTTACTTGTAAGTTGTTCATGTCCAGTAAATAGTCCTTTAACCACATGTATACAAGCAGCTCTAATTAAACTCAGTAGGTCAAAAAGGAAGAAAGACACAGAAAAAAAAAACATGGATGTAGAGCCGGGTGTTGGTGGCCCACACCTTTAATCCCAGCACTCAGGAGGCAGAGGCAGGCAGATCTCTGTGAGTTTGAGGCCAGCCTGGTCTACAGAGTGAGTTCCAGGACAATCTCCAAAATAATACAGAGAAACCCTGTCTCGAAAAACAAACCAACAAAACATGGAAGTAGGAGAGAAACTATTGGTAAGAGAGGTGAGTCAGAGACAGTGGGAAGGTGATGAGAGGATTCTGAGGGGTGAATATGCCCACAGCACACAGTATACAACATATGTGATTTTCAAAAGATTAAAATTATAACTAGCAATAAAAAGACGTTGTTACTAATGTACACATGCTGGTATCCTTTGGTACACTGTAAGAAAATTGAGAAATCATGTTATCATAGAAATATTTGGAAGATTTCACTCCTCCACTTTGGGAATAGTGAATATGAAATAATGCACTGATCATTAAGTCATGATATAATTTAATCCAAATCAATAAAAAGGGAAATTTTTCGCAGGCAAATGGATGGAACTAGAAGAAACCATCCTGAGTGAGGTGACCCAGTGACAAAAAAACAAACACAATATGAACACACTCATATATGGATTTTAGACATAGAGCAAAGGATTACCAGCCTACAATCTACACTGCCAGAGAAGCTAGGAAACAAGGAGGGCCCTAAGACAGGCAGACATGGTTCCCCGGAGAAGGGGAAAGGGACAAGATCTCCTGAGCTAATTGGGAGCTTGGGGGGAAGGGACAGGGAGTTAGGAGAAAGAAAAGGGAAGAATAGGAGGGGAGAGGAGAACAGGAAGGAGCAGGAAGTTTGACTCAGGGGAAGAAAAGAGGAGAGTAAGAAAAGAGATACCATAATAAAGGGAACCATTAAAGGTTTAAAGAGAAATCTGGCACTAGGGAAATGTCCAGAGATCTACAAGGATGACCCCAACTAACAATCTAAGCAATAGTGGAGAGGGCACCTTAAATGCTCTTCTACAATAATGAGATTGATGACTACCTTATATGCCATCCTAGAGTCTTCATCCAGTAGCTGATGGAAGCAGAAGCAGACACCCACATCTAAACACTGAGATGAACTCCTGGAATCCAGTTGCAGAGAGGGAGAAGTGATGAGCAAAGGGGTCAAGACCAGGCTGAAGAAATCCACAGAATCAGTTGACCTGATCAATGGGGAGCTCATGGAACCCAGACTGATGTATGGGAAAGTAGTATAGGACTGCCCCAAACCCCTAAACATGCATGTCATTTTGGAGGACTGGTTAATCTATGGGGCCTCTGGTAGTAGATCAGTATTTATCCCTAGAATTCAAATGGACTTTGGGAGCCCACTCCACATAGAGGGATACTCTCTCAGCCTAGACACGAAGGGGAGGGACTAGACCCTGCTCCAAATGATTTGACAGACTTTGAAGATCCCCCTTGGAAGGCCTCCCCCTCCCTGGGGAGCAGAAAGGAGATGGGATGGGAGTTAGTGGGGGGCAGGGGAGGAGGGGAGGGAGAGGGAACTGGAATTGACATATAAAATAAGCTTGTCTCTAATTTAAATATAAAAATGAAAACTTAAAAAAATAAATAAAAAGTAGAATTTGTAATCTGGGGAACACTGTCATCAAATGATGTTATGGTAGATGTGGGTTCATATGCTACAGATTATTTTATATTCTCTATAATTAGAGAAATGTGGCTCTTTCTTAGTAATGGTTTTTAGGTATAGTTAATTGCCAAAGTTGTCTTGGAAGTGTGTGAGTACACTTGTTTTCATAAAAGCTGTATCAAATGAGCCACTGGAGATGTGCTTCTTCCTTTCCAGTCTTCAAAAGTGTTATTCTAGTACAACATAACACTAAGGGCACAGTAGTTGTACACATGAGTTGGCAGCAACCAACAGCTCTAATTGAACTGAAAACCCCCACTCAAGGAGAGGGAAATCATTTCTGGAAACCTAGTCAACTACCCAGTTAATGAAGTCCATGGATCATGGAGGAGAACCTACAGATACCACTTTATTAAACCAGTAGAATCCCAAACTAGATTCTAAGTATTTGTCCTTATACTCACAGATAAATGTGGTCCTCACTGCTCATCAAATTTCTCTTTGCAACAGATGGAGATCATTACAGAAAACCATAACCAGTTAAATGCATAGATGTGGTGTCCAGTCCCAAAGGATACATCTACAAAACAATGCCTACATCTAAGGTCAGTGACAGAAGAGGGGCTAGCAAGATTGTAAGAGCCAGAGGATCAGAACATTTGCTTTGAGATTGTGTTTCCTAGGATTGTGATTTCTTACCACCCATGATTTCGTATCAACATGACTGCCTAAACATGAGATAACAATAGGCATGCTAACATGGGTGGGCAAAAGCCCTAAAGGCGTCATCCCTACACAAAGAATTACAAGCAACTAAGGAATGCAGAGAATGGGAGAAATAGTCTTCCCTGGGGTAGAGCACACTGACTGATGGATTATCCAGTACCAAACTGTCAGCCCTGAAAACATTCACATAAGTAACATTACACAGATTGAAGAGAGTACATTTATGCATCTAGGTATATATAATTTTAAAAGAGGCCATCAATTTAAAAGAGAGCAAGGAAGGATATATGGAAGGGTTTGGGTTGAGGGAAAGAGAAGGGGTAAATGATATATTTATATTATAATACTTCCCAAATAAAAGAAATGTTCTTTTAAAAAAGTATTGGTCTCTTTTGCTGAAATCACTGTAGGGATGGTTTAAATAATAGAACCATATTGCCATATTACTCCCACATGTTTTAGGGGGTGGTGAGGGAAACAATTCAGCATACCACCTTTGTAAGGATGCACATAAAAAAAATACCAAGGTATGATAGTATGAGTATGTATCAACACACCAAAAACATCCATTTAAAATAGTTAATAAGTAAAAACCACAAAAAAGGAAAGAAAAGAAAGCTGGCATTGTGGTATATACTTGTAATCCTGATATTTGAGATAGAAAAGTTTGTCTAGCATTCTATGCCATCAGCCTGGATTCCACAATCAGATCCTGCTTCAAGAAAGAAAGAGAGAGGGGAGTGGGAGGGAGGGAGAGGGGGAGGGAGGGAGAGAGGGAGGGAGGGAGGGAGGGAGGGAGGGAGGAAGGAAGGAAGGAAGGAAGGAAGGAAGAGAAAGTAAAAATATAAGAGAGTGGAACAATAATATATATAAACAAACATTGGTTGTATTAAGGTTTTAGTTCACCTGTTTCACATTATGGAAAAATAATAGTTATTATCAACTTAAAAAGATTAAAATAGCCTAAATAATAACAGGGCACTGATTGAGATGATTAGACTGCACACTTTGAAAACATAATTTAAACCTACAATAGTGTATGCTCCATTTGTAGACATTTCACATGCATAATAAACACTAAGTACAAGCAGACAGCATTCACTGAGTACCAAGCAATGGATAGTGAAGTAAAAACACCCAGACAAACAAAAAGGCCTGATGCTCAAAGGTCTAAAATCTCCCTCTCCCCCTCCTCTCTGCCTCCTCCCTTGCACCTTTCCTTCAGAAACTGATGGTATATTTATAGTATAAACATAATAAAAAATCACATACCCTGGTCTTCTATTATAATGTAGAAGTTGGTCTGAGTCAAATGCTAAATGTTTAATATCTATTTGAGTGCACACTAGTGAAAAATAAATTAATTAACTATCATGCTCAAAAGTTAAGAAAGACAGATTAAGCCTAAGCAGAGTATACTAAAAAATAGACTAAAATAAGTTCATTTTAAGTGCTTGATTATTTGAAATATACAGTAACTGTCCTAAGAAAGTGAATATTATAAACATATAAAACTAGATATTAAAATGAAAATATAAATACAGGTAAAATTTAATTGAAATATATATGCAATCTAACTTAAAAGCTTGACTTTTTACGAAAATAAAAATTATCAAATCTATTTATAAAAGCAAGTTAGATTAAATTTCTGAATAATGATGTTCAATATGTATAATCATTGTTTGCATTTGTCATAGTGTGTGTATAATGTGACCCTCACACAGGCCCTCATGTTGAAGCCTTGGTTCCTGTGACTGGTCCTATTCTAGAGGCTCAGGAAACTTCAAGAGAACAGGGCTTACCCAGAATGAGGTCACGAGTTGTGTTTCCCAGGGACCATTTCTTGTTCCAAATTCTGTGGACAACACCACTGTGCCATGGTGTTATCCGTACCCTCAGACCCAAAGTAAGAGAGCCAACTGGCCAGGAACTGAAACAAATTCCTCCTTCCTCACTTGCTTGTGCCAGGTATCTTGTCGCAGCAACAGAAGTCTCGCTAATTCACTAATACTCCACCTCCTCTTACAGATTCTGGTAATTTCCAGGTGCCTCCCACATTAAGGGCGTGTCTCCCACTTCAATTAGCTCAGTTAGAAATATCCCTCACAGTCAAGCCCACAGACCAGTCTAACCTAGACAATTACTCACTGAGGCCTCCTTCCCAGGTGAGTGTAGCTTGTGTCACGTTCACAATCAAAACTGAACATCTCAGGTGCCTTCCAGAGATGTATCTGGAGTAGAGCACCGGGCACAGGGCGGGGCACCGCGGATCTGCTGCACCTTCAGGATCTGCATCACCGTGCATGGCTTTAATGTCCATTACCTGCGGAAGAAGTTTTGTTTGGGATGTAATTCTAAATATTGTCCTCTTTTAAAGAGCCATTCTGTTCCTTTGGAGGTTTATCTGTTGCCTGCAGTCATTTTTGTAACTATGTTTTCTGGTTGCTTTTCAGCTAGAGTTTTTTAGATTAAATTATAGCTAAATTTTGGCAAATGTGTCTAACAGCATAATTTCAAACACAAGTTACAGTTCTGTCTATTTTTCTGGCTTCTGCCTTTGCAGGGAACGCAGGCTTTTGTGTGTTTCTATCCTACCTCACTCCTTTCTGTAGAGATGTAATCTTTTCTGTGGATGTATAATCCTCTCAGGTGGTGACTAACCCCTTACCAATAGCAACTGCACAGTTGTTAACCTTAGCACAGAACAATAGAATCAGTAAATGGTGCATTAAAATGATTCATTCAGAAATGAGAAAAAAAATGGTTCCGAAAAGTCACTGAGAAGAATAGAGTAACCAAAACTTTGTTTTTTGATTTTTTCCAAATACAAACTTCTAGGAAAATAAAACAATTTTAAAAAACTGAGAATTATTTGGTCCCTCACTTCCCAACTTGGTTCTTGTTCTGTTCAAGGTATTACACCATAATTACTAAACCAATATGACATTATGTGCTCTATCTTAGGGTGGCCCTACAGCCGATGTGTTGCTGGTTCTCCTGGTACAGCTGTTAATAGAACCTCACTCTTGCATGCTTTGGAAATGCATAACATCCCTACCTTAGTTTTAAATGGGAGTTTGGACTCTCAGGGACACAGGCATCATCCAAAGCAGAGGAACCAGTAAAGGTGATGCTACTGTTAATTCTACGTTGCTGTGACTGAACAGCTGTCTGAAGTAAGCAAGCGAAGATGGGATTTGTTTTGGTTCATGATTTAGTGATTCCAGTTCATACATACAGGCAGAGAGGCAGGGCAGGGGAAATGGTTTGGGGCAACAATGTCAACAGGGTGAAGTGAATTGATCACACTGTGGTGGGTGAATACAGGAAAAAGATTGACTAATTCGCAAGAGTAGCCAGGAATTAACCATGAAAGGCCTGCCCTGACAGGCATTGTCATCTAACAAGGCCCCACAACCCAAAGGATGTGCAGCTTCTCCAAGCAGCTGCGAGCCAACTGTGTTAATACATGAGCCTGTGAGGGGCATTTCACGTTTAAAAAAAAAAGTATAACAAGTATAATGCTCCATCTTTTATTGAAAAGAATCTCTTGCCCTCTATCCCTCATCCCTTACTACACTTACTCCAAGGTCCATTCCCAACTAAAGAAGAAAGGATAAACAGACTTTGTGTTTATTAAGGCAGTCCCCAAATGGACACATTTCCTCTTAGCAAGAAGAAAAGATCTAGACTCGAGGAAAAAAACATGAATGGGCAAAACATGCAGCTTAGTCCCTGGGAAACTGGCCCCTACGAAGCCATAGGCATGTTGTTTCACAGGCTCCGCTGAGAGCCCCATGTTTCCAGTTTTACTAGCAGTGGACTAGAGCATGATTGCCCTTGTCATCTCATGTACTCCTTGGTTTATTTTGTTCATAGATGCTGGTGAGGACAAGCTCAATGGACAACATTCGGGGCAGGTTCCTACATATGCTCAGTCATCGCCTACCTCAAGGTCAAAAAGCAGCCCATATGAAGAGCACAGAGACTGGGGACTACCTATACCTGCAGATGGGCAGGTAAGCCAGCATGGGCTGGTACCCAGAAGGAAGTTTATACACTTATGGGATGCGACATAGTCATTGTGTTCTCTGGATGCTCATGGCTTCACCCGGAATCTGTTGTTTTGCCACAGCTTCTGCCGTCTGTATGTGGATGGATCTGTAGAGGATTTTTTTCCACCTTTTTGATCTGTTCATTTTGGTGAACTGACTCAACTGGATCTTTAAAAGGAGCCCCATAGGCAACAGCTTTTCTCAACTATGTTCTCCACCTTCCCACTCCACTCCCCAAGAGCTTGCTCTAACATCCTGGTTAGTGCAGGGGTACATGTGCTAAGGGCCACGGTGACTTTACCTCAGACTTAGCTCCAAATTAGCATTACACATACCTACCACCTATTTTATCCTAAATCCAGGACTGACTTAGGCTTCCCAGCTAGAGTTTATTTCAGTTGTAAGAAATTCCCCTCAGATTATGTACTTGGTTATATTTTAGCTTTTTTTACTAGTAGTTTGTGTACTTTAGTACTGTCTAATTTATCCTTTAAGTTGTTGCAAATATTGGTTTTTGTTTGCAAATGCTGTTAGTATTCTATTTAGAAGAATACTGTATACTTTTAGTTTCCCAAACATAGGCTTCATTAGCGTGACTGTCATTTATAATTTGATGTAGAGAAATGTATGGTGCATTGGTTTTTATCATTGGATTTTATTATTAATTTATTATTGTTTTATTATTTTAATTGTTATTATTTTAATATATTATTTATTGCTCTGAACATGAGCAACTGTCACAGCTTTGAGTGGACTTAGAGAAAGAGTGTGTTATCTGCTCCAATACCAATACCAGTTGTGTTATATAAACATACAAAGATATGTTCTATATCTTTAATTATTTGATGGATTATGTAAGGGGGCCCAAACCGTACACTTTGAATTTTTTTAACTTTATTGGATATCTTCTATTTTCAAATTCTAAATGATGCCAGTAACAATACAAAGTTTCCTATTATTCATCCTTTCTAGCACATTTAGCCAACAGGAAATAACTCCTTGTAAGTGCTTAGTAGTGGTGTTTATTCTGAGTGTTAACATCAGCATGAAACATGAACTTCCCTTCTCTCATGCATTCTCTACTTGAGCATTATTGTCTGGATTGCTTTCCATTTCTCCTAGTTACTTATATATGTGCCTCTTATAAATATGACATAGCTGAAGTTTTGCTCTTGGGTTGATATAAAAAATAATAGTTTTTAATTTATTGGGAGACTTTAACCATCCTCCTTTACGGTGCTTTGTTTTATTGATCTTCAGGTTATTTAAGTGGTTGAAATTTCTACTTAGTAGGATAAATAGCAGTGGCTTGAACACACTGATAAAAATCCGGTAGGGGACAGCATGCCCAATATGCAACTTAGGAGCTTTGCCACCATCTTATCTTCTCATGCTCTTGGAGGGCCAGGCATCATGGTGATTTAGCATTTTAAGATGTATAAGCTCAAGCATTAAACTCCTCTACTCCCTGGTGAATAATCTTGGGCAAGTTGTTATTTTCAAAATTGGATTTCATTCATATAACATTAATATAAAGGAAGTTGTTTTAACCTCCTTAGAGCATCCTAGAGAGTTATTTGATAATGCATGTAAATCACTCAGGGCAAAGTAATCACTGAAAACTAGCTGATATTCACATTTCTAAGTTATCTTTTTTTGATTTTATTTATTAGGGGCAGCTCCCAATATAATTTTATTTCAATGGAATAACGTAAAATAATAGTTCAATCAAATGTACCCCATTTTCTCTACTAGTCTGTGCCTTGTATTTTTATTATTCCTTTTCATAATGCCTTTAGTATAATTCTTCTCCCTGCTGCCCCTTCCATAAATTGCCGAGATGACTTGAGTATTTGTTTCCTCATTGTGACTATGCTCGTGCATGATGGCCAAGCAGGTAGTAAGAAGGTAGTGATCTCTGTTCCACAGGATGTCTTCTTAATGTTTGTGACATTGAAAGTTACATTGACCGCTAATCAGTTTCTTATATACATAAGAAGTCTTACATTCTGAATTTTTCCTTTTCTCTCTTTTTTCTCCCTGGAGTCATTTGCAGAAAGAAATATATGAGCAGTATACTTTCAGAATAACAATGTCCAGTTTTTTCCTTGCTCTTCCAAGTGAATGATGATTTCATTGGGTTTAGAATTCCAAATGTGTTTGGTACACATTTGCATTTCTGATCTCTTTATCAGGTTCCACTTGTTTCCTAATATATCATATGATTAGTATATCAGCTTACTTTTATTGTGTACATTGTGAGTTCCACAAAGATGGATTTTGTGTACGTTTTCTCTCATAAACCAAAGAGTTCCTGATCTATGAGAGGTCCTAGAGACATATTCATTTAGCTTGAATAGCATTGGCATTGAGAACTCAAAACAGCAGTGGAACCATCCACACAAGCACTAAACACCTTATGTGTCCAAAGAGTATCAAGGCAGAGGAGTCAGGAGAGCATTAGCATTCCTTTAAATCTTAAGAGCACTTACTTTAACAGTCCCCTTCTTCACTTAGACACATAACCTACATTTCTGGAGAGGCCAGAAGCAGCCTAGTTACCAGGAAACAATGAATAAAAAAATGAAATAGGGTTAAAAAGAGACAGACTCTTTTCCAGATATGGAAAGTAGTAAAGATTTCATCTTAGTAAACAGTTTTAAACAGTGAAAATCTGAATGGTTTGGATACTAGAAATAATTAGAGTGATTCTTAATTACCTAAAACATCACAGAGGTTGCCAATGATTTCATTTTGCACCATGCAGCCTTAGAATGGGCAACTTCCTGCCTGCATTCCATTGGCCAGGCACGTTTTACAGACTGGCTACGCTGCATATTAAACCACCCATTTCAGTTTCTCACCTGTGATATTTCTCCTCCTGAAAAAGTTCCAAGCATCCATTAGGGTGCACAACTGTGAAGGCTTTTCTCCATCACGGGCAGTTCAAGTCCAAGGTCCTTATGTTCAGGTATGTGATAAAGTACTTCAGGAATGCTTGGTAAGGAGAGGCAGAAAGGGCAAATTACTTTTCTCTGAAATACATGACAATGAAATTCAGTTAAATAAATAGGGTCCATAATGATAATCAAAAGCTCCATTTGATTTTCCTATATGAGTCAATGTGAGAATAAGTGCAACAGACTACAAGTAAGGAAAAACTTTTCCTTCACCCTTTTGGACCTCATATGTGTTTGTGTTTGTGTGATTATGTGTGTGTGTGTGTGTGTGTGTGTGTGTGAGAGAGAGAGAGAGAGAGAGAGAGAAGAGAGAGTGATTATGGTTATGTAATACTTATTCATCTATATACTTACTCATTTCAGTTTGTTTAAAATAGAAACCACAGTGTTGGTCCCAGGTTGTGTTTGTGTGATTATGTGTGTGTGTGTGTGTGTGTGAGAGAGAGAGAGAGAGAGAGAGAGAGAGAGAGAAGAGAAGAGAGAGTGATTATGGTTATATATTACTTATTCATCTATATACTTACTCATTTCAGTTTGTTTAAAATAGAAACAACGGTGTTGGTTCCAGGTTGTGCTTGTTTCTATGCTCAGCATCAGTCTTTTATAATCTAGTCCATCAATTCTTCTGAGTGGGAAAAGTCCCAGTCATCCCATTCTTGTCTGCTTTGTCAGTCACTTACCAAGATACTTTGGAATTTTCTTCTCAGGGACAATGTTTAATGATCCTCTCTCTCTCTCTCTCTCTCTCTCTCTCTCTCTCTCTCTCTCTCTCTCTACACACACACACACACACACACACACACACACACACACACTCAAAACAATGATAACAGTTTACTGCCCCACAGTAAGAACCAACCCCAGTTCTGTGTCAAACACATGAGGTTGTCCTGTATCCTAACACCTTCACGCTAATGTTGGGATGGGATGCACAGTTACACTTCAGAGCTTCTGGAACTCCAACCCTCAATCTGTCGTTGGCTCACAAAAGACATCTTTGAAGGTTTTTGAATCATTCAAGCAGTGTACAAAAAAGACCTAGAGTCTGTCTTAATTATGGTTACTATTGCTATGATAAATTAATATGACCAAAACAACTGGTGGGGGAAAGGGTCTATTTGGCTTATATATCTTGAGCCAAAGTACAGTGAGGGAGCCAAGACAGAAACTCAAACCACACAGGAACCTGGAGGCAGAGGCTGGCACAGACACTCTAGAGGAATGCTGCCAATTGATTGCCTCCTTTTCATTGCAGAACTGCATAAGATTGATCAAAAATAACCAAATGACACAATCAATACTAGACTGTCTTGGAATTTCTTCTGCCAATGACATTTATCTAGAATTCTTCAATTTAGCCTCCAGTAAAATTTTAAGACAAGGGCAAAAAGCAGCCATTCTTTTCTAACATTAAAAGCAACCATTTTTTTGCCAAAAGTTCTTAAGAATGGTCTCTTGGAACATACATTCATAAGTTACATTTAGTATAAATATAGCAATATGTGGAATGCAAAATATATAACTATATATTCTATAAGGTATTCACTGTGTATTATACATACTTATAATACATCTATGTACAAATATAAATATTGCATAATTAATTTAATATTAGGAATATAACTTCAGTTTCTTTAAAATGAAGACTCAGAAAAACTAGAGGAAACTGTGTTCTCACTCTTAATTATCTTTTTTAATTACTGAAGTTATTTTTGCATGGAAGGAGAGTTAATTTTGAAAGTTTATTTTTCCTTAAACACATGTATTTTTATACTTGGGCTGACTGAAACGAAATGTGTCCTTTCTTTAGGATTATCCTGTTCTGGCTAGAAAATAAAACAAATAACATGCCTTTGGAAAAGAGAAATGAGAACTCCCACCCCCACTCCCTGCGGAGTATTCAAAAGCTAGGTGCAGGCCACTCAGATGGCAATGATAACCACAACTCTTGAAACCAGGCTTTCCGATCACCTTCCACAATTGTCAGAGCCTTCACAGCAGCCTTAGGATCATGTTGTTTTTCATATGAACTGAATTCAGGAGATTCATCCAATATTTGTATACTCCTTCCCCTGTATTACATTTAGAGACGCTTCCATTGTCTTCTAGCAACCTCTAACACAATGATAGAAATTCATAAACTATGTTGCTCCTCTGTGTGTGTGTGTGTGTGTGTGTGTGTGTGTGTGTGTATTCATAGCTACATGTCACAGCATGTGTGAAAGCCAGAGGCCAACTTTTGAGAAGCAATCTCCCATGTCATTTCTGCCACTGTAAGGCAGTTACCCATGTTGTTCCTGCCATTGTGCATGAGCTTCCAGGTAATTCTTTCATCTCTGACTGGCATCTCAACCCAGGAGCAATGTGCCGGCCACCATATCTTGCTTTTTACATGTATCCTATTGATTGAACTAAGGTTATCATGTTTGCACAACTAGAGAGTTTACCCACTGAGCTATCTCCCTATAAATAATGTCAACTGCCAACTATTGGCTTTGGGGATATGATGGCCAAGCATCCCAAGGATGGACATCCATCATTTTATTCACCCTGTAGAGTTTGGTAAAGAACATCTTTACTGTCTTTTGAATATCTACATAAGTAATAAAACACTGGTTAATAGTAAGAAGCAAAGCAACATGGTTTTAGAATGAAGGTTGTCCTATTAAATGTAGCTGACACATGAAAATGGAAAGGCACAAGGATCCTAATATTTTCCGAAATTCATTCCCTGGAGTCCAGACTGCTCACTTCCGGGGATGATGGAAATTAAAGTATGTAGTTTCCTTATTAGCCATCACACTAATTTGAGCAAGCCCTCTTCACACACTCTTGCCCTTCAGACTGAAGTCCTTCTGAAGAGGAAGGATATTTTAGATTTGGTTTGGCAAACTTTCTGTTCCTCCTCACTAAAATGAAGAATTGCCCACCACACTGATATTTAACTACACATACATCACATTTTATTCTTGCTTCAGGGAGGTAATGAGGGAAAAGGAAGCATTCTTTTCTTTTGCATACTTTTATTTCAAGTTCTTAAAGACCATGGTCATGTTCTCTTCTGTAATTCTTATATTCCCAATCCAGCACCACATTCTGACATTTCAGTTATCATCTCTTAGCTCCCTCAGCCCCATATGCTCAAGTTTTTCTAAGTCCCAAACAGTATAATGTCAGAATAAATTTAAATTAAAAAGCATGAAAGCAAAAAATAGTAGGGACAGTATCTAACTATTAACCTGTATCACCTGGAAAGCTGAAAAATCTAAATTTAACCAAATTCAAGGAGGAAAAATGCCATCTCTTTCTAAACTCGGTTCTCTGTCCTAAGCCCTGCTTTAGTGTTGGAATTTCAGAGTATCTGTCTAAATAATGAGTCTTGAGGTTTTATTTGCTGATCATTTTAGACATTTCTTGCAATATACATCCCAGAAATGGTAGAACATTTTAATAACACTTGAAAAAGATACACCAAGTTCTATGAAGTTGTCAAAGGAAGTTGTAAGTAGCTTTATAACTTCCATAATTTAAGATGCTCTGTTAATTAGATTCTCATTCTACATGCCCATTGCCTGTCCTACATAGAGTCCAAGAGGAAATATATTGTCAAAGTCTTTCATTTACTAAAGAAGGAAGTACTGGAATAAATACCTTTCATACAGTTTCATTGATACCCACTACTAACTACTATGTAGATGCTTGTAAGAGCATTAAATCAGTTATTACCTAAATTAGAGAGACCAAGAGCTCAATGTAAAACAAAGACAGATATAACACTGAGAACAATGATACTGTTATGAATAGTAGATAGGAAAAAGCATGCAATAATAAGTCCATTATAACTCATACAAACTATTAAAAGATTTAGCAATAAAGTATATTTTAACGAAAAGCTACTTACAATCCAGATGTTTGGAGACATAAACCATCCAAGATGAGCTAAAAGACTATAAAATTGGGTGCTTCTTTTATGCATTGAAAATGCAGTCCTTCATTTTTAAAAATATCTTAAACTGCTTCTGTTTTTAAAACTGAACAATATAAGTATCATGTTTCTTTCAAACTAAACTTAAGCTAATTCATCTCTAGAGGTACTGACAAGAAGCTGCAGGGAAGACTCACCAAATCTGTGGGTTCAACCAGTTGTACATCGAAAATATTTTTTAAAAACAATTGCACCTGAACTGAACTAGTACAGGTGTTTTCCCTTTCATTCTTCCCTAAATAATGTTATTTACCAATCATTTGCATAGGAGCTACATTGTACTGGGTATTACAAGTACTCAGTAGGTCATGTACCATACATGTGAAGATGTGTCTTTGGGATTCTTTAAATCTACCCCTATGGATGCCACTAGATTTCTGTTCTTCAGATAAATACATCACCCTGATTTTGCTTCCTTGGTTCACTGTGATTTGTACAAACAATCACTTATAAGTCTGACAAATAAATTTTAAATTTGTTACTGTGTTATATAATTATAGGACTTTTTTGTTCTTTAGCAAATCTGCTGTTTTTATAGCTCCTTGCACCTCTCCCTACTGGATTTCTTTGTTCCTTCTGCAAAGAAGGAAATTATCTTATTTTCATTTTGTAACTTACAGGCTTAAATTATGTTTTGATTCTTGTATCACAAAAACAAAAGCTGAAAAAATGATTTGCAGCCTAAAAAGATGTTGCATTTTTGCACATGTAAAAAGATGTTGCATTTTTGCACATGCTGTACATCAGTAAATTATTAATGCAATGTGACATTTTAATTCAGTTCAGTGTTCTGTACAACCATGCTACAAACTCAAGATGTTAACACACTTGGAAATAACTCATTTCAACTTTACCCTTCAGTGCTTTTCATCAGTTCACAATTTGTAATGGTTATCAAGCCTTCATCTGTAGAATCAGGGGGCATGGATTTTGATTCACTTTGTTATCAAGTATTTCTCTCCCTCCCTCCCTCCCTCCCTCCCTCCCTCCTTCCCTCCCTCCCTCCCTCCCTCCCTCCCTCCCTCCCTCCCTCCCTCTCTCTCTCTCTCTCTCTCTCTCTCTCTCTCTCTCTCTCTCTCTCTTACACACACAGACACCAAAACTCACACCACACACCTCGCACATATACACAATACACACACATGCAAACTGACACCACACATATAACAAACTCACACTACGCACCACACACACACATAATACACACACCACACACACTCTCACACACACACCAGTTATCTGATAAAATGCAATGAAGTAAGAAATGAGCACTCATGCTCAATACATTTTAGATGACTTAAAAATACATATTTCAAAGTAGAAAGTGGCACTAGCAACTAGAAGAAAAGATGTTTGTCCAAAAGTAGATTTTGCTGGCATATGTGTTAATGTGCCAGGCTTTGACCATTTCTAAGATGAATTTTATAGCATCTAAGGAATAAACCAGAAGAGTGTTCAATACATGGTCTAAACTCTTAGCTTTGGTGTGCTATCAAACTCTTCAATGATTCTCATTTCTCAAAGAGCGGAAGAACCATTTTTCTTTTGCTACATACCAGTCCTGGGTGTCTATCCCGCTGTCCCTGGGGAGCACAGGTGTGGAGCTGTCTTGAGTAGCAGTCAGCTGTTGGAAATTTAAACTCGCCAGAAGATGGCAGCAGAGCACTGTAAAACGCTCACGGGTCCACGGAATGGCAGATGGTGTGTGAATCTGAATCTGGAGAGCAATTAGCCACAGCCAAGTGTGCCCAGAGGAAGACCATTTAGGAGAATCTGAGAACTCCTCCAGCCTGTTCTTCCCTGTCCAGGGGACAAGGGAGACTCGCCACTTGTTAAGCAAGTACTATGTGCTTCACGTGGGTCATTTCATGGATTTTAATATTCTCACCAACACTGGATGGTGGCCTCTTCATTAAGAAAAAGAAACTTTTAAAGATGTTGATGTGTGAAAGGTGTGCTCGTTTATCCAGATACGACATGAAACAAAGCCAGGCTTCAGTTCTAGCTTGAAGCTTCCCTCTAGCACTTCCTTCATTTCTTACCCCCTCTCCCCCCTTCTTATCTTTTTGAGGAGCCAAGTGATTTATTTCACCTGAAACAATACAAACCCTAAATGTACACATTGAAAAAAATCAAGAATAGAGGTGTTTTTGCTTTACTCGTGATTTTCAAAAATTCAATGACTTTAAATGCTCACCAACAAATGCATTAAAAAATGTGGCATATCCATACAGTGAAATATAACTCACGGGGGAAAAGAGTGAGAAAGAAAGAATGGAGTTCTGATACACGCAGGCTGTTGGTGAATCTCAAAATCATTGTGCCAAGTGAAAGAAGCCAGACACAAAACACATGTGCTGCATAGTTCCAGACCTTATAGAGGGGAAAACAAACAAAAATCAACCTGTTCGTTTTAAACCAAAGCGTTTCCACATTCTTTCAACAGATGCAGCAATAAGCCCTATGGCACGAAGGGGTTGGTGCTCGAGTTTACTCTCTGCGCTGAATAAAGAAGAGTGATACAGCGATAGGAACTGATAGTTTAAGTGGGAATATGTGTGGGTGCAATGGGGTGGGGATATGTTTGCTTCACAATACCTGGATGTAGAAAAGGTTGTTTTAGTTTTCTAAATTATATACCATCTGTTACTTTTTACTACTTATTATTACAAAACTAATCATAGAGATCCTTAATGGAGGTAGTTAACCTTTAAGGGAAGACGAAAAGAGGTTCTTGGTAAACAGAAACCTACCTTTTGTCCTCTGTTTACTCAGTAACAATCTTTCTGTTCATATGGCCAAAGTCTTTCTGTTTAGGGCATTTCACCAGCACAGCCATTTTGGAGCAGGAGGCACTTTAGACCCAACAACCATCTTCCTGGCATCTCTGATCATTTTCTTCCTCAGCATGTACTTCTTCCATGTTAATTTTTTTTGAGAAATCAGCAAATTCAAATTCCACAAATGGAGTGGACTCATCCTCCTATGGTCCCTAAAGTCCTAGAAGTCCATGTGACCGTACTAGTGGGCTGCCTCAAAGCTCAGGATTCCTTCTGGAAATCATACACAGTTTGTCTTCATCCAGCTATAACTTCCCTCCACTTTTCCCTTTCAAAGCCTTCTGGGTTGTTCAGTTGATAAAAATACCTCCACCATAAATTGCTGCTTGTTTTTGTTTGTCTTTGCTTTTTGGGGTTTTGTTGTTGTTGTTGTTTGAGACAGGGTTTCTCTGTATTGTTTGAGAGGCTGTTCTGGAACTCGCTCTGTAGACCAGACTGGCCTCAAATTCACAGAGATCCGCCTGCCTCTGCCTTCAGAGCACTGGGATTAAAGGCGTGAGCCACCACTGCCCCCGCGAAATTGCTGTTCTAATTATCATTTTCATTTGAGCAAACTATGCAGAGTGCCTTATGTTGACAAGCCATTGAGTTTTTCTTAAGCTTGGAATCTTTACATAGTTTGGATTTTGAACACCCAAATGTTTTTTGTTTTGATTTGTTTTTTGTTTAGTTTTTAATCTCAAAGAATTCTCCTGAACAAAAAGCAAAAAAATAAAAAAATAAAAACCCCACTTCCATAAATTTTAATGCCAACTTTTATAATTGTCCTTTTCTGGGGAGGTAAGAATGAACTGATGACAACAAGCACATCGTCTGATGCAGTTGAGCATCAGTCCAGGGCTGTGTCTGCTGTCCCAGGCCCTGAAGATTTAGGAATGACGGGAGAGGATGTGAGAACAGAAGAGCAGCTGTCCCAGTGTGCAGTGATTCATCTTCCTGTGGCACTGCTCCTTGGGAGATGAGTGGGGCAGAGGGGACCCTGAACAGGTGGTGACTGGCAGTGATTCAACACTATTTGTTCTAAGTTCACTAAGGGAAAGCATTGTGCTAGATCCTGAGAGAACAGAAAAAAAGACAACCCTGACTTTAAGGAGAAAGTAAGATGTAGTTGTATAAGGAAGAGTTACTGTAAGATGATGAACACCATTAATACGTTTACAGAAGGCCCTGTGATTACACAAAGGTGCCGCTGAGACAGGGGGAAAGTGAAGGCATGGTGTAATGATTTCACTAGACCCAAGATAAATGATAATGGGTGTTTTACTAGGGAACAACTTATAGAGAACAATAACAAACCTCTGCAGTGTTTCTCTGCCCTTCTGATAGGATCTGCTACAAGAGACAGAGCGAGGGGGGAGGGAGGGAGAGAGAGGAGAGAGGAAGGGAGAGAGAGAGAGAGATGAAGGGAGAGAGAGAGAGGAAGGGAGAGAGAGGGGGGAATGGAGAGGGGGGGAATGGAGAGAGGGGGGGAATGGAGAGAGAGAGAGAGAGAGAGAGAGAGAGAGAGAGAGAGAGAGCCCTCCCAGAGAACCCACCCCAAGCTGCTTCACCTTCTGGCCACTTACTCACCTGAAGCTGCTCCAAAAGGGGTGTAGCCACACACAAACTCACTGCCATTACAGCCAAGAAAAGCAGACGTTTAGCACTAGTGTTAAATACAAACCAAAGACCTAAAAACCTTGTAGGAGTGGATTTTGTAAACTATATGAACAGTCTCTCCAATAATCCCTATAATTCCAGAGCTCTTAAACCCAAGCAAACCAACCCACTAGTGAGATATTTATTTATTATGGGAAACCCTTCCCAACCTCCCAGCACACCACAGGAAAACAAAGGCAAAAGCACTCACTATCCCTCTCTCTTGTTTCTTTGCCTACACTGTACGATGCTGTCTAATTCTCATCCTCATCAAGACTAGCATCGTATGATAGAACAAAATCTCGATGGTAGTGCACATGACTGATAAGATTCGAGAGCTTGTCTGTCTCCTGTAGGAGCTCCTGTGCCCATGGTTCTCCTCTTAAGCTTTGATATTCCACTAATCTCTTCTCAACCACTGACCTTTACAAAGCACCACTCTCAGATCCAGAGTATTACCTCTATTTTTATTCTATTGATTTTATTTTGCAGACTCTCTTGTTTTTCTTCTTTGAACTTTCAAAGAGTAATAAAATCCATGATGACCATAAATATCTCATTAACCATCTGGCTAGAAGCACAAGAAGGGACTTAATAGCATGACTCCTCACATTCTGCACCATCATGTTCCTGTTTAGAAACAGACAATGAAGTCTACCCCTGCCCACCTTTCTCTTTACTTCCACAAAGGTTGGGCTCTTTTGCCCGGGTATCATTGCATAAACAATCACCATGACAGTGAATACTAGATTGACTTAACAAGCTTTCACCAAGAGCCCACTCTGTGCTGTGCATTGTGCCAGGCATTTGTCTAGGCAGGTTAAATGTGAATGCCAGCAAGATAGCAGAAGTACTCAGTCTATAGGAAGCACACACTAAAACAATGATCCAGTGTACAGTACAGGAGATCATAGACCACTTACTATCATTGTCCAATGCTGACAACAGCATAACAGTATGATGTGCTTTCATGCAACTGGCAGAAGAATGGGCTCATCAAATGGACCAAGCAAAAACTGCAAGAAACAATTCAAACATTGCAAGGGTTGAAAGCTGAAATAGAGACAATAAAAAACACACAATCTGAAGGAAGGCTAGAAAAAGAAAAGCTGAGCAAATGGTCAGGTACTACACATACAAGCATAATCAACAGAATACAAGACATGGAAGAGAAAATCTCAGGTGTTGAAGATACACTAGGAGAAATAGATTCATCAACCAAAGAAAATTTAAGTCCAACAAATCCCTAACACAAACATCCAGGAAATATGGAACACCATGAAAATACCAAATATAAGAATAATAGGTATAGAAGAAGGTGAAGAAAACCACCTCAAAGGGGCAGAAAATATATTCAACAAAATCATAGAAGAAAACTTCCTCAACCTAAAGAAAGACATGCCAATGAAGGTACAAGAAGACTACAGAACACCAAATAGAGTTGACCACAAAAAAAGTCCCCTCGCCACATAATAAACAAGACCCCAAATATACAGAATAAAGACAGAATATTAAGAGCAGCTAAGGAAAAAAGGCCAAGTAACATATAAAGGCAAACCATTGAGAATTACACCTGACTTCTCCATGGAAACTCTAAAAGCCAGGAGGTCCTGGGTAATGTTCTACCAACACTAAGAGACCATGGATGCCAGCCCAGATTACTACACCCAGCGAAGCTTTCAATCACTATAGATAGAGAAAACAAGATATTCCATGACAAAACTAGATTCAAGCAATACATATCCACTAACCCAGCCCTATAGACAGTTCTGGAAGGAACACTCCAACCCAAGGAAGTTAACTACAATCAGAAAAACAAAGTCATTAGATAATCCTACCTTGCCAACAGGCAAAAGAAAAAAAGTGTGGAATTCCATACAAAATTCCACCACCAACAACCATTCCAAATCAAAGAAGAATGAGCAATCAATGGTCGTTAATATCCCTCAATATTAATGGTCTTAACACGCCCATAAAAAGACACAGACTAACAGAATGAATTTGAAGACAGAACCCATCTTCTGCTGCATACAAGAAACACACCTCAGACTCAGAGACAGACATTACCACAGAGTTAAAGGTTGGGAAAAGAAATCAGAAATCAGACCACCAAGAAATCAGAGAAACATCACCCTTTACAATTGCCACAAACAACATAATATACCTTGGCATAACACTAACCAAACAAGTGAAAGACCTGTATCACAAGAACTTTGAGTCTTTAAAGAAAGAAATTAAAGAAGCCCTCAGAAAATGGAAAGATCACCCATGCTCTTGGATAGGTAGGATCAATGTAGTAAAAATGGCAATCCTGCCAAAAGCAATCTATAGATTCAATGCAATCCCCATTAAATTCCCAGCACAATTCTTCACGGACCTTGATAGAACAATTATCAACTTTGTATAGAAAAACAAAATACCCAGGGTAGCCAAAACAATGTTACTCAACAAAGCAACATCTGGAGGCATCACCATCCCCTGACTTTAAGCTCTCTTATAGAGCTGTAGTCCTGAAAACAGCTTGGTATTGGCACAAAAATAGACAGGTAGACCAAGGGAATCGAATATAACACCCTGATATTAACCCACACATGTATGAACATCTGATCTTCAAGAAAGATGCTAATAATATACAATGAAAAAAAGAAAGCATCTTCGACAAATGGTGCTGACATAACTGGATGCTGGCATGTAGAAGACTGCAGATAGATCCATGTCTATCCCCATGCACAAAACTTAAGTCCAAATGCATCAAAGACCTCAACATAAAGCCAACCACGCTGAATCTCTTAGTGGGCTACAGAACTACATAGAGAATTCTCAATAGAGGAGTCTAAAATGGCTGAGAGCCACTTGAGAAAGTGCTCAACATCCCTAGCCATCAGCGAAATGCAAATCAAAACAACTCTGAGATACCATCTTACTCCTGTCAGAATGGCTAAAATCAAAAGCACCAATGACAGTTTATGCTGGAGATGTTGTGGAGAAAGGGGAACACTCCTCCACTGCTGGTAGGAGTGCCAACTCGTACAGCCACTTTGGAAATCAGTATGGAGATTCCTCAGAAAAATGGGAATAAACCTACCACAAGACCCAGCAACTCCACTCTTAGGCATATATCCAAAAGATGCCCATTCATACAACAAAGATATCTGTTCCACTATGTTCATATCAGCATTATTTGTAATAGCCAGAACCTGGAAGCAACCTAGATGCCCCTCAACTGAAGAGTGGATAGAGAAAATGTGGTACATTTACACAATGGAGTACTATTCAGCAGAAAAAAAAACAATAGAATCCTGAAATTTGCAGGCAAATGGATGGCACTAGAAGAAACCATCCTGAGTTAGGTAACCCAGTCACAAAAGGAGAAACATGATATGTATTCTCTCATTTATGGATTTTAGACATAGATCTGGGGAGTGCCAGCCTACAATCCCATGGCCAAAGAGTCTGGGGAACAGAACCTTCATCCAATGGTTGTTGGAATCAGAGGCTGACTCCTACAGCTAAACACTGAGAGGGTGGACTGATGAGCAAATGGGCTAAGACTAGGCTGGTTTAACCCCCATAAACAGCTGACCTGACAAGGGTTAGCTCATGAATCCCAGACTAATGGCTGGGAATCCAGCATGGGACTGATCAAGACCCCCTGAATGTGGGCATCAGTGAGGAAGCCTAGGCAGTCTACTGGGACTTAGGTAGTAGATCATTATATATCCCTTGCATACAAATGGACTTTGGGTGCCCATCCCACAATGATAGATGCACTCTTATCCTGGACTCTTGGGGGAGAGCCTAGGCCTTGCTCTGGATTAAATGACAGACTATGGACGCCCCATGGAGTGCCTCACCCTCCCTGGGAAATGAGGGGGTACTGGGAGGGGTTGGTGGGACGGCTTGGGAAGAGGAAAGGGAAAAGGAGAGGGACCTGGGATAGATGTGTGAAGCAACCTTGTTTCTAATTTAAATTTAAAAATAAAAAAATAAAAAAAAACTCAAGTTCAATTGGATCATAGACCTCAACATAAATCCAGGTATACGGAACCTGATATAAGAGAAAGTGGGAAGTAGCCTTGAATGCTTTGGCATAGGAAACAACTTCCTGAATATAACACCAGTAGCACAGACAATGAAATTGTAAGTGGAAACTGTGGTCAGGATGTAAAATATGTAAAGTTTTAAAAAGATGGACTAGTGATTAACTCAAATAATCTCTACCCAGTAGGTCATGTGTTTGAACACTTGTTCAACTCATATGGACCTTGAGCTGTGGTTTAGCTGGAAGAAATCAGTCTCTAGTGGTGAAACTTGAGGTTTCTAATTGAGCCCCACTTCTGATCTCTCTTCTTTCTCATCATGGAGGCCATGTGCCCAGCTGCCCCACACTCCTGCTGTCAAGCCTTCCCTGCCGTGGTCGGCTGTGGCCTCTCAATTGAAGGCATAAACAAATCCTTCAAAGTTTTAGCTGATTCTTGTTAGATACTTTAACAAGGCAAGGAAAGAGGCAGCTAATGCCACCATAACAATCTGAAACATGGACGCAAGTCCTCTTCATCTTCATAAAATGAAAACCGGAATAAAGGAGTTTTAAATTGAGTTATCATAGAGTAACAGAAATCAGATCTAAAATTAAGACAGACACCGAGGTGAATTTACCATTCTCTCTGTGTTTTCCATCAAGGCTGTGGGAAATTAGCAAGTGGTCCTGGACAAGGGATCAGGTTGATGGTGGGGCTCAGGGCTTTTCAGCAGTCATATGAGCATAGGAGGGACACACACTTGAGGGCTGTAAGAAGCCATGCACTGGTGGGGAGGGGCACAGTGAGGAGAACATGATTCAATGGTTGCTTTTCTCATGGAGGACATGGTAGAAAGCAGTGAAAATACTAAATTAAGCAATTTTATTAAGTGGAACAATTCCATTATAATCACTTAGGTGATTTAAGAAGAAAAATGAGGAAACATAAAAATAAATGAAAAAGGTAACAAAATGATAAAAAAAATCTTGTTCTCAAATAGAAAATTAAAAAGATGAAAGGAAAACTAATAACCAAGTAGCAAGATGAAGGTTTTTGAAATAATTTACTGTTTAATTACAAATCTAGTTTAAGGCAATGCTTTGTCATCTTTGCTGGTAGATGGTGCCTGGATGAGGGGCCAAGTTTCCAAAGCTGGAGTTAGAAGAATTAGCTGGATGTTCAATACACATTCTGTGGTCCCAGAAGATGTCTCTAGAACACATCAAGACTGCCACATTGAGTCTTGTATCCACAGTGGAAGCATGGAGTATCTGTTCACCCAGTCATGTGACAAAGTCTAACCATATTCCTGTAAAAGAAGAAAGAGGAGAACACATTGTTGAAAAGCCAATTTAAAACATTAACAAAACTGCAAAGGAATGATGTATTGTTAGGTTAAGACTGGTGAGGTCATTTTTTAGGATAATTAGATGAAAAGACTTTCATAGTATCAGCATAAATGAGCCCAACTCAGGGAAGAGGAGGAAGGGAACATAAAATGAGCCTGAACACATCTGGGACTTGCAGGGTCTCCATATTTCTCTAAACATGGTTTCTAAACATGCAGCTTTGGAAGTCTGCATGTGCATGTCCAAGCATTAGAAATGACTGCACATGGGAGATATATTCAAGAGGAAAAGGAAAAACTTCAGACAGTGCTTGAATTTGGGCAGCCTTTGCTGTCTTTGCAATATTTCTTGTCTTTATCATAAAACAGTGATAAATGACACATTGATCCTGTGGGGATTTGTTAAATCCTAGACCTTGAACACTGGATAACAGGAGAATGTCAAAAATTTCACAGGTCTTTATGTTTCTGTCAGAAGACAGTTGGTCTAAACATGAGTCTAGATGTGTGGAGCATTGTGCGGCAGCGATTCTACGGAGTATATGCATACATCATAGTCTGTGGTCAGTGTGACCAAGAGCCAAGACTTTGTCAAGCACAACCAGTTACTCTCAGATACAAGCATTTGTATCTCATGATGTTTAAAGGAAGAGAATTCAGAAAGACACAATACATCATCTTGTGAGACTTGTCAAAGCAAACATATTGCTTATGGAAGAGCAAACTTCTGAGACTTCTACTTCAAGCTTGCAGCTAGTGCATTTTGTGTTGTGCAAACTGGACACAAGAAACTAATTACCTACATATGTTTCTCAAAAGGTTTGGAGATGGGGCACAATGGTAAGTCCTCCTCTGTGTGTGAGTCCTCCCCAGTGTAACCCTCATGCACAGAGTAGGGAGTGCTCATCCTAGCTGGAGAAAGATCTACAATATGTTAGATGTTGTAAGTTTAATGATGAATACATAGAGTGAGCAAAAGGGAAGGAATCACAACCAGAGATTTGGGAAGATCCAGTAGACCCCTCTACGTGCCAAGCTTGTACCCCAATTGCTACAAAAAACCCACTGTTGCTGAAACATGTACCTGCTCACTTCTGTACCGAAAACCTATGAAAAGCCCAGCACAATCATTCAGATTCCAGCCTTTGTTCAAGAGCTGGCTGATGGTAATAAATTGGAAACTGAAGTAACTAAGATGCCTCAGCAAGTACAGAAAAGGGGAATGTAAACTCAGAAGAAATTTTAAAAGTGGCACTAACAGTAATCTACTGATCTAACTTTCACAGGACCAGAAACTACTATGTGCACTGCCACAGAAGGGAAAAATAGTCCTATCCATCCGTGACACCAGTGAACCACAGCAATGGCCAACATGGCAATAGTGGCACTCATGTATCGATAGTAACTAACAACTAACTAATTAATTGAGCTTACAGCCTGCTCAACAGGAGGGAAATCATGCCCAGTACCAGAAACCTAACCAACTATCCAGGGCTAGTGAGGACATGGACCTTAGGAGATAACCTTCTGCTGCCATATTTCTAGACCAATACTTCATTTTTTGTTTGTTATTTCTTTTTTGAACAAATTTTTTTGATTCTTTGGGAATTTCATATCATGAACCTCAACCCCACTCATTTCCCGGTCCCTCCATATCTGCCCTTGTAACTTGCCCCCACTGCAAAGGAAAACTTGAAAAGAAATAATAAAATTTAAAACATGAATAACAATACAAATTAATTTTTTATTTTAAAAAATCAAATAAAAATATGTTTTTTTAGTTTTGTTTCTGGTTTTTAAATTTTTTGGTCTTTTTTTTTAACAAAAATAATTCTTAACTGCATTCTAAAACTTACCTTTATACATACAAACATGTGTAGCTCTCACTCCTAATCAGGGAAACTTCTCTTTATAGCAAATGGACACCAAATATAGAAAATGTAATAGGTCATAATGCAAAGATTAATAGATAATGTGGAGCCCAGCTCTGACACAGCTCCATACCCTCCAGACTCAGGGAAAACCACAGAAGTGGAGCAGAAAGATTGAAAGAGCCAGATGACCAGGAATTCTGTTGTGAAATTGTTTCTTCATTTTTAGAAAGAAATGAAGCCTTACATAAGATGATTTCAGATGAACAACATGCTTCTGAATTTGTTCATGACAACAATAAATAACTGTGTCTTAGTAAGTACCCAGAGGAAAGCGTTTTCTCCAGATTAGGTGACATATTTCATTGTAAAAGAATGAAAGAAATGAAATAGAAATTCTACAAAGCACAGTCTTTTGTCATAAGTCCAAAATACTCCCTCCCCTTTTGCACGTCCATGGGGGAATTATGTTTACTTAGTTTCTGAGACCACAATGGTCCCAAAATGTCTAGTTCTCACTTGCTTTATAAGTGAAAAATAATTCAAAAGCATTTTGCTGTGGGTCATATAATTAAAATCATAAGAATGGAAGTAGGATATGTGAACACTTCTGTAACATACTATATGTCTGACCCCAGACTCCTATCAAAACACAGGGAAGGCTTATTGGGTGTCTTGGTTTTGTTTCCTGTTACTATGATAAAACTGCAGACACAAGCAACTTAGCAGGGAAGGGTTATGACAAATCCATGTTATCATCCACCAGGTCAAGGTAGCAGATCATGAAGCAGATAATCACAGAACAATCAGCCAGGAACAGAGAGTAACAAGCCAATGCACATGTGCTGGTGCCTAGCCCTCTACATTTATACAGTCCAGGATCTCTAAGCCTAGAGACTTGTGATACCCGTGATGGCAAGTCTTCCCACATCAATCAATGTAATCACTACACCCACCCCTAAGGCATGCCTTCTCCTAAGTCAGCCTGAGTTTTGCCAAGTTTACACTAAGTGCTAACAATAAAAAGGAATGTATTAGAAAGCCTACAAGACACAGCCAGAAAAAACCTACCAGTGATTCTATGAATCATGGTGGGATAGTAAGTCATAGTGAAACAGATCACAGACTTATCAAGTGCCGTGTCAAAGAACTGATGGAAGTCAGAGTAGAGAAGGAAATGACAGATGACAGACAAGAGATTCAAGAGGAGACCTAGTCTCTGTCTAGACTCCGTCGTTTTAAGCCTGACTTCAAATCATGCTCTGATATCAATGGAGCATAAGTGAGACATGGGTTGCACAAGAAGCCAAAAGGCTCAACATGAGTGAGTCAAGGACCACACTCTCCACTACACACTGCACTATTGCAAGATAGCTAGCAGTGTACAAGCCTAGCGGGAAAAGATTCTAATGCTAAATCTCTTAAGTTTTGCTCTGGCTTAGAAATAGACACATGGGTCATCCTATTAGAAAAAGTAAACTTCGACTATCACTCAATCTGCAGCAGTCTTACATTCATTTCATTGCTCGAAGCACTAAGAGATTTGTATGTTATTGAAAAAATAAAATAAAACACCAAAGGATCCAATTAAAAAGTAGGGGACTGAACTAAATAGAGAATTCTCAATAGAGGAGTATAAAATGGCTGAGAGATACTTGAGAAAGGGCTTAACATCATTAGCCATTAGGGAAATGCAAATCAAAGTAACTCTGAGATATCATCTTACTCCTTGTCAGAATGGCTAAAATCAAAAACACCAATGACAGTTTGTGCTGGAGAGGATGTGGAGAGAGGGGAACACTCCTCCACTGCTGGTGGGAGTGCTAATTTGTACAGCCATTATGGAAATCAGTATAGAGATTCCTCAGAAAAATGGGAATCAGTCTACCACAAGACCCAGCAATTACACTCTTAGGCATATACCCAAAAGATGTCCATTCACACAACAAGGATGTCTGTTCACTATGTTCATAGCAGCATTATTTGTAATAGCTAGATCCTGGAAGCAACCTTGATGCCCCACAACTGAAGAGTGGATAGAGAAAATGTGGTACATTTACACAATGGAGTACTACTCAGTGGAAAAAACAATGGAATCTTGAAATTCGCAGGCAAATGGAAGGCACTAGAGGAAACCATCCTGAGTGAGGTAACCCAGACACAAAAAGACAAACAAGGTATGTTCTGACTCACATATGGATTTTAGATATGAATCAGGGGAGTGTCAACCTACAATCCCAGTGCCAGTGAGTCTGGGAAACAGGGAGGTTCCCAAGAGAGATGCATGATACTCCAGAGAAGTGGAGTGAGGCAAGATCTCCTGAGCAGATTGGGAACATCAGGGGAGAGGAGAGGAAACCAGGAAAAGAGAAGGGGATAAGAGGAGAGTAGAAGAAGGCATGGGGGAGCAGGAAGGTTTAGTGGAGGTAAGAATAGAGGAAAGCAGGATGAGAGATAACATAATAGATGGAGTCATTATAGGCTTGAGGAGAGAGCTGACACTAGTGAGATTTCCAGAGATCTACAAGGATAACACCAATTTGCAAACTAAGCAATAGTGGAGAGACTACATTAATAGCCCCTCCTTGATGATAAGGTTGATGAGCACCCTATATGCCATCCTAGAACCTTCATCCAGTGACTGATGGAAGCAGAGACAGATACCCACAGCTAAACACTGAACTGAACTCCTGGAACCTAGTGACAGAGATGGAGGAGTGATGAGCAAATGGGTCAAGACCATGATGGTAAAACCCACAAAGACAGTTGACTGGATAAGGGGGAGCTCTTGAATCCCAGACTGATGCCTGAGAGGCCAACAGGGTACTGATCCAGACTCCATGAATGTAGTCTCAGTGAGGAGGCCACAGAAATCACTGGGGCCTTGGGTAGTAGATCAGTGTTTACCATAGTGTATGAATGATCTTTGGGAGCACTTTCCAAATAGAGGGATGCTCTCTCAGCCTGGACATATGGGGAAGGGCCTAGGTCCTGCCTTGGATGAAATGACAGACTTTGGAGATTCCCCCCAAGGAGCACCTCACCCTCCCTGGGGAATGATGTGGGGATGAAATGGGGGGCTGGGGAGGCTGGTGGAGGGACAAGGGAGGAGAAATGGGAGAGGGAGCTGGGATTGACATGTGAAGCATTCATGTTTCTAATTTAAATAAAAGCACATATTGAGGAAAAAAATAAAGTGAGCTGTGCTCTTTAAACTCACCTTGTGTCTCAAAAATGACCAGTTCTTGAGTTTCCATGAGAACTACATTCTCCAATTTCATGCCCAATTTTTCTCATTTTCAAGAATTTCTTAATTCTATAAGAATGTAACAAATAAATAATATATTTTACTAGCACATATTTACTGATTCCTTAAGCAGGTTCTATTTGTATAAAATGAATATATCTATAAATCATGACCTAAATTAATATAACTTTTCTTGGAATCATTTTATTTAATTATCTTAGGTAAGAGTATAAATTAATATGATATATACAGCAGTCAAATAACTGACTTCATATTTATCCACAGGATTTTTATAAATACTTTTATCAGTATTCATATACTTATATAAAACATCAACTTATTATTAGCTTTAATCCAAAGTACACCTAAAGAGAGGAAAGTGTATACGTTTATAAAGTTTTTATTCACTTATTACTCTGCTTGCATGTGTGTCTCTGTGTGTCTATCTATGTGTGTGTGTATGTAAGTATGTGTAAAACTAAATAACACACACACCTCTTGGGCACACAAGTGATACCTATGGAAAAGGAGTTTATAACATGCTGTATTTTATAACAATAAAGAAAATACAAACTTAATACAGATAGGCAATCAGAAGGGCTTTATATACTAAACTTGTTTAATGTTGGATGGAATCATACATGAGAAGAAAAATAAAAAAATAACATGAAAAATAAAACATGATGGTTGATGAAGTGGAGTGAGAAGTTCTAAAAGCATCCAGGCTAACTGTGAGGGCACAAAATTGAAATTTTCACATTTGGGGAACTAGGACAGGAAAATCATGGGGGAAATAAGGAAGGTTCAGATCGTGTCAGTTTCTGAAGTAAAACTTAAGATGCAGTTATTTGCTATTGTTTCGCCCTCATATTTGTGTGTGTATTAGGAGTTGGTTCTCTCCTTTTATCATGTGGGGCTCAAGATATGACTCAGCTTGCCGTGTCTAGCAGAAATCCCCTTTGTATGTTGAACCACCTTGCAGGCTTGGAAACAGTTCTTATAAAAAGCATAAATAAAATGAATTTATATTTAGGTCTTAATTCAAATATAGTTAATATTATAGCTAATATGAATGGTTGACAATATTTGCAATACTAAAATCTTACCTAAGGATCTCCTTTTCTAGTTCATCATTTTTCTGCTGCTGCTGATACAAATTACATCTTAAATACTGTTTTAATTTGGTAAGTTCTTTGATTGATTTTTCCTCATCTTCCATCTTCAAAAAATCATACAAAGTAGTTTTAAAACATTGGAGACTTAGCCTTCTTTCTTAAAACTATGACGAATGTGCTTAGAAACATCTAATGATAAACCAAACATAATAGAGGAAAGATGCAAGCTACGTGATTTCTTCTTATTTATCTACCCAGTTACTTTTCAAATGTATTTTTATGTGTATGGATGGTTTGACTTCATGTTTGCCTGTGCACTATGTATGTGCAGTTCTCACAAAGGCCAGAAGAGGGTATTATATACCCCAGAGACCTATCATGTGGGTACTGGTCACCAGTCATTAAAGGAGGGTGAAATATAGAGGCATGAGCAAACTTTAAAAAAATGCAAGCATTTTCTTATTTATATTATTTATAGCTATTGGAATGCTAAAAAGAACTGTGGAGCCATACATATACATTTTAAAATTGATACAAACATGTTTCAAGTTAAATCACAATTAAGGATATCTTCCATTTAAGGAAATGGAAAAACCTAGTTCTAAGAATTGCTTTTGTTTTTGTTTCATTTAGTTTATACATTAAGAGCATTACTCCAGGTTACTTTAAATTATAAATGTCCATACATGGTGACATGTTTGGATGCTGGTAATTCACTCATGATAAGTGTGCAGATCTGGGAATCTGTGGGGAAACACCCAGGCTCCGTAAAGACCAATCAAGCTATAATCATCCAGAAACATGCCTCAAAGTCTGCCCATAGTCACACCCACTTTGCAACTACATAAGTATAGCATCTAAACAATGTTTAAAAACTTCACTGTTCCATTACAATTATTTAATCTAATGGGGAACAACAGACTCTACACACTTTAGAAAAATGCATATTTTGCTTTCTATCATAATTGATACATACAGTACATTTACTTTCTATGCCCATTAAATGACCAATTTTGTGACACACGAAATTAAAAACAGGGATCCTATCACAAGTCTGAAAACAGAGGAAATGACAATACCTCCACTGGGTAGCTTCGAATGCAGTCCTCAGAAGACCTTGGGTTTCCTGGGAGAGTCATGTTTTCACATGGCAAGAAGTGTCTGCGAGGGCAGGTGCTTGCCACACAAGGGCTCTCAAGAGCAAACCTTGTTCCGGATGTATTCAGAGGAGTGCCCTGCTCCACCGAGATGTGAACTTGTGCACAGGATTCACTTAGCCTCCTATTCCTGTACAGACCGAAAGGGTGTACACTGTAATATGTATCTCATCCATCCACAAAAGTCTCTTTGTATTTTAAAGGCACCATAAGAATGCACAGAATTTCCCTATTAAACAAAATCTTGACACTGAGAAGTGTGTAGGAGCATGCCTGCCATGCATACAATTACAGGTTTCGAGTTATTCCAAAGGATTCCTTCTATTTCTAGAGAAAGTATGGGGTAGCAAGTATACCAAACAATATCAGAAGTAGAGACAAGGCTATCAAAGACATATGGCTTGACAGGGAAAAATACTGCCCTCTGGGAGGACTCTACATATACAAACCTTATGGTTACAGCAGAGATATTTTAATTCAAAGCATAGCAACATTTTGGGGTTATGGGAATGTTAACATATAAGGCTATAATAGCATATTTACTAATATATCCTCATTAAATATTATATTGCACTCCATATATATATATATATAAGATTAAGGCTGCAGAAAATAGATGGATACTTGTATTTAGTAATAAACAAGTTAAGGAGGTTAGAAGAAAATCTCCTCAAGGACATTCCCAAGCTCTTAGTTTCAATATTTGTGTAGAACGTGGATGAAGTTAAACACTGGGCAGTGGGCAATAATTAATGGTAATACCAAAGGTAGCTAGCTGGTTTAAGGAAGCTCCAGTCTGTGTACAAAAAGAGTAGTTAGCACTTAACTTTTCATTACAACCTTCCAAACAGCACCCAAACTTTTACTATTTCTATTTATTGGCAAGCTGACTAGCAAACTTACATCAATTAACTACTAAAGAATGTTAATGGAGAAAATCGAATATCTAATCAAAAGAGAGGGTGTAATCAAGTATACCCTGGAATGACATTTTGAAGGTAAATAGTTAGTATTTAAGCATTTGTCCTGTCCTGTCCTTGGGGCTCTGACAGGATACACCCTCAGCTGCTGCCACTAACAGCACCACCTGTGCACATTCACTATTTCCCTCCCCACCTCCCATCCCTCTTTGTCTCTGTTTCTCTCTGTTTCCCTCTCTCCCTTCCTCCCTCCTCCTCCCTCTCTTCCTCTTTCTCTCTGCCTCTCTCTTCCTTCTCACTGCTCCTATCCCTAGAGGCCCGTCTCTCCCCTCCCATTTCCCTTTTTATTATCCTTTTCCCCTAATTAGAAAATTCCTCCTCTTGAACTCTGTCACATGGCATCTTTCTTGTGCCACTTTAAAAACTTACAACAAGTATTGCACCATCTAAGATTATTTTCCAAAACTATTTTGGCTGGCTCGCTTTTGCACCCACTAATCTCATAACTATTTCACTGTAAATTTTGTCTTATAGAAAAGCTGGGGTCAGGCTGAAGAGATGGCTCAGTGGTTAAGAAAAGCTGGGGTGAGTCTATTTTCTGCAAATCTTTAGTTTTACTCACCTGTATAGTTCACATAACAATGCATTGTTAATCCTTAATTCTTCTATACACTGTTGTTCAAAACTTTCCGGGGCACTTATATTTGACTCTTGTACAGTTTTCATTTGAGTGGGTTCAGACCACCGACTTTGGGTTTGAATTCCTGTCTGATTCACTGGGGAATGAATGGTGTTCTCACATAATTCCCCCAAAGTTTCTTGAGCACCTGCCTGTGTCTAAAGCAAATTGTAATGATATATTTAGAGAAAATCTTCATACATTTGATAGCTTTACTTTTGAGTAAGTGATTCAAATAGAAGTTTTATATTCTTGTTTAAAATATTTGTCATCAGGAACTGGGAAGATGGCTCAATGATGCAAATCTCTTGCTGCTCTTGCAAGGGACTTAGGTTTGGTCCCCAAGACCTGCGTGGTGATTCCAAACCATCCATAACTCCAGTTCTAGGGGATCCAATGCTTTCTTATTACTTCTGTAGGCACCAGGTATGCACAAGGTACACATACATACATGCATGCATACATGCAAACATGCATAAACACAAAATAATAGAAATTAAAATTTTTTAAAGTATCAGTATCACCCACAGTAAATCTGAATTTTCAATATTCTCATTCATTTGTGTGAATTTGTGTGTGTGTGGCTGGGGATTGAAACCAAGTGCTTGGGAAAGTACTCATCAGTGAGCTAAATGGTCCTCCCGGAGCGGGTCTTACATACTGCTCATGTAACTAGACAATTCAAATGTTTGTGGGCTCATCTCAAAACTCCCCATATTGGGGGATCTAATATAAGGATAATTTGAGAGCACTAAGCAACATAGATTAGAAGTGAAAGAAGCATGGGCTTTGGAGGTAATGTCTACTGAATGATTCACATCCTTCAAAGAGATTTTAGCAGGAGAAGAACTATTATTACATCACAAACAAAAGAAAAATTTAAGTGAGAAAGGAGCTATAGAAAAGACTATTAAATATAAAAGAACCAGAATGTGCTGTGGAAAGGTATGCATTTCTAATGTGTAGAATTTCCACATGCCAAATTATCAAATAATGTTAAAATAAGTGCCTTCTAAGATGAGACCCAAGGGTACCACTGGGAACACAGGGCTGAAGAGTAAGCCAAGACCATAAATACAAGGCCCTTTGTTATGTCTTCATAAAGATTCACATTTCCTAATTGGTATTTAAGGTTTATTTGAATACAGCTTCATTGACAACCTAGAAGGAAGAGCTAATCCAAAATGATTTGTGGGATTGGAGAAATTGTCTGGTCATGGAAAGTGCATTCTACTCATGCTGCAGACCTGAGCTTTGTTCCTAGTAACCACACTAGATGACTGACAATCACCTTTAACTTGAGCCCTGGAAGATATGGCACCATATTCTGTACTCCAAAGATGCTAGACACACTTGCACACACCCACACAACGCCCAAATATATACACAAACACACATAAGTTAAGATATAACATCATGTTTAAAAATGTATAAAGGTGCCTCTTAGAATGACTCAAATCCAAAAATTCCACAGTAGACTCAAAATTCTAAAGAGAAATGTAATCAAAGTGCCACTTGCTATCTTACATTAAGGAAATACTAAAACAGAATGAAGGCTGCTGCATTTGTGCCTTGGGAGTTCTGCAGAGAGGAAGCCCAAAGTGGAAAATGCCCTGCTCCAAGCACAGTCTCTTTATTAGGAAAGGAAGAACCACTGCCCCAATAGAGAACTGGGGCATGACTCCAAGGCCAGGGAACAGTCTCAGAGAATTTTCAAGCTTGCATGACTGTCCTCAGCACCTTTCATTCTTCGTTCTAATGTGGGCTTACTTGGAGGCAGGGTGGTGGTGGTGGTAGGAGTCCAGCAGAGTGTTAGTTATGTGCGCTGTAAATGGCTTATTCAGAGAAGTTGTATTTACCAGGCTATGGTCTAGTTGCTACATCCTCATCTGGACCCAAGAATTATGATGTTAAATAAGATATTTTAAATCATGACCTAGATGATTTATCAGTGAAAAAGGGTGGTGACTTAAAATGATCCAGAAACAAGTTGCACTCAGTAAGTAGAAACATTAACTTATTGAAGATGAACATTGCTAATAAGAAGATGAGAAGCAACAGAGAACGACATTAGAACAACTGAAGGAGGTCTACAAGGCCCCCTGTGATTTCAGTTTTCTACAAGCAGGAAAATGTGCCTGGCAGATTCCCAGAGTTAGACAGGTTAACACTGAGTGAGGGGATTTGCTTTAAAATACAGATCTTTTATCTGGCTTCAATAATTTGACTTTAAAGACAAAAGGTAACTTTGAGTTGACTGGACTTTTTTCAATGTGGGAAGGGTGGGTGATTCAACTCAGGGCCTGGTGTGTTCTAAACAAGTACTTGGTGACTGAGGCACACCCTGAGCCTGTTCTTAATATCCTAATAAATCTTCATTTCCCTTATCTCCAAAAAGAAATAAAGAATTTTAAAGTCTTTTCAAAACCAAACATACTGCTCTTTGAATGACATGAATGGGGCACAATTCTTTCTGACCCTCCAAGCTTGTTTCTATGGAGAAGACCCCCATGTTTGCATCCTTTCCATATTTATGTGCATACAGATCACCCTGAGATTTGGAAAGCCAAATTACTCCTCCCAGTGAGATGTCTCTTTAATAAGCTGCCAGGACATAGTGTGATTTTAAGCACTTTATTCCTGGAAATTCTTCATTGGAAGTAGTTCTATCATGAGTCCTGTATTAAGGGGGAGTGCATTGTTTCTGTTCAGGTTGGTTAATAAAAGCAAATTCTCATCTTTAGGATGTTGACTAGTACAATTCATCTTATTTTCTTTTATGATAGTGGAATTGTCCATGAAGAACAGATTATCAGCTGTTTTCTTCTCCATATTCTCTATATGGATATATATGACCTTTCGAAAGCTTTGTTCCAAAGGTCTTTTCTGTAACATAGTCAACTACTTCCAAAGTCATCAATTTTATTAAATAGCTTCTTGTGTGAAGCCATGGTGACTTGAGCCCTAGTAGTAGCAAGAAGTATTAATATGAATACAACAAATATTTTTTTCAGTGAGACATTTAATATAATCCCTGAAATATTACCATACAGTATTAGGTAAGAGAATGCATTTTGGTATGACAAAAATTAATGAGACTGACCTACCAATTTTTCATCTTGTTCCAGCTTTTCACACGAGTTATGCAGACATCCACGAAGTTCTTCAATTTTCTTAGCTTGATCTTTTGCTTTAACCTTTAACTTAGAATGTTCAAGTTCAACCCTGAAATTGAATATTTTAGAATAGTTCTTATCAGGGACTAATTTTTAGTATCACATAATTTTAAATTGTTTTATTCAACTTGGTCTACAAGGTAATGGATTTTATTGGCATTTTAGACACATATACCATTAAACATTGTTCTTTCTTACCCCAGCTACCTTCCCCATTCCTTCTCTCAGCCCAATCTAATTCCTCCCTTCCTGTATACCCCACCTTGCTTTCTTGTCCTTCTGCCCTGCCCTTAGACTCCCTGCTCCCCTTCCATAGATCCCCTTTCATTATCCTGCATCCATATGCAATGCAACAGGGTTTTTGAAAAATTATCTGAAATAGAAATTGCATAAATTATGACATATTTGAAAAGTATGTGATTTAGAAATTGTATCATTCTGCAGTCCTACCTTGTAAAGATGTGCAAAATTTAGGTATAATATAAAAGCCACATGATTCATCATTTTTAATATAATTTTTATTTAAATTAGAAACAAGCTTGCTTCACATGTAAATCCCAGCTCCCTCACCCTCCCCTCCTCCCTTGCCTCTCCACCAGCTCCCCTGCCCCCCACCTAATCTCTACACTGTTCCCCAAGGAGGGTGAGGCCCTCCCATGGGGGATCTCCAGAGTCTGTCATTTCATTCAGGGCAGAGCCTAGGCCCTCCCCCTTCTGTCTAGGCTGAGAGAGCATCCTTCCATGTGGAATGGACTCACAAAGTTTATTCATAAGCCATGGTAAATACTGATCTACTACCCAAGACCCCAGGAATTGCTGAGGCCTCCTCACTGACACCATATTCAGGGGATCTGGATCAGTCCCATGCTGCCCTGTCAGCTATCAGTCTGGGATCCAAGAGCTCCCCCTTGTCAGGTCAACTGTCTCTGTGGGTTCCACCACACAGTCTTGACCCCTTTGCTCATTACTCCTCCCTCTCTGTCACTGGGTTCTAGGAGTTCAGTTCAGTGTTTAGCTGTGGGTGTTTGTCTCTGCTTCCATCAGTCGCTGGATGAAGGTGATTCTTCATTTTTATTTTTTTGTATTATTTGGGAAATAACCAGACTGTCAGTCATATGAGCACATTCTCTACCACTGAGATACTTCATAAACCCTGAACTGTGTTTCAAGTGACTTCAAGCACATGACCCAGGCTTCACAGTAATATACTAACTCACAACTGATGCACTTCTCCATCACACCTCTTACTTGTTATATAAACAAGTCATGTCAAATCTACTTTACGTTATACCTTTGTAAATGATCTTTCAGCTTCTGAACAATTTTTAGAGTCTCTATGTATGCATCTTGTGCTTCCAGAAACTAAAAAAAAAGATTGAAAATAATTTTACTAATATTCCTCATAAATCTAGCCATTAACTGATAATACACTAAAGTCTTGTGGAATCCAGCTAGCTTCTTCCTGAACATGCTGCCTGTGGCAACTCTGGTTTTGAAACTTCGCAGATAGCTGAGTACTGCAGCTCACAAAGTCTGTAGGGACACTGTAATATGACTCTTGTCATAAAAGCATGTCTTGGTATTTCTACGTGATTGAAATATGTTATTCTTAAATTTAAACTGTATATTATCTGATAGAGACAAAGAAAAGCCTGGGAAATGAGAAAAAAGGAACACCCTCGAAATGTATGTATGTATGTATGTATGTATGTATGTATGTATACATATGTATATGTAAATTTGAATGCTACATCATCACTATTGTACAAAGAGTTCCTAGACATGCAAACTCTGCCAGTAATGTGGCACAGTGATGTGACATCTCAGATTTTAGTTGTTTTCTGAAGAGTTGGGGAGGGCAATATCTGCACAGATGTCTCAACATCTGCTTCTTAATTCAAGTGCATTCAGGTGCCACCAATGACTACATGCTCCTTGTAGGCATGTTTGCATTCTGTATTCCAGTCTTTTCATATATGGGCTAGACATACTAACAGCATGTACCTCACTGGAGGGCTGGGCAGATTCCAACAGAGAATGCACACAGATTATGATTATGTGACCCATGGTGATACACACCTGCTGTGAGCTTTAAGATTATGCTGGTATCATAAAATTTGATCTCCTAAGGAGCAACATTTTCATGAGATAGGGGCATAATTCAAGTATTTTGTGAAATATTCACTAATTTTACTAGAAATAAGTTTGTCCATTTCTAATAATCTGTGACCTAAATGCTGTCAATATTGTTCATTAAGCAAGAATGATACCGCACATTGTAAACAACATGCCTTGGTCAAAGTCACTCATTAACAATATGCAAACTTATGACCTTAAGAGGCTGGCTGACATATCTAACCTAACACTATTGAATTCCATTATGACATTAGGGTTCTCTAGATATTCACAGGAGAGAAAAATATGTGATGCTTGTTGTTGTTTGATACTACACTAACCTTTCATGCTCCACCTCTTTAGATATAGTCTACCCCATATACACATAGCAGGTCCTATGTTTCTAATCTGTAATAGGCATGCTAAAGAAAATATACATTTATCATCCTGAATTGAGCTTCTACTTAGCATGATGACCTCTAGTTTTATTAATTTTCCCGAAAATGATACAATTTCTTTCTTTCTTTAATGTTGATTGGTGTTTTGTCTGTATGTATGTCTGTGTGGGGATGTCAGATCCTCTGGGACTGGAGTTACAGACTGTTGTGAGGTGCCATTTGGGTGCTGGCACTGAAATAGGATCCTCTGAAAGAGCAGTCAACACTCTCAAACACTGAGCCATCTCCCCATCTCCACAATTTCATTCTTCACAGGCCAATAAAACTCCACTGTTTGTATGTATCACAATTTCTTTTCCCATCCAACTCTTTATTGACATCTTGACTGGTTCTATATCTAAGCTATTGTGAATGAGTGTCATAATAAATATGGATGCGCAAGTATCTCTGTGCTTATCATATATTCCTTTACAGGAAACCTCAGCCAATAAAAATGCAGAGTTATGGAGCCAGTCTCAGTAGATACATCTACAAAGAAACTCCCTCACCTAAGTCAGGTAACATTGCAAAAGAGGGGGTGGAAAGATTGTAAGAGCCAGAGGATGAGATAGCTTATTAGATTGTGTCTCCTAGTAATGTTCGAGTTACACTCAGCAAGTCTCACCAACATGACTGCCTACATGCAGAACAGTGACAACAACAGTGGACCTGCTAATATGGACAGAGCAAAGCTTGGAAGGTCTCAACCTCATACAGGCAACTAAGGAACACTGAGCGTGGCAGAAATAGTCAGTGCCCAGTAATCAGCTTTGAAAATATGCATACAAGTAACATTATACAGTCTGAGCAGTTCTATTTACAGATATATATTATTATAGACATATATGTATGTGTGTGTATGTATATAGTGGAATATTTGTTTAACTATGTAAAGATGTGTTGCATTTGTTTATGTTATAAAATATTTAACTATGTGATGATGTGTTGTGTTTGTTTAATTATGTAAAGATATGCAGCTGTTTACCTTGCCTGCCTAAATCACCTTATTGGTCTAATAAAAAGCTAAATGGTCAATACCAAGGGTGATGCAGGTGGGACTTCCAGGCAGAGAGAGGAAATAGAAGGAGGAATTCAGGATCAAGAGAGAAAGAAAAGGAGACAACAGGGGCCAGATGGACGGACACAGAGGAAGTAGGGAAGCAGGACGTACAAAATGAGAAAAGGATAAAAGCCCCGAGGCAAAATATAGATGAATTTCTACAGGTTAGAATAAGTTAAAAGAGCTAGTGGGACAGAGCTTAGGCAGAGCATTCATAGTTAATAATAAGTCTCCATGTTTTCATTTGGAATCTGGATGATGGCCCAAAGAAAACCACACACACACACACACACACACACACACACACACACACACACACACAAGAGTGTAGCAGCAATTAATGAAAAAGAAGTCCAATAATTTGAAGGAGACTGGGAAGAGGTATATGGGAGAGTTTGGAGAAAGGAAAGGGAAGGGTGAAATGATCTGATTATATTATAATCTTTAAAATAAATATATTTTTAAAGAAAAGCTAAAATTATAATAAATTAAAAATACATGCCTACTGATATGTCAGGTGTTTTAAGTTTCTGTAAGTATATGGTTGTGAGAGGTTGGCTTGTGATGCAAATTGACAACACATATTTGACAGACCAAATTCATGTAATTTTAAGTACAGGATACACATTGATTCATGAAAAGGCGACTATAAGTAATATTGGTGAAGTTGAGTGAAGATGAGAAGGTTTTATTTGATATTAGTTTACCTCTTTCAAGGAGTTTGTTTCATTCTCCAGTCCCATATCTCGTGTTCTCAGATATATCCCAAGCTGTGTCACTGCGACTCTTTCGTTGAATTGTTTTTCTATTTCACTTAAATGTTTCTTAATATTTTTATAAAAGCAAAGAATATTTCTTGTCTCCTCAAGTTCTTTCCTTAAAGTAAACCTGAAGTTAAATATCATGAAATTAAGTTTGTTGGAAAATGCAATGCTCACACTGATCTTCATAGGTTAATTTTTATAATAATAAATTGTATGAGAAAAATGTAAAACAAAAACAATAAGTTTATGTTGTCAAGAGTCTAACCTCAATGCTTTTTATGTTGCCTTAGGGTTTGTTTTTGTTTTTGTTTTTGGTTTTGGTTTTGGTTTTGGTTTTTGGGGATTTTTTTGTAACGATTTTAACTTACTTTGTTGATTATGATGTATTTTATGAAAAACTTAAAAGTCCCACTTGGAACAAGTCAATAACAAATAATTAAACCAATATTAAATATCATGTGCTCTCTCAATATAGAACAGCTACACAGGCCTATTGGCATGTGTCAGGTTCAATAGAAACTTAGGGCAAATGGTTAACTGTGGTGCCTATGAGCGTACCAAAGTATGTGATGGTCTCCAGGCACACTCCATACTTGTGACTCCTCTTCCCAGTTCTTGTCACCCTTCCTGCTGCCCTAAACTTCTCCAGCTCATGGGCTTCTCTTCCCATAGTTCCTTATTTCCATATAATCCTGTCATCTTGGCCACGTTCTATAGCTCTCATACCCCTTGGCTCCTTCTCTCTTTTTGCCCCCTCACTCTTGGTCCCATTTCCCTTGATTTTCCTCTCTCACTCTTCTCTCTACCCCTCCTATCAGGGTGCTGGTCATGTTCATGTTCTGGACTCTTCCAGATGTCTCTGACTGTACTCTCTCTCATATCTACAATAAAAAACCTTCTCCTCAGCAATACCTTGGAGTGGTCATGCCCTCACTTTATATAGAATTTGTTTTAATTCTGGAGGCAGAGGCAGGTCAAACCCTGTCTTGAAAAATAAAGGTATCTTTTTTTTAAATCTATATATGAAAGTGCTGCTGAATTGTCAGTAATTGTTTCCCACTTTACTTTTTATTTGATGTGTGGTGATTAGAATAAGCCCATTATTTGTGTAACTTTTAGTCCTGGTTAGCATGCAGAAGGGCCTGATTTTCATTTTCAGCACAACAATAAAAAAGTATATTCCTTAAGTAAAGTTTCAAAATATTAAAATGACCGTTTCATGCTCTGTGGGTAGAATTATAAAGGAATATAAACTTACTTGAAAAAGTGTAGAAATATTGATCAAAGGCATTTTTAAATGTTCTATATTTTAAATACATGATTCTATATTGATGAACTCATTAAAAGTAAATAATTTAGAGTGTAGAAAATTGTTTATCCAAATGATAATACTCGCTGAATTATTTCTAAGTTGATACAATAAAAATTCCACACAATACCGTGTGATAAATAGTGAACTTTCAATATAAAGGATATCTATTAAAATGGGTATTTTAAAGAGAATATATCTAATTATTAGTGATATCCATGAATATTGATTTGTTTTATTATTCTCAGCAATTTCTTGATCCATAAGACACAGAATTTTTCTACTGCAAAACTCTAGAAGGACAGTAATTGCAAGACTCCCTCTCCATATCTGTAACATAAGGTTCTCAAAGTAGGGTGTCAGACCTCAGGTTCCTGAACTCTTCAGTCCATTTCACGATTTCATCTTGTAAATTTGATATCTCCTCTCTTGTTTCTGATATTTCCTTCTGTAGAGCATTATTCTTATTTTCCAATTTTTTATTATTTTTCGTAAGTATTTTGTTCATTTTTTTAAGATCTACTAATGCATTGTATAGATTAAGTGAGTCCTGTATTTTTAACGAGCTTCCATAATCTGGATGAAGGAAGAACATATGAAATAAAATACATTAATGCCTTGTCTGTGTAAAGCAATGTCTGTACATTTTGACCTCCCTTCATTTATATTCTGAATAGATGTAGACTGAGTGCCTCTAATGCAAATTACAGTAAAGTAAATGCTGTAAAAAGAACAGACTAGATCCATGTTCTTAGTGTAGAGTCCAGTAGAAAAGACAGATTAATGACCATATGGATAACTGTGGCACCAAAAAAAAAATCACAAGAGTTCTGTAATCAAATAAGGTTATCTGCAGTGTGCACAAGAAGATATCTCATGAACCTGAAACAGCTAGGCAGATGGTAAAAAGGATTCTAGACTGTCTACAAAGTTGGCCAGAATTCTATGATCTGTTTCTACCTAATGTGAAGAAAGTGTCCTGATTAACATTAGTACTTGAAACAAACAAACAAACAGGAAATACAGTGCTTTAAGCAATTTTCAAAACAATGGACTTCAGGTAGTTTAAACAATGCATGCATTCCTAAATCCAAAGCTCCCTGCTGTAAGAGGGATTTGAGGACAAGATACAGAAGAAGGAATTGTAGAAGACAGCCAAGATGAGAATGTTTGTATAATCTCAGTGTTCAGGAACTGAACATAGAAGGATCCCAGGTTTGAGGGCAGCAAAACCAGTAAGAGCTTCTGGCACTGAGGCTGGCTCAATGGGAGGAAGAGCCCTCACCTAGACTGTCCAAAGCCCAGGTTTACTAAAAAAAAGTTTCTATCAGACTAGGGAGATTAGATGAAAATATTTCTGACAAAATTAAATCCAATTTATGAAAATGAAGAGGTAAATTTTGTTGAGGACTCTAAAGATTCATTATTAAAATTTGAAATCTCCAAGTTGCTAGAAGAATGAATTAGCAAGCTGATTATAAAGTTCATAAGGAGGTTAGAGATGTAGCTCCATGATAGATGACTTGCATACTATGCACAGGACCTGGACTCCACTCCCACTGATGAAAGAAAGAAATAGAGAAAAAGAAAGAAAGGAAGGAAGGAAGGAAGGGAGGAAAGAAGGAAGGAAAAAAGAAAGGAGGGGAAAAAGAAAGGAGGAGAGAGGGAGGGAGGGAGGGAGGGAGGGTGGAAGGGAGGGAGGGAGAGAGAGAAGAGAAAAGAGAAAGAAGAAAAGATTCAGTAGGAATGTGGAGTATCTGGAATAGTGAAAACCCTGAAAAAAGGTGACCAGACAGCTGCTTCACATACATATCCTAATAAAGTTAACTTTAAAGTATTTTTTAATCTAAATAACTCACCATCCTCTGAGACTGATTTAGATGATTGAGTTGTGTCACCCATAGCTCTTATTTCTTTTGTTATCTAAAAGATAAATACTATGTAAAAATGTCTTTGATATTCATACCCCATAATGTACAAAGGTAGTGATCACTTGATTTACATGAACAAAGTCAAAGAAGCCCCTGAAGAGAAATCTTTTTTAATTGATACATTTTATTAGTACCTTAAGTATGCCATACTATGTGTTTTGATCATATTTACCTCTTCCCCCAACTCTTCCCAGACTCACCTTCCCTCCCTACCCACCCAACTTTTCAAGCTTGTTTTTTAATCCTTCAAGTCAATTTGTGCTGCCCAAATCTTCTTACATGTGCCCCCATCCACAACCAGGGGCTACCCTCTTAAAAGAATCTGTCTGCCCCAGCAACTAGTGATTGCCAGTAGCATCACAGCTAGTGGTGAGACTGTATACCTAACTGCCCTCTCCCTGTTGGGATTCAGTCTGGCTTAAGCTCACACAGGTCTTATGCATGTTTCTACAACAGCTGTGAATTCATATGTGAAACTGCCCTCCTGTGTTTAGAAAATGTTTCCTTGTAGTTCTCAACACCTCTGGCTCTTACACCCTTTCTGATCCTCTTCTGAAATGACTATGGGGCACTGGGAGTGGGATTAAGGTATGTATGTTCCCTGTGAGGTTGGACATTCTGCAGTCTCTCATTCATTGCACAATAGCCTGACTTGGGTCACTGTGCTAATCAACATCTATTGCAAACAGAAACTTCTTGGACAAAGGTTGAGGGGTACACTGATCTGTGAGCATGACAATGAGTTATTAGGAGTCAGTTTAGTAGTATGCCCATTTAATAGCATATTAATAGTAGGTTCTTCCCTAGGGCTTTGGACCTACTGATGGAGCTAGCCATAAGTTCTTGGGCCAGTAATTTTGCTGGTGTGGGCTTTGTCTCATGAAGCAAACTTTAAACGCAATCAGAAAGTAGATATGGGTTCTATGATGTTAGAGCCACTGTTGCACCAATGGGCATATCTTGCCAAGCAGTCATGATTGTAGCTCACAGGGTTCACAGCTAAATCAGGTTGATGATTTCATCTGTCCTTCAGTGGCACTTTGAAAGCTAACCACTAGGGATGACTGTGTCATGTTCTATGACTCAAGTAACTGGTGTCTTAGGAAAAGGCAACTTTTATTTGAGAACTCATCTCAAGTCAGAATGGCTAAGGTCAACAAAGCAAATGGATGTGGAGAAACAGGAACATTTGTACATTGCTCGTGGGAAGACAAGCTGGTGCAACAACTATGTAAATCAGTGTGGAAGTTTCTCAAGGAGCATAAGATCCAACTATACAACTTTCTGGACTATACACAAGGGCTCCACATTCTGCTCTAATGATACTTGCTGACTCGTGTTCATTGCTGCTCTACTCACAATAGATAGGAAATGGAAACAGCCTAAATGGCTGTCAGCTGATGAGTGGATATTGAAAATGTGGTGCATTTGTACAATGGAATTTTATTCAGCTGTTAAGACAGATATCATCATGAAATTCATAGGTAAATGGATGTAACTGGAGAAAATCATTCTGAGTGAAGTAACCCAGACACAAAAAGAGAGATACCAGATGTTCTTTCTAATCTGTGGATGTTAGATTTGACTTTCAAGTATGTGTGTTGAATTTAGAATACTCAAAGAACTCAGGGAATTATTGAGGGCCATGGCCAGGTGCTTTCAAGGGAGAAGAGCTAGAAAATTTAGATATAAAGTGTTCACAGTGGAATATTAAACAGGAAGGGTTAAAATGGGGTTGAGAAGCAAAGGGAAGAGTAGAAAAGGGGAACTTGGGCAGAGATAAATAATACTAAGGACCTTTCAAAAGGAAATATACAAACCTACTACTGTATATGCTTCCATATATAGGGAGAATTAAAATAGAGCTACCCGATAACATAGCAACGCCATCCTTCTAGACACCAGAAATTAACAGCTTAAAAGTCCAGTGTCAGGAATGAGTTTCTTCTTTGGGAATTGTTGGCCAGTAAGGTGCCATAGAACTCAAACATTACAGTCTATTGTCAATGCTCCTGGTTTCCCTACAGAATTTAAAAATAAAATAGATAGCTTTCTCAATAGCTACTTTTTCATAGCATAATTTTAAAACAGGTGGTTTTAGACAAAAGAATTCCATATTCTCTTTACTTTTTATTTTCTTTGTGTTTTCAGACAGGATCTTTACCTGTGTCCCACACTGGCCTAGAACTCACAATATACTGTCATCGGGATCCACACTCATTGAATCCCCCTGCCTTGGACTTGCAAATGTTGAGAATCCTGATGTATACGGGTTTGGGGCTTTTTATACTTCTTTACTTTATGTTTTATGATGTATTTTCACTTAGAGTTTTTAAGATTTCACTGCCTTTTCTATAACACAGTGAGTAAAGATGTACTTTTTATTCTCTTCACAATACCTTATGCTTTTTCTTAGATGTTTTCTTTCGGGGTCTACAAGAAGGACAAATTAATTTCAGAAAAATTATAAACATATAAAATAAGAATAATATATAAAATTAATTATTTAAACTATCTTATTTATTAAGTATATATTAGAAAGTCATAATGTTATCTGCATTTTAATAGACAGCAATAAATGAGATTTTTTTTCAATTGAACTTTACAAACAATAATATGTATTTGAAAAATATTGCTTAATTCCTTACATGAAGGAAACAATTTAATAACAATGTTAAGAAGTAGGTTTTCAGGATCGACTATGCAATTACAGCCTATTATTCTAATTATTCTAATTACTATAAATGTGTTGAACTAATTTCAATTCTGTTAGATAGCAGATGGGTTAGGTATTTTATAAAGCAACAATCTAGACAAAGAAACATCAAGCAATTTGCCCAAATACAAACATCTGGTCAATTACAAATGAGAATTCATATCTCAGAATTCTGTCTACACAGCGTGTGATACACGATACACTAAAAGCTTTGTTGCACTTCTTAATGAAATCAGAATGGAAAACATCCTCTTACTATGTAAAGATATGAACTGAATCAGTTAGCTTATCAGAAATCCTTAGGGGGAATGTATCGAGCTTTCTTGTGCTTGGACATACAAATGGAACTGAATAATAGCCGTATTCCCCTTAAATGCTTTCTTTCTAACATCATGCAAACATAATCTGAAAGCTACCAGTTTAAAAAAAAGACATTTCACTAAGTCCCATATTTCTCTCTGATTATTATAGGTTCTCTACTGCCTTTCATGATAATTTTTCTCTCTGGCATTGGCTGCACTTATCTCCTATATTCAGACTTCCATAATGACCACATTCTCAAACTCTTCATTGTTAGCATCTCTTGTCCTCATCTTAACTTCGCAGCATGAATATGCTGGCATGGACTCATCCTTTGGGGTTGACTATACTGTTCTGTTCTATTATCAAGAAAAAAATGACTGTTAATAATCAAGCCTGCCCCTGCTTCCATGGACTAAGGAAATCCACAAGTTCTCACCCTTAGGTCAAGAACTATAGATGGTCAATGGCTGATAAGAAAATAATCAGTTTCATTCAGGAACAAATTCCCAAATGGGTTGTCTAGTTCTACATGGGCAGCATACATGAGCAGTGCTGAACAGACTCAAAAGTCTGTACATACACATGTATACATACATATACATATATAGTGTATGTGCATACATATCAGTGATAATTAGCAATAATATGTCATAAATTGGAGTAATAGAAAGCCAGTAACAGAGAGGGAGGACTGATGACCAAAGGGATTAAGACTGGGCTGGTTTAACCCCCAGAAACAGCTGACCAGACAAAGGTTAACTCTTGAATCCCAGGCATCAGCCTGGGAATCCAGCATGGGACTGATCAAGAACCCCTGAATCTGGGTGTCAGTGAGGAGGCCTAGGTAATCTATTGAGCCTTGGGCAGCAGATCAATACCCATCCCAAGTATACACACGGACTTTGGACTCCCATAGAACAATGTGAGGTGCACTCTCACCTTGAACTCTTGGGGAAGGGTCTAGGCCCTGCCCTGGATGAAATGACAGACTATGGACACCCCCATGGAGGACCTCACCCTCCCTGGGGGAATGAGGGGATAACGGGGGGGGGGGTTGGGGGGAGGGCACGGGAGGAGGGGAGGGAAAGGGAGAGGGACCTGGAACTGACTTGTGAAGCAACCTTGTTTCTTATCTAAATTTAAACTGGAAAATAAAAAAAACTAAAACTAAAAAAAATTGGAGTAATAGAGCATGAGAGGAGATAAAGGTGGGTTTGAGAATAGTGTAGATGCCATACTTATGTGAAGTATGTGTAATAAGAATGAAAATGAAAAGTTCTGGAAATAAGTGATTTAAAGTTTGAGCTTGTGTAAAATGTACATGGAGTCACTGTGGAAAACTCAGTGTAATACATAGCAAAATATCTTATACATGGGTGATGACATCATTAAAAATACATTTTATTTCATTACCATCATTTTGCATTTAGCACAGTGTAGCAATGTAGCCCAACTCTGTAGGCTATATACAGTCTTCTGTTTCCATTTTTGTTGTTCAGTTTTTATGTGTGTTGCTTATGCACCGAAAAAAAGTGGTGGGTGTTGGTTGGTTTTTGTCAAGTTGACACAAAAGTACATTTATCTAGAAAGAACCACAATTGAAAAACATGCCTCCACTGGGGTACCTTTAGGCAACACTGGGGCATTTCTTGATTAATGGTTGATGTGAGGGTCCCAGTTCACTGTGGGCAGTGTAACTCCTAGGCTTGTGGTCCTGGGTTCTACAAGAAAACAGGCTGAGCAAACCATGAGGAGCAAGTCAGTAAGCATCACTCCCCCATGACCTCTGCATCAGCTCCTATCTCTAGGTTCCTACTGTGTTTGAATTCATGCCCTGACTGTTTTTGATGCTGACCTGTTATATGGAACTATGAGTGAAATAAACCCTTTCCTCCTGAAGTTGCCTTTGGTCCTGGTGTTTTATCACAGCAATAGAAGCCTGTGTTTAAACTGTATAAAATAAAGTTCTACTGAATAAAGCACACTCATTCATATATTGCCTATAGCATATATTGAACAAGTTTCATATGTAATATGAAATTACATAAGACTTCTTTATTTACAAACCATCTATGAGAATGTCTTTTTCTTCAAATTTGACAACTGTCTTAGTTGGGGTTTCTATTGCTGCAATGAAACACACTATGACCAAAAAGCACCATAAGGAGAAAAGAGTTTATTTGTCTTGCACTTTCACATTACTGCTCATCACTGAAAAAAGTCAGTACAGGAACTCCTGGAGAGAGAAGCTGATGCAGAGGTCATGGAGGGGTGCTGCTTACTGGTCTGCTTCCCATGGCTTGCTCAGCCCACCTCCTTATAGCATCCAAGACCAGGAGCCCAGAGATGGTACCACCCACCATGGGCTGGACATTCCCCCATCAACCACTAATTGAGAAAATGCCTTAAAACTGTTCTCAAGGAGGAATTTCCTCAACTGAGACTCCTTCCTCTTTGATGACTGTAGCTTATATTAAGCTGACATACAAAACCAGCCATTATGACAACCCTCATTATTACCTTTTGAATAAAATCCTTAACAATATAATTTATGCACTAGTAAAAGCATAAAACTTATCATATGAAAATTATCCCAAATTAGAATTTTTATAGGACAATAACAATTATCTACTACTAAATATCATGTTCTTACCCATCATGCATTGCATGCTCCTTAATAAGAAATCTCTGGTTTTTTATTTCTCCAGGTATTCTTTGTAGAACTAGTTCATCCAGGGCAGAAGCAGCAATACCAGCATCAGCAGAAGCAGTAAAAGAGGTAGCAGCTTCACAGGGGTATTTTGCTATGTCTACTCCATTGCTTGCTCCATGTGTCTTTGTTTTTTCAACCTTCAACAAAAAGGCACAAGTGCACCTTTCTTACCTTCCTGCATTTTTGTTAAAACCCAAATTTGGAACTGTCACATTATGGAGCATCAGTAACAAATGAATATTTCCCAATTCTCTATTAAGGTTATTATTCCCTCCCCATTTTCTTTTTTGATCCTTTTTTCATTTAGAAACTAATATGTCAAAAGATAAAATAAAGGTGCTCACAAAATTATAGAAGTTAGTTTTCCAAAACTTTAGAGTCAATCAGTAAACTCTCAAACTTGTAGACTTTAGACTCAATCTTTTAGGTTATATTTGGCCAAAAAAAGAGAGAAAGAAGAAGAAGAAAAACAAAAGCAAGTTTATCAGAAGTTGGCATATAAAAAATTCAGTAACTAGAGTTTGCAAACATTGTATAGAGACAAAATCTAAGAACATTTCTTGGCAGTGGTGTCACTGCCTATAATCCATGCACTCAGGAAGTAGAAGCAGGCAGATCTCTGAGTTAAAGACAATCATGGTCTACAGAGAAAGTTCTAGTGCAGCCAGGGCTACACAGAGAAAGCTTGTTTCAAAACACCAACAACAAAAATCTAGTAACAACAATAGAAAACAGAAATTATTATATTTTAATTCAAACTATATGTGGTAGTTTGAAAGTAATTGGCCCCAATAAGCTCATAGGGAGTGTTATTAATAGGAGATAGAAACTTATTGGAACAGTATGTCATTGTGGGAGTGGGCTTTGAAGTTTCCTATGCTCAAGCTATGCTCAGTGTCTCAGACCACTCCCTTTTGCCTGTGGATCAAGATGTAGTACTCTCAGCTCCTTCTCCAGGACCGTGTCTGCCTGCATACCACTGTCACACCATGATGATAATGGACTAATCCTTTGAAAATGTAAGCCACCGCAATTTTTTTTACTTTATAAAAGTTGCTATGCTCATGGTGTCTCTTCACAGCAATAGAAACCTTAACTAAGACAGTGTATATGGTGATAGTGTTTCACATCTATATGCACTATCTGCATTAACCCCAATTTTAATATATTCTACTGTCTACTAAAGAGTGGATAAAAGATTAATAATAATCATTAATTATTACTCTGGGTTGAAATAAGTTTATCTTAAGACTTATAACTAATTAAATTATTATATATTTTATGCAGAGAAGTTTACAAGGTAATCCTGTTTGTTCTATAATGCAATATTTAAAAGAGAAAACAATGTTTAAGGAGATACTTAGACTTAAATATCTACATACCAACGATTGATCACTCTCACTTCTATAACATCTGTTTTGATCATCCCCTGATGCCACTTCTAAGTCTGGCTCTGCTGACAAAAAAATATTCACAGTTAAAATTATATATATATACATATATATAGTCATTGATTTAATATATATGGTTGAACACATATTTATAGTCACCTACAATAAACAAAAATACAGTTCTGCAATATAATTTACTTCAACTCATGGTACTTTCCCAATGGAGAGGAAGACAAGAATAGGGGAGACATCCTCTCCATACATACTTCACACTTATCCAATACTCGGCATTTCTGTATCAAAGGATTATTTCACGGAACATGAGGGATAGGGTTGGGTAGGTTAGGGGGGTGGGACAGAGGGGAATAATGAAAAAATAATATAAAATTTTAAAAAGATTGTTTCACTTTTCTTCTCTCAACATCCATCAACTTTCCTTCCATTGGCTCACTATACTCAACTTTTCCCACTTTCCATGCTTCTACTTTAAACACACTTGAAATGTAGTCATAATTCACCACCTGTCATGTTACTCTAAACTTAAAGTGTCACTGAAACTTCATGAGGAGTATGTTTACCACATGCTCCAGCACACTTCTCTATACGCATCTGAAAGGCAACTTTCTTTAACAAATGGAATGTATCACTCCCCTTGTCTTTACTAAATACATCTTTCAAATGATTTATACATGGCACACACTTCTTACCTTTCTCTTCTCCACTTACAATATTCTTGCTTCTTTGATCCATAGTCATGGATAAATTATCCTTACCCTTTGGTTGAAGATGTTTAAATATATGCTGGAAGATGAATGACAGTAGTGATTTGCATGGATATTTACTCATTACTTTGTAGCTAAAATCTAAGTTTTCTACTTTATAAGCATGTATTCATGCAAACTTAAAACCAAACACAATAGAGAAAATCACATGTGCTGCCTAGATCAAGTTGGTTTTTAATTTCATTGGATGACTGTGTAAACTGGAAATAGGATTATTGATGCATGTATCAAGATTCACGGGACTATGCACAATATAGGATAATATAATTTTATTCGGGGAGAAGGTGTTTTACATGAGAAACAGATGACCTCCACAAGTTCCAGCTCCAAGGATCCACCCAGGCTGCTCTCTGTGACCCAACTGGGAGGAAGAGAGCAAGCTAGGCTCAGGACCCCAGACCTATTCCTGCCCTCCCCCACTTCCAGACCTTTGACCATGCCCAAACAGGTGTGGTCAGTGCTACGGGTGCAGGGTGGGGGGATGGGAGGATGGATATCTCACTACATAGGATGAAGGAATAGAAAAAGCAATAGTAGTAGCTGGTAACTTAGAATACATAATTATTATTTACAGTCCATAAATGGAGGATACTTAAAATATACATGTGAATATATTAATTTCACTTGCTTTTCTGCAGCAATAAATATCTAGAAAAAGTCCAGTGACTCAATTGTTTTGAATAATAATATAACCTACTGAACACACCCCAGAATAACATTTTACTGCCTGTAAGCTACTGATTCCAAGTGCAAATTTTTACAACTAGTTAATTTCTTGCTAGTTAAATATTTTTAAAATTAAATTTTTGTTATGGTCCACTAATTATATAAAACATCTTTAAACTCTGAAATATAAATTAATTTAGCCTATGATGAATTATTTACTAAAATATCAGTATAAAAATAAATTGAATATTTACATACAATTGACTGAATATTTTCATAGCTATGACTTCTTTGCTTTTCCTCTGATTCCATTTGTGAGTCTTCTTCTGACAAAACACAAATATACATACTTAAAGAATGAAAACCATTTATACAATGAGACTTTAAAAGGTAGATATATAGTGAGTTGTACAACAAAATCAGACTCAGTAGGTTATATCTATATATTATATATTTATGCATGTAGCATATACATATATACAGATATGTGTGTAAAAAATAATAATAATATGAGACCATCAATTAGAGAAAGAGTAGAAGGAAACATGGAAGAGGTTGGAGGAGCTCAAGGGAGGAAAGGAACAGTATGAAGTGTTATAACTTTATTTTAATTTTATATATTAGCAAAGATAATTAAAAATAATAAAAATAAAAATTTTACGTTCTCAATTAAATCCTCCAATTAAGCTTAATTGTCAATTTGACATTCACTGACTTAGAAAATACATTAGTTACCAAGACATTCACTACAAATTGCTATCTCAATACTTAAATTTTACAGCTCTTTTATCTAAGATGTTGTTAAGGGCTTTTGATATCTCACAGTTGGGACTTTTGTGTCTGTGCTTTCTGTTTTTAATTTTATTGAGATATATACCAAACTACATGCATGTATAATTTAAATAGCAATACAATGAGCACAAATTGATCCACTATCCAGCTTATAAATAGAACATTCAGTAGACATCATCTGTATGGTTCTCCTCATTGACTTCCTCCACTCCTTCTGCTGTAACCACAATTCTAACATTAGTGATCATTATTTGCTTAAATTTCCTGTTTGCCTTTGCCATGAAGTCATGAATTCCTAAGTAACTATATTTGCCTTAATTGTTTTTAAATTCTGCATCAGTGGATTATTAGGATAGAATGAGAGAGATAATGGGATTTGTATGATAAAAACTTAGAGTTTACTTTTTATGATTAAGAAGGAGACAGGCAAGAAAGAAAGAGAAAATAAAAGGGATGGTGGTGAGGGGGAGAATGAAAATAAGGTATGCATTGTTAAACTATTAAAATGAAAGTCACTATTTTGTATTATAATTATTAGTGAAATTGAATGAATAACTTTGAAAATGGAAGACAGAGGAGGAGTCAACATGCAAATTATATGTAGAACCTTAAAATTATTAGAAATAAATTATTGGAGTGGTTAGCATTCATTTTTCAACTGACATAGGTAACTGTAAATGTGAAAGGAAAAATAATGGGTGGATGTTGAAAAGTGGTGAGAAATGGTTTAATAAAAGAAAGCGCTATCTAAAAAGAATTCAGTCCTAAACCGAGTATGTTTCCATAGTCTCTCCAAGTATAAAGTCACTAAAGATAAGCCCATAAAATGTTTCATTTAAAGAGTGGAAATATAAACTATGATCCCTAGGTGCTGCTATTAGCATTATCATATGTATGAATGATGATGCTGATTTGTGTACTTTGATGTTTTCTTCTGTATGTGTGTATGTGTTTGCGGAATACTTTGAAGATTTCTCAGAGATGTCTGCTTCTTGCATATAACAGGCTCACCAAAAATAGTATCATGGAGTAGAGCTTAGTATACTGTTAAGATAATAACAAAAGCATGGGAGGGGCACTAGGGAAAAATAGGTAAATGAATAAACAAGCCAACAGAGAACTCTAATCACAAAGGAATCAGAAGAAAAGCAGCCCAGGCAGGGGAAAAGGAGAAAAGATAAGTACACTGTGTGAGTATCTGAGTTTAAATTTGCTACTGGCTGTAACTATTCTAGAGGATTATTGAAAAGCTTCTGTAAAATATACTGTTAATGTTTTACCATAGGGAAAACTAAATTAACACATCATGTGGACACCTGCTATAGACCAGACACCATGATGGCCAAAGAAAACTGAAGTTTATAGTATAGAAATTACATGAAGTTTAGTCAGCACACAGTGTGTCCAGCCTGAATTTAAAAAGTACACCATCATTTGAAAACACGATTTCTTTGTGTGTAATTCAAGATCATTCAAAATGATATTTGAATTATTTACATAAAATGCCTTTATAAAATTTGAAGAGCTAAAGAATTTGGATTCAAAGACTGATTATATCAAATACTCAGAAGCACTTGTTAAAGAAAAATTCCCATTTCTACATTTACCTGACATAAGTATTTCATGATTCGTTGTTGAGTCTTCAGCAGGTGCAGAATCTTGCTCTTTAATGGTAGTCTGCATGGGTTTGAAAGAAGATATTTAATGATGTTTTGTATGTCATATGTTGGGAAGTTAATGATGCACAATGAAATGCAAACATTATTACCTTAGATTCTGTATGTTCATCAGAAGGGTCTGAAAAATGAGAGACACGTAACTAATTATATATTATCATGGCAAGTCAATCAGAATTTTACACTGAATTAGTGTGGAAAATCACCATTATAGTGGTCACTGGGAATAGCTCCCTTAAGACTGGGACTCAGTTTATTTTCACATTGCCTGTTCTGTCTGATGAGAACAGAAACAAAATTGAAATCCAGTGGGGAAAATGAATGTTACTAAGATGAAAAGAGAGCCAACAATGTGGTGTTCAAAATTAATTGGAAGTAAACTGGCCATTATACTATGGAATTCTATGGTTTCGCCATGTTATTGCAATTTAGGAAGCAAAATCAGTCATAAATGTTCATTCACTGGAATGGATTAATTGTCTTCCAAATTTTTTTCAATGTAATCATCTTGGATGTTTACTTGTAGAATACTAAAGCATAAAATGTTCAATTTTGCATGCATTTGAGGATATTATTAATTTATTTCATTTCCTTTAGTTTATAGGAACTTTTAGTAAGCACCTTGTAGAAGGTATATAGCCTAAACTATAACATAAAACCTAGGTTTTTGCCTCTAATGTACAACTGTCACAATAAAACATAAGACATTTTTTAAAAATCATTCTGAAATTACTAAATTTCTACATTGGAAATCAGGAGAGCATTTATTAGAAAGTAAATAATGAGATAAGTAAATGAATGATATAGTTAATTTTCTATAATTACATTGGCTGCACATAATGTGAATTTTCTAACATCTTTCAACATACAACAAAATTACAAAGAACCTGACTATTCTGTCAAAACAACTGAAGCTGCTGCTTTCCAGTTTGTGACATTGACTTTAAGGGAGTCCCATTTTTTTCATGTGTCACATTGATGGACAAGAGAACTGAGTGGCTGAACTTCACTGCCTTTTCCTACCAAATTTCCCCCGAGTGGTGAGTCTGAATTCAACATAAATGTAGCATCACCTTCTTCAAAATGCTCTCTATAGTTTCCCAAGTTTTCATTCTCTATTTCTATCTTTCTTCCTTTCCCATAGGCAATGTTTCATTTTTAAAGTAGTCTGTAGGATGTTGCTCTTTACAGTTTCCATTTATTTCCTTTAAAGACTTGATCTGAAAGTTTTTCCCTTTTTGTGTTCCTTTCTCTGTGGACAGAAGCGGTTAGAATCGATGGCAGATTTGTGCTTTACTCTGTCATTATTGTGCATCTTGAGTGGTTGATCCCTGAGACTTTCATGTGTTCTTAGGTTCCTTTAAGAGAATCACATAGACAACATCTGCAGCCCATGAGAACTGACAAACATGCAATCCAAGAGCTGCTGACTCAGAATGTGTACTTTATACAGGGGTCACAGCAGCCTGTTCATAGACATTTGAGAGGCTCGGGTCAATAAGGAGTTCCCTCCAGATTTGTATAAAATATCTATGTTTTGGGATCCAGCCTAGGTTTTTTTTTCCACCTACAATCTCTCTCATACAGAAAAGCCATAATTTATTACTATCAACTGTGATCTGTTAATGGCATTCCTGACCATGTCATGGCTAATTCTATGTTCTCATTTTGGCCTATGTGAAAATATCTTACGAAGTATGACCACTTGCCCATGACATTAACGCATGTGTATGTACATGCATAGGTGAGTGTAGATGTTTGTGTTTATCTTCTGTAAATGAAAACTAGTTCGATGCAGCCTGGTGATGTAGTCCTTCAATGCTTTCTCCAAAGAGAGGAGGACAAGAAGTGTGGGGGCATCTTACTTTGCTTCTCAGATGTGATGCAATACTTCCACTCTCCCCTTCCTGCCTCTATCGTGGACAGCCTTTTATCCCCTTAACATCTTGTTTTCACAAGCTCCACTGTATACCCCTACCTCATTCTCGTTCTTTTATTTCTCTGTAGGCTCTGCCTTTTTAAGCCTCATTCTTTTCCTTTATATAGCCCTCATTTCCTGATATAACTCATTTAAAAACCCCGATATTTGAAATAATACTTAAGCTCTCTCAGTGAATCTCTCAATTTAAAGAGACATTATGCAAACATTCCGGAGGGAGTTTCCAGTAGTGAATAGAATTTCTCAGTCCCCACACTTTATAAACAAAGCTCTTACATGTCATCTGAGCAGCATCTGTGTTGTCCCCTCCTTGTTTTGTCTCCACACATACCCGATCACTCCACTTGGGTTGAAGTTGCTCCAGGTTATGCTGTTGAATTTGGTATCATAATGAAGTAAATAAAATTTTCCTAGTTATTTCTACCCCCCAAAATTTCTTAATTTACTCTTTTAAAAGCATTAAAATTCTTAAAGTATTGAAGGATAACCAAAATTCAAAGGGAATCCTAATATATGCTCTCTGAATAAATTTTACCTTCACCATATTTCTGGCTACATAAATCAACCACGAGAATCAAATGGTCCCAAACCAATGTGTGTCTGGACAGCAATAACTGAACTCATGGTTTTACTAAAAACAAAAATAACAATATCACATGAAGTTGAGATAGGTACATGATACAGAGGAGACAGTGGGAGATGCTGGGGTGTATATGATCAAAATACATTGTATGTATTTATGAAATTCACAAAGAATAAAAAACTATCATGTTTTTAAATGATCACTAAAGACAAGAGGGGACATGTTTATAAACAGAGTAGAATCAATATACATATTTACATAGTAAATTACAATTCTTATCTGCAGTCCCCCCAAAAAATCTGAGCATTTATGAAAATATGTATTTAAACACATTCTCATACTCCATGACAGAATTACATCTTTAGAATTCTAAGGACAGAAACGCTTTTTGTTGAAAGAAGAAATGTGGAACAAAATGAGATTATACCATGAAATGCTGAGTTTTCCTTTAGTTATTAAAGTCTGAAATATTTTAGTTGATTTATTTTACTAACAAAATAGGTTGCAAAAAAAGACCTAGCCATAAGGAAAGTCTTTCCTTGAGTTATGGTTAAATAAAACAAACAAATATTAGCATATGAAAGTCTTCCCCACTGAGCATTTCAAAAAGAATATGATGGAGAGTGAGAATTACACTAACCTGTGCATATGAAAACAAGTATATAGATTGAATTTAGAAACTATGCTGGGATACTAAAGTGGGAGCAGAAGGTCTTCTCTAAGGTCCAAGACCTCAGTAGCCCTGGGAAGTCAGCTAGATTTCCGGTACCAAGCATGACTTCCCTCCTGTTGAGCAAGCTATTAGAAACTGTTGATTGGTGTCAAGATATGTCACTATTACATCCTAAGCAGAAATGGAACACTATGAAAAGCTACTAAGAATAAGGAATGGACATTAGTCCCTACAGATTATTAAAAGATGACTTACTGGAAAATAGCTTTAAAGTGTCAAATAAAATATTAAATTACCTTCTTGGTGATTCTCTAGGTCAGTCCACAGAATAACTGGACCTGGATTGTGACCATTTCTTTAATCAAAGAAAGCAGTATAAAAGAATTTTTCATATTCACATACCAACTGTGGATTGTCACTGCCGTGAAATTCTGTTTGCTCTTCTATTGGAGATAATACAGAGGATTCTACTGACAAATTCACACAAGTGGTTAAAATTAACAATGTGAACAGTCAGGAAAAAAATGATCATCTATATAACCAGTCATTTAAAAACCTTTATAACTAAGCCAAAAGAAAAGCTGGGCTTTAATTTAACAATTAAACATTTCAATTAAATTTAACATTCAACGGGATATTTATTTACTTGTTTAGGAAATGTGTACAACTATCAAGAATTTCATTTGCGAAATAGGCGCAGAGTAAGAAGCACCTCGTCAATGTTATGCACACATGCCAGGATGCACACATAAATTGTCTCAGTAAACAGAAATGAACACGCACATAGGAACAGAGTTGATAACTACGTGGGATCCCAGAAGGCCAAACTGCATGTAATTTCTACCTGGGGAGAAGACTATGTCAAAGATCTACTTTCTTTTCCTGACACCTCTTTATGCAAACACCTTCTTACTCGTGTTGTAAATGTGTGTCTGTAGTACTCTGCTATGCCTCTTCCTTCTCATAAAACTCAGTAAAAGATGTGAAATCTTCCTGGGCTCACTCTCCCCAGGAAAATGCATGCTTTTCTCTGAACTACATTAGGGTTTCATTCCTTTTCAAATGTCTCCTTCCCATTTAAAGTGCCAAGTATTTCTTTAGATATCTAACTTTTTGCTTGTGACCTAAAAGTGACAATATTTAGACCATTTTTAAAATTGTTGTTGTTATTGTTATTATTATTACTTTATATGTATGGCTGTTTTGTCTGCATTCATATCTGTCATCATGTGCACAGATGGTGACTATTGAGCACAGAATCAGGTATTCAGTCCCCTAGAAGTGAAGTTACAAAGGTCTGTGAGTCATCTTGTGGGTACTACAATTGAGTCTGGGTGCTCTACAAGAGGATCCAGTGCTATTTATCGCTGAGCCATCTCTCCAGATCCTTTTGAGGTCATTTTTTGTGTAAGCAGTGTTTTATTTGCTCCATCATTATTCACTAAATTCTTACTGGGTCATGTCCTGGAATGTGCTGGACATGAGCAAATGTTTCAGTGATGGTCATGTGCAGGTGATGCCTAAGGTGATTCCTATAGAGTGAGAATAGCAAAGTGCAGACATGTGGAAGGCAGGAGAGGCAGAGAAGGGTTGCATAGAAGGAACCACTGTTCTTACAACTTGAGTACATACACAACTTGACTATAGCTGCCTATCATCATTTACTGAAAAGAAAAAAATGCCTATTTAGAATTAAAATAAAAAGGTAATTTTCAGATTCTCAGCAAAAAAAAAAAAAAAGACTTCGTATTTGTCTCCTTGATACATTACCTGCACTGAGGGAAACCAAGGCCCTGCTGGTTCTACTGCCCATCTCTGAGAGACTTTTCGTTGTTCTCTCTTATGTTCTTCCTACATTTATAGCACAATTATCCTTCATTTGGCAAAGGATTTATTTTCAGAATCTCCACTGAAGTCACCCACATGATTCCCCTGTGTTTACTCGTTGTCACTTCACTGATCTCAATCCTTGTTTAGCCTTCTCAAACACTCCTCTGTTTCCTTAAAGCCTGATGCTCTTTATGCCAGGAAGGCTTCTCCACTGACATCTGGATGGAAATTCTTTCAGAAGCTCAAGGACACCGATGCCATGTAGGACTTGGATTCTTAAATATTTCTTAGGCAACTTTCTTTGGTAAAGATAATGTCTCCAACTTTTATTTCAGGGCACTCCCTGCCATGACCCTTTATTAACAGAGTTCTCACCTTTCTTTACAGCAGCTCCTGTGTTTTCTCCACTTTCTCCGGGACCCACAGACACTCGAGCACTCCACTTTGAATGAAATCTCTCAAAGACAGGCTGGTAAAATGAGCATGTGTAAGGAGCTGCCCAGACTCCCTAAGCACACTCCAGGAAAACATGGCAATTTCCTCTCTCAAAATCAGTTACATATAAATACAAGTTGCATGCACAGAAAACCAAAACAAAATTGACAACAGATCTTTACATACGCTCTCTAAACACCCTATATTTTCTTTCACTTGGTAATTGACCATAACTATCCAGAGGAGGCATGACGATATAAGAGTCTACCCTGTGCATCCTTAAGCAAGTTCACTTCAGAGTGTCTCACTGGTATTTGCAATAATCACAAACCATCAGAGTTTTGTAAATGTACATGAAAACAAGTCTTATTCTCCTCTTGCTGTTACAGGATGAGACACTGAGATGATTTGCATGGACAGCAATGCTTTTTGTTGCAAAGCAAGAAATGCACAAGAAAAAGAGCCTTTCTGCCATGTCCTCTTGGGACTGCCGTGATCATTGTTATAGAATTAAAGCTCTAAAGATATGATTGCACACAGAGACCAAGTCATATTGAAAATGTCGTTAGTTCACCAGCTAAATAAAAGCATGAGAAAATTACATATCCTTTGTAAGTTTTAAAAATTAACACAGAATAATGAAAACTATATGTATCATAAATAAGAGATGGAGCATAAGAACTTTCAAAACTAAGGTACAGCACTGAGGGCCACGTTTGTGCCAAATGGCATAAGAATACAAATGATTGGTGGCAATTTCCTTTCTTGGTATTTTGACCAAGTGTGAGCCCCAACATGAATTCTCCACTTGACTTCCCATGTCTTTTGTCTGTGTGTAGTTTGTTACTGTTCTGTCTGTTGTCTCCTGTTCTATGTGTCCAGTCTGTCTGGTCTGTGTCTGTGCCTGTGTTGTGTTTATATAGTGTCTGTCCCTAACAAGGGGCTTTGTTTTGTGTTTGTCATAACAGTACAGAAAACTCGGGAAAGGGACAAGGCCCATTTCGCAGATATATTTAATAGGGGAGGAATCACCTTGTCAACCTTGAATAAACTCAAAAGTGCAAACCGCTATTATCAACTGTATCCACACATTGCTTCCAGTATTTATAGGATATGTACTGTTTAAGATTATTACTAACACCGGGCGTTGGTGGCGCACGCCTTTAATCCCAGCACTTGGGAGGCAGAGGCAGGTGGATCTCTGTGAGTTCGAGGCCATCCTGGTCTACAAAGTGAGTTCCAGGAGAGCCTCCAAAACAATACAGAGAAACCCTGTCTCGAAAAAAACCAAAAAAAAAAAAAAAGATTATTACTAACATGTTGGTTGCTCTCAGCAAATGATTACCACAACACATACATTATTCTGTCCAGGGAAATGGAATACTACATAGCTTAATATTGATGCTGCACATTTAGCTCCGGTTATAAACCTGATTGCGTAGGAAATCCAAAGCACAGTGAGGCTGGTTAAATTGTTATCTTAAGACCAATTAAGCAAGCCGGGCGTTGCTGGCACACGGCTTTAATCCCAGCACTTGGGAGGCAGAGGCAGGCAGATCTCTATGAGTTCGAGGCCAGCCTGGTCTACAGAGAGAGTTCCAGGACAGCCTCCAAAACAATACAGAGAAACCCTGTCTCGAAAAACAAACAAAACAAAAAGACCAATTAAGCTTAAATCGGCTGAGTACATAGTAAGATACTAGGCTAAGTACATGGTCATCAATGACCACAAGGCGTAGTACCAACTTGTCTGCAAAAGGTCAAACCAAAGTTCAGTTTCTTTGGAGTCAAGAGATTTTGAGAAAAATGTGCCACCAAAGATCCCTATATTCATAAATCCTGTTATAATTTTCAATCATTGGGAATGATCATCATAGTATTACTCAGGCTCAGAAAGGATCGTTCTTCTACTATTCATGCTTTAAACCACTTAGTCACCAGTTCAGTTCTGGTCTATCTCTGTACCAAGATGTCATAGGAATAGAACTCCAGCAATAAGAGAAGGTTGTGGAACAAATCCAAGGAAAAGTTTGAGGAGGAGTCAGGTACTGTAAATTCTGTTATGTTATGTATGGCACTATTGAAAAAGATTAAAAAATTAGATATTATATATTAGACATGATCCCATTATCCTCTTGGACAGAGTGATTATAACTGCCTCAGCCTCTGTTAAAGCTTCACTGATGAAAACAATCTTAAAGAAAACTATCAACTCCTGAATACCTTCCACGGCTTCTTGTCACTGCCATTCCATTTTGTCTGTTCCTCCTCCAGCCTCAGTTGTACTGTTGTGGCACCTAGCAAATACATATAAATAGTCAGACATTTTAAAAAGTGAAATAAAACCATGGTCATCTACTTAACTGGTGATTAAAAAGAAAGTAATGAGGAATTGGGTTTTTAATTTAACAATAAAACATGCATTTCATTTTAATATTCCCTTAGATATTTTCTGACTTGGAAAATGTAATTATCTAGAGATTCATACAACAAATAGACAGGGGGAGGCATGATACTAAAGTTAAGTGGTTAGAGTAAGCAGAATCTAGCACAACTTTGGGAACAGAATTGGTAGGTACACAGAAACTCATTACAGTCACTCTGTACACTATTCTCAACTTTAAAACTCTATCAGGCATTTTCTTAATTACAACTTCTTGTATCTCATTAAATGTACACTTGCAGTATATCCACAATCCTTCACTCTACTACTCTGAAGAATGGCTACCTTCTTAGAAGACTTGGCACAAACTGTGACATCTTCCTTCGTTCTATCCACGTTCTTTACTTCAACTTGTGTGCTTTTCCCTTAGCTACCCAAGAGGGGTCGTTTTTTTCAAATATTTATCTTTGGGGTATTAATTATTTCTTTGGATATCTAAATTCTCCTTTTTGTTAAATTTATTTTTATTTTGTATTAATGTACTGTACTTACATCATTTTCCTCTCCCTACCCTCTCTTCGGGCCCCTCCTGTGCCCTCCTCACTCTCTCCATATTAACTTCTTGGTTTCCTTTTCTTTAATTATTATTTTTATAAGTATGTGTGTGTGTGTGTGTAACTTTATAAATATAACCTGCAGAGTCTACTCTGTTATTGTATATATACAATACCACTTGATATTAGATAAGCAGTTAGAAAACCAATTCCTTGGCAATATAAAACAGCTGTCTAATTAGACTTAAGGGACTCTCAACAGATAAAAAATCATGCCTGATACTTTAAACTTAGTCAACTACCTGAGGCTAGTGAGGTCCTGACACCTGGAAGCCAACCTACTGCTGTCACTTTCCTAAACCACTAAGAATTCTAACTTCATTATAAACCCTTATCCTGACACCCACAGATTAGTGTAGCTCTCAACCTTCATTCAAGAAGCTTTTTTATACAGTAATCAGAGACCATTACAGAAGGACACAACTGATCAAAATTCAGAGAGCAACTAACTTCAGGAAAGCCATGCCCAACGGACACAACTATGACACAACCCATTCACCCAAGGCTCTGGGAATATGGAAGAAAAAGAGCCAAGAAATATTTTAAGACCAAAGAACCAGTTGGGGGATATTTCAAATGCCTCCCCCCTAGATGAAGGGCTACAGGCAATTATTGACTGTTGAGAGGGGGAGATATCCAACTCTTATTTCTGGCTTAAGGGGGACAATTTTTTAATCATCTTTGTGTGTGTCTGGGTGTGTATGATATATATTATTCCAAAATTTATTTCTTGAGTTGTTACTATATTCATGTTCTGTAATGTGTTAGATATAAACAAACATGCTAGTGATGATCACACACAGGTATTGTCTGGGGTATCTCCTAAAGAGGTAATTTAGGAAGCTAAAGATTAGGAATATGAAAGGCAAGACAAGAGAGGTAGAGAAGCAATGAATGAAAAGAGCCAAACAGTCTATGATATTAACTCAAGTATATGTACAACTGGCCACAATTGTTTACATTTACCTACTGTGAGGAAGGCCTGGTTCTGTAAGACCTGATACTTCAGTCAGTGTCTTCCCAGCAATGATGGTGGGTACAAGTTGGTGCTTTGGTTCTACTCACCTTAGACTTGTTGGTACTCTTCCTACATTTTATAACACAACTGTTCTCTTATAAAGAATTTGTTTCCATATTGTCCATTAAAAACACTTTCATGAACTACTTCCTTTAATTTCCTGAAATTTCAGTCTTTGTTCCCTCTTCTTTAAATATTCCTCCATTTCCTAAAATTTCTCATGTTAAACAAAACTTTTGTAACCTCACTGACACTCTCAATGTAACTTCTTTTACAAGTTTGATAATTTATAATTTTTCAGCCTGTCATCATTTTTAAGCCACGGACTTTAATTTGTGCTGCCTATTTATATATTCATGAGTGTATGGGGGCACTATTGACCTTGACCGTGGTTGACAGGATAACACCTTAAATAATGTTTATTCTCCTTCTCCTAACATCTTTTCATTTAAATAGCTCCTTCTCTAGGAGTGGGATATCTTGTCAACTTCCTCTCTTTATGCAGGGATTTTTGTGTGGCTTGAACTTGCACAGGTCTTTTGAATGTTGTCATAGCCACTGTGAGTTTACATGTATAACCCTGCTGTGTCTGAAAAACCACTGAGAACTGACAAATACACTAATTTATATGTCTTGCAATAGGTCATTAGTTGTTGCTTTAACACTATGTTCGTTTAGCAAATAATAATAATAATATATTATTACCAAGGGCTTAAGACTTGTGTAGCCACAAGTTCTTGGGACAATAAGGGTGGCAGGTATAGGCTCAATTTTGTGAATTCAGCCTTAAATCCTGTCACAATGTGGTTGTTACTCCTTTAACATTCCTGATCTTATTACATCAGTGGGCATATAGTGTCAAGCCAGCCATTATAGCTCATGGGGTTCACAGTTTGGTAACATTGGTGGTACCTTTATTCTATCATAGCACACATAGCATCACCCATCCCTATAAAAACTAGCCTGTAGAAATGATACTTCTATTTGAGTACAAACTAGATTTCTCTGTGTTCTTTGATTAAGTAAGTGGTATTGTCAGGTATAGGGTCTTACTATCAAGTCATGGCAATAGCTTATAATGCCTGAGGGTCTTTGTCCTGCAGTTGCCAACAATTAGGTTTTATTTATTAGCCTGTGTCCAGTGGGGCACAGTCTCCCTGTCATAGAATACATTCTTTTAAACTCTCTCCCCTACCTGTGTGTGTCTCTGTCTCTGTCTCTGTATGTGTGTGCACATGCGTGCATGTGTGCGTGCGTGTGCATGTGTGTGTGTATGTGAGTGTGTGTGTAAATTCCTACAGCAATAGGTTCCCATTTGACTTTTTAAAGGTCCTTTAGTGTCAGTTGTTCATCCCTGTTGCAGAATATCTGCTTAACTATGCAAAGATGTGTTACATTTGTTTAACTATGTAAAGAAGTGTTACATTGGTTTATGTTGTGGAATATTTGTTTAGCTCTGTAAAGATGTGATATGTTTGCTTAATTATGTAAATATGTTTAAATACCTTTCCAGCCTAAAGCCTCCCAGATTGGTCTATTTAAAAAGCTGAATTTCCAATAGCACGGGAGGAGGTATATGTAGAACTTTCTGGGAAGTAAGTAGGAAAAGGAATTTAGGCTCAAGAAATAAAGAAAAGGGAGACTACAGGGAGACACCAGGGGCCAGTCAGACAGACATGGAGGAAGTAGGACATACAGAATGAAAGAAAAGGTAAAAGAGCTCTAAGGCAAAGTGTAGAAGAATAAAACAGTTTAAATTGAGTTAAAAGAGCTAGTAGGACAAGCCTAAGGTAAGGCAGGGAATTCATTATTATGAATAAGTCTTTGTGTCTTTATTTGGGAACCGGTTGGTGACCCAAAGAAAATACAACTACACATTCCTGTATTTACTCCTGCACCTTCCCCTCCTATGCCCCAGTCTATCTGACTATTTGTCCTGTTAGTCCTTATCCCCCCTTTATATCTTTTCATTCTATCTCCCCTCCATTTAAAGCCCCTCTATCCATGGAGCTTTACTAATTTCCTATCATCCATGGATATTCCAATGAAGTACACATATGTAAAGATCCCAAACTAACTTCCATTCATGAAAGAAAACATATGACATTTGTCTTTCTGAATCTGTGTTGCCTCATTCAGGTTGATTATTTTCAGTTCCATCAATTTATCTGCGTTTTCATTATTGTGCTTTTTCTCTTTAAAATTAATTTGCTTTCTATTTTATGTATATAGGTGTTTTGTCTGCATACTAAATCTATGCCTCATACCCATAAAGGCAGAAGATGGATTCTGATCCCCTGGAACATGATTGTGAACCACCATGTGGGTACTGAGAATCTAATCAAAGTCCTTTGGAAGAGCAGTGATCTTAACCACTGGGCCAAGTCTCCAGCCCTTAACTTTGATTTTAAGAGATGAATAATCATCCATTTTGCTAACGTACCACATTTTCATTATCCTTTTCTTATTTGACGGGCATCTCAGCTATTTCCATCTTATGGCTATTGTGTACAGAGAGGCAATGGACATGATGAGCATGTATCTCTAAGATACAGACCTATGGGTATATGCATAAGAATGGTATAGCTGGATCGTGTGGTACATATATTTGTAGGTACTGAGGAAGTTCCACACTGATTCCATTGTAATTGTACGAGTTTGCACTTCCACAAGTGAGAGGCAAGTTTTCAGTCTTCCTTCCCACACAGGTAGGCCAACATTTGTTGTTATCTGGTTTTTTATTTTATTTATTTGGTTTAACATAGCCATCTTGACTGGGATATGATGAAATCACAAAGCAACTTTTGTTTTGCATTTCTCTGATAGCTAAGGATGCTGACATTTTTTAAAAAATTATTCTCATCCATTTGCATTTCATCCTTTGAGAACTCTCCATTCAGTTGTGTGGTCCATTTTTAATTGAGTTGTTTGTTGCTTGGTTTATTTATCTTTAGTATTTTGAGAATTATTTTAAGAATTTCATATATGACTACTGTAGTTACATCATTTTCCCCATCCCACTTCTCCCTCCAGTCCCTCTCATATTGCCCACTCACTCTCAAACTCATATCCTCTTATTTTTATCATTATTGTTTTATATATACACATGCATGTGTATGTGTATATATATACATATATAGATATGTGTATGTGTGTATATATTCATACATAGATAGATATGTATATATACATATATCTGTGTATATGTATGTACATATATATATAAAGAGAGAGAGAGCCTGATCAGTCCCTTCAATGTTGCTTGTAAGAATCCGTGTTTAGCCGGGTGGTGGTGGCACACGCCTTTAATCCCAGCACTCAGGAGGCAGAGGCAGGTGGATCTCTGTGAGTTCGAGGCCAGGCTGGACCAACAACCTTCAAAACAATACAGAGAAACCCTGTCTCGTAAAAACCAAAAAAAAAAAAAAAAGAATCTGTGTTTAGGATGGTATGTACTCACTCATATATGGATTTTAGACATGGAGGAGGGCATTGCCAGCCCACAATCCCACCACCAGAGAGGCTGGGGGTACAGTGAGGACCCTAAGAGAGGTATGCATGATAACCCAGAGAAGGGTTATGGGATGCAATCTCCTAATTAGATTGGGGAGGGGGAGAAGGGAAGGGCATAAGGAGATGGGAGAAAGGGAGGGAGAGAAGAGGAGGAGAGAGGACAACACGGGAGAGCAGGAAGGTTGAGCCAGGGTAAGAATAGAGGAGAAACGGATGGGAGATACCATAAAAGAGGGAGCTATTATAAGTTGGAGGAGAGATCTGGTACTAGTGAGATCTTTACAGATCTACAGGAATGACACCAACTGGCATTAAGCCTACCTTAAATGCCCTCCCATGATGGTGAGAATAATGACTGCCTTATATGCCATCCTAGAACTCTCATCCAGTGGCTGATGGAGACGGAGGTAGACACCCACAGCTGTGAACTGAATTGAACTCCTGGAACCCACTTGCAAAGAGGAGTGATGACCAAGGGAATCGGGATTGGGATCAGGCTGGAGAGGCCCATAGGGGCAGCTGACCTAGGCAAGGAGCATCACATGGAGCCCAGACTGATGATTGGGGGGCCAGCATGGGACTGATTCAGACATCCTCCTACTGAACCTGGGTGACAGAGAGGAGGCCTTGGCAATCTGTGGGACCTTGGAAAGTGGAGCAGTATTTATTCCTGGCATACCAGGGACTCTGGGAGCCCATGCCATGTGGAGCGATGCTCTCTCAGCCTGGACACACGGGGAAGAACCTGGGCCATTCCCAAGATGATATGACAGACTCTAGAAATCCCTCATGGAGGCCCTTGCCCTCCCTGAGGAGTGGAGGGGGGATGGAGTGGGGGTGAGGGGTTGGGAGGATTGGGGGGTAAGAGAGGAGGGAGGGAGAGGGAACTGAAAGTGACATGCATAAAAAATAAAAAATATGGAAAAAAAGAATATATGTTTATTGAATACTTGTCACTAGAACCTACTGAGGGACTGTTTTTGAAGAATACTTCTTTGTGTGTTATCATTCCTAACCCCCTGTCAGATGTACAAGCAGTAAAGATCTTTTTTTCTAGGCTGACTCTTCAATAAAATGTTATCCTTCACTATGCAGAAGCGTTTTAGCTTCATGTGGTCTCATTTGTCAATTGTTGGTCTCAATCCCTCCATTGCCGGCACTCTGTTCAGAAAACTCTTTCCTGTGCCTGTAAGTTTGAGCTTGGGCCTTTCTTTCTCCTCTGCCAGATTCAAGGTTCTGAGTCTTTAGCAAGGTTGCTCACTTGATTGAAAAGACTTAGTTTCATTTTTCTTCATGTAGATAGTCACTTAGGCCAGCACCATTTGTTAAAGATGCTGTCTTTTCTCCGATGTGTAACTTCAACTTCTTTGTCATAAGCCACATGGCCGTAGGGCACTGGGGATATTTTTTTCTGGATCCTCAGTGCTTTTCCATTGTTCAATGTGTCTGGTTTAAACCAGTACCATGTTGTTTATATTTCTATAACTCTAGAGGACTTGAAGTCAGAGGTGATGATTCCTCCAGCAGAGTTATTACTATTGGGCACTGTTTTGGATAATCTGCGTTCTTTGTGTTGGAAAGTGGTGAGTGGCATCAAAATACATTTTATGAAGTTCTCAAAGAATTAATAAGAAAAGTTTTTAAAGATTTGCCTTCAAAGCTGTGTCAAGCCCACTGAGGGGCTGCCATGAGCAAGGCATACCCTCATACTCTGAGGAAATTTATGGACAAGAAGGTACCATTCAAGTTAATTGGTGGCAGACATGTCCAAGCAATACTGTGAGCTTTGACCATTGATCAGTAATGTGAAGGCGGAAGTGAGGAAAACACCAAGATAGGACAGCAGAGTAACACTAAAACTGTGGTCACATGAAGAGACAGCATCCTCATGTTAGAAGCCTTGGAATTACTTTGAGCAATGGCTGTTCATCAGAGGAGTTCACATTCCCTCCCCAAATGGCCTGATTATATGATATCAGATCATATACTTTTTAATAAGAGACTCTTATAACACCCACAAAATGTAAAAATAAATCAGGAAGTAAATTACATTTGATGTTTACTTTTATTCATAAATATTTGTCATCAGTTTTCTTTTGTGAAGAAACTATCTCTTTTTCTTCCTGTTTTAACAATTATTCTCATAACAACTTTTTGTTAACCGAATTCTCACCTTTCTCTTCAACAGCTCCTGTGTTTTCTCCACTTTCTTCAGGGCCCATAAACAACCGAGTACTCCACGTTGGTTGAAATCGCTCGAAGATGGACTGATAAAATGAGCATAGGTAAGATGCTGCACAGAGGTCTCCTAACACCTTCCCAAGACACAGCTAGAATGTTCGCCTGAGTACCTTCCGCCGCTTCTTGTCCCTGCCAAACCTTCCTGCTTGTTCTGTCTTTGGCCTTGGTTGTACTGTTGTGGCTCCTGGGGGTTACATAGAGTAGTCAAAAGCACACATTAAAAAAACAGTGAAATAACCATGAACATCTACTTAACTGGTGACACAAATGTTGAAAATCAAAGTAATATTTTAATAATAATAATAATGATAATTTAGCAATCAAACACTCATGAAAGCTTTACTATTCAACGAGCTTGGGAAATGTGTGCCGCTATCTAGAGATTCGCATAGCAAATCGATACACAGGACAGGCACAATGCTGAAGCACGCACAAGTGGTCCCAGAAAAAGAAACAAAATGCAGCTAGCTTAAGACACAAAGTGTAAAGGCTATATGGACTCACATGAACGACACAGACTGTCACCCTTGGTTGTCCTCCAGAGATGGAAGGGAAGTACCTATTGCAGAGAACACCGTGCACTTCACACACGGGGCCCAGCCCAGACACTCCTCTAAGCTTTGGGAGCCTCTTAGACAACCCTGACCAACAATTCAATAGAGGCTTTCTCATGCCTTTTGCTCTTATGGTATTATCAGCCCAGATAAATGTGTGTGTGTGTGTGTGTGTGTGTGTGTGTGTGTGTGTGTGTGTGTACTATAAAATTTATATACATATGTATGCATGTATTTGTGCATGGACTTAGGCTTTTCTTCAGATAGATACTCAATAGCACGATTCCTTGTGGCCTTTTTTCAGACAATCTTACTGTTGTTTTATCCTGCTCCCTCCTTCTCATATGTTCACCTCATTCTCCTTCCCTAGCTGGAGCTTTTGCACACACACGCCCCGTCAGATCATTTCTTCCCTGTAACCCCCTCCCACCGTCATTATTGTTTCCTAACCCTCCAGCCTGGCTGAAGGCTTAAGGATGAAAAGCCCTCAGGTGGGCTGAGAAACTCAGACAGAAGAACTGACTTGACTGGTCACATCTGTGGGATGTGAGGTAGATCCTGGTAAGATCACCACACCAACCTCTATTGGTACCTAACACTTTGAAATACAATTCTGCTCCCATGGAGACTGGTCTGTACTTCCTTTATTCCCAAGTGGCCTCTGTCAGTTCTAACATTTGGTGCCAAAACACAGGCTGAGTTTGGGGCCCCAAATCCCAGCCTGTCTCTTTTGGTGACTTTTTCTCTCTTCTTTTACCAGTCTTCCTTTTCTGAGACCCATCCCACTGAGAGCATGGCAGCTCTCTGTGTTCACTAGGCTGTAATAGCCACCAGTAGGGACTTGAAGCCTGTGGGTGTTTGGTATGCCATGTAAACTTAGTTTGGGTCCCCTCTCACTCTCTCCCTCCCCTTTGACCTCCAGAGTAGAGGCCTTCTGTCACTCAACACAACAGGGCTTCCAACATCCTGGTTCAGCCTTCAGGAGCCCTAGATTTTCACCCTCATCTGTACCCTGAGAGTTCTCCAGCTTTCTGTCTCCAGCTGTGCCTGACCTGTCACTGGAATTGGGGATGCCCATTCTAGACCCTGGTCACTTGTTTCTAGCCACTTTCTGGTTATAAGTAAAGACTTACTACCAGAAACTAACATCATTCTTACCTTGCCTAAAATAGGGACCAAGATCTACATCCCTACCCATATGTTTGGTTTGCCTGAAAACAAATCTCAAGGCATCAGTACACCTGTCAACTGAGGTCTGGACCCGATACCCACTGGAAAACACTTTCGGAGATCAAGGTTTCACTGATCAGACAGCTTCCTAAGACTGAATGGCATATGATGTGAAACCCCCACCTTCAGGCCCCCTTTCCATCTCCACTCCTGTCCCTCCCATCACCTCAACACTTAGGGTTTTACCATCTCAAACTTCTAAACTAATCCCCTAAACTCTTTCAGATGATAGTCTGGCTGCTAGGCCCCTCCTTGTCAAAGCAGAGCAGACAAAGTTATTTCCCTGTGCTGCTTAAATGGAGAAGCTGACGCTCGAGGGGATTTAGCCTTCCCACTCCAGACTCAAGCAGATTTTCCCTACACACCCCTGTCCTAGGTCAAGATAGGCCTCTGACTCTGTGGTTATGAAAAGGAGGACAAAACAGCCCAGTCCGCCCCCTGTCCTGGAACTGGGATGGTAACAGCTCTTAGACCCTAAGAGATGTTTCTCAACCTTCCTTAATGCTGCAACCCTTTAACACAGTTCCTCATGTTGTGGTGGCCCCCAGCCATAGAATGATTTTCATAGTTTCTTCATAACATAATTTTGCTACTGCTGTGAATGGTAATGTAAATATCTGATAGCTAAGTGACCTCGCTCAAGAGGTCACAAGCCACAGGATAAGAACCACCACCTTACAGAGTTACTTCCCATGGGCTCTTCATCTCTTATTCCTTATCTCTTCTGAGAGAAACCTGTGTTGTGAATCCAGCTACTGTATCAGCGGCTTATGGATTTAGCTTTATGAACTGAGACTGTGAAATCTCTTCCCCTCTTTATTTTTGGGTCTACCTACCTAGGTAACCTGTCCCATCTCATCCTACCCCCACAGGAGTCTACCTACATAAAGCATATTTTTAAACAAAGGGTGTAATGACTCACATTAGTTCTACAAAATGGTTGATCCACCAGGGACTCATGCCCTGGTGGGGTATGGACTCACTTTAACACAGCCTGAGTTCACCTTGAGCAGAAAACAACCATGTGATTTTCTGCCACCTTGGCTGTGGGAACTCATCAAGATAGGAGCAACCATATGACTTGGTCACCTTGCTAATGATACCATAAAGAAAGCAAATGCCATATGACTTCACCACAATCTTGGTTAATGCTACCACATGGCACAAGCCAAAATGGTGGCACCTGTAAACCTAATGGTCCCAGTCAGCCCTCTGGAAAGCACTACACCCCTTTTATACTGGACTAAAGAGAAAGCATCAAACATCTAAAGTGGAATTTCTTTGTAATTTAAATGTTTTGTTTTGTTTTGATAGTTTTTACATGATGCATTTGATGGCTTCTAAGAAGAACATAAAATTCTTGTGATCCATGTGCTCCCAGCACTGACATACTGGCAAATGGAGATAAGAACTTGAGTTTCACAGATCCCAATGGAGACTCAAAGGACAGTGACTGAGTGCTATATAAGCTGCTGCCAGTGAGACACTGCAATAGTCAGCTTTGTTGCATTGCAGCACCTCATCATGAGAGAGAAACAACACAGAGATCCCTAGTAAATATACTGTTAGGTTGGGCAGAAATCAAAGCAGATATGTGTAAAACAATGTACTGAGGCAGGGGTTAAACATTTTATCTCAGCTAGAGGTAAGTGGTCCTGGAAATACCAGGCAGAAATAGCAGGCCTGCTCAACCGAAGGGAAATCATGCCTGCTACTAGAAACCCAGCCAACTGCTTGAGACTAGGAAGCCATGGATCTTAGAAAAAGAACCTGTGGCCATCACTTCGCTCTAGCAGTATAATTTCTAACTGAATTTTAAATACTTATCCTTGTCCACACAGATAAATATAGCTCTCACCTCTTTCCAAAGAAACCTGACTTTGCAATGAACAGGAGACTCTCCCTGAAAACCACAAGTTGTCTAAATACAGAGAACAAAGCTTAGAAGGAGAGAAGAGAAAATTAAGCATAGAAAGTAGAGAATACACCAGAAATTGTTTCTTGAGTTTTTACTAGGTTCGTGTTCTAGAATGCATTGGAGATAAACAAACATGTCAGTGATGGGCATACATAGGAGCTTTCCTGAACTGTGGGTTTGGGAAGGTAGAAAGGAAGGAAGCACAGGAATGTGGAAGGCAGAGAAGTATTGAATGGAAGGAGCCACACTATCCATGACAACAGTGTGTGCATGTACAACTGGATATAGCTGCTTGCGTTTAGCTATTGTGAAGAAACCCTAGCTCCAAAATGCCTAGTACTTCCACTCTTACTGCTGACCAGTAATAAGGAATGGAGGAGGCCTGGTGACTCTTCTTTCTACTCTTCGTCTCTTAGATTAGACTCTTTGATGCTTCTGCCTTATATTTTCCTATGTTTCTAATGCAACTGACTTGCATCTTGCAAAGATGCTTGCAACTATATACAGCAACCTCATTTCCCTTTATTTACTGCCTGTAACACCTCCTATTTCAGTCTTTGCCCTCTCTTCCTAGACACTCTGCTGTTTCCTCTAATTTCTCATTTCAAACAAAAACTCTGGTAATTTGAATTCTACTTTAGCCTCCTCACCAACACTCACAATGGAACCTCCTTTAGAAACTTAAGAAATAAAGATTATTTCCTCCAAGTTAGCAAACATGTTGAGTGAAGGATGTTTCCTTCTTCCTGTCTTAATAGGTATTTCTTTAAATGGCTTTTTATTAACAGTATTCTCACCTTTCTCTTCAGTGGCTCCTGTGTTTTCTCCACTTTCTTCAGGACCCATAAACGCCTGAGCACTCCACTTTGGTTGAAATCGCTCAAAGATGGGCTGATAAAATGAGCATAGGTAAGGAGCTTCACAGAGGTTTTCTAAAACCTTCCCAAGATATAGCTAGATCTCATATCAAAAGCAACTGGATGTAAATAAAGGATGCACTACAGAAAAACAAAAAATATGATGAGATCCTTACATATGCTCTCTACATCACGTCTACATTTTCCTTCATATGGTAACTGATCACAGAAGACCAGAGGAGACATCACCATAGACAGAAGAGTCTACACTGGGCATCTTTAAACAAGAGGTTAACGTCAGAATGCATTACTAGTACATGCAATCTTCACATGACCACCAGTGTTTAAACAAATCTTATTTTCTTGCTGCTACAGGTTGGGACATTGAGATTTACATAGACAGAAACATTTCCCATCAAAAGAAGAAATGCAGATGAAGTGTGCTTTTATTATGTAAGCTGTTTAGAATAAATGGAACACTGTTATAGTTGGTCCTGTTGGAATTAAAGCCCTAAACACACTGGATAAATTTTCCATTGATAACAACATGGCTACTCAGAGAGACCAGGTAAAGTTTGAAAATCTTCTTTACCTTACAGTTAAATAAGAACATGAAAACATTAAATATGCCCTATCAGGTTTCCATACCTATTAAGAGAGAACTTTTAAAGGTGTATAAAGATTAAAAAGGAACGATACAAATGAACTTCAAAATCCAGTTGTATAATGAAGGCAGAGCAAATGTAACCAAATCCTATGATCATGTTCATGCCTAGGGAATTTATTTAAAACATGACATGGATAACAATTTACATAGCTGGTTTTTATAGTGATAACACATTATTGAGATGTCCCAAATCACCTCTAAATCACTACAAAAGAAAGCATTAGAAGTTTGCCCAGTGTTGTGTCAAACCAAATAGTATAGAACACATTATCTGCCTCCACACAGTCATAGTCACACTGTTCTGCCCCCAACCCCCATCCCTCTGCTTGTGGTCATGGGCAAGGTCCCTAAGAATCATTTCATTACTGTGACAGTCCTGATGACCTTCCATTTTCTCTTCATCTTAGGACTATATTTTCTTTCTCATGTATCTTTGTTGTATATAATATATGTATAATTTTTAAGTACCAGAAGTGTTTGACAGGGTGACAATAGCTCTATCTCCATTCTTTACATCATTTTAATTTTAATTTCTGAGGCAGTCCTCTAGCTTCAGCTTCCTAAGCACTAATGTCAAATGTGTGTAGCAGCCTTTCCATGGTCCCTTAATCTCAGCCTTACAACTGAATGCCTATCTCAATTTATTATAACACAAAGTCAATGCGTAACATTTCATCATGCTTGCTGATATCCATCACTGAATTAACGATAACCTCAAAGGTGATCATGTGGAGCATAACACGAGAGAGGCCATTCTAGAAGACAGCATTCTATTTATTGTTAGTGGGGTCCAATGTGCCTCCCTATCCACTCACACACCTGAGATAATGAAGGCAGCAAGAGTCCAGAGGAAAATATACCTTACCCTCTTCTGTGCTGCTGGTTAGTAGGAAATCTTAGATGAATTTTCAGTCATTGGGAATGATCATCATAGCATTAATCAGGCTCAGGAAGGGTCATTCTTTTACTGTTCATACTTTAAACCACTTAGTCACCAGTTCAAATCTGGTCTCACTCTGTATTAGGTAAGATGTTATGAGACTGGAACTCCAGCAATAAGAAAAGGTTGTGAAAGAAATCCAAGGATAAGGCTGAAGAGGAGTTAATGGCTGTAGGTTCTGAAAATGTTGTACTCGGCACAGTTGACAAAAAGTTCCAAAATTAGATATTAGACATGATCCCATTATTCTCCAGGACAGTGTGACTTGTAACTGCCTCAGCCTGTGTTAACCATTCACCAATGATAAGAATCTTAAAGGAAAATGTAAACTCCTAAGTACCTTCCTCTGCTTCTTGTCACTGACAAATCTTCCTGTTTGTTCTGTCTTTGGCCCCGGTTGTATTGTTGTGGCTCCTAAGAGATACATAGGGTGGTTAAAACCAGACATTAAAACAGTGGAAGAACCATCATCATCTACTCAACTGGCAATACAAGTGTTGAAAAAGTAAACAAAGAAGAGTTGGGTTTTTAACTTAACAATGAAATGATTAGAGTCACCTTAATATTCAAGTAGGTATTTACTAGCTTGAGAAATGAATACAATTATTTAGAGAGTCATACACCGAATAGACACATAGGCAGAAGCACCGAGTTAAAGTTAACCACACATGTTAAAGAAGCATGCACAAATGACTCCAGTAGACCCAAACTAACACAGAATTGGTTGGTATGATGGTTTTAAAGGATATAGCCCCCAAAGGGAGTGGCACTATTAGGAGGCATGGCCTTGTTGGAGGAAGTATGTCTCTGTGGGGTGGGATTTGAGTCGACTTCCTGTTGCCTGCAAGATGTCGGACTCTCAGCTGTTTCTCTTGTACACCACCAAGTTCCCTGCCATGATAATAATGGACTGAAGCTCTGAAACTGTAAGCAGCCCCCTCGATTAAATGTTTTTTCATAAGAGTTGCTGTGGTCGTGGTGTTTCTTCACAACAATAAAAACCCTAAGAGAGTTGGCCCATGGAAGCACATACTTCCACACTGCACACTATTCTCCTCCTGGGGAGAGAAATGTTTCTAGACATTTTCTTAATTGAATTATGTCTTACACTTCTTATGTCCTTCCTGTGTAAAATACTTTGCTCTACTTATTGACTAGCCTCTCCCTTCTTATGAAATTTCATGATAACTGACTGAATCCTTCCTGGATAACATTTCTCATTCTCCAGGTCAGCATGTACACTTTCCTTTTAACTACCTTAAAAGTTTGTTCATTCATACAGCAAGGATGTCTGTTCCACTATGTTCATAGCAACATTATTTGTAATAGCCAGAACTTGGAATCAACCTAGATGCCCCTCAACCGAAGAGTGGATAGAGAAAATGTGGTACATTTATACAATGGAGTACTATTCAGCAGAAAAAAAAATGGAATCCTGAAATTTGCAGGCAAAAGGATGGCACTACACTAGAAGAAACCATCCTGAGTGAGGTAACCCAGTTACAAAAAGAGAAACATGGCATGTATGCTCTCATATATGGATTTTAGACATAGATCTGGGGAGTGCCAGCCTACAATCCCATGGCCAGAGAGTCTGGGAAACAGAACCTTCATTGATTGGCTGATGGAAGCAGAGGCAGACCCCCACGGCTAAGCACAGACCTGAACTCAAGAAATCCAGTGACAGAGACGGAGGACTGATGACCAAAGGGTTTAAGACTAGGCTGGTTTAATCCCCAGAAACAGCTGACCTGACAAGGGTTAGCTCTTGAATCGCAGACTGATGGCTGGGAATCCATCATGGGACTGATCAAGACCCCCTGAATGTGGGTGTCAGTGAAGAGGCCTAGGCAATCTATTGAGCCTTGGGCAATAGATCAGTATTTATCTCGGGTATACAAATGGGCTTTGGACTCCCATCCAACAATGTGAGATGTACTCTCACCCTGGGCTCACATTGAATCTTGGTAACTTTGTCTACTTTAATCTTTGTTCCTTCTTTTTTAAATACTGTTCCATTTCTGGATGTTTCTCAGATTGAGTAAAGATATTAATACTTCATATCATACATTAGCTTTATCAGGGACACTTTCAATGACATAACTCTGTCAGGGGCTTGAGAATATACAGATTTCTGTCATGTTAGACTAGTTCATGAACATTGTTGGGCAGTTTTCCTTGGTGAAGAAAGTAGCTCCATCTTCATGTTTTAATGGGAATTTCTTGCAATGACTATTAATAGAATTCTTACCTCTCTCTTCAGCAACTCCTGAATTTTTCACATGTTTTTCAGGATCTAAAGACACTTGATCATTCCGTTTCGGTTGAAGTTGCTGCAAAACAGGCTGTTAAAATTAGGATCAGTAAGGACTTGCACAGAGATTTCCTGACTGCTCTCCAAGAACATCACAATATCTTTTCTTAAGATTAACTGGATATAAAGATATAATTTGCCATGTAGATAACAAATTTCTGTCTATGTATGTGATTATCTACTAAGGAAGCACTGAAAGAATAAAGTAAAAATTACAAAGTTACTGTTAAAAAAAGATTAACTGGATAGAAGTAAAAGAAGCATGTCCTAAAAAAATAAGCATAGATATGTAGATAGACAGATGATAGACAGATAGATTTATAGATAGATAGATGATAAATAGAGATATAGCAGATATATTGAGATCCTTATATATACATTCTAAATCACATCTCTATTTTTTCATACAATTGACTTAGCAGAGAAGTCCATTGTTTTATGTTTTTTACTTTTCAAATAGTTGGAATTTATACAGTGATGAAAAGACTATGCAAGAAATCCAAGGGTAAGGAGAAGAACCTTAATGTGAAAATGCAAATTCCTAAATACCTTCCTCTGCTTCTTGTTACTACCACACCATTCTGTCTGTTCTTCCTCCAACCTCAGTTGTACAGTTTCTGCCCCTGACAAACACATATATGTAAAGTCAGCCAAGAAAGCAGTGAAATAAACACTATCACCTGCAAAACCACAGATACAAAAATTTTAAAAGTGAACAATTAAATGTCAGGTTTTTATTTTGCAACAAAATGTTTAAGTATATCTTGATATTCAACTAGATGTTTCCTGATTCAGAAAATAAATGCCATTATCAAAGCTTCATAGACCTTATACATAGGCAGTAGGAGTCATCATCCCCTTATATACATGCCAAAGACATATGCACTTATTATTTCAATAAACAGAAATGAAAACATCTTCAGTAACAAAATTGTCATTATGAATCGCATATACTCACAGCCCTCATTCTTCTGTATTTGCTAAAAGTAACACATCGAAGATCATCTATGAAAATTCTTGACCTGATTACACCATATTCATGCATTGTTTGTATCTACTACTTTGACAAATCGTTCCCTACCTCAGTATAAGTTAAATATCCCTTGATTCTACTTCTTTTTCCTGATGCTCACACATGTTGCTTTCCTCACAGCACCCTTAACACTTCATTTTTCATTTGAAGTGTAAATTACTTATTCACATGCCTATTTTATTTCCAGTCTTAGAAGTGATAAATTTTTTATAATTTTGTAAAATTAGTATTTTACTTATTTTTCTCTGGAATTTAAAGGGACAAGCAAACAATGCAGCAGTGCCCTTACATGAGAATTATTTGATTTTTCTCTTAACAAGAGGGTTAGTATACAGTGACCAGGATGGTAAAGTAGCATGTGAGGCATACTAAGGGAAACAGAGTTTCAACTTGCAGGTGTTTAAAATTACAGAAGATATGCATATATGCATAATACCCAAGAGAAGAGGATGGAGACAAGATCCTCTGAATGGATGGGGAACAGGGCGAGGGGGGGTAGTGGGACCTGGGAAGAATAGAGGGGGTAAAGAGGAAGGGAGTTGGTCATGGGGGACAGGAAGTTGAGGGGGTGGGGGTAGAATAGGGGGAAGAGGGAATCATAGGATCGAAGACAGATCAGGCACCAGAGTGACCTCGAGTGATCTAAAGGTATAACATCAATTGGCAAGCTAAGCAATAGTGGAAGGACCACCTTGAATGCCCATTCCTGATAATGAACTTGATGTCTATAACTATCCGGGAGCCTTCATCCTGGGACTGATGGAAGCAGAGGCAAACACACAACTAAGCACTGAACTGAACCCAAGGAACCCAGTGACAGAGAGAGAGGAATGATGAGCAAATTGGCAAAGAATGGGCTGGCAAAACCAGCAGAGACAGCTGATCTGAACAGGGGAGTGCTCTTGGACCCCAGACCGACAGTGGGGAGGCCAGAATGGGACTGATCTGGACCCCCCAAATGTGAGTGTCAGTGAGAAGGCCTGGACAACCTATGGGGCTCTGAGCTGTGGATCAGTGTCTATCCCTGGTATACAATCTGTCTTCATGTGCCTATAGCACAAAGAGAGATGCTCTCTCAGCCTGGACTCTTAGGTGAGTGCCTTGACCCTACCAAGAGTAAAATGATAGACTCTAGACATCCCCTATGTGGAAGGATTTGGCAATAGGGTGGGAGGGAGGGTGGAAGGGGAGTGCGGGAGGAGGGGAGGGAGAGGGAACTGGGATTGACATGTAAAACAAGCTATTTAAAATTAAAAAAAAATTACAGGTAGGGTTGAGGTAGACATCATCATCTCATTAGGAGTGCAAGAGAAGTTGGTAAAGATGGTCAAGGGCTGGAAAGGGAGGACCAATAAGGAATCGGATCATTAAGGTTTACTGTACAAGATGTGTTAAGTGGTAACATGCTTAAACACTGACATTTAAAGCAAAGGTTCGTTCTCCCTTTTGCAACCAAGGCATATCAGCTCTAGATATGAGAAGAATAACATTTTTGAGTGGCAAGAACATTTAACAATACTAGCTCAAAAAATACTTAAGGAAAAATAATTAAAAGAGTGTAAATATAAACTTGAACCCCTAAATAACCAGACACTAACAACTAGACACCGACACGGGGTAAGCTAAGTGAAATGATTGAGTGATTTCTGTTTACTTTCATACTTTTCTCCCATCTCCTGGTGTTGGTGAATTTTATTTAATATTTCTCATGAATGTATGTTTCTTGCAAAGCAAATCTCATTAATAAATTAAATGATAGATAGGTTTCCGTTCACTCCCACTGTACATAAGTGAGTCTTAGGGAGAACTCAAACCCAATTTATGTTGATAAAAATATAATTATAGCCAAACTAGAAGAAAAAACATCAAAAAGGTATCAATTCAATTATTATATGAACTTGGATTTGCTGTTGCCAGTAACTGTGCTTTCATGTAATTGAAACTGTTCTAAAATATATACTTAATTTTTTTTGGTTAGGGATAGGTAAGACAATCTGTTTCATTACATTGCAATAGGTAAATTCCTGCTACAGTGTAGATATCATGGTTGACTAGGGTCACTGACTTAAGCAGTACATTAATTAGAACACAAATTATATGAATATTATCCATAGACTGTTTCCACAGCAGGTTCATTTTTATTAGAACACTTCTTTATGTTTTTATTATATCTTGAATTTAGGCAATTATGCTTAAATGATATTTACATTTTTGCATTTAATCCTTCCACCAAATTAGAGAACTAGGTCATAGGGAATAAAAAAACTGGATATTTCAAGTATTAATAAGTACTTGCCAGGCAGAGGCAGGTGAATCTCTGAGTTCAAGACCAGCCTGGTCTACTGAATGAGTTCCAGGAGAGGCTCCAAAGCAATACAGAGAAACCCTGTCTCGAAAAACAAAAAACAAAACAAACAAACAAAAAAACGTAAGTACTTGTTTTGGGGAAATAACTATTGATAAATGTACCTGTCATTAATGATTTTTCCTGATTCACTGTTGAGTCTTTAGTTAACACAGAATCTTGTTTTTCAATGGCATCCTGCATGGGTTTGAAACAAGACGTTCAATGATACTTCTGTACATCATAGAGTAGGAAGTTAAGGAAACTGAACAAAAATGTAAACATTGTTACCTTTAATTCAGGATATTCAGGAGAAAGGCCTGGGAAACCAAACACTTGCAATTAATTGCATGTTAATGTGACAAGGTCAATCAAGATTACATGCAGAATCAGTGTGGAAACTAATCATCAGACTTATCACTGGGAATATTTCCTTTAAGACTGGGGTTTGCTTTATCTTCACTTGCTTTGTTGTAGTCTTATTAGGAGACAGAGTAAAAGTCAAGTACAAAACGAGGTTTTGACTTCAATTACATGAAACGTTCCAAGGTGAGATTACATAGTAAACACCACTAAATAGAAAAGACTCTCGTATTGATGCCAGTGTTTCATTCCTAACTGATGGAGGGAAAGATGGCCTCTTTTGTGAAATGGTATCATCTAACCTAGATGTCAGAATGAACAGGAACATGACACTGCATATATTGCCAGTAGAACTTTCACAATAAGAATTTGTTTTTTCCACATTATTAATTCAGGAAGGAGAACACAGCCATAAAATCCAGGGAAATACACAAATCAGTGTTTTGTTAAAGAAAGCTTTCTAATTTGATTAGGCTGTATATTAGCATTAAAAATAGTGATGCAAAAAATATTTCTCCTTTGCTGGTACATATGGATTGTTATGAAGACTACAATACCCCTTTCCCTCCTGAGACAGGGTTTCTTTCTATAGCTTTGTTTGTGCTGGAACTCACTTTGTAGAGCAGACCAGCCTTGAATTCACAGACATCTGTCTACCTCTGCTTCTCAAGTGCAGGGAATCAAGGTGCTTTTTTAATATCCTACATTTTTAAAGAAATATTTCTCATAAAGTCTCAGAATCTAAAACATAAGAAGTTTATAGTAATGGAATGGGATTGTCAAATAAAAATAAACTGAGTTTTCACAAAATAATTAGCGCTTACTAATTACCTTACCTTAGTGATCAGTCCAACAGTCAGCATAATACACGATCGTGGTGTGCTTTTTTTCCAAAATTGCATTGATTCATTGTATTGTGTGAGTAACCAATTTGTTTCTAAATTGTTTTCTGAGTTATTAGGATCTAATGCCAGAATTTAAAACATGTAATCAAGTATGTCAGGGATGGGTGGCCCTTCAGAAGAAGGCCTGAACTTGGCTCCTGTAGACTAAGTTCAGAAAGATGGAGGGAAGATTCAGGGAAGGAAATTCTATAGCAAAGAAATGTTAAACAACAAAACCATCAGCCTAAAGATAGTCATGATCAACCTGCTGTTTATAGAATCAGAGTATTTGATAGTAGCTGTAAAAGGCTAAAAATACAGTATTAGATGTGCATCCCACCATGAACCTTTATGTGAAGCTCAAAGTTACAGCGTGTGACTCTAAGGTGCACAGATGCTGACATTGAAGCTGAACTTCACATGCATATTTGGCTCTAAGATACCTCTTCCTACAAGGCGAATATCCCTCCATTTCTCATTAAAATAACTTTATTTTCACAGTCCATACTCAGATAATACTACCTGATTATTCTTTATGCACTTCCTATGCTCTTGACTGTCTTCACCTTTATTCCAACCCCTCTGCAACTTCTCATATTGTAGTATTCATCAGTTGAGAAACACCTAATAATGTAACTCATCTCCAGTGTTACTCTCAGTTTGACCCTTTTCTGGATTTGGGGAGTTATATAAATTGTTGTCATTTGAAATACTTATAGAATGTTCTTATATGTGTGTGTGCTCATATTTATATGGGTACACATGTGTGTGCAGGTGTACAAACAATTGAATGCATATGCAAGTGGAGGAAACTTGGGGTGTCATCCTCAAGAACACTGTCTACTTCTTTTAAGTCAGAGTCTCTCACGTCCTGGAGCTCATAATTTAACCTAGACTGGCTGGTGTGTGAGCCCCAGGTATTCTACTGCTCCTGCTTTCCTACAAGCATATAAGACCAAGCCTTTTTATGTGGGCTCAGGGGTTCAAGCTTATATCCTTACACTTAAAATGCAAGAACATACTCTGAAAATGCAAGGAGTTCAAATTCATATCCTTACTTAAAATGCCATAACATTGCCAACTGAGTGTTTCTCCTAGTCCCTCCGTTTAAAATATTATAACTTAAATACACAATAGGTTATGTTGGATGTGGGTAGGAAAATATGTCACTCCTGTTTAAGCATTGTCAGGTGGATTTTAAAGTTTTTTTGTGGTGTGTGTGTATACATACATTGTGAATTTGGGAGATGTGTGTGTGGTATGTATGTGTATGTGTTTGTGTGTTGTGAATGTAGGAGATGTGTGTGTGTGTGTGTGTGTGTGTGTGTGTGTGTGTTCAGTTAGCACATGTGAAGGTCAGAGGAGGTCAGAGGTCCCATTTGATTCTCATCTTCCACCTCATTGAGCCAAGGTTTCTTTTTTTCTTTCAGCTGAACAGCATACTAGAGGTTAGCTGGCCTGTAAACTGCCAGTTGAGTCTGCTGTCTCTCCCTCCCATTTTTGCAGCAGATGTGTACCACCATGTTGAGCTTTTTACATGGGTTCTGGGAATTAAATTTGACTTGTCAGGCCTGAGTGGCAATTGCTTTTATGCAATGAGAAATCTCCCTCAGACTCTTGAATGGAATTTTTTAATAAAATAGAGTTCTTACCTTTCTCTTGGTCACTTATGACATCTGCTCCTCTTTCATCTTTAGCCATGGATGAATGTGCAGTGCCCTTTGGTTGAGGTTGCTTAAACATATTTTTAAATTAGCATCAACAAGTAGTATAAAGATTTCCTAATCAAGTCTCAAAAAAGTTTAATTTTTATGTCTTAAGTAATTGTGTTGAAAACAAAACTAGAGAACCAAATGATATATTGAAACTTTAAGCTGTGAAATACTGATTAGGAATAGGTAGTACAAATTTTGAGTCACAAAGATAATAACTCTTTAGAATGAATTAAATTCAGAGGAAATTGCTGTTATATTGCTCAAATTTTTAATTTATGACTAATACAATTCAAATTTGACTGTCATTAACATGTAAAGACATTAAAGGACTTAAAAAGACAAAAAATGATTTCTTAATTGAAAGAATTCCAGGGATAAAGTTTATTTTATGCCACTGTTGAGTCTAAAACTGGAATATTTCCTAGCTATGAAGCTGATGTTAAATATTAAATCACAGTCTATTGATTTTCAATGTAAGTCAAAAAGTAATTTCATGTGATTCATGAGTTCAACATTTTCCAGTGAAAATCTAAAAAGAGAATTTATGTAGACATTTACTTACCTTTAGATGTTCCCCTTCACAGTCATCAGGCCATTCTTTCTCTTCCTCTGATGACAAGAGTACATCTGATTCTGACAAATCCATATAATTAGTTAAAATAAACTACAAAGACAATTTTTGATAAAAAATATATGGTCCTAATAATATTATAGGGAGACAACTAATAATTTGTGATAATCCAAGATTGATATTTAATTTCTTGTTTAGAACTTTGATTTGGGCACACCACTGGTGAAGAAATATTTTATCAATTTCACACAGTGACGACCCCTGCATCAACAGTGACCTGCCTGCATGACATACTGGTGTAATACTGGCACAGATGCTGTGAGAGTAACCAGTCACGTTTTGACTGGGCTTAAAGGCCCCTCCGTGAGATGAAATTGCTAAAGGATCCAAGAAACTGGGATTAGATAAGTCATGGTTTTAAGAAAGTTCCTACTGGTACTGTTCTCCTAAAGGAATATGGCTCAAAATGTTTTTATTAGGAAATTTAAGTCCATCGTTTGAAGTTATTGTTGCTAAACTGAGGGAAATGGAAGTTGTCAGATATATCCATTTAAAATGTTGGCCCTTCTGTGAAAAGTCTCCACATCATTCACCTTTTTATTTTTTCATTTCTACATTTTGAGCCATATGATGTTATATTGCTTTGTTGTTCGCCTGTTTGCATTCTTCTCCACTGGCCAGGAAAAGAGAAATGACTAATAACAAAGTCTGTGCTTTCTTCTGTCCCCGGTGTGTGTTGAATCATTACCCAGTGGTTATTTGTGCACCTTTCCTTAGAAGATGTCTCTGAACTTGTCATTAAAATTCAGTTCACAGCTCTGGCAGCAACTGCATCACAAGACAACTTCAAATGGAGGACCAAATACCACAACTGGTATTTGGAACATGGCTCCCAACAAACTGTAAAAATGTTGATCACTATGTAATGGTCCATATTCCATTACCATAACTTAATTTTTTAGAATATAGAACCTAAAACCTCAAGTTATTTTTCCCTATTAGGTCTCCCAGATTGAAATGACATAAGGTACAATAACCCTTTAAACATGCTTTTGGCACTTGTGAACACTACACATATAAACTCACAGAAACTGTGACAGCAAGAATTAGACAAAAATCCAACAGTGAAAAGTAGACACAAAGTCCCACCCCTAACAAAGAAGCTATTTGCAATTGATAATTGCTGTGACAGGAAAAAATCAGTTTTCACCAATGGCATGAAACTGGATACATCAGCATGACTCCAAGATAGGCCCCATGCCCATAAATAATTGATCAACACAAAATGGACTCCACAGTTTTGTTTGTTTGATGGTGGTGTGTGTGTGTGTGTGTGCGTGTGTGTCCTTTTTGTTATGATTTGGTGTTTTTTGTCTTTGGGGTTTGTTTTTGTGATTAAGGATTTTATTTTTTGAGAGTGGAAAAGAACATGGATGGGTATGGAGGTTGTGAGACTCTGAGAAGACTTGGGAAAAGGAAAATAGAATAAAAATAAAATGTATGAAATTTTTTAAAAGTTATCTCAATGTAGTATTAAATAAATAATTAGTCTCCATATAGTTCTGTCATTCCTTAACACTGTATAAATAATCCTAATGTCCTAATCTTTCTCTTATGTGGTAGCACGCTGTGTGTGATGGAAATTATTCAGATATGTGACTTGGCACCATGCTCAGACCTATCTGCTATAAATCAACTGCAGACCTTTATGTCCCATTGTTTTAATCCCTAGTGACTTCCCAGAGGTCAAGATGACAAGGTTCACTGGGAGCATTTTACCCAGCCCACTTACACAGCATTTGTACAATCAGCTCACACTAATTCTTCCCACGTATTGGATACCATCGTTTATTCCTAAAGTTTTTTTCACAGCCTTTCCTATATACTCCTGCTTCATTTTCCTCAATTTGGTTTCTATACTCTTTCTTCTTAAATTTTTTATTACATTGATATACTTTGAATGTGTATGTGTGTGAATGTCTTGTGCCATGGAATGAGTGTGGACATCAGAGGACAATTTCCAAGAGTCAGTTTTCTTTCCACCACCTGGGTTTCTGGTCATTAGTCTTAGCAGTCCATGTTTTAACTCACTGAGCCGTATTTCCAGCCCTTCTCTGTCTTTCTTAATCTTCACTACTTCTCTCCCAGTGATATTCTCAATTTGACCTGCTTTGAAAAACATAAGATATAATTATTGCAACTGAAAATATCCTATTCCTTAATAATTATGTAAGAAGTAATTTTTCTTTCACTGGGAAAATAGCTCAATATTCCTTGCAAGCAAGCATGTTGTCAAGTAATGTTTGTAAATAGAATTCTTACCTTTCTCTGCATCAAGTCTTGTCCTTTCATATCTTTGATCTTCAGCCAAAGATAAATTGCTAATGTCCTTTGGTCAGAGTTGTTTAAAGATATAATGTTAAAATTAGTATCAGTAGTGAGTTACACAGATTTAATAATCTTCCAGAAATTATCTCAGTTTTCTGTTTCAAAAGTAATTAGACTGAAACTAAAAGAAGCGTAATTGAAAAACTAAATTTTAATAGATTCTCATACATATTTTAAGTATCATTAATCTTATTGGATCTCTGGTTATAAAAGTTGACAATGGACTTTCAGAGGAGACATGTGCATAGATATTAGAGAAGTCAACGTTCATAATTAAACAAGGAATTGATTTCAGAATATTAATTATTTTCATTCCCTCACAAAATTTCAAGGGTTTTAATGCATATATCATCAAATTATGATATGTATACCAGTCATACAATGCCATTACTTATGAACAGTTCCAATGACTTCAATACTTTTAACACCGAGAGAAATATGGAGTTGATTCAAATAAAACTCTGTAGTGGTTACTCCATTTGTGACTAAGGTAGTAAATATTTGAGTACATTTTTTACTGATAAGATAGTTGGTTGCAGAAAAAAATTATTGATACAAAATTTTTATTATGATTAAATAAAAATATATAAACATTTGCTATAACCTATAGGTTTTTACAAGCAAAACCAAGACATAGAACTACAGCAATCCTTAATATAATGAAGAGAAATGTGTTTTCACTGAACATGGGTAAGGTACAAGCTGCGTATTTGCACTGTGTTGTCTGCACGATATGAAAATTAAAATAACAATCATGAAGGTAATATATAAACATATATAAAATTTGCTATAACCTTTAGGTTTTTACAAGCAAAACCAAGACATAGAACTACAGCAATCCTTAATATAATAGAGGGCCTTACCCTCCCTGGGTAATGGAGTTGGGATTGGGTGAGGAGATGGGGGACTAGGGGAGGAGCTGGGACTGACATGGGACACAAGCTTGTTTCTAATTTAAATATATAATAAAAAAAGTGTAAAAAAATTATTAGTCCATATGGTGACGTGCATTCATGTAAATTTTCAGGGCTATCTGCAATCACTGTATGTTGTAATGCTAGGTAAAGCCAGTCTACTGCAATATTATATTTAACGAATTTCTTTATTGCAACTTTCTTATTTGTATACAGAACACCAAAGTCTCCATTCTGGAAGGAATCACACTCTCTATGGGTAGTGGGGTTAATTGTACACATCTATCCTCTTCCATGGCAGAAGCAAGAACACAAGTGACTGAAATAAATGAAGCTTAATCCTTCTTGGCAGCACTGACTGGTATTGGGCAACATCAAACTTTGAACCGCTAGAAAAGATATCTCTTTAGAATGAACCAAATCCTGAGGTTATCACTCTAACACTGTTCATAGCTTCCACTGCTTAATCATAAGTCTGGTATAGGTTTTTAAGTATTGAAAATAATGGAAAGTGTTTTAAGAATCTAAAAGCATACTTTAACTTAACTTGTACCAGTCTGCTTAAGTACTTAGGATGATGTTAACACTGAAAATTAAATATCCATTGGTTCTCTGGAACAAGAACAATGGGTTAACTCCTGGTACATTGTTTACTATAAAAAGGATGACCTTTAAAGGTTTAAATTTAAATATTCACGTACCTGTCCTTGGACATTTCTGCCACCACACCATTCTTGTTCTGACGCTTTTATGGTTGGCTTGGCTGTAATATAATTAGTTTAAAACTATAAGTGATGGATTTTATTACCCATCCCAAAGGGTACATCTACAAAACAATCCCAAGCCTAAGACTCAGGGAACATTGCAGGAGGGAACGGAAAGGGTATAAGAGCCAGAGGACCAGGGACTCTGCTGTGAGACAGTGTCTCCTAGTAACACCCGAAACTTACACTGTAAAGTTTTACCAACATGACTGACTAAACATGAGCTGAACAAGGATGATACCAATGAACATTCAAAACTGCACAGCCCTACACAAAGAACTACAGGCTACTGAGGAAAGCTGGGAGAGGGAGAGATGATCTTCCTGAGGGAAGAGCACACCAACTTGTCCAGTGCTAAACCGTCAGCCCTGAAAGCATACATACAAGTATCATTATATGGACTGAGCATGTTATACTCATGCATATATACGTATATACATATATGCATGCAATATCAGTTAGTGAGAAAAGAGGCCATGAAATTGGAGGAGAATGGGGAGGAGTATAGAAGAGATTTTTAAGGAAGGAAAGGAAAAGAAGAAATATTGTAATTATATTATAATCTCAAAAGTAAAATAAATTTAAAATTCAGATTAATATTTATCAATTAAGAAGATATGTGTAACTCCCAAAAGCTTCAATACATAGTACAGATGGAGGGCAGAAGTTGTCAGGTACACAGAATCACACACATCTCATGGAACTATGCACATATCCCACTAACCATAAAAGATGGCAGTTTCATAAGTAAAACTGAAAAACACATGGAATCAAAGAACTCATGCTGGATACTGCTCTCTACACTGTCAGAGTAACACTGCAGACATCAGCTAGGCATTTTCTTCAGCTGTTACACCTACCTTTCATGTTATATTGCAGGTCTCCCTCTTCCTCCAGAAGATCTAATGCCCTTTTCTGATCTCCATGGATACCCACACACATGTATGCATATACACACACATGTAAGCAAATGCTAACACGCATATACAAGTTTAAACTTAAAATAATATAAAAACTTAAAAGAAGGTAAGTTGAGTATAGGTACATGAATTTGGATTTTGAGTTTATGTAGCCTAGTATTAGAGATTTTGTATAATACAGAACAATATTTATACATGTTAGGAAAATATAGCTTATCAACATAGTATATGAAATCTTACTACAGACCCTCTACCATGATAGTCAAAAGGCACTAAATTAATCAATGCATAAGTTAGCAGATACAAATACTCAATAGACTTTATGTTCGAGTTCAACTAATGAGTGTAATTGACACATATACTGTGCAGGAATATGTCATGTAAATTCTGGATCATCCCACATTAATGGCTTCATAGGCAACTGACTACAGAGCTATGAAGCACTACAACCCCATTCTAGCAACCAGCAAACTTTGAGAACATGATGCTCTCTCATAACCAATTACAAGTGTCCCAGAGGACCACAGGGTTACAGAAACATCTCTGTTACTAAGACTTAAAATTCAAACTCTCTGAGCCGCCGTTCATAACTTCTGAATGTTTCCCAGCTAAGAACTAGTGCTTAGCAATATTTTCATTATTTACATCAAATCCATCCATGAAATTAGAGGAACAGATGCATACAAATTAGAAGGAAAGGATTTCAAATATATGGAACCACTCAGTTCATAAATTATGGCAATATTCACCTGTGAGGAAGGATTTCACATGCCTCGTTGCTGATACTTCACTCGAAGCAGAGTCTTCTCTTTCTATTGTAGTCTGCATGGACTTAGATACAAGTGTACAATAACTCATATATTTCATGCAAAGATGTTAATAATTCGGATAAGATATAAGAGAAATTACCTTCCACTGACGATGTTGTTCTGGGGACTCTGCAATGACAAAGAGTCATATAATCAATTATGCATGATGGAATGGACTGCTTTTGTGTAAGATTAGCATGAAAAAGTACTCTTCATCTTTTATCTTTTGAAATGGTTACTTTAAGTTTTGATCTTGATAGGATTTTACTTTGCTTGTTCTGTCATGATCTTGTTAGGAACACTGTATAAAACCCCCTTGAAACCCATTATGGTAGCATGAAACAGTATTTTCTTATTAAAGGAAATTTTCTGTATTTATAAGGTTGGGCACTTGCTTCCAGGTGATGGTACATAAGAACAACCCATATCAGTATACTCATAAGTGCAGTTGCTCTTTTGTTTGTTTGTTTGCAATTGCATTTCTGCATTTTTTCCTCTCTAGTTTACACATACTAAATATTTCAGTTCACTACAAAGGAAGCATGTGACCCTAAACTACAAATAATTCACAAGAAGTACTAAAACAGAGTTGTCTCAAGAATTAAGACCTTCATTTTTAATATTAGAATGTGATGCAAGTCTCTCATTTCTTTATCGTTAACTCTTAGGTTTCCTTCTACATTATGGCAATGTACATCATTTTTTGTCAAAGTATATTCTAGATTAGCAGCCATTAAACTGTCCTCTTAAGTTCTTTTGAAGTATAAAAGTTCCTTTCCTCTCCACGTAGTGACTGGGTTTTTAGAATTATGAAATAACCCTTCTTGAAATATGTAGACTTGATGAAATCATTATCCCAGAAATCTCACAGAATTTTATGTGTTGTCTGCTCTCACCGTGCTCCTTTCCCCAGGCTAGTGCTCTGCTCAGAAGTGCAAGCAGCATCTAGGCTTTCCTTTTGTTTGGTTATATTGTAAACTGCTACACAATAGACATTTTATACATTTCCTTTAAGAGAAGTCTATGCACCACAAAAACGCAGCCCACAGAATCGGCTGACTAGAGCTCCTAGAGGTTCACAGAGACTGGGGCAACAACCAGGGAGCCTGTATGGGTCTGATGTAGGCCTTCTGTATGTATATCATAGTTGCATAGCTTGCTCTTCTTGTGGGACTCCTAACAGGGGGAGTGGGGGTTGTCTCTGACTCTTTTGCCTGATTCTGGGACCCTTTTCCTTTTACTGGATTGCCTCATCCAGCCTTGGTATGAGGGCATGTGCCTAGTCTTATTTATTGTTGTTATGCTGTGTTCAGTTGATATCTGTAGGAGGCCTTTTCTTTTCTGAAGAGTAAGGGATGAAGAGTGGATCTAAAGGAGAAGGGAGTTGGGGAGGAGAGACTGGAGAAGAGGATGGAGGGGAAACTGTGGTCAGGATGTAATTTATGAGAGAAGAAAAAAGTAAATAAGTATAAATAAATATTTTTAAAAGAAAAGTCTATGCAATTGTCTTTTGATTATGAAATAGTCTCCAGAGGCTTGTGTGTTTAAATACATAAGTCTCCATTCAGTGACACTGTTTTGGAAAATTATAGAACATTCAGCAAGTGGAGCCTTGCTGGAGGAAGGCTTTGGGGTCTTTATAGTCAGGTTTGGCCTGATATTCGTTCTTTCTTCTTCCGTTTCCATACACAATGTGATGAGTCAGGTCTCTGCTCCTGCTTCAGAACCTTCCTTGCCTCTCAGTGATTTACTCTATCCATCTGTGACCAAAACAAGTCCTTTCTCCCCAAAGTTTTTTGTCAGGGTATTTAATCATAGTAACAGACGTGAAACTAATTCAGAAATTGGTATTAAGAGTGAGTTCATTGCTGTGGAAAACCTATGTGGCTTTTAGGTTTGACTTTTGCTTTGTAGAAATAATGTAGACAATTGATTTGAGAACTTTGGGCAAAAAAAGCCATTGAACATTGTAAAAGGAGTCTAATGTGCCTTTGTTCTAGTAAAAGCTCAGAAGTCAGCAACCCTGAGAAGAACATGGAGCCATAGAGGCGTAGTTTGTGAGGTTTCAGAGGAGAATAAGGACTCTACCAGGATTGGGGAAAGAGGCCACTCATGTGCTACCTTACCAAAGAATCTATCTGCACAATGCCAGGATCCTGAGAATTTGCATGCAGCTAAACCAAAGAATCATGGACTAATTTCTTTGGCAGAGGAAACTTCGAAAGAGTACAACACAGGCCCATGGCCTGTTGTTCTCACACAGGTCCCTGATGAAAGATAGGAACAAGTGAGGCCCAAAGAACTTAAGAATTAGGCAGTTTGAGTTCAGCTCAGTACTTAACCGAGGGAGTCTGCCTCTTCTTCGATCAGCCACTGAATGAAGTTTCTTTTTCCCAGACTCTCTGGCCATGGGATTGAGGGAGGACTGATGACCAAAGGGATTAAGACTGGGCTGGTTTAACCCCTAGAAACAGCTGACCTGACAAAGGTTAACTCTTGAATCCCAGGCATCAGCCTGGGAATCCAGCATGGGACTGATCAAGACCCCCTGAATGTGAGTGTCAGTGAGGAGGCCTAGGTAATCTATTGAGCCTTGGGCAGCAGATCAGTACCCATCCCGAGTATACACACGGACTTTGGACTCCCATAGAACAATGTGAGGTGCACTCTCACCCTGAACTCTTGGGGAAGGGTCTAGGCCCTGCCCTATATGAAATGACAGACTATGGACACCCCCATGGGGAAATGAGGGGATAATGGGGGTGGGGGAGGGCACGGGAGGAGGGGAGGGAAAGGGAGAGGGACCTGGAACTGACTTGTGAAGCAACCTTGTTTCTAATCTAAATTTAAACTGGAAAATTAAAAAAAAAAAAAGAATTAGGCAGTTTGGAATGGTAAAGAGCAACGCGAAAGTTTAAGGTTGTAGTCCAGATCATGAAAGGAAGAGAAAGGGAGGGAGGGAGGGAGGGAGGGAGGGAGGGAGGGAGGGAGGGAGGGAGGGAGGGAGGGAGGGAGGGAGGGAGGGAAAACCAAACTCTCCCTGTCTAAATTATCTCCCCTACACTCTCCGAGTGCTGGGATTACAGGCGTGTGCCATCATGTCAAATTCAAATGAAGTTTCTATAAAATGGAGTTGTTACCTTCCTCTTGGCCCTCTCTGGTATTTTCTCTGCTTTCATCATTAGCCACAGATAAATATGCAATGTCCCTTGGTTGAGGTTGTTTGAGCACACCCTGTTGAAATTAGCATTGGAAATGGGTTACCTAGAGATTTTCTGTTTCTTTTCCTTTACTGTTTTAAACAAGTTATTCACAATACAACTGGAAAGCACTGAAAATTAAGAAAAATAAAACCCTTATATATGTCTTCTAAATACTATGTTGTATTTTCTTAGGTTCTCTGACTGTGTAAACAAGCTAGAGAAGTCTAAAAGAAGATATATCCACAGGTGCATACTTGAATAAAAAATTAGTTTCAGATACCTAAATATTATTTACTCTTCAGAAAACTGTGAGGACTTTTATAATAAGGATTTTTCAATCCCATAGGATAATTTACAATAGCGCTGTGCTAAATGTTTAAAGCCTTTTCAATGGCAGAACCTTGGGTGTCTAAAGAAGATACCTAAGAGGCTTCAAAGTGCATGATGGTTATTACAAACAAAATGTTGTCATAGAGGCTCCATTTTGGATTAAAGGTATAATATTTTGTGAGGAACTTTTCCTATGGGAAAAAACAGCCATATAAAATAGTAAAGAAATATGAAAAGAACAATTTAGGACATATTTGAATAACATTTAAATATGAGGTAGTATAGGCAGGTCTTTCACACTGAGAAAATACAAAAATACAGTAAGCATTAAATAAAAATAGAGGCATAAAAACATTCCTTCTGCCAGGCGGTGGTGGCGCACGCCTTTAATCCCAGCACTCGGGAGGCAGGCGGATCTCTGTGAGTTTGAGGCCAGGCTGGACCGACAGCCTCCAAAACAATACAGAGAAACCCTGTCTCGTAAAACCAAAAAAATAAAAATAAAAATTCCTTCTAAGTGTATGAAATTTATCTGGTTCCCATTTACACATTTTATTTTCCGCGTATTATAAGCTGTAGGATAACCACAATGGTGATACTGTTTCTTCAAGTTTTCTAACCAGTCTAAAGTGCTGAGTCTCAATGGGTAACAGGTATGACTCACTGTTATCATTCCCCATGGCCCCTTCTTTGTCCTTTTGTTGGCAGCCTCAAAGTGACACCCCAAATTTATTATTGGGATAAAAATTTTCTCTGTCACTACTACACCTAACTTAAACACAAACATTTCCAACTTCGTACTATATGGTCTTTTAATATGTCACATTTATGCTATTTTTCCTCTTCTTTTGCTCTTAAGCTACTATTTTCTACCAGGATCTAACAGCCTAGCGCTTGCTTAGCACTGAATAATTTCAAATTATTTAGAGTGCAAACAATTGAAGGGCATGCAAAGAGGCCTCAAATAGTAATAGCTATATAACAGCATCTTGCGTCTTTCAATGGTTTTGTGTAAGTTATAAAACCATATAGTAGCACACATGTATGCTCTCTGTACGGTATTAAATCTTGATATAGTCTAATGCCAAGAAAGCCGGTGGGCAGCATTTTTTATACTAATGGTTCTATTTGTTGAAGTACATATACGATTCACTGCATCGTTTGTAGTGGAACAGCACAGGTTCCATTCCAGAGCAGGACTCAACTGGCACTCATGGCTGCCACAAGAGGTGCTGAAGATTACGAGGCAGCAAAGGAAGGATCGAAACGTAAAACTTTGAGACAGTGACTGGCTTTTCACATTTGAGTTACACTCAACTTTTGAGTGACTGAGAGCGATAATACATAGGCATGAAATAAATTCAGGAGTAAGCACTGCTACATTGCTCATACTCTTGCCTGTGTAGTCAAAAGCATTTTGATTGATTACATGTAAGCATGTAAGGAATATCTAGGATTGGAATGCAAAAACAATGAAGACAATGTGGAGTTCAATCCAAGGACAGGGTGTAGGGGTCTTACAGTGAACTTGTAAAGGTGGTCACACCCCTTGGGCGTGGCCTCAGGCAGACAGACGCAGAAAGAGGGAAGTTTGAGGCTTGGCTTTCCTTTGGATTCTTTTTTTTTTCGAGACAGGGTTTCTCTGTATTGTTTTGGAGTCTGTCCTGGAACTCACTCGGTAGACCAGGCTTGGTCTCGAACTCACAGAGATCCACCTGCTTCTGCCTCCCGAGTGCTGGGATTAAAGGCGTGCGCCACCACCTCTTTTCTGGTGGGTCAGCCAATCTCATCCATAGGAAGGACATAGAAGCACTCCCGTGGTCCTTTGTATTTTTCAGTGTAATTGTTTCCCAATAAGCATGTATCGTGGGTCTAGTGAAATAATTACAAACTCGCCTTCAACGGGGTTTTGCTTAAGCTGTGAAATTTATAAAGTATTATATATTGCATAGATTCTTATAGGATAAATGTTAAATCATAAAAAAAGTTTTAAAATAAACTTTTAAAATATGACCTATTGAGTCTCAAGATCAGTCTGAAGAAATGTTTTGTGTACTATCGTACATCATTTACCAAAGAAAATTATCTTAAACAACAATTCAAAAGTAAACACTTATGTACCACTCTCTCTTCCTTTTCTGGGTCGTCATGACATTTTTGTTCTTCCTCTGATGCCACTTTTCCGGATGATTCTGCAGAAAAATCTATATAGTTAATTAAAATACTCTCAGAAGACTTTTTTAAATGATAGTCTATGTACCTATAGAATATCCACAATAATTAAAAGTTTAAAACTCCAGTTAAGATTAAGGTTATTTGGACACTGACTTGGGAAATCCATGTAATTACAAAAGCAGTAGCAATATATCATATACACATTGTCAGTAGAGAATGATATGTTCAAGGCATGAATAAATCCATTCCCAATTATTCTGCCAAATGTGCCTAGAACGTGTTTACAGAAACAATACTTAAAAGCATGTGCAATCAAACAAAAACATATTGAAAAATATTCTCTACTTTATAAGAGTAAATCTGAGAGTTCAGTTAGCTGTTATCAACTGAACGCTTCCAAACCTCCTTAGATCATAATTTTTTTATTTATTTGGTTCTTTGACAAGCTTCTTTTCCCTTAAGACTTCATATAATATTTGAAAATGCCTCTATTATGGCTATATTTTTTGTAGTAAGATATAATTTGCTGTCTGTAGTATACTGGTGGCACTTTTCAACATTTTTCTTATAACATGAATCATAAGTCATTTCTTCATTCTTCATTTTTATCTTAGACTAGAAAGCATAATTTTAACTTCTTCTTTGTACAGTCAGTCTTTAGCTCATTTTATTCAATAATTATTTGTGAAGTTCCTAGTAAGAGGTAGCCCTGAAATTTAAGTCATTGGCAAAGATTTAAATTATAAACTTCTTGAAGTAAAGCTTGATTTGACCCCTGAAGAGTGATCTTAGGAAGATTGAGGACAGGAAAGAGTAAGACTATGAACACCGGTAATAAATGAGGCTGCTAAATGACAAATGAAAAAATGAATTGGATATTGCCAGCTATTCTGTCACATCAAGGGACTTAAAACTGAAGGGTTAGGGAAGAGAATATCCAAGGTTTATGTCAAACTTAAAAATTGTTGCACATTAATATTTAAAAATCCTCCATATTCACTTTTGCACCTTACATAATTGTAAATGCGAGAACAGAATCAATGTTAAAAACAATTAAGATGAATGCAGAATCAACAATATTAGTGGCATGAGTAAAAAAAATGGAGGGACGTAGTTTAGTAGGTACAAAGGTGCAAATTGGTGTAATGTTTATTTGAAGATTTTCTGGATAAATAAATTCAAAAGCAAATAGTAAGGAAACTACAACCCTTGAATGAATACAAGAATAAACATGCATCCCTGTATAATAGAATATAATAGAATCTGCATTATTGGTATCAAATGAAGTGTTATTGAGCTTATAGATATGGTATAAGAATAGAAATATATGAGGCCCTAGGATCCATATAAAATCAAATTTGTATCATAAATACTGAGTCAATAATTCAATAATATGGATTACATGAACAGAGTTTCTAATGACTACTATAGGAGACATTCTGCCATTTTCTCTAACATAGAACATTAATTATACATGTAGGCAAAAACTGAGACAGATATTTCATCACGCTGTGTATTACATTAGTTCCTGCAGCAGTTCTATTGCCACAATTAAAGGGCACAGACTTAGAGAATAAATGAGTAAAAATACAAACTGTTTGAAGACAGTGTGTCAAAGTAAAAGCATAATTTGAATTTGTAATGAGCAGTAACTTGTAATTTAGTTCATACCACAAAAGTATGCTCTCCAAAGAAGAGTTGCTCAGTCTTCCAAGTAACTGACTTTACAAGCATAAACTATTACAAACAACAGTCCTATATTTTCTTTTTTGTTTGTTTGTTTTTCTTTTTAACGAGACAGGGTTTCTCTGTATTGTTTTGGAGGCTATCGGTCCAGCCCGGCCTCGAACTCACAGAGATCCGCCTGCCTCTGCCTCCCAAGTGCTGGGATTAAAGGCATGCACCACCACCGCCCGGCCAGTCCTATATTTTCAAGCTATGCAAAAATCATTGAACTTTTATACCTAGCACAATTACTCTGGAAAATAGAAAATGGCAATGTTAGTATAGCAAGACACAAAAGGGAAAATATCTGTGGTAGAGTTGAAACTTTGAAAATGTCATTTTAAACAACTAAATTGCTTTTTGTAAACAATGAGACCTAACAATGATAATTTCGTACCTTAAGTAAAGTTTTTCCATCAAATTCGGACAGCTAAGAAGTCAAAATCAAAAATGCTGTGTAGATTTCACATTTTTGAAGCACTTTTCCTACATAAATTAATGTTGGGAAATTTACCTGAACAATATGATTTTACTTGCTTTTTTGCTGGTGCTTCACCCACAAAAGAATCTTTCCCTTCAATGGGAAGCTGTAGAGATTTTGAAAGAAGATATTTAACAACTGCATGCTTCAAATAATATGATTTTAATGACCCAGGATAAGATATAAGCTTATTACCTTCAATTGAACATATTCATTAGGACAGTCTAAAAAGACAGATAAATATAGTTCATTATAAGTAAAATTTATCACACTTTCATAAAGAATTACTATCAAAAATATTCTTTGTGGTTAGCTTATACAATGATTATTTTTACTTTTTGTTTTTCTCTTGAATAAAATATACATGATAGAAATCTACTGAAATGGATGGACTATATAATTTTAATCAAACTTGACAATTTTCAAATTAAGATTATGAGTTCAGTGAACATTTCTAAGGTGTCATTTCTAATGGGTGGAGAATAAAATCTATCTGTAATTTCAGGATGAAATCAAGATAATATTGAAGGAGCCAAAACTGATTATAGCATGGGAAAGACTGTATCTACAGCAATAAACTAACTTCACAGACATTCATTGTAGTGTCTGTGAGAATTTATCATGTTCTTCACTTTATATCTAAATTACAAGCAATCACTACTTTTCTTAGAGATGTGAATATCACTTCTTATTGAAGGATGCTTCTGAATTTATACTCATGGCTATTCATTTGTATAATTATAACACAAAAAAATGTTATTTTTTACGAACACACACATGCTGACTATAGTATCACATCTTGGGTTTTTCTTTAGTTTGCAATTTTTTATTTTTTTGAGAATTCATAGATCATGCCCACTCTTTCTTTCCCTACTTAAACTTCTTCTGTGTTTCTACCTCCTCTCAAATTCATAACTTCTTTAATTATTATTGTTATACACACACTCACTCACACGCATATATGCAACCTACTATGTCCAGTTAGCGTTGCTTATATGTAGATGTGTTTAGAACTGCTTGGGATTGGATAACACATCAGGGAGCATGTCCCTAGAAGAAACTTATTTACCATCTCTCAATAGTCATTGATTTGCTGCAGCTCCTCTAGGGATCAGATGTATTACTTTGAACTCTTAAATAGTTAATGCTGAAATACTTAACAATAGCAATGATACTGCATTATTTATATCAAATACTTATATGAAATTTGGAGAATACAGGAGCAAAAATGGGGCATTTTAAACATTTCAAGCATTTATATTTACCTATCCCATAAAATTATTAATATTAACTCACCTTCTTGGAACCATTTCCCATGCTTTATATCAGCATCTTTGTTTGGAACAGAATCATTTTCCTCAACAGTAGGCTGTATGTGTTTAGAAATAAGTTACATATTAACTCTTGAACATGCCATAAAATATGAAGTTAACTATGCAGGAAAAAAACAGAAGAGTAATTACCTTTGATAGAGGATAGTCTTTAGGGGTGTCTAAAATGTCAAAGAGGAATAATGAATTCCATGTAAACCTGATATTGACTGTACATATTTGTGTAGAATTCATATAGAAAATAATCCTCACGAGTGAGAATGGGTATTTTAATATTAAAGTATGGTAGATTTTTGCATTGTTTATTGTGTTAGGTCAAGCCAAGAAAGGGCAATTCAGAGATATCAAATGGAAAAATAACACAACGGCTGAAACTAAAAGCACAATCAAAAGTAATATAACACTGGTGCAACAGTGATACAAACATTGTGGTGATAAACAAAAACTATCTGATTGAGATTCATGAGATGGAAGCCATACCCAACACTGCTCAGGTGGCCAAGAACCTGAGGCTCAATAGGCCATGGACCTACAGAAAAACCAAATACTATTGTTCTGCTGAAGAAACATAGTAATAAAATGATTCCTGACATTTGCTACACCTATAAACCAGTGTCTTGTTCAGTCAATATTAGAGAAGCTTCCTTATGCAGTAGAGAAGAAATAATACAGGGATCTGCAGCTGAGCAATGTGTAGAGAGTGAGAAACCCCAGAGCACTCAATTCTAAATGAGTTATCTTTATCAAACCCCTCCCCTCAAGGTTCATGGAACTATGTGGAAGAGAATACAGAAAGACTGTTAGATTGATTATGGACTAGAGAAAGCTCAGATATTTCATGAAAAATGTGGCAGTGTCACTTTAAGGCATGAAAACAGAAATTTCTTCTTGGAGTAGTGTAACCAAGTGTGAACCCAAATTTTAATTTTCTGCTTCTCTCCCTGACTCCCCTCTTTAATTTGTGCTTACTGACATATCTGTAGTCTGTTGTATGTAACTAATATATCCATGTTGCTTACCTGTGTTTATTTGAATGTGAATGGCTCCCATAGACCCATGTGTTTGAATGCTTGGCACATAGGGAGTGGCACTACTGGGAGGTGTGGCCTTGTTGGAGGAAGTGTGTCAATGTGGAGGCGGGCTTTGAGGTCTCATATGCTCAAGCTACACCCAATATGACACAGAATCTCTCCCTGCTGCCTGCTAATCAAGATATAGAAGTCTCAGCTCCTTCTCCAGGACACATGTCTGACTGTAAGCTGAAACGATGATAATGGGCTAAATCTCTAAACTGTAAGCCAGCCCCAGTTAAACGTTTTCTTTTATAAGAGTGGCCATGGTCACTTGGCTGGCTTTTGGTAACCTATTCCACATGCTGAATTACCTGGTCCCACCTCAACATAAGGGAGGGGTTCAGTGCTGCCTCAACTTTGTGTCATGCTTTTGTGCAAGCCCATAGGAGGCCTGTCCCTCTCTGAATGGAGATAGAGGAGGGGTGGATGGGGAAGGGGTAGATAGGAAAGGGGAGGGGATGAGAAGCGAGGAGGGAAGGGAAACTGGTTAGTATGTGAAATAAATGTTTTAAATGTTATTTCATTTTTTAAAAATTAATGAAACGATACCACAAAAAAAAGAGCTGCCATGGTAATGGTGTCTCTTCACAGCAATAGAAACCCTAAGACATTGCCTGACCTGTCTGAGTGTTGCTCCTATCTGATCACTCTATCCCTGTTTCCTGTTTCCTGTGGTTGTACCTAACAAAGGGCATTGCTATGGATTCATTGAACAGCACTAGAAACTCTTGGTATGGTAAAAGAATGAGGAATACTTTTTTATAGAAATCCCTAATAGAATTTTATAAGAGAAGTTACCTTACTGACCTCAACTGACCCTCAAAAAGCACTCGAACCAGTACAGAAATGTTATTGATCTATATCCACATGTTGCTTCCAATATTTCTTGGCACTTTAAACAGGCTGAGTACACAGTAGGGCAGTAGACTGAATATATAGTCTCAAATGGTCTCAAGACATATTATTAGCTGACTTCAGGTTCTGGCAAAAATTTAGCCCCTTTGAAAGCATGAGATATTTTTAGAAAAATAAATCACCACAATAAAGACACATAACAAGAAGATACACGTGATTTGTTACCAACTTTAAACAAATTACCTTGAAATAGCAAACAACTTTCTTGAAGCATTCAGATTAACAGTAAGAACTGCATCAAATTATTCAGCAAAAAAATTGGAGAATATGGACTAGTAATAGCAGACTGTGAGCATTTCAAATATTTTGAGATATTTGTCCCATGGAATTTAATACTACAAAACTTACCTGCTAAGAATGGTTGCACTGTGACATATTGTTCCTTTACAATGGTAGGCTGTATGAATTTAGAAAAAAAAGACACTTACGGCTCTAGTGCAGGTTATAGAATATGAAATTAATGATTCAGAATAAAATTAAAAGTAACTACCTTTGATTGAGGACATTCCTTAGAAAATCCTGAAGTGTCAAAGGAACAATCAATTAAACACAAATATGACAATATTGGCTGGATATATTTATAAAAAGTTAATATGAAAATGATCATCATGGATAACTTGATAATGGCTATTTTATTTTGTTTTGATGAAATTTTACTTTGTTTTATTTTAAGCAACTAAGGACCATGACAGAAATCCCATGAGTAAAATTAAACTATAGTTATAATTTCACTTAAAATTATCCAAAATAATATGATGCAAATGAATATAACTTAATAGGAAAGGCACATACAACATTGTGGTATTTTTAATGGATGGAAAGGAAACTGATATGTGTTCCCAGGAAGAAACCATAACTATGAGGTGGTACCTCATTTATTAAAGCAGATGACTAAACCAATCAGCACATATCTCGAATGAAATATTTCAGAGATATCCAAATAATACTATAAGAGCTCTTCTCCACATCATATTCATACTTTTGTGCCACCAATCAGACATAAAACTTCCAAGAGGTAAATGATTATAGTTTTCAAATTTGATCAATTAGGGTATTCATGTGCAGAATGACATTGCATAATGATTCGCCTCAACAGACACACGTGTGAACTACTTTTAGACATTCAGATTTCATTTCCTTTTTACAATACACATGTCTTTTTTGATAAATGCTTTTCAGAACATATGTGAACCTAAACTACAAGAAAAGAGAAGACACGAGTGTGAATATACCTCAAAATTTATGTGTGTACCAACAACTATAAAAATAGTTAATTAAAATCACTTTGTGAAATATGAAAACAAGGTTTTCATAAAAGAATTATAAAGTACTAATTTGTTACATCTCAAATCAGAACAGCACTTAATATTAGAGATGTTACATATTCAACAAATAACTATATATGTCCTTTTTCACAATTACATTATTTGGTCACCGTGGGAATAGACACGTAGAATTTCATCGATTAACAATCTTATAAAGAAGTTAGCTATCATTTTGAAACAAGATGATAATTCTACATTCAAATTAATCTCTTCTGAATACCTAAGATTATTATAATCTACAACTTTAATGCCTGACTTACACTTATGGAGATTACTGAGTGTTGTAGTTCACCACATGACTCTCATTCCCTCTTAGTTCCAATAACTCATACAATACCAATAATCTCATTTTCATTTGAATCAACATATATAAAAGATTTCTGAGATGGTCTCTCTATAGTTCCTTGTCATTAACTCTAAATTTGCACATGTTATTTTTTTTCTTCCTGTGTTGGTTAGTTTTTAGTCAACATGACACAAGACACATGATAGAGTCATCTTTGAAGAGGGATCCTCAACTGATAAAATACCCCCATTGGATTTGCCTGCACACAAGCCTGTGGGATGGTTTCTTGACTAATGATTGACATGGAACATCCCAGCCCAATCTCTGGGGTATATGATGAAGCAAACTGAGAAAGCTAGGAGGAGCAAGTCATAAACCAGCAATCTTTCATGGCTTCTATTAAAGTTCTTGACTCCTCCAGGAACCAGAGTTGGCATCCCTCAATGGACAGGGAACAGGGATGTATAAGCCAAAAAAACCCTTTCCTCCTCAAGTTGCTTGTGGTCATGGTGTTTATCACAACAATAAGCAAAATAAGACACTTCCTGTCTTCCAACACATTATTTCCCTTTTACATTCTTGTAGCAAATTGATCATACAAGTTCCCTTCTTTTTCATTTGGTGTTGATACAACTGTAGAAATTAAATCCTCAAACATGTAGATAGAATTTGGATTAGTGATCAAAAAATGTCATTGAATTACATTTTCTCAATGACATTTCTGTGTACATTCTCAGAAATAATAATAATAATATTTAAGTTGTCTTAGATGTTATCTTAAACTATTAGCCAAAAGATCTTTCTCAATTTCTTTAATGGGAAGTCTACACACACTGACTACTCATTGTATTTAGAACACCAACTGCACCACTAGACACCTTCTTGGAAATGAAGAACTCCAGAAAAGTTGAACCAAAATTATTTCAAACATTGTTCTCAACAGGTGGGTGTTGGGGAAGTCCTGTGTATATGTCAATAAAGCACTGTCTGGCCAATAGGAATCTAGATAGGTGGGGCTAGGAGTCCAGGAGGATTCTGGGAAGGAGAAACACAGAGAGTCAACATGTAACGCCGTGGGGTAGGAGCCCGGAACTATTCTCCGGTAAGAGACATACTTAGATTAACAATTATGGGGTAATTACTTAAAGCAGAGCTAGCCAGTAAGAGACAAGCAAGGCCAACAGCTTCATAATTAATACAGCGTCCTGTGTGCTTATTTGGGACTGATACGGCTCTGGAACCAGGCTAGCGGGAAGGCTCCTCTCAAAGAAAAAGCTTCTTTTAACAAAATGGTGATCAGGAGTGGGATCATGAATTTCCACGCAAAATAACAAAAGCTTTAAAGGAATTTTAGAAACAGAAGAACAGAGAGAAGCACAGATTTTTGGTAGCAGCATTTTTCTCAGGTGTGCTCTGTTTTGCTATCGACAAGCCGAGATTCACGTGGCTCGCTTACCGGAGTCTTCCTGACTCGGCATAAAAAGAAAACAGAAAAAAAAAAAAACAAAAACAAGGTTGTTTTAAGAGACTCTGCTAACAATTGAAAAGTTGTATGTACAGCTGGAAGTGGCAGCTTTTGCTGGAGGTCAGCATGGACTGAGGCGGTAAGCTGGAATCACGCTTACGCCCGCCATCTTGAAAAAAAAAACGGCAGTTTAAAACAGCCACGGTTTTACAGATAAGACACGTGGCCAGAAAAACAAAGATTTACAGTAAAGTCAGACTTGGATGAACAAAACCTCTAAAGGTTTACAGTGTGTTTAAAAATATAGGATTGAGAGAGAAAAAGAATCAGGCATAGTGGTAAATAAATAGAAAAGCCGGGCGTTGGTGGCAGCACGCCTTTAATCCCAGCACTCGGGAGGCAGAGTAAGATTTGCTGCAAAGGCAGCAGCAGGCTGATTTCCAAAGAGAAACCCTGTCTCAGAGAAAAATAAATAAAAGTGAAAGAAATAAAGTAATAATAGATAAATAAATAAGCCACATAAAGATGGAAAATACACAGAGAGTCTGGATACTGTACACTATTGTGTTTTTCAGTTTTTTGATTGCTAAGGAAGGAACAGCTACTAAAGTACACTTGATTATAAATGCTGCTGAATTAATCCAACTTCTATCTTTTAAAAATGCCTTAACTTCAAATTTTAAGTATAAGAATATGTTACTTGGGAAAGGAGATTTTGCTTATGTTTCTACAGAAAATGAAAAGCTGAGGATTCCTTCCAGGCTTCTGTGGTTTGACGAACCAAGACCCCCGGAAGCAGTGGGCAAGGTTTCAACAATTGAGACAGCTAAGATGATGGAGCTTTACAGACCATGAAAATAAGGACTTTTACAGGTTTCTGAGTTTTGTCATGATCCCCATGGTATGAACAGCGCCCCCTTCCAGCACGAAGCAGTTTGGAATGAGCGACGTCCTATTTCCCATCTTGTTTATAAATCTTTGTTTTCATTTAAATGGGGTTGTTTATAATTGTCTAATGATCACAGCCAATATTTTTTTAATGGTAAAAAGGGGAATTATGGTATGGGTATTGTTTTTCATTTATTGATACAAATTCAAGGTCAATTTTGTGATGCTTATATTTCTCCTCTTGGTTAAGTATTGTGCTTATACTGATCTTTTAAAACATAATGCATAATTGAATACAGACTATAGATATTTACTTATAATAGTCAGAACTTATAGTTAGGTAAGTTAGGTTTTCTAGATATATAGAGATGTATTTGAGACAGATAGATAGTCTTCAAACCTCTCAAAGGCCTTCAGAAAATGGCATTTAAAATGGTTTAGGGTTTTTCTTGACAATGAGAAATGTCTGCTCCTGGCAGCACCAATTATGTCTGAGAGGAAAATGGGCATCGAAGAAACTCGTTAGGGAGTTTGCTTTCAACATGGCAAGATTAGCCATTTGGGCAAGAAACTGCTCTTGCCTGTACTGCTTGACTGTTGCTGTATCATCTGGATATGCAGGACCCACAGGAAAGTGACTGCTAAACTCAGTCTTACAGGGTTCCTGCTTCATGAAAGAGTCTAAGAGACTTTCTACAGGACAAAGAAAAATGACTGACAGACTGCCAGCGCAGATGGACAGTTTGAAATTTCCTGCTTTGCTGAGAAGTGTTCCAGACACATTGTGGCCTATGGGCTGAAGATGGATGTCCCAATGTTACATAGGAACTTCAGGTGACTGTCCAGGCAGTAAGATACCTCTGTCAATCCTAGTGTTTATATATTATCCTTCTGTGGTCTTTGATGGAGTTGAAGACAGATAGTTATAATTATAGTTTTCCTTAGTTATGATAAAAGATAAGCTACATATAGGACTTTGGACTCACAAGGATGGGATGGATGATATTTTCTTTAGATCTTGCTAAATGTTAATAGACAAAATGTTGTAACTGTGTTCTTACTTGATAACTGTTCTGTCATATACAATTTGACTATGTTAAAGTTAAGACCTTTCTTTTTGTTTAAACAGAAAAGAGGAGATGTTGGGGAAGTCCTGTGTATATGTCAATAAAGCACTGTCTGGCCAATAGGAATCTAGATAGGTGGGGCTAGGAGTCCAGGAGGATTCTGGGAAGGAGAAACACAGAGAGTCAACATGTAACGCCGTGGGGTAGGAGCCCGGAACTATTCTCCGGTAAGAGACATACTTAGATTAACAATTATGGGGTAATTACTTAAAGCAGAGCTAGCCAGTAAGAGACAAGCAAGGCCAACAGCTTCATAATTAATACAGTGTCTCTTGTGTGTTTATTTGGGGACTACAACGTAGCAGAGCCCAGGTGGCTGGCGGGGGATAAACCAAAGCAGCTAGCAAACAAAAAGCTTCTCTTAACAGGTGGGTCATGAAACTGTAAGAATCTCTGACCAATATATCTCTTGCAAAATTCCTTTACTCTAACTTAACTCTAGTGTGATTTTTCCCACCATGTCTCGCAGTTGGAATCAGCATCCTAATCTTTTGAATGCTCTTTGAACCTCTTGATGAACACTTTAATCAACCTATGGTTGAAACTCCATATTTTTCCTTTCTCTGTTGCTATTTGAGGTTCATATTGTATTATACTGGGATTTAAGAACACTTTAACTGACATTAAACAATGTATACAGCTGAGAACAGATGTCAATTATGGACAAGATAGAGCACTGGAGAAGAATCTAACATGTGAAATCTTTTTTATACTGCCCCCTAAGTGAGGGAAAAAGGCTATGGGAACACATTGTTCAACCTCTTACCCATAATTGTGCATTAGCAGCTCACTTTATAGTGTTTTCACAATAGCAGTACCCTACCCATGATTTTGTATAAATTTCATGCTCCCTTTCTTCATTTTCTTCATTTCCTCTCTATTCTTTCTACCTTTATTAACCTATCCCCACTCTTCACCCCTCCATTTATTTCCTAACCTTCCTTGGGCATTAAACACCTGAGAGGTAACTCATACCATCCCCCTTTTGATATGCTTCATTTATCCTGTCTTAAAACTTGTTTTTTGACATGCAGATTACTGCAACTTAATGTAGCCTGCTACTCAGTAAATATTTCAGAGGTAACTTTTCTGGTTTAGAGCATATGTAACTCCTTGTGTTTCAAACAAATATTCTGTCAATGGACTTTTTATTGTAAGATTCCTCACCTTTTTCCACACATACCACTGTTTCTTCTCCTCTTTGATCTTTAGCCATTGATAAATAACCAACATTCTGTGTTTGAATTTGCTTAAAGATGTTCTGTTAAAATAAGCATCAAAAATCAGTTATAACATATTCTAATCACTTTCCAGCAAAATCTGCTTTCTATCTTAAAATCTACTAAATTTAATTCAAGAAAGAAGAAATTGGAAGGAAAGATATGGAGTGTGGATCAGACCCAAACACATTATATGTATGCACAAATTTTAAAGCTTAATTTAAAATAAAAACTTAGATTTAAAATAAATATGTATTGAAAATGTATTACAACAAAAATGACTCAGCATGTTTTACTTATATGAATTTGTTTACATACATATACATGCATGTATGTAACAACATAAGTAAAAAGTGGTTATCAGTTTGGGAAAGGGAAGTCATGGGAGGGGTTTGAGGGAGGGTCTCTGGGAAAAGGAGGATGGCAATTGATGCAATTCTATTTCAATTAAAAACATATTTCAAAAAATTTGATACAGAGAGCCATCAGACAAATCTAAAACTGATAAACACATTCATGAAAGTCCTTAACTACAAATTAACATGCAAAAATTAGTATTCTTCCAATGGCAAAGACACCAAAAAAGAAATCAGAGAAGCAGTCCCATTTATGAGAGTCCTTTAAAAAATGTCTTCTCTGAGCTCTTATTTCTGTTCACACTGCCATTCCAATCCTAAATTTAAATAACACATCAACCTTCTCTGTCTTGACATCAAGGATGCTCATTATATGAACTTAGTGTTTACTGGTTCTATTTTTACTTTGCCATAATTTTTTATGTTGAGAGCCTAATTGCCAAGTTCTTAGCCGATACTCAGTAACTGAAATTATTCAAGATCATACAAGTAAAATTTCTGCTGTGAAACCTGAAACACTAACATACTCATATGGCACATGTTTTTAAATAGTTTTCTCTAAACTAAAAGCCAAAGATTGACATGAAACTCATAAAAAGTTTGCATTCTTCAGTCCTGACACATTCTATACAGTAAAGTCATTGGGTAACATTTTAATATAGTTTCTGACTCCCTTTTTTGAAATAGGATGAGTTTGAAGCATAGCACCTATGTCCCTAGTGGGAGGTACCTTCTCTTTATAGGTAGTGGAACAACTGTGTATACCTGTGTTGTCTCCCACAACAGATATATGACTAAAGACTAAAATGAGTAAGTGAAAGTTACACATTGATAGTACTGACTGGTCATAGGAAACCTCAATTTTTTTAGTTACTTGGAATAATAGGTCTTTCTAATACATCAAATTGTGGGGTGATCCCCTTGAAATCATTCAAACTTTAAAGTGCTTAGTTATAAGTCTCAAATTTGCTCTAGTCTTTAAATAAGTAAGTAGGCTATGAGAATGGAAAACAACATTAAAATAATCTTTTTTCACTTACATCTAAAGATTAGGGTTATCTGTTACTTTTAGATTCTAAAAACATCCTTTATTCTATAACTAAGTAAATGGTGTTAAAATTAAACACTGAGTCATGATCTACTGACTCTGAGGACAGTTTGAAAGGTAACTTTCTCTGACACATTTAACATTATTTTACAATGAGAAACATCAGCTTGTAATTCATATTTAAATACTTAAATACCAGTGATGGATTCTTTCCAGAGCCATTGTGACTATCTGGTTCTTCCTCTGATGTCAATTGTATATTTGGTCCTCCTGACAAGTCCATACATGTTAAAAATAATCCAGGAAAACATTTAAATAACATGATAATAATTATTCCATATGCAAAAAATTAAATATTAATAATAACACCAACTGGACTTTTAATTTTCTAATTAGAATCTTCAAATAGGTTAACTCTTCAACAGTATAAGTACTGACTTATTTAACTATCAAAAGTTTTTGTGCATTAGTTACACATCATTCAAGTGTGTCAGGTATACAACATACACCTATCTCAAAGATTCAGTAACAATCACTCCATTAAACACCAATGAACACACTTTTGGAACCAAATTGAAAACACATATGGAAGCATTTGCAGTAACCCCAAACTGAGTAGAAATTTCCAGACAATTTTGAGTTATAAAATTATCAGTGCCCAGTAAGGAACAAATTTTATTAAGTGAATAAACTTTAAGCATTGTTCCATAGAGAGTTAGATGTTACTCAATAATTGACAAAGGGTATGAAGGAATATGAAATGGAGAGCCTACTCTGTGTAAAATGGTTTTCTTAACTTTGTCCTTTTCTGAGAACATCTTCTGATACTGAATGAACCCCTGATTACCTTAAAGCATAAAAAAGTAGAAACAACTAACTCAAGTTGCTTCTCCAAACCAGTCCCTTCAACTTGTAAATGTCTTCTGTAAAATCTATGCCAACAATAACATTGTGTTATTTAGAACAAACCCTGCAATCTCATCTAATCTTGGGGAATGGGAATAGGAGTGAGAAGTCTGAAAATCCACATGGATTTGTAATATTTAGAGTATATCTTTCCAGATTAACTAACTGGTAGTGCAAAATGTACCCTCTTGTATAATCCGTGCTTCCTTCATCTCTGCTGTTTTATCTAGAATAGAATCATTCATTTCATTGATAACCTGAGAGGAGTTTGAAGGAACAATTGAACAATAATTGTGTATTGCATTTAGTGTGATGTAAATTATCCAAAGCGAAAACATAAAGGCTATTACAATCAAGGGTTGATATTCCTTCAAATATTCTTAAAAAGCCAAATAGATAATCAATTATGTGTAAATAAGTCAAACAACTGTGAATTCCTGCAGAGGGAACCTAAATTGCTTAATTTGCCTCCATATGATTGGGCTGTGGTCGTGTCTGTTGTGAGTTTTCTTAATTGTCTATTGGTGTGGGAGGTCCCAGCCCACTGTGGATGGTGCTACCCCTTAGCCGATAGTCCTGGGTTGTATAAGAAAGCAAGCTGAACACAAGGCTGTAAGCAGGGTTTCTCCATAATTTCTTCTTCCATTTCTGCCTCCACTTGACTAGTACCACCTCCAGGTGGTTAATACCATCCTGATTCCAATAATCTATGCAGGCACACAACAGTGTAATATGGTTTATATGAGAATAGTCTGATAATAGCGAAAGTGAGTTCTTTCAAGTTTCCTCAGAGTGAACTTTCATGCCTTCCAGGCAATTTCTCTCCTATCTAGACTATCTTTCTTAACAAAGCACCTCTATATCTCATTTCAGTTTTATGCTAGCTTGTGGATTATTGTGACCACTTCTTTCATCTTTGTTTAGCAAAAATACCTAATAACTAAAAAATTGTATTTTATAACCACAGAGAGCCCCACTTACAGTATCCTAAGAATCATATAGAATTATTCAGTTTCTATATATATTTGTTTGTTTGTTTCTGGATAGAATAAGTAAGGGCAAAATGCACTTGGGCCCATTATGCTTTCCACAATAATTATCTCTACAGATTTAATCTCAGTCTCCATCATCACTACTCTTTATACACTGTGACTTCTTGTAGCATCTGAACCAACTGAGAATTCATCACAAATGCAAAACCCCATTTATGACTCACCAGAGTTTATTTTTATCAAGGCCAAAGTAGATGATTCACCAAAGTTTAACAAGTGGTAGTCAACACGGTTTTGTTCCAAATGCTTATATGTATCTATTTAGAACCTACTCTAAGAATCTACACTGTCATCACCCAAACTGAGATTATATAAGCAGTCACAAACTTTATAATGGACTTTTAATCTAATCCCATGCGTTTCTTATTTCCAGTTCTTGAATTTTCACTTATAGAACTCTACCTGCTGAAGTGGTAGTGTTTGCAAATGGACAAAATACATATACATTCACAGTAGGTCAGTTATTATAGTTATACTGTTCTTTAGTAATAAGACATAGATTTGAAAAACCAAGTATTTAAATTCTTAATGGGGTCTTACTGATGAAGAATACAAAAAGAGTGGGATACTTTGTTCTAATTTTAGACAATCTTGAGTTCTAGACACTCAAGTCACATGTTCCTCACAAGTCAAATACATTACTTTTCTTTGCTGCACAATTTTTTAAATTTTCTCAATTTAATTATTAACTTGGTACAACCCAGAATTACCTGGGAGGGTACTCTCAATGTAAACACTGACCTGCATGCCTGTAGGCAATTGTCTTCATTATATTCATTGAGGTGTAAAGTGCCACCACTGTGAGTGACACCATTCCCTATGCAAGAGAAACTAGGCTGTCTGTGGGAAGAAAGGAACTGAGCACTAGAAAGTATGTATTCGTTATTCATCTCTGACTGTGGTCTGTGGTCGTAATGTGAGCAGCTGCTTCAAGCTCCTGATAGTTTGATTTCAATTCTAGGATGAGCTACGCCCTGGCCCTTTGAGTTTTAACATACTGCACCTCACTTATTTTGTTTCCTTCAGAGTACTTTACCACAGACCAGAGGAAAACTAGGACACTAACCCTTTACTTCAGAATACTAACCCTTTACTTCATATACCTGACATACTTTACTTATACCCTTTTGTCACAGCTTTTCTCATTCCCCATTTCTCTCACCTTGTTATAACTTACTAGCATATCTCTGGTAGTAGGATACCTAGAAATATAACTCACAATTCATCCTTCTTAGTGAGTATCACTATACTCTCAAACTGTCACTGAAACTCCAGCCTCCTGTCATTAACAAGCAACACCCCAAATGTCTTTTTTATAAAATGTACTTCCTACCTCTTGCTTGTCCATTTGTCTTTCTTCTTGAGTCTACTGTCGCAGACACATTGCCAGAAACATTTGGAAGGTCCTTATAGATTCTCTGTTACAATAAGTAGTGATCATAAGTTGTGCAAAATCCTCCCAATCAATTTCATGAAGGTGCCAAATTTCATATTTTAAAAATCACAGAGTTGAATATAAAAGAAGTACTCTTAAAAACTAAAATATTTGGAAACAGAACCTCATACATGCTCTTCAGATCCATTCTAACTTTTATCTTCATGTGGTCATTGACTATGTAAACAGCATGGAGGGTCAAAAGAACATACAAGTAGACAATAACAGATTACATATATATTTTAGTCAGGAATTTAGTTTTGTTTATCAAAATCTATTTTGCATTCCCCACAAAAATAAGAGAATTTTTCAAAAAAAATACATAGGTAAACAACTTGATGTAATACAACATTGAATATCCAGGGTACTTAAAACGACAGCAGGTGCTTTATAATCAGATATAATATGTGTCACAAAATAAGATATAGTTTCTTCAATTAAATTAGGGGTAAAAGTCTGTATTTTTGGTGGTGGTGGTGGTGGTGTTAAAATTGCTTACTTACTGGAGAAAAATGGTTTAAAATGACAAATTTGGGAGCAGGGGAAAGATGGCTTATTGGAAGCCACAACCATGAGACAGGAGGGAGAAAGAGATGTAAAAGCTACTAGTAGAAAAATGAGCAAAGGATAAAAATAGGAATAAAACTAGCTAGTAGCAGGGCAGTGGTAGCGCACACCTTTAACCCCAGTGCTCAGGAAGCAGAGACAGATATATCTCTGTGAGTTCAAGACCAGCCTGGTCTACAAGAGCTATTTCTAGGACAGCCTCCAAAGCCACAGAGAAACCTTGTCTCAAAAAAATTAGCTAGTGAATTCTTTCTCTTCAAAGAAGCCCAAATGCACCCCAACTACACCAGTATGCTCATGTTTAGGTGAGTCTCACCAAAGGAAATATATCCAAGAGTTCCAGTAATCCATCACCACAAAATTCAGACAGCAAGGCAGTTTACATTGCTAGAAATCTAAACTATAGGTGGGAATTCAGCTCTCACAGAGGGGAAAGTGGAGTGAAGCAAATCAATGAAAATGCAGTATAGATACAAAATGGAATTTAATTCCACCACAAAGAAAAGAAAGTCATGAAGTTTGCAAGAAAATAAATGTATTTGGAAGTTATTATATTAAGTGAGGGGACCCACACTCAAAAAGACAAATGTCAGATGTGCTTTCATATGTAAATCCTTGCTTCTAATAATTAGACCTGAGTGTTCTGTGAGGGTATAGGCAAAGTTAATGAAGCCAGGAAGAAGAGTATTAGATGGGTTGGGACTTTAAGGACAGCAAGTGGGAGAGGTAATAGAATATATGAGAAAGGAAATGGGAGGGACTACTGAGAATGGGAGGGTATGATCTGAGGTGAGAGTGAGTGAGAGGAGATCAGCCTAAGATAAGTATTAAAATACCTGGTATGCTAATTTAAAACACCATGTATGCTAATTTAGAAATACTTAAATAACAAAGTTGCAAAACAAAATTCTCTATGGAATGAATAAATAATGTTGTGCAAATATTCTGTGTTACTATACAACCCTTTGCAATGGAGAACTTCAAACACAATGGTGTTGAGTTTCTAAGGGACTGAACTGCACAACTCCATTAGCTGTGCATCTCTGTGTACACATTACAAGAGTAAAGGGATTGTTGTGAAGTTTGTCCCATGCCCTGCTTCCTGATTATGTAAGGCAAAAGCCAACTAAAGAAAAGATGTGATGCACGCTCTTCCTGCCCAGACGGTCATCTTGACGAGATCTCACTTGGTTGGTATCGTCTCCATCCTTTCATTAGAAGTTGCTTCTCATGCAGAAAAATCTTCTCAGAATTTAAAATTGCACCGCCACCTACAGTCCCATCCTAACTACAAACCCCTTCAATGTTGTGTAAATTGATATTGTTCTCATATGATTTAAAAGTACTTGCTGGATATTGTTTAGTTATTTTCACTAGAAAATGAGACATCTGGGACATTTGGTGCTAAATACCAAGCTAGTACATCACTGACCCACAATAACAAAAATTATTTGGTATTGTCTTATTACTGTGATGAAACACCAGGACCAAATCAACTTGGAGAGGAAAGGGTTTATTTAACTTTCCACCACTGTTCATCAAAGTCAAGACAAGGATTCAAAACTGGGCAGGAACCTGAAGGTATAAGCTGGCGCAGAGGCCATGGATGGGTGTTGTTTACTGGCTTGCTCCTCATAGCTTTCTCAGACTTTTTATAGAACACAGTACCACCAGCCCAGGGACAGCACCACCAACAATGGGCTGGGTCCTCACCCATCAATCACTAATTAAGAAAATTCCTTACAGTCATATTTTATGGAGGTATTTTCTCAGTTGAGGTCCCCTCCTTACAGATCACTCTAGCTCATGTTAAGTTGACATAAAACTAGCTAGCACAGGTCTCAATAATTAAAAGGTTCTCAATAATGCCTCAAGAACCATCTGCAACATTTCTGTTGCAGGTTTTTCTTCCAAAAACATTGGAAATATATATTTAATATTATCTCATCTATAGAAGCTCTCTGCATTAAATTGTTCAAATATGTTCTAAAGTCCACTAAAGAGAACAGATCACACTTTGGATATTTACTGTTGTATTTCCTTCATGTTGGACTCATCCCTACTACCTTGTTAGTACTTACACATGCACAAACTTAAGAGTGAAAACAGTCATCGTTCTTATCAGAGAAAAAATAAATATGGGCTTGCTTCTAGGGCTAATAAACACAGGGAAAATAATGTTTGTCTAAGGATAAATGCTAGCCATATGTTCCATAAGATGGTAAAACATTCTTTAAGACTAAGTACTAAATTATAAGCAATCAATTCTTGGTTGTCTGAACTGTAATTTCCTTTGGTCCATGAAACATTCTTTTTTTAAGACAGGGTTTCTCTGTGTAACAGGACTGGCTGACCTGGAACTCACTCAGTAGACCAGGCTGGCCTTGAACTCACAGAGATCCACCTGCCTCTGTCCCCCGGTGCTGGGATTAAAAGCAAGCACCACCACCAGGCTTCATGCAACATTCTTGAACAACAAAAAATTTTATACTGGAAATTCTAATTTACATTTACATACCAATGTCTGGATATTTCTCCTGTCATCAAATTTATTGTGATCTTCCTTTGATGTTACTTCTAAGTCTGGCTCTACTAATAAATATAGTCCGTTAAGCATTATTAATACATTGCACACAAAACAATAGTCTTTATAGCAGTAAATGAAGGTATCTTAAAATTTGTGTTCATAATAATTGCATTTTGGACTGCCTTCCAGTGCCTGGGGACTGCCTGGGGACTGCTACAGAGCCTACCCTCTCAGAGGGAGCCACTCACCCCAGATTCCTGGTCTTCTCTTCCACAATGGAGACCAGGGGACCAGGTAAACCAGGCCCTGTAACCAGACTACCTTCCAGTGCCTGGGGACTGCTACAGAGTCTCCCTGACCTGCGAGAACCTATGCACCAGCACCCCAGATTCCTGGTCTTCTCTTCTCCTACGGGACTAGGGGACCAGGTAAACCAGTCCCTGTATCCGGGCCTGCATTCCAGTGCCCAGGGACTGTCTGGTGACTACTACAGAACCTCCTCTCCTGGCTGAAACCACGCACCCCAGATTCCTGTCTTCTCTTCCACCAACGGGACCAGGGGACCAGGTAAACTGGGCCCAGTATCCGGACCTGCCTTCTAGTGCTTGGGGCAGTCTGGGAACAGCCAGAGAGCCTCCCCTCCTGGCGGGAGCCCATGCACCCATTTCCTGGTCTTCTTCTCCACCCACTGGACCAGTACCTGCAAACAGCCATTGAGCCTTCCCTCCCAACGCGAGGCTACACACCCCAGTTTCCCTGTCTTCTTCTCCACCCATGGGACCAGGAAATTCGGGGTCTGTTTCTGGACCTGTGCTCCAGTGCCTGGAGAGTGCCACTGAATCTCCCCTTCAGGTAGGGGCCTATGCACCCCAGATTCCCGGTCTTTTCCACCCATGGGACCAGCACTAGGACTGGACTTGCTTGCACCCACCAAAAGGGAACTATGGTCCCCTAACCACCAGGCCAGTAAGGGGCTCTTTCTACACCCACTAGAAGAAGGGATGGGAAACAGACAGTACAAAAACACACTCAGCAACAGAAAAACAAATATTACACCACCAGATTCTAGACACTCTACGCCAGCAAGACTCCAACATACCAATGCAAATGAAGCAGAAGAGAATGACCTTAAAAACAACTTCATGAAAATGATAGAGGCCCTCAAAGAGAATATAGGAAAATCCCTCAAAGAAATGGAAGAAAAAAAACACACCAAAAAAATATTTAAAAATGCAACAAATGGACAAAAAGACAAAGTAAAATTGCAAGAAACAATTCAAACAGTGCAAGGGTTGAAAACTGAAATAGAGACAATAAAAAATACAATCTGAAGGAAGGCTGGAAATAGAAAAGCTGGGCAAATGGTCAGGTACTACAGATGCAAGCGTAACCAACAGAATACAAGAGATGGAGGAGAGAATCTTAGGTGTTGAAGATACACTACAAGAAATTGATTCATCGACCAAAAAAATCTTAAGTCCAAAAAATCCCTAACACAAAATATCCAGGAAATATGGGACACCATGAAAAGACCAAACCTAAGAATAATAGGTATAGAAGAAGGTGAAGAAAACCACCTCAAAGGGGAAGAAAATATATTCAACAAAATCATAGAAGAAAACTTTCCCCCAACTAAAGAAAGACATGCAAATGAAGGTACAAGAAACTTACAGAACACCAAATAGAGTGGACCACAAAAAAGTCCCCTTGACACATAATAATCAAGACCCCAAATATTCCATCCAAATAAAAAAGAATATACCTTCTTCTCAGCACCACGTGGAAACTTCTCAAAAATCGAGCACATTCTTGGCATATGGTGTATTACATTGATGGATTTTCATATGTTGAACCATTCCTGCATCTCTGGGATAAAACCTACTTGATCGTGGTGAATGATTGTTTTGATGGATCAAAGACCTCAACATAAATCCAGCAACATTGAACCTCTTAGAAAAGAAAGTGGGTGGTACCCTTGAACAAATTGGTATAGGAGACAGCTTCCTGAACATAACACCAGTAGCACAGACAGTGAGATCAACAATTAATAAATGGGACCTCCTGAAACTGAGAAGCTTCTGTAAGGCAAAGGGCACAGTCAGCAAAACAAAAAGGCAGACCACAGAATGGGAAAAGATATTCACTAACCCCACGTCTGACAGAGGGCTGATCTCCAAAATTTACAAAGAACTCAAGAAGCAAGTCTACAAAACACCAAAGGATCCAATTAAAAAGTGGGTGACTGAACTACATAGAGAATTCTCTATAGAGGAGTCTACAATGGCTGAGAGACACTTGAGAAAGTGCTCAACATCCCTAGCCATCCGGGAAATGCAAATCAACACAACTCTGAGATACCATCTTACTTCTGTCAGAATGGCTAAAATCAAAAACACCAATGACAGTTTGTGCTGGAGAGGTTGTAGAGAAAGGGGAACACTTCTCCACTACTGGTGGGAGTGCCAACTTGTACAGCCACTTTGGAAATCAGTATGGAAATTCCTCAGAAAAATGGGAATAAGCCTACCACAAGACCCAGCAATTCCACTCTTTAGACATATACCCAAAAGATGCACATTCATACAACAAGGACATATGTTCTACTATGTTCATAGCAGCATTATTTGTAATATCCAGAACTTGGAAACAACCTAGATGTCCCTCAACTGAAGAGTGGATAGAGAAAATGTGGTACATTTACACAATGGAATACTATCCAGCAGAAAAAAAAAAACAATGGAATCCTGAAATTTGCAAGCAAATGGATGGCACTAAAATAAACCATCCTGAGTGAGGTAACCCAGTCACAAAAAGACAAACATGGTATGCACTCCCTTATATATGCCCTTATATATGGATTTTAGACATAGATCTGGGGAGTGCCAGCCCACAGTCCCATGGTCAGAGAGTCTGGGGAACAGAACCTTCATCCAATGGCTGATGAAACCAGGGGCAGATTCCCACAGCTAAATACTGAGCTGAACTCAAGGAATCCAGTGACAAAGAGGGAGGACTGGGCTGGTTTAACCCCCAGAAACAGCTGACCTGAAAAGGGTTAGCTCTTGAATCCCAGACTGATGGCTGGGAATCCAGCATGGGACTGATCAAGACCCCCTGAATGTGGTTGTCAGTGAGGAGGCCTAGGCAATCTATTGGGCCTTGGGTAGTGGATCAGTATTTATCCCTGGCATACAAATGGACTTTGGGTGCCCATCCAACAATGAGGAATGCACTCTCAGTCTGGACTCTTTGGGGAGGGTCTAGGCCCTGCCCTGGATGAAATGACAAACTATGGACACCACCATGGAGGGCCTCACCCTCCCTGGGAAAATGAGGAAGTACTGGGGGGGGGCTGGTGGGAGGGTGTGGGAGGAGGGGAGGGAAAGGTAGAGGGATCTGGAATTGACATGCGAAGCAACCTTGTTTCTAATTTAAATTTAAATTTAAAATTTAAAAAAAAAGAAGTTACTTGGCAAGATAAACACTATCCAGACCATAACTGGTGAAATGCTTACAGGAATATTTAGGTTTTAAATTCGTCAGTATGTGATGTAGACCAAATCTTAGTAAATGAAGTAATGTATAAATAGGTTTGAATCATTGGAGAAATAGACTTGTCATTTGAGAAAACTATAAAGTAAGTTATGTTTCAGTTGCTTGTGTTTCCCATTTTTCTGGTGCACATCTTACTATGGTTAGGGTGTTTGTTTTGAATGAACTGATTCTTTAATCTGCTAAACTCATTAAGCAATAACATCATAGTAGGGTGTTCACTTCTGGGTAAATGACGTGAATAGCATCTGTGAAGCAATTGCATGGATATGTGATATTGCATGTAAATATGGGTGTCACTACAGAGCAATTGAAGTCTATAAAATGCAATCTTGAGCCATCACATAATTCTTTTTAATAAAATGCTATTCCTACCTTTCACTTGTCTGTTTATATCATTTTTTTCCATTTCGTCTTCTGCATCAGATAAATGGCCAACATTCATCTGTGGAAGATGCTCCAAGACACTCTGTTAAAAAGTAAGTGTCAATAAGTTACATAAATGTCTCCTAACTGCCTTCTAAGAAGATGTCTGACTTTCCAGCTCCAAAAGCAATTAAACTAGAAAATAAGAGTAAGTTGTACAGACAGTAAAACACTTGAGGGGGATATTGTATATGTTCTTTATATCATTTTAATCCTTTTCTGTCATATGGTTACTGAACATGTAAACAGATCATGAAAGGACAAGAGAAACAAATTCATGTACACAATAACGACTGGCATGCATATTTTAATAAGAATTTACTTACAAATACCTAACCCTACTTTTCATTTCCCACAAAAAGGAGAATTCTAGGAAATATGTATTTAGACAAATTTTGTTGAAAAATAAAAACACTTGCTATAGAACAACATTTAACATTTAGAATACTTCTACAATGACAGAAACCAGAAGATATTTTCTGTAAAAATAATTCCTAGCTTGTCATGCGGGGTATAAACAAAACGCTGAACAATTTTTAAATCATACGTGTTTTTATATAAAATGTTTAATGATAGAAAAATGATTAAATGAGTGATAAGTTAGAAAATTTCTATTTATGTTGTATTTAAATAATAGCATGAAAATATTAGAGGTAATATCATAATGAAGAAATTCCTAAAAGCATAGCAAACCTTAGTAAGAAGAGGATACTAAGACTGTATATATGTGTATGCCCATATACATGTATACAAATATATACAACAACAAAATTAAAGAGGGGGGCATGAAATGAGAGGAAGCATGTGTGGGCACAGGACGAGCTGGATGGGGTAGAAGGAGGGGTGAAAATGATATAAATGTTATAAACTCACGTAAGAACTTCTAAAAACAATTTTAAATTTAAATTTAAAAGGGTACCACTGTTTACTTGCAGATGATGTGATTCTATGCCTAAAAGGACCCAAAGGTTCCACAAAAAGCTCCTACAGCTGATAAATACATTCTGAGAAGTCACAGAATACAAAACTAAAATATATAAAATCAACAGTCTTCCTATGTGTGACAAACTAAGAAAGAAATAAAGAAAATTATATAAATTTGAAAAGGAGTGGATATATGGGAGGTCTTGAAGGAAGAAAATGGAAGGGGGAAATATGCAATTTAATTTCAAAAATAAAGCAATTGGTCAAGAAAATGATGCCATTCACAATGATATATGTGTATGCATATATATATGAATCAATTTATCTAATGAAGTAGAAGATTTGTACAATGAAAACTTCAAATTACTGAAAAATAAATTAAAGAAGACACCAGAGATGGAAAGACCATCCATGCTCATGGACTGGTAGGATTAACGTTTTGAAATGACTGTCTTACCAAAAGCCATCTGTAAATTGAACACAAGCCCTGTTTGTATTCCAACACAACTATTTAGAAAATTTAAAACAGAATTTTATTATTATTAATTATGAAAGCTTGGTCTCCGCTTAAACTTGTTTTTAGCTAGCATTTATAACTTAAATTAATCCATTTCTGTTAATCTATCTTCTGTCACATACCACTCATTCTACTTTTTCTGTGGCTTCTTGAGTCTCTCTTGCACACCTAGATTCCTCCTTCCTTCTCTCTGCCTGGAAGTCCTGCCTATACCTTCTGCCTAAATACTGACTGCTCAGATTTTTATTACACCAATCAAAGCAGTACACTTTCATATAGAGTACAAATATACCACAACACAAATATATAGACAGATAGATGATAGATACAAGCCTGTAGCAAGGCAACAAGGCTCCTTCTAGATTCCAGAGATCATCTAATAAAAAGTCCAGTGTCAGGAATTGGTACTTTCTTTTGAGGTTGTTGGCTAGTGATGCAACACTGAAGCCAAACAACACATGTTGGATGTTTTTACTCTTTTCTCTTTGGGGGGACCCACCACCCAGCTCCTAAATAAATCACACAGAGACTTACTACTACTTACAAATACCCAGCCTTAGCTTGGCTTATTCATAGCCAAATTTTCTTTTATTATCCCATCAACCTTTTGCCTCTGGGCTTTTTCCTTTTCTTCTGTAATCTTACTTTCACTCTTACTCCATGACTGGCTGTGTGGCTCAGTGGCTGGCCCCTTCTTCTCTTGCTCCTTGATCTCTTTTTCTCCTTCTATTTATTCTCCCTCCTACCCTCCTACCAGCCCTGCCTATCCTTTCTCCTGCCCTGCTATTGGCTATTCAGCTCTTGATTAGACTAATCAGGTGTTTTTAGACCGGCAAAGTAACACAGCTTTAGAGTTTAACAAAAGCAGCATAAAAGAATGCAACACACCTTTGCATCATTAAAACAAATGTTCCACAGCTTAAACAAATGCAACACATCTTAAAACGATATTCCACAACAAATGCAAGCATGCTCTTAATTACCTTCCAGAGCTTGAGAGTAAGACCCTAGTACTGAAGACACCGTACACTTGAGTTTTATAACATATACCCATCTATTTGTGTCTATGTAGCTGCTCCAAGCTATTTGTGAACCTGACTTTCGGTTCCTCTTCATTCTCTATTGAATGTAATAAATGTACGGTTAAGAGGGATGGAGGGTTACACAAAACTAGGTGGGTAGGGAATTGGGGTGAATCTGGAAGGGGTTGGGTGAATATGATCAAAACGCATTGTGAAAAAAATTCTCAAACAACAAATTTTTTCAAGCTTAGCTATAAATTATTATGGAGTCTAAGAATATTCGGAAGTTTTATCTTACTTTTGAAGGTTTCTCTGTGTAGCACTGGCTGCCTTGGAACTTGCTATGTTAAATTTTTAACAAGGGAAATGTTTTCAACATTAAGTATTTAGTTATGATCTATTGATTCTATTAAGTAATCTAAAAATATGATTTCATGTGGCTAATGCTACGCAATATTATGTGATATTTAAAATTAATTATTTTCATACCAGTGGCTGATTATTTTCACTTTCATCAGACATATCTTCTTCCACTGACATCAATTCTAACTCTGGTTCTGTTGGCAAGTACATTTATTCAATTAGACTGCATAGAATTCATATGAAGCAATAGTCTACATATTAAAGGAGCTGTTTAAATGACTTAAAAATAGCATTATATAAAAATAACATTATATTGTTACTTTCCAAGTAAGAATTTCAATTAAATATGTACATATGTATTGAGCTGGATAGTTCTAGTTGTCTAGTTGTTCTCAACCTGGGGATCACATATTCGATGTTTTGCACATCAGATATTCATAACCAGCAGAGGATGCCATACATCATAAAGATTTGCACATAAATTCATCCACTCAATCTAAACAAATAAAGTCTCAAGAAACAAATTTCCAAAGACCTTAGCAATTAATAAATTCATTTGTGTTCATTTTTATCTTATGTTTCATTTTAAACATCTTGACCCCAAAATGGTAGCTAAATCAAACATTTTGTCTGTGATCATGGTTTCCAACATGTGAAGATGTTTTCACCAACTATCAGACAAATTTCTTCTTCCAAGCCTCAAACTAATGCACGGAGTCTTCCCTGGTCATCGCTTTCCTTTGTCTGCTTCAGGGCTTTAGTGAATTTTCACTGCAACTGCAAATTATTCCTCCCCTGTCTCTCCTTCACCCCTGCACTAGAGATGCCAATCTTTTCTATCACCCTTGTATAATCAATTTTTCTTGATGTTACTCAATGATTATTTTTGTATCCTGGTAGTAAATGGCATGAGATTTTGGAGAATGGAAATAAAATATTAGGGATAGATTCTTCTAGAGTTAATGGGTGGTTTGATAATTAGGAGGTAAGGTGGGACAGATTCAGTGTTTTCCAGGGGGACAAAAATAAGGAAAAAAAATACAAGTGCAACCAGAACACTTTAATGAGTATCTTTGGCTTTGAAATCTAAAGTCAATTGTGTAGCATTGTAATTAGTGGTTTGTGGTTACAGATAGGATATGTGACTGAATAACAAAACTCATTTCACAGATATGAAAAAGAAAAGAATAAAAACACACTTTAGATCCAGACAACAAACAGACTGGATCCCCCTAGTAGAAATAAAATTGTTTTCTTGACTTTTAGGAAAAAAATATGTTGCTTTGTGCACGCACTAGTCCAGAACCTCCTGAGCAAAATGAACATCTCTACTCAGAGCCTCTCAAGTGTCTGGAATCACAGGCACACAGAAGAGTATCCAGTTCTCCAGACAACGTTTTGTAAACAATGGAGAATCTCGTGAGTGTCATAATTTCTGTAAATCGTTATGACAGAGATCCCACTGAAATACAAATGTGGAAGTTCCTCGTTAAACTTACATTTAAAAGATTCCTTCTGACACTCAGAAATGTTCTTTTTAAAAACATGGGTGCTAACATAACGTTCGCATTTATATCAAATCATAGCACCAACTTTGGGGGGGGACAGAATTAGGATGGCAAAGTCTGCAAGCATTTCATACACTCTATTTCTATCCAAAATGACTCGCTTTGCAAAACGTACCTGGTACAGAGGGTAACAGCTCTATTACTTCTATTGTTTCATTTGTAACAGATTCTCTTACTTCAGGGGCAGGCTCAGGAGCAGGCTGAATAGGTTTTCAAGCAGAATATTTTAATGTTATATATGCCACATAATATATATTTAATAATTCATGATAAAAATAAAAGGCTTATTACCTTTGGGGACAAATCTTTCTCAATCCATGCTAAAAAAAAAAAAAGCAAAGGGAAATATACTCATTTCTATGCTGATACAACATCAAAATCATATGCTCAAAAAGAATTAGAACAGAACCAGATTCTCATTCTTAGCTTTCCAGTTATTACTCCATGATTTGAATATTTGGAGGGTTTTTACAGGTCTGGGCAGCTACATAACTGAAATGTGCTAAACAAAAAAGTATGCCGATGCGGCTCATGAGACTGCTAAGTGGTTAAAAGCACTTCTTACTCTTCCAGAGGACCCACGTGCAGTTCCTAGCACCCACACTGGGTGGTGACTCCAGGGGATCAAATGCCATCTTCTGACCCCTGCTGGCACCCTCACGCATGTGGCGGACATGCACACGGATGTGAGCAACAAATTTAAAATAAAATATACTCGGGAAAAATCTGTGCAAAATGTAACAAAATAGGTGAAGAAGTGACTACAGCTTATTACATTCTAGCCTTCCTTCAACCCAACACTTTTCATAGAGCAGCAAGGACCTCATCGTTGGTTTGAATGCACATGTATTGAAGTCATCTGAACTAAGTTCAGTTAATCCTAGTGTTGTCCAGAATTATTCTGGCTCTTACACTTTTCCTATCTGTGGGGGGTGGGGGGACCTTCATGTATCCAAGCTGACTTTGTCCTCACTGTGTAGCAGATAATAACATTAAACTTCTGATCCTCCTGCCTCTGCCTGTGTGCTCTAATAAGAGGCCTGTGCCCAGCTTGTGAGGTGCTGGACACAGGGATCCTGCATCCCAGGCAAGCATCTGCTGACTGAACCTCACCCCCAGTCCTCCCTCTTCTTTTCTTTCTTTCTTCCTTTCTTTTTTTTTTTTTTTACTTTTTTATTGATTCTTTGTGGATTTCACACCATGTGTCTTGATCCTCCTCATTTCCCGGTCCCTTCCTATCTGCCCTCTGTTCTTCCAACCTCTGCTCGCCAGGATAAAACAAAATCAGATTTAAAAGGAAAGAAGAAAAGCCAGTGTGGAAGGTGTCGTGTGACACCGTGAGTCACACAGTATACCCTGTAGTCCATATATCATTACTTGCAAGTGCTCAAGAGCCTCCATCCCCTTCGAAAAAGTGACATCCGCATCTCTGGTCTTCATACTTTCCATTTTTCATTCTTTCTGTGGGTTATTCCTACCATGAATTTCCGATTTTACAGTATCACTTTAGGATTATGATTTCTTTGCTTCCTCCACATTTTTTGCAGACATGACTGGAAACAAAAGCATAGTCGCTCTCTGTCTTGATATTATTGCATCACTGTTTACTCCACAATAGCCTCTTGTCTGCATTTTGCTTAAAAAGTGACAAGATAGATAGTGCTATTGAGAGGGTGCCTGACCCCGTGGTGACTAAGAACTAACTGAAAATTCAGTTCCTAATGCCACCACCGCCCGGCTTCCATACCCCTTTACACTAACTTGTGTTTCAATGTAGCCTGCAGTGCCTGCCCGCCATGCTTGGCAATGGCTTTCCTGAACTTCCTGTAACTGGACTTTCACCTCCCTTCTTTCCAACTTCAATTTTGTCCTATGTAATACTAGCTGGTAAAGCAGTAACGTTCCAGATAACATTGTATTCTACATACATGACTGCTCACATAGTCTCATATTCCCCCATGTACATCAGGCCTCCCTCCTCATGGTTGTGTACATCAATTATTGATGTCTTTCCAACAGTGAAGGATTCAGACAGAGTGGAGGGGCAGCTTTCCTACTTCCTAAACCAGTTCTGTTCCTAGATTTTTCTCACATTTCTGAGAAAACACCATCTTTTTTTCTAAAGAATCACTTTCTTTTCCCACAGTCCGATGACACATTTGATGTTTTCTCCTTCATTTACCCCTCCTCCTCCTGCCCTTTTTATTCCTCACACCCAGTACTCATTCCCTTTTCCTTATATACGTGTGGCCCTTGGTTGTAAGCCTATCTTGAAATGGCCGTCCTAATTTGGGTTAAGTGTCTTTAAGCAACATTCTCAGTTTAATGTGCTTCGGGAAGTGGAGATGAAACCCAGCTCACTGGCAGCTTGTCTCACGCTCTTGTTGCTGTCCACTACAAGGAAAAGGGTTTAGTTGCTCACGTTACAAACAACATTCTCCAAAATGACGCTTTTACAGAGCAGAGAGCATACCTTCCACCTTTCGTTTGGCTGTATTCTCAGCACAGGTCAGAGGGGCACGCTCAGAGAAGCTCTGTTAAAATTAATATTAAAATTCGTTGCATAAAATTTCCTTAATCACTTTAAGATATGTGAATTGGTTAGTTTTTTACACAACTGTACATAAAAAGGGGGAAAACATGTTTAAAATCTCAGTGTTTCTGTACCCAACCTTATACATGCCTCTCTAGATCAAGCCCATCTTTGTGGCTTTATGTGGAAACCTTTATAGGACTGATAATTCTGCAAACCAGACACGACAATTTACAGGAAAAATATCCATGGACAAGATACTTACTCGTGTGCATATTTCCAGAAGGACTACAATTATAGCACCTAACCCTTTGATTCCACATCAAAAGTGAAGGACTTTTTAAAAGTGTGCATGTGTAAGCACGTTCTTGCAACACAAAAATAATAAAAACCCAGAGACAGATATTGGGGTTCAAGCTTCAAGCTGAAGAACAGAGAAGCCAGCCACCAGCTCTTACCTCTACCTCAGACTGAAACGGTGATCCAGCTAGCTCCATGAATCCACAGAGAAAATTGATCTCCCTGTCTGGAAACTAAATCTCTGTATGAGACCCTACGCTTAATTCTTTTATACCCCTCTCTGCCCAACCACATCACTCCTGTTTCCACCTCCCTAATGCAAGGATTAAAGACATGTGATCCCAAGTGCTGAGATCACCTTTGTGTGAGCTCTGTTTCTCTTTTAGACTGGATCAATTTTGTGTAGCTTAGTGTGGCCTTGAACTAACAGAGATCCATCTGCTTGTCTCTTGAGTCTGGGATTAAAGGTGTGTGCCACCACTGCCTGACTCTATGGCTTGTGGCTAGCCTTGCATTCTGACCCTCAGAAAAGCTTTAATAAATCATAAATAATATATCACCATACATTCTTGTAAATATGATTGATATATGAAAGCAGTAGACACTGAAGTGTTTCAGATGACTGAAATCCTTTCAGTATTAAGGTACTTGGCTTGGGCCTAAGAGACGATCTGCAGTTAGGAAGCCTGAGAGCTGAGCTTCAGCCCAAGAACCCACACATGGTGGAAAGAGGGAAATGACACTACAAATTGACCTCTGACCTCCACATGCTCACTGTGGCACATGCATATCTGCACAAACATACACACACACACACACACACACATGCATGCACTACAAACAGTAATAAATAAATACAATTAGAAGGCATTTGGCTTATACTCCTGGAATCCAGTTGTGAAGAGGGAGGAGAGATGAGCAAAGGAGCCAAGATGGTGATGGAGAAACCCGCAGAAACAATTGACCTGACCTAGCAAGAGCACAGATACCTTTGTCATAAAGCCAGGAAACCAGCATTGGACTAAACCAATGAATGTGGATGTCAGCTAGGAGGCCAGGGCAGTCTATGGGAACTTTAACAGTGGAGCCAGTGTTTATCCCTAGTACATAAATGGACTTTGGGAGCACATTCACTATGGAAGAATACTATTGCAGCTCAGATATGGGAAGGAGGACCTGGGCCCTCCCCCAAATGATGTGATGGACTTTGATAACCCCCACGCCATGGAGGACACCTCACTATCCCTGGGAAGTGGGTGGGGGTGGGTTGGGGGTCGATGGGGTGCATAGGAGGATGGGAGGGCAAGGGAATGGAGGGATTGATATGTAAATAAGAGTGCTTCTAAAATTTAAAAAATGCTAATAAATAAGGCATTTGGCTTGAAAAGCTATTTCTATGTATATTAGTTTGTATAAAAACAGAGGACTTTGGAAACTGGATCAGTCATTAAAGCACCTACAGTGGTAAGTGCCCACAGTGTGTAAGATGCTGGGTTTGAGCTCCAACACTGAAGAAAAGAAAATGTTCCAAGAAGAAATACAACAGAAGCTTTTATAAGGGGTGTATGTGTCCAGAAATACTGTTGTCTATAACATTAGTGTTGCCCTTTGTATCATAAAATAATATTTTATTACTATAAAATAAAGCATTTAATAGGTATACGACTATTTACCACTTACTGAAAACAAAGCTAAAAGAAGTATACCAAATGAAATCATCTCTCAATTTTCCACTCTGAGAAAGAATTGATAATCATGATTCTAATGTGGCTTTAGACAGGATATTTTTCAAGTGCCTGATTTTTTAAGTCTCATCTAACAACCTTATCTAAGATTATTATTGGAAAACATGTAGCCCTTCTTTCCTGTTTATGACATCTCTTATTTCCCCTGTAGTGGCACAGTTCCTCTGTGTAACTCTCCTGACCTCAAGTAGCCTGAAAGCTGAAAAAGAATTAATTATGAAATGCGTCACACATATGGTATTATGTGCAACATTTCGTGATAGAAATCCATGTGTCTATTCATATATTACATTCAAATATAATCAAAATTGTCTCATATGTAAAATTTGATTCTAAGTGTCCCAGAGTATACACAAACAGGTTGTCTAACTTCCATTGTGAGTTTTAAGTGAACAAATAAATAGGTCCAAAGCATCTAAGACTTGAAATTGAACAACATTTTAACACTTGGTACGAGAAATCCAGCCAGCTACACATGGATAGTAAAGATATGGATCTTGGAGGGGAATCTACAACCACCACTTTACTAAATCAGCATAATCCCTAACTACACTCCATATATTTGTCCTTATACCAACAAATAAGTGTAGTTCTCACCCATCATCAAGCGAACTTTTCTTTGCAACAGACAGAGAGCATTACAGAAAACCATAACTAACTAAAGCACACAGTTGTGGAGCCTGGTACCAAATGATACATCTACATCATGACTTCTGAACCTCGCTCAGGGATCACTGTGGAAAAGAGGGCAGAAAGACTGTAAGATTCAGTGGAACGGGGAGTTTCCTGTGCAAGAGTGTCTCCTAGGAATGTCAGGAGCTACACCCATGAAGTCTCACAAACATGCCTGCCTTACATGTCCATATACACAGTCACATGGACAAAAGGAGGCTCACAAGGCCACAGCAGAACACAAAGAACTACAGGCAACTGAGGAATACTGAGAGTGGGGGAAAGAGCAGACCAACTAGTTATCTAATGCTGAGTGGTCATCCTTGAAAACATACACATGTAAGAAACACTAAACAGACTGAGAAAATTGTACTTATATATTTAGGAACACACACTGTGTAACAATTTTTTAAAGAGGCCATGAATTTAAAAGGGAGAACAATGGAGGTACATGGGAGGGTTTGAAGGGAGGAAAGGGGAGGGGGAAATGATATATTTATAATCTTAAAAAATGAAGTATTTTTAAAAATATGATATTAAACTTTTGCTATGTGTTTTTATGAGTTTCTGCTTTTAGAACTGGATTTTGTTTGAAGCAAAGCAGGCCAACTTTGATCACATAAGCAGCTTTCCTTACATTACTCATAAGACGATTTAGAAAATGCTCAATATTCCCTTTAGCACAAATTTTGAGAAACACATTTTTTAAACTCTAGATTTTCACATTTCTAGTACTATTTCAGTTTAAATGGAGAATCAAAGATAAAAATAGAGGATAGCCTCTCCTAAAAGCTTATACGATTCCAAAATTCAAAGTATCCTAAGAAAAATAACAAAAAACAAAAGGACAAGTAACATGAAAAATTTTAAATACGAATTTAAAATGTAATGAATAAAAGTGTCCTAGAAAATAAACTGCTAGATGTCCTGTGCTGTTGAATCTAAAGGCACTGTGGAAATTGATTACTATAGTAACAAATTAAGTCTATTAAAGATTTACTTGGGCATTATAAGTCACAGCAAGTTACATTTGTGCAAATAATTGATGACCAAATTTCAAATATCCTCTATTATTGAAAGCCTATTGCTGATACAATTTCTCTTTGGCTCTGTATTTTCACCCCATTTTCCCACCACCTCAGAGTAGCTACTAGTCCTTTTCATTGTTTACCATATTGACAATTGTTTTCGGCTACTCACAATCTTGTTTCCACTTACTAACTTTGCATATGATAAAATTGCATCCAGAACACTCTAAACCTTAAGAGTGAAACAAAAGCAAACCTTGGGCAAGGAAGGTTAATCCTCACAGGAGCATCCTACCTTAGCATCAGAATTGTAGTTGTCTTCCTTTATGGTAGGCATGGGAGGTATGGGACCAGGACAACTGGAAATTCTACAGAGCAAAGTATGCAGTGAAGATGGGTGAGAACAATTCTGAAAAATTCAGCTGCTTGCATCTGAAATGAGGCTTCTTAGTCTGTGTAAATATGATGAGACCTTACTGTATCAAAGCTTTCATTTATCTTAACATGTCCCTTCCAATTTATGAATTACCCAGTGAGAACTGACTCTATGTCCCATATAAAATAGTAGCAGGAAACAGGCCGGCTTCCCGGCCTGTGTTCCAGAGCCTGCAGATCGCCTGGGAACTGCACAGAGCTCCCAATCCCGGCAGGAGCCAAGCACCTCAGACTCCAGATCTTCTCTCCCACCAACGAGTCCAGGAAACTAGAGGAGGCTGGGAGTACAGGGAAGTAGCTGTCCCTCTGGCATCATCAGGTAAACAGGCCGGATTCCCGGCCTGTGTTCCAGAGCCTGCAGATCGCCTGGGAACTGCACAGAGCTCCCAATCCCGGCAGGAGCCAAGCACCTCAGACTCCAGATCTTCTCTCCCACCAACGAGTCCAGGAAACTAGAGGAGGCTGGGAGTACAGGGAAGTAGCTGTCCCTCTGGCATCATCAGGTAAACAGGCTGGCTTCCCGGCCTGTGTTCCAGAGCCTGCAGATCGCCTGGGAACTGCACAGAGCTCCCAATCCCGGCGGGAGCCAAGAACCCCAGACTCCAGATCTTCTCTCCACCAACGAGACTAGGAAACGAGAGGAGGCTGGGAGTACAGGGAAGTAGCTGTCCCTCTGGCAGCATCAGGTAAACAGGCCAGCTTCCCGGCCTGTGTTCCAGAGCCTGCAGATCGCCTGGGAACTGCACAGAGCTCCCAATCCCGGCGGGAGCCAAGCACCCCAGACTCCAGATCTTCTCTCCCACCAAAGAGACCAGGAAACTACAGGAGCCAGGGAGACCAGGGGAGTAGCTGCTCCGGATCAGGTACAACAGGACCCAGCATAGGGTCCAGGGGACCTGGTAGGAGGCTAAGCGCCCCAGATTCCTGTTCTTCTTCTCCACCCACGGACCAGCATTTGGACAAGGTATAGAAGAACCACCAGATTACTGGACTTACTAGCACCCACCAAAAGGGAACTCTGGTCCCCAGACCAGGAAGGGCCTCTTTCTGCACCCACTAGGAGAAGAGATGGGAAAGAGACAATACAAAAACACAGTCAGCAACAGAAAAACAAATATGACACCGCCAGATTCTAGAGACTCCACACCAGCAAGACCCCAATATTCTAACGCGAAGGAAGCAGAAGAGAACGACCTTAAAAGCACTTTCATGAAAATGATAGAGGCCCTAAAAGAGGATATTGGAAAATCCCTCAAAGAAATGGAAGAAAAAACAAACCAAAAAATGCAAGAAATGGAAGAAAAAACAAACCAAAAAATGCAAGAATTGGAAGAAAAAACAAAACAAAAAAGGCACGAAATGGAAGAAGAAATGAAGCAAAAAATGCAAGAGATGGAAGAAAAAGCAAAGCAAAAAATGCAAGAATTAGAAGAAGAAACATACCAAAAAAGGCAGGAAACGGAAGAAGAAACAAAGCAAAAAATGCAAGAAATGGTAGAAAAAACAAAGCAAAAAATGAAAAAAATGGAGGAAGAAACAAACCAAAAAAGGCAGGAAATGGAAGAAGAAACAAAGCACAAAATCCAAGAAATGGAACAAAAAGCAAACCAAAAAATGCAAGAAATGGAAGAAAGAACAAACCAAAAAATTCATAAAAGGCAACAAATGGACGAACAGATAAACAGAAAATTGCAAGAAGCAATGCAAACGCTGCAAGGGTTGAAAACTGAAATAGAGACACTAAAAAAAACACAATCTGAAGAAAGGCAGAAAATAGAAAAGCTGGACAAACAGTCAGGCACTACCAATACAAGCATTACCAACAGAATAGAAGAGATGGAAGAGAGAATCTCAAGTGTTGAAGATACATTAGGAGAAATGGATTTATCAACCAAAGAAAACCTTAAATCCAACAAATCCTTAACACAAAACATCCAGGAATTATGGGACACCATGAAAAGACCAAACCTAAGAATAATAGGTATAGAAGAAGGAGAAGAAATCCACCTCAAAGGGGGAGAAGGCATATTCAACAAAATCATAGAAGAAAACTTTCCCAACCTTAAGAAAGACATGCCAATGAAGGTACAAGAAGCCTACAGAACACCAAATAGAGTGGACCACAAAAAAAATCCCCTCGCCACATAATAATCAAGACCCCAAACATACAGAATAAAGAAAGAATATTAAGAGCAGCTAAGGAAAAAGGTCAAGTAACATATAAAGGCAGACCTATCAGAATTACACCTGATTTCTCCATGGAAACTCTGAAAGCCAGAAGGTCCTGGATAGATATTCTACCTACACTAAGAGACCATGGATACCAGCCCAGACTACTATACCCGGCAAAGCTCTCAATCACTATAGACGGAGAAAACAAGATATTCCATGACAAAACTAGATTCAACCAATATGTGTCCACTAACCCAGCCCTACAGAAAATTTTGGAAGGAAAACTCCAACCCAAGGAAGCTAACTACAACCAGAAAAACATAAGCATTAGAGAATCCCTCTCTACCAACAGCCAAAAGAACAAAGGGGTGAAATTCCACCCATAATTCCACCAACAATAACCATCGCAAATCGAAGAAGGATGAGCAATCAATGGTCATTAATATCCCTCAATATTAACAGCCTTAACTCACCCATAAAAAGACACAGACTAGCAGAATGGATTCGAAGACAGAACCCTTCCTTCTGCTGCATACAAGAAACACACCTCACCCTCAAAGACAGACATTACTTGAGAGTTAAAGGTTGGGAAAAAATTTTTCAATCAAATGGACCCAAGAAACAAGCAGGGGTAGCAATCCTAATATCTAACAAACTAGACTTTAAAATAAAATCAATCAAAAGAGATGAAGGAGGTCATTACATACTCATCACAGGTGAAACCCACCAAGATGAAGTGTCTATCCTGAACATCTATGCCCCCAATACAAAGGCATCCACATTCGTTAAAGAAACATTATTAGAACTTAAATCTCATCTAAAGCCCCACACAGTTATAGTGGGAGATTTCAACACACCACTCTCACCACTAGACAAGAATACCAGACAGAAACTCAACAAAGAAGCAAAGGGTCTAATAGAAGTAATGACCCAACTGGGATTAACAGATATCTATAGAACATTTCATCCACATAAAAAAGAATATACCTTCTTCTCACCACCACATGGAACCTTCTCAAAAATCGACCACATACTTGGCAACATATCAAACCTCAGCAGCTACAAAAACATTGGAATAACTCCATGCATCTTATCAGACCACCATGCCTTAAAATTAGAATTCAACAACAACACAAATTGCAGAAAACCTACAAACTCATGGAAATTGAATAATGCTCAACTGCACCATCCCTGGGTCAAAGAGGAAATAAAAAAGAAATTAAAGACTTCCTCGAATTCAATGAGAATGAAGACACAACATACCCAAACCTATGGGACACTTTGAAAGCAGTGCTACGGGGAAGTTCATAGCACTAAGTGCTCACATGAAGAAACAGGAAAACAGTTATACCAGAGAATTAACATCACAGCTAAAAGCTCTAGAACACAAAGAAGCAAACTCCCCCAGGAGGAGTAGACGCCAGGAAATAATCAAATTGAGGGCTGAAATCAACAAAGTAGAAACCAGGAAAACAATACAAAGAATCAATGCAACGAAGAGTTGGTTCTTTGAGAAAATCAACAAGATAGACAAACCTTTGTCCAAACTTACCAAACAGCAGAGAGTGAACACGCAAATTAACAAAATCAGAAATGAAAAGGGGGACATAACAACAGACTCTGAGGAAATCCAGAGAATCATTAGGTCATACTTTGAAAACCTGTACTCCACAAAATTCGAAAATTTAAAGGAAATGGATGACTTCCTGGACAGCTATCATTTGCCAAAACTAAATCAAGAACAGATAAGCAATTTAAATAGATCTATAACCCCTATGGAAATAGAAGCTGTCATCAAAAGTCTCCCAACCAAAAAAAGTCCAGGTCCAGATGGCCTCAGTGCAGAATTCTACCACAAATTCAAAGAACAGCTTATACCAATTCTTCTCAAAGTGTTCCACACAATAGAAGCAGAAATACAGTCTGAAGGAATGCTAGAAACAGAAAAACTGGGGAAATGGTCAGGTACTACAGATGTAACCATAACCAACAGAACAAGGGATGGAAGAGAGAATCTCAGTTGAAGACACACTAGGAGAAATAGATTTATCGACCAAAGAAAATCTTAAGACCAACAAATCCGTAACACAAAATATCCAGGAAATTTAGGACACCATGAAAAGACCAAACTTAAGAATAATAGATATAGAAGAAGGTGAAGAAACCCATCTCAAAGGGGCAGAAAACATATTCAACAAAATCATAGAAGAAAATCAAGACCCCAAGCATACAGAATAAAGAAGGAATACTTAGAGCACCTAAGGAAAAAGGCAAGATCCACATATAAAGGCAAACCTATCAGAATTACACCTGACTTCTCCATGGAAACTCTGAAAGCCAGAAGGTCCTGGACATATATTCTATCAACACTAAGAGACTACGGATCCCAGCCCAGATTACTATATCCAGCAAAGCTTTCAATCACTATAGATGGAGAAAACAAGATATTCCATGGCAAAACCAGATTTAAACAATACATATCCACTAACACAGCCCTACAGAAATTTCTGGAAGGAAAACTCCAACCCAAGGAAGTTAACTACAACCAGAAAAACATACACATATAGGAAAGCAATACAAAGAATCAATGTATAAAAGAGTTGGTTCTTTGAGAAAATCAACAAGGCAGACAAACCTTTATCCAAACTTACCCAACAGCAGAATATGAACATGCAAATTAACAAATTCAAAAATGGAAAAGGGGGACATAACAATGAACACTGAGAAAATACAAATAATCATCAGGTCATACTTTGAAAACCTGTACTCTACAAAATTTAAAGGAAATGGACAATTTTCTGGATAGATACAACCTGCCAAAATTAAATCAAGAACAGATAAGCAATTTAGATAGATGTATAAACCTGAAGGAAATAGAAACAGTCATAAAAAGTCTCCCAACCAAAAATAAAAACAAAAACAAAAACAGGTCAAGATGTCCTCAGTGCAGAATTCTAACAGAAATTCAAAGATAGCTTAAACCAATTCTCCTCAAAGCATTCCAGGCAATAGAAGCAGAAGGGTCTTTGCCAAACTCTTTTTACCACACAAAGACACAACTAAGAAAGAGAACTTCAGACCAATATCACTTATGAACATTGATGCAAAAATACTCAATAAAATACTGGAAAATTGGATCCAAGAACGCATCAGAACAATCACACACCATGATAAAGGAGGTTTCATCTCAGGGATACAGGGATGGTTCAACATACAAAAATCCATCAATGTAATCCACCATATAAACAAGTTGAGAAACAAAAATCACATGATCATCTCACTAGATGCTGAAAAAGCCTTTGACAAAATCCAAAACACCTTCATGATAAAGGTCTTGGAGAGATCTGGGATAACTAAAACATACCTAAACATAATAAAAGCTATACACAGCAAACCAAAGCCAACATCAAACTAAATGGAGAAAAACTCAACAAGATTCCTTTAAAATCAGGAACAAGATAAGGCTGTCCACTCTCTCCATACCTCTTCAATGTTGTACTTGAAGTTCTAGCCAGAGCAATAAGACAACAAAAGGAGATCAAGGTGATACAAATTATAAGAGGTCAAACTTTCACTATTTGCAGATGATATGATATTCTACATAAGTGACTCCAAAAATTCTACCAGGGAACTCTTACAGCTGATAAACACCTTCAGAAAAGTGGCAGGGTACAAGATTATCTCAAAAATATCAGTATCCTTACTTATACAGATGATAAATGGGTGTTAGGGTTAGTGTTAGTCACAAACAACATAAAATATCTCAGGATAACTCTAAACAAACAAGTCAAAGACCTATATAACAAGAACTTTGAGCCTTTAAAGAAAGAAATTAAAGAAGACACCAAAAAATGGAAAGATCTCCCATGCTTTTGAATAGGTAGGATCAACATAGTAAAAATGGCAATCTTGCCAAAAGCAATCTACAGATTCAATGCAATCCCCATTAAAATCCCAGCACAATTCTTCACAGACCTTAAAAGAACAATTCTCAAATTTATATGGAAAAACAAAAGACCCAAGATAGCCAAAACAACAAAACAACCCTGAACAATAAAGGAACTTCCAGAGGTACCACCATCTCTGACTTCAAGATTCATTATACAACTACAGTACTGAAAACAGCTTGGTATTGGCACAAAAATAGACAGGTAAATCAATGGTATAGAACTGAAAACCATGATATTAACTCACACACCTATGAGCACCTTATTTTTGATAAAGAAGCTAAAATTATACATTGAAAAAAGTAAGAATCTTCATCAAATGATACTGGCATAACTGGATGCTGACATGTAGAAGATTACAGATAGATCCATATCTATCACCATGCATAAAACTTAAGAACAAATGGATCAATGACCTCAACATAAATCCAACCACACTGAATCTTTTAGAAGAGAAAGTGGGAGGTACCTTGATCGAATTGGTACAGGAGACCACTTCCTGAACATAACACCAGTAGCACATACACATACACTGAAATCAACAATTAATAAATGGGACCTCCTGAAACTGGGAAGTTTCTATAAGGCAAAGGACACAGTCAACAAGACAAAACGGCAGCCCATGGAATGGGAAAAGATATTCACTAAGTCCACATCTGACAGAAGGCTGATTTCAAAGAACTCAAGAAGCTAGTCACCAAAACACCAAATAATCCAATTAAAAGTGGGGTACAGAACTAAATAGAGAATTCTCAATAGATGGATCTAAAATGGTTAAAAGACACATAAGAAAGTGCTCAACATCCTCAGCCATCAGGGAAACACAAATCAAGACAACTCTTACTCCTGTCAGAACTACTAAAATCAAAAGCACCAATGACCTCTATGTTGGAGAGGATGTGGAGAAAGGAGAACACTCTTCCATTGCTGGTGAGAAAGCAAACTTGTACAGCCACTTTGGAAATCAGTATGGCAGTTTGAGGAAAATGGGAATCAGTCTACCTCAAGATCCAGCAATTCCACTCTTAGGCATACACTCAAAGGACGAACATTCATACAACAAGGACATCTGTTCAACTATATTCACATAGCAGCATTATTTGTATATCCAGAACCTGTAAGCAACCTAGCTGCCCCTCAACTGAAGAATGGGTAAAGAAAACGTGTAGATTTACACAATGTAGTACTACTCAGCAGATAATAAATACAATGGAATCTTGAAATTTGCAGGCAAATGAATGGAACTAGAAGAAACCAATCTGAGTGAGGTAACCCAGTCACAAAAAGACAAACATGTTATGTACTCACTCATGTATGAATATTAGACGTAGAGCAAGGGATTACCAGGCTACAATCCACACCTCCAGAGAAGCTAGGAAACAAGGAGGACATACATAGTCCCCCAGAGAAGGGGAAATGGACAAGATCTCCTGATCAAATTGGGTGGTTGCAGGGAGGAAAGAGAATTAGGAGACAGAGAAGAGGAGAAGATGAGGGGACAGGAAAAGATGAGGGTTCAGGAAGATTGAGTCAGAAAAGAACAGAGGAGAGTAAGAAAAGAGATACCATAATAGAGGGAACCATTATAGGTTTAAAGAGAAATCTAAACTAGGGAAATATCCAGAGATGTACAAGGATGACCCTAACTAACAATCTAAGCAGTAGTGGAAAGGCTACCTGAAATGCCCTTCACCTATAATGAGATTTATGACTATCCTATATGCCATCATAGAGCCTTCATCAAGTAGCTGATAGAATCAGAAGCAGACATCCACATCTAAGCACTGAGCCGAACTCCTGAAATCCAGTTGCAGACAGGGAGGAGTGATGAGCAAAGGGGTCAAGAACAGGCTGGAGAAACCCATGGAAGCTGCTGACCTGAACAAGGGGGAGCTCATGGACTCCAGACTGATAGCTGGGAAACCAGCACAGGACTGTTCCAGATCCCCTGAACATGGGTGTCACTTAGGGGGCCTGGCAGTCTATAGGGCCTCCGGTAGTGGATCAGTATTTATCCCTAGTACACAAATGGACTTTGGGAGCCCCTTTCACATAGAGGGATACTCTCTCAGCCAAGACACATGAAGGAGGGCGTAGGCCCTGCTCCAAATGAAGTGACAGACTTTGAAGATTCCCCCCATGGAAGGTCTCACCCTCCCTGGGGTGTAGAACAGGGATGGGATAGGGGTTGCTGGGGGACATGAGAGGATAGGAGGGGAAGGGAACTGGGATTGATATGTAAAACAAGACTGTTTCCAATTTAAATAAAAAGCCTAAATGAGAAAACAAATTGAAAAATCAATAAGTAGGAATATTAATTTCCAATTATCCTCTAAAAGCTTTTAAATATAATTTGTATCACATGTTCTGCATACAGATATATTCTTGATTTCCATAAAATAAAATTCTCTCCCGGCTTGTTCCTGTTGTTCAAAAATACATGTAAACAAGTGGGCCAGACAACTCTCAATACTTAAGACAGGGTACTAGCTGGCACTGTGATTACCAAAATTCTAGATAAAATGTTGAGGTATACAGAGCTTCCCATCCCACTGGGAGCCATGTACCCCAGATGCCAGTTCTTCTCTTCCACCAACGAGACCAGGGAACCAGCAGGTCCAGGTAAACAAGGCCCCACATCCGGGCCTGACTTCCAATGCCTGGGGACTCCCACAGAGCCTCCCATCCTGGCAGGAGCCAAGCACCCCAGATCCCAGGTCTTCTCTTCCACTAAAGAGACCAGGGGACTAGCAGGTCCAGATAAACAAGGCCCAGCATACGGGCCTGCCTTCCAGTGCCTGGGGACTGCCACAGAGCCTCCAATCCCAGCAGGAGCCATGCACCCCAAATCCCAGGTCTTCTCTTCCACCAAAGGGACTAGGGGACCCAGTGGGAGACTATGCACCCCAAATTCCTGGGCTTCTTCTCCACCCACGGGACCAGGACTAGGACCAGGAAGAGAAGAACTACCAGAGTATTGGACTAGCTTGCACTCACCGAAAGGGAACTCTGGTCCCCTAACCACCAGACCAGTAAGGGGCTCTTTCTGCACCCACTAGAAGAAGAAATGGGAAAGAAAAAATACAAAAACACACTCAGCAACAGAAAAACAAATATGACACTGCCAGATTCTAGAGACTGCACACCAGCAAGACTCCAACATTCCAATGCAAATGAAACAGAAAAGAATGACCTTAAAAACAACTTCATGAAAATGATAGAGGCCCTAAAAGAGGATATAGGAAAAACCCTCAAAGAAATTGAAGAAAAAAAAGGAAAAAAAACAAGAAATGGAAGAAACAACAAACCAAAAATGCAAGAAATAGAAGAAACAACAAACCAAAAAATTCATAAAATGCAACAAATGGACGAAAAGATAAACCAAAAATTGCAAGAAACAATGCAAACAGTGCAAGGGTTGAAAACTGAAATAGAGACAATAAAAAAACACAATCTGAAGGAAGGCTGGAAATAGAAAAGCTGGGCAAACGGTCAGGTACTACAGATACAGGCATTATCAACAGAATACAAGAGATAGAAGAGAGAATCTCAGGTGTTGAATATACACTAGGAGAAATTGATACATCAACCAAAGAAAATCTTAAGTCCAACAAATCCCTAACACAAAACATCCAGGAAATATGGGACACCATGAAAAGACCAAACCTAAGAATAATAGGTATAGAAGAAGATGAAGAAAACTGCCTCAAAGGGGCAGAAAACATATTCAGCAAAATCATAGAAGAAAACTTTCCCAACCTAAAGAAAGACATGCCAATGAAGGTACAAGAAGCTTACAGGACACCAAATAGAGTGGACCACAAAAAAAAGTACCCTTGCCACATAATAATCGAAACCCCAAACTTACAGAATAAAGAAAGAATATTAAGACCAACTAAGGAAAAATGTCAAGTAACATATAAAGGCAAACCTATCAGAATTACACCTGACTTCTCCATGGAAACTCTGAAAGCCAGAAGGTCCTGGATAGATATTCTACCAACACTAAGAGACTATGGATGCCAGCCCAGACTACTATACCGGGCAAAACTCTCAATCACTTTAGATGGAGAAAACAAGATACTCCACAACAAAACTTGGTTCCACTAACCCAGCCCTACAGGAAGTTCTGGAAGGAAAACTCCAACCCAAGAAAGTTAACTACAACCAGAAAAACATAGGCATTAGATAATCCTACTTTACCAACATTCAAAAGAAAAAAAGGGGTGGAATTCCACACATAATACCACCATCAACAACCATTCCAAATCAAAGAAGAATGAGCAATCAGTGGTCATTAATATCCCTTGATATTAATGGCCTTAACTCACCCATAAAAAGACACAGGTTAACAGAATGGATTCGAAGACAGAACCCATCCTTCTGCTGCATACAAGAAACACACCTCAACCTCAAAAACAGACATTACCTCAGAGTTAAAGGTTGGGAAAAGATTATCCAATCAAATGGACCCAAGACACAATAGACTCTGAGGAAATTCAGAGAATCATCAGGTCATACTTTGAAAACCTGTACTCCACAAAATTCGAAAATTTAAAGGAAATGGACAATTTTCTGGATATCTATCACTTGCCAAAATTAAATCAAGAACAGATAAGCCATTTAAATAGACCTATAACACCTGTAGAAATAGAAGCAGTCATCAAAAGTCTCCCAACCAAAAAAAGCCCAGGGCCAGATGGCCTCAGTGCAGAATTCTACCAGAAATTCAAAGAACAGCTTATACCAATTCTTCTCAAAGTATTCCACACAATAGAAGCAGAAATGTCTTTGCCAAACTCTTTCTACAAGGCTCCAATAATCTTGATACCCAACCCACACAAAGACACAACTAAGAAAGAGAACTTCAGACCAATATCCCTCATGAACATTGATGCAAAAATACTCAATAAAATACTGGAAAATTGGATCCAAGAACACATCAAAACAATCATTCACCATGATCAAAGAGGTTTCATCCCAGGGATGCAGGGATGGTTCAACATACAAAAATCCATCAATACAATCCACCATATAAACAAGCTGAGAAACAAAAATCACATGATCATCTCACTAGATGCAGAAAAAGCCTTTGACAAAATCCAACCTGTGGATAAGCAAGAGACTGAATGGGGGAGCCAAGCAAGATGGAAGTAAAATCACAGATGTGGGGCTCTCAGCTACAGCCGATATAAACGCATATACTTTGAATGTCTATGGTGGGAATTATAATAAACAACAGTATTTTAAATATAACGCATGGTGCTCCCAGAGTAAAATGCTGAGCAAATACTTGTTTCTCATCTGCCCATTCCAATACTTAGATAACATACACATTTTATCAACATGTAAAACTTACCCAGCTAATGGGTCATTTCCAGAATCCATTTGTTCTTCTAAAGAAAAATATAAAATGCATTTTAAAAGATGGAAGAAAAGTATCCAATATTAAAGATCTGTTATTCAAAAGCATTGCTGGAAAGCATTCATTTAGAAATACATCATGGGAATCTTCTACAGTAGATCTGAATTATACTGCTCATGGAGCAGTCGATGCATAAGACTCTTTCTGTTGTTTGTATTTTGGGGACATGAATAGGAAGAATAAATGTGTATGAAATTTATGAAAAGTACAATGTCGTGTACAATGACCATAATCCCAATGAACTACTATGAGACTAACTTAAAAATGTTGTCATCATATTATAAACTGATAGTGTCAAGCAAGCTGCCTGATATACCTAGACTAACAGCATAAGAAAGATGAATAAGGGAATATAGTCTATGGCCATACCACCCTGGATCTCATCTAATAAGAGAATGTGTTTATTTTGTTGTAAGAGAATAGAGATTTTCCAAGTAATCAGTTGAATTTTTCAGTTTAGGATGAATATACTATCCCACTGACACTTATCTATAGACACTGCACCCTGCAGGGTAAAACACAAAATCAGACCAGGTGCCAGGGCCCAGCAAAGACTTCCCACATGCTGACGAAGAGCTCAAAAGTTGCCTGAGTGCTGCTTGTTCTAGCTAACCCTTTTTTTTTTCACTCTCTTCTTCATTTATTCTTTGTGTCTTCCACTTCATGCATCTCCGAACGATTCATGTGCATGCCCCGGGCACGTTTTCACAAACATAAAAATAATATTGTTTTAATTTTTAAAATATGCTTAAATAGAGTGTCTGAGGGACTCTAAGATGAGAGCACCCTAAGAGGCACCAAGTTCCTCGCCACTGTTCTCCGTGGCCACATTCCTAGCAGGAAATAAGTGCAGCCTGGATCCTTCAGTTGGAGGTGGAGGCTGAGAACTGCTACCAGTTGAGCATGCCTTCATGACAGCAGAGCAGAGGTGCAGCCATGCTCAGAGGGCAGGGTCCAGGCTATTGAGGCCATCAAGGAAGTGACCACTTCCAAATTCTCCAAGCATAGATATGTTGCAGACCAGCAAGGCCATATCAACATCATGAAGAAATGGTCCTAAACCTGAAGCCATCACCCTTTACATTTATGAATTCCAGACGGCTCTGCCCTTACCTGGTCCCGGACCTGGGAAAAAAAATTATGTCACAGTGTGACCTCTTCGACAAGAGTCTTATTCAAACAAACATGATTAATAAATACATGTTTTTTTCACATGAAACGTCTTTGTCATCATAACTTCAGATGACGCGCAAAAAGGGGGGGAGCTAGAGGTAAATCTAATTATATAGCACTTACCTAAAATGCAGGAAGTCTTGGGTTCAATTCCTAGTTCCACAGAAACAAAGATATTGACTACTTTTGTTTTCTCTCCTCCTCTCTCTCTCTCTCTCTCCCTCTGTGTGTGTGTGTGTGTGTCTGTGTGTCTGTCTTTCTGTCTACCTGCCTTTTTCTGCCTCTTTCTGCCTCTCTCTTTCTCTCTGTCAGCCTGCCTCTGTGTGTGCATGTCTCTGTCTCTTTCTGCATCTCTCTCTCTCTCTCTCTCTCTCTCTCTCTGTCTTTCTTGTCTCTCTCTCATGAGATACACATATTATTGGAGTTGGGGGTTGTCTGTGCATGTAAGTAAGTGCACATGCAAGCAGAGTCCAGAGGTCAATATTAAAGGTCTTCCTCAATGACTCGGCATGTGAATTTTTGAGACAAGGTCACTCTTCTGATTCTAAGTTTCATGTAATTAATGTCTGATTTTTATACTGTTCAGAAAGAACTTAAGTAAATATAAATGCAATTTTCCACTCTTTGTAAATGAAAACTTTCTTAGTTCAACATTTTTTGTGTAGGGTAGGACTGCAAAGAGCATTATAAGTCTTACCTGGTTCACTATCATTTCTGTTATTGTGTATGTTTTCTTCGAAATCCAGAAGCATCTGCCTACTATCATTTGAAAAGTAATAAACACAATTGTTATTTTAATACTTATTTTAAAACATTTAGCATACTTAATTCATAAGAATAATCCAGGTTACAGGTGAAGCTCCATCAGCAGAGTGTATGCCTAACATGCATTAAGCCTTGGGTCCCATCTCTAGCATCACATCTAACTAGACGTGTAGCACACACCTGTAATCACAGCATTTGGGAGGTAGAGGCAGAAAGAGCAAGAGGTTCAAAGTCATCCTCAGACACATAGTGAACTCAAGGCCACATGGGGCACATGAGACCCCATCTCTAAATAGAGAATATCACTGAAAACCATAGAGGCACTGCTAGAAGTTTTTACTACATGTTTGAAGTTTATGGGCTCTAAGTCTTGTAATTAAGCCTATAAGAAAATAAGAAAAATTGAAATAAGAGGGCATGAAATGAGAGAAATAAAGCTTAAAGGGTAGACTGGATTAGCTTGACAAGCAGTGAAGTACCCTAATGTCAGAAGACATCCATGCTCCGAAACTACAACTGTCTGCTACTGAATAAGTTGTTTCCCACAGACATTAAGTGTCATTCAAAAAAAGGATTTGTACTGCTTGTGTTCAGTAGGTTTCTTTTAAAATTTCATTTGATAGTATTAAAACATGTGCATGGAAAAACAAAACAGCAAGGTATTTCCTGATATTGAGCTCTTTTTAAACCCCAAATGTATCTAAAAATCAAATATTACAACTGTTTGGAACATGTTAAGCCCTCATTTTGGTTATTAGCTATTCTATTTTGTGGCTTGTGATTCAGAGAAAATGAGTTGTTTAACAATTTGAAGCTAAGTACTTCATGATATATTATCTCCTTAATTAAATGACTGCTCACTGTTACTAAAAAAATAATCAATCACTCTGAGGGCAGAAAGGGAATCAATTCCAAGACCTGGATTTGCTCTCCTCTTCATTCTCCCCTGCCTATTTTAAATCATCATATGTACCTCCAAATGATTCATAAACAAAACCCTCTATTACATGTAGATACTAATAAAATCTGACGTGATCTTGTACTCCTAAGTCCAACTGTTCTTTGGATCCAGAGGCATGCTTAGTTGCTTCTTTGTGGGAAAGAACTCAAAAATCTCTGTAAACATGAATCTAGGACTGAAATAACTTGGGAGATTGTTACAGCTATAGAAAAAAGAGAGAGAGAATCAGTTGAGTACCCGCCCAAGAAAAAGTCAACAGCAACCCTAGATAGATTGATATGGGGGCATCCAACATTAATCAGTAGAGAAAGTGTGTGACTTTTCTGCAACATGATTTGAACTTTTATACAGTTCACATTTGTTGCGCGCACACACACACACACACACACACACACACACACACACACACATTTCTCAATGTGAATTGACCACAAAGGTCTGATGAGATTATGGACAGGTGGGAAGGGTCAGATTGTTAACAATGTATGTGGCAGAAACTAGAAAGTCCAACTGCCGAAGGATAATGTGGTTTGAAAATAATAGCTGAGTTTAAAAACATAAGTCCATGTGAACATGAGATATTACAACTCTCAGTTCTGAGTGTATATTGTCATAAACACTTAGTAGTTAAGATCAATTGCTATGGAATTTCAGGGCATGTTTTATAGTGATGGAACCAACAGAAATAAAGACTGATAGGCTATCCTCTTCATTTTTCTCCATCTGTGTTTTCTAAGAGAGTTAGATTCCTTGGGTCTAAGAATCTTCAGCTACTGGAAAGTTAAGGAGGAGTGTACAGAAGACAAGTTCCCACAGGAGAGCAACATGATTGTCTATTAAACTGGACATTTCAAGATCCAAGCAGCTACTTGAAAAGATCAAAAATACAATTGATACTTTTTGTATCTCATTTGTAAAGGTTATATACGGGGATAACGTGAAAATGCTGAGATCCCTAAGGTTGAAGGTCTTTAAATCTCTTAGCTGGAGATATAGTAAAATGAGGGAAAACTTGCCTAGCACATGCAAGGTTCTGGGTCCAATGTTCAGCATTTACCAAAAGGAGTCCTGAGCTTAAGCGTTTCAGTCCCAGTGCTGTTCCTAACTATTTTGCTTGATTTCTGACTGGCTAGGTAAACTAAGTTACCACCATTCTAAAACTACCCACACAGTGCAATAATGCCTCAATTGAATAATGCAATACTTGTATCTATTTTCAACCATCAATATAAGTTTAATTAGCATGTTAATGGAAATACTTACAAAGTACAGTGGCCTTCAATAGCATACCGTAATGCCGTCCATCCAAAGGTATCCTTGTAGAAGAAGTCAATGCCTTTCTGAAGGAGCAATGTAGCCATATTTTTTGATCCACATCGTATAGCATATATCAAGGTGTTTCTAAAATAGCAAAAGTATAGATCCACTGTCATAAAATGAATGAAATTAGTTAAATCTACATAGATGTATCTTACCAACTTAGACTCTCACCTGACTGTGTAGAATTGACCATTTCCCAACAGACGTAGTATCATGGACCCACAATTGTTTCTCTTTGTGAGGCTATCCCCCAGGATAAAGAAGGAAATATCTTTTCCCACTGATCTACTTTGCAGTAGAATTCCTGACCTCATGACCTTTAAAAATAGCTATGCTAAATTTTTGCATCGGAAATGGTTAAGGAAGAGTTCACATTTCCCTAGCCTAATGTAATATAACACAGTTCTTAACCAGCTGAAGATGAAATAATTCAAAGATATGTGCATGATTTGAATAGTGGTAATATAAAATAATAATAAAATTCATAGTGCTTTTAGTTAATGATGTTGATGACTATGTACTGTACTACACTAAGGGCTATGTAAATAATACTAGAACTCCTTATTAAGGGTGTTATCATCTGTTTCACACCAGGGGATATATTTGGGTGTGAGCATCATTCTGAAGATGACATACATAGCAACTGGGAAAACTGATAATTTAACCCAGTATTGAATGACCCTAAAGTCTCCTCTTTTATCATCCACTTATGATTTATCTTCCTTAAGTTTTATCCAATTATTGCTTTTATCTCCCTTTCAACGACAAGTTAATATAAATGGGTTAAAAATCAGGGAGGGTAAAAGGGAAAAAATGAACATTTAATCATCACTTAAGGATAACCTGACATTAATATTCAATAAAGAAATGCAATTTAAAGAGTGATTCCACATACTGTAATTTTCAACTCCTATTTGGCTGAATGTAGTATCTTAAAGTATACAAGAAGGAAATGGGAAAATGCTATAAAGTCTCTGAGACCTCATTAGAGAAGTTTTCTTGTGTGGTAAATGATGGTTGCAGTACGAATTCTAATAGGTCTTAATAATAAAACCCCAGTGTGAGATATAGGGATTAATGCTGAAAGATCAGCAAAGCAGAGCAGCCAGTCACTAGAGAGAGCTTTTACCTCTACCAAATACTCAGACCAAATAGTGATCCTGTCTCTAGGAATCCTCAGACTAAATGAATGAGTTCCTGTCTCCTCCCATCGTATATTCCTCTCTCTGCTCAGTGATACCACTCCTGTTTCTGCCTTCCTAGTGCTGGGATTAAAGACATGTGATTCCCAAGTACTGGTATTAAAGGTGTCAGCCACCACCGCCTGGCTCTGTTTCTGTTTTAGCCTGGATCAATTTTGTGTCGCCCAGGATGGCCTGGAACTAACAGAGATCTGTCTGTCTGTCTCCTGAGTGCTGGGATTAAAGGTGTATGCTACCACTGCCTGGCCTCTATGGTTAACTAGTGTGGCTAGCTCTCCACTCTGATCTTCAGGCCAGGTTTATTTCTTAAAGCACAAACATCTACATTATACACCTTCCTCAAGGCTAGGGGACCCACCAGGAAGAGGATATAAGGAGGATGTGAGAATCAGAGGTTGGGGAGGAGTGGGAAAAAAATCATGTCTTCTGTACATGTCAAGACCTCTTTGCTCATGGAGTCACAGCAGCTGTGGTTGCCTACACAAGATCAAGACGATCAAGTCAACCTTTTGCATGTACTGGGGAGGGAGTCAAGAGCCCCTACTCCTAGCAAAGGAACTATTGACTGTTGACGGCTTCTAGGGGAGGAAGAGTAAGATATCTTTAAGGGTGTGGCTCCTGAGCCAAGCTCCAGTGGATGGCATCACATCCATAAGTATAAGGACAGCACAAACTGGAATGGATATGTCATTAATTTTTTTAAACAAGAGGACACAAACTTAGCGTGGGAAGATGAAGGAATGATCAAAATACATTACATTAGATTCTCAAAGAGTTACTAAAATATCTTAAATAAAATAAAAAAGTAGAAATAAAAAGGGAAATACATTATATAATTAATAATCCTATTGTGAATTTTAAAAATCATACTAAAGCTGGGCGGTGGTGGCGCACGCCTTTAATCCCAGCACTCGGGAGGCAGAGGCAGGCAGATCTCTGTGAGCTCGAGGCCGGGCTGGACCGACAGCCTCCAAAACAATACAGAGAAACCCTGTCTCATAAAAAAAATCATACTAAAAGCTCATACATTTTAAAAATAAATAAAACTCATTTAGCTCATAAATTCCTAAAATCAAAGGACCAACAAGTCAGATTAAAAATAACAATCCTCAGTCAGTACTTTAGGCAATGTGACACACACACACACACACACACACACACACATATATATATATATATATATATATAGAGAGAGAGAGAGAGAGAGAGAGAGATTATTTGCACTGCTCACTTCAATTACTCTTCTTCTCTAACAGACTAACTGTTGCCTGTATATCTATGTTTTCACTGTATCCTTGGTAAGCTGGTCCTTCCTCCAACCAACCATGTTTCTGAGTTGCAAGGTTGCTACCAGTCCAGAATACTGCTCATGTTCTACTTCTTTTTAGTTCAAATGACTTTACCTTCGCATGTCATCTACAACATGTATATCTGCTCCTTTTTTCACAAAAAGTTCTGCCACTCCTACCTTCCTCTCTCTGAGTGCCAACAAAAGTGGTGTAAAGCCATCCTGCAAAACAATACAACCAATTTGTAATTTAAAAGTTACATATTCTCAACTTACCTAAAAGTCTTACAAATACAAGCATGTGATAAAAGTTTAAAATCATGGTGGATAAATGATCCTTCCTTCCAACAATGCTACCTTTCACTTGCTCTGCTCCCTGTCTTTGAAATGTTCCTCTCTTGACTAGAGTCGTCAAATGAACCTAAGCCTCTCCAGTGCCCATTTCAAACCTACATTGTTGTCTCAAATATTTGCTTCTATTACAGCACTCATTACTTTAAGCCATGTGACTGCTCTCATATACACTAAAAATTTCTTGAAGGTAGGGGCTGCATCTTCTTTACATCAACAAATCAAACCCCATCACACAGTGGCAAATGATATTCGTGAGTTAGTGAATCAATGGCCAAATTTTCTTTTCTATATCAAGATTTTAAAGTAAGTACACTTGGGCCTCAAACAACATGGCCACCTTCTGCATGGGCACCCAACAGTAAAGGTTCAGGGGAGACCAGGCATAATTCTTTAGGAGCAATGTAAAGTTCAAGTTTTTGCAGAAATCTCCTGAAGCCTAACAGTGGGCTCAAGTCATGGAGCAAACTCAGTGTAGTCAAGGCCACTTTGAGCCCATATCCCCTGTGATTTCATTGTTTCTGGGAGCGTGTTTTCCAGTATGTGTATACAAAGCAAGTGTGTTTTATAAAGCTCAGTCTCATAAACTGTAATAAAAAAAACTTGTAATACTTCAGTCTTCCTGCCCTTGGTAATTTATACACCACTTAAGGTCAATTCTCCCAGTGTTTACAAAATAATTACTAGTCACATAGAAGCTGATTACTGTAGGCTTCATAGTGTGTGTGTGTGTGTGTGTGTGTGTGTGTGTGTGTGTGTGTGTGTTAAAACTGCCAGACTAATCATGCCAAGGCTCTATCAACTGAACATCTTCACTGAGACTGGATACAAAAAGTGACAAGAAGATTTATGTTTTCCAATCTCCTGACAGAGAAAACCCTACTTGCGATTCACATTTTGGGATCTGTTGACTTGCTTAAGGTAGTGGCATGAAACCTTTAAAAGAGATAGTCTCTACTTACTAAACTACTGAAGACCTTCTAAGAGTAGGGAATTATTACTGATGGCTGGAAGAAAAGTGGTCTAGTCTATAAGCCAGTAGCCATTGTTGATTGTGACGGTTAGCTTTGATTGCCAACTTGACACAATCTAGAATCACCCAGGCGAGAATCTCAATAATGAAGTGCCTACATTGAGTTGACCTGTGCACATGTCTATGGCAGATTATCTTAATAGATGTGGAAAGTCCCAGCCTACTATTGGTAGCACCATTCCCTAAACAGAGGCTCCAGAACTGTAGAAGAGTAAAGAATTCAAGCTTTGCACAAGTAAGTATTCATGAGTTCATTTATCTCTGCTTTTGACTATAGAGATTATGGGACAAGCTGACTCAAGCTTCTGATACTGTGACTTCCCAGAAATGATGGATCTAGAAATGTGAACTAAAATAAACCCTATCTCCCCTAAGTTGCTTTTCTGTCAAGTAGTTTGTCATAGCAATGGAAATGAAACTACTTGATAATATTCCATTTAGCTTCTCACCACAAAGGCAAAGGGAAAGTTGGGATAGCATTATTGGAAAAGACACTTTGGTAGGAAATAGTATCTAATCAACATCTAATCAAATTCTAGTCCTTCTAGAAATGTCTAGATTTTTGAACCCAGTAATGCCTAGGTTTCTATTTAGGGTTTCTTTCCTAAACTAGAAGTTGTTTCAGAATCCCAAGGAAATATTTTAGGAGATGCATGCCCATTACTTAGTAGATGTACTGAATCAAACTGCACACAACCACAGCTGAGAATTAGAGCCACACAAATAGAACTTCTATGTGGACATGAATAATTCTCTTTATCATTTGTTTATTTGACTCAATCACTAAAAACAGGGAGTATGCGAGTCAGAAGGCAACAAAATTCAATATACAAAAAAAGCAAAATTAAATATCCCTCTCACCCAGGAAACAACTGTAGATTTGAGAGCAGAGGTTAGTTTTTACCTAAGCAGATGTCTCAGCCAGAAAATATACTTGTGAATTGTTCGATTGTCCCTCTGGTTTTCCATATAATTATCACTTAGTTACTACCAGTCTCATTCCCCCAGAGTCCTCCTTAAACCAATCCCTAGACATGTTTGTAATTGAATAGTTTTCTTGCCCAAACTACGAATTACTGTCTTCAACATGGAGAAAGACTGAATCAGCACACATAAACTGATTTTTGCTTTGAATTCTTCTTGCTTCATTCCCTCAGGTACTAATTTCCAGATGTACATTTCCTTCTACTCCTTTTCTTCTTCAGCCTTAGGTCACTTGGCAGTAACTTGCCAACAGCAGCACAATTTCCATTTTATATGAGTGCTTTTGTTTTGAGTTTTGAGATGAAGCCATTCCCAAAGTAAACTTTGCTATCTACTTGGACAGCTTTATAAAAGTTAAGGGAAATGGTGAAGAAAAGACAAAAATGAGCAAGTTCTACTTCTAGCCGATTCAGTGGTTTCTCAAATATTTCACATTAAATGTGTAAAAGAAAGTTGTGCATCAAATGTTTCTAAGTGTGGGTGGTGAGCTTACAGCTTCTACAGTTGAATCCTTTCCAACTATTTTCACTCAGGAAATGCTTAGGTTTCTAAACATAAAATGTTGCCCCCCCCCACCTTTGCCACTATTAAAAGATGTATCTCAGAGATTTTGAAATTAAAATGCAGTGAACTGTACTTTGGTTTTCTGTTCGATATCAGCATGGTATTTGAGCAGTAATGACGCCATCTCTTCATGTCCATTGTACACAGCGTAGTGCAAGGCACAGTTGCCACTGTAGTCCCTAATGTTCGGATCAGCACCGTGCTCCAGTAGAACAGCTGCACATTTCAGTTTCCAGCATTGAACAGACTGCATTTCATAACAAAAAGCAGATTATCAGCTCAAGGAATACAAGATAAACATCCCACAGGTTTCATCAGCAAGCTACATGTAAATGGAGGTAGCATTCCTTCCATCATAAACCCTTCAGTCACGTGGAGCTCGTGCTGAAGTTAACAGCAGTGACCTACCTTTATCAGAGGTGTGACGTGGTCCTTGTCTAAGGCATCTATCTCACAATTATTATTCACTAGAATATTTACCACTGGTAGCCGGCCATAGACACAGGCAAAATGCAAAGCTGTCCTGTGGAAATGAGAAGTGTTTTCTGTGACATTGTAGAACACTGTCTCAACATTTAATTATAACATTAAATATCCTGTCATTTTTTTCTGCCTTCTAAACAAATTTCTGATGTTCTTAGAAAAGGACAAGAGTTCCTTCTTTTTTTTTAATTTTAAAGAAAGGGCAACCTGTTTGAAGTCCTTTCTCTATATGAGCCATGGACAGAACACATGACCTCATTTCTGTGGAAAAGTGCTCTGCCATTGAGCTGCTCATTTGAATCAGCCCAGAGCAGTTTATTTGAATAAAAGACAGCATGGGTGGGTATAAAATGAACTCAGTGGTATTTCTGCAGATGTTTGTCTCATTTTCCTTTGTTTGCCAAAAGGAAAAAAGATTGTATCATTAATATTTTTCTGTATATTTTCATTTCCACTTTAGTGTTTTTATTGTGGGTTCTTTTTGTTTTTCTTGGGAAGGGGGATTTGAGGGTCTTGTTTGCTTGTCTTATAAAGAGATAAAGGGTGTAGAGTTGGGTGGGTGGGGATATGGGGAGGATGTGAGAATAGAGGGGAAAGCTTAATCTGACTATACTGTATGAAAATTTTTTCTTTCAAAAAAAGAAAAGACAATCATCACCTTTGAATTAAATTCCTCTTGGGTTTAATCCTATTCTGAGCTAAGTCTCTTACCTCTCAGCCTTCCTTAGTTTCAACTTCCTGTTCCATAAAATTAGAAACTAAAAAGGATATCTAGGTAATTCTCATGAGAAAGCTTGGACCCAGTCCTTGATTGACCCTCCCTGTCTTGGGTGTGTAGTGTCCTCTATTAATTCCTGTGTTTACATCTGTTTAACTTTCTAAAAAACTCCATCTCTGTTTCACACACAGATGGCAAGGCATAGGACACCATTATGAGACCCCCCCCGGAAATAGGGTGGAGAGGAGGAGGAGGAAAGGGCAAGAGGGAGGAGGAAGAGGAGAGGGAGAGGAGAATGAAGGGAGGAGGAGGAAAAGGGAGAGAAAGAGGAAAAAGAAGGAGAGGAGGAAGAAGAGAAGGGAAAGGAAAAGAGGAAAGAAGAGAAGGGGGAAGAAAGAAAGAAGTGGGAGGAAATGCTATTTTTTTTCAACACCAGCATGGAAGATCTCCATGTGTGCCAGCACTTCAACACGTGGCCCCTTTCTTAACACAGCACCAAAGATCCGTGTGTATGCCGTGAATAGAACACATGCGTCTCTTCACCCCCAGACCCCAACCACGACTCTCTGGACACAGGGACGTCAGGACTTTGGTGTTTGACGACGGCAGACACAACTGGCAGATCTCTGGTTGCCAGCTCTGTTGAACTAATCAGAAGGAAACTGGGAAGCAGTCAAAAGTTATTGTTTGGCAGCTCAGGACCCCGCCCAGGTGTACAGCTCTCGGGTGCAGAGCCCCGACATCTTGGGGAAGCCAGAGAGAGACTTCCCATGCTGGCCTGCCCACGAGTAGACAGTCGCCCACCCTTCCTCCTCACCTGTTTTTGTGGTCTCTGTCAAACACAGAACACTGTCCAAGCGTCATGAGAATCTCCATCTGGCCTGCATCACCCTCAGCTGCAGCCTGGTGGATCTGCCCCAAGGGTCTGTACGTTGTATGGTATTTTGGATAGCTGGGAGATTCACCGAAGAAAAACTCGGAGATGGACATTTGTGGGCCATCACAGAAACCGAAGGGTGTCTTTTCTTTAACCCCAAAGATCTTCTTTATGGCAGAAGCCATTGGTCTCAAGTCCCTTCCCAACTTTTCATCTTTTCTGGTCCCCCAGCCCCGTTTTAGGTCTTAGTAAAAACCAAGACTCACCAGCAACATTTACACAGAGGAGCTCAGGGCTTAAACGTCTGCCAACCAGGCCCTTAAACAGTTGGCAGAAGCACGGTTGCCGAGCAACACTTCTAAACACAGCGTGCGCGTGCTAGTTCATACAAGTGAGCAAGAGCGCAACTCTTGACACCCTTGGCGTCTACAAGCCAAATGGTAAAGATGCTGAGTGGGCATGCGCAGGGCCCTGTTGGGAAGCAAGCCTACAGTCTAAATGTCAATGGGGGTTGAACGAATGTTCCCATCATTTCAGACTTGTACCAGTAGGAAATCACTCTTTGCAAATATTGGTTTAAAGAAAAGGACAACATAAGGATGGTGAAGACATAGTTGCCAAAAAAATTTTTTTTGCTCTAATCATGATCTCTTTATCCCTCAGCTGCTTCTCCTTATCTTTTAACTGGACCCTGCCAACCTCCACAACCCAGCAGTTGCAGTGTTCTAGATGGCCTCTCTGCTACTGTGATAAAACATTGGCAAAAGGAACATGGGACATACAAGATTTATGTGTCTTATGAGTTATAGCTCATCATCAGGAGAACCAAGGCAAGAACTGAATCAGAGACCGCAGCAGGATACTGCTCCCTGAATTGCTTCCTCTGGGTTATTCAGCTTTCCTTCTTATACTGCCCAGACTCATCTGCCTAGGGACCACACCACTCATAGTGGTCTGGACCCTCCCACATCAATCAGCAATGCAGGAAATGTCCCCACAGACATGCCCACAGACCAGTCTGATGGAGGCAATTCTTCAGCTGAGAGCCCCTCTTCCAGATGTGTCTAAGTTTGTGTCAAGTTGACAAAAAACTGACTAGGACAGGCACTAACGGAATGGTGATTTCAAAAATGGTGGCAATTCGTCATCAAATGAAATTTTTGAGAAGAAACAAGTAGATATCATTCAAAAGAATTGAAAATGCATTTATGCATCCTCTATCTCTACCCTTTGACCCATTTACACTCATATTCTCTTGACTTTTATTTCCCCTACACATCTGCAATGAATGAAGGATTATTTGGCATTCTAATGTGCCATTTAGAACCCTTTTTTTAACTTATGTGTCATAGGTTAAAATGGGACTTTAGTGGTTCCGTGGTATCAGCATCCAGGCACCTGCTGAACCTCACCACCCTGCACGCCCACAAACACACACTTTGTTGTAGTCTTTATAGTCATAATCTTCTTCCTTTCTCCCTCCCCCTCTTCCACTTTTCTCCATGGCTCAACTCCCTTCCTCTTCACCAGTGTGGTAGGCTTTCCAGCAGCAGCCACTAGCCACAACTCCACATCCTGAACTCTTCAGGCTTAACTCCTGAAGTATATTCTCACCCCACCCTTTCTATTTTATCTCTTGTCTTGTCCAATCCTTTCCCCTGCCAAGCCTCCCCAAGAGTCCAGACTTCATCCATTCCCTATCCAGTTGACCTCTGCCTATGCTGTGTTCATTCCCACTAGAGCCCAAGCCTCCAGGAGCTCCAGAGGCCACAGTGCAGCATCAAGGGAGCCCTGTGCCCAGGAAAGACCAAAGCAGATAAACATTTCCTCACTTAGACCCACACCAAGTCTGCCAGGGTAGGAAGGATGAAAGATATGAAGAAGTGTAGCAAACTGAGAACACTTTCTAAGAGAGGGTAGCTTTCAAAGCAGGATGGTCTCCAGATGAGTGCTCGCTCTAGCTCTCTCTCTTACTATATCTCTCTCTGTCTGTCTGTCTGTCTCTCTCTCTCTCATACACACACACACACACACACACACACACACACACACACTCTCTCTCTCTCTCTCTCTCTCTCTTCAGGACTGCTGTCACTTTTTTATACCTTAATGCCTACAACGATCCTCTTTAAAGGCTCTTAACTAAGTCTCCCATAGGATCTGTCAATTTTGATATAATTCTGGAACAGAAGTAGAATGTTTTCAGCAACCTCTACTTCCATTTTGAAATTTGGTGACCATGCAGTACTGAGGCAAACACAGAGATGGCCAAGAACAACTGAGGAGGTACTCCAAACCTCAGAACTCTGCCCAGTACTACCTCCGTTCATTGCCTGATAATCACATGAGCTCAGAGTACATTTACTGTTCAGTCCTGGGCCTCTGTTACCTGGAACAGAAAATACCTGTTACTCTCTGCACTCCTCCTCCCCACCTACTGCAGCCCATGTGCACTGGCTCTCTCCCAACCAGGCTTCTTCTTGGGGATGGAAGTCCCACCAGTTCAATGGAATTCTATGTAAAAGCTGCTGTAAGTTGTCATGGGGCCTATGAAGCCTTCACTGACAGCAACTGACACCTTCCTGCTCTGCAGAACTGAAACCTGTTGCCTGGGAAGCATTCTTCCATTGTTTTATTTAATGATGGAAAGTAAAGTCAAAGTGTTTTGCCAGTTTTCATTAAATTTGCCTACTGGTTTACCCCCTTTTTCAACTAGTTTCCTCTTGCATTACTGCTCTCGCCTCCTATGATGGGAAGTTTCCCATATTCTCATTACTGCTAAAAAGCAGCACCTGTATATTTCCCTTTAATGCTGATCTGCCAGCTACCAAGCTGAAATTTAATGAAGTCCAAACTCTTTCAGACTTGGCAGATAGTTTCAGCAAAGAGTTGAAAGCTGGGAGCTATTCCTTCAAAATTATGAAGATATTATTCCACGAGTTCCTAGTTCTCTTCTTGCTGTTAAACTTCTCTTGAATTAGGTTTTCCTAAAAGAGGGGCCTTCTTAGAGGGATGCATGATTTGTTTATTAGTTAGTTAGTTGGTTGGTTAGTTAGTTAGTTAGTTAGTTAGTTAGTATTTTACTGTGTCATGTATGGGGTTGAATTTCTAGTCATTCATTATTCTTGGGATTCAGAAATCTCCCTGAGACTTTAGTCTGATTTGTTTATCAGTTTGTTTGTTCTCCCCATTTTTTAAAGATTCTCAAATATGTCTTCCAATACTGACAATGTCACCATTTTTCTCTCTTCTGGGACTTCAACTATTTTATACGCTATCTGTGTTTTAGCTACATTTCTTCCTTTACCCTTCAAATGTAGTCCTTCTCTAGAAGATTGTGTGTTCTACTCTGATGTAGGTACAAGGCCCATAATTTAGGAGTGGTGAGAAACAAAAAGTATATTTATTTGTTTTTATTGAAAATAGGTTTTTTTAAGATTTATTTATTTATTATGTATACAGTATTCTATCTGCATGTATGTCCACAGGCCAGAAGAGGGCACCAGATCTCATTACAGATGGTTGTAAGCCACCATGTGGTTGCTGGGAATTGAACTCAGGACCTCTGGAAGAACAGTCAGTGCTCTTAACCTCTGAGCCATCTCTCCAGCCTGAAAATAGTTTTTTTTTTAAATCAGATACTATATTCTGATTACAGTTCCCCTCCCCCAACTCTTCCAGATCCTCACACTTCCTTACTCACCCAAATTCACACCCTTTCATTCTCTCTTTCACTAAAATACAAACAGGCATCTAGCAAAAAATAATAATAAAATAAAACAAACAAGAATGAGACAAAAACAAACATAAGAAAAAGAGCCAAAGAAAAATCACAGGAAACATATACATGCAGAGACACACAAATTCAAATTCACACACAGAGAAAAGCCCATTAAAAATGCAAAACTGAAAAATAATACATAACACAAGGACCTACAAGGAAAAGGAAGCCCCAACAGAGCAGTATGAAACAAAGACTGACCAGAACTACCATTGAGTTCTCTTTGTGTTGGCCACGAACTGCTGGGCATCGAGCCTGCCTGCTCTTAAGTGTGGTTTGTACACCCAGTGAGACTCCATTTGAGAAAACTAATTTTTTTTCTTCCTTTGCAAGCAGTTGTCAATTGTAGATAGCTTGTGGGTTAGAGATGGGGGCTTGTGACCACTTCCCCTCTCAGATATCTATAAAACATCACACACACACACACACACACACACACACACACACACACACACACGAGAAGGGGGAAGCAAAACTAATAAAGGAATCATAGATTTCCTCTGCTGTTGCTGGATATCACTTCATATTTATATTCTAGGAACCAGCTCTCATTCGGTCATGTTGTTGACACATTCAGAACGATCATGGACCAGGTCTGGGCAGGAGAGGCTAACAATGAATCTACTAGGCTTCCCTCCCATGCTTTACCTCATTCCCCTCCTCACCATCCTTGTTCCTAATTAACACTTTTAAGACAGTGCATGGTTTCCTGGCTTACCAAATGCTCTCCTTCACCCCAGCAGCTTGTCCTTGGGTCACAGACTTTTCAAGTGGGAGTCAAAGAAGTTGGGTTTATAATTAAACACCATGTTCACACACAGGTGAAAAGAAAACAGAATCGGGTGCATAATTCCCTGGGAGTGACCGAGCCATGCATTGCCAAGCCTAGGAGCAGGGTATCCACAGCTGGCTTCATGCATTTCTGTAAGCATTTTCCTCAGTCTCATTACATCATCTCTATGGAAAATAAGGCATTCTGAAGGCCAAGGATGTTGTTGAGTTGGTAGTGCACTTGCCCAGCATGCACCAGTCCCTGAACACAATCAGCAGCACTGTCTAAACTGGGTGAGGTAGAATTTACCTCGAATCCCAGAACTCTGATGGTGGAAGCAGGAATGCCAGAAGTTCAAGGTCATCCTAAGCCATACAGAGAATTTCCAGGAAGTCTTGGATGAGTTCATATGAATCCCTGCCTCCCTAGATAAAAAGATAAAACATTTTTAGTTGGGAATTATGATGCACACTTGCAACCTCAGTACTCAGGAGTCTGAGGAAGGAGCATCTTGTATTTGAAGCTTGCCAGGGCTGCCCAGAGAGCCAGGGACAAGGGCTGTGGATGTGGTCCATGTTAAAATGCATGCTAGTAAGTGCAAGGTCCTGATTTCCATCCCGAGTGAGGCAAAGAAGGAGGAAAGTACATAAAATAGCATACATTCTTAGAGCTAATACATTAGGAAATTGGAATCCAATAACACTTGTGAATTTTCTTGTTTTTAAAAAATTTATAAACACTAACATCAATTGTGATGTTACCCTGGATTAGAAAGTAACATTTCTTATCATGAAACTTTTATTATAAAAATTGTAAGATTGGGCGAGTCCAGCTTCAGGTGAGATTGGGTCTCCGGCGGGGATCCCCCGCCCAACACCCATCCCCTCGATATTCCTGGGCTGCTCCTGGCATCCAGAAGACCCGCCCACACAGGAAAGACATCAGCCCTTCCAAGCCCCAAACCCGGCGAGCCCAGCTTCAGGAAAAACATCAACCCTTCCAGGTCCCAACCTCCGGCAACCCCAGCTTCAGCTTAAGCTTCAGTGTCAGCATCCTCAGCTTCAGCTTCAGGAAGGAAGGAGACCAGTGGAGACAGGAAGACGCCAACAGCACCCACTGGAAGAAGAGATGGGAAGAAGACAGAATAAGAGATCACTCAGCAATAGAAACACCACCATGACCCCACCAGAATCCAGGGATACAACACCAGCAAGACCCAAAAAGCACTACATAGATGAAGCAAAGGAGACAGACCTTAAAAATTATTTCATGAGGGTGATTGAGACACCCAAAGAAGAAACGAGGAAATCCATTAAAGAAATAGAAGAAAAAACAAACAAAAAAATCCATGAAATGGGGGAAAAATTTCAAGAAATAAACAAATCTCTCAAAGAATCTAAAGAGCACCAAGAAAAAACAACCAAAAAAATGAAGGAAATAACTCCAACAGTTGAAGGATTGAAAGCTGAAATAGAAACAATAAAGAAAACACAGAACGAGGGGATGCTGGAAATAGAAAAGCTGGGGAAAAGGTCAGGAACTACAGATGCAAGTATCACCAATAGAATACAAGAGATAGAAGAGAGAATCTCAGGTATTGAAGACTCATTAGAGGATATAGAGTCGTGAACCAAAGAAAATCTCAAAACCAACAAATACTTAACACAAAATATCCAGGAAATATGGGACACCGTGAAGAAGCCAAACCTGAGAATAATAGGTATAGAAGAAGGCAAAGAAATGCAACTCAAAGGTACAGAAAACATATTCAACAAAATCATAGAAGAAAACTTCCCTAACCTAAAGAAAGATACGCCTATGAATCTTACAGAACACCAAATAGGCTGGACCAGAAAAAGAAGTCACCTCGCCATATAATAATCAAAACATCAAACCTACAGAGTGAAGAGAAAATATTAAGAGCAGCTAAAAAAAAAGGCCAAGTAACATACAAAGGCAGACCTATCCGAATTACACCTGACTTCTCAATGGAAACGATGAAAGCCAGAAGATCGTGGATAGATGTCCTACAAACGCTAAGGGAACAAGGATGCCAGCCCAGACTACTATATTCAGCAAAGCTCTCAATTACCATAGATGGAGAAAACAAAATATTCCATGACAAAGCCAGATTTAAACAATACGTATCCATGAATCCAGCTCTACAGAAAGTGCTAGAAGGAAAACCTAGATCCAAGGAAGATAACTACACTCACAAAGACACGGGCAATATATAATCCCACTTTACAAAACACGAAAAGAAAAAGGGAGGAGAAACTACACAAAATAACTTTACTAACAATTAATCAAGCACAAACAAGAATCATCAATCAATGGTCATTAATATCCCTCAATGTCAATGGCCTCAACTTGCCTATAAAAAGACACAAACTAACAGAATGGATACGAAGACAGAACCCTTCCTTCTGCTGCATACAAGAAACACATCTCAACATCAAAGACAGACGTTATCTCAGAGTAAAGGGTTGGGAAAAGATCTTCCAATCAAATGGTCCCAAGAAACAAGCGGGTGTAGCAATACTAATATCTAACAAACTAGACTTCAAATTAAAATCAATCAAAAGAGATGAAGAAGGACACTTCATATTCATCAAAGGAGAAGTACATCAAGATGAAGTCTCAATTTTAAACATCTACGCCCCAAATACAAAGGCACCTACATTCATAAAAGAAACATTACTGAAGCTCAAAATGCACATAAAATCTCACACACTAATAGGAGGAGACTTCAACACTCCGCTCTCACCGCCAGACAGGACCTCCAGACAGAAACTTAACAAAGAAACAAAAGAGCTAATAGAAGTTATGACCCAACTGGGTTTAACAGACATCTATAGAACATTCCACCCAAACACAAAGGGATATACTTTCTACTTGGCGCCACATGGAACCTTCTCTAAAATTGACCACATAATAGGAAACATAGAAAATCTCCACAGATACAAAAAAAAATTGGAATAACCCCCTGTATCTTATCAGACCACCATGCATTAAAATTAGAATTCAACAATAACACACATCGCAGAAACCCTACAAACTCATGGAAATTGAACAATGCAAAATTGCACCATCCCTGGGTAAAGGAAGAAATAAAAAAAGAAATTAAAGACTTCCTTGAATTCAATGAGAATGAAGACACAACATACACAAACTTATGACACTTTGAAAGCAGTGCTGAGAGGAATGTTTATAGCACTAAGTGCCCACATGAAGAAACTGGAGAACAGTCATACCAGAGAATTAATAGCACAGCTGAATGTTCTAGAACAAAAAGAAGCAAACTCACCCAGGAGGAGCAGACGCCAGGAAATAATCAAATTGAGGGCAGAAATCAATCAAGTAGAAACCAGGAAAACACTGAGAAGAATCAATGAAACAAAGAGTTGGTTCCTTGAGAAAATCAACAAAATAGACAAACCTCTGTCCAAACTAACCAAAGACAGAGAGAGAGCATGCTAATTAACAAAATCAGGAATGAAAAAGGGGACATAACAACGGACTCTGAGGAAATCCAGAGAATCATTAAGGCATACTTTGAAAATCTGTACTCCACAAAATTCGAAAATTTAAAGGAAATGGACAATTTCTTGGATAGATATCACTTGCCAAAACTAAATCAAGAGCAGATAAACAATCTAAACAGACCTATAACCCCTAATGAAATAGAAGCAGTCATAAAAAGTCTCCCAAACAAAAAAAAAGCCCAGGCCCAAATGGCTTCAGTGCAGAATTCTACCAGAAATTCAAAGAAGAGCTAATTCCAATACTCCTCAAAGTATTCCACACAATAGAAGCAGGAGGCTCACTGCCAAACTCTTTTTATGAGGCTACAATTACCTTGATACCCAAGCCACAACTAAGAAAGAGAGCTATAGACCAATTTCCCTCATGAACATAGATGCAAAAATACTCAATAAAATACTCGCAAACCGGATTCAAGAACACATCAGAAAAATCATCCAACATGACCAAGTAGGCTTAATCCCAGGAATGGAGGGATGGTTCAACATTAGAAAATCTATTAATGTAATCCACCATATAAACAAACTGCAAAAGAAAAACCACATGATCATCTCACTAGATGCTGAAAAAGCCTTTGAAAAAATCCAGCACCCCTTCATGATAAAGGTCCTAGAGAGATCAGGCATAACAGGAACATACCTGAATATAATAAAAGCAATATACGGTAAGCCAACAGCTAACATCAAACTAAATGGATAGAAACTCAAAGCAATTCCTCTAAAATCAGGAACAAGACAAGGCTGTCCACTCTCTCCATATCTCTTCAATATTGTACTTGAAGTTCTAGCTACAGCAATAAGACAACAAAAGGAGATAAAGGGGATACAAATAGGAAAAGAAGAAGTCAAACTTTCACTATTTGCAGATGATATGATAGTTTACATAAGTGACCCGAAAAACTCTGCAAGGGAACTCCTAGAGCTGATAAACACCTTCAGCAATATGGCAGGATAAAAGGTAAACTCAAAAAAATCAGTGGTCCTCTTATATACAGATGATGAAGTGACTGAGAAAGAAATCAGAGAAACATCACCCTTTACAATAGGCATAAACAGCATCAAATATCTGGGGATAATGTTAACCAAAGAAGTGAAAGACTTGTATGTCAAGAACTTTGAGTCCTTAAAGAAAGAAATCAAGGAGGATACCAGAAAATGGAAAGATCTCCCATGCTCTTGGATTGGTAGGATCAACATAATAAAAATAGCAATCTTGAAAAGCAGTCTACAGATTCAATGCAATCCCTATCAAAATTCCATCACAATTCTTCAAGGACTTGGAAAGAACATTAATCAACTTTATGTGGAAAAACAAAAGGCCCAGGATAGCCAAAACAACCCTATACAATAAAGGACCTTCAGGAGGCATCACCATACCTGACTTCAAGCTCTATTATAGAACTATAGTCCTGAAAACAGCTTGGTATTGGCACAAAAATAGGCAGGTAGACCAATGAAACCGAATTGAAAACACTGATTTTAACCCACACACCTATGAACACTTGATTTTTGACAAAGAAGCTAAAACTATACAATGGAAAAAAAGAAAGCATCTTCAACAAATGATGCTGGCATAACTGGGAACTGGTATGCAGAAGACTGCAGATAGATCCATGTTTATCGCCTGGTACAAAACTTAAGTCCAAATGGATCAAAGATCTCAACATAAATCCAGCCACACTGAAACTTTTAGAAGAGAAAGTGGGAGATACTCTTCAACGAGTTGGTACAGGAGACCACTTCCTGAACATAACACCAGTGGCACAAACACTGAGATGGACAATTAACAAATGGGACCTCCTGAAACTAAGAAGCTTCTGTAAGGCAAAGGACACAGTCAACAAGACAAAAAGGCAGTCCACAGAATGGGAAAAGATATTCACTAACCCTACATCTGACAGAGGGCTAATCTCCAAAATTTACAAAGAACTCAAGAAGCAAGTCTCCAAAACTCCAAAGGATCCAATTAAAAGGTGGGGTATAGAACTAAATAGAGAATTCTCAATAGAGGAGGCTAAAATGGTCAAGAGACACTTAAGAAAGTGCTCAACATCCTTAGCCATGAGGGAAATGCAAATCAAAACAACTCTGAGATACCATCTTACTCCTGTCAGAATGGCTAAAATCAAAAACACTGAAGACAATTTATGCTGAAGAGGATATGGAGAGAGGAGAACACTCCTCCACTGCTGGTGGGAATGCCAACTCATACAATCTCTTTGGAAATCAGTATGGAGATTCCTCAGAAAAATGGGAATTAATCTACCACAAGACCCAGCAATTCCACTCCTAGGCATATATCCAAAAGATGCACATTCATACAACAACGGCATCTGCTCCACTATGTTCATAGCAGCATTATTTGTAATAGCCAGAACCTGGAAGCAACCTAGATGCCCCTCAACTGAAGAGTGGATAGAGAAAATGTGGTACATTTACACAATGGAGTATTACTCAGCAGAAAAAAACAATGGAATCTTGAAATTCGCAGGTAAATGGATAGCACTGGAAGAAACCATCCTGAGTGAGGTAACCCAGTCGCAAAAAGACAAACATGGTATGTACTCACTCATATATGGATTTTAGACATGGATCAGGATAGTGCCAGTCTGCACTTCCACTGATAGAGAGTCTGGGAAACAGGAAAGAACCTAAAAGATATGCATATATGCATAGTACCCAAGAAAAGAGGATTGAGACAAGATCCTCTGAATGGATGGGGAACACAGCGAGGGGTGGGGGGTGGGAGCTGGGAAGAAGAGAGGGGGGAAAAGAGGAAGAGAGAGTAGGTCATGGGGGAACAGGAAATCTGAGTGGGTGGGGGTAGATTAGGGGGAAGAGGGAATCACAGGTTAGAAGACAGATCAGGCACCAGAGTGACCTCTAGTGATCTAAAGGGATAACACCAATTGGCAAGCTAAGCAATAGTGGAGAGACCACCTCGAATGCCCATTCCTGATAATAAACTTAATGTCTATAACCATCGGGGAGCCTTCATCCTGTGACTGATGGAAGCAGAGGCAAACACACAATTAATCACTGAACTGAACCCAAGGAACCCAGTGACAGAGAGAGAGGAGTGATGAGCAAATTGGCAAAGAATGGGCTGGCAAAACCAGCAGAGACAGCTGATCTGAACAGGGGAGAGCTCTTGGACCCCAGACCGACAGCGGGGAGGCCAGCATGGGACTGATCTGGACCCCCGAATGTGAGTGTCAATGAGGAGTCCTGGGCAACCTATGGGGCCCTGAGCAGTGGATCAGTGTCTATCCCTGGAATACAAACAGTCATCGTGTGCCCATAGCACAAAAAGGGATGCTCTCTCAGCCTGGACCCTTAGGCGAGTGCCTGGACCCTACCCTGAGTGAAATGTCAGACTCTAGATATCCCCTATGTAGAAGGAATTGGCAATAGGGTGGGAGGCTGGGGGGGATGGGGAGTGCGGGAGGAGGAGAGGGAGAGGGAACTGGGATTGACATGTAAAACAAGCTATTTAAAATTAAAATAAAAAGTGATATAAAAATTGTAAGATTTTCTTTTCTTTCTTGCAAAATGCATCACCTCAATCTGCTATAGGAGAAAGGGAACACTTTTGATGAGGTTATATAAGATAGGGTGTGGGCCTTTTTGAAGTTTGAGGGGGTTTTTTGACACAGAAAATGCATGAATGAACATTCTGCAGACCTCTCTCCAGCTGTCAATGCGATTTAAATTCAGAACAAGAAAACAATCTGTCTATAAAACATGTACATGAAAAAGGCCTTTAAATATGTATATTTGTGAATCCCCTACAGGATAGCACACTCAATAATAGATCTTGTGCTTTGTGCTTACATTGGACCTCAGTGCTCCTCTGGAATAGTTCTCCTCCACCATTCTTAGTAGTCTCACTGCATGGAAGAAAAGAAAGCAATATATCAAGTAATGAAAATGGTGACTTGGAGCCCCAGGAGAAACATCAAATTGTTAATCATGAAAGTCCTCAAACTGTCCCTATCACGCCTATCTACTATCCTGTAAACCTGGGAAAAGAGGTGATCCCCAGGAATAGGGTGGGATAACGCCAAGAGCCACCAGAATGGAGAGAACCCTAAACAATGATGACAATCCCATCACCACTGAGCACTTCCCGTGTGCCAGCCACTACGGGAGTCATTTAAATTCTTTTTGCCACACTGTGAGGCAAGACATAAGTTTGGAAGTGAGCACAGTGACAATCCAGAAGGTTAAGAAACTTTCCTAAAACTCCATCAGAGCTAGTAAGAAACAGAGCTAGAATTCCAATCTGGATCCATCTGGATCTAAGCAAATACTTTCAAACCCCTGGAAAGGCTTTTAGACCCATAAATACTTTACAAATTGAATGTGTTCAGAGTCCTTTCTGAACGGGGTCATGGTCAGCACCAAGTCCCTGTTCCTTCCCCTTAGATCCTCCCCTGTGCACAGAGCTGGGAAAGGCAAGCCTAATGAGAAAATAGAGCTGGACCCTGCACCCAATGCCAGGCAAAAAAAAACCACTTGGGTGTGTCTGGTCCTAACTCTAGGAGAACAGCTGGTACAGGAACAGCAGATCTGTGGTTTCTCCTTGCACTTCTGGGGATAGAAGCCTGGGGAGCCTATTCCCCCTGAGCCACACCCAACTTTGGGCATGATTGTTACCTATGCCATGGGCTCCACCCAGCATCTTCCTGTGAAGAACATACTCCAGTGAAAATGATTGCCAAGACAGCATTCTGGGGATTCTGGACCTCTCTTCCAGGCTTTTGACTTCTCCCTTTATAAAGGGGTCATCCAGGTAGAAATAACTGTGCTCCAACAGTAAGTCTCCTGATGCACAACCAACTTCAGTTTTGTTACCATTGTCCTAGAACCCAGAATTCTGGGAAATAAAATGTATTCCACTGCAGGACCCCAGCTGTGTGGTTGGAAATGAGAAAGCCTAACCAAGTCCTACTGACTTTCTAGGGATCTGTGATGAATCCCCACAAACCGGGTGGCTAATACTACAGAATGGAATCCTTTAACAGATGAGGACAAAACTACAAACAAAATGCAGGTGTTGGCAAAGCCAGGCTCCTGTAGGCTCCTACAGAGAACCTTCCCTTGTCTCCTCCAGCTTTGAGGGTCCCACCTGTGCCTTGGCTCACAGCATCCTAACTCAGATCCTGCATCTGTAGCTGCAGGGCTGGGCCTGTGCCCCTCCTCCCCTGCTTCTTCCAAGGAAGGTGGTGACTGGATCTAGAACCCTGTCCTCAGATGAGCTGCTCTGCAGATCTGGGGTCTGATCCAGGCTGCTGCATTTGTAAAGCTCTGTGGCTGTTTCTGAAGCCCATGGCCAGCTCAGTCCACCTGAGGAGACTCTGCTTCCAGAGGTCTGGAGGAAGGTTTGCATGTGGCTCATTCCCAGCATGGCCCTGAGATATTATAGACTTGGACATTTCTGGGACATACATGTCTCTGCAAATTTGTGTATCCAGAAACTAAACAGTGAGAGAGCTGAAGTTGCTATGCAGGTGCTGTGTTTCATATGAAACAGCCCAGTAAGCCGTAGGGTGAAGCCTGCAGTGTTCCTGGTGTAGTGACAAGTGATGAAATGCAGTCACAGGAGACGCATATCTACGTTCAAGCACCCATTTAACGTTCAAAAAATTGAGTTAAGACAAAATTTTAACAAGCAATAAAAACTCTAAAGCATGAAAAGCATCCATCCACTGTCCATGCACAGTTAAAGCTCAAGTGCAGAACTCTCCCAACTTGCCTCCCTTGAAGGTGTCAAAGTGCTGCCTTGGTCCTTTACTTTTCCAAGGCAAGGAAGATAAACCTAATAATGCACAGGAATTCAATGTTCAGGCCTCACCAGCATGTGCATACAACTGAAGAGAATTTTAGTCAGAGGGCCCTAGCTGCACCAGGTCTAATGCCAAAGTAGTACTAAATGTGGTCACCTTCAAAAGATTCCTTGTTCCTAAGAGTCTGTCAGCACCCAGGCTTCTCTGTGGCATTCATGAGCATGGCTACCTTCCCAATGCTAAAGCCACTCTCCAATGATGAGAGATGGCATTCTGTAAATATGTCTCTCTTATTGGTTGATGAATAAAACACTGTTGGCCAATAGGGAAGCAAGATGGGTAGGACTAGGAGACAAGGAGGATTCTGAAAAATGTGGTAAGGAGAAGTTGTCATGTGATCCCGGGTAGAGAGAACACATGAGTATGGTGTTCTCGGTAAGATAACACCTTGTAGAAATACATATACTAGTAGTTATGGGTTAATACTTAAGGCAGAGCTAGCCAATAAGAAGCCCTAGACATTGGTTGACAGCACTGTGACTAATAGAGTCTCTTCGTGTTCTTTGGGGTTGGCATGGCACTGGGACCAGGCTGGCAGTAAGAGTTAGCATAACACTCTAACCTGTTACAACTGAAGAGTACTAGGTACAGATGGTTATGCTGGCAGGGGACAGAAGGAAGAAAATGGTGCAGTGCTTTGAAAACACAAAGCAGAAAGAGAGTCCACCCAGCTAGAGTTCTATTTCCAGCAAAGCTGTCCTTCATGAGCTAAGGCAGAGTAATCATTTCCAGACAAGGGAAAGCAGGAAATCCAACATTTACAGCAAACCTATGCTACAACTAGTGGTGAACAGAGTCAGTCAGCCTCATCAATAGACAAAGTACAGGCCAGTGAGACCCTCACCCAAAAAACAAGGTGGCTAGTACCTGAATAGTGACAGATACCATAGGCTGTCCTCTGGCTTTCCATGTACAAATGTGCATAATACATATAAGCATGCTCTCTCTCTCTCTCTCTCTCTCTCTCTCTCTCTCTCTCTCTCTCTCTCTCTCTCTCTCTCTCTGTCTCTCTGTCTGTCTCTCTGTCTGTCTCTCTCTGTTTCTCTGTCTCTGTGTGTGTGTGTGTGTGTGTCTGTCTGTCTGTCTGTCTGTCTGTCTCTCTCTCTCTCTCTCTCTCTCTCTCTCTCTCTGCCTCCCTGCCTGCTTAACTCTCTGTTAGTCTGTCTGTCTCCCCTCCATTGCCTAGTTTTAAACCTGGGTGTAGGGACAAATCTTATTTTCTCATATAATAGTTTGGAAATGCTCACAGAATATCCAATGCACGACAGTGTATCCTTGTTGCTGTGGTGGGTTCTTCATCAGCTTGACAGAAGGAGGAGTTATGTGGAAAGAGGAATCCTAATTGAGAAAATGCCCGAATAAATGTGTACAATTGATGATAATTTTAGACCACTTTCTTATACAATGATCAATGTGGTAAGGAGAGCCCTGCCCACTCTGTGACTGGTCCTAGCTTCTATAGGAAAGCAACATGAGCAAGCCATGGCTAGTGAGCCAGGAAGCAGCACTCCTCCATGGCCTCAGCTCAAGTTCCTGCCTTGGTCACTGCCTTGACTTCCTTGGATGACAGACTACAAGCTGTAAGATGCCATAAACCCTTTTCTCCTGAGCTGCATTTTGGTCACTGTGATTTATCAGAGCAATAGAAACCATAACTAACACAGCACTACTGCTTGTTCCCAGGAGACTGATGCAGGACACTCTCAATTTTGGGATAAACCTGAGCTACAAACCGAGATCCTGTGAAAACACGAACAAGAAACTTTATTACTTTTACTGCAGCTGTTTTAATGAGGGCTTTCGTCTATAAGTGATTTGGTCTTTAGGTTTCTTTGCTGTGGTGTATTTTTCTGATCATTGTATTACAGGAATACTAATACCAGAGTAAGATTGGGAGAGATTTTCTCTTTTGGAAGAGTTTGTTAAATATTGGTCCTTGGATTTAATAAATTTCCAAGCTGTCTAATACTGCTCACTCATTTATTAGAGGTTTTTAATTCCAAACAATCTCTCTGCCACTTTCCCTTCCTCCTCTCCCTTCCCCACTGTTATTTTATTCTATGCTAAAGATGGGTTTTCACACTGCTCAGCCTGACCTCAGGCACTTGTGCTCAAGCATCCCCTAGCCCCAGCCTCCTGACAAGCTAGAACTAAATAAAAGTCACAGCGCTCCATGTCTGCATTTCCTAGGGGTTGATTTAATCTATCTAGGAAATTTCCACTTCATATAATTCATCTAAGTTTGACAAACCTGTGTTCAACTATCCCTTCACAATCACTCTCACTTCTGGAAGAGCAGCACAGACTCCTGTCTTCTTCCGTTCCTGGTTTATACAGTTTCATTCTTTTATCTATTTTCTATCATTTTCCTTTTATTCATTGTCAATCTAGTTAAATGATGGCCAATTTTGATTTGACGTTTTCAAAACACGAGCTTTTGGCTTCAGTTTCCCTTTGGGTTCTAACCCTGTTTTGCAGTCATCTCTCCTCTAGTCACGTTTTATTTCATTTCTCTACCTGTTTGAGGTTTCCCATGTTCCAAAATAGAGGATTAAGTTCTTAGTTTGAGAAGCATTTGCAATCTGTGTGCTTACAGCCACACATTCCCTTTGAGCGGCTTTCCCTGCATCCATAAGACTTCATAAATCATGATTAATTTTCCACAAAAGATTTCTTATTTCCCCTGTCATCTTCTTCTTTGCCTCATCAGTTGTGCAAGAATGTGTGTTTAATTTTCATATTTTCATGAACTTTCCAGCTTCTGTTAGTCATTATGAATTTCATTCCATTGTGATCAGAAAGTTCATACTGAACCATCTCCACTCCATCAAATTTATCCCATCCTTTCATAGCCTCTGACGTGGTCTAACCAGGAGAGTATTCCATCCACTCTTGGAAAAAGTGCTTACTGCTTAGGAATTAAAAGTCCTGTGGGCACCTGCAGAATCTGGCTGATTCATTGTGTTTTTCTGAGGAATCTTTGCCTTCAGCCTCCTGTTCCAGATGTTGCTGAAAGTGAGGCATTGGCCTCTCCAGACGTTTCTGCAGTTTCTACTGTTTGCTGTGTTCATTTCTGTCAGTTTGTCTCAGCAGTTGAGGCTCTGGCATTTGATACATACATGTTTATAACCGTTATATGTTCATTGGTGCTCAGGCTGCTACATATCTCATAACTGTTTACTTATGTTTAACACCAATTTTAATTTTAATGTTGATATTACTATAGATAGATGCTTTGTATTCTGTAAAGCTTTTCACTAAAGTAAACTATCTGCATCTTTGTAACCAGTATGATTCCTGTAGAGCAGGTGGGTGAGCCCAGGTTTTAACCTCATTCTACCACATCTTCCTTCATCTGGATCATTTGTGTCATCCACATTCAGTGCTGCCAATGACACACTTGGATTCATGTTTGTCTTTTCTCCTTGGGTCTTCTGTCTTCTGTTTGCTCCTCTGTGTCTCCATCACTCTGCTGGTCTGTGTTATATGAACTTTTTTTCTTTTTTTTATTTAAATAAGAAACAAACTTGCTTCACATATCAATCCCAGATCTCTCCCTCCTCCTCCCCTCCCCCTCACCAACCTCCCTAACCCCCACCCAATCCCCACTCCACTCTCCAAAGAGGGTGAGGCCCTTCATGGGGGATCTCCAAAGTCTATCATATCATCCAGGGCAGGGCCTAGACCCTCCCCGATGTGTCCAGGCTGAGAGAGCATTCCTCCATATGGAATGGGCTCCCAAAGTCCATTCGTAGGCCAGGGTTAAATATTGAACTGAACTCCTGGAACCTAGTGACAAAGATGGAGGAGTGATGAGCAAAGGGATCAAGACCATTATGGTGAAACCCACAAAGACAGATGACCAGATAAGGGGGAGCTCTTGAACCCCAGACTGATGGCTGAGAGGCCAACAGGGTACTGATCCAGACTCCATGAATGTAGTCTCAGTGAGGAGGCCACAGAAATCACTGGGGCCTTGGGTAGTAGAACAGTGTTTACCATGATTTATGAATGATCTTTGGGAGCCCATTCCAAATAGAAGGATGCTCTCTCAGACTGGACACATGGGGAAGGGCCTAGGTCCTGCCCTGGATGAAATGACAGACATTAGAGATCCCCCCCAAGGAGGGCCTCATGAATGGGTGGGGGGGTGGGGGGGCTGGTGAAAGGACAAGGGAGGAGGGGTGGGAGAGGGAGCTGGGATTGACATGCGAAGCATTCATGTTTCTAATTTAAATAAAAGCATTACAAAAAAAGAAAAGAAAAAGCAAAATAAACTAATTTAAAAACTTCAGTGCCTTTAACATGTGACCTCATGAGCATGAAAGACCCCCAGAGTGGGGAGACCCTCACTCAAGTCTCAAGATAAGCCGACGCCCCAATAATTCAAGAGAAACCGTTGTTGCTGCAAGCACACGAGGTTTATTCGGGGAACCAGTGCACTGGGGCCGAGCTCATGACCCTCCCAGGGGCAGAGGAGTTCGACCCCTACTAGCTGCAGTCGGGGGTTGTTAAAAGGGAAAAACTGAATCGGAGAGTTAGGCAAACATCATAAAGGATGAAAAGTTAAATGATAGCTTATGTCTTAGCAGGAAGGTTATCTCAAGCAAGCATTCTTTAGGCATTGTACAGTTAAGCATTGAGCAAGAATGTGGCGAGCTAGTTCCTGGATCAGGAGGGGTTATCTTTTAAGTTTATCTTGAGGTCTCCGGTTTCTCAGGAGAGGGCAGAAGGGCAAGTCACTCTATGATGGGCTAGTCACTAGGGGTCTGAAAATGTTGAGTTGGGATCTCTCAAGCACTTTCCAGATCCCAACCACTGCCTCAATCTTCAAGGCACACAGCTATATCCAGGGCATAGCAAACCCTGTGACTTCCCAGACTGACACTCCTGTCTCAGGCACAACTTCCTCTTCAGGAAGTCAGCTTGTCAGTCCTGCAGTTCACAATAGAACTGCTTATCCTTCTGCAAGTGTAAGACAGGGGCCGGGCTTTCAGGGAGTTAGATGTCCTTAGGAGGTGGTAGATGAGGGTACTTGGATCTGAGGAATGAGACAAATTGTTCTTAATGAAGGTCACTCTGTAGATGACACTGTAGCTCTCCACAGTAGAACCTTAAGTTTACAAAATCTGTATCAAGTGTGTTTTTTTCCCATTTGGAACAGTAGAAATCATGGAAAGCTTTGAAGACAGAAACTTGAAAACATGATTGGAATGCAACACTCCCTCCACAAAATTAAAAAACAAAAACCTTTTTTGCATTGCTGACCTTCACAAGGCTGAAAATTCTGAGGTGCAAAAAGTGCAAATTACAACATTGCAAACACTCACCCTGAAAGCAGGTAAGGCCAATGGCATTGCCCTGAGGGCTTCTGCAGATACTTGACCCCAGTGAGACGAGATAAACAGTGCCAATCTGCTCTCTCGCATATAGGCAAGACAGAGCTTGAGGTTATCTGGGACCTGTCTTCAGAAGGGACTGTGGCCCCCAGTCTCTCCAGTCTTCTTTCTGGCAATGTGATTTCTTACTCACACAAGAGTACAGACATGTTATTCTACGCCTCTGAGGGTCTTTGTCAGAACTTAGTCAATGTCATTCATTACCTTTGAATCCTCTCCACAATAAACTAAATAAATCTGCTTTTTATATAACTAGGGTGCCTCAGATATTTCATTAAGTGTGATACAGAACTGACTACTGAGTTCACCTTCAGGATTCGAAGTTAAGGTATGGAAATTCCATGCCCCACCATGATTCAAATGAATGGAAAACATCTTAAAAGCAGTGGTCTCGTTCTGAAATTTATATCTCTAGCAATGGTGCAGGTGTTTGAAAGAATAATCTGTTACCTAATATCAAGGACACAACAATGCATTCTAAGACAGTGAGGCTGAAAAGGCAAAGAGAAAACAAAGTTTGAATAATTTAGACAAAACCTGGCATCCTAGGTGAAGAAATCCATCAAGCCAGTGTTCACACTGGCTGACCTTCCTGGGCTAGCCTATCATGATTACATCTTTGTGTGAAGAGGAATTTTAAATGCCAGGAAGCTAGAATACAGGGTTGTGATAGCTTTCAAGCTAACATGAAATCAAATTATATCAAGGCCCTGAAGCTTAAGGTCATGTTTATATAACATTAGACAAATTGCAAGGATGGGAAGTCCTGGAGCCTTGAGACACAGCCCAAGAACTCTTACAGAAACCCAACTTGTAGTCAGAAAGGCATCGAGAGAGCTTGTAGCAAATTTAATCAAATGATAATTGGGTCTGAAATTAAAATTGTACATAATCATAAGTTTGAACTTAATATGAATATTTGGAGGAAGTAAATTTACTAGACTAAAGCTAAGATTGCATTAGATGACTAAAAGCTAATCAAAGAAAACACAGTAAAGGGTTTGTCTGCCACTTTTCTGGATGTTAAGAAGTCTTGGGATTAATTTGGTTCTTTTCCTCTATTGTGAAGAACAACAACCGTGTGGTTCCTTAACAGTTTCATCCTATCATTTCCTTTTTGTGACATGTAATAACTGTGTGTGTGTGTGTGTGTGTGTGATTTAAATATGGTAAGATTTTTTAACCATATGTACAATGTGTCTCAACCAGACCATATTAAGTAGCTGTAATGGTAAATATTGTCAACTTGACAAGGTTTAGAATCAGCTGGTAGACCAAAGGCATCTTGGGAAATAAGTGTGTGACACATATTTGACTTATGTATCACAATCTCAGTGCATCTAGAAGAGCAGGAACCTGGAGGCAGAAGCTGGGCCCAGGGCATAGAGGAATGCTGCTTAACGGCTTGTTCCCGTGGTTTTCTCAGCGAATTTCTTATACCACTCAGGACCACTGTCTATGAGTGCCTCTACCCACAGTTGTCTAGGCCTTCTAATATCAATCATTACTCAGTGGCATGCCCTACAGGCTTGCCCACAAGCCTAAAGCTGAGGTTCCAAAAAAAAGTTACTAACCAACTACTGAAAAGGGAAAGTCAGCCTTCTTTAAGGGTATGGTCCCAATAGCTCTACACCCATATGGACCACATTAATTGGATTCAGTGAATTATTTTCAAAGGGGGATGTTGCTAAACAATCTTATGCCAACTTGGTACCAGGAGTGGGGTATTGATGTGACAGACCTGACGGTGTTGTTTTGGGGAGGACTGTAGAAGGACTCTGCAACTTTGTGCAAGAAAAGTCATTGAGGGTTCAATATTCAGTGAGTTGTTCTTTGGGAGCTTGGAAAATAAGAATGTTGAGGGCAATGCAGAAAATGAAGGCCCAGCTTGTGAAGTTTAAACACCTTAACAGAGCCATTTATTACTCTGAGTTAAGATCCTGTGGCTCTAGTTAGGTGGGGCTGCAGGATTAGCTGTGATTAACAAGATACCACAACTACTAAAGTGAAACCTTTGCTTTGCTGGGATATTTGGTTCTGATTGGCCAGAGATGAGAAATTAGCAGTGATTAAGAGACCAGGATCATTGAAGTGAAATCTTTTGGGAAGCATTTCCTCAGAGTCAGCACACAGAAGCTGTGTTCTGTAACAAGAGGTTTTTGTCTGCCCAGCTAGGTCCCACTGCCCTTCTCTGCCCCCAGTGAAACACTCAGATGCTATATTAGTTACAAATACTGGTGGCCTTTGTCTAGGGCTTCTTATTTGCTAGCTTAGTCTTAATTATTCACCTATTTTCTAATAACCCATGTATTTCCTCGTGGCCTATCTTACTGGAGGAAATATCCAGACCCCTTACTCCACTGGGGTCTGCATTGAGTCTGTGTGTCTCCACAGAGGAGAAGAGAGGAGAGGAGAGGAGAGGAGAGGAGAGGAGAGGAGAGGAGAGGAGAGGAGAGGAGAGGAGAGGAGAGGAAAGAGTGACTATGTCACTTCCTGCCTGGATCACATGGCAACTTCTCTTTATTACATTTCCCAGAATCCTCCTAAACCCCTAGTACATCTATCTAGCTTCCCTATTGCCCAACAACCAATAAGATAAACATATACACAGAAGAGCATTCCCCATCTGTGTTCCAGAGGTGGCCAAAGTTGTACCTTTGTGCTAGAAGCTAAACTTGGTAGTGTTAAGAGTCTCCTGGGTGACTCTGGTTTTGAAGGCATGAAGGGGTCATGGAGAGCAGCTGAGGGTTGGCACTGTGAGAGGCCAGGAGAGGCCATTGGTGAAGATGCAACCTCAGTGACAGTTGAAGGTCCAGGTCTGGAGGAATCATCATGCAGAGAAATTGAGGCTTGGCACCATGAAAAGAGCCTATAAGAGGCCACTGGTCAAAGTACAGCCCAGTTGCAGCAGAAGACCCCAGTATTTTGGAGATGCCAGTACCCTGGGATGATCACCATGAAGAGCTGCCAAAATGGAGTAGATCTAACCAGAGCCTAGAAGACAAACCATGTATTCTGCAGAGTGTGGAGCTGGAAAAGTGTCCTAAGCCCCTTGGAGGAGCCCAGAAGATCATGAGTGAATCCCAGATGACTGAGTTATTTACACTATCACAGTTCAGTTTTGCTTTGTTCAGATTATGATAGAAACCTGTTCTTCCCTCTCGAATAAAGTATTTTAACTAAATTTCAATTTGATCCAAGAGCTAAAAGATTATTTTTAACCTTTAAGAGGATCTGGATTTTTTAAGAGATTGTATATTTTAAAGAGACTGAATTTTTACATGCTTGAAGTTGTAAAGACTGTGGGACTTTGAAAGATATTTATGTTTTTAAATGTGAGATCTTGGAATGAATGAGAAGGGAAAGGTGTGGCTTAGCAGCTGTGTTTGTGAGTTTGTGGGGGCAAATTGTGCTGGACAGTTTTATATCAACTTGATACAAACTACAGTCATTTGAGAGGAGGGAACTTCAACTAAGAAAACGCTTCCATAAGATCAGGCTGTAGGCAAGCCTGTAGGGCAGTTTCTTAATTAGTGATTGATGGGGGACTGCCCAGTCCATTATTGAGGCCATCCCTGGGCTGGTGGTCCTGGATTCCTTAAGAAACAGGCTGAGCAAGTCAGTAAGCAGCACCCCTCCATGGTCTCTGCGTCAGCTCCCATCTCCAGGATCCTGCTTAAAGTTCCTATCCTGACTTTTTTCAGTAATGAACAGCAATGCTGAAGTGTAAGTCAAACAAACCCTTTTCTCCCCAACTTGCTTTTTTGATCATGTTATTTCATCACAGCAACAGAAACCCTAACTAAGACAGAGGAAAGAACATGAAGTTAGGAGGGGAGTGTGGTGGTTTAAATGGCAATGGCCCCATGGGCTCATATGGATGAATAGCCAGTGCCCAGTTTATGTAACTGTTTTGAAAAGATTAGGAGGAAGGGTGACACTGGAAGTGGACTTTGAGATTTCAAAAGCCTGTGCCAGGCCCAGTCTTACTCTCTCTGCTTGCTGCCTGTGGATCAGAATGTAAAGCTCTCAGGTACTGCTCCAGAACCATGCCTGTCCGGTTCCCACCACCTCTAAAACTGAAAGCAAACCCACAGTTAAATGCTTTCATTTATAAGAGTTGTTTGGGTGGTATCTTTTCACAGAAATAGAACGGTAAATAAGATAAGGGTTGTTGGGGGAGAATCGAGTAGTTAGGAGGAGGAGAGAGGGTGAATTTGATCAAATGCATATATGAAATCTTCAAAGAATAAATAAAAGTATTTTTAAGATTGTAACATATGAAAATCAATGCAGTACTAGTTTTTATACGACACCTAATTAAATTTATTTTTAATGTAAACAGCAGCCACTAGGTGGCAGGAAGATGCTGGCTCTGAGGCTAAAAACAGAAATCATTTTTGTTCCCCAATCATACAGGATGCCTCCTTTGAAGTTCCTAATCACCAATCATTGAAGTCCCTAATCGCACTTCGTTTCCTAAGGCACAGTGAGTGAGGTGCCATGCCGTTTTCCTTGTCCCTTTACATGTGTGCTCCAGTCTCCAATACTCACAACAACACTGCCGTCTTTCTTTCTGTGCTTCGATTTCTCCAGCAGGAAAACTGACTGTGTATCTCCTGGTGCCACTAGTGTCGTGCTCTGAGAAACACTTCTCACAGCATGGGCATGTGGCTCCGTGGTAGAGCATGCTCACAGTGTGTGTGAGACCCTGAATTAAGGAGCAAGCAGGCAATCCCAGACCCAACCTGAGTTCTCACTTAGGGCTTATCTTCCCAGAGGTCAGAGCAGCATGCATAATCATCTGTCAGCCCCTGGTGCACAGCAGCTTTCAGTCCCTGTAGCTCCTTACGCTCCGTCCTGAGGCGGACTCAGCATTCGCCCTTGCTACCATGACCTTGCTCCTGTCTCTGTTTATTTGTTATACAATTCTAAGCCATACAGAGTTACCAAAAAAAAGATACATCTAAAGTTTACAAGTTAAATAGCATCCTCTCCTCCAGACAATAACTGTATCAGATAGATTGAAGCTCACAGCCTAAATGTGGCCCAGCAGGGATTTTTTGGTGGGGATGCAAATATTTGAAATGTTTCTTTCTAATTGCACAAAGTTAAAAATTAGGAGGATTCACATAAAGCCAAAATTCAGGTTTGTGTTGACAGAGGTGTCCCAGCAACACCTTTCCTCAAAGTGCAAGGGGCTTTCGGAATGGATCAGCTGCTTTCTATGGAAGGGTCTCTCTCTCTCTCTCTCTCTCTCTCTCTCTCTCTCTCTCTCTCTCTCTCTCTCTCTCTCTCTCTCTCTCTCTCTTTCTCCCTCTCTCTCCCTCCCTCCCTCTGTGTGTGTGTGTGTCTCCCTCTCTATCTCTCTCTCCTTCCTCTTTCTCCCTCTTCCTCTCCCTCCACAAATGCCTGTGCCCCTGCATGTGCATCCTGGGATATTCTTAGCCTCTGGTAAGAGTCTCTAAGCAGCCACACAGTGACTAGGGTTCTCGAAGTCCCCTCTCATCTTACCTAGACCTCAACCTCGGCATGCAATGACTTGTGCAAAGTCCTACTACAGCTCCTAAAGTCACATCCCTAAGGTGACACAAATCCCCCTTAAAGTGCCTGCTTGAGAAGAGTAACTGCTTGTCCCAGACTTTCTGCCTCTCAGCGTCCATTGGGAGAAGGAGGCCCCACACAATAGCAAGTCCTATTAGAAGTTCTACCACATTTTCAGCCAGGGGCTTTTGATCAGTGATAAAATTCTCTCCTGTGGAGCAGATCTTAATTGCAATCGGGAAGTGGTTACTTACCTCCATAACAGTTATGCCAGTATTGCCCCAGTGAGCACACTTTGTCTATCAGGTCAGAATTGTCACATGCAGGATCCATTGTTGTACCCAAACTGTTGATAACCTTTTTCTTCCCCCTCCAGTCCCCACAGGACCTTCTGGAACTGTGAAAACCAGCCCAAAATAAAAGGTTTGAGACTGACGTTTCTTGTGTCCTATATCCAAAGTGTGTGGTATCTTCAACAGTTTGTGTTGCTTTGGAGACCTCTGTGGCTTGATTGATCACACTCATTGAGAGGCATCCCGTGCCTAATGGTACACTTTTTATTTAATAACCCATGACTTCTATGAGTGGTATTGTCCACTCATGTGAATAATTCAGTTGTAATTCTTTTTTAAGCTGTATTTTAAAATTAGCTTACTAACTAATAACTTCCATGAGGATTTTCATACATCCTTTGCCTTGACAAACTTGCCATCTATTCCTTTCTATTCCCCATGCCCCACACCTATCACAGCTTAACCCTTTAGCCATGGTCTACCCATCTCTTCTTTCACGTCCCATGTACTCTACTATTCCTCCAGTTGTGAGACAGCTGGCTTAACCTGGGCTCTCTTGACACTTTCTTTGAGTTAGCTCTCCCCAAACTGCCTGCTTTCCCCTACTCCAGCGCCTTTCATAGCTTAAGACTTTCCATCCTCAGAATTTCACCTCCTCTCTAGTTTGCTTTTACCCACAGTCTATTTGCCCCTTCTCTTAGCCAAATGCCCCTTTCTGGATTACAGTTGTACTCCATCAAAGATTTGAAGCTGTGATTCACAAATGAGAGAAAACTGTCTTTCCGTGCCTGAGTTGCATCATCCAATACAAGTCTTTCTAGTTGTATCCGTTTACCTGAAAACTTCACTATTGCATTTTACTTATAGTGGAGTAATAGTCCATCATGTATCTGTATCATATTTTAATTTCAATTGAAATATAATTGTATATCACTTCCTCCCTTCTTTATCCTCCAGCCCATATATGTATATATATGCCTAATATATAAATATAATTTGTATTAGATAACTACTTAGAGGGCTCATCTCTGGGAGAGGCCCAGTTTCCCTCACTAGCAGTCACTAGTTGCCTATAGTTCTTTATCTAAGAGTGGGACCCCTGAGACTTTCCCCATCCACACTAGCCTATCTACTGGTGTTACTACTGTTCAAGTCTTGTTTAGGCAGCCATATTGTTGAGGTACCATGAGTGTAGCTCCCCTGTCATTTCCAGGTGATACAGTTGCTCCTCCTGTCACCTCTGCCCTGTTCATTTTTCCTTCCCTGGTGTCTTCAGTAACTCCAGATTATGGACTGACATCTGAAGACTTGGAGCTAGGAGCCTCCAATGAGAAAGTTCATTTGGTGTTTGTCTTTCTGGGTCTAATCCCCACAATTTTTAAACATGACATTTTGTGGCAGAAAAAACTGTAAGAAAATATGCCCTTCCATGGATTTTTCTTCGTTAGCTTTCAGGCATTTAATATGACCTTAAGTATTTGCTATTAAATTTCCTTTCTCCTAGATACCTCGGACTAAGTTGAATCTTACAGCCAATTTTAATTTGAGATCAAAATCCTTTGGTTAAATCTCCTACAAGCCCTCTTGATGCCTTGCAGAATACAAAGGGGGCTTCCAAGTGAGTTTTTGGGACTGGGCTATAAGGCTCCAATAAACAAAACAGCCTGACCTTTACATCTTGGCAATTTGGCCATTGTTATGTAAACATGACTTTAAGCCACGAGGCCTTGAAACGATTTGAATTGATGTTTAGCTAGAAAGCTACCATAATCCTGTCTCCTAGTGCCCTGGCATTTAAAATGCCTCTTCACACAAAAGATGTAGGAGGGAATATTGCATTCCAATCATGTTTTCAGGTTTCTGTCTTCAAAACGTTCCATAACTTCTACTGTTCAAATGGGAAACACCACACTGTGGCTTTCTTGATACAGACTTTGTAAACTTAATGTTCTACTGTGGAAAGCTACAGTGTCATCTCCAGTGTCACATTCATTGAGAACAACAATTTCTCTCATTCCTCAGATACAAGTACCCTCAGCCACCACCTCCTAAGGACATCAAACTGCCTGAAAGCCCAGCCCCTGTCCTACACTTGTAGCAGGACTGACAAGCTGACTTCCTGCAGAGGAGGTTGTGCTTGAGACAGGAGTGTCAGTCTGGGAGGTCACAGGGTGTTTGCTATGCACTGGATACAGCTATGTGCCTTGAAGGTAGAGGCAGTGGTCGGGATCTGGAAATGCCCATGAGGCCACATGTTAAAGGCATTGAAGATTTACAGTGGAAAAATTCATATAACACAGAATAGCAGAGTGATGGAGACACAGAGAAGACAGAAGACCCGAGGAGAAAAGACAAACATGAATCCAAGTGTGTCATTGGCAGCACTGAATGTGGATGACACAAATGATCCAGATGAAGGAAGATGTGGTGGAATGAGATTAAAACCTGGACTCACCCACATGCTCTACAGGAATCATACTGGTTACAAAGATGCAGATGGCTTACTTTAGTGAAAAGCTTTACAGAATACAAGGCATCTTGGACTGTCTATAGTAATATCAAAATTAAAATTAAAAATGGTGTGAATGTAAGTAAACAGTTAAGAGATATGTAGCAGCCTGAGCACCAACGAACATATAACGGTTATAAACATGTATGTATCAAATGCCAGAGCCTCAACTGCTGAGACAAACTGACAGAAATGAACACAGCAAACAGTAGAAACTGCAGAAACATCTGCCTCACTTTCAGCAATATCAGGAACAGGAGGTGAGGGCAAAGATTCCCCAGAACAGCACAATGAATCAGCCAGATTCTGCAGGTGCCCACAGGACTTTTAATTCCTAAGCAGTAAGCACTTTTTCCAGGAGTGGATGGAATACTCTCCTGGTTAGACCACGTCAGAGGCTATGAAAGGATGGGATAAATTTGATGGAGTGGAGATGGTTCAATATGAACTTTCTGATCACAATGGAATGAAATTCATAATGACTAACAGAAGCTGGAAAGTTCATGAAAATATGAAAATTAAACACACATTCTTGCACAACTGATGAGGCAAAGAAGAAGATGACAGGGGAAATAAGAAATCCTTTGTGGAAAATTAATCATGATTTATGAAGTCTTATGGATGCAGGGAAAGCTGCTCAAAGGGAATGTGTGGTTGTAAGCACACAGATTGCAAATGCTTCTCAAACTAAGAACTTAATCCTCTACTTTGGAACATGGGAAACCCCAAACAGGTAGAGAAATGAAATAAAGCGTGACTGGAGGAGAGATGACTGCAAAACAGGGTTAGAACCCAAAGGGAAACTGAAGCCAAAAGCTCGTGTTTTGAAAACATCAAATCAAAATTGGCCAACATTTAACTAGATTGACAATGAATAAAAGGAAAATGATAGAAAATAGATAAAAGAATGAAACTGTATAAACCAGGAATGGAAGAGGACGGGATTCTGTGCTGCCATTCCAGGAGTGATAATTACTGTGAAGGGATAGTTGAACACAGGTTTGTCAAACTTAGATGAATTATATGAAGTGGAAATTTCCTTAGAATGATTAAACCAACCCCTAAGGTGTAACTAGTAGTTAGTCAGGTGTGGCATTTAACTCGAACTTCTCAGGGGGCTGAAGAAGGGGATGCTTGAGCCCAAGTGCCCCAGGTCATCCTGAGCAGCATGAAGAACCCCATTCTAGCAAACAAAAAGCAACGGGGAAGATGGGAGAGAGCAAAGAGAAAGTGGAACAGAGATTAGAATTTAAAACTTATAATAAACAAAGAGCAGGATCACATAGCTTTGAAAGACCATTCAGTCTTTCTCTCAGGACCCTCGCCCCAAAGACCACCAGGGAGCCGAAGTTCGCTGCAAAACACAAGAGAATTTTTATTAAGCCGGCATGCTGGGGTTCAGCAGCCTTGGGAAGGAGTGAGCCCCGAGCAGAAATTACAGCAAGTTTTTAAAGCCTAAAACTGCAAACAGGGTGGTGGGGGTACAAGGGGAGTTTGAAAGTTGGTGCCAGACCCTCAGGAATCACATACGCTTGTGGCTGTCTGGCTGACTAGCTCGTTATCTGTCTTAGGCAATGTCTATGCCCTGACTGAACTTTGTGACTGACCTGGAACCTTGAGGATTGAGGTCTAGGAAATATTTTCAAGCCCTTGAGGACCACCAGGGGAAGATGTTTAAGTGTAGCTGCTCACGTCCAAGGATGGGACAGCTTAGCAATTTTCCAACTATTGGGGGGCTAATTGTTGGGGCTCTTCAGCTTGGCAATCATTTAAAAACTAGAACCAATATTTAACAAAGTCTTCCAAAAGAGAAAACCTCTCCCAACCTTACTCTGATATTAGTATTGCTGTAATTCCATGTTCAGAAAAATATATCCAACAAATCCCTAACACAAACTATCCACGACATATGGGACACCGTAAAAAGACCACACCTAAGAATAATAAGTATAGAAAGTGAAGAAAACCAACCCAAAGGAGCAGAAAACATATTCAGCAAAACCATAGAAGAAAACTTTCCCAACCTAAAGAAAGACATGCCAATGAAGGTACAAGAAGCTTACAGAACACCAAATAGAGTGGACCACAAAAAAAAAGTGCTCTCCACATAATAATCAAAACTGCAAACTAACAGAATAAAGAAAGAATATTAAGAGCAGCTAGGGGGAAAGGTCAAATAACAAATAAAAGGAACCTATCAGAATTACCCCTGACTTCTCCATGGAAACTTTGAAAGCCAGAAGGTCCTGGATACATATTCTACCAACACTAAGAGACCATGGATGCTAGCCCAAACTACTATACCCAGCAAAGCTTTCAATCACTCTAGATGGAGAAAACAAGACATTTCATGACAAAACCAGATTTAAACAATACATATCCACAAATCCAGCCCTACAGAAAGTTTTGGAAGGAAAACTCCAACCCAAGGAAGTTAACTACAACCAGAAAAACATAGGCAATAGATAATCCCACCTTACCAACAGCCAAAAGAAAAACAAGGGGTGGAAATCTACATATAATTCCACCGCCAGCAACCATTCCAAAACAAACAAAAATGAGCAATCAATGGTCATTAATATCCCTCAATATTAATGGTCTAAACTGGAACATAAAAAGACACAGGCTAACAAAGTGCATTTGAAGACAGAATACATCCTTCTGCTGCATACAAGAAACATACCTCAACTTCAAAGACAGACGTTACCTCCGAGTTAAGGGTTGGGAAAAGACTTTTCCAATCAAATGGACCCAAGAAACAAGCAGGGGTAGCAATCCTAATATCTAACAAATTAGACTTTAAACTAAAAACAATCAAAAGAGATGAAGGAGATCATTTCATACTCATCACAGGAGAAATCCACCAAGATGAAGTATCAATTCTGAACATCTATGCCCCAAATACAAAGGCATCCATGTTTGTGAAAGAAACATTATTAAAACACAAATCATACATAAAACCTCACACACTTATAGCGGGAGAATTCAACACTCCCCTCTCACCACTAAACAGGACCACCAGACAGAAACTTAGCGAAGAAGCAAAGGAACTAAAAGAAGTCATGATCCAATTGGGTTTAACAGACATCTACAGAACATTCATCCAAACACAAAAGAATATACCTTCTTCTCAGCACCACATTGAACCTTCTCAAAAATCGACCACATACTGGGCAACAGAGTAAACCTCAACAGGTACGAAAAAATTGGAATAGCAAGCCGGGCATTGGGGACGCACGCCTTTAATCCCAGCACTCGGGAGGCAGAAGCAGGCAGATCTCTGGGAGTTCAAGGCTCTGGTCTACAGCACGAGTGCCAAGACAGCCTCAAAAACAATACAGAGAAATCCTGTCTCGAAAAAAAAATTGGAATAGCTCCATGTACCTTATCAGACTGAGAGGCTTTAAAGTTAAAATTCAACAACACAAATGGCAGAAATCCTACAAACCCATGGAAATTGAATAATGCACAATTTCACCATTCCTGGGTCAAAGAAGAAATAAAAAAAGAAATTAAAGACTTCCTAGAATTCAAGGAGAATGAAGACACAACATATCCAAACTTATGGGACACCTTGAAAGCAGTGCTACAAGGGAAGTCCATAGCACTAAGTTCCCACATACAGAAACTGAATAGTCATACTAGAGAATTAACAGCCCAAATGAAAACCCTAGACCACGAAGAAGCAAACTCACCACAGAGAAATAGATGCCAGGAAATAATCAAATTGAGGGCTGAGATCAATAAAGTAGAAACTAGGAAAACAATACAAAGAATCAATGTAATGAAGAGTTGGTTATTTGAGAAAATCAACAAGATAGACAAACCTTTATCCAATCTTACCAAATGATAGAGTGTGAAAATGCAAATTAACAAAACCAGGAATGAAAAGGGGGTCAGAACAACGGACACTGAGGAAATCCAGAGAATCATCAGGTCATACTTCGAAAACCTGTACTCCAGCCAGGCGGTGGTGGCGCATGCCTTTAATCCCAGCACTCGGGAGGCAGAGGCAGGCGGATCTTTGTGAGTTCGTGGCTGGGCTGGACCAACAGCCTCCAAAACAATACAGAGAAACCCTGTCTCGTAAAAACAAAAAAAAAACAAACAAAAAAACACCCTGTACTCCACAAAATTATAAAAATTTAAAGGAAATGGACAATTTTCTGGATAGATGCTATTTATCAAAATTAAATCAAGAACGGATAAGCAATTTAAATAGATCTACAACCCCTAAGGAAATAGAAGCAGTCATCAAAACTCTCCCAACCAAAAAAAAGCCTTGGTTCAGATGGCCTCAATGCAAAATTCTACCAGAAATTCAAAGAACAGCTTATACCAATTCTCTTCAAAGTATTCCACGCAATAGAAACAGAAGGGTCTTTGCCAAACTCTTTTTACAAGGCTTCAATAACCTTGATACCAAATACACAATGAAGAAAGAGAACTTCAGACCAATATCCCTCATGAACATTGATGCAAAAATGATCAATAAAATACTGGAAAATCAGATCCAAGAACACATCAGAAAACTCGTCCACTACAATCAATGAGGCTTCATTCCAGGGATGCAGGGATGCTTCAACATACAAAAATCCATCAACACAATCCACCATATAAACAAGCTGAAAAACAAAAATCACATGATCATCTCACTAGATGTTGAAAAGGCCTTTGACAAAATCTAACACCCCTTCATTTTAAAGGTCTTGGAGAGATCTGGGATAACAGGAACATACCTAAACATAATAAATGCTATATACAGCAAATCAACAGCCAACATCAAACTAAATGGACAGAAACTCAACACAATTCATTTAAAATCAGGAACAAGACAAGACTGTCCACTCTCTCCATACCTTTTCAATATTGCCTTGAAGTTCTAGCTAGAGTAATAAGATGACAAAAGGAGATCAAGGGAATACAAATTGGAAAGGAAGAGGTAAAATTTTCACTATTTGCAGATGACATGATAGTTTACATAAGTGACCCAAAAAACTCTACCAGGGAACTCCTACAGCTGATAAATACCTTCAGCAAAGTGTCAGGATACAAGTTCAATGCAAGAAAATCAGTAGCCCTACTATATACAGATGACAAAAGGGCTGAGAAAGAAATCAGAGAAACATCACCCTTTACAATTGCTACAAACAACATAAAATACCTTGGGGTAACACTAACCAAACAAGTGAAAGACCTGTATCACAAGAACTTTGAGTCTTTAAAGAAAGAAATTAAAGAAGACACCAGAAAATGGAAAGATCTCACATGCTCTTGGATAGGTAGGATCAACATAGTAAAAATGGCAATCTTACCGAAAGCAATATACAGATTTACAATTCCCATTAAAATCCTAGCACAATTCTTCACTGAATTTGAAAGAACAATTCTCAACTTTATGTAGAATAACAAAAGACCCAGGATAGCCAAAACTACCCTTTTTAACAAGGCAACATCAGGAGGCATCACTATCCCTGACTTCAAGCTCTGTTATAGAGCTTTAGTCCTGAAAACAGCTTGGTATTGGCACAAAAATAGACAGGTAGACCAAGAGAATAGAATTTAACTCCCCGACATTAACCCATACATGTATGAACACCTGATCTTTGACAAAGAAGCTACAATTATACAATGGAAAAAAGAAAGCATCTTCAACAAATGGTGCTGGCATAACTGGAGGCTGACATGTAGAAGACTGCAGAGAGATCCATGTTTATCGCCATGCACAAAACTTAAGTCCAAATTGATCAAAGACCTCAACATAAATCCAGCCACGGTGAAACTTTAGAAGAGAAAGTAGGAGGTACCCTTGAATGAATTGGTACAGGAGACCACTTCTGAACGTAACTCCAGTAGCACAGACACTAAGATTGACAATTAATAAATGGGACCTCCTGAAACTGAGAAGCTTCTATAAGGCAAAGGACACAAGACAAAAAGGCAATCCACAGATTGGGAAAAATATTCACCAACCCCACATCTGACAGAGGGATGGTCTCCAAAATTTACAAAGAACTCAAGAAGCAAGTCTGCAAAACACCAAAGGATCCAATTAAAAAGTAGGCTACAGAACTGAATAGAGAATTCTCAGTAGAGGAGTCTAAAATGGCTGGGAGACACTTAAAAAAGTGCTCAACATCCTTAGCCATCTGGGAAATGCAAATCAAAACAACTCTGAGATACCATCTTACTCCTGTCAGAATGGCTAAAATCAAAAACTCCAAGGACAGTTTATGCTGAAAAGGATGTGGAGAGAGGGGAACACTCCTTCACTACTCGTGGGAGTGCCGACTCATAGCCACTTTGTAAATCAGTATTCAGATTCCTCAGGAAAATGGGAATCAATCTACCAGAAGACCCAGCAATTCCACTCTTAGGCATATATCCAAAAGATGCTCGTTCATACAGCAAGGACATCTGTTCCACTATGTTCACAGCAGCATTATTTGGAATAGCCAGAACCTGGAAGCAACCTAGATGCCCCTCAACTGAAGTGTGGATAGAGAAAATGTGGTACATTTACACAATGGAGTACTATTCAGTGGAAAAAAACAATGGAATCTTGAAATTTGTAGGTAAATGGATGGCATAGAACAAACCATCTTGAGTGAGGTAGCCCAGTCATAAAAAGAAACGCATGGTATGTACTCACTCATATATGGATATTAGACATAGAGCAAGGGACCACCGGCCTCCAATCCACACCACCAGAGAAATTAGGAAACAAGGAGTAGCCCAAGGGAAAAACACATGTTCCCCTAAAGAAGGTGAAATGGACAAGAACCCCTGAGCAAATTGGGAATGGGTATGTGGGGATGGGGAATGTGAGATAGGAAAAAAAGAATGGAAGAAGAGGAGGGAGGAGGAGAACAAGAGGGTTCAGGAAGACTGAGACGGGAGGAATAGAGGAGAACAAAAAAGGAGAAACCTTGATAGAGTGAGCCAATATAGGTTTAGAGAGAGGTCTGGCACTAGGGAAATATTCAGGGATCCACAGGGATGACCCCAACTAAGAATCTGGGCAGTAGTGAAGAGGCTGCCTTTGATGCCCTTCCCCTTTAATGAGATTGATGACTACATTGATTGCCATTCCTAGAGCCTTCATCCAGTAGCTGATCAAAGCAGAAGCAGGCACCCACAACTAAACACTGAGCCATACTCCTGGAATCCAGTTCTAGAGTGGGAGGAAGGGTGTGCAAAGGAGCCAAGACCATGCTAGAGAAACAGAAACAGTAGGACTAGTGAGAGCACAGAGACCATTGTCATAAAGCTGGAAGCCAGCATTGGACGGGAACAAGCCCTCTGTATGTGGGAGCCTGGTAGAAGGCCTGGGCAGTCAATGGTACCTCTAACGGTGGTGTTTATCCCTAGTGCACTAATGGACTTTGGGAGCCCATTCCCTATGGAGGGACACTATTGGAGCCTAGATACAGGAAAGAGGGCATAGGCCGTCCCCCAAAGGATGTGACAGACTTTGATGATCCCCCATGGAAGGCCTCACTCTCCTTGGGGAGGGGATGGGGGATGGGCTGGGGGTTCAGTAGGGGACATGGGAGGATGGAAGGGCGAGGGAATGGGGGATTCATATGTAAAATAAGATTATTTCTAAATTAAAAATAAGAAATAACCCTAAAAATAATGACTCAATTTTTTGAACGTTAAATGGGTGCTTGAACGTAGATATGCGTCTCCTGTGACTGCATTTCATCACTTGTCACTACACCAGGAACACTGCAGGCTTCACCCTACGGCTTACTGGGCTGTTTCATATGAAGCACAGCACCTGCATAGCAACTTCAGCTCTCTCAACTGTTTAGTTTCTGGATACACAAATTTGCAGAGACATGTATGTCCCAGAAATGTCCAAGTCTATAATATCTCAGGGCCATGCTGGGAATGAGCCACATGCAAACCTTCCTCCAGACCTCTGGAAGCAGAGTCTCCTCAGGTGGACTGAGCTGGCCATGGGCTTCAGAAACAGCCACAGAGCTTTACAAATGCAGCAGCCTGGATCAGACCCCAGATCTGCAGGAGCAGCTCGTCTGAGGACAGGGTTCTAGATCCAGTCACCACCTTCCTTGGAAGAAGCAGGGGAGGAGGGGCACAGGCCCAGCCCTGCAGCTACAGATGCAGGATCTGAGTTAGGATGCTGTGAGCCAAGGCACAGGTGGGACCCTCAAAGCTGGAGGAGACAAGGGAAGGTTCTCTGTAGGAGACTACAGGAGCCTGGCTTTGCCAACACCTGCATTTTGTTTGTAGTTTTGTCCTCATCTGTTAAAGGATTCCATTCTGTAGTATTAGCCACCCGGTTTGTGGGGATTCATCACAGATCCCTAGAAAGTCAGTAGGACTTGGTTAGGCTTTCTCATTTCCAACCACACAGCTGGGGTCCTGCAGTGGAATACATTTTATTTCCCAGAATTCTGGGTTCTAGGACAATGGTAACAAAACTGAAGTTGGTTGTGCATCAGGAGACTTACTGTTGGAGCTCAGTTATTTCTACATGGATGATCCCAGATAGATTGCTTTATAAAGGGAGAAGTCAAAAGCCTGGAAGAGAGGTCCAGAATCCCCAGAATGCTGTCTTGGCGGTCATTTTCACTAGGGTATGTCCTTCACCGGAAGATGCTGGGTGGAGCCCATGACATAGGTAACAATCATGCCCAAAGCTGGGTGTGGCTCAGGGGGAATAGGCTCCCCAAGCTTCCATCCCCAGAAGTGCAAGGAGAAAAGCACAGATTCTGCTGCGCTTGTACCAGCTGTTCTCCTAGAGTTAGGAGTCTGCCTGTCTAGGACCAGACACACCCAAGTGGAGTTTTTTTGTCTGGCATTGGGTGCAGGGTCCAGCTCTATTTTCTCATCAGGCCTGCCTTCCCCAGCTCTGTGCACAGGGGAGGATCCAAGGGGAAGGAACAGGGACTTGGTGCTGACCATGACCCCATTCAGAAAGGATGCTGAACACATTCAACTTATAAAGTATTCATGGGTCTAAAAGCCTTTCCAGGGGTTTGAAAGTATTTGCTCAGATCCAGATGGATCCACACTGGAATTCTAGCTCTGCCTCTAACCACCTCTGATGGAGTTTTAGGAAAGTTTCTTAACCTTCTGGATTGTCACTGTGCTCACTTCCAAACTGAAGTCTTGCCTCACAATGAGTAATGGCGATGGTGGGGGATTGACAGAATGAAAAGGACTACTCTGGTGGCTGGCACAGGGCAGTCCTCAGAGGGGCTGACAGTTGCTGCCAATGTTTCTCTTTCTCATCAGAGCCACTACTGAGTTCATCACATGCCTGTTCCTCAGGCTCTCCCTTTGAGGCTAGGATTGGGATACTTGAGCTCCTTCAATGATTAGCAATTTCAAGCCTCTTCTGTTCCCCCAGATTAGCATACGTCTGAATACTCAAACTACTGCAGCTTGTTTTTCCTGCACTCCGTGGAAAGGCTGCGTGTGGCAGAGGTGAACTACTACTAAGGAACAGCGACCACATGAAGTTTTAACTCGTGTGGGCATTTTAAACAGCACATGAGATCACTACATTATTGATGGTGTTATGGCGCAGTGGATCATAAATAAAACCCACATATCAGGCTCTGGTGTACGATTCTTTACAGAGAGGGGTTTTTTTTCTTATTTTGAGTTTAAAGAGAACTGACAGTTGGGCATAAGTCCCCCAAATGTTCATTCATGCAGTTTAAGTCTGCTTTTAAAGAGAAAAGGAAAAAAGAAAAACTTCAAAAAATGCACACACCTGATTTATACAACCATGCCAAAATATCTCCCTTATTTGGGGAGAGGAATGATGCCATGCATTTTGGAAGCAGGGAAAATTCTCCCCCCCCCTTTTATTTAAATTAGAAACAAACTTGTTTTACATGTCAATCCCAGTTCTCTCTCCCTCCCCTCCTCCCTTGCCCCCCACTGGCCCATATCCCATCCCCTTTCTGCTCCCCAGGGAGGGCGAGACCTTCCATGTGGGTTCTTTTGGAGCAGGGCCTAGGCCCTCCCCCATGTGTCTAGGCTGAGAGAGTATGCAGGGAAAATTCTTAAAACACTTTTTATAATAAAAGTGTGCTGTTAACAAATGTTACTTTCATCCCAGGACAATCTTCCAATTAAACTTAGCTTTTATGATGAAAACAAGACACTCGCAAAACAATTATTCTCTGAAGCACTTACTTTCAATTCTGCTGTATTAGCTCTAAGAATGGATTATATTATACACATTTTTCTCTGTCTTTGCCTCATGTGGGGTAGAACTCAGGGTCTTCCACTCACTAGCACACCTTTTAACTCTGAACTCTTTGGGTAGCCCTAGCTAGCTTCAAATACAAGTCTCCCAAGTGCTGGGGTTGCAAGTGTGCCCGAAAAGGATGTTTCATGCACTCATTTTATTTGCTTTTTCCTTAGTGAGACAGGGTTTCATTTACACTCAACTGAGGCTTGATGAGTGTTCATTATGTAGCTAAGGATGACCTTGAACTTCTGGCACTCCTGCTTCCACCACCAGAGTTCTGGGATTAGAGGTAAGCTCTGCCTCACCCAGTTTAGACAGTGCTGCTGATTGTGTTCAGGGCCTGGTGCATGCTGGGCAAGTGCACTACCAACTCAACAACATCCTTGGTCTTCAGAATGCTGTATTTTCCATAGAGATGATGTAATGAGACTGAGAACAATAAAGACAGAAATGCATGAAACCAGCTGTGGCTACCCTGCTCCCAGGCTTGGCAATGCATGGCTCGGTCACTCCCAGGGAATTATGCACCCGATTCTGTTTTCCTTTCATCTGTGTGTGAACATGATGTTTAATTATAAACCCAACTTCTTTGACTCCCACTTGAAAAGTCTGTGACCCAAGGGCAAGCTGCTGGGGTGAAGGAGAGCATTTGGTAAGCCAGGAAACCATGCACTGTCTTAAAAGTGTTAAGAAGGAACAAGGATGGGGACTGGAGAGATGGCTCAGAGGTTAGAGCACTGGCTGCTCTTCCAGGGATCCTGAGTTCAATTCCCAGTACCCACATGGTGGCTCACAACCACCTGTGATGGGACCCAATGCTCTCTTCTGGTGTGCAGATGTTCACGTAGACAGATCACTCACATACATGAATAAAGAAGAAGGAGGAATAAGGAAGGTGAAAAGGGGAAGGAGGTAAAAAAGGGAAGGGAAGCCTAGTAGTTTCATTGTTAGCCACCCTTTCCTGCCCAGAGCTGTGCCATGCTCGTTCTGACTGCATCAACAACATAACTGAACGAGAGCTGATTCCTAGAATATAAATATGAAGTGATATCCAGCAACAGCAGGGGAAATCCATAATTCCTTTTAAACATTATTTTATTAGTCCTCCATCCCTCTCTCTCTCTGTTACCAACAGTTATAGTCTTGCCCGAGGTTAGAGAAGCAACACTGTGCAGTGCATTGCAGGGAAGCTTCTCAGATAGGGGTCACAAACCCTTAGTGGCTGCTTTTCTGCTGCACAGGCTAGTAGTAATTCTTGGTTCTGAATCTTAAGGAGTGATGTTACCAATTAGAAGGTATTATGATTCAAGTTCACCCCCCCTTTCTCAAGAATAGATAGTTCTGTAGTTAGTTGTCAGGAAAAGGTGGTCTTTCCCTTGGAGGTCTAGGAGGAGCTGGGAGTGAGGAACTACCCCCAGGGGACAAGGGGAAATTCCTGAAAGACAGTTGTCACCAGACAAGATCTTCATATGCATCTCTTCATGACACATAGTTACCATTAGGTTGCTTCCCTCAGAGGCTTCCCCAGCAACAATGCTCACACACACATCTCAGTGCTCGGCCATGTGACCTCCACGATTAAAACTGTTAGCATCAACTAAGGGCACACAGAGCCCAAGATTTTCAGAGTTCCTCAGTAGCAGGCAGGGTCCCCAGAGTTCTCATCGGCTATCTGGAGCTTAGCTGAGATCTGCTGTTTCCTCCTATTTCTTTTCAAGACTTGCTGTGTAACCCAGGATTCAGCGGCCTCAGACTCTGCCATGCCTGTCCCAGAATGTCCTTTGAACTAAATCTTTTAACCAGATTTACTATTCCATGTTTTAGTTTTTGTTTGTTTGCTTGTTTTGTTTTGTTTTTTACTTTTTCCCTACAACATAATAATGTACCCTAATCCCATACACCTCCCATTCCTCCCAGGTCCACCCTCCCATCCTTGTGCCCCCTACACACAAAAAGAAAAAAGAAAAACAAATAGTCCAGACAGGAAGCTGTTGGAAAGAGTGCTTAAAAGGTGTTTTTAACTTATAGGTTGGCCATTTTCCTATAGAGTTTGAAGAGCATACACTTGTGTGTAACTTGAATGTGAATCTCAAGCATTTTCTGATGGTGTCAGTGTAGATTAAATGTGTTCTTTGGATAAAGAGTTATTGTCCTACAAGCATTCTAAATATATCTCTCTTACAAGTCCCAGTTCTTATTTGTAGCTGGGGGAGACTAGGGACAAATGTCACACAGACCTGGGTAGAGAGATTTATGGCTGGTTTAACTTGATTGAATCATGTTTTGGGGGTTGTCTTTTGTTTGTTATGGTTGGGACAAGGTTAAAATGACATGGGTAGTTGGCAGAATGTCCCCCAGCTGGGTTCAAGGCCCAGGATACAAATCCAGGTCTGTCTGAATCCCAGTTCCATGCTCTTTCCAATGCAATGCTCTCCCCTGTGTCTACTCTGGCACCTTGGTGGCTTAGATATGACTTAGTGTCAGAGAGTTTGTCTGGGATGCCTAAGGTCCTAGACTTGACCCCTAGCACTACAAAAGGAACCACACAGAAGAGTCCCCCTGCCCCTTCTCTGCACCTGCCATGCAGATTTAGCTTGCCTGCTGAAGACAGTAAGCACCACAGCAGTGCATTCCTGAGGCCCCTCCTCTGCAGCAACCCTGTGCCAGTCAGCTGTGAGCTTCCCAGAAGTCAAGAAGCTACACATGAAACACTGTTCTCTTCAGACTGTAACGTGTGCCCAGTAGAAAATACAAGAACGCAGTAGCTACAATACCCACTTTGGGAAACAGCCCACTTGACTAAGGGTATGAGATCCATGACAGCAGAGTGTCATCCTGACTCATTTTGTGTTACCTCAGTTTCTCTGGAAACTCTGTGATACCTCAGGAAAAGACAAAGCCTAGGCATGAAGGGGAAAATTGAAATGATGGGTCAGATCTGAAGGAGTCAGCCTGAGGCCCCACCTATGAGTTCTTCCTCTGTTGCTGGGAGCTGAGAGTCTTGAGCCTGTCAATGTGCAAACTGTACTGCATTCACAAAGGGGTCCTAAACTCTGACTGTGAATTCCTTGACATATAACATTTTACTGTCTGCTTCTTCAAGCAATGCTGAGATCTAAGCCAAATGGCCAGTTAACCAGAACCCTACTGGTACCAGAGCTACAAAAAAAAGGGGAAACAAGCAGAAGCCTACTCAACAACCCGGTCCCAGGTAATTAAACAGGAAAATATCTAGTGGATAGCTGTTCCCCTTGTTCTTTGAAATTTGATCTCTCTCCTGATCTGGGGTCACAACACACAGAAGAACAAGGCACTTAGAGAACTAGCATTAGAAAACTCAAGCAGACACAAACATGACCCTTCAACTGCCCCAATGAAGATGGGAGTTGGAATGATTTTAGTCAGATTCCTTACCAGTGAGCCTCAATTACACAGCAATCTCAGTGGATGCTTTGGGCTGGGTGTGGTTTTCCTTTTTCTTTAGTGGGAGTCAAGCAAATAAGTGCTTAGCCCCTAAAGCAGTGGTTCTCAACCTATGGGTCAAGACCCCTTGGGTCAATCAATGCTTTCACAGTGGCTGCATATCAGCTATCCTACATACCAGATATTTACAACTCATAACAGTAGCAAAATTACAGTTATGAAGCAGCAACAAAAATAATTTTATGGTTGGGGATCACCACAACGTTAGAACAGCATTAAAGGGTAGCAGCCTTGGGAAGGTTGAGAACCAGTGCCCTGAAGAATAGTGGTTGAGGCCGGCAGATCTTTTTTTTTTAATTATTATTATTATTAAATTTCAATTTAAATTACAAACAGGGTTGCTTCACATGTCAATTCCAGGTCCCTCTCTATTTCCCTCCCCTCCTCCCGTGCCCTCCCACCAACCCCCCAATACCCCCTCATTTCCCCTCCATGGGGGTGTCCATAGTCTGTCATTTCATCCAGGGCAGGGCCTGAACCCTCCCCCAAGAGTTCAGGGTGAGAGTGCATCTCTCATTGTTGGATGGGAGTCCAAAGTCCATGTGTATACTCGGGACAAATACTGTCTACTACCCAAGGCTCAATAGATTACCTAGGCCTGCTCACTGATACCCACATTTAGGGGGTCTTGATCAGTCCCATGCTGGATTCCCAGGCATCAGCCTGGGATTCAAGAGCAAACCCTTGTCAGGTCAGCTGTTTCTGGGGTTAAACCAGCCCAGTCTTAATTCCTTTTGTCATCAGTCCTCCGTCTCTGTCACTGGATTTCTTGAGTTCAGCTCAGTGCTTAGCCGTGGGAGTCTGCCTCTTCTTCCATCAGCCACTGAAGGAAGGTTCTGTTTCCCAGACTCTCTGGAGGCCAGCAGATCTTTAAGAGGCTTGTCTGCCCAGTGGCTTGCCCTGCCTGTCTTCCTCTTTCCTGCACAGAGATCTAGGGTGACAGGAACTGTGACAGCCCTCCCTTGCAGCAGTGTGAGCTTTCTTTGCCCTTCGCCTGTGATGCTGGAGCAGCCGTGTAATGCTCCGTGTTTTCATTTCGCAGAAGATCCGTGTGGATTGCCATGAGCATCTGCGGCTTTATTGGTCTGATTCTTGCAGCTGTCTGACAGCTGCTTTTTATGGTGTCCTTTGTAGACATTGGAATTCAGGTGCTTTTATCATGCTGATGGGCCAAGACCAGGGGTCTCTTCGCTTGGGTTTGTGTCTGTGGCTATGTGGATTCTTGGCTTCCTTTAAAGGTAAGTTACTTGGCTTACATCCTAGAATGTTTTTGTTCCATGCATTCACTCTCCTCTCTCATCTTGACTAGATTCAAATGACCAGATGACTTTTATTAGTTATGTTTAACCTAACAGATGAGATTTGGACAATGGTGTGGGGAATACATTGAAATATACTGTAAACAGTATTTCATTTTTCTAACTAAAATACATCTTCCCAACTAGCACACAGAATCGCCTATTTTTGTAGCTGTTTATGCTATCAGTATGCTCCGCTTATTTATTTGTGGCTATGTGTAATATATTTTTCACAGAGTGATTTATGTGTTCCCTGGTACTTACTACCCAGCTTTGAGAAGCCTCCCGTTGTAAGTAATTGTGCTCACTGGTGAGACCTGTCTCATTGTCTATACTAAGAGTGAGCTGGCTCCTTTCAAAAGTTGACTTAAACATGCCTGCTGTGCTGAACAGATCACATACCCCCCCTCACCCCAACCCCAACCCCAACCCCAACCCCTGTGCTACTAAGTTTGGGGGGGTGTTGATAGAAAGCTCCTCAAAAGAGTCTCCCGGGAGGGAAATGGCAACACTAGCCAGGAAGGTTTCTCAGCGGCTTCTGAAGAAATGTTTTCATTGTGGTTAATTACACTGGCGAGAATGACAGGTGACAGGTACAGAGGTTTCTTTCCTGCTGCTATCCAGGCATTCAGCAATTCCAAATGGATGTGTGAAGCGTCTGAGGCGTTCAGTGAGGAACAGCAGCTACTCTCTGCTCCTTTCCTCTGGTCAGGCTTTTAAGCCCCCTGTCTCTCTGTCTCTGTCTCTGTCTCTGTCTGTCTCTGTCTCTCTCTCTCTGGACAAATCTTTTGGGGAAATTTATGGCATAGCATTCATGGAGTCAATTTTGAATTGTACAAAACAAACGGAAGGTGTATGTTTCAGTGGGGTGTTGGGGAAGTGAGTTGTACGCATTGGAGGTGAGAAACCAATTCAATGCCGTCTTAAAGAATTAGAGACACAGGTGGCACTACTGTCCAGAATGTAACAGCTAAAGAGAGTACTGAGAACCAATTTTCAATTGCTTCTATTATGACTTTAAGTAAATTTACTTTAAAACTTTTGCATTCTGACAAATCTAAAGATACATGACTCCAAGGTACTTTTTTTAAAGGGCACGGCTTTTGAGGATCTAGGCAATGACTAGATACTGTGTTTGTTGGGTGAGGGTGCCAGCCTTGCCAATTATAAACCTACAGACCTCCAGAACTCTTGGAAAGCTTCTAGTTCGGTGGTCACGGCTGTGAGCTGTGTTTAGTGACACAACAGTTTCCCTCCTTGTGACATCCTATCCCATGACATTTATGGCACCCTTGACTTCAACAGGAAGTCTTCTTGGGATCACTTTGTGGGCATTGTACTAGCTCTGAGAAGCCTGCTTTATCTCAGTGTTGAAACAGAGCAAGCAAGGTTTAAAGGGGTGGGTTGAGCTGCCCTAGTGCCTGCAGGAATGGGCCTAGCTGGTACAGTGATGAGACTCTGAGACAGTAGGCTTGGGCCAGGGGAGAGCCGGGTCAGACCCTCCCACAGCCCTTCCCTGATGCTCTCCTCTGTCCGCCACACAGGCTGCACAGGCTGTGCCTCTGAAGAGCAGCTCTTCCGCAAGCTGTTTGCTCGCTACAACCGATTCATCCGGCCAGTGGAAAACGTGTCTGATCCCGTTGCAGTGCATTTTGAGTTGGCAATCACACAACTGGCCAATGTGGTGAGTGTCTCCGACTCCAGATGTGCTCCCAGAGGGCTTGATTTCCCAGTGTTCTTACTCTTTGTGCAGCCGGTGGGCACAGAACTCTATGGCACAACTTAAAAGTGAATGCCAGATGACATGCGTAGGGTCCCTCAAGGCCCTGCATAACACTGTCCTTGCTCAGGCTTCCCATGATTAGAAGTTCTTTCAGAGTCAGGTTATAAAATAAAGACGTGAAGGCAAGTGGAACGGAGCCTTGAAGAGAGCTGAATTACATGACATACTCTGTGACGTTCATTGGGCTCATTTTCAAGGGCGAGTGGAAGTGAGGCTCTTTCGGATTTTTTTTTCTTCCTTCCTTTTGTTTTTGTTCTAAATAATCTTCTTTCTCTGGTTCCAGGGACAGGAGGTGGAAAAGTCTGATTCTCAAAATCCAGCAGGGTCTTAGCTCCAAGCCTGGACTTCAGTCCCAATTATACTAGTAGGTAGACTATAAAATTAAGGGAAGCCTGGGGTGTCACCAGAGAGAGCATTGGAGATGGTCCCCAAGCCTGTCATCTTCCAGCCCAGCCCAATGGTAGGGAAGGAGTCCTCCTACCACACAGCATCTGGGTGACAGCATCAGGGGTGACTTCTCTAGGTGTACTTAGGGAAAGACCTAAACACAACATTTAGGCAGATACCACCAGGCTTCTCCAGTCTACACTGCCCAGTGGACTTTACTGACCCAACCTGTTCCTTTAACTCTAGATTGGACATGTGCATAGTCTAGGAAATACTGGCTCATGTTTCAAATGCCAGACGTTTCTTCTTACCTGGTTAGCCCGACACAGCCCATTAAAAACCACTTCTTTCATATCTGTTCTGACCCCTTCCTGGTTTTACAGCTGGCCAGAATGCATGGGGACTGGGCTACTGGAAGGTAGAGAGCTAAAGTGAGTGTCACCTGAAGTCTTGAAGGGCCACCCCTCTCCAGCTTTACTTCACAGCGTCAGATTATGGAGAATGTGTAGGGATTAGGCCAGTTATCTCTGAGACCTCGGGGAACAGAGGCAGCAGGGCTTATCCGGGTTTGAGCACAACATCTAGTGCATATACTGGCAAAGCTTCTGCTAGACCCAACAGATTCAAGGTGACTCAAGACCAAAATGCCCTGATCAAGAAGGGTAACTGTGAAGCTGTACGAGCTCCATTTCTCTAACTCTTCTTGTTAACCTTTCCAAATCTCATTGCCCATGAAGGCTCCATATGACCCGCTGATGGGGAGAAACTTGGCATAGTCTCTTTCTGGACCTCTCCAGGGTGGGTAGCAGTAACCATGGAGTGAAGGAATGGAGCCAGCGAGCGGCTCAGTGGAGTGGGGAGGAGCTACTGTCAGAGCCCTGCCTAGGGTTCCTTCACGCTATAGGGACCTCCGATATCCTGGGAAGTAAGATTTTAGAATCTCTTGATGACTGCTAAGAAAATACCAGCAATACCAAACTATTGTGCTGTGACCTACCTGCCATCTAGGTGTGTCTTGGGTAGCTGTCCTACTAAGGATCAGCGGCCACTTAAGAGTCAACTGTACTGAAGATGGTGACAGGGAATGCCTGCATACTGCCTGCCCTGACTCTCCTTACATTGCTTAAGGGGCTGCTTGGACAGAAGCCCTCCTCAGAGAAGCCTCTCTTGACTCTTGTATAAAACAGATGTGTGTGCACACATGAGCCACTCTACCTCTCTTTGTTATATCAAATTATATTTTATGTGTGTATGTGTATATATGTTATTAGTTTTGTGTCTTCCCAACCAGCAGCTAAGAACACATGAAGGCAGGAGTTTGCTCCACTCTGTAACTGAGCACAAAGTGGTCACTCGGTAAGTGTGAGTGTCCTTTGTAGCTGAAGGGTGCTTGGGCTGTGGAAGGGAATACACAGGGATTGGCTCTCCATTTCCAACTAGCAAACTTGCAAGTGGGCTGAAGCTGTCGTTCTGGTTTGGATCCCCTGGCAAATGCACCCAAGGAGTTCCAGGCTTCTTTGAGGGGCATATGTAGAGACAGTGAGCACCTGTCACCACCTACAGTGCTGCCCCTCATTGTCCCTAAACCTCTGCCCTCCTCCCTGTCTCCTTCCACTCAGGTTTTATGGACTTAGGTGATGAGAAAAGATTCCCAACGGAGGTGAAATTCAAATGAGACTGGAGCAACATCTTGAAGCCATATGTCATTGATAAGTTAACAGAGCAGGGACAAGTATAGAGATACCATATTTCTGTGCACGTTAAAGTTTAGTTCTCTTGATTTCATGCTTGTCCCCTTTAGCACAATTAACTTAGATTTGTCAATTTTTAGCCAGAATTCTTGCATAAAGATTTGTATTAGCAAGTACATAGAAAGCTGAAAATTATTTCTCCCTCCCAGGATGAAGTCAACCAGATCCTGGAAACCAATCTATGGCTGCGTCATGTATGTGTCTCCCATGTGCCTCCCCCTTAGAAATGTAACCACGTGTGTCTACTCAGTGATAAACACACCTACATTACCTCTCTCCCTCTCCAACCTATAATAAATATAGAATATCCTCAGGCTCTGCTATGGTTGCAGCTAGCGTAATGCAGGCAGCACATAGGCAGACCCTACTGGCTTTGACATAGAGCCCTCTGGCCTTTCTATTTTCTGCTCTCAGATCTCTTCTTATCGATTACTGGAAGCCTAAGTCCGATGGTTACTTTCCTCTTTGAAAGCTCCAGGAGGTCAGTGGTTGAGGTCTGGAGAATGTTATTATATAACCAATAACTGGTTTTTACAAGTTAGACTGCCTTTGCTCTTAAAAGTCTAAATAGTGTACACAGTGCAGTAGACTCATCCTCATGCATACAAATTATGTTTTTATCATTAGAAACAAGTTACTACACCAGCTTTGAACTGGAGAGTAGTCCATGAAGCACAGTATGAAACCTAAATATTGGCCAGTTAGCTTGTTATAGGTATGCCCAAATCAGTTCCGCTATTTAGCTCCCCATGACCACGGTTATAATTCCTTGCTTTTAATAGAAATGAGTTTATTCTTCAAAATATCTTATTTTTTAATCAAGAAAATTATCGAGCCAATATAAACATTTGGGAAGTTATGATGGCATTCTTCAAAAAGGATTCTTATCCATTTTCAAAGTGAAGGGGACTTGTAGGGAGGAAGGGGGTAAAAGGGATTGGCACTGAGGTTCAAAGAGGAGATAACAGTAATCAGAACCCCCAATGTATATGTATTAAATTGTTAAAGAACAAATTCAACAAAAGTTAGAGTGAGACCATCACCACAACAAGAAATGACTCTTCATCTCTTTTCCTTTAGATCTGGAAAGACTACAAATTACGTTGGGATCCAATGGAGTATGATGGCATTGAGACACTTCGTGTTCCAGCAGACAAGATCTGGAAGCCAGACATTGTTCTATATAACAAGTATGTGTATCTAGACAGAATCACAGTCAGTTTTCAAAATCTTTAGCTCATGTGACTCACAGCAAAAGAGCCATACTGCTAACAGTGTGTGGTCTTTCTTGCAGTGCTGTTGGTGACTTCCAAGTGGAAGGCAAGACCAAAGCTCTTCTTAAGTATGACGGCATGATAACCTGGACCCCACCAGCCATCTTCAAGAGTTCTTGTCCTATGGACATCACCTTCTTCCCTTTTGATCATCAAAACTGTTCCCTGAAATTTGGTTCCTGGACTTACGACAAGGCTGAAATTGACCTTCTGATCATTGGCTCCAAGGTGGACATGAAGGACTTTTGGGAAAACAGTGAGTGGGAAATTGTTGATGCTTCTGGCTACAAGCATGACATCAAGTACAACTGCTGTGAAGAGATTTACACAGACATTACCTACTCCTTTTATATCAGGAGGCTGCCCATGTTTTACACCATTAACCTCATCATCCCCTGTCTCTTCATTTCCTTTCTCACCGTGTTGGTCTTTTACCTTCCTTCTGACTGTGGTGAGAAAGTAACTCTTTGCATCTCAGTTCTGCTTTCTCTGACCGTCTTTTTGCTGGTGATTACTGAGACAATCCCATCCACATCTCTTGTGATCCCACTGGTGGGTGAATATCTACTGTTCACCATGATCTTTGTCACACTGTCCATTGTGGTGACGGTGTTTGTGTTGAACATACACTACCGCACCCCAGCAACGCATACCATGCCCAAGTGGGTGAAGACTATTTTCCTTCAGGTTTTCCCCTCAATTCTGATGATGAGGAGGCCTCTGGACAAGACAAAGGAAGCAGGTAATGTTAAGGACCCAAAAAGCCTTCCCAAGAGAACTGCCAAGGTCAAGTTTGCTCATCGAAGAGAGCCCAAGCTTCTGAAGGAAAGCTGCCGCGGTCAAAAATCACGCGAGACAGCCCCTGGCAAGAGAAGATGGAGTCAGCAGCCTGCAGGGTGGATGGCAGAGAATTCAGAGCACTCCCCAGATGTGGAAGATGTGATTGACAGTGTTCAGTTCATAGCAGAGAACATGAAGAACCACAATGAAACAAAGGAGGTAAACATATACCCCTTCCCTCCAGCCAGCTGCACCCCTACAGGCCTATAGACGCTTTAGAGTCTAGTCAGAGCATCTGTGGGAGTCATGTTTGTAGTAAGTCAGACAGAATCATCTAAGACCTGCTCTGTTGTCATGCAGCACTGGGGGACACGGGTTAGAGCTTAGGTAGCTATCGTGAGATGATATGCAGCCCTACAACAACTCTCCAATCTGCATTTACTTACAGAAAAATCCAGCTATGCTACACATGAAGGACAAGCCCCAACCCAGCAAACAGTAGCAGAGAGGGGGTGGGGAGGGAGACTGCCCAAGGGAAAGGAGAACTGACTGTGGTACTGCCTGAAGGATGTGAGCTGCAAGGATGAAGGATGTGAGCTGCTTAGCATCCAGCAGCTCTGGTTACACTTCCTCTACTAGAGGTGGACATAGACATGAATCCAAGGCATGGTGGAGATGTGCTCAGCGTGTACACAGTCTGCTCCTGTCTCCCATACTCCCATGTCAGTAACTCGGCTCCTGCTTCCCCAAAGCAAGAACCCAAAGCTACTATGCCAACTCTCCATGCCATCCCTTGACTAGCTGAACTTCCGAAAGCTTTTGCCAAGTGTCAGGAGTTGCTACCTACTATAGCTCCTGCATCTGTAACCCCTAGTGAAAGGATATCAGGAACCCCAATACCAGCCTGTTGATGCACTGGGAGATAATGAGAATGCTTGTCATATCACATGTCACAGAACAGGAATGGCCAACGAGCTCATCTCCAGGCTGACATCTTTTCATATGTAGGAGATACAGTTGCTATTGACCTATCATGCCATGCAGGTCTTTTACAACACAACCCACAGAGACCATAGCAGAAGGTTAGAAGTTTGGGATTGGAAAGATTTCAGATATGTACACACTTTCCCTGTTAGCATCACTTTGAGGCCTGGAGGCTGCTTATTTCTGTGTAAGGGGTCCTCAGTCAGACCCCACATCCTCTGGCCTTTCTCCCACTGCCTCACACTCAGATCCCCCAAAGGGCCAGGGTCTCCTTGTGCACAAGTGACAAGAGTTGTATTCTCAAGCAGACACTTTGGGAAAGCATCCCTAGAACCAGTAAAGGGGTCCTTTGTCACAGGGAAGGGGTGGTAAAAGTCTTCAGCATAGTCCATAGCCAGCTCTGGGAGCCACCCATGATGTATATCTACCCTCCTTAGACAATGACCACCACATAGGAGACATAGGCAGGCAAACATAATACCAATAATTGATTTTGAAAGTATTGGAGAAAGTTGTTTTTGGGGGGGAAACACTACTACTCATAAGACAAACATGTTTTCCTATGGTCTTAGATTTTAAAGCTAGTCTTGATCTTTTGTTCGCATTTCAGGTAGAAGATGACTGGAAATACATGGCCATGGTGGTGGACAGGGTCTTCCTCTGGGTGTTTATAATCGTCTGTGTGTTTGGAACTGTGGGGCTCTTTCTACAGCCACTGCTTGGGAACACAGGAAAGTCTTAATCTGTATTTTCCTTTTGCCTTCTGAATCTTTTAGATGTTGTGTTTGTTCTAAACTACTTACTACAAGAAAAGGCCAACTACCCATCTCCTAAACCACAACAAGAAGGGAAAGGGGGACAGTATTAAAATCATAGAAACCTGAATATATGTCCTCACTGTGCCAGGAATCCATTAGAGTGTTTTACCACCTGGAAGCCCAAAGATGGCAATGTATCTAAACCAGAAGCACTGACTCAGTTTCTCTATGCCATGCATACTTTGTTTCCAGAAATGTGAATGACCTCTCACAGTGCTAGACCCCACAGCAAGCATCAGTCTACACTGAAAAGTGATTCTCTCATAAATGAAGCTCCTGTTGGTTGTTGCAATGAAGGATAAGACTAGAGAGAAACTCTGGGACACTGCTGACATTTGCAACACCTGTCTACTCCCGTACCCTGCTTTCTTGTGCATGTCTCTGTGATGGAGCTCACACTAGTCTCCAGCACATGCATGATTAAAGGAGAAACCAGACTATTCAATTAGTTGCACTATTGTCTTTCTGTCTGCATGAAAATTCACCTGAGACCATCAATGTGGAAGGAGGAAGCTGCTATGAATTCATGGTTTCAGAGGATTTAGTCCATGATCACTTGGCCCCATTGCCTCTGGCCTTTGCAGAGGCGAATCATCATGGCAGGTATGCCTAGTAGAGAGCAACTGTCCACTTAATGATAGCTACCAAGAAAGCAAACAGAGAAGAATCTGGGGTACCAATACTCCTTTCAAAGGCATAACGCAATGACATAACTTCATGCTACAGGGCCTCATGTCTCAGAAGCTCCACTACCTCCCCATAGTGCAGAGGACTAAGTCTTTAACACATGTCTTTAGGGATGATCCAAACCATAGCAGTATGGTTCTGATAGGACAGTTTGCTGGTACCCAGTACTGTGCTAGGCACTACAAGGGTAATATAAATAGATTCTTTCCCCTGTAAATTTACAGCCTTTTAGAAAAGTCATACATGCAAAGATCCATGGGATTGGGTGGTGGAGAGTATAGCTGGAGCAACCCAAACAAAAGAACCTAATTGGGGAAACCTAAAACCACTCTTGTGTTTTAAATAGCTCTCTGTCTACTCCTTTTACCAGGAACCCTTCACATGCTCACTGCATGGACACAAAATAAAATCTGTAAGAAATGTTAATCTTGTGCCATTTTGAGCAATTTATTTTCCAAGTGGGAGAACATTGGGAGTTGTGTAGTGTTCCTCTCCATTTCTTGTTTGCATGACTGTGATTACTTGCAGGTGTATCTTAGCAGCCCATAGAGTCAAGCAAAGGAGTTGTTTTCAATTCCACCCTTTTCTCTCCTAGCAAGTCCCTGTTCGTGTGCATAGGTAATTTCATGATTCAGTTTTACCTTCCGATTCTGTTGTCTCAAAACAATATCAGTAACCTTTGTCAGGGCCTGGATGATGGACTGTCTGTCATCCTTGAGAGGTGACACCTGGTTCCTTCAGAATGAGGCCGCGGACACAGCAATACCTCTCACCAGATAAAGGCTTCACACACACACACACACACACACACACACACACACACACACACACTTTCCAGATGGTGTTCAGAAATGTCTAAAGTAAAACATGATGGTTCACAAGAGTTACTGTTCTGGCAAAAGACCAGCGTTGAGTTCCCAGCACTCATACAAGGTTACTCATATCTACCAGTAGCTACAGTTCCAGGAGATCTGGGGTTCTTTTCTTCCCTGCACAGGCATGCACACGTGACATACATTCATACACATACTCTCTCCCACACATGCTCATATATACTTAGTAAATCTTTAGAAATGTACCAAAAGGCCATTGTGCCTGTCCCAATGAGTAGGGATAACATTATCCCTTGAGACCTGGGGACTAAGGACACTAAGCTCCTGTGAAACAAGTTGGTGCAGAACTTTCCCTGTTAGAATAACCATATGATGGACACTCCTAAAAAAACAAGACTCTCTTGAGGGTCTCTATTAGGGGCATAGTATTAGAAGGATTAGCAAACATTCCCTCACACACTGCCTTGCAGCAGGAGCATCTGACCTGTTGGGGTAAAGCAGAGAGATCCTTGCCTACTCCTTTGTGACCCTCCCCTAGGGTGACTTAAAAGATGGAGATTATTTTCATCTGTAGTTCAGACTGACTATAACCCATATTAGTCACTTCTTTGACTACTGTGATGGTATTTGACAAAAATCGCTTTATGAATGAAAGGTTTGCTTGCATTCAGTTGAGAGGCTGTAGTCTATCATGGCAGAGAAGGCATGGCAGCAGGAGTGGGAAGCCACTGGCCATATTACCTCCATGACCAGAAAGCAGAGAGACCAGGAAGCAGGGCTGGATAAGAAACCTCAAACCCCACCCTTATAGATTCACTTCTTTCAGCTAGACCTCAAGGCCAACATTATCTGGGAACCATGTGTTCAAACACATGACCTAGGGAACCACTCATTCCTAATTCAAACCACAACACAGGATTTCTTCATGGGGATGTTTCTAGGTTACTTGTGTTGATCATCACAGTTAAACATTTCCTGGGTACCTTCAGATACCATAATCTTCATGTCTATCTGAGCACCCATTGCTGCTCAGGACAAAGGCCATCTTTAAGTGCTCCGGCGGGCATGTCTGACTCTGAAGTGGCCTGAACTGATACCCTGAAGTGGACAGCCCTGCCAAGAGCCTTGATGAGTCACATCAGCTGCTTTCAGATGGTTGTTCAGAGATAAGACCATAATCATGAGCCAAAGATATAACAATACTTTTATTTTCACTGTTACTTTTTATCATACTGAACAGAAAACATACTGAAGAAGAAATACATGCTGGATTAAAGAGAAATAACCATCAACACAATTAAGTGAACCCATTTTAGTACAAAACACTGCTTGCTCTAGAGATAGAACTTTGAGACAATCAAAAGGTCCGTGTCAGCATTATATGGAAACATCATTTTCTGGACATTACAGTGGCCCATGTGTCTAGTTAGATACCATCTTTCCAGGGTCCAAGGCAATGGGTGTTATAAATTGACTATGTACTGTGGCCACAGGCTGTGCTATCCAGCTTACTACTGGACACAGAGATGATATCACCATCTGTACTCAGTAATTAATAATAACATTAATGATACAGCAGCCAGAGAGTATGAGTGCTCATAGTGTACAAAGTGGTCTTCCCCTTACCATCTATGATGGATTTCTGACAATGATGCAAAATCAGAAGTACAGTTAGGATTGCTGTTGTCATGCTAGACTTCTGGAAATTCAAGGGACAAAGGAACAAACCAGATGACATCTGAATCAAAGAGACTGAGAAATGAAAAGGTGGGACATTCTCGGTGATAGCTGAGTTAGTCCTCCCAAGAAACCATAGCCAAGGAGGAGACTAAAATGGACTTAGGAGGCATAACAACACATCCCTGCACCAGGTCCTATTTTAGACACACTAACTACAAAGCTAAAGTACTTCTGAGACAGAAAAACCACAATTAAAATGAACTGTTTTGTTAAATATAACAACATTGTTTAGGAGACATTCTCATTTAAGAAGTAATTCTTTCCAGTCATCAGAAGCAGCACTCAGCGTGCAGGCCCTGCACCTCACCTTCCAGAGCAGCACAGTCAAGTTGACCCTGTTAACTGGGGCAAGGGTGAGTCTGCCACAGGAATGTGAAGGGGGGGGCTTGGACCTGGCCCCACCCCTCAACTACCATACAGGGGTGTCAGCAAGGGAGAGATGTCCTCCCTTCCCACCACCACCTGTGGTGGATGGGAGAGCTGGCCCTAAAGTCATGAGAGCAGGAGAGCTGCCCCCCCCACCAGCTGCAGCACTTGGGAGAGTGGCCCCTGTGCCTTACCTGGGCAACACAGCAGAGCTGGACCTGGTGGTATAGGTGTGGGTGAGTCAACCCGGAAAGGCAGGAAAGCAAGAGAACCATCCCACCCCCTTACTCATTGCTGTATATGGTGAACTACCCAGGGCAATGCTGGAGAATTTACCCTGGTGGTGAGAATGGGGGCCAACTGGCAAGCTGACCAACCCTGAAACCATCCAGGCCTAGAACCAGGGCTATGAGTTGGCTCCCACCCCAACATCCACCCCATCTGTGATCTGCTGGAGCACATGCAGGGATTGGTCCTGCAGATCCAAAGAGGCAGCATCTCCATGACACAGAGCAACAACATGATACCCAATATTGATTAGTGTAGCAGAAATCAGAGGCCTTGAACCAGACCAATGACTCTCTGCAATGAACACTTGCAAGTAAAGACATATGGACAAAAGGATACACTGTGTGACTCATGAGATTTCTCTCCTTTGGTTTCTCTTTTTTTCTTTTCTCTTATTTTATTTAAGGGGAGGGTGATGCAAGGACAGAGGATGGTTACAAAGGGACAGGGAGATGAGTGGGATTGATGATGCATGAGGTGAGATCCACAAAGATGAAATAAAAAGTTAAAATAATAATTCTCTCACTGAGCTAGAAATGTTGGGAGAGGCTACACAATAGTACACCATGTGGATAATCCAGTCAAACACTTCTAGTATCCAGAAGGTGCCATGGAAGCTTCCAAAGCAAGGAGGCAACCAACAGTCCTACCCAACTACAACACCTTTGAACCTCATCAATGACCAGCAAGTCATGATAACTCTCCAGGTGCAGGAGTGACACACATAACCTAGTGGTAACCAACATTTCTCTAACTGAACTTAAGACTCACTCAACAAGGGGGAAAACATGCCTGGTACTGAAAACCTAGCCAACTACTTAGTGCTAGTGAAGTCATGGTTATTAGAGGAGAATCTACAGCCACTAATTTATTAAGCCAGCATAATCCCTAACAACAATCTAAAATCACTTGTATTTATACCCATGGATAAGTGCAGTCTTCAGCTCTCGCCAAGGAAACTTCTCTTTACAACAGTTGAAAAGCATTACAGAAAACACAACCAATCAAAATACAGAGTTGTGGAGCCCAGTCCCAACTGATACACCTACAAAATGCTCCGGCACCTAAGACTTAGGGAACATGGTCAAAGAGGGGGCAGAAGGATTGTAAGAGCCAGAGAATCATGGAGTTTTCTGCATCTCTTTGTAACATCAGAAGCTACATCCATATAGTCTCACCAACATGACTGCCCAAACATGAGCCAAACAAAGATGCCACCAATGAGCATGCCAAACTGGATGCAGGAAAGCCTCAGTCCCAAAGAACCATAGATAACTGAAGAAAAGCTGGGAATGGGAGACGTGGTCTTCCTCAAGGAAGAGCGCACCAACTGATTGTCTAGTGCCAAACAGTCAACCCTGAAAATATACATGCAGTTAACATTATACAGACTGAACAGGTTACACTTAGAAACATATATGTATACTAATACATATATGCATGCAATTACAATTAGTGAAATAAGAGGCCATAAATTTTAAAGAGAGTGGAGAGAGGTATACAATAGGGTTCAGAGGGAAGAAAGGGGAGGGGAAATATTGTAATTATCATAACCTTTAAAATCATAACCTTAAAAAAATAACCTTCTGGGGGATAGAAAGATGACTATCTATTAAGAACACTGGCTGCTCTTCCAGGGGTCTTGAGCTCAATTCCCAACAACCACATGGTGGCTCACAACCATGTGTAATAGGATCTAATGCCCTCTTCTGGCATGTAAGTGTATATGCAGAGCTCTCATACATTAAATATGGATACATAAGTAAATTTTTAAAACCTTCTGGGATCTTATTAAATTAATGAAAATATATTGAATAAGCCTTGTATAACATGCTCAGCCCTATTAGACACTTTGGAGACATAATGGAGATAACATTGGCACAGTCAAGGAACCCACCCTCACCAAACAGAACAAATAAAAACAATCACATTCTAAAAACCACATCGTACAAAGTGAAACAGCAGAGACAGGGAGGTTTCTGGGGCTGTCCTCTGTGAAGACCCCTTCAGGAGGTGGGGGGGGTGTGAACAGAGATCCAAAGGATGAGAGCCATCAACAGAAGCTCTCTGTCTGTGCAGGTCTGCAACACTCACTGATCGGGAGCAGCTCTCAAAGTTTGCCTGAAGGTTTTTCTTCCTATACAGGCGATGTTAAAATTTCTTTACTTTCCTTTATATTTATTTGTGTGGGGGAGAGAGAGAGAGAGAGAGAGAGAGAGAGAGAGAGAGAGAGAGAGAGAGAGAGAGAGAGAGAGAGAGAGAGAGAGACTGGATGTGCGCATTCACATATGCTAAGGAATTTGCACAGGTTCCACTGAGGGATACCTTAATGGGAGTCAGTGCTCTCTTCCATTGGGTGGGTTACGGGTATTAAACTCAGATCCACAGGCTTAAGAGACTTTGCCTTTATGTACTGAGCCTTCTCTCCAGACCTAAAATCCCCTTGCTTTAGCATTACCTTTAGGAGCCCTTTCCCATGATCATTACAATATGTAAATATTTATCCTTTTCTCTATTTGAAACTATGAATGTCTTCTAATTTAGCTGCTGGTAAAAAATAAGCCACATGCATACACTGGTTTAACCTTTTCTATATTTGATTACATCAGGAAATGTTTCTTGTGGAAAATGGCTCATGCTGGTGTTTTTCAAAATGTAAAACTAAATTCAATCTAAACACTTTTTCTGATGCTAATGCTGCCCTTTTCCTAGCATATTAACAGGTTAAATGTGATAAGTAAAATGCAAGGCAATCGAGGGGGATAATAACTATTTGTCCTTTTGTCTGCATATCATTCAGGAAGTCATATCTGAGGTAACCACAAAGCAAACTACAATCTCTCCAAGGAAAAAAGCTGCTATGAGGAGTGCCCAAGATTGGGGAGAACTTCTCAGGTCCTGACTCCTTACCTCCTGCTGCTGATCCACAAGCTACAGCCCTCTAGGACACACAGCTAATTTAAGGTCACTGCTCACACTGTAGCTAGTTAGCCACAGAGCTATAGCCAGCATCCTTGTTCTGTGGGTTTTTTTTCACTGTGTTTACTCATTTCTTTAAAAATCCATCTTGTATGCTGGATTGGCCCAGATGCAAGCACACTGTTGGGGGGATGGGTGGCAATGGAGGCTGTGCGGCAAACAGCCTCTGAAGAGGCTGAGGCAGAGATTCTCCTTGAGTGGTTATGGCTGAGCTTAGTGGGAAATCCAGACCAGGGTTTATAACATCCCTTCCATACACACACTTAAACACCATCCAAAGAGTCCAAGAAAGACCAGCTAGACAACTGTGACCAAAGACTGAATGCACCATAAGTAGTGAGGGGTTTGGGCAGGCTGTGGAGCAAGGGGTAGAAGTGTGATCCTGGCAGCCTGACAGCAGAGATGGGACTGTGCTGCTTCACTGTGCATTGTGAACAGGAAGCTATGACCAAAGATTTCCACCCGGCCTTACCCACACACACCAACACTGACAGCCAGAAAAGGACCAACTGCAGAAGTGAGGCCAAGGGCTGGGACCACACCACAGCACACAAGAAGCAAAAATTGGACTCAGAAATACTAAAAAATAAATAAATTAGAACATGGAGTTGGAGGATAGGTTAGAGAGTAGATCTGGGAAAAAATTAGGGGGTAAGAATTAGAGGTAAATAGGAACAAAATGCTGCCTATGTTTTTTTTTTTTGTCCCTACATACTCAATTACTAGTCACTATATCTTCTTTTTTTTAAAAAAAAAAAAAGTTCCTGTGAGTTGGATTTAAACATAGGCAGCTCTATCAGGTTTTACAGTATCGAGATAAATGCTCCTGTTACAGTTATCTATTTTGAGGATGACCCACCTTAAAAAAAATAGGAACAAAACGTGTGAAATTTTCAAAGAATTAAGAAAAGGCCATATTTTTAGAAGAATTTAAAAGTGTAAGAGAAGAGCAAATCAGTTAATAAACATGGAGAACAGGTCCAACAACAACAAGACCTCTACCAGAAATTTCAAGAGGAAAAGAGACAAATTGGAGAAAGACAGTAAAAGAAATAGGAGGAAATCTACATAATTTGAGGACATCGGTCAATGAATGCAGAGAGAAAGAGTTGGGAAGAAAGGAGAAAGGAAGGAGGGGAAAAAAGTGAAGAGATCAACAGAGATGGATGGATAATACTCTCTGCTTAGACACAATGTGACATATCTAGGTCTAGAGATAAAAAGAAAAGCCTAAGAGAATTAGGAAGGGGAAAAATATAAGGACTCAACTCTTACTGTGTTTTGCCACAACAATCTTAGATTGGGATTTTACAACCACTTAGAAGAACCATGTCTAAAGTAAAACAGAGTAGGCAAGGTTTCATCATTGTGGAGAAAAACTCTTTTCACAAAATCTGAGAGAAGCAAAGTCAACTTGATAAATGCTCCCCGCTCCATCCTAGAGAAGCCATGGAGTAGTGTGAATAAAGGAAGGAGACACTGGGAAAGGAATATGAAGGCAGAAGATTCCATGGAAACCAATTCTGTCTGTGGTGGCTTGAATAGAAAGGGCCTCTACGGGCTCCTATATTTTAATACTTAGTCATCAGGGAGTGACACTACTTGAGAGGGATTAGAAGGTGTGCTTGTTAAAGGAAGTGTGACCTTGTTGGAGGAAGCATGTCACTGGGGGGTGGGTTTGGGGGTTTCAAAAGCCCAAATCAGTTTCAGTGTCTCTTTCCTCCTGTTGGATATGGATCTAGATGTATATACAACTGTAGTCTACATCTCCAACACCATGTCTGCCTATGTGCCCCTGTGCTTCCAATTGTAATGAACTAGACCTCAGAAACTGTAAGAAAGCACCCAATTTAAATGCTTTTTTGAGTCCTGCCCTGACTCAGAGGAGAGGTAAGCTTGGGCCCCTGTCTCAGGCACAATATCTGCTGACTCTTTGGAATATTCTGACCTGGGGACTGTGGGCAGGTCCACTTACCCCCAGAAGACCAAGCCATCCAGAGTCTGCTGAAATGGTGGTGCTAGTCCTGCCTCCACCTACCAGGAGAGGGAGTGTCTTGAGACCCATCAGAGTATTGGACCTGCTTGCACACACCCAAAGAGAACCTTGGACCTGTACCCATCAGGAGAGGAAGAGACTCCACCAGCAATCACTGGAAGAAGGGATGGGAAGAAAACAATATAAAAGCCAATTTAACTACAGAAAACCCAATATGATGCCACCACAGTCTAGGAACTCTATACCAGTAAGACCTGAACATCCCAACTCAGATGAAGGAAAAGAAACAACCTTAAAAACAACATCATGATGATGATAGAGATTCTAAAAGAGGAAAAGAGAAAATCCTTTTAAAAAATGGAAGAAAAAAACAAACCAAAAAGTTCAAGAAATGGAGAAAAAGACAAACCCAAAATTGAAAGAAACAATTCAAACAGTGCAATGTTTGAAAGCTGAAACAGAAACAATTTTTTAAAAACACAGTCTGAGGGAATGCTGGAATTGTAAAAGCTGGGTAAACAATCAGAAACTACAGATGGAAGCATAACCAACAGAATACAAGAAATTGAAGAGAAAATCTCAGGTGTTGATGATACACTAGGAGAAGTAGATTCATCAACCAAAGAAAATCTCAAGCCCAACAGATAACTAAAAAAAATATCAAGGAAATATGGGACACCATGAAAAAGCCAAACCTAAGAATAATAGGTATAGAAGAAGGTGAAGAAATACAGCTCAAGGGTACAGAAAACATATTCAACAAAATCATAGAAGAAAAATTTCCCAACTTGAAGGAGATGCCTATGAAAGTACAAGAAGCTTAAAGAACACCAAATAGACTAATAAAGTTCCCTCATCCCATAATAATCAAAACACCAAACTTACAGAATAAAGAAAAACATTAAGAGCAGCAAAGGAAAAAGGCCAAGTAACATATAACGGAAAACCTATCAGAATTAAAACCGACTTCTCAATGGAAACTCTAAAAGCCAGAAAGTCCTGGAGAGATGTTCTACAGACATTAAGGGAACATGAATGCCAGTCCAGGCTACTATACCCAGCAAAGTTTTCAATCACTATAGATAGAGAAAACAAGATATTCCATTACAAAACCAGATTTAAACAATACATACTCACAAGTCCAACCCTACAGAAAGTACTGGATAGAAAACTCTAACCTAAGGAAGTTAACTACATTCACAAAAAAAATAGGCAATAGATAATCCCACTTTACCAAAAGACAAAGAAAAAAATGAGGTAAATCCACAAACAATACCAACAACAACAAATCAAAAACAAACAAGAATTAACTCAATAGTGCTTGATTTCCCTCAATAATAATGATCCTAATTTACCTATAAAAAGACACAGACTAACAGAATGGATACAAAGACAGAATCCATCCTTCTGCTGCATACAAGAAACACACCTCAACTTCAAAGACAGACATTACCTCAGAGTAAAGGGTTGGGATACAATTTTCCAATCAAATGAACCCAAGAAAGAAGCTGGTGTAGCTATCCTAGTATCTAAAAAATTACACTACAAACTAATATCAATCAAAACAGATGAAGAAGGTCATTTCATATCCATCACAGGAAAAATTCATCCAGATGAAGTCTCAATTCTGAACATCTATGCCCCAAATATAAAGGCATCCACGTTCGGAAAAGAAACACTACTAAAACTCAAAGCACATATAAGACCTCACACAGTGATAGTTGGAGACTTCAACACCCCACTCTCACTACTAGATAGGACCACCAGACAGAAACTTAACAAAGAAACAAAGGAACTAACACAAGTTATGACTCAATTGGGATTAACAGACATCTATAGAACATTCCATCCAAACACAAAAGAATATACCTTCTTCTCAGTGCCACATGGGACCTTCTCTAAAATTGACCACATACTAGGCAACATAGCAAACCTCAAAAGGTACAAAAAAAATTGGAATAACACCCTGCATCCTATTGAATCATCATGGTTTAAAGTTAGAATTAAAGAACAACAACACAAATTGCAGGAACCCTACAAACTCATGGAAATTGAACAATGCTCGATTGCACCATTCCTGGGTCAAGGAAGAAATAAAAAAATTAAAGACTTCCTAGAATTCAATGAAAATGAAGGCACAACATACCCAAACTTATGGGATACTTTGAAAGCAGTACTAACAGGAAAGTTCATAGTACTAAGTGCCCATAGGAAAAAACTGGAAAATAGTCTCACTAGAGAATTAACAGCATAACTGAAAGCTCTAGAACAAAAAGAAGCAAACTCACCTCAGAGGAGTAGACACCAGGAAATAATCAAACTGAGGGCTGAAATTAATAAAGTTGAAACAAAGAAAGCAATACAAAGAGTCAATGTAACAAAGAGTTGGGTTTTAGAGAAAATCAACATAGACAAACCGTTATCCAAACTAACCAAAAGGCAGAGGGAGACTATGTAAATTAGCAAAATTAGGAATAAAATGGGGCACATAACAATGGACAGTGAGGAAATCCAGAAAATCTTCAGGTCATACTTTGAAAAAATTATACTCCACAAAATTTGAAAACTTAAAGGAAATGGACAATTTTCTGGATAAATATCACTTATCAAAATTAAATCAAGAACAGATAAGCAATTTAAACAGATCTATAACCTCTAATGAAACAGAAGCAGTCATCAAAAGTCACCTAACCAAAAAAAGCCCAAGCCCAGATAGCTTCAATGCAGAATTCTACCAGAAATTCAAAGAAGAGCTAATACCAGTACTCCTCAAAGTGTTCCACACAATAGAAACAGAAGCATCATTGCCAAACTCTTTTTATGAGGCTACAATTATCTTGGTACCCAAACCACACAACGACACAACAGAGAAAAAGAACTACAAACCAATATCGCTCATGAACATTTATGCAAGAATACTCAAAAATACTGGCAAATCGAATCCAAGAACACATCAGAAAAATCATCCACCATAATCAAGTAGGCTTCATCCCGGGATGCAGGGATGGTTCAGCATATGAAAATCTATCAATGTAATCCACCATATAAACAAGCTGAAAAAGAAAAACCACATGATCATCTCACTAGATTCTAAAAAAGCGTTTGACAAAATCCAACACCCCCTCATGATAAAGGTCCTGGAGAGATCAGAGATAACAGGAACATACATAAACATAATAAAGGCAATATACCGCAAACCAACAGCCACCATCAAACTAAATGGACAGAAACTCAATGCAATTCCTCTAAAATCAGGAACAAGACAAGGCTGTCTACTCTCTCCATATCTCTTCAATACTGTACTTGAAGTTCTAGCTAGAGGAATAAGACAACAAAAGGAGATCAAGGAAATACAAATTGGAAAAGAAGAAGTCAAACTTTCACTATTTGCAGATGATATGATAGTTTACCTAAGTGACCCAAAAAATTCTACACAGCAACTCCTACAGCTGATAAACACCTTCAGCAAAGTATCAGGATACAAAATTAACTCAAAAAATCAGTAGCCCTACTACATGTAGATGATAAATGGGCTAAGAAAGATATCAGAGAAACATCACCCTTTACAATTGCCACACACAACATAAAATATCTTGGGGTAATTCTAACCAAACAAGTGAAAGACATGTATAGCAAGAGTCTTTGAGTCTTCAAAGAAATAAATAAGATACCAGAAAATGGAAAGATCTCCCATGCTCTAGGATAGGTAAGATCAACATAGTAAAAATGGCAAAAAAAAAATGGCAATCTTGCCAAAAGCAATCTACAGATTCAATGCAATCCCATCAAAATACTAGCACAATTCTTCACAGACCTTGAAAGAACAAAACTTTATATGGAAAAACAAAAGATACAGGATATGGAAAACAACCCTGTAATCAGAAAGGAACTTCTGGAGGCATCACCATCCCTGACTTCAAGCTCTATTATAAAGCTATAGCCCTAAAAACAGCTTGTTATTGGCACAAAAAAAAATAGACAGGTAGACCAATGGAGTCAAATAAAAAACCATGATATTAACCCACACACCTACAAACACCTAATTTTTGACCAAAAAAAGTTAAAATTATGCAATGGAAAATAGATAGCATCTTCAACAAATGGTGCTGGCATAACTGGATGCTGGCATAGAGAAGACTGCAGACAGATCCGTATCTGTTGCCATGCACAAAACTTAAGTCCAAATGGAGCAAAGACCTCAACAGAAATCCAGTCACACTGAACCTCTTAGAAGAGAAAGTGGGAAGCACCCTTGAACAAATTGGTACAGGAGACAGCTTCCTGAACATAACACAAGTAACACAAACACTGAGATCCACAGTTAATAAATGGGACCTCCTGAAACTGAGAAGCTTCTGTAAGGCAAAGGACACAGTCAATAATACGGCAGCCCACAGAATGGGAAAAGATATTCACCAACCCCACATCTGACAGAGGGCCGATCTCCAAAATATACCAAGAATTCAAGATGCTAGTCATCAAAACACCAAATAATCCAATTTAAAAGTGGGGTGCAGAACTAAATAGAGACTTGTCAATAAAGGAATGTAAAATGACTGAAAGACACTTAAGAAAGTGCTCAACATCCTTAGCCATGGATGTTGCATTTGCATTCAGGGAAATGTAAATCAAAGCAACTCTGGGATGCCATTTTGCTCCTGTCAGAATGGCTAAAATCAAAACCACCTATGACAGTTTATGCTGGAGAGGATGTGTAGAAAGGGATACACTCCTCCTCTGCTGGTGGTAGTGCCATCTCATACAGCCACTTTGGAAATCAGTATGGCAGTTCCTCAGGGAAATGAAAATCAGTCTACCACAAGATCCAGCAATTCCACTCTTAGGCATATACCCAAAAGATGCACATTCATCCATACAAGGACATCTGTTCAACTGTGTTCACATAGCAGCACAATTTGTAATAGCCAAAACCTCAAAGTAACCTAAATGTCCCTCAACTGAAGAATGGATAAAAAAATGTGGTACATTTACACAATGGAGTACTACTCAGTGGAAAAAAAACAATGGAATCTTGAAATTCTCAGGCAACTAGATGGAGCTAGAAGAAACCATCCTGAGTGAGGTAACCCAGTTACAAAAAGACAAGCATGGTATGTACTCACTCATATATGGATTTTAGACATAGAGCAAATGATTACCAGTCTACAATCCACACCACCAGAGAAGCTAGGAAACAAGTAGGACCCTAAGAGACATACATGGTCCCCTGAAGAAGGTAAAAGGGGCAAGATTTCCTGAGCTAATTGGGATCTTGGTGGAGGGGAGAGGGAGTTAGGAGAAAGAGGAGGGAAGAGGAGGACAGGAGGGAGCAGGAAGATTAAGTCAGGGGAAGAATACAGGAGAGCATGAAAAGAAATACCATAATAGAGGGAGCCATTATGGATTTAAAGAGAAATCTGGCACTAGGGAAATGTCCAGAGATCTACAAGGATGACCCTAAGTAACTAAGTAGCAGTGCAGAGGCTACCTTAAATGTCCTTCCCCGATAATGAGATTGGTGACTACCTTATATGCCATCCTAGAGCCTTCATCCAGTAGCTGATAGAAGCAGAAGCAGACACCCACAGCTAAACACTGAGCTGAACTCCTGGAATCCAGTTGCAAAGAGGGAGGAGTGATGAGCAAAGGGATCGAGACCATAGAAACAGCTGACCTGAACAAGGGGGAGCTCATGGACTCCAGACTGATAACTGGGAAACCAGCATAGGACTGATTCAGACCCCCTGAACATGGGTGTCAGATACAAAGCCTGGACAATCTATGGGGCCTTTGGTAATGGATCAGTAAAAGAATGGACTTTGGAAGTCCATTACACATAGAGGGCCTAGGCCCTACCCCAAATGATATGACAGATTTTGAAGACTCCCATGGAAAGCCTCACCCTCCCTGGGGACCAGAAAGGGGATGGGATAGGGGGTCTGGTGGGGGACAGGGGAGGAGGGGAAGGAGAGAGAACTGGGATTGACGTGTAAAACAAGCTTGTTTCTAATTTAAATTTTAAAAAGGAAAAAATGTTTTCTTTCATAAGAGTAGTGATGGCCATGGTGTCTCTTCACATCAATAGAGCAATGGCTAAGACACTATCCAAAGTCATGATCAAAGAATATTCAGCACTTTTAGTTTCCTGAGAAAAGGAGGACTTGCATTAAGAAATGCAGTTCTAGCAACTAATGCCTGCTTTTCTGGTCTAAGTTATTTTGATGCGATCTCACAGCAAGTCACTAATCACCAGCCTTCCTACTTGCACCATTAGAAAAGCTTTGCAATGCAGTGACCCAACTTCCAGTCACACCCATCTTAGAGAGCTGTCATAGTCAACCAAGATCATATCCCATGAACACTGTATTTGTGGGACGGTCATTGACAGTGTTGTTGTCCAAGAGTTGTACCTGTGTAATTCCTGAAACTGTTGTCAAAATGTGTTCACCCACACTGGTAGAGAAGTACCACGTGGTACCAGTATGCAGCTCAGGTCAACCCCCAATGGGTTGGGCACATACCAGAAGTACTAGGATGGGCGAAATGCAGGCATTTAAGGATGAGCAGATGGAAGAGCCTGGGGGATCAGCAGATGCAGGAGTTCGTGGAGTAGACAGATACAGGAGTGCAGGGATGAACCGATGCAGAGATTAGAGGCCTCCTACACAAGAACATAACTTGGAGTACTCCTTGAATTGTCCAAATCCATCTCTAAAGAGAGCAACCCATCATGTAAGTCCAAACCCACATTTTCTCAGGATCACCCAATCACAGAAAGCTCAGTCGACAAGGCGAGGGTGCTACAGCTAGTGCATACATCTGCATTCTGTGAACATGCCAGCAGCTGTCAGTCCTAAGGTGAGACTCATCTCTCTGTGTGTCTTCTAAATAGATTGGAGAGTTGTTCCTAATGGGAATGGTGCAGCCACATGTTCAAGGCTGGAGTGAAAATCAGAATGGAGCCCAAAACTGAAACGGTCAGGAAGAGCCACAGGAAGATGCGGTCAAGAACTTGAGCCACAAATTTCCAGTCTTGCACTACCTGCAAAAGACGAAAGGGAGCCTTTCATTCAAGAAGCTGAGCAGCTCTTCTGAACTCATGAGGGGACATAAAAAGAGCAATGTTGGACTTAGGTCACTTTTTTAAGTTTTCAAAATGTGTATACGCATCACTAATGGGCTTAGAGTCTCGTCCAGTGATGTTATTCATCCCACCCCAAAAATATCACTTGCAAGTTGAGTGTTCAGGAACACTTATCAACAGTGAAGATGTAAATAGAAACTACAGAATTATTTGTGTACTTGGAAATATTGCTAATCAAACACACACACCAAAAAAATCCCCAATTTTTATACAATGCCTCCTGATATACCTATGATACCAAACACAAATTGGTATCTATAGACCATTTGTAGTTAATTGTCACAAGAGTTTCCTCCTACTCCACATGTGGGCATGGCTCCTCTAACTCCAGAAGACATCACTGAGGAAGAGAAGAAGGGAAAGTTTGGACAGGCATTCTTGGAGCCTTTAGTTAGACTGGGATGTTGTAGGAGAATGGGTACCAAGCTTGGAGCAGCAGGTACAGTAGAGAACAAACCACAGACTAGGGAAATCTGTGAGAAACACATGGGAGCTCACCTTTCAAGGGATACAGAGTGCAGTTTCTTCACAAGAAAGAAAATACACTCAATGGAAACCACTTCAGATCTTAAAAGAAAAGGGAAGAGGGAGAAATGGATAGAGGAAGGAGAGGACCTTCTGTATTCTAGGGACACACAGTACCATCTCTCCAGGAATCTCCCAGAAGTATTGCACTTGTGGTAGATTGCCAGGGAAAACCAGGACACTGTTCAGAGAATAGCTAGCCAGTTGAGTACTGTGATCAATATTTTCGGTTGCAGTACCTGTAGACAAGGATTTGGTAAAGATGGAATAGACCAGGAGGCCCACCCACTGACAGGAGGGGACAGCAGGCTGTTCTGAACTTTCCAATTTTAAAAACAAAACTGTAGCATAAAACACATAAGCAAGAGACAGTAAAGTGTTAAAATGTTAACCTTAGGTAGTGGGATTATTAGTGATTGAGATCCTCTTGTCTAAGGTGTCCAAATTATCTGTGCTGATCATATTTTTAAACCCACTTAAATATCTATATTAGTATTTACAAAAGATGTAAAGAAGTAAAACAAAAGCTACTTCCCTAGCTAAAGCATATCTATAAAAGCTGGTAATTTTCTAGTCTTTTTTTTTCACTCAAAATCTTTAACTGTATGAAAAAACATGAAGAGTTAGAGGGAAGATAAATCAGGATGAACACTCAAAGATAAAATATAAGGTATGCTTTCAAAACCACTTTCCTAACCCTGTTTGTGAGCCTTGATCTAGTTTTCAAGAATTTTAGAGTGAAATGCCTGAACCCTGCCTGTGGATGGGGTATAGATAAAGGCTACTTTCAGCCTGTGTACTGACTGATTATTGTTAATTTCTTCCTTGCCATGTTCTTCATTTCTGGGTTCCAGAAAAATGAGGTTCTGGCAAAGTAACATGTCACATGGGTAGGAGTGAGTCTGTGGCCAGGATGATAGTACCTCTGAAACCTGGGTATTTCTGGTTTTGAGGCAGGCTCTAACTATGTGAGCATTGTTGACCTCAAACTCCTAGGTAGCTAGAATTCCAGCATAGAACCACCCAGTACTTGTTTTTCTGTAAAGTTACACTAAGTAACAAGCTCCTTTTCCCTTGAGGAAGCATCTGTTGTAGCTAAACTTGTATGACTGTTCAAATTTTGATTCTTTCTAGTCACTAGAGGCATTTCTAAACACTGGGTTTAAAAACATCATAGCATGAAAAAGTAAAAAGTACCACAGACCAGGGGAACCCACTGAGTTCTTTAAGATGGAATTGAGGATTTATGGAGAGCAACGCTGAATCTGCAGCTGCTTGTTTTTAGTCACTATGCTTTTGTGAACTTTATTCCCTAAACATTTAATGCTGGGATTGTTTTTATATGGTATCCATAGGCTAGCTGATAGTGCCATTGTAAGCAAGGACCACACCCCGCTGTAAGGGACAGCAGCATGGTGCTCTTGAGTGCTCATCAGTGACAGCACTACCGCATCACAGTGGACTCACCTGGCTAATGAAATGCTCCTTCTTCACGTGCCTTGAGATGTACCTGATAGACTCAGCCGCCCTTTCCAGGAAAGTGACCAGAACTTTTTCTCCATCACTAGTAGGAATCTGTTTCTTTTTCCCTGAGACTTTGCCCCTCACTGCTGCTCTCCTCTCCTCTCCATCAGGGAAAGAGAAGCGGTCCATGGGGTCCTTCATGCAAAGCCACCTCGGGAGTTTTTGCAGAAACAGCCTCTTCACCCAGGGGGCCATGGAGTGGTACGTTGAAGAAGATCTGTGGTGGACGTTAATGACGAACACTGTGACGATAATTGACAGGGTGACGAAAATCATGATGAAGAGGAGGTACTCGCCAATGAGAGGAATGACTTTTGAAGAAGATGGGATGATTTCTTCAATTACTAAAAGAAACACTGTCAGAGAGACCAAAACCGAGGTCGATAGTGAAAGCTTTTCCCCTTCATCAGAAGGTAAGTAGAACACCAGGACTGTGAGAAAAGACAGCCCCAGGCAGGGGATTATCAAAAAGAGGGTGTAAAACAATGGCAGGCGTCTCAGAACAAAAGAATAGGTCACAAATGGGTAGGAATAAGAACCTTCTCTTCTGTTACCCTTCATGCCCTTTGCATCTAATATCTCCCACTCTCCATTATCAAAAAAGTCTTTCCGGTCAACATTTTCATTGATCAGAATGAGGTCAACCATGCTACCATCGTAAGTCCAGGATCCAAACTTCATTGAGCAGTTCTGCCTGTCGAATGGGAAAAAAGTGACGTCCATGGTGCAGGAACTTTTGTAGCTAGCAGGAGGAGTCCAACTGATGGTTCCACCGGATCTCACAATGGCCTTGGTCATGAGGGAGCCTTCGAAACGTCCGTCAGCACTGCCATGAAAGTAGTTAACACTTTAGTGGCTGGCCAAACACTCACTGTTGGGAGGGTTTCCCCGCCAGTCCACTATGTATGCTGCATTTGTCTCCTGCCATAATGCCAATCAATATTTGACAAACAAATCAATTTGATACATAAAGTTAATTATCCCTCCCAAATCAGACTTTTCTGTATCCTGGGTTAATCTGACTAATGTCGTACTCTAAGATACTTACTTTTCAAAGAGAACTATGTCAGGAAGCCAGAGAGATTCTGATGGAACCTTTATCGAATTAATTCCACCATACTCTTCAGGATTCCAGCGTAATTTTTGGTCTGTCCATTCCTGCATGAAATGAGTAATGAGACGATTTTATTCTGGAAATTCAATGCTTTAGAGCTTGGGGGTCTTCAAATTTCTAAGACTTACCAGCCCACCCATTTTGTTACAAAAGGGGTTTTCTCACAGATTAGACCCTGCCATCCCATCTAGGATTCAGTAAGGCTTCAGCCTGGCCGCTGACCCTCCACCTGCCCATGTGTGAACCAGTCAAGAGGCGTTAATTAACGACTCGTGCTTCTACCCTGTTTTCTCTTAAGAAACAAACAGAAATGTTGTTGTTTTTACTTTTACTCCTTACTCTTTACTCTTTTGGAGGCCTGATACTCAGTTCCCAAATGTCACTCACACAGAAACTTACTTACGAGTGCCCAGCCTTAGGTTGGTTTCTTTCTAGTCAGCTTTCCGTAACTTAAATTATCCCATCTACCTTTTGCCTCTGGGCTTTTTCCTTCTACTTCCGTATGTCTGACTTCCACTCTCACTCCATGGCTGGCTGTGTGCCTGGGTGACTGGCCCCTGATGTCCTCCTTGATCTCCCATTCCTTCTCCTTCCTTGCTCCGCCTCCAGCTTTCTCCCCCTATTTATTCTCTCTGCCAGTCAGCCCCGCCTATCCTTGCTCCTGCCTCGCTATTGGCTGTTCGGCTCATTAGACCCTCAGCTGTTTCAGACAAAGACTCACAGCTTCACAGAGTTAAACAAATGCAGCACAAACAAACGCAGTGCACCTTAAAATAACATTCTTTAACACAGTAAAGTCACAGCTGTGTGGGAAGGCACACGCCTCTAGTCCCAGTACTTGGGAAGTTAAGCCAAGAGAACCATGAGCTCAAAGTTAGCCTGATTTATACAGTAAGACCCCTTATATAAAGTCATATCTAATCTCATCCAGTTTATTCCAGGAGGATTTGTCGCAGTGCCCTGACAATGGGAATGTATGATTTGGGCCTCTTACTGTGAAATGTCCAAGATCTGTGACCATTGCTGATGGCATTGTCACTTTTGAACAGTGAGAACGGATGGAAGACTTTCCTTTTATGGTTTATCTGAAGTGGTTTGTAAGCTCCTAATTGACATTTTAAATTATGTCCCTAATATCCTGAGCCTCCACGTGTTTATATTTTTTCTTCAAGCATTAGAAGGGTATACCCAGTGTGAGACTTCCTGGAGCCCGGCAATGCCATCCATGTCATTAAATATCAAGAATCGCCAGATGGGTGCCTTAATTGGATAGCAAAATACTGAAATATGAATGATGCCTAAAAAGTTCAAATTGCTTCCTAAATATTTATGTTTATGCCCATAGATTTGTGAGGCTCTCTACCTTGATCAAAAAAGAAAGAAAGAAAGAAAGAAAGAAAGAAAGAAAGAAAGAAAGAAAGAAAGAAAGAAAGAAACTTTGCTTCTAGGAGATAGTGGTCAATGCAGGGACCCATAACTGTTCAGACTGTTAAGAATAAGTGATTGTGAGTGTTTGGTGGTAAGACAGGGCATCTGTATCAACCTCCCCAAATTCAGCCACCCCACCCATGGCTCAGAGAACATCACAGAAGAGGGGACAGAAAAATTGAAAGAGCCAGAGGTCAGGGTCAGACAGTGTCTTCTGGACATGACCGAGCGCTGCACTCCTAAACTGACTGTAGCTATGACTGCATACACAAAATGTGCACAGGATCAAACATTCCTGTACAGACTGGGAAGCGACCCCAAGCTACCACTCCATCTGAGTAGTCATTGGCAGTCGGTGGCCACTAACGGAGAGAAAGAGAGTGTGTTTTCCTTAGGGGTGGGTGGCCCCACACCCATGCCTATATAGATAGCTATAATCAAACTCAGAAAACAAGAGGGTTATTAAAAGGGGGGGACATAAAACTGAGTGGGTGGGAGAGGCAGAGAATGGATATAAACAAAATGCACTGTACACAAGTATGAAATTCTAAGAGAACAAACTTAAAATATTATATATCTGTAATTACCTTTCCTTTAGATTTACTATAATAGGAGAGATGAATACTTGATTTGACATGTAAAAAAAACTGTTCACTCAAACTATCTTTTTGTATTATTTCCTGTTCCTTCTGGCAAAGCGGCTTATGTGGATTTGTTTGGGGCACAAAGGACACATGTCTAGTTATAGCTGGTATTTTCATCTATGTGTTGCTTAAATAAATACTGATTTATTATCTCCACCAAAGCAGTTCTGGAATGGATGGAGGAGGGGTTACTGAGACCCCACTCCTGACCCTGACTGCTGTTGAAGGAAGCAGAGGAACTTTTCTTTGCAATACGGCCACGGTATGTGGTTCACACCCCAGTGGCTGGCCCTGTACCCATGCACATCTGGGCAGCACTAATAGGATTCAATGAGTCATGCATATTTTTAAAAACAGGACAGGAAGTTAGAAGGGAGGTGTCCTGGGGATGCTGGGCAGAACTGAACTGGGAAGTGGCGAGCGGATACAATCAAGACCTAGCGCATCTATGTAAAATCTTCAAAGACTAAGGATCCAATTAAAAAGTGGGCTACAGAACTACATAGAGAATTCTCAGTAGAGGAGTCTAAAATGGCTGAGAGACACTTGAGAAAGTGCTCAACTTCCTTAGCCATCCAGGAAATGCAAATCAAAACAACTCTGAGATACCTGTCAGAATGGCTAAAATCAGAAACACCGAAGACAATTTATGCTGGAGAGGATGTGGAGAGAGGGGAGCACTCCTCCATTGCTGGTGGGAGTGCCAACTCGTACACCCACTTTAGAAATCAGTATGGAGATCCCTCAGGAAAATGGGAATCAGTCTTTCACAAGACCCAGCAATTCCACTCTTAGGCATATATCCAAAAGATGCACATTCATACAGCAAGCATGTCTGTTCCACTATGTTCGTAGCAGCATTATTTGTAATAGCCAGAACCTGGAAGCAACCTAGACGCCCCTTAACTGAAGAGTGGATAGAGAAAATGTGGTACATTTACACAATGGAGTACTATTCAGCAGAAAAAAACAAGGGAATCTTGAGATTTGCAGGCAAATGGATGGCACTAGAAAAAACCCTCCTGAGTGAGGTAGCCCCGTCACAAAAAGACAAGCATGGTATGTACTCACTCATATATGGATTTTAGGCATGAAACATGGGAGTATTATTATACAATCCCACAGCCAGAGAATCTGGGAAACAGAGAGGACCCTAAGAGAGAGATGCATAGTAACCCAGAGAAGGGGAACAGGACAGAATTTTCTGAGGGGATTGGGAACACGGGGTGGGGGAGGGAGAGGTGAGGAAGCTGGGAAAAAGAGAGAGGGTGAAGAGGAGGGGAGAGGAGGACATGGGGGAGCAGGAAAGTTGAGTAGGGGAAAGAATAGAGGAGAGAAGGAGGAGAGATACCATAATAGAAGGAGCCTTTATAGGTTTGAAAAGAGATCTGGCACTAGTGAGATGTCCTGAGGCCTACAAGGATGACACCACCTGGAAATCTAACCAATAGTGGAGAGGCTGCCTTAAATGCCCTTCCCTGATAACGTGATTGACAATTTCCTTGTATGTCACCCTAGAGCCTTCATCCAGTGGCTGAAGGAAGCAGAGGCAGACACCCACAGCTAAACACTGAACTAAACCCTTGGAACCTAGTTGCAGAGAGGGAGGAGTGATGGGCAAAGGAGTTAAGACTGGGCTGGTTTAACCCACAGAAACAGCTGATCTGAACAAGGGGGGAGGTCTTGGACCCCAGACTGATAGCTGAGAGGCCAGCATGGGACTGATCCAGACCCCCTGAACGTGGGTGTCAGTGAGGAGGCCTCAGCATCCTTTGGGGCCGCAGGTAATATATCAGCATTTAGCCCTCTCATCCAGATTGACTTTGGGAGCCCATTCCATGTGGAGGGATGCTGTCTCCGCCTGGACACATGGGGGAGGGCCTAGGCCCTGCCCCAGATCATATGACAGACTTTGGAGATCCCCCATGAAGGGCCTCACCCTCCTTGGAGAGTAGAGTGGGGATTGGGGGAGGGGCTGGGGGAGGGTTGAAGGGTGGTGGCAGAGGAAGGAAGGGAGGGAGAGGGAGCTGGGATTGACATGTGAAGCAAGCTTGTTTCTAATTTAAATTAAATTTTTAAAAAATCTTCAAAGACTAAATTAAAATGATTTTTAAGATGAAAATAAACTTGAAGCTCCTAGATAATAGCAGGAGCTCTTCAAATGTGATATCTCTCTACTTTTTTTTTCTCGGGCTGCTCTGTTTCCTACCCCATTTGGAAGAGCCCACACAGCTCCCTCCTTGTGACCACCTTGTCTCCTGCTAAGAGCCTCTTGAAATCACCGGAGGTTCGGAGGGTACAAGTCTCAGAAATGTTGACACAGTGGCATTTTCTGTTTGTTTCATTTCACTTGCCCCTCAGTTGCCACTGAGAAGTCTGTTCACAATAAAATCCCATGCTGCGAATGGCTCTGTGTGCAAGCCCCATACAGTCAATAAAACATCACCTGTTAACACCTTGTTCCTCTTGTGCTACTGCCTCTGGGGGGGTGGGGCGCAGTTATCCAAGGTCTCTTTGTAAGCCAGGCTTCACTGAAATGCAGGCATGTCAGAGTTAACTCTAGAACTAGGGATGGGTAGGGGAGCTCTGTTTTCTGAAAGCCCAAGTTGCTGTGAGATTAAGGCTCGATTATGCTGTTAATGTTTAGTCATGTGGACAGGTGACCTTAATCTGTTACATTTCATCAAAATATAATTTAGATTTAACTCTTTTGCGAGATATTTGGGACTGCTAGCAAATGTGTTCTCGGAAGTTGCTAGCGGAAAGAACCAGGTAGAAGATTGCTTTGTCCATGGATCTTCAAGAGGAGTCAACTTCGTCACAGCTTAAAATTCTGTTTGATGTGTGCAATCCTAAAGGCAGAAAATGATTTTGGCAGCAAAAGGATTTAAGCTGTGTTTTGTTTCATAAAGCTATGACGTATTTTATCTAAAAATAAAACGCTGGCTTAAATAATGTTAAAAAGAATATGAAACTGTAAAAGATCTTCTGTGGTCAAATTTTAATACACTTACACTATTAGAAACTAGTTCTCTGTGCCAGAAGGGCTTATTTGGCTTTACATTTCAGTATTGTGCTCATCGCTGAAGGAGATCAGGACAGAAACTCAGACAGGGCAGGATCCGGGAGGCAGGGGCTGATGCACAGGCCATGGAGGATGCTGCTTACTGGCTTGCTTCCCCCACTAGCTTTCTCAGCCTGCTTTCTTAATAGAACACAGGACTAGCAGCCCAGGATGGCAACACCCACCAAGGGCTGGGTCCTTTCCCTTTGATGGCTAATTGAATAAAATGCCTCACAGCTGGATCTCAAGGAGGCATTTCCTCAGCTGAGGCTCCTTCCTCTGATGACTCTAGCTTGTGTCAAGTTGACACAAAACCACCAGTACTGTGCCTAAAACAATATGGCTTTCTTTTTTAAAAAAAAGATTTAGTGTTTATTTAAGTGTGTGTGTGTGTGTGGCATATGCCACACCTATAAAGGTGCCCATGAAAGCCAGAAGGGACCTGCGTGGCTTGTGAGAGTAGCAAGCACTTTTAATCACTGAGCCATCTCTCCAACCCAGCAAATAGGGCTTTCTTAAAATTATTCCTCTGTTGCAAATGGAGAGGTGGCTCAGTGGTTAAGAGCACTAACTGCTCTTCCAGAAGAGTTTGGTTCAATTCCCAGCACCCACATAGCAGTTATACAGCTGTCTGTAACTCCAAGATCTGGCACCCTCACACAGACATACTTGCAGGCAAAATACCAATGCAACTGAATGAAAGTAAGTAAGTTATTTTAAAGAAGACACTGCTCTGCTCTTGGTAACATTTGCTAAACTTGACATCTTGCGCTGAATCTGTAATGCTTGTGACTACTTTGTAAAGTCTTTCAAAACAACAATATTTTAGAATACTTAACTGCATTAAAATTGAAGAGGGGTGGGTGTGTCTATAATGAAAAAGTTAACTATGTGTCTGACTTGAGTTGAGAAACATGAAAAAAAGTAAATAAAACATTATGGAAAAGTTACAGAACTAAAGACAGGCAACTTCAACTTTTCATGCATGCAATGTGGCCATGGGAATCTCTCTTTTATATACCATGAGTTATAAGTCAATCTTTAACATATAAACTGGTTGATAAAATTTGATAATTCTACTATTTCTAAGCAATATGATTCAGATGAAAAACCAGCAATTTCAGCAGTCTATTAATTTAAATGTCATCTATCTCTATTTTCCCTGACTCAATAAATGTTTTACCATATATAAAATGCACTTGTACTTCAGAAAAGGGTTTTATTAGCATTTGTCACCTCTCTCTCTCTCTACCTATCTTTGTCTGTCTGTCTGTCTGTCAGTCTCTCTCTCTCTCTCTCTCTCTCTCTCTCTCTCTCTCTCTCTCTTACACACACACACACACACACACACACACACACACACACCAGGAAACTATTTTAAAATAAGTTGCTTTCTGTTTTATCATCAGTAAATATTTATTTTGCATATCTAACACCTATATATTTAAGGACCCCACAAAACTTTGGACAAAAAGGGGTAAAGAGTGAAACAATTTAGAAATGCTGCTCTAAGAGAACTGAGGCAAGCCCCAAGGGAGGGTTTCTAAGCCAGAACAATCGCTCTTGCTTTCTGCCCTCCCACAGCAAGATAGATGGCAGGGGACAGAGATGTAAAAAGGAGCTGCTGATGGGACTTACACTGCTTGAGGAATTCATTGTGCCACTGAATAGGCCATAATAGCTGGTACTGGTTCCTGGCACTATGCACTCCCAGCCTGAGACTGACTCACACAAGCTGCCAGTGATGCTGTGAAAGGATGGTGCAGGCATTCTGAGGAGACAACGCTTAAGCTGAAATTGGAAGGAGTCAGAGTGTGGCTTGTGGGGCAGGTTAGGGAGATGGTGGTGGAGATGTGTGTGGGAATGTCCTGAGAAGAAATAAAGAGTGGATGGATGGATGGATGGATGGATGGATGGATGGATGGATGGATGGCAATGCATTTGGACCTTGAACATGATGGTTCAGAATCTGAGGGGTCATGACATTGTCCTTCTTCATGTAACTTTAGAAACTCAGTTAATAAGATATTTTGTGGTCTCCAGGGATTTGGTGACTCTCTGAAAGTTCAAAGAAGAAAGACAAGAGGGTCTGCAAAATAAAATCAATAGAATAAAAATAGGTCCAGCTGGAGGGATTCCTCCACCTGTGAGAGCTGGGCTTTGTGAAAGTCATGGTTGAGAGGAGGCATCACTGGAGAGTGTGGAAGGGAAAGGAGGAAAGGGGGGACTGAGTGCTTTAGTCTCCATTCTGATTATGGTGTTCTGGGATGGCTGGGACACACTGATTTGCTTAGGCATGGCAGCATTGTGAAGTCATGGGGGTTATTGGTTTTCAGACCTTCTGTTTGACCTTGCTGCCCACGTTAGAGATCTGCTCTTCTTGGGAGCATTCCCTGACTTTTCACCATCTCGATGGCACCTTTGTGTAATCACAGGGGTCTCACATAAACTTATTTACGATGTCCATCACCTTTGAGTAACCATTCCTTATATAGCAAACCCTCATCCTCTCCTTGAAGACACAGCTATTTTCCTCTTTCCTCTCAGGATCTTGCACAATGTCTGTCAGCAGACTCTCAGCAAATAGTTGTGGGAACACCAGACCTTGAGCAGAGACCCACTTCCCCTTCTGCCTGGGAGTAGGCAGCTGTAAGACAATGTTTAGTAAAAACATGTTTACTAAAAACGATACAATAAGTTCCTGGCCACTTCCCCTTCTGCCTGGGAGTAGGCAGCTGTAAGACAATGTTTAGTAAAAACATGTTTACTAGAAATGATACAATAAGTTCCTGGGAAAGGCCTTCCCACGGAAACCGCCCTGACCTCGACCTTGTCCAGAGACTAACCGCACCTTCAAAAACCCACACACATCCACCTCTGGGGTCAGAGCAGAACCAGCCAGGGGAGAGGAGAGAGCAGAAGCTTCTCTGGTGGGAGCTTTTCTTAGGAGGTTTTCTTGAACCTTTTTGGAGCCTGTTTAAAGTTCTCTTTATATCATTGAACGAGTCTCTGTGTTTTCAATACCCGACACCCTCCGCACGTTCTCGGACACAGGCCGCGCAGCAGACGTGACAAATAGTGTCGTATAATTTTCAGTCACCACCTGCCCAGTGTCACCCCTACTCCATGCTGTCCCATCCCTGAGGACCAGTGCCATAGGAAAATGCATCCCCACACACCAACAGGGCTACTCTCCTGTGTTCACAGCTGAAGACAACACACATCCTTCCAGGGCATCTCTAAATCTTCCCCGTGAGGAACCCAACATGCTTTCTAGAGTGTTTTTCAGAGGGCAACGTGTCTAAATAGACAGCAATGTCAGACCATAGGCTTGCTTGCAGACAGAGCTTTGGTGATCTCACCTGCTGGAGCCACACGTTTGTTGTCATCAGCTGATTCTTTTCATCCTAAGAAAGGGACAATTTAAAAGGTCGAACATTAAACAGTGTCTTCTGGACACAGCCCGATAGTTGCAAATATTAACTAAAAGCAGTTGCAACAGTGTACATAAAACCTGTGCAAGCCCAAGATAATAAACCAAACCCCAATGTGGAGATGGGGGTTGGTCAGGAAATCCCACGCCAGGCTGTGGATTGCTGGCCATTGTTAGTTTCTGGAGATGAAGAGATGGTTTTCTCTAAGAGGGCAACCCTGATTAAACCAACCACGATGCGCACATCCAAGAATATTTAGGCAGCATAAATTGGTGTTGAAGGGTCTGCACTTGAAGGTATGGTTGTGTGAGCAGGGAGAGAGCTGAACCTAAGAAGAGATTGGGAGCATTATCAAAAGAAAGTTGTATGAAACTCTCAAAGAACTAAATAAGGATGTGAATGGCTGGCAGTTAAAAAAGGATGAAAGTGGAGGGTTTCAATTTTTTTTTATTTTTCTTAGGGAGAATCCGGAGTCTTACTTTAGAAGTGCTCAAACCCCAAATGATCAAATATTTCAAACTTAAGAACAAGTCAGTCATATGTGGCCCAAAGGCATCCTGTGTATTTTGCTCAAGTGAAACTACCTATTAAAACAAGCAATAATTCATAGTGGAGATACTTTTATCAATCTCAGAAGGCTTTTGATGGTGCAACAAAGAAGGAAATTAGAGCTGGACTTAAGACAAACTTGGATAATTTTCCGGAAGGCATACCTCACCCTAGAGAGGGGAGAAGGCCAGAGAGGCTTAAATCGTGTGGGAGAAGTTTTCTAAGGTTTTCAGGACCATCATAGTGAGTTCCTGTCATTGGGCAATTTGAGTCTACAGCTTTCCCCACAAACATAAACGTAACAGAAGTGCAAGCCCAAGAGGAAAGTGAGCAGAGATGCTGGGGTGCAGGTGAATTCAGAAAAAGTGGGTCACTTGGGGACTTTAACAGGGCATTGTCATCTTTTCTAGATGTAGGAGCCCTGACAGCCCAGCTCGTAGACAACAGTGGGCTGGGATCTCACCTGCACCCCGACCTTCATCTTCCCGTCTTTCCTGCTCCCAACCAGGGGCCAGTTCTCTTCTAGTTCCCCTCTCCATATTCTGCCCAACAATCTGGCAGGGGACGACCTGCCATCCTTCCTCGGGACATTTCACTGGCTCCTTGGGGCAGATTTTTGCTCACCATAGCCTATCTGTAAAATGCCAGTGTCGGGAACGGGACAGATAAATGCCTGGAGTCCCAACAGTTAAGGACTGCGTGTTGTTTTGAACTCAGGGCACAAGACGACTCACCACATCCACGAGCTGAGATATTTTCAATCCAAAATACACTTTTATGGTGTCGCTGGAATTCAACACAGGGCGGACCCATTTCTGATAACCTTGGAACAAATGTCTGAGGAGGGCGTCTTCATGTTGGGCCAGGGAGCTGAGTCCTTCCGTGGCTGTAAGAGTCACCGGGGAACCTGAATTAAGGAAGCAACAGAACAGCTGGTTCAGCATCCTGCACCTGGAGCCTTCATCTGATTCCCATCCGCTGACTCAGCAGAGGCTCAGGTGAGATGCTCTGGACCCCACTCTCCACCTGCACCCCACTTCCCTGTACCACACTGGCAAAACCAGAATCTATGCTTTTTCGGAGACTTCTCATCACTGTGTGTGTACATAGGTCCTGGAAGTGTCGCCTAAAGCCTCTCACCTTACCCTCGTCCACTTCAGTTCTCACTGCAAACGCCACCTTCTCATATAAATGTACAATGCCTGCATGCTGGCTCCTTCATGGCACCGTGAATCTATCTTTTATCTCATCAGTTGGTTGTATATGTCTGTTGTTATTGTGTGTGTTGTATATATACATGCTGTATGTATATTGCATACCCACGTTGCCCTTGTATATATGTTGTATAAATACACATATGTATGTGCAGTTGCATTATGTGTGCATATTATTGTGTACGTATGTGTGTGTCACCTTTGTATGTGTAGTTTTATTATGTGTGTGTTGCCTTGTTATGTGTGTGGTATATGTACTGTTTTATAACATGTTGTTGTGTGCATATTTACATGTTATCATTATTTCCCCTCTGACTTCAGGTTGACAGGCACAGACAGCAACTCTTCCATGTAATAATACTCCACATTCAGAACAGGGCCTGGCCTACAGCAGGCACTCATTTTTTACATTTAACTTCCTTAATGACTCTGGGAGTTTTCCATCATTCACCCCAATCCTGCTCACTTCCTAGCCCCCCATATCTTCCTCTCATCCCTGCTGTGCCCCCACAAAAGGAAATAAATCCAAGTAAGCAAGCAAGCAAACAAAAATAAAAAAGAATCCTCTACTTTCCTGCCTCTCCAGCACCTCTTCATTTGTCCTGGTGGCACTGGAGGCTTCAGTGTGCCATGTAGCATACCTCTTGGTCTATCAGTTTTATTGCAGACACTCATCTTTCACACAAAATAAATGGTACATGGAAAGGACTATATCTTTACTGAGCACCCACTATATTTCTTTGTCTATTTTCTTGTCTTCTTCCCAATGGCATCTTCTGTGAGAAGTCCTTCCTTGTCATCTCTCAGGAAGAGTTTTTACAAGCTCCCAAATATGTAAGTCCCTAAAATGACCCTGACTTAAAATCGGAGCCTCAAGTTGGAGCAGTGACAAGGACAAGCAGTCCAATGAGTCTTCTTTATATTCTGGCATGTTCTGGCAAACCTGAAACAATACAGTCCCTAATTGCTGTTTTCAGCCTCTCTGTGAATGTTCGGTATCCTGTTGGTAGCCTAGAAGAATTAAATCTGTAGAATTTTCTTTACCCAAGAAGGCCCCTGATCCCACAGAGACACACACAATGGGCAACCGTCAAGCAAAATACTCCCTCCATGTTTACTAAGCCAAAATCAGAGATTACCAACTGGATGAAAGGCAAGAGGATCACATCCCTTTGTATACATGAGGGATCCACAGGAAGCTCCCTAAATGAGGAGCAATTCCAGGTGTACACATAACTCTCCCAGGGTGGCTAAGGCTAGGATAAGATGGGCTGAATATGGACATCAGAATAGAAGTTTCTCAAAAGACTAAAATTAGAACTAAGATGTGCATCAACTCCATGCCTCCTGGGCATATACTCAAAGAACTCTATATACTACTTAAGAAATATCATGTTCGTTGCTGCTTTATTTACAATGTCAAGGAAATGCAATCTGCCTAGATATACATCAACTGATGAGTGGATAATGAAAACATGGTACACAATGGAATGTTTCCCAACTGTAAAATATGAAATTAAAAGGAAAATGGGCCGGGCGGTGGTGGCACACGCCTTTAATCCCAGCACTTGGGAGGCAGAGGCAGGCGGATCTCTGTGAGTTCGAGGCCAGGCTGGACTGACAGCCTCCAAAACAATACAGAGAAACCCTGTCTCGTAAAACCAAAAAAAAAAAAAAAAAAAAAAAAAAGGAAAATGGATGGAACTGGAAGGTACACTGAGGTAAACAAGACCCAGACAGACAAATACAACATGTTCTCTCCTTCAAATATTTAGATTTAGGTATGGACTTTGAACTTTCTGCAGAAGTCATTATGATTTAAATAAATTTTAAATTTTTAAACAAAAATACTGGGAAAAAAAGGGATATATCACACTTTTCTCTTGGAAAAAGATTCCAGTTTCAAACCCTGAAAGCGTTCTTAGATGTTGTCTTAATTAATAATTTATAAATGTTAATATTAATGGATTAAAAATACAAGGATTGTGCATTTTATCCTAACACTACATATATGCTTGAAACCAATGAGAATGCTATTTGGTAAGAATTTGACATTTTTTTTCAAAATCTGTAATACAAGGAGAAAAAGAGAAGATGTGATATTAAATTTTATTTATTTTAAAAAATGTCTTCCAACATGTATGGGGAAGGGCCTCCTGTCCCTAGCTGAGTTAATGTCAGCTGGGGAATGGAGAGTCATTTTTCTTGAAGGAGGTAACCACTGATAAGTTGTCTACAATCCAATAATAACCCAACATCGATGCCATGCAAGCAACCCTAATTAAACCCAGAGTGCTTTAAGGGAGGAAAGGCATGAAAGTGGTTGGAGGTCAGGCTGACAAGAACAGTTGTAGAGTTACAGAGTGTGTGGGAGGGGAACAAAGTAACATAATATGTGGGAGTATATGACTAAAATGCATTGAACTTCTCAGCAATAAACAAAAGTTATTTTTTAAACACAACAAAAAGATGTGGGCTACAGCTGAAGTGTGCCTCGTCTTTTCCACTCAAGAAAGCATATGCAGGAATACAACATGCATTAAAGTACAAGCATTAAAGTGAGCAATAGGGAGAAGAGTGGCCTCACATTTGGGCTTAGTCATGTAAAAGCTCACCCTTCTGGAACTTTAGAGCAGGGCAACAGGGCAGCTGCCAGGACATCCGTGGGTCAAGGGACCTAAGAGCTTCCTGGAATGTCAGGGGAGGGGTAAGATGGAGATTCCCTGAAGCCTGATGGAAAAAGGATTCACTCAGCTCCTCCTTCTCCAGAGTTCAAAACAGACCCAGATGGCTTCTCAGCATCCCCACAGCCCATCACCCCTTGCCCCCATGTCACAGACTGCATCCCTGAGTTCTGATGACACTCTGTCTCTCTAGACTCTTCTACTGCACTGAGTCAAGCATATAAAACCAGATGAGTCGTGGGTCTTCACTTCACAGCCACCACTCTCCAAAGAACCACAGAGACTGGACCCGAAAGAAAGTCTCCGCTGGTCCTGGGTTCTATAAGAAGGTGGACTGAACAAGCCATGGAAAGCAAGCCAGTAAGCAGTGTCCCTCGGTGGCCTCTGCATCAGCTCCTGCCCCCCCCCATCCTACCCTGTTTGAGTTCCTGTCCTGACTTCCTTCAGTGATGGACAGCAATGCTGAAATGTGAGCCAAATAAACCCTTTCCTCCCCAACTTGCTTTTTTTGTCATGGTGTTTCATCACAGTAAAGAAACACTAAGACACCTACTCTTGCCAATAAATAGGTCATCCAGACAAACACTAAACAGAGAAATGCTGGAGCTAAATGATGGAAACCAGATGGGCCCAACAGATAGTTACAGAACATTTCACCCAAACACAAAAGAATATGCCTTCTTCTCAGGAGTGTTGTCCATGAAACTTTCTCCAAATTTGACCAGAAAGGAAGTATCAGCAGATACAAGAAAATTGAAATAACAATCCTGCATCCTATCTGACCACCATAGATTAAAACTGGATTTCAACAACAGAAACAACAGAAGTCTTACAAATTCACAGAGACTGAACAACTCACTACTGAGTTGGGTCAAAACAAAAAATTTAAAAAGAAATTAAAGATTTTTCCAGAACTGAATAAAAATGAATACACAACATACCCAAACTTATGGAACTCCATGAAGGCAGTTCTAAAAACCAAGTCTGTAGCATTAAATGCCTAAATTTAAAAATTGGAGAGCGCTCGTACTAGTAACTTAACTGAACATCCAACAGGTTTAGAACAAAAAGAATAAACCACACCCAAAAGAATAGACTGCAAGAAATAATCAAATTCAGGACTGAAGTCAATAAAACAGAAACAAAAAAAATCAATGAAACACAGAACTGATCCTTTGAGAAGATCATAAAATTGATAAATTCTCATTCAAATTAAGTAAAGGGCTGGCAGAGAACATCCAAATTAACAATTTTAGAGATAAAAGGGAGAATATAATAACAGACACTAAGGAAATCCAGAGGATCATAAGAACATATTAAAAACCTGTACTCATTGTATCAAATTGGAAAATCTAAAAGAAATGGACAATTTCTTGATAGGTATCACATACAAAAGTTAAGTCAATATCAGATGAGTGTTTTAAACAGATCTATAAATAAACCCTAGTGAATCAGAAACAGTCATTAAAAGTCTCTCAACAAAACATACAAACAAAAGAACCAGGACCAGATTGGTTTAGCAGAATTCTGTCAGATTTTCAAATAAGGCTTACTGCCAATACTCCTCAAATTATTCCACAAAATATAAACAGAAGGAACACTGTCCAGTTCATTCCATATGGCCACAGTTACTCTGATACTTAAACCACAAAAGACCCAAACTAGGCCTAACTTCCAGTGCTCTGAGCAGAACCACCGGAGACCTGAGGACTGCACACAGCACAGCAGATCCCATCAGGATGGGATTCAGCCCGTCCAGAGACTGCCAGCACCATAGTCCCATTCTCCACCCACAGAGCTAGATATACCTGGACCTGTTTACAGCCCGCCTTCCAGTGATCTGTGCACAACTAGCCAAGGCCAGGGTACTGCATACTATAGCTCCCATCCTGCAGGAGCCAGCCTGCCCAGAGACTGCCAGTGTCCAAGTCCCATTCTCCACCCATGGGCCAGGTAAGGCTCCAGCCTACCCAGAAATTGCCAAGGCCCTGATATTGGGACAGCCTCTATCCATGCAAGAGGAAAGCTACCAGGGTATTGGACCTGCCCCCATCCACTGGAAAGGAACCATGGTCACATACACACCAGGAGAGGAAGAGACTCTTTCTGCACCCAGGGGAAGAAATGATGGGAAGGAGACAATATAAAAACACATCCACCAACAGAAAAAACCAATATGACCCCAGCAAAGACTAGAGACTCTATACCCGCAGGAACTGAACAGCCCATTTTAGATGAAGTAAATGAGAAAGACCTTAAAAACAACTTCATGAAAATGACAGAGGCCCTCAAAGAGGGATATGAGAAAATCCCTTAAAGAAATAGAAGAAAAAACAAAAAAAAACATAAAAAATGCAAGAAATGGTAGAAAAAACAAACCAAAAAATACAAGAAATGAAAGAAAAGACAAACTAAAAAATCCAACAAATGCAAGGAAGAGAGGAAAAGACAAAGCAAAAATTGCAAGAAACAATTCAAACAGTGCCAGGGTTGGAAGCTGAAATAGAGACCAAAAAAAAAAAAAAAAAAAAAAAACACACTCTCAAGGATTGCTGGAAATAGAAGAACTGGGCAAACAGTCAGGTACTACAGATGCAAGCATAACCAACAGAATACAAGAGATTCACTAGGGGAAATAGATTCATCGACCAAAGAAAATCTTAAGTCCAACAAATCCCTAACACAAAATATCCAGGAAAATTGGGATACCATGAAAAGACTAAACCTAAGAATAACAGGTATAGAAGAAGGTGAAGAAAACCACCTCAAAGGGGAAGAAAACTTATTCAACAAAACAATAGATGAAAACGTTCCAAACTAAAGAAAGACATGCCAATGAAAGTACAAGAAGCCTACAGAACGCCAAATAGAGTGGAACACAAAAGGAAGTCCCCTCACCACATAATAGTAAAAACCCCCAAACATACAGAATAAAGAAAGATTAACAGCAGCAAAGGGAAAAGGCCAAATAACATACAAAGGCAAACCTATCAGAATCACAACTGACTTCTCCATGGAAACTCTGATAGATATTCTACCAACACTAAGAGACCACAGATGCCAGATCAGACTGCTATACCCAGCAAAGCTTTCAATCGTTATAGATGGAGAAAACAAGATATTCCATGGCAAACCAGATTTAAACAATATGTATCCACTAACCCAGTCCTACAGAAAGCTCTGGAAGGAAAACTCCAACCCAAGGAAGTTAACTACAACCAGAAAAACATAGGCAATAGATAATCCCACCTTACCAAAAGCCAAAAGGAAAAAGAGGTGGAAATCCACATATAATTTCCACACCATCAATGATTCCAAAACAAACAAGAATGAGCAATCAAAGGTCATTAATATCCCACAATATTAATGGTCTTAACTCACCCATAAAAAAGACACAGACTAACAGAATGGATTTGGAGACAGAACCCATCCTTCTGCTGCATACAAGAAACACACCTCAGCCTCAAAGACAGACATAACTCAGAGTTAAGGGTTGGGAAAAGATTTTCCAATCAAATGGACCCAAGAAACAAGCGGGAATAGCAATCTTAATATCTAACATATTAGATTTTAAACTGAAATCAATCAAAAGAGATAAAGGAGGTCATTTCATACTCATCACAGGAGAAATCCACCGAGATGAAGTTTTAGTTCTAAACATCTATGCCCCAAATAAAAAGGCATCCATGTTCACAAAAGAAACATTCCTAAAACTCAAATCACATATAAAGCCCCACACACTTATAATGGGAGACGTCAACACTCCACTCTCACCACTAGACAGGACTGCCAGATAGAAACTTAGCAAACAAACAAAGGAACTAATAGAAGTTATGACCCAATTGGGATTAACAGACATCTATAGAACATTCCATCCAAACAAAAAAGAATATACCTTCTTCCCAGCACCACACAAATCATTCTCAAAAATTGACCACACACTGGGCAACGTAGCAAACCTCAACAAGTACAAAGAAAATGAAATAACTCCATGCACCTTATCAGACCACGATGCTTTAAAATTAGAATTCAACAACAACACAAATTGCAGAAACCCTTCAAACTCATTGAAATTGAATAATGCACAATTGGACCATTCCTGGGTCAAAGAAGAAATAGAAAAAGAAATTAAAGACTTCCTAGAATTCAATGAGAATGAAGACACAACATACCCAAACCTATGGGACACTTTGAAAGCAGTGCTACGGGGAAAGTTCATAGCACTAAGTGCCCACATGAAGAAACTGGAAATTAGTCGCACTAGAGAATTAACAGCACAACTGAAAGTTCTAGAACACAAAGAAGCAAACTCACTCAGGAGGAGTAAACTCCAGGAAATAATCAAATTGAGGGCTGAAATCAATGAAGTAGAAACTAAGAAAACAATACAAAGAATCAATGCAACGAAGAGTTGGTTCTTTGAGAAAATCAACAAGATAGACAAACCTTTATCCAAACTAACCAAAAGGCAGAGAGAAAGCATGCAAATTAACAAAATAAATGAAAAGGGGGACATAACAACAGACACTGAGGAAATCCAGAGAATCATCAGGTCATACTTGGAAAACATGTACTCCACAAAATTTGAAAATCTAAAGGAAATGGACAATTTTCTGGATATCTATCACTTGCCAAAATTAAATCAAACAGATAAGCAATTTAATAGACCTATAACCCCTAAGGAAATAGAAACAGTCATCAAAAGTCTCCCAACCAAAAAAAAGTCCAGGGCCAGATGGCCTCAGTGCAGAATTCTACCAAAAATTCAAAGAACAGCTTATACCAATTCTTCTCAAAGTATTCCACACAATAGAAGCAGAAGGGTCTTTGCCAAACTCTTTCTACGAGGCTTCAATAACCTTGATACCCAAGCCACACAAAGATACAACTAAGAAAAAGAACTTCAGACCAATATCCCTCATAATCAGTAATGCAAAAATACTCAAAAAATACTGGCAAATCAGATCCAAGAACACATCAGAAAACTCATCCACCACAATCAAGTAGGCTTCATTCCAAGGATGCAGGGATGGTTCAACAAACAAAAATCCATCAATATAATCCACTATATAAACAAGCTGAGAAAAAAAATCACATCTCACTAGATGCTGAAAAAGCCTTTGAAAAAATCCAACACCCCTTCATGATAAAGATCTTGGAGAGATCCAGGATAACAGAAACTTAACACAATAAAAGCTACATACAGCAAATCAACAGCCAACATCAAACTAAATGGACAGAAACTCAACACGATTCCTCTAAAATCAGGAACAAGACAAGGCTATCCACTTGCTCCATACCTTTTGAATATTGTTCTTGAAGTTTTAGCTAGAGCCATATGACTACAAAGGTAGATCAAGGAGATACAAATTGGAAAGGAAGAGGTCAAACTTTCACTATTTGCATATGACATGATAGTTTACCTAAGTGACCCAAAAAGTTGTACCAGGGAACCCCTACAGCTGATAAATACCTTCAGCAAAGTGGCAGGATACAAGATCAACTCAAGAAAATCAGTAGCCCTACTATATACAGACGATAAAAGGGCTGAGAAAGAAATCAGAGATGTGGGGAGCCACATTCTCCGTTACAAGATGGCGCAGACATCCGTTGTCAGTTGGAGTAAACAACCTTGGTGCGCACGTGCCTGCTACTTTTCTATCCTTTACTCTCTGCCTCTCCCTGGTGTCATATGGGCTGACGAGCAGGAGCCAGTCAGGAGATGAGAGGCGGGGACTGCTGAGCTATATAAGGGTTGGGCTTTTCGCTCCCGGGGTCTCTGCTCTGTAAGCTTATGCTCTCCCTCTCAAGACGCATTAAAGCTGTTCTGCAGAAGGATCCTAAGTGTGCCGCGTCGTTCTTGCTGGCGAGACGGTAGCGCGGGACACAGAGAAACATCGTTCTTTACAATAGCCACAAACAACAAAAAATACCTCAGGGTAACGTTAACCAAACAAGTAAAAGACCTGTATCACAAGAACTTTGAGTCTTTAAAGAAAGAAATTAAAGACACCAGAAAATGGAAAGATCTCACATGCTCTTGGATAGAGGTAGGATCAACATAGTAAAAATGGCAATCTTACCAAAAGCAATATACAGATTTAATGCAATCCCCATTAAAATCCCAGCACAATTCTTCACAGACCTTGAAAGAACAATTCTCAACTTTATATGGAAAAACAAAAGACCCAGGATAGCCAAAACAACCCTGTTCACCAAGGCAACATCCAGAGGCATCACCATTCCTTACTTCAAGCTGTATTACAGAGCTATAGTCCTGAAAACAGCTTGGTATTGGCACAAAAATAGATAGACCAATGGAATAGAATTGAACACCCCGACATTAACCCATACACATATGAACACCTGATCTTTGACAAAGAAGCTACAATTATGCAATGGAAAAAAAAGCACTTCAACAAATGGTGCTGGCATAACTGGAGGCTGGCATGTAGAAGACTGCAGATAGATCCATATCTACCGCCATGCACAAAACTTAAATCCAAATGGATCAAAGACCTCAACATATATCCAGCCACACTGAACCTGTTAGAAGAGAACGTGGGAGGTACCCTTGAATGAATTGGTACAGGAGACCACTTCCTGAACTTAACTCCAGTAGCACAGACACTAAGATTGGCAATTAATAAATGGGACCTCATGAAACTGAGAAGCTTCTATAAGGCAAAGGACACAGTCAACAAGACAAAAAGGCAATCCACAGATTTGGAAAAGATATTCACTAACCCCACACCTGACAGAGGGCTGATCTCCAAAATTTACAAAGAACTCAAGAAGTAAGTCTGCAAAACACCAAAAGATCCAATCAAAAATTGGGGTACAAAACTAAATAGAGAATTCTCAGTAGAGGAATCTAAAATGGCTGAGAGACACTTTTAAAAGTGCTCAACATCCCTAGCCATCCGGGAAATGCAAATCAAAACAACTCTGAGATACCATCTTACTCCTGTCAGAATGGCTAAAATCAAAAACTCCAAGGACAGTTTATGCTGGAGAAGATGTGGAGAGAGGGGAACACTCCTTCACTGCTGGTGGGCCTGCCGACTCATACAGCCACTTTGGAAATCAGTATGGAGATTCCTCAGAAAAATGGAAATCAGTCTACCACAAGACCCAGCATTTCCATTCTTAGGCATATACCCAAAAGATGCATATTCATACAACAGGGATGTCTGTTCCACTATGTTCATAGCAGCATAATTTGTAATAGCCAGAACCTGGAAGCAACCTAGATGCCCCTCAACTGAGGAGTGGATAGAGAAAATGTGGTACATTTACACAATGGAATACTATTCAGCGGGGGGAAAAAAAGCAATGGAATCTTGAAATTTTCAGGCAAATGGATGGCACTAGAAGAAACTATCCTGAGTGAGGTAACCCAGTCACAAAAAGAGAAACACAGTGTGTACTCACTTATATATGGATTTTAGACCTGAATCATGGGAGTGCCAGCATACAATCCCATTGCCAGAGAGTCTGGGAAACAACCTTCATCCAGTGACTGATGGAAGCAGAGGCAGACAGCCACAGCTAAACACTGAAATGAAGTCCTGGAATCCAGTCACAGAAAGGGAGAACTGATGAGCAAAGGAGTTAAGACTGGGCTGGTTTAACCCACAGAAACAGCTGACCTGAACAAGGGGGAGCTCTTGGACCCCAGACTGATGGGGCAGGCACAGTAACACAGCTTCACAGAGTTAAACAAATGCAGCATAAACAAAAGCAACACACCTTAAAATAATATTCCCCAACAGGGATGGATGGAGGACACCGAGGAAACAAGGCCTTCTAAACACAAAAGACTGAAGCACATATGAACTCATGGATTCTGAGGCAGCTTGCAAAGGGCCTCCATGGGTCTACACCAAATGGGGTCCTGGAGCTGAAAGAAGTAGACACATGCCCTACCCCTAGCCCAGAAACTATCTCCAATTAATAACCACTTGCAAATGAAAATTTAGTCTTTTTCAAAGAAATCTGGCTTAGAAAACAAGCTACTCTTAAGGGTAGGCTGCATGTCATGTCCGCCAGTAGATGGCCAATAGAAATCAAACTCAATGGCATCTTTGGATGTTCCCTGGCTTGTAATGTCATGCCAGAGCTTTTTTTTTTCTTCTATTATCTTTTTAATTCTCTCTCTCTCCCTCTCTCTCTCCTCTCTCTCCCTCCCTCCCTCTCTTTACATGTTCTTTTCATATATATTATGGCTTCTGGTTTTATGTTTTTATGAGATCCCTCAGTGTGTGCAAACGTATGAATCTCTGTATCTATTTCTGTTTCTTGTGACTTCTTGGGCTTGTTTCCTTCTGTTTGTTTCATCCTATTCTGATGTATTTGATTTTGTATCCGTTAGAGACAAAAATGGAAGGGAAGGTGAGGTGAAACTGTAATAAAGGAATATTATAATAGAGAAAATCTACTTTCAATAAATGAAAAAAAAGTAATAAAAGCAGATGAGGACTGTGTCTTTCTTGCTCAAGTCTCTAGGTGGTTTCCCTCAAATGTAACAGAAAACACCAGTCCCTACCTAGGACCCATTGCTCCTCCCACCTAGCCCTCATTGCTAATTCACTTCTGTTTCGTGGACCAGCATTTTCTTTCCAGAACATTCCAGTACTCTTCAACTCTAGAAGGTTCTTTCCCTAGCTAGCATCATGGTTCCTTCCTTCCTTCCTTCCTTTCTCCTAGCTGTTGTTCAGGCATCATCTCTCTAAAGAGGCCACTGTAGGTGACACCATACAAGGATCCTTTCTCTGTGTTCTGAATTCTCTTCACCTTCCACTGGAGCACCTAATATTGCTTCATGCTTTCCTGTAATCGAGCATGAAAGTTTGTCTCCTACACACAGGCTTCCAGTGTCCAACACAAGAACCGTCCCATGGTCTCTGAAGAAAACAATGGCTGCTGAGTGGCCAGCCCTTGAGCAACAAGACAGACAGCCTTCTTGACTTCTGTTCTGATTGAGGGATTTGGAGCAGTTTGGACCAGAGCTGAATTGCTCTGGAGAAAAATGGGTAAGACGCACCTCTCCCTTCTCTGTCATTCACCCTTCTTGAAGACAGCAACATTGTTGAACACTTGACTTAATTCATAGAACTCCTGTGTAGGCCTTGGAGAGTCTCCATTTCCACATGCCTAGGATTCCACAGTCTTGACATCAACTAGTGCTACAGCTCTTATTTGGCCTAGGAAGTTGGGATTCCTCAGCACTAAACACAAGCCTATCTGACGCCACATAAATTTAACAGCTGGAAGTCTTCTAGTGTCGAGGACCTGCAGCATCTCCTCTCTACCTTTCTAGTTCCTTTGGTCCCAGCCAACTGCCCTCTCTTGCCTTCTCTCTCTGCCTGTTTTTGCCTTCTCTCTCTCTGCCCTCTCTCTGTGTCCTCTATTGGCCTCTCTCTCTCTCTCTCTCTCTCTCTCTCTCTCTCTCTCTCTCTCTCTCTCTCTCTGCCCTCTCTCACCTCCGCCATCTCTCTGCCCTCGCTGACGCATCCTTCAGCATTTTTTTTTTTTTGGTTTTTCGAGACAGGGTTTCTCTGTGGCTTTGGAGGCTGTCCTGGAACCAGCTCTTGTAGACCAGGCTGGTCTCAAACTCACAGAGATCCACTCTGCCTCCCCAGTGCCAGGATTAACGGCATGTGCCACCACTGCCTGGCTCAGCATCTTTTTTTATTTTTACATTTTTAAACATTGTGTGTGTCTTTGTGTGTGTGTGTGTGTGTGTGTGTGTGTGCTTGCGTGCACGCATGCACACTTTGTCTGTACATGTGTAATTGCACTGTGTGCATGCCTGGTACCCACACAGGTCAGAAGAAGATTTCAGATCCCCTGGAAATGGTGTTACAGAAGGTTGGGAGCCACCATGTGGGTGCTGGGAACCCAGCCAGAGTCCTCCGCAAGAACAGTGGGTGCTCTTAACCACTAAGCCACCTCTCTAGCCCAATTCTGCCAAGTCTTTGTTCATATACAAGAACAGCATCAAAAGCAATGCTTACTATAAGAAGCTGAAGAACATATGATAAATAGTGTTAGTGATTTAAACAGTTCTTTAACTACATACAACACCTACCACAGGCTGAACTTCCTGGGAAGTCCCTCTATCCCAGTTTTGATCAAATGGCCACAAATTATTTATAATGTTGTCTCAAGTGGTAGATTGAGGCACTCCAGGAATGCTAACACTACAGAATAATGTCTTATATATGCCTATGCATATGTATGTACACACACAGAGACAAAACACACACACACACACACACACCAGGTTTCTTAAATCAAACAACCCTATGTTCTGGGAATTTTTATGTGAACAAGGTCTTCCTAAGGACAGACAAGACCCTTACCTTTGAAATTTCAGACCCATCTAGAAAACTGTGAAAACGATTTTACAGTTCTTCTGAAGGGAGATGAGGCTGCATGTTGTGCCATAAAATCTAAAACAGTGATAAATCTGGGTCATGCCTTTCACCTGGCTCCAAAAGAAATGTGTGACTCTGTTCTCCTAAGGACGGGAACACATTTTACATTGTATTACCAATCTAAAAGACAGAGCTCCCGTAGCGTACAGACTTGTACTGGTTAGACTAACTATCTGTGTCACTCAAAACTTGTTCGGAATGCCCAATCTCAGGATGAGTGTGTTTGAAGATACAGCCTCTAAAGAGAAGAAACAGAGGAGCAGGCTGTGTGAGGTTCCAGAAGAAATGATCTGCCGCCATCCAAGAGGGGAGCTCCCTCCAGGAACCCTTGACTGGGAGAAATGAATGCCTCCCGCTTATGTCACCAAATTGTAGTATTTATTGCATTACAGCAGCTAGAGCTGACCGTGACAAGTCCGTTTTGACCAAAGCAAAATTCACCAAATTAAAAAAAATAAAAAATTAAATGCCTTAGTCACTATAGCACAGAGGATGAGCCCAGATAGGTTAATGATTTGTCCTTTTAAAATAAAATATTCATGACGATGGGCATGTGTGATTCTTTGAAACCGCAACCTTGTTAAATATTTGATGATGTGTGATGAATGAATTAGCAAATGGTCACATTCTGTGGCAGACTAGGCAGTGGCCCTGATTCACTGTTCTGGGACACATAAAATAACATGTAATCAAGATTTCAGGGAGTTATAAGGAAATAACAGTTTGTGACCTTCAGGCTGATAAGTCAAATGATTCCATCTGCCTGTGATTATCTGAGGGTTGGGGGTGGTGATTTATCTCTTCACCAAGATCGCCTCACTTCTACACAACAACGGTCTCCACAGCTTGATTCCAGCAATGCTCATTAGTATTGCTGTCTTTGGTGTTGTTTAGGGACACCTTGCAGTGCCTGGTGGTGCTTTACTGCTTACTGCAGTCTAGATGTTCAGTAGCTCCGACACCCATGTGTCAGGTGTTGAGATTGTGGCACCAGCGCCGCAAGCAACTCCAAGGTATCGGGAAAAGAAAGACCAGACGTCCAGCTGTTTGTACTAATAGAAAGCATGTGCTGTCTTTATTGCCAGGAGAGTGTGTCTGTGTGCGTGTGTCTTCATTGCAAGTGCTAAGAGGTCTCTCCCTTGTAGGAGGGAGGAGCTTTTTATACAAGTTTACAGCACAGTGGAAAAAACCCCAGGTAGAAGAGATGTTGTTTTCCTCCTGCTGGATGTTGATGACAGAGGGTCAAGGCCAGGGCAGTAAGCCAGGACTAGAAAACAGAAAGCACTTGGACTGGAAAACAAGTTGCACTTGTAGGCTGACCAGCAACTCACAGAGACCCCATGGGGCTGGGGCCCAACAGAGATGTACTGGAACCTTTAAGAAGTAGGAAGTGGTGGAGATCTTTATGGTACTGAAGGGTGCATTTGAGGTGATTCTGGGATTCTGGAACCCTCTTCCTATTTGTGCTCTGGCTCACGATATAAAAAGTTTTTCCTCCAAGTCTACCCTCCTGCTACAATCTGCTGCCTCACCACAAACCCTAAAGAAGATCAGGCTCTCTGGTTTTTCTTGGCAAAGTATTTTCTTTGCAGCCAAACAGGTGAATTCTCAGGTAGAGGACCAGAAGAGCAGGGAATTAATAGAGCTGGAGAACACACGTTGAAAGACAGAGATGGGAGATTTTACACCTGCTGCTGCTGTTGCTTGTTTCCACTCAGGGAACTTGGAGCTTGAGATGCACTCCAAGAATGATGTTCCTCTTGGTTCAGAATGCCAAGACCTTCCTTGCCAAGATCCCCTATCATTAAAACAAGAATCCAGCAGATCGATACTGACCATCAATGGGTACCAGATCCAGAGTTATAGGCTTGATATCTGGTCCTGATTCAATCTTCATCTTAGCCAAGGAATGTGGAGGGTGAGCATTATGGCTCCCCCTGTGCCTACAGAATCTTGGCATCCATGCAGCAGCCCCAAAGTGTGACCCACTAATTGAGGCCTTGTTTTGTTTGGGAAACATAAAAGAGAACACTTAATGTGTCCTTGGGCACAGCCCCCAACCGATGCCCAATGCCACATTCAGACTAATATTTTATCTTCTGGGGTCTTTATTCCTGATCGATTTTCTTGGACTCAGACTGCTGGGGCCCCTGCTCTCCTCCCATTCTCACACCAATTTTCCTTTTAAGAGGATTTGACAAACTCACTCATTCCGAGGAATAAACAACTGACAAGAAAACAAATGAAACTTCCCATGACTCTTAATGATTTTGCTAATGATGTCATCTTTGTAGATCTTCAACTATGAAAGCAAAGAAACTATTGAAAAAATTTAAGCAGTTGGAAAATTAAGAGATATAATGTCTTTGACATCTTTTGCTGTTATTTTGGGTTACGTTTTTTTCCCCCCGTCATGATGCCACAGGAACGGTAGCTGCTTCTGCTAGCATGTGAAACCAAACAGTAAATATTTAATGAATTCTTCCAAGCTGGAGAGCTTATTAGAATGACTTTGCCCTATTCTCTCATGTATCCACACATCCTGGAAGTATTCCCAGGGTACAGTAGATGCTTAATAAATATTCATTGAATGAGTAAACAGACACCATCCTGTAGGAAGAGATCTGGGAAGGCAAGCAAACCAGAATTCCTTCTCGTAGAGAACACGCACAAGCACTTAAGTGTAAAAAATCAAAGTGAGAGATGTCACACAACAATATGCAATTGTTCTTATTTACCAAATGCAAAAATATAAAAAAATGAAAGGGTTAGCATAATATCATCTGAAAAATAAACTTGTATATTTAAATATTTTTATGAAGGGTATTAAAATTAAAGAACTTAAGGGGGGGTGTTCCATCCAAAAATCTAAGTAGTCCCACTGGCTGCCAAGGTTCCCGGGTGAGATTGATTTCAGGTCATTAGATTGACTATTAAATTTATCTACCAGAAACATATACTCGCAGAATACATGCCCACACTCTTGAAGCCTCCACGCTAGAGAAAAAGCAGCAGGTTCCCTTCCAATTCCAATTTTCTAACGCAACATCTATTGTGCACAGAGGACGAGGCACAGTTGAACCTAGAGAATTTATGCTAATTATCTTTGCTAACCACTGAGGTGGTATCCTTGGGAGTGCCTTGTAAGAGCCAGTTCTTTCATAGTAAAAAGAATATCCTAATAAATTAAGGTTAAAAAAAAGTCAGAGGTATGAACATCAGTCATATGCTAAATTCCCAAAAGTTGATTATCATTTTTATTATTGGACTTTTATTATTAAGACTTTTCAGAAAACAGATCTGGTGCTATTTGGAAGTCGGCTTGGTGATTCTCTGCACTTAGAAGTTGCACTGCTTGCTTCTGAGTGCAGGCATGGTGGGAGGCGATTTCTCAAAGTGTATGACAGTGTTCATGTGGGCCACTCAGACTTTGGCTTTTAAATCTAGGATTTAGTTCCAGATGTCCATTTCTCAATCTGAAACTTGTAACAATCTGATGTGACGCATATATATATATATGAATGTATGTATGTATGTATGTATATACACACACATATATATATATATATATATTACTGAGGAATGAAGACAAATTACTAATGGAACAGCACTGCTCAAAATCTTGCTCTTAGCTTTTTTGTTTCCAAGTTTTGTAACAATTAAATGACTCCAAGTCCCAGAAAACTGGCGTGCAAATGGCCACTATCCCCTAAACTTTCGGGAGAGTTTCCGTGCCTGGAACCCTCCCTATCAAGCTTTCGTTCTCACCTCCCGTTAATTCTCTTTCCTCGTCAGCCATCCCTCTTTCCATTAGATCACATAGCACAGATATTCACAGACATTTTTATAATATGGAAGCGTATGAAACCTCCCAGTTTACAAAACTTCGTTAAATTATTAACAGGTCTATGGGATATATTAACACAAAATTAAACATCCACACAGAGACTCGGCAATTGTCAGGAGACATAATATTAAAGCGTCCACCTAGTAAATTTCCACTGATCATTTTGACAATGCTGGGAACGACAGGCAACGCACTCGGTAACATCTCCCTCTTTCACGTCTATCAGGTTCATAACACAGCGTGATTCAAGAGAGCAGCATGCAGCAAATGAGGGAGCCTTAAACCGGACCTGCAGCTCTGACTCCCTTGGCAGTCTGTTTATAGAGATCCGTGGAGTTATCCGTCTGAGGCACACTTTAAAAGTTATCCTGAAGGGACAGATCCTGTCTCCTTTTACAGCGCTAACATGATGCACACTGTTGTTTTCCCTCCTCTCAACAACCTGGGACGGCCACTCGCACTTAGTTTAAGGTGATCTTACCTGAGAGAGTGGCACTGAGAACGAACAGGACCAGTAAAGAGGCTGTCATGATGTCTGCTCTGGGGAGGTGGACTTCTTTCCCTTCAACCACACAGCATTTCCCCCCCAGGAAGGAGCAGGGTTGCAAAACAAAATACAAGTGGTTCAAAGTCTAGGCAGAACCCACGACCAGCTGCCTGAGATGAAAATAGTCACAGGTCATCCCCCTTCGGTGTGGGCTTCTTAAAGTGCACTCCACTGATGCCCGGTGAGCTGTCTTGTGAGGCTAAAACATCTCTGGGTCCTAACTCCTGACTTATTATTTCACTCTCTTACAGAGATGGGATGAGAGAGAAGGACGAGGCTAGGTGAGGTTAAGATGGTCCTGTGATGTTTTCCTGTGGTTGTAAATCTGTGTCATAAGAACGCCTGCACTTGCGTGGCCTCTGTCACAGAGACTAGTGAACACTGCCCACCAGTGGCTTTCCAGTTTGAACCAGGGGCTCACTGGTGAAGATGATGTCCAGCCACCTTCCACGGTTAGTGTGGCTTGCGCATCCTAATACTGGACTAACCTTTTGTTCCCTTGAGCCTTCCTGTCCCCCTCCTCCTGGCTGCAGGAGATGAGCTGAAGTGCCTGTCATCTCTCTGCGTCTCTTATGAGGCTGTGACATGGTTCTTTCCTGTTTCACCTTCTTCGTGGTCGATCAAAGGAATGATTGGGACTCATACAGTTTTCAGTCCTGTGATCAATGGGCCCATCACTTCAGGGTTGTGTCCAGGCCATGCACAGGCAGGAACACGCAGGAAGTGAAGGAAAGGGTGTCCTATTACCAGTTTTCAGATGCCCAGATGGTGCTCTGGGGTGAAATGTCACAAAATGAAAGGAGCCCTGCCCTAGGAGCCAGGAGATCCAAGCTTGGTCGCCCATCTATCCTCCTGGGGCTCCCCTTAGAAGTTCTGGCCCACATCTCTCTGTTCCACCCCACCTGTCTCTGATATGTACCCCAAGCTCTTATGGGAGGGGCCACCTGACATCTTTCCCCCTGAGTCTCCATGGCCTGTCGCACACTAATATTTAAGATTAGCCCTTAAAGAAAGACAGGAAGGGAAGACACTATGCTGTCTCGGGAATAACGTGGCTATCACTCACCCTGATGTACAGCAAGAATCCCTTTTCTTCCTGGGAAATCACCTGCACGTATACTTGTCATTCCATTATGGGGCAGGAAATTCTCAACATTAAAAGACTCCCGCCTTTTAGTCCAGGACAGCAAAAGAGTCTGGCAGGCTTCCACAGCCCTGTAGCCTCCAGTCTGTCTTGACCCCAGTGGACAGGTCAGTGGCCATCAACATGGTCCTGCAGAATTGGCAGCAGCAGCCCCTGGTGCCCCGGCTGATGCACAGGATCCGACCGAGATCACAAAGTTCCCTGGCTTCCCTGAGGGCAGCAGTGCTTCCCTCCACCCAGGCATGCTAGCAGTGGTCCAGCGGGCTAGAAGGGAGCAGCTGGCCTCTGCTCCTATGTCTTAAGAAGCCCCCTTCTGCCTTCTGTTTCACGGAGGGCTCTTCTCCATCCACCACAACACCTCAACAGTCTTCCCAGAGAACACAGGCTTTGGGGAGAAGCAGGCACCCGGCCGGCGCTGGAAAATAAGTTGTCTGTATACAGCTTCTGCTTTGAGGTCTCTGCAAACACAGAGGCCTGGCTCCCTTCCAAAAAGATGGATGGGTGTGAGAAAAAAAAATCAGACACAAACGAAGCACAGCTTGTCTCTCAGAAAACGTCCTCTGAGCCGGGTGTGAACGTTCTGCTCACCGCTCTGCAGAGGTAGCACACATCTGCCAGGAAAATGCTACGTGTGGCCAACCAAGCAGAAGCAGCCCGTTCTCCATCGTCACTGGAGAAAGCGGCAATATCCGGGGCTGAACTCTGTAGATGCATACTGACCCGGTGTGTCTGGTGGTAGAAGAGGCTCTTGACACACTCCCAGGGCTCCAGGGCTCTCACGGACTGCCTCCATAAAAGGCGTACTCACAACAGTGATAAAGGAAAGTTAACTGAGAAAAAACAGGCACAGTGTCCATTCGAAAAGTCGGTCATGCTGAGCAGGCTTTAGACCGTGAGAGTGGTGTTGTCCATCGGCTAATAAGAACTCTTGTAGCCAATCAACCTTCCTCATCCAATCGCCTGCCCCTTCCTTGTAGCGCACATGAACATGCTTGCACACACGAGTATACACACAGCCAAACAATTAGCTACCTTATATTCTTGAAGACATTTATACTATGAAATTTGATACCATCACAAAGAAAAACGGAAGTTATCGCGGAAGGCTGTGGGTGGTTCCAAAGCATAACTGAGTCGGCCCGGACTAAATGAGAGAATGTAAACGAGGCATTAATTAAAATCACTTCAACCTGAGAGAAGGTGTCTAGTGGTTGGATGTACACTTGACACCTTAAAGCAGTGTTTCTCAACTTGCCGATCGCAACCCCCAAAGACCATCAGAAAACACAGTGTTTATAACTAACAAAATTACACCTATGAAGTAGCAATGTAACAATTTTATGGTTGGGGCTCACCACAACGTGAGGAACTGCATTAGAAAGGTTTAGAACCTCTGCCTTAAAGGCAAGGAAGATGTGTCTCAGAGGGCAACATCAATGTAAGTACCGGGAGGGCAACATCAATGTAAGTACCGGGAGGGCAACACCAATGTAAGTACCGGGAGGGCAACATCAATGTAAGTACCGGGAGGGCAACATCAATGTAAGTACCGGGAGGGCAACATCAATGTAAGTACCGGGAGGGCAACATCAATGTAAGTACCGGGAGGGCAACATCAATGTAAGTACCGGGAGGCCACCGAGCCAAACCCAACAGCACAGCTTTGTCATCCACTGCAGAAGACAGAATCAAAATACAGTCTCAACCCAGATACGGAAAAGAGGGCCTGCGCCCTCCCCCAAATGATGTGATGGACTTTGATGATCCCCCGTGGAGGGTCGCACTCTCCCTGGGGAGTGGGTGGTGGGTGGGTTGGGGGCTTCGTAGGAAGCATGGGAGGGTGGGAGGGCAAGGGAATGGGGGGATGGATATGTAATTTTCTATAAAATAAAAAAAAATGTGGCAAAAAATAGTCTCACAGGGCTGGATGCTTGGCCCGTGCTAACCAGAGATAATAGCCTCCTTAGTGACTAACTTCTGCTGCATGATTTTCTTTAAACCATTCATGAAAACTACTGCATTGTGCTGTTAGTGTGTGCGCACTCACACACGCCTACAAGGTACCAAACTCAGGTCATCATGCTTGGCAGCAAGTGCCTTTACCCCCTGGACTGGCTCGCTGGCCCTTTTCCCACAACTCTTTACATGGTTCTACAAACCACGCCTCCTTGAGCACTCCGTTCAGGGAATGTCCTTGGTTGCAGAGGGTGTTGTGACACAGTCCTGAAGGCTGGCATGGAGTAGCTTGGCCTCAGCCGAATCATTCGGCACGTGCACATTATTTTGCTTGGTGTAATGTGGCATAAGAAGACATTTACGTCAAGAGGCTGGGAGTCTAGGAAAGGAACTATTAGAAGCAATGGAGAGTCAGGAGCTGAGCGTAGGAAAGAGTCTGGAGGAGCGATATATGTGACAGCTAAGCCCCTCACCACCATCATTCCGGAAACTCGCAACCAAACCAAAGCCCAGGATGAGGGAATCATTTAGAGAATCACACAGCTTAACGGCTGCAAAGTCGGAGTCAGAACTGATTGATTCTCCTATAAACCAATACTGGTATCTTTGCGTGGTTTCCAGAGCCCTGGGTCATAAGGACCGGTCCTGGATCTAAGCACCCACCTATATTGAAATGACAAAAAAAAAAAAACATACAAAATATAGACAATTCACTCAGTTACAATATGAGGCAGTCTGGAATTCCCAGTTTGCCTCTGCATTCTGCACACCTGAGTTACAGCCCAAAGTAGCGATTGAACAAGAACTGGGAATACAACGGTCCTCTTTCCTCCGGGCGACTCTGTGTTACTTTTTTTAGTAATAAGGGGATGGAGAACATGTCACTCTCAACATAGATTTCCTGTGAGCAGCTAGACTGAAAAAATGTGGTGGGCGTTATTGTCGTCGTAGTCCTCATTGTTTTAATCTGAGTCTCACTACGTAGCCCTGTCTGGCCCCGAATTTACTGTATAGATAGATCAGGGTGACCTCAAACTCACAGAGATTTGCCACTCTCTGCCTCCTGAGTGTTATAATTAAAGGCACGTGCCACTACAGTGGATAAAAAAAAAGACAATTTTTAGAAGCACGCCGTACTGCCTAGGTCTGACCATAGCGCAGAGCACTTAGTGAGTCAACAGTTAACTGTGCCTTTGGAGTTAGGGACAGTGAAGGTTGGATGTGGGACTTGGGAGCCCTCTGGTGGATTGTCGTTCACACTGCAGGTCCGCGCAAACACGCTCCTTTTAAAGGGGCGTGTGCTTTAGTTTGGATATTAATTTTCCTTACATTTAAATAAAAGTAATAAATTCTACCTACATCCTAAACTCTGCAGAAGTGGGCAACGCTCCATCATTCTACAGGCAGCTCCCAAGGAAGAGACCTAGAGCAGCTATAGCCCACAGGGTGGATTCGCTGATGCTATGACCGCACAGAGCTCACACCCAGGGCCCGGGGACTGTGTGAGCACCGCCAAGTGGCTTGCACGGATGCCCTTCACATTAATCACACATGGCAGCGTTTCCCGGACCTACCCCAACTGTCCAGTCAGCTCGAAGCTGTGAGAAACACAAGTCGCAGGTCGCCATCCACTGACTGACGTCCACTTCCAAGTTAAAGCACCATAAGGGGCCAAGTGCCAACAGCTGATGACAGTGGACCCAAGCCACACTAACGTCCTACAAAGAGGGCCCGGAGGGGCCTTGTAGCTATGTGAGCTACAAAAGGCTCGGAAGTGAAGGCTATTGGAAAAGAAGATGTGTGTGACCTTGGAGGAGGTCCAGGAACGTGTCTGCCTGGTAGAGTAGGATGTGTCTTGTCTCTCACTCCTCACCTTCGCTGATCATCCCCACTCTGTGTCGCCCCACCCCCTTTTTTGCTCCCTAATGCTTCATTCCTCCTGTGTGAAGACACATGGTCCCACTACTGTCACCGTTTTGTCATTCATTGAGCTTCTTCCGGTCGGAGGTGACAGTCGGGCCACTATTAATCAGCTTAGTAAGGTCTAACTTACGAAGGGAAGCTTTGTTTGTGACCAATAGACAAGACACCTATTGCGAAGGTGATCGCTGGCCAAGGCGTCCAAGATGTGGTACCAGATCCTCACGTGCTGCAACCACCGAGGTCAAACCTGAAGACAGGATGAGAGGGGACCCCTGGGCATGAAGTAGGAACCAGGGAAACAATACACGCAAGCACCAGGGGAGCTGGGGATGGGGGGGGCAGGGAAGAGAGTCGTGAACGCTCTGGATTTCAACACTGTGGGTGCACACTAGGAACCCAAAGATGGCTTGACTGGGCTTACTTAGATTAGTAGTAGTATAGGGAGGATTCGCCTGAGGAGGACTCTAGCGGCAGGTAATGGTAGTGGATTTCCCTGGTTAGAAGGACTGGCAGAGGCGGTTACAGATAACAATGTGCTTAGTTACAGGCAATGCTGTATGTGGTGGTTGGCTTGTAATACGGCCAGCAGGAGTGCTGTTTGAAAGGGCACTGGATTCGATAAATGGTCAATCCCAGCACCTTGGGAGGGTCTCTCAAGAGCTTCACATGATACAACTCACAACCACCCATAACTCCAGTTCCAGAGGGCCCAATGCCCTCCCCTGATCGCTCTGAGCGCCATGTGGTACAAATACATTCAGTTCCATTTCCAGCAAAGACATGGAAGTTCATAACTATGTCTAACACCAGTTCCAGGTCATCTGGTGCCCTGTTATGGTCTCTACAGGCACTGCATGCATGTGGTACACACACACACACACACACACACACACACACACACACACACACACACACACACGATACTCATACACAAAAAATAAAAAACAAATCTTAAGTAAATTCCATAACAGCATATTCTTTTTCTTTTAAGACAGGATTTGTCCAGGCGTTGGTGGCACACGCCTTTAATCCCAGCACTCGGGAGGCAGAGGCAGGCGGATCTCTGTGAGTTCAGACAACATGGTCTATAGAACAAGCTCCAGGAAGGCTCCAAAGCAATCAGAGAAACCCTGTCTCGACAAACCGGAAAAAAACAACACAGGTTTGTGTAGCCCTAGCTGTCCTGGAACTGACTCTGTAGATCAGACTCACTTCAGACTCAGAGATCTACCTGCCTCTGCCTCCTAAGTACTGGAATTAAAGGCCTGCACCACCATCATTCAGCATATTTTCTTTTTAGCTTAGGTGACATCATAATACTTCCAGAAAATTCAGAATAATGGAGCTTAAATTGTTTAATTTACTCAGTTAATTAATTAACTTCATAATAAAACATTGGGTAAATGAGTAAATTTCCTATAAATTATTTATCATTAGTCAAAATATTGTTCTGATAGTTATATTATTACCACCCCCTTCTCCAACAGGGAGCCTTGTATAATTATCACAATATCAGGTGATCCATCTCTATGGTGATAAAGTATGTATGATTTAATAAACATTGCCTGAAGTGTCAGAAAGCAAAGCCAGCCACACTAGTTAGCTGTAGAAGCTAGGCAGTGATGGCACACACATTTAATCCCAGGACTTGGGAGACGGGCAGATGGATCTCTCTGAGTTCAAAGCCACCCTAGCCTACACAAGAGTGAATCAGTCCAAAAGAGTAGCAGAGCTCACACCTTTAATCCCAGCACTAGAGAGGTGGAGACATAAGGATATGGCTGGGCAGAGAAAGGAATAAAAGGAGGACAGGAACTAAGAGCTTTTGCCTCTGAGGATTCGTGAAAACAGGATTCCATTTCAACTTGGTAGAGGTAAGATCCACTGGTTTGGCTACTTTGCTTCTCTTACTGATCTTCAACTTGAAGCTTGAACCCCAGTATCAGACTCTGGGTCCTTTTATTTTTCGTGATACACATCTCCTTCCTTCTGGACACTGGGCCCATTGGATCCTGATGAGGTTCTGGGGATCCATCTTTCCTTCTCGTCCCTCTATTGTCAGAATAAGGAGTCAGCCTTACCAGGCTCCCAAACCCCACCACTTAGCTGTATCTTTAAGAGCACCCCCTTACTCATTTCTTCCTAGTGGTGTCAACCTGTCCCATCCTCTCCTAAACAAAGGGGAACGGGGGAGCCTTTCTTTTGCTTCCCCATCTGCTCGACCCCAGGCTCACCAACCATTCCCTTCCTCCTTCTCCAAACCACACAATGTGACACATCTTTTCCCTTACTGCCCTCTCAGGTCGATCTCTGGGCCTGGGACACCCAAAACCCCTCTACAGCCAAGCATCACCCCCTCCCATGATTTAACTACAAATATAACCCAGGTTCAATAGCCACTCTCTCGCCACAGTCTGAGGGGGCTTACTCTTATTTCTGACCTCTCAACAATCTTCTGTTCCCCACTTCTTGCTTTAGTACCCCCATACTCACAGTTTAAAAACCCAGTGGAACCTGCACTTGACTCAGCATCTCCGACTTATCAACTCGGCAGTAGTTCACTCCGTAGTACCCAATCCCTATACTCTAAACTTCAACAGGCCATCTTCCGAGTACCCTACATCTTCTAGGTTTAACTCGCCCCTTCTCTCTCCATGTTACAGAAAAAGAGGGATGTACCCTCATGGTCCTGGGTCACCAACTGGGACCTTCCTTTGTTCCCATCACATTCTTATTTTTTAAAAAACTGGGCCATACTATCTAAGGGTGGGTTCTTTCTTTGTCCGCACACTCTAGCTGCAGTCAAACTTCTTATATGCAAATCAAAAAAAAAAGGTTAGCCTTTGGGTCACCCACTACTATCTTCTCTCCTCACCACCTGTTCCATCTCCTAACATACAAGGATCTCCAAACACTACCCACCTCCCGAGCTCTCTCTCCTTCAGGTAGCATTGGAAGAGGATGCTATACCTATCTTTCAACCATGCCTTGTGTCAACACTGCAAAATGACTCTTAAGGTGTCTACAGATCATTTGTTTCTACTAGCTTCTGCCACCCATCCTATCTGGTTGAAACTCTCCAGCTGCTTCTTCCCTCCACCTGCTCTAACCATCCTTCTCTCCCCTCCTACTTGGTAGATGTCCCCTCTCTGGCTCCTGGAGCCTGCTACAGCCTCCAGGGCCCCACCATGTAGGCAACTCTTGTTAAGATATCTGAGCCCTCCCTGTTTTCTGGCCTCTTCACTTTGGGAGCTGCCTGCTAAGCCCTGCAGCTTCCTTAAGCCCTTCTGGGCCTCCGTGACCTTGTCCCACCTGTCTCTCAGCTCCCACTTGGAGCTTATAGAAACTCCCTCCAAAGGAGTTCATTTTGTGACCCTACCCCTCTTCCTCTATGGACCGATTTTATTAAAACCTTGCTCGGACCTCAGCACAGTTCAAATAGCCAAATCTGGCATGCTCAATTTTCAATGACACCTTCTGCCACTGTACAAACGATTCCAAAAATCTCTTATAACTAAACTTGCTTCTTTATTTCTTCTTATCTACACCTGTCTAGGGTAGCTCTTCCAAATGGATGTTTATCATCCAAGAGACCCACCACCTCTAACCAACATCCCGTCCAAATAGGATCTGGAAATTGCTCTATATCAGGCTGGCAAAGGCTGATTCAGTGACCTATAACTCCCTTATCCATCTCTCCTTCACTGAGGCTTAGCCCCTGTGCCTGTTTTCTCTATTTTTGTGTGATAATTCCTGTCTTAGAAACAAAAAACAAAGCAATGGGGTTTATGATAAGATTAAAAAACAATGCTTGTTTAATAAGGTATAAGAAGGCACGTGAATGAAAGTCCAAAGGTATAAGAGTGATTTAGGGTGGTGAAGAATGTTTCCAGTTTCTTTCCCCATTGATGCTAAGAGTAGTTCTCACGGCTAGACAGCTCACCAGCGGGTTGCCAAAAAGAGATGCTTATCCCTATAACACCTACATCAAATTCTAAAACAACTGTCCCCAATGAATGCTTTCTCTGTGATCCAACTAGAGATTACTGTCGACACTGGCCAGAAACTTATGGAAGACTGCCCTTAGTGATCCTATAGGAGACATGATGCAAATTCAGGAATGCACGCTACCTTTTATGCAGACTGGGAAATCTTTCATGTTCTAATTAAGGACCCATGGCACCCCAGGTGGGAGACAGGAGTGATTGATAATCTTTACTATGGCATTTATCACAGCCACCTGTCAGGCATGCTCAAAACACAGGGTACACAGTCCACTTTCTCAACCACAAGGTATAGATATGGCAGAAGTGGTCCAAAGATCCTTACATCCCCAATATCACCCTTATTTGATGATATTGATCCCACCTCCCTGTCATATCGTCTCTTGTTTCAGACCTTAACCTATGTGTATCAGCTACTGAACAACTCTTTGCCTGACCACTTTGAAGAAGACTGGTTGTGTGTCCCTCTTGGGTCAAACTCACAACCACCATTTGTGACCTCATCCTTTGTCTTATTAGATTCTCTCATCTCACTGCTGCTCAATTGCTCTGAGCCAAATATCACTACCAGCCCTTTGCTCTCCCACATGTCTCTCTTCGGTATTGCAGACTACTTTAACATATTTGTGGGCACCCTGGGTTCCACAGACTGCGATAATACCATACTCCTCGATACTACCACTCAGCCCCCATGTCCAAACATTCACAATGCCTCTATTCTCTGTGGCACACAAAGATACCACTGCCTACCCACGAGGTGGTCTGGGACTTGTGTCCTGGTGTTCCTTTTTCCAAAGCTATGGGTGACACCTGGTAAAGAGCCCTTGCCAATTACCATCACTGGGCTTATAGCAGCATCGCATGACAAATGAGCAGTTCAGGTCATGCCCTTTCTAGTAGCCCTGAGCATAACCGCTTGTGTCACCACTGGAGTGGCAGGACTGACTGCCTTCCTAGCTATTTACCATGGGCTTTCCTCACAGTTCATCCAGGATATCCAATGGGTGGATCCAGAGCCAAATAGACTCGATGGCCGCCATAGTACTACAAAATCAGTGCGGATTAGATTTACTAACAACAGAGAGAGGTGGTCTTTGTCTCTTCCTCGGGGAAGATTTTTGTTCCTATGTTAACCAATAGGGTACAGCAAATGATAAAATCCTACAACTCCAGATAGATCTTCAAAAATGTAAGAAACATACCTCTGGCCAGTGGGTCACTGATAGTCTAATATGGAACTGGACGCTACCCTTCTGAATCCTTCATTTTTTAATGCTACTAGTTGCACCCTGCCTTATAAAACTCTTGTCTCGATTGCTCCAACAACAGATCCAAAAGATTTCTAACCAGGCTCTTAACAGTTACTATTACCGGATTACCAGCCCCTAGCTACAGAGCCAGAGGCCTGCAGCACCCAGTTACACCCTAATGATGATCAGGGTTGCTCCAAGCAACCTGGATGTCCCCACCCAATGAACTAATGATAATGTCACTGCCCTTTCCAGCCCCCCCAATCATTTATTAATAAACAAAACATGTGGGTGAATGTAGGGTGAAAAGGGCCAAGAAAAAAACACCCGACCATGACCTGACCCCAGGACCAGGGCTAGAAATCCCACCAATCCATAAGCTTGCCCCAGAATCAGACTACAAAAATTCCACCAATCCCGAGCCACCCTGGGAAGCTCCACTCGGGGAGTTGAGCAGAGCTGTAACACTTGCACTGGGGAAGCCCTTCCCTGGAACAGAGCTGTAAGCCGCTACACTTACAGTGACTTTGTAATATTCCTTGACTCCTGACTCCCAGGGTACCTTTCCATCCAAGCTGCAATGTTTACAATTAGCATTCACATCTACCCAAACATAAACCAATCTCATAGGATGCACAGCACTTATGAATCCATAATACTTGATTTACCTAATGACAAGCTCAGCCTGGTCTTTGGAGCACACTCATCTTTTGAACCCTGAGGGGAGATAAGTGTGTGCCCGAACTGCAAGGGTGACTGGGGTCCCCTGGATTGTGGGGTCCCAGCCTTCCTCCCTGGGCTGCCACTTATGCCTCACTATGTTTCTTCCTGAAACACCCTGTTTGTTGTCCTGAAAAGACAGCTGTATTTTCCCTCTGGTGTTGACTGCACAGAATTCTTTATCATGAGATTTGGCCAACACCTCCAAGACCTGCATCTTCCTCCTGTTTAGGAACTGGGATTTAGCTTCTGCCCACAGATTCTGGTCCAAAACCCTTGCTTGTCCCTCCAGGAAAGTATCTTCCCACAGGAACTGAGGTTGTGCATCCCTTTCTTTGGAGGCTTTCAAGTCTTTCAGTTTGTCCTTGTCTGGTGGCACTGGTTTCAGCTCTTCTCCAGGCTCCTCCTCTCTAAGCGATGTGGGGCACAGCATCTGCATTGGATGTCTAGAATGGGGCTTGATCTTCTTGCCCTGCAAAAAGGTGTTTTCTTCAAGAGGAGGAACGTGATTGCTGCATCTGCAAAGTTCCTGTGGCTGTCTGGGTTCTTCTGTGTCCCCTGCTTCTCCCAGATGGTCCCACCTCAGATCCTCCAAGCTCCTTTTTGGCTGCCATTTCTCGCTTGGGTTTTTGGTACTCACAACCACCTCTTGCTCCAGGAACTTCCTGGTGTCTCCTGGGTTTGGGGCTTTTTCTGTTTGCTTTCTGGCTTTGCTAAGCAATGTCACTGTTCTCCTTTTCGCCTGGGCCTCCCATGCTGTTACTACTTCGGGTCCAGTCTTCAGCAAACCCATGTGCCCAGCAAATGTCCACCTGTGCCCCAGACCTTCAACAGAGTCACCCCGAAGGTTGTACAGACGAACTTTAGGGTCAGGGGAATGGCCCTCGCTAACAGAGCTTGTAAGCCGTGGGAGATGCTCTGGCTTCTTGCCACGAGAAAGGTGAGGCAGCTCTTTCAGGCTAGGCTGCCTGTTACCCAGACCCCTTCTACTGGCTGGCACAGTTCTGAGGAATTTAATCTCCTGGACTGCCAAATAAACCCTAGGGGCAGGCCTAGAGGCTTGTCTTACCAATCCTTCATGGGCCCCAGTATACTGAAGTCTCCTGGTTTTCAGAAAGTGGAAGACCGATCCTTGGGAACACATGTCCTCCTGTCACCAGAACTTAACCTTCCCTAGGTCCTACCCTGAGGTCAGGAGACCTCTCCTAGCTTCTCTCTCTCTCTCTCTCTCTCTCTCTCTCTCTCTCTCTCTCTCTCTCTCTCTCTCTCTCTCTCTCTCTTCTCTCTCTCTAATGCATCTCCAATACAAGTCACTACTTCAACCTCTGGTATCCACTGTACTGCTGCCCCCAGGGGTTAGTGGACTAAAGGGCCCTCTACACATCACAAACCAGAATGTTGGGCTACCTGTCTTTTTATGATGCAGTGGGCGGGGCTAGAGAGAAAATGGTTGTACTCAGGCTGGACCCAGTACTGATGAGTGCTCTGTTCTGTGGCCTCTGTCACTCCAGACGTTAGGAATGGCAACATCTAGGAAAGCCGCCCACAGATGGAAGGGCACAGGCATGTTATGAGTGGGTGAGAGGTGGCCTGTGGCAGACAGTCAGGGACCAGGAAGAGAGACCTCTAGGGAGTTAGAGGGTCCATGAGCTGACTTCCAGGGACTTGCTAAGCTTAGCTGCTTGTCAAGGAGTAAAACAACACTCACTTCAGAGAATCAAAAGGAGAGGTTATTCTGGAATAAACTATAAATGATCATGGTCCAGAAACATCAATGTTGATTTCCCCAAATATCATTTTTCCAACAAAGCAGTCATTTCGTGATGTCTTTATGGAAGCAAAACAAAGAAGATCAGAAGTCCAAATACACTGCAAACATACTGCTGGAAGCGGCAGGCAGGCAGACGCCAGCAAAGCTCTGCTCTCAGCCTCAGGTGCTGGATGATGATGTCAGTTTCAGAGTTAGAGAAAGCCTGCTAAGTTAATACAACAAACATTCACTTGATAGTCACAAGGATACCTTATCAGACACAAGGCTGAGCAAGGAATGGCCAATGAGAGGCAAAAGACAGTCCCCAAAATAAATTATAATTAGGCTCTGGACCTGCAAGACTCCAACCTCGACACAATCGTTTTCATCACTGCAAGTCCAGTGTGCTATCCATTGAGCCGCAGAGCCACATAACACAATCATTTTTTATAAGAGTTACTCAGTCTCATGCAAGTTTCCGTGTAAGTTGGAAGTTTCATTGCAGAACTTGCATTCACACCTCAGACCCTACACTGGGTCGCTGAAGATTGTGCTATGTGCATCCCCTCAGGACACGCCTCGTATACCTGACTATACTATGTTAAAATTATCTTGCTGGTGAAATTCCCAACTATTGAGGGATCTGATCACTATGGAGCTCGATACAGCGTAAACACACAAGCAAGCCATGAGTCGCCCAAGCGTTGCCATGTTCCGTGCACTGGTGAAACAGCAGAAATGAAACCAGAGGGGAAAGACCCAGACACATATATGCAAACTTGGTAAATGAAGTCCTTGAGAATAGAGGGTTTTTCCCATGACCATCGTGTTTGCTGGTGAGAAAGTGCCTGACATTTACAACCGAAGGGAGAAAGGGTCTTTGGGCTCAGTGTTTGAGAGCTGCCAGTCCATCCTAGCAGGCCCGGCTGGCAAGAAGGAGAAGCTCATACCGTTGTGGCCGGGAAACAAAGAGGGAATGCCTCATCCCCAGGCAATTTTTTTTTGGTCTATCAAGACGGGGTTTCTCTGTGACTTTGGAGGCTGTCCTGGAACTAGCTCTTGTAGACCAGGCTGGTCTCAGACTCACAGAGATCTGCCTGCCTCTGCCTCCCAAGTGCTGGGATTAAAGGCATGTGCCACCACCGCCCAACCCAATCTGTATTTATCAGGATCCTCCAGAGGAACAGAACTGATAGACTGACATATATTGCAAAGAATATTCATTAGCTTGGCTTACAGTAGATAGTCCAACAATGGTTGTCTGAACACTGGGGAGGCTGAGAACACAGTAGTTGCTCAGTTCATGGAGCTGAGTTCTGAAGGAGCTTCAATCTGGTACTGTAGGTCGAGGGAATTCCTGGAGAGCCACTGGTCTTCAGTCCACATTGAAAGACCAAGAAGCTTAGTTCTAATAGCAACAGACAACAGTGGCAAGCTAAGGCACCAACAGAGTAGATGCACTCGCCAGGAGGTGGAGGCAGTCAGGAAAAGGCAAAAGCTTTTCATCCAACCTCCTTATAACCAGCTAGGTTCCTCCAGATAGCGCCACCATCTTCCCCATTCTGTCAACCCTTCCGGAAACTACCTAGAGGCCCCTTGCCCTACAAGCCTATGTCTTGGTTGATTCCAAATCCAGTCAACTTGACAATGAAGATTACTCATCCCATCACCCTTTAGACTCAAGTTTAAATTGACACCCATTCCAGGAAGGAAAGACTGACCCCTCACCACAACAGCCCGTGACTGATGGGGGATGTCCTTCTGTATATATGTTTCTCTTATTGGTTGATGAATAAAACACTGATTAGCCAGTAGCCAGGCAGGAAGCATAGGTAGGGCTAGGAGACCAGGAGAAGGTAGGGGATAGGAAGGAGAAAGAAGCAACCAGAGAGAGATGCCATGTAGCTATGGGGAAGACAGGAATCTGGAAGCTCTCCAGTAAGATAAAGCCATGTAGAAATACATAGATTAGTAGTTATGGGTTAATAATTAAGAGAGAACTAGCCAGTAAGAAGCCCTAGCCATAGGCCAACAGTTTACAAATAGTTCATACATCTCTGTGGGACCAGGCAGGAAAGAAACTCTAGCTACACATCACAGTCAGCACCTTCACAAACAATGCATCTTAGAACAAGGCTTTGACCTTTCTTTTAGTCCCCTTCTGTTTAAAACCATCCATTGGTTACTATGCTAAATAGGCTGGCCTTTCTACTCAGTAAACGATCCTCTGACCAAGCTCATAGTGGCATCAACCGGAAGCTTGTGACAAACACAGGACCCCTGTGCTTACTACAACAGAGTCAAGAAAGCTTCCCAAGCAGTTCATTGTACATTCAAAGCAGAGACCAGCAGATGTGGGAATTCAGTGTACACGGTCAGCAGGGCCACCTCGTTTTCATGGCTGTCCGTCTTACACGTTCATTGGCAGTGTACCTGCAATTTCATCCTTCACAGGTTAGCATGCAGGAAATGTTTAAAGTCTGCATCTTACCATCAGGATAAACCCCCTGCCTCGGTGCTCATATATTTTCACTCAGGCCTGACCTAGTCAGTTGGAAGAGCTCTCTAAATCAGTCATATGACTAATCTCCACAGTTTCCTCTTCCATCTGCATGCACAAATTGGCACCTCTTTGCCACAGTCTACATGAACGTCTTTTTTCCCAAGGCTTTTTACCATAGTTCTATTTTAATCTTTTTCTGATTAATTGTATTCATGTAGCTATTGATAGACACCCCATAAGACTCCCAAGAAGCATAGCCCACAACAGGGTAAGTACCTTAAAGAGAGGTGATAAGGTTATTTTGTTACTTAAGAATGATGAAAGTCCCTGCCCTTCCCTGGGTGTCTATCCGGCTGCCTAGTGTGTGCTTGGACTTTTACAGGTTCTTCTCTGGAATTCCAGAGAGTAAATGCAGAGGGAATGTGTACTCAGGTCAGGGACTGCTGCCTTCAGAGAAAAGAACCGGGTTATCTGCATAAGGCATGGGTGATGCAGCCTACCTCGGGTCCAGCAACAGCGCAGTTCAGCATCTTCCGGGGACTCTGAAGAGCTGCAGAGATGAGCGGAGCACCTGCCAGCAATGGTTCTTGAGGTTCTCCAGGAGCTCATGTGTAAGTACTAACCAAGGGACAGACATCTGCAAACTGCTGTCTCCAAGTGTGACTGACACTGCAGGGAGCCGATCTGCCTCTCACGAGGTACAAACAGGAGGCAAGAAACTAAGACACATAATTCCTTTCCCAAGCAAGGGATCACGCCACCTGTCATATGCATGGCCACTCTAACTTCCCAGAACTGATAATTAAGGTTAACACAAAAGATAGGAGCTGAAGTTTTCACCCTTAAATTATGTGACATTCAACTAGACGGCTCCACAAACTGGCCTGAGCTAACTAAATATTCTAAAAACAGCAGACACTAAAAACAGAGACCATTAATATCCTACTCTGTTTTCGCCTGACTCTACCCCATATCCTCTGCCCTAGAGCACGTGTCAGAAAGCTGCCGGTGAATATGACCACAGTAAGTGACATGCACACATCAAAACGTCATAAAGAAACTCATTATTTTGTACAATTAATATATCCGAATACAAGGAAATTTTCTGTATTCCTCAAGCCACCATTATGTTTGTTAAATACATAAATTTATTTTCTGTTAAACCAACTGCATATCTATGAAGTTAGTCATTTAGACAACAAATATAGATACAATAAATAAGAGAGCCTTTAGGATCCCTCCCCCCTAGTAAATCAGCTACAGGAGCAAGCCTTTGAACCCAGGGATTCTGTATTGTTGAAATTTATCAAAGAAATTCCTATATCCACCCTTGAGCATTGTGTCAAGATCTTACCACAGTTTCTTTTACTTTAGCTTTTTGGATAGTGTGTTCTAGGGTACAAGGGTACTGTTCCTCGGCAGAGAGTTTGGGGTCAGTTTCAACAGCTCTATGCTGTTCCTTTAGCTGTAATCAGTTCTAGGGATTCACCAATAACCGGCATAAAATCATCAATGATATTATCACCTGGTGGTATCGTTTCCCTTTGGAGGAAATGCTACATAAGTATCATCTTGAGGACAGTTCTGAAAATGAAATTCTTGTATCATTTTTATATAGATAGTATTTTGTTTGTCGTTTGCTTTTTGGGACAGTGTTGAAAATCTGTATCTTGGGCTGGTCTCAGGGAGAGCTTCTCCTTCCCTCAGGCTCCTGAGAGCCAAACTCCTTTCTTTAATTCTTACTTTCTTACAATTTTTATTATTTGTCTCCAGTTCTTCCACTTTTAAAAAGGACTGGACCCACTTATTATTATAAAAGGAACAGGAAGAATTAACTCTTCAAACCATTGAAAAGATAATCAAAGGTCAAAGCTGAGCATTGACAGAGGCAGCAGTGGAGAAACAGTCACATCAGAAAGAAATGTCACTGTGATAAATGCCCCAATGGTCAAGCCAGGAAGTGCTGATAATTTTCCCCTCTTGGGGTCTAACTCATCTTAAGAACAGTGCAGGTTATTGCCTGGCGATGACCACAAGCAACTCAGTAACTGCACTAAAGCAACCTGTGAGACATTGTCATTGCAATAACGTATCCCCTCTCTGAGAACAATATACTTTTAGTACATTGATTTTTGGTCCTTGCCCCATGTAAACATCTTCACATCACAGTCGTGGTATGACTTGCATTGTGCTCTTTTCCTATAATGGGTAAAGACGCTTCGGGTTTCAGCAATGACTGTATGTTGTTTGGGGGGAAAGAAACCTGCCCATTCATATTAGCACGTTTTTCCTTAACCATTTCTGGTGTGTTGGTTCTGCCTCCTATTTTTAATATTAAGCATTATTTTAATTGTTTTTCTAGGATTTCAAATATAAGAATTGTATTTATGTCATCCCCCCTTCTCCCTCCAACTCCTCCCACTCCTCAAATTCACAGCCTCTTGCTCTTTAATTGTGACTGTTACATATACATAGATGGAGGACCTCTTGGGATCGGCTATCCTGGCAGTGGTCTTGTCCCCGGAGAAAAATGTTTCTCCCTCTTCCAACAACCATTGATTGCCTGTAGCTCTTCTTCTATGGGTAAAGCCTTGCGAGCTTCCCCCCACCCAGTCTGGCATATCAATTGGTATGGCCATTCTTTAGGTCTTGTTTGGGCAACCACACTGTTGAAATTTCTTTGGTTCAGCTTCCCTGACTGATAGGACACCATGTCAAAGCAGATGCCCTGCCCTGCTCCTCCGGCTCTTGGTCTTTCAGCCTCATCTTCCACAATGTTTCTCTGAGCCTTAAGTGCAGGGGCTGTGTTGTAGATGTATCAGCTGGGGCTGGGCACCTCGTGGTCATGGTTCTCTGCATTTGGTTTTCTGTAATAATCTCTGCTGTAAGAGAAGCGCCATGGAACATGTGTGGTCAGAGATTAACCCTGGGTGTCTGTTATCTCCTTCCTCCCCGTGGGTTCCAAAGGTTGAACTTACGTTGTGGGGTTGGCAGCAGGTGCCAGCTAACCCATCTCATGAGTCATCTTGGTCTTTGTATATTCCTGATACTAGCTTTCTGTCGGAGGAACAGTTTGAAGTAGGTTTGGGGGGGTTGTTTTGTTGTTTTGTTGGGTTTTTCCTGTTCTGTAGGCTCTGTTTAGTCTGCTCATTGTCTGTTTTCCTGTGCAGAAGCTTCTCAATTTGTTACGGCTTAATTTGTCTATTTTTTAAACCTAAAGAGGGGGTGGCTATATCAAAAAAATAACATAAATATGAACATGACCAGTCCCCAATCCTTTGATACTCCTGCCTCCCCCTGGTTGTGTGAGCTGACTTGCTGGTTTTCTACTCAGCAGTAGAATCTGAGTAAGCAAAGGTCTGGGTGTGCGGACCCAATCCCAAGGTGTTACAGACTACACTACTGAACCACATCCCTTCCCCACTAAATAACGTTTGTCTGGCTTTTATTTTTGATAATTTTCATAACATGTAACCAATATATTCTAAATATATCCCTCCCAATTATTGTCTCTAACTACTCCTGCTGACCCTCTTATTTTTCTCAACTTCCCTCACTCCTACTTTCATTGTCTGTGTGTGTGTGTGTGTGTGTGTGTGTGTGTGTGTGTGTGTGTGTTAAGCACTGTATAAGCATTTGTATATTTTGTTCGACAAGTTATCCCAGACTTCCAGAATAGTGCTTGGCTGTAAGTATTTACTGAGTAAATGTTAATACATTCTCTAGTTGGATATAGTTACATACACCTGTAATCCCAGCATTCAGGAAGCAGGGGCAGAAAGTTTACCCCAAACAGGAGGTGAACCTGGTCTACATAGTGAGTTTCAGACCATCCAGCGCTGATTAATATAATGAGTTCCTAACTTCAAAAGCCAAATCCAAACCTAAAATACCCTGCACTTCTTGCCTGTGAATGAGACTTGTACCACATAAAGGCCAAGTGAATGCCACTGTTTGGATCTGGAATATCCTCCCGGGGTCCACGTGCTGCAGACTTGGTCCCTGCCCACGGCAGTGTTAGAAGGTTGTGGAAGCTTTAGGTGATCCTCCTTTCCTCTTGCTCTCTGTGCCTTCTTTCCTACTTTCTCACAGTGTGACAACTCACCTGACAGCGAGCAATGGAGGGTGTCTTAGCGTTCCTATCGCTATGAAGAGACCCCATGACCACAGCAACTCTTATAAAGGAAAACATCTGATTGAAGAGGCAGCTTACAGTTCAGGGGTTCAGTCCATTATCATCTCGGTGGGACATAACAGCGTCCCGGCAGACATGGTGCTGGAGAAGGGGCTGAGAATTCCCCGTCTGTGATCAAAGGGCACCAGGAAGTAGTCTGGGACAGTGGGCATGGCTTGAGCATCTTTGAGACCTCAAAACCCACTCCCAGAGAGACATTTCCTACAAGGTCAAACCTATTGCAACAAAGCCACAACTCCTAACAGTACCACTCCCTATGAGCTTATGGGGCCAATTACATTCAAATAGGTTCAGCTGGAAAGCAGAAAACAGACATGAATGGGGATCTGAGTTTGTTCTCTAAATGTTAAGAAAACCAAACTGAGCTGGACAATCCCAGCAGTTGGGAAATAGAGGCAACAAAATCAAGAGTTCAAGGATTGTCTGAGCTAAGAGAACCGTTTAAAAAAAAAAAGTGGCCATGGTTATAATCATGATTCCAGAGCAAATATAAATGATCCTATAAGGCAAAGTAAAGTGGTTTGTCTTGTTTTCCATTGAGATCCCAACTCTCTATAGAAAACATTCTTTCTTCTCTGGTTAGAGCATGGAATGCCTTGGCAAGGGTTGTAATACTCAGGTGGGGAAGAGTCCTGTAAGAGTTTGTTCCTAGTTGTCATGGGAGGAGTCAGCTGGCAACTGCAGGCCTGGTGGTGGGCCAATCAGAAGGCAGTTTGGCTACAGGCGGGGTCCAGCTTGGTCCGATGAGGAAACATGATCATGATTAGCTTGTCACAAACTAAAGGTGGGTAGGCAGCAACATCCTGTAGCTACTCCCCCTCCTCCCTGCAGTGAGGGTCTGCTGTATATAATCCACAAAGAGAAAGAGTCCTTGAGTCTTCAATACATACAGCACCTTCACGTACAACCTAAGGGACTCCAAATGGAATAACCTTATCCGAGAGAGATGCATGTAGTCCTTACTTTGATAAACTCCTCCAGCAGATGGCAGCACTAAGCCAAGTATCACGATGAAAAGTATCCGGGTGAAACCAAAATCTGCTCTGGAGTTTGAGGAACATAGGATACTTAAAACACAGCTTTCTGTGCTGTGGCCTCTGAGTCAGCTGGGGTTTGTAACCACCTCTACTATTCCTGCTGGACACATGACTGGAAAGTCATGGTCCTGTACTGTATAAAATTCAGGAACCCCTGACTTCAGTGGTATCATTTATTGATTGATTTCATTGCTCTTATATCATTTGCTTGTTTTTGCTTTAAGACAAATTTCATTTAGCCTCAGGCTGACCTCAAATTGCTAAGGAGCCAAGTATGGCCTTGAACTTCTGACCCTCTTGTTTCTCCCTCCATCTTGCACCACCCACACCCAGGAGCATATATGCAGTTCTGGGTACAGAATCTAGGGCCTTGTGCAAGCCAGACAAGCACTCTGCCAGGTGAGATCTCTCTCTCACACACACACACACACACACACACACACACACACACACTCGTGTGCACATGATGGAGAGGGTAAGCCTGATGAAGTCTAATGACAAAGACTTGATCTCAGGAAGTGATTTCCTCCCTTCTCGTACCCATTGACCTCCTGCAGATGGGTGACAGCTGTCTTTGTCCCAGTTAATTCCACAGAGATCTCTACTGCCTTCACTGGGGTGATGGCTGCTCCTAGGTTTAATCGTCCTACAACAAAGAAACATGTCCTCTGGGGGGGATTTGGTAAATTCTGGTCATATCTCCAGAAGGCCAGGTTTAACTTCCCAATGCGTGCACAAAAGGAATCACACATGGCATAACCCAATAATGGCACTCGGAACCCACAAAGGGCCTCATACACAATAGGCACTTGATTCTAACCAACCTTAAGTCTCTGCTATCTCCAGTTCAAACCCAATCCAAAGACTCACTAAACCCCTGGATGAATCTCAACTTTGTTCTGACAGCCACAACCGACAATTGTCTGCTAACAGCTCAGAGCCTGAACTGCCCAGGCTTCATTTCCATTCAGTGTGGCATAAGGGACCTGAGCTTTGAGGCTAAAGCAACTGGAATCCTAATTCCAATACTCATTACCACTGCCACATATAAAAAAAAAAAAGAATAACAATGCTGCCCATCAAGTTCTTGACGTTTTAGATGTACACAAGTCATTCTATTAAGGTTTTTTCTGCTGTTCCAGCAATTGAACGCTATTGTCATCTAAATTTGCACATGCTACCCAACACAGAGCCTAGTATGCCCTTGCTAATTGTGGTTGTTTGGAAGAAGGGCCCCCATAGGTTCATATATTTAAAGGCTTAGTCATCAGAGAGTGGCACTATTTAGGATTAACAAGTGTGGCTTTATGGCGGTGGGTGTGGCTTTGTTGGAGGGAGTGGTCACTGAGGGTGGACTTTGAGGTGGATCTAGGTGAGCTCCCTTTTCCCTCCCTTCCCCTGCTTCTCTGCCTGCAGATGGGGATGTAGCTCTCAGCTACTGCTCCAGCACCATGCCTGCCATACCGTCACCACGCTCCCTGCCATGACAGACCAAGCTCTGAAACTGTAAGCCAGCCCCAATCAAATGCTTTCCTTTATAAAACTCGCCACGCTCATGGTGTCTTCTCACAGCATTAGAACTGTGACTGAGACACTGGTATAGCCGGGCGGTGGTGGCGCTCGCCTTTAATCCCAGCACTCGGGAGGCAGAGGCAGGCTGATCTCTGTGAGTTCAAGGCCAGCTTGGTCTACAGAGTGAGTTCCAGGACAGCCTCCAAAACAATACAGAGAAACCCTGTCTCGAAAAGCCAAAAAAAAAAAAAAAAAAAAAAAAAAGACACTGGTATAGGCCGGGCGGTGGTGGCGCACGCCTTTAATCCCAGCACTTGGGAGGCAGAGGCAGGCTGACTTTTGTGAGTTTGAGACCAGCCTGGTCTACAAGAGCTAGTTCCAGGACAGGTTCCAAAGCAACAGAGAAAGCCTGTCTTGAAAAAAACAAAAACCAAACAAAACTAAGGCACTGGTATATTGTTCTCCAGTTTACACATTTCCCACTGTCTGCCCTTCCTTAGCTTGTCACATTTCTGTGTTTGGGCCCTTAATCCTGCTTCCTTGGATTAACTTTTTCCCAGCTGCAAAGACTCTAGAATGAAGACGTTGGATGTAGGGAAGACTCAGCATGTACTTCTTAAAGGAGGTTGGAATTAGCCCCAACCCACTTGCTCAATCTCTCCCTTCCTGAGACACTGTTCAAGTGGCAACACAGATTTCTTTGTTGGCCTTGTCCTTGGGCCTTTCCTCCAGTTTCTTAAAAGTCACACTGAAAGGTACCAGGAGGGTATACCAGCTGTGATGTCTAGCAACCAGGGAGACAAAGGGGCCAATAGCATGCAATAAGTTAGCTACCAGTTCAGGTTCCTACACGGCACTCATGCTAACTCGGTACATTCCCAAAGATTATTACTGCCCTCCTTGTTATTGGCCGTGCAATCTCCAGCAGTTGTGTGTGTGTGTGTGTGTGTGTGAGAGAGAGAGAGAGAGAGAGAGAGAGAGAGAGAGAGAGAGAGAGAGAGAGACAGACAGACAGACAGACAGACAGACAGACAGACAGAGAGACAGAGAGACAGAGAGAGAGACAGAGACATGGAAGCCAGAAGTAGATGTGTAGTGTCACTCACTCACAATCACTCTCTACTATTTTTAAGACGGCATCATTCGGGTACACTGGCCAGCCAGCAGGCTCGTCTCTGCTTCCCCAGACTTGAGACAAGTGTTCTGTGGACAGGTCCTCACGCTTGCGCAAGCACTCTGCTAAGAGGTGTCAGCCCTGCCTCAGAAGCTCCAACATTTATCTCACTTCTGGCACCTAATCCAATGCCAGCAAGCCTTCTTTTCCTACAGCCCATTCTCCACACCACCTGGTTGAGCCTCATCACCCAACTGTGTCAAACTTGCCACCTCCAATACTTACTCTGGGAAAACTTGTTCTCAGAGACCTTTAACCACAGGCCACTCGTGACTTGGAATCAAAGCCACTAGAACTCTTAAACCTCAGTTTCCTTAAGTTCCCAGAATACCCACAGCCTGCAGTTACTGGCTAATCGCAAGTATTTCTTAGTGACATTTCATCTCCATTAGGAACACACACCTTTCCTTAAAGCTTCTTATTTCTGTCTGCAGTTGCCAGTGAGTTCTTCACATGCAAGCAGTGGTTCTGGTCACAGCAGAGGGTGGGCATGCCAAACTGATGGGTTTCTTAGGAGAGCATCTCTACAGAACATTAAGGTTCCAGCAGATAGGGATGTCAAGATGAACAGAGCAGGCTCATTGGCCCACAATCTTCCTTCCTGGAGAACAGGGCTAGGTTGCAGAGCTTTGCTACTACATAGCCCTAAGCAACAATTAACCCTGGAGAGACTGGAGACTTTTCTCAGTGAGGAAAGCTAACTTCTACAGTTATATGGCTCTGGGTCTACCAGGGAAGTGTACAGACCGTGAGAAAATGGGAATGTGTTGCCCTAGATCACAGACTAACTAGTAAGCAAACCCTCTGGAGAGATGTTGGGGATGAAGTGCCTTTTATCGGCACGCTAACAGATAGGGAGTGGGACCTAACCTCTCATTTAACCCAGCTGAAATTGCTGTTGCATTTGTTTTGGTGGTAGCCCCTCCCTGGCCTCTGATTCCACACACAGGAGGAGGCTATACAGTATGTATGCAGTCAACACACCAAAGTGCTGTGTCCTTCCAAATACCACCACGAAGATCCCAGCTTCCTTAGCAAGAGGCTGCAAATCAGCTGTAGAAAAGGCATGCAAGAGATCTGGCCACCGAGGCCTGCTGCCCCCAAAAATGACAAGGTAACGAACATTGTGATCCCAGAAACTATGAAGGGCGTACCCACCCCTCAGCAGGTCCTGTAGTGAGACACCTGGCCTACCACTCAGTCTAGCTGTCAAGGCTCCTAAAAACAGCTGAAGTCACATTCACACACGAAAGCACCTGCTGTGTCCACAAAGGGATCCCCGATCTCATCACCCTTACTCCCATTGCATTGATTCCTTCTGCACATCTTGGCTCCCCGAGCCCTTTGTATCACTCAGTACCCACGCCCTCCCGTTCTCATTCCCAGCTGCAGTTTCCTCCAAGCCTCCCTCTCCTCCATGGACCACCGATAACCAATCTGCTCCAGGCTACCTTTTTTAATTGGTACATGGTAGACTTCAATAATATCTTTAAGGCGGAGAAATTATCTCCTCTGCATGCCCCAATAGTGGCTCTCGCGTGCACACACACACACAGACACACACAGACACAGACACACACACACACACACACACATACACACACACACGACTGACAAAGACTAGATGCCTGTGGATCAGAGGCTCTCCAGTGGCCCCAGGCTCAAGGGGAAAGGTGACCACACAGCTGGACAAAGGTAACGCTTGCTGCTAAAACCAAGAATGACAGCGGGGCAGAGCTCCAGCCCAGTCCCGTGGAGAACTACCTCATCTCCAGCCAGACTTCTCAGCTGTAAACAGACAGTCAGGCTGCCCTGCTCACCTAGACAACTGGTCTGATAATCACACGCGACAATGTAAAGGGAAGGTCACTGTGAGCACTCAACAGACAGTAACTGTGTTAAGCACTTGAAGCTGAAAACAGTTCAGACAGGGCCCAACCTTGGGCCTAGGGGCAAGGTGGCTTTTATTTCCACTCAGGGAAAGAAGTGATGGGTAGTTTTCCCAGGTACCCCAACCTAAGGAAAGGGTAGGTGTGCTCCAGAGGTTGGGGCTAGAGTTGCCAGACGACCGTTCTGACGGGCTCCTCTGTGTCCACTTCGTGGCACTCGATGCAGGGTGTGGGCAAGAGTCATTCCCCTGGAGTAGCAGCTCAATGTCAACAGAGGCACAAGGAGGTATGTGCTGGTATTCACAGAAGGGAAGACGGAGCAGGTGCCGAGTGAGGAGCAGGACTGGGCGGCCCACACCCGATATCTGCCTGGTGCAAGGCCTCACTGCTGTGGCTCTCCTCCCAAGGGCCTCAGGGGCCCGGAAGCATCACTCCGTCCTATGGCTGGTCCCTTAAATGTCCATCTCAAACTGTGACTCTTCACCTGTGGAGAGAGAAGACAGAGGGCCAGTCAATAACCAAGGGGCAGATGCAACACTCCAGGCTTAGAGGCCAGGGAGTTATTCCCATAGGTCCAATGGAGAAAGGGTGACCAGGTCAGGAAACTAGGCTTCCTCATAAGGGAGGTGACAGTGCTGAGTTTTCTGTAAATTCAATCGCTAATTCATGGCCAAAGGCTGGAGTTTTCTTTCCTGTGTCCCGGTAAGGAAAGTTAAAACTATGCATTCTCATCCTCACACTATCTGGGGCTACCTGGCCACTATTTAGGGTTGGGGGCTGGGGTACCATCAGAAACTAGGAGCAGGATAGGTGTGCCAGCAAGGGTAAATGAGCCTTCAGTTCATGGTAGCAACCTCAGGTGTGGCCTAACTTCATTCGCATGGCAGAGAACCACACAAGTAGCCTGGTGACTGTTACTCTCTGCACACAATCAAATCTGTGACCATTACTCCCTGCACACAATCAAATCTGCCTTCCTATTGCTATTCAGCTCCATCCCCACCACAGATGCCGGATCCCAGGGTAATGAGGAATCACAACCCACAGGGCAAAGGCCGTCAGCAGCTCCCTGTCCGAGTCTGGGCACCGCCTTCCGAGTGGAAAGTCAGACGTGGTACTCCTCAGACTGCGGGTATGTGGATGTGCTTACATATAACACTGACATGTGAGCATGCTTACACGGACGGTAGAGTGCTCAGAAGCTCTAACCAGCTAGTCACTCTGCCACAAGAACACGTTCACACCCCACATGCGGCTGCCAGGGTGCCTGCTTTGATTACTTTGGAGAGGAGGGGGACCAGGAAGGGCCTAGCTATAAATGTCACAGCTCCATTAACAATAGGAGGCATTGTCTGCCTGTCTTCACCAATAATCCACTGAAGGACCAGTAGCGTGCCAGGAGGTACCTGGGTTTATTTTTATCTTGTAGACATGTAAGGCACCAGAGGGAAAGCACACTGTGTCTTTAATAAGTTGCCTCCAGCACCACACACATCGCGGCTGTACTCCAAGCGTGGCACATGTGTGGCGGCGGTGGTGGTGGTGCCATGTGAGCAACTACACAGCCAGGCAGGCTGATGGAAGATGCTGTGTGAAGACACTGTCATTTCACGTCAGCGCCTCACAAATTACATTACCTGATACGTCACATCAGCTGTCCCGAGGTCCTTGGAGCTTTGAAGGGGGGCAAGCTGGCACCATCAGAGTTCTGTTCCCGCCAGCGCCCCACCCTCTAGGCTCCCCACAGCTGCTCCTCAGAGGGCGGACAGTCACCATCTCCCCCTCCCTGAAACATGGAATTCCCCAGAGAAGACAGACAAGCCTCCTCCCCACACAGAGCCTGGACAGGTCCAGTACTCACCGCCTGCCCGCTTATCTTCCGGGCTGCTGTGCAGGTGACTCTGGCTGGTCTGCATAGGAGGCTCATCGCTGGTTGGGCTAGTGACCCCAGGAATAGCTGGCAGGTCCTTCGGGGGTGTTTTGGCCACAGGTGAGTTCCGACATTCCATCAGGAACTTCCGGTCATAGATGATCCTGGTTCCTGGTGAGGGAAGCATAATTAAGAGGTTGGCAGGGGTCACCCGGAGCCCCCTGCCTGTTGTCTTTCCCACTTCCTGGAAGTATGGCCACAGCAGAGGCAACAGGTTCCAAACCCTAGACCAAGGGGTAGTAAGGCTGACCAAGGGACCTGGCCAACCTGGCCACAGCCCTGCTCCACTGTCCACTCCAACACCACTTGGGGTGCCCCCCCTCACAGAGTGCTTACTGGCCACTGAGACACACCTTTGTTCTTTTAGGGTTCTGAACATCCTACGCAATCTCTACAGTCCCCCAGCTCCCCCTGTCAACCACCCATGACAAGGAGATCCCACAGAAAGGGGGGGCCTTGTAGCCATCACACCCTAACCTGCAGAACCCCAGTTGGTGGCAGAACAGGCAGACAGCGGGTCAGGAGAAACAGAAAACATTCTATCTACTCCAGAAAGGTCTTAGGCTGGGCCCTTCTCCAAACCTCTACTATGTCTACCCGCATCACCCCTGTAAGGGCTGACATGAAGGCTGTCCCCATTCTACCCAAACTCCTACCACAAGCTAGTCTCATTCCCCAGTGAGGGTCAGTCTCTGTGAACTGTTCTCAGTAAACCATACTCAGAACCTTTCATCTCCACCCACCAGCCTCCCGAACACCATAAAAGGGAGCATTTCCCAAGGTAAAGGAGCAAGACCATTATGGGTGTGGTTGTTTGAATGGGAATGGCCCCCACGAACCCTTGTGTTTGAATGCTTGGCCCATGGAGAGAGGCACTATTAGGAGGTGTGGTCTTGTTGGAGGAAGTGAGTCACCGTGGGGGCAGGCTTCAAAGTCTCATATGCTCAAGCTACACCCAGTGTGGGACACAGGTCTCTTCTGCTGCCTACAGAATGAGATGCAGAACTCTCAGCTACCTCTCCAGCACCGTGTCTACCTGAACACTGCCATGTCCCACCGTGATGATAATGGGCTGAGCCTCTGAACTGTAAGCCAGCCCCTCCCCAAAAATGTTTTCCTTTATAAAAGTTGTCTTGGTCAGGCGGATCTCTTTGAGTTTGAGGCCAGCCTGGTCCACAAAGGGAGTTCCAGTACAGACTCCAGAGCTACACAGAGCAACCCTATCTCAGAAGAAAAAGTAAATAAAAGAGTTGCTGTGGTCATGTTGTCTGTTCATAGCAATAGAAACCATAATTAAGACAACGGAAGACTCATGAGGTGAGAGTAGGCAGATGAACTTATCCATGGCTTCCTATGGTCTCAAACACAGCAGCATGGCATCAGTGGCCTATTTTTAACCCCTCGACAGCACATACTGAATGCCTCCTTTTCAGCAAATCTCAAGTCTTAGGTTCCAAGCCTCCAGCAGACAATGGTATCCAGCTGGAATTTAAAAACTGCCTTTGCATTTCTATTTATAGTTATCTTCTGTAGATGACAAATTTGGTTTCTCAAATGCAGCAGTGTTATCCAGTTTCTTTAATAGAGAACATATGTCATAAATTACATATTGTATAATGTTATATAGCACGCATAATAAAAAATAAACTAAGGGCTAGCTAGATGGCTCAGCTGGCAAAGGCCCGCCACCAAGCCTGGTGACCTGAGTTCAAAACCAGGAATCCACATGATAGGAGAGAACCAACACCCACAAGTTGTCTTCTGACCCCATATGCATGCTGGGGTATGCACACACACACACACACACTCACTCCCTCTCCCTCTTTCCCTCTCTCAGTAGATACATTTTAATTCAATTAAAATGACAAATAGCTAGAGAGAGACGGGTAGACACAAGCATCATGAAATCAGCCAAACGTTCAGCAGAAACTGACTTTAAGGCAGCTAGCTGTTGCTCCCAACCAAGAGAGCTGCAGCCAAAGCAGACAGTCCCCTCCCTCAGGGGAGCCTCCAAGTGCAGAACAAACAGCAGAGGAAACCATCAAACCGGACGCCCACAGCCGGTGCTAGGGAAGCTGAGGCAGGCCGCTGGAGTTCCTGACTGAGCTTCCTCTCTACAGACGAGCTTCCCGAGGCCGAACCTGCAGCGTCTCTCTCCCACTGCATGCATAAACAACAAAGACCCTGGCTGGCAGCGGCTCTCACCAACGTTTTCACTCATGTTTGTTTTGCTGCTCTCTGCCCTCCTGTGACACAGGCATCTAGATGAGGCACCCAGGAGGACGAGGGCTGTGAGATAAACACACCGGGTCTGAGAGGGGAGAGGGTGACCCAGCTCCACAGCCAGCTTATCAGTCAGCTCAAAGAGCATAGACAACCAACACAACGTGCATCGCAGATGATTACAGAAACAAAACACGGATTCTAACCAAAAAACGTTGACAATGCTTTATGTCCTATAGTGGGCAACGTTCAGCCAAGATACCGTTCTTCATAAGCGAGCAGGTCATCTCTGCACGCAAACTTGCTTTCACCTTTAACAGTCAAACTGCATGTATGACAAAAAAATTGTCTTTAAATAAATTCATGACTGATGACTTAATGTTTCGTTTGCATACCTATTTCATATACCTACACACCTAGGGTGGTGTAAAAACTCACACAAGAAGAGGTCAAGCAAAAACGGTTTAAGAAGTCCTGGGTGTGGTGGCACGTCTTGAACTCGGGAGGAACAGGGCCAAAAGATCTCTGTCCGTCCAAGGCCAGCCTGATCTACGGGGCAAGCTCCAGGATAACCAGGGCTACATAGACAGACCCTGACTCCAAAAACTAAAGGGGAGTCCTGCTGTAGGACCTGGGGGAGGCACACCCTTGGGAGTGCCAGTGAGGACATTCCCAGGGAGGACTGAGGACACACCCACCCTCAATGCCAGCAGCACCATCTCACGGTGTGGAAGGCACCAAGGCACCAGCATTCATTCCCCGGCTCTCTGCTTCCTGTCTACCCTAAGGTCAGGGCCCGCCTCTGCCTCATGCTCCTGCTGCCATGATGTCCTGCCCAAGGGCACTTCGTCAGGTGACCGTGGACTGCACTCAGAAATCATGAGCCAAAATAAATATTTCTGTCTTCAGTTCCTCTGAAGCGATGAGAAAGGTAAAGTTTAAAAACAATGCAGAGGTGGACAGAGAGTACTCACTGAGTCTGCTGTGTAGCTGCAATCAGAGCCTACTTACTGGGAGCTGGGGTCAGAGTTCAGAGTTCAAAGTTCAGTGCTGAACTGCCTGGAGTAACTTTTTTTTTTCTAGCTGAGTCCTGAAACACAGCTGTGTCATTTCCTAGCTCTAGGGACTGTGGACCAGGTACCACTTCCTCTACCTATGCCTCAATGAGCTCTCAGAGACTTCAGAATGGGCCTATTGATATCATCAACTTGTGGTGTGCATTAGCACAGGGGTCCACCCAAGAGAACCCCGCACATACACTAGCAGTTACCTGTCCACAAGGTTTAAGGAGAGAGCCGACTCCGTGTGGGTGAGCCAGCCCCGAGGTTGTGAGCATGGGAGAGCTGTCCCCACTACTCATCTGTCTAGTGAGCATGGGTGGGGGTGACATGCTCCCCCCACTGCCCAGTAATGCCTGAGGCAGATAGGAGAACTGTCCCTGCCCCCCACCAGCTACCACACTCTGGTAAGCAGGCCCTGCACCTCGCCTGGGCAGCACACTAGAGCTGACTCTGTTAGCCCCAAGATTGTGAGCATGAGAATTGATCCCATTACTGATCTGTCTTGAGGCAGCATGGGCAGGGGAGAGATGACCTCCCCCACCCCCTCCCCACCCCACCCCAGCCATCCATACCTCAGGCAGGTGGGAGACCTGAGATCTTAAGAGCAAGAGAGCTGTCCCCATCCTTCATCAGGTGCCTCCCCTGGGCAACACAATAGTTGGCCCTGGAGGTGTAGGTGACCGACCCTTAGGACACGAAAGCAGGAGAACTAGCCCCTTGTTCATCATCGTGAGCTAAACTAGCCAGGGCAATGCTGGAGAGCCCACCCTGGCGGCAAAGCCAGGGGAGAGCTGGCGGGCTGACCAACCCTGCAACTATCCAGGCCCAGAACCAGGGTTATGTATTGGACCACCCCATCTATAATCTACTAGAGCACCAGGGGGTGAGGGGGTGGTATCAGTCCTGAGGACCCAGGGTTGCAGGGTCTCTGTTAACACAGGGCAACAATGGGATGTCCGGGAAGCATCCCAGTGAGGGCCCAGTATCGACGCTGTAGCAGAGACCAGAGGCCTCAAGCCAGACCACTGATTCTTCTCCATAAACGCCTGCATGTAAAAACGTATGGATAAAGGGATTTACTGCGTGACTCAATGTGTCACAATGCAACCTCCATGACGAGAGTTTCCCCTTCTTCCTTATTTTTTCCCTCTTTTTCTCTTAAATTTTATTTTGTTTTACTTTGGGGTAGGGTCAGGAGGCATGATACGAAAGACACAAAGAATAAATAAAAATAAAGAGTAAAAAGGTTTAGTTAGGGTAACAAGCTGTACCAGTTGCTCGGTCCCAGCCACAGCAGGACCCAATTTCAAGGCCACAGTGGGAACACATCAGAAAGGAGGGAAGCCACCCAGGAAGAGACCAGGGGCCAGGGAATGGGCATCCTCCATCTCTCTCAGACACAGCATGGGGAAGCATCGTGAATTCAGTAGGGCTGGTAGCCTTTAGGACTTTAAGTTCCAGGAATGCACAAAATATACTAAAGTCCTTACTAAAGGCACAGCTTAACACTGATGTCAGTTTTCCTGGACACGCATGTGAGGGGACATTCCCCAAGGATCTAGTTTTCTCACCTGTCAACGAGGGGTGTTACCCTGGGCTTACTGTCGCTATATTTAAAGCACTAGCCATCGCCATCTATTTTTAGGGTCTCATTGTTGGCAGGCCCTTAATGTGCAAACCACATGGGACTTAGAGGCAGAAGCCCTGGGCTCAAATCGGGGATCACTACCTAAAATCCTCAATGTCTGGGATCTGGAGTCTTTCTGTACCACAGGAGGAAGATGACAGAAAACCCACACCACAAAGACACATCATGAAGACAAAACAACAAATGCCAATATTCCTGAGAGCTAGGGCAATACCTCAATGAAAGACCATCGGCCTTACACAGACAAGGCCCTGGGAAACCAAAAACAAAGAAAAACAAGCCAGGCCTGGTGGTGCATGCTCTAACCCCAGCATGGGGGAGGCAGAGGCAATCAGATCTCTCTCTGTGAGTTTGAAGCCAGTCAATGGTGAGTTCCAAGGCAGCAAGCACTATGCAGAGACCCTGTCTCATAAGCAAATAAGTAAACAAATAGATAAATGGCTTGACATTGTCCCAGCAAGATGTAGGCAGGAGAACCAGAAGTTCAAGACCAGCCTTTCACCACACGGCATGTGTGAGGCTGGTTTGGAAAACATGAGTCTCTGTCCAAAAAAAAAAAAAAAAAAAGGCAAAACAAAAGAGAGCCAAAAAATGGTATTTCTCAGGTCAGGTATCTAATCAAGCTACCAGATACTGAATGCAGTAAGTCTGTCAGGGGCAAAGAGCCACCACCATTCTTCCTCAGAGGCTCTGACAAAGACGTTTAGAACAAAGTGGAGAACAAAATGGCTGAAATTACTCTAAGGCCAGTCAGATACCTTCAACCGTTCCTGACCTCTCCCCAAACACTTCAACAGGCAACTGTGCAGAGTATGGAAGCTTCGGTAGAAACAGATAGGAGCTGTTAGGGACTTGACTGTCTTCCCTGGAACTCACGTGTTGAAGCGTAAGCCCCAGCACCTCAGAATATGGCATTTGGAGGTCTTTACAAGAGGTCAATATGAGGCCTTTGGAGTGGACCCTGATGCAGTCTCACTGGAGGAAGTGGAAATCTACGCACAGACCCACAGATGAAAGACCATAAGAAGACAAGCGAGAAGGCAGCCATCTGCAGACCAAGAGGAGAGAGCTCAGAAGAAGAGACCTCACTCTGATCTCAGACTTGCAGTTATCAACAGAAAGAAGCTTCATTGCTCAAGTCACCTTGACGGCAGTATTTTCATACGGCAGCTATAGCATGCTAACACAGACTGGCTGGAATTTTCTTTGCCGGTGCCTGGGTTTAAACCCAGGGCTTCTACACGCTTGTTCTTCTACTGAGATACAGCTCCAATCCAAACACACATTCTCTTTAAGCAGAGTGTCTCATTTGTTTTGAGTGTTTTGTGACAGGATCTCATGGAGCCCAGTAACCCCTCCAACTCAAGTGTGTGGCTGGGGCTGACTGGTTTAGTCGCTTCTCTATTGCTGTGATAAGACAACTTATCAAACAAAGCACTTAATTTGGGGCTTAGCGTCTATAACCGTCATGACAGGGAGTATGGCAAGTAGGTGCTGGATGGCCCAGTAGCTGAGAACCTTCACACTTAGCTACAAGGGTGAGACAGTAAGACCTAACTGGGAATGGGCTTCTAAAGCCTCAAAGCCTCCCCCCAGTGACAAATCTCCTCCAACAAGACCACATCTGATCCTTCCCAAGCAGGTCCACCAACTGGGGACCAGTCACTCAAACATATGAATCTGTGGGGACCATTCTCATCCAAGCCACTCACACTGGCCTTCAACATCTGATCTCTAGAGCACTGGCATCACGGGCATGTGACACCACAGCCAGCTAAGAAACCTGCTTTTTAACCTTCACACTGTATGCTGCCAAACCAAAGCTCTAAGCAGACTGTACCTCCTCCTCTATTCTTATCCTCATTTTGTACTGCTGGGCACACCTGACACAGCCAATTGTTAGTGTCTGGAAAATCCAACGCTTTCAAGTTTTAATGAGTTGGACAGTGAGTATGAGCCCTGCAAAGCAATGCTCCTAAAACCTGATGTTCAGAAGAAGCAGGAAAAAAAACAAAATAGTGGTTCTCACACTTGAGAAGTAGTGGTAGAGTGACCAGGACTTTAGGGTCATCCTCAAACTGGAGGCCATCCTGGCTGGGCTACAAGGAGAGCCTGTCTCAAGATAAAAAAGGCCATCCCCTCTTCTCCCTGCCCTCTGCTGAAGCTGGACTGCCCCCAAGAACAAAAGAATACTTTTTAGGTAATGTGACAAGGCTTCTTCCACACCCATGCCCTAGGTAGCCTTGCTATTATCCGCTGTGTTTAGAAGTTCAAGCTAAACTAAAGGATTTGAGCCCCAAGAGGGCAATCCCAGCCTCCCACCAGCTGCCACATGTGGATAAGGCCACCATGGACTTGCAGCCCCAGGCAATCCAGCTGCAGCATGAGTCAACTCTACCAAAATCTGCAAAGAACAGAAAGGCATGCGCAATGCAGTGCTGTTTAAGTTGCTCAGTTGGGGGCTGGTCTGTACCCAGCACAGCCATCTCCACCCTGGAGAGCCGGTGGAGACCCAGGCCTGAGTGGGAAGACCCCATATACCCAAGGAAACGCCTCATCCCAGGCTCCTTTTGTCCCCCTCACTTTCATCTGTCTTCTAGTTTAAAGAAAGGCCAGGGCATCACACATGCCAGGAGAGCACTGTGCCACGAAGCCACACCCGAGCACAACTCGGCACCTTCTGAACACCAGCCCTGGCATTAGATCCCGGGGACACCCCCACCGATCTGGAAGAACATCCTGTCTAACCCGGGGAACAAGAATGTCAACAGCCTGTGGCTCACCAGAGAAAGACGGCTGGCCCTTAAGAATCACGCCAGACAGTAGCGGATGTTTTTGTTTGTTTGCCTGAACCTATGGAGAATCATATGCACAAAAGAACATTAAGAGAAAAAAGAAAAACTATCACCCTAAGCAGTCCTTCTCAATATTGCTACTCCCTTCTAACTCATCTTCATGAACATCAAATAAAGGCTCATTTGGGAAAATGTTTTGGTATTTATACCAGTAAAGGAAATGAAAACAGTTACCACCCATACCTGCCTTCCTTCACCAAAATCGGTTAATGACTTTTGCTGTTATGATGGGGGAGAAACAAACACATCTTTCAAATAATGAATGCCCACCACTTTGGGAGGATACTGGAAAAAAAAAAAAACGCAACCTCAGAAGGCCACTAAAATCTACAGGCTCACCTAATTAGACTGTCACTTATCAGGGAGAAGAGCTCTCTTCCAGACAGCAAACATGTTCTGTGGCCCTTGGGTCAATCTATAGAACTACAAAGTAGACTTACTATGGGTTATTATAGAGCTGGAGGGCTGGGGACATCTGTCAAGTCACTTCATTCTAGAGATATGCCTTTGATTCTCAGAATCGTGTCCCCTTGAGTGTCACTGAATTATCAAATACAACCAGCAAATAAAAATTGCATACATTCAAGCTGGATGGCACATGCTTATAATCTCAGCCCTCAGGAGGCTGAGGCAGGTAGATCAACAGCCTGGCCAGCCTGAGCAAGACAGACAAACATGGAGGGAGGGAGGGAGGGAGGGAGGGAGGGAGGGAGGGAGGGAGGGAGGGAGGGAGGGAGGGAGGGAGGGAAGGAGGGAGGGAGGCAGGGAGGGAGGGAGGGAGGGAGGGTAGGAGGGAGGGAGGGAGGGAAGGAGGGAAGGAGGGTCACCTAGTCAAAGTATACACACTAGGAAACATGAAATAAACCCCACAATTAAATTAGCATATGTCTCGGATGTGTGTGTTTGTCTAAGCAAGGATATTGCTAAGGTTGCTCTTAGTTAATTTCTAGTAAACACTGCAGGGTTAATTATAGCCACTAATGAATACATCCCTGGAATTTGTCACTCTCATAACTGAAAGTCTGTGCCAAACATCTATTCTCCATAACTCCCAACATATCCACTCCGTCTTACACTTGATATTCATTCCCCCCCCCCCCCGCGCCACCCCTTCCAACCCTCCTACCCCCCCCTTCTTCGTGATGTTAGATACAGAACCTAAGGCCTCCAGCACTCGAGAGGCAGAGGCAGGCGGATCTCTGTGAGTTTAAGGCAGCCTGGTCCACAGAGCTAACTCCAGGACAGGCTCCAAAGCTACAGAGAAACCCTGTCTCAAAAAAAGAGAGAGAGAGAGAGAGAGAGAGAGAGAGAGAGAGAGAGAGAGAGAGAGAGAGAGAGAGAGAGAGAGAGAGAGAGAGAGAACTTAAGGCCTCACTCATAGTTCATAGTTGGCAGTCACGCTGCCACTGAGCTCACCTCCAATCCTCCCAGCTTTTATTCTTTTTGAGGGGAAGGTTCCTGTGGAAGCCTTAAGAGGGCACCCCTCAAGCTGGAATCATGGTGGTCAGAGGTCCAGGAGCACCCTCTAGGTGCTAAAGGACAATCTAAGAGCAGCAGGCACTTTTTAACCCCTGACTGAGCCCAGCTAAATCTTCATCTGCGGGGCTAGCCATGCCAACCCTCCAAATCAGATGATCTTCCTGGTCTGGGTGTAGCGCATGCCTCCTCTTAAAACAGAGGCTTCAAAGTGAGTTTGGAGTGCTCTACTGCCCCCACCGCCTCCAAATTCAACAATACCTTCTAGAACCTCATGTGAAATGCTTCAAACACTTTAAAAGGAAGCTCAGATGAGTGCCAGGTGAGGAACCATTCTTCAGTCTCTCCTTCACGGCCTCCATGTCCAAGCTGTCTCATTGTGTCCTCAATCCTCAACAGTAACTTCTTCCCTCTATGTGACTAAGACCTCAGGACAAGACACTGGCTGGCGACAGTGCCAAGTCACCTCCCCTCTCCCAGCACTACCAGTGCTAAACACTTGGCAGCCACTTCAAGGTCAGCTTCCTAGACAGACTTTTTTTTTTTTTTAAGATAGGGTCTCACTGACCTGGAACTCACTATGGAGACCAGGCTGGCTTCAAACCCACAGAGACTCACTTGCCTCTGCCCTGGATTTAAGGCATGTGCCACTATATTCACGTGCACCACTATGTTTGCTTAACAAGACAACAGGTCATTACCATCTGCCACCCTGACTGCTTGCCTGATTAACCTCGCCCAGGCACTAATAGGTATGAGCACACCAACAACTTCTGTAGGTCAGCGGTCAAACATCTATCCTACGTGTTCACGGTAAGATTCTGTTTATGGGACTGCTGACCATCTTAAAGACCGGCAGGGTTCAAATGTTTATGTAGAACATGTAGGACACTCCCTTCAGTCTCAGGTTCTCTGAATACCTAACTGCAGACCGCTGGGTGGGCCAGCAAAGGGATAATGACCACAGGAATGGAGGAGGCTCAGGCCACCTGCATCCTGGCCTCCCTCCCAGCCTCCCCAAAGACAACTGCTTCAAAGTCATCTCAGCTGCAGGGACCTAAGGCAGTATTTCTTCATGAAGAGCTCACAGCCCCTGAGGGTCAGTCACAAGTCAAGGTGTATAGAAAAGCCTAAATTCAAGAAATGCCAGCCTGACTTCATGCCTGGATGGAATCTACTTTGGCAGACTCCCAAAGAAAAGGCAAATAACATATGTATGGACGTCGCTTGTCCCTTTTGCCTGGAAATCTCGTAAAATGGTTAGGCAAATATCTCAATCCTGCTTCAAACTTATTGGCTATACACTCCTATAGATCCTGAGGACATAGCAAATCTCAAGGCTATTAACCTGACCTTTGTCTCCCAGCCGGTCCCTGGTGCATGTAGGAAAATTCAAAAGTTAGATGGATTTCCAAGGAAGAACAGGCCAGAGTCATTAGAAATAGCCCAAAAGGTATGCAACAGCCTAAATAGTAAGGAAAGGCTGGGTGGCCAGCTGTGGTGGTGCTCACCTTTAGTCCCAGCACTAGGAAGGCAGAGGCAGGCGGATCTTTGTGTAGCCCTGGCTGTCCCGAAACTCACTCTGTAGACCTTCCAACTCCATATTCAATTGGGGGTCTAGGTAATGAGAAACTCTGAAGCAAATGGGTCAAGCTTCTGCACTTTGGCAGAGGTGGCTTGGAAGGAAAGGCCCTTGAAAGAAGAGCCAGCTGTTTAGCTCAAGAACAGGCTTGTTGGCTTTGGCAGAAATGAGCTAGACTTTCCTCAAGCTATGGGCTGTGTACCCCACAAAAAACCCTGACAAGGGCCAGCTGGCTTTGGGGACGTCATGGTTTGCCAAACCTTAACACTTCCCAGCCCACAGTGGGAAGTGGATCTTCATACAGTCCTGTTGGCTACTGCTACTCAGCTAACCTGTCCATCCAAGAAAAAAAAGGGGCAAAAAAAGGTTTCTCTGAGCCTTTAGGCCTGCCTCAGTACCTATACATAAAAAAAAAAAAAAAGATTCACGCCTCACCTGTAAGGACTCAACTGTCTTCGAAGTTTGTGCTTAAACACAAAGTTCTGTAAAAAGACAAAAGGTTCAAGAGCGTGAGCTGGAAGAGGCCAGGAAAGGACTGAGAACTCCAGTAAAGGGAGGCCAGAAGCCTGCAGAGAACTTTTCCTTGGGCCATTTCTAATAAAGGGGGAACGCCTTCCCCCTCTACCTGGTTGCTCGTTCTTGCTGAGTCTAGGGACACAGTGAGACAGTGCATAACAGACATGCGCTCAAGGAGTGGGACTTTGGTGCTGCGTTCTGAAAACACAAGAGGCACAAACTAGACATTCATCTACAAGATCCCTTCATCGGTGCCTTGGTTCTGGGATCTGGCTGTGCTCCCTGGTGTAGGGACAGCTGCCTGAGAAAAAAAGCATGTGGCCTGGCCGCGCCTGCAGTAGCCCAAGGTTCAGCTCAGCGCCAGGAACTCTCCTGTTTTTGAGTTGTAAGAGGAGAAGCTTGGGGGGAGGAGACCAGGGAAGGGAGAAGCGCAAAATGGGTGGGAGCAGCGCAAGAATGGGAGGGAAATAGTGAGCCACGCGCATTTCATCATGCAAACGGGCGTGTAGGTTTCATCAGCGCCTATACTAGGGCTCCAGGGCAAGCTGGGAATGCCTGGTTCCTGGAGGCCGGCCCCCCTCCCGCGCCAACTCAGCTTCCTCTTCCTCATCCTCCGCCACTTGGGAGAATTCAGCGCTGTGCCCTCCCCCCAGACCCGAGGAACGTGTTGTTCTGCACAGCCCTGGACGCGGCGCCAGGCCCCTGCCTGGAGACCTCCCTCTCTAAATCGGCTTCATGCCACAGGTGGCCCGAGACGTGCTCCTGGCGCAGAGAGCACCCTCAACGCCCAGCCTCCATTAATGAGCGAGTGTCCCAACCCGGGAAGGTAAAAAGTGTGCAGGCGTCCTTTATTCCAAGAGAGATCAACTAAACTTCATCTCCAGGCCTGGCCCTTTTTTCCCTGCTCCACCCAGACCCCCATCCTGTCCCACCCTAGAACTGTCCTGACACCCACAGAGGCCGCACTTGAGCACATGGTGATCCTGGCAGAGTGCCTATCTGTGTGCTTGGGGCACTCCGGGTCTCTCCCAGGAAAAAGCTAAGGCGGGTAGTTTGCAGCCCGGTCCACAGACCACGCTCCACCACACCCAGCAGGCAGGCAACCGAGACGGTGACCCTCCAGCCTTCCCGACGCCCCCGTCTGTTCTGTCCAGCTACGAAACCCTGGAGCGCCGCCACCCCCGTCGTACGTGCGACTCCCGATCCCGGCGTGTCCTCCTGCCCTGGAGGTCGCAAGGGACCCCGGCCCGCGCCTACCTCCCGGGGTGGTGCTGAAGAGCGTGCCGCCTGGGGTGGTGCTGTAGTCCCCGGGCGGGAGTTGCACGCCGTCGCCGAGGGCTACCCGGCGAGTGGGGATGGCCCGGCTGGGAGTCTGGCTGCAGCTGCTGCCCCCAGACATGTCTCCTACGTGCCGCCCACGACCCTCCAGCAGCCCCGCGCCACCTCGGCCCAGCCCTTCTCGTGCCCGGCCCGCCCCTTCCGCCTGGGCTCCACGCCCCCTGAGACTTGAGGTCCGCCGGGCCCCACCCAGCTCCAGCCCGCTGCCTGCGAGTGGTTCCCAGCTGCTGACCTAGCGGCTTCTGCCCTCTCCAGTGCGGGAACCCCGGTGTTGGCCCCTTAGGTTCCGGGGTCCCTCCCCGACGCACTGGGAAGAACTATATAGGGGTGACGGTGGAGAAGCTCTCCGATTTGGTGGCCGCGTTTTCGGAGCACTAGACGGCCTGCTTTCTGTATTAGGATGTGATTCCTCGATCCCCAGCCGGTCGTACTAGAAGAAAGTAAGGGTGGGCTGATCCTTCACCCCTCTTAACGTTTCTTTCGTTTCCACCGTGCAGTAGGAGTCAGAGCAGTGGCTGAACAATGCACATTCCTGGCCTTGAAAGGAGCGGTGGAAGAGGAAGAGGGAACTAGCCAGCCAGCTGGGACCTGAATGTAAATCTGATGTGGAATGGGCAAGATCGGACCTCTGTAGAGGATGGGCTGGTCAAAGACGTCTCCCCAACAGTCCTCGAATTGGAGTCTACTCCTGCACTTTGGTAGGGAGGGGCGGGAAGAGGCAAGGAGGACCGTCATGTATAATAGGATAGAGAATCTGTCAGTCTCCGTGTGGTAGGGAATGCCTGTGATTCCAGCACTGGGGAGGCTGAAGCCTTAGAAGAATCACGAGTTACAGGACAGCCCAGGCTTCTTAGTGGGACTACACCTCCACAAAGCAAAGCACGCAATCAATAACAACCACAAAACAGCGGAAAACTGAAGTTCAGAAAAGGACAGGGTTCTGCACGAGATCACACAGCCGACGAATAAATGCCTGAGGTCACACTGTTGAATGTATCCCAGCCTTCACCGGAGTCCGGACTAGCCTGTCTCTCTCCACACTTAAGAACACACTGGGCCACCTTCCTCCCTTTGAAAGGAGTTTTGCTTTTGACTTGTTTGGTTGCAATGGAGGCCCTAGATTTCCCAGAACTAAGATTCCAGGGAAGGCCTGCTTACAAAGCTCAACACTGAAGCTAGGTACGGTGCCACACACTTGTCCCAGCAACTGGGAGGGTTCTAGCCTACGATACACAGCAAGACCCTGTCTCAAACCAAACAGAAAGCTGGGCGTCTAGCTCACATAATCCTAGTACAGGAGAATCTGAGACAAAAGGAAGACCACAAACCTGAGAGCAGGCAAGGTTACAGTAAGTTTGAGGCTCAGCCTGGGCCAGACCATGTGAGACCCTATCTCAAAAAGCGAGAGAAAGAAAGGGGGGACTTGGAATGCAGCCCAGCTGGTAGACAGCTCACCTAGTATGTACTAAGTTCTGGGTTAAATCACAAGCATCACATAAAACCTGGATGTGGAGGGACTTTGTAAGCTTGTGATCCCAGTACTCAGGAATTGGAGCTAGGAGGAGCAGATGTTCAAGGCCATCCTCAGCTATGGATCTCTAGATAAGACCTAGTCTCGATTTTAAAAAGGAATAGGGAGGAAGAAAGTCTAACTGCTACAAAGGAACTGAAAGACTGGACATATCTAAGCTTGGGACCTCTTGGATCCTCATCAGAAGCCCTACTATATTCCTTGCAAAAAGATAGTTACTGTGGTGGATTGAATAAGAATGGCCCCATGGGCTCATATATAAAGATTAGTCATCAGGGAGGGGGAATACTTGAAAAGGATTAGGAGGTGTGGCCTTGTTGGAGGAAGTGTGTCACTGGGGGTGGGCTTTGAGACCCAAGTCAGGCCCAGTGTCTCTCTCTCTCTCCCTCTCTCTTCCTGCTGCCTGTGGATCCAGATGTAGAACTCTCAGCTCCTCTCCAGCACCATGTCTGCCTGCATGCCACCATGCTTCCTGCCACAATAATAATGGACTAAACCTCTGAAAGAGTAAGCGAGCCTCAATGGAATGCTTTCTGTTGTAGGAGTTGCCGTGGTCTTGGTGTCTCTTCGCAGCAATAGAACACTGGCTGAGATAGCCACCCCTAAGGAGAAGGCACTTGGGTAGGTTCAGGAGATAAAGATGATTGCCAAGAAGCCTACAACCACAGCTAAGAGGGCCCCGGGCCTGAGGTAAGGGCCATATCCCAGCCTTGGTAGTTCCATTAAGTAGCTCTCCAGTCTCCAGCAAGCTTCCCCACTGGACCTCGTGACCTCCAAGGATACTGAGCATGGCCATTTTATAGTCTAAGTTCCCTGCTGAATTCTGTTTCTTGTAGCCCCATTTGCCTATGGTGGTTTCTGCCTCTTTCAGAGCATGAACTCATTCATATCATATCTTTTAATTGACTATAAAAAGATTTAAAGGTTGAGATGACCCAGCTGATAAAGGCACTTGTTGCCAAATCTAACAACCTGAATTCCATCCCTAGAACCTACATGGCGGAAGGAGAGGACAAATTCCCACAAAATGACCCTTTCCCCCTACATGAGCCCTATAACATGTGTTGACATGCTCCCATATGTACATACACAATATAAATAAGTTTCAATGAAAATTTAGCCAGGCAGTGGTGGTGCACACTTTTAATCCCAGCATCCAGGCAGGTGGATTTCTGTGAGTTCAAAGCCAGCCTGGTCTACAAAGGTTCTCCCAGTACTCAAGAGGTAAAAGCAGGAAGATCAGGAGTTTAAGGTCATCCTGGGCTACAATATATAACACAGGTCGAGTGCAGCCTAGGCCATATGACCCTGTCTAACAGGGGAGTTTGGGGGAGAAAGACCCCCTCACAGATGTGATCAAGCCATCACTTCTCACATCAGATGTGAAAGTGAGGATTTCTCACAAAAGTCAAGCAATCCTACTGCACAGACTTTCCAGGATATATTCTGACACTGCCTCCTCCCTAGAGACATATAAGACCCACCAACTTGGGGTTGTAGTCACAGATTTCAGATTCCAGTCACAAGAGGAGACTGTCCTGTGTGTTCTGGAGTGCTGGTTATTGGTTGAATTTCCCACAGCCCTGCTCCTTCGGCTTGAATAATCGGCCATAGCAGTTCCTAGAACTCTGAGAAGAGGCCCAGTTTCACTCCCTGGTTTATTATGAAGAACATTACAACTCTGTGGCGGACAGGCAGACTGGAAGATGCACAGGGTCAGGCGTGGGAGAAATATTCCCACCTTCCTGGTGTTGTGTTAACACTTCACCTACAGTTGAAACAGTCCCTGCTAGACGGAGAAGGGAGGCACATGTAACTCAGAAAATAAATTAAACTTACTGGACTCAGGAGGTCTCCAAAGACTAAGTAAAGAAAGTCACAAGACAAAGGCGGCCCCTCCCTCAAGCCTACCTGGGCAGTAAGCAGTTGCTTGGGAGAGGGAGGACTCTGGTAGAGCAGCCTGCAGGTTATTCAGGGAACTCAAGGGATGAAACCTTCATGAGTCATCATGCTGAGATGGACTTTTCGGTGATACACTTGCCTTTGAGTCATCCTTGCTCCTGTAAGTGACCTTAAGAAACCCATTGCTTTGTCACGCTCCATGTAGGTGGAATCTTTTCTTTGACCGGCCATTTGTAAATAGATTTTCACATCTCCCCAGGAAGTCACATAGCATCTGGGCATGCCACAGACATGTTCAGTTACCAGGATTCTCCTTCCCCTCCCTTCTTTCCTTTCAGGACGTCGTGGAGACTTCCTTACACTGGCATCATTGGTTGTAGTGTAGGCCATTGATAATAAATAAATAATAAATAAGCCTCTGGCCATTGTCCCTTTCCTGCAAGTTGAAGATGGAGCTGGAAGTCTCAGTTTTCTGATGATATCAGAGTCTTTAGAGTGACCACATCGTAAAGCTATCTAGGGACATCCCCTGACTGAACTAATAGTGGTTTTATTTTTAATTTGTATATAGACATATAATACGTTTTTGATCAAATCCACTGCTAGCCCCTCCCCCTCTAAGTCTCTCATGACCCACCACCACTTTCCCTCCCAAATTTCTGAATTCCTTCTTAAACCCACAGAATACTGCCAGTGTGTGCATAGGTCTGTCATCCCAGAAAATGCTGTTTCTCAGAAGTTGTCCCTACCCCTGGCTCTCTCCATCTTTCCACCCTCTCTCCATGATGATCCCTGGGTCTCAGGGGAAAACACTCTGCATTCTCTATCACCTGTCTGTCTGTCTGTCTGTCTGTGTAATCTTTATGTTGTTGTTGTTGTTGAGATAAAGTCTCACTATGCAGCCTTAGCTGGACTGGAGCTCACTTTGTAGACCAGGTTGACCTTGAACACATGGAGACCTACCCGATTCTGCCCCTGGAGTTCTGAGATTAAAAATATGCACCTCCATACCTGGGCCACAATATCTGTCTCTCTCCCCCACCCCCACCCCCACCCCCCATCCCCCATGTCTCACCCCCTGTTTTTTGCTTGTTTGTTTGTTTGTCAAGACAGGGTTTCAATGTTTAGCTCTGGCTGTCCTGGAACTCGCTCCTGAGGTCATCATACCTCTCAACATTATCATTAAGACTTGAGCAAGTGGATTTGAAGATTCAGTTCTCCACAGGAGATGAGAATGAGTTCCTTCTCTGGGTAATGACACCAGTCCCCTGCCCGGGACCCCGGTAAGGCTCCAGTGTGACCGTCATTGTCTTCCCTTCCTCCCAGTCACACTGAATCTCAGCATTCATCCTTCCAACTCCATATCATCTAGCATAACCAACACTGTTGGTAATGGCATAGATCTCCAAGCTGATGCTAAAGTGTTAATTCCGTGAGTTTATAGACAGAAAGGTCCTGGGTTCAAATCCACTCTCTATTTCTGTGGACTTCATAAATCACTTTGGGGGGAAAAGGGAGGGGGTGACTCGAGTTGCCGGTATAAAAGAGTAGCCCGTGTGGGGACGTGGTAGACTTAGCGGGACTGTAAAAAGTTGTTTAGAAGCCTGCCTCCCGGTTCTTGGACAGCTGCCTGAACCCAGACATCCCCCTTATCTAAGCCATAAAATAAGGCAAAAGGAGACATGCATTACATGTGGAAGTGTCCTGGGGGCCTTGTCCATCTAGAAGATAGCTTGGTCTCTAAGCCCTGGGTCAGAGGTTAGCAAGCACGTATGCATGAGAAACCCTGTGAGTAAATCAAAGGAAAGAAAGGCCTGGGGTGTGGTCCGAAGGGGCTTGGCTGGAAATTGCTTTTCTGAAGCCCTGGTTGGAGCGTGGAAAGTGCAGGAGGAACCCAAGAGGCCACTATCAAAGGAGTGATGCCCCAGGGGTGCTATGTAGTCCTTCAGCTCCTGAGCCAGGGCGCCCTCTAGTGCCTTCCTGATTGTCTACATTTTTGCTTTGTTTAACCTGTCTTATATAGACCTAGGCTGGCCTTGAACTCATTCTGACGCAGGGAGGATGACCTGGAACTCCTGATCTTCCTGCCTCCACCTCCTAAGTGTTGGGATTACAGGTGTGCACCACCACTCCAAGCCAAAGGAAATTTCTTCTCAATAAAATCAACTCAGGACTTGAAGCGATGGGTCGGTCAGTGGTTAAGAGCACTTGATATTCTTGCTGAGGACTCTGGTTCAGTTTCCAGGACCCACAGGGAGGCTCACAACCATCCTGAACTCCAGTTCCAGGGAGTCCCACACTCTTGTCTGGCCTTCAAGGCACACATGTAACTACACAGGAATTCATGTGGGCAGAGGATACATGCACATAAAAATAGAAACTAATGAAATAATAGGCAAAAACATTTCTGAAAATACCAGTAGGAGAGGTGCCTAATGTCCCTAGTTATCCTCCAGTCTAGTTTCTCCTCCCAGTGCCCAGCAGTCAGGTGCACCAGCCTTAAGGTTACCTCTTCCTTGGCAGATCTAGTTGCCAAAGCCTTGTCCTCCTGCCCTGTGGCTCTGAGTTAGTAGTACTGCCTTTGCCCCCTGTCCTTCCTAGTTTTCCCTTTGGCTTAGAAAGGACGTTGGGGAATCTTCCTAAGCAGGCATTGCACAAGGGCAAGCATCTTATTTCTGATGGGCGAGAGGGAACACCAGGGCAACTGTCTGACAAACTGAATAACATCTCTTCTTAAGCCACTGGCATGAGAGTTAGCAGCAAAGAAAGCTAGACCGAGCATCCTGGATGATGATAGGTTCCCTCCGTTTCTGACCTTGGATCCCACCCACAAGCCTCCCTGCCTTCCCAAATGAAGGGGGTTTCGGGATCCAATAAATATGGCAGTACGGAACCTGTAGCTCAGCCACCGCCTTTGTGAGAGTTGGTGGACAACTTGCCTTGGTCATGGTGCCTCTTCACAACAACAGAACAGTGACTAAGACTGTATACTCACCACAAAATATAAGAAACAGACAGAGTAAGGGTCAGAATATGCTAGGAATTAGCTAGCATTTTCATATCTTTGTAGGGTTAGGGAGCCTGTTTCCAAATAGCCAATTCCACATGGGTAGGAACCTTGTCTTTTCTAAGAAATTTACTTGATATAATTTTAAGATATTTATAGTATGTTGTGGGATAAACATCCCAGGATTCTTAATTAGCATGAGCTACCATTTATTGAAATGAGAATTTTTAAGCATTCATTGTAGTAGAAATGGGTTTTTAATGATTAAAACATTCTCTTACCATGTGTCTTAGTTAGGGTTTCTATTGCTGTAAAAAGATGCCATGACACCAACTCTTATAAAGGAAAGCATTTAATTGGGATGGCTTACATTCTCAGAGGTTTAGCCTATTATCATCATGATGCTGGGACATGGTGGCATGCAGGCAGCTTTGGTGCTAGAGAAGAAGCTGAGAGTCCTACATCTTGACTCTAAGGCAACAGGAAATAGTTTGTCCCACTGTGTGTGACTTGAGCATGTATGAGATCTCAAAGCCCACCTCCACAGTGACACACTTCCTCCAACAACAAGACCACACCTACTCCAACAAGGCCACACCACCTAATGGTGCCACTCCCTTTGGGGGCCATTTTCTTTCAAACCACCACACAATAGAATGCTGATTAGTTATGACTTGAATGCTACTGCAAATGGTAGAAACATTTGTGCTTTTCAGGCTTTTACTAGAATTTTTTCTTCTTCAGATATCATCTGACTGTGGTTTGGATCTTAACTATTCCCCAGAGTGCTACATGTTAAAGATTTGGTGCCCAGTCTATGGCATTATTGGGGAGTTGTGGGACCTTTAAGAGGTGGAGTCTAATAGGAGGTTCTAGGTCCCTAGGGGCATGCCCTTGTAAGGATCCAGCTTGTTCATCCTTTCCACCCTATCTTAGGTTCTGTTGCTGTGATAAACACTCTAACCAAAATCAACTTGGGAAGGAAAGGGTTTGCTATCTCTTACAAGTTAGAACTCAAGCAGAAACCCTGACATCAGGAATTGAAGCAGAGGCTATGGGATGCTTGCAGTCTTGCTCTCAGGATAATGTTCAGCTACTTTTCTTACACCTCCTAAGTCAGGGGTTCTCAACCTGTGGGTCACGACCCCTCTAAGAATCGAACAACCCTTCACAGGGGCTGCATATCAGATATTCTGCATAGAAGGCGTTTACATTATTACTCATAACTAGCAAAATTGCAGTTATGAAGTAGCTAAGAAATAATTTTATAGTTGGGGGTCCCTACAACATGAGGAACTGTATTAAAGGGCCACAGAATTAGGAAGGTTCAGGGCCACTGTCCCAGGACCATTTGTTCAGGAGTGGCACCACCCATGATTCCCTGGACTTTCCCATATTAATCAGCAATAGACATGCCCACGGGCTTCCTGTTCCCATTGGGGCATCTTGTCTTCAGTGAGCACCAACCAAAGGCTTCATCTCTGCCCAGCACTGAATGCTGAGCTAATCGTCTAGAACAGGACAGAAAAACCTGCCACCACTTGAATAAATAGAATGTCCCTCCCTAGCAACTCTCTGCTTTAGAGGCGGCCTGTCCCCACCACCACAGGTTGATGTTTTCTCTTTCAGAACGAGGTGGCTCATTAAAGGGTGTACAGGCTTTGCATGGGGGCTGGGAGAAATGGAAAGGTAACTGGAATGAAAAGCAGACACCAGAGAGTGTTCCGTGGGCTGCAGGCATTTGTGTTTTGTTTTTGTGTTAGGGAGGTGGAAGAAATGGTGGCAAAGTTATGTTGGAGAAGACTGAACTACACAATGAATTTGTCCTTTAAAAAAATGGAAAGATTGTGCTGGAAAGATTAATTTTTGCAGACTATAGAGGGGACCAAGATACTACAAGTAGTTGAAGAGAACCCTGGTGCGGAGTAGGAGTTCTCTATCCTAGGTGGTGTGTATTGGGGGAGAGGGGAGGTCCAACACTCTTCCTGCTTCCTATAAGACTAGGAATCCCATTCTCCCTCCATGTCACCCTGGAGTCCTTTCTCTGATGCCCTTTGGGGCTACTACTGGTTGTGTCACTATAAGAAACAGACAGTGAAAGCTTCCTGCCACCCACCTACTGCCAAGGCAATACAAACAGCAGCCAATAGCTGAAGAGAAGGACGTGCTAGTATGTGTGCATGCATGCATGTGTGGCATGCTAGTATGTGTGCATGCATGCATGTGTGGCTATGTGTGACTTGTGTGCATGATTATGTGTCAGTGTGTGTGCACGCTTGTGGATCACTTTAAAATTGTGCAAGCAATTGTAACTGGTCACTCCTACTGAGGGGAACTGCCTTTGGGTCACCGTAAGCACATAAATAACCTCTCATCCGTGCTCCTGTATGTAACCCAAGAAACTCCTTGGTTCACCAGGCAAACCTTAGGTAGCGTCATTTCTGTGGTATGTCTTTGGTCCTTACTTGGGGTTTGTTCATGTCTCCCTAGGAAAAGTCTTTACACACTGTATTGGTCTCCATGTCACCATAGCATTGGCATTGCTTTCTAAGCTGAGGTTTGATGCATGTGAGTAGGAAACCAAACCGAGGCAAAAATCAGCTCTAAATGATTAGTGGTTAGTCATGCAAACCCTCACAGAAATAGCGGCTGCCTTGAACCAGCGTGGCATGGGAGCTGAGTGAGCCATCTCATCACAAGGCTTTGTTCATGTTTCTCTTGAACCATCTGCATTGTTCTGCAAGGTCCCCAGGCTGGCCCTCCACAGTATCTATACACACACATGCACGCATGCATGCACGCACGCACGCATGTGCTCGCGCACTTCCCCTTTGGCTCCTGACAAACATTTAAGTAGTTACTAACATTAGACAGGTAACTTGTGCATCCTCCAGCTGACCTCTCCCAGATGCCAGGCTCTGTGGGGATCACAGACCCTGGCTGGAAACCCACCCCTCCATCAGCCTGGGAGCAGGCAGCTGTGAGATAATGTTTACTGAAAACAATTCAGTGCCATAAAGCTCTTGATAGGGCTCCGATAAGGGCTGGCTCACTGAAACACCATGACTTTAATCCCCCCTATGGCTAGATGCTTCTTCCTGCCCCCTGCTGTTTCTCCCCCGATTCTGGGGCTGAAGATTAAACCACCAGCCAGGAGGGTGAGAAGTCTGGGAGAGCTGTGAGAGGTGTGTGAGAGCTTGGTTGGAGAATTGTATGTAGATGGATGGCAGAAGTCCTTAAAAAGGGAAGCGTTTTTTTCTTGGGGAGTTCTCCTAAGCTGACTTGGGGAGCATAAAGTTTTCTCTCTCTCTCTTCTCTCTCTCTCTCTCTCTCTCTCTCTCTCTCTCTCTCTCTCTCTCTCTCTCTCATACCACTGGGAAGTAGGAACTGGGAAGGATATAGTCATAAGGGATTCTTGTAAACAAGCCAAAAAATGGCAATTGCCCTCTTAAATTATGGCATTCATAAGGTTTTAGACTCACACTTGTCTGTACCCAGTGGCAAAAGGCAGATGCTACCAGCTGCTTCTGGAACTCCATGTGGAATACTCAGAACTGTGGGCCTCTTGGTAAGTGGGGCAGATCTGATTCACCACATGAGAAGCCAAGAACTCCCCACGAAGCCAGGCAGCTAAAAGAAACATGAAGGAGACAGGGGCCTAATGTCACTCCAGTGACAGCTTCTTCCAACTACAACATCCTGGTAGTGCCACAGGCTGGGGACCAAGTTCTTTGGGGCATATTTCACATCCAAACCATAGCAACCTATGACAGGCTCCCCACAGGTCTGCAAGAAGTTGAGCTACCAACAAACTAGGAACCATATTCTTAACACCCTGGCTTTCGGACATGTCACATCCAACCCATAGCAACCCAGACAGGATCCCCACTGGTCCACAGAAAGTCAAGCTATCAACTAGATGACCCAGGGACATCTAGTAGGCTCAAATCTGTCTTACGAGCCTTCCAGCCTTGCAGGAATGTTGACGGCAAGCCACATATTCGCCTCTAGGGTTACCCCATCTTTTCCCCCAGCACTTGCTCTTATTTCCGCTTCTCGGGAGTCCTGCTTTATGCCCATCCAGGCTGTGGGGAGCTGGTTGGCTCTTCCATGCCACCCCCATCTTGCTGTTCTTACCGAAAGCAATAAATAAAAGCATCTCTTCTTTTCCACTTAGCTGTAACAACATAATACTGGAAACTTTCGCATTCACTTTTTATTGTGGACTATCTCCAACACAAACGAAAGCAGAGAGGATAGTATTTCCCCTCCCATGGCCGTTGCCCAGCTCCCATAATGACTGATACATGGACAACCTCATTCTGTTGCTGCATTATTTTGAATGGGATCCAAGATCTTACCGCTCGGTATGTAGACAGCCTCTATCACTAAGAAATAAAGGTTGATCATTAAAATTATAAACTCAGTATCATCACCCCTGATAAATCAATTCAGGGTGGAGATGTATCTCAGTGGTTCTGCATGCTTAATGTATGCAAGGCTTGGGTTTAGTGTCCAGCACTACCACCAAAAAGAAAAAAATCAGTGCTTGTTATTTTATTTTTTGCTTATGGGTGCTTTACTTGCATGTGCTTCTGTATACAATAAGTGTGCCTGTTGTAGGCAGAGTTCAGAGGTGGACATTAGCTCCCCTGTAAGCCACCATATGCATGCTGGGAATTGTGAAAGAGCAGCCAGTGTTCTTAACCATTGAGACATCTCTCTGGTCTAGTGTTAGCGTTTTAAACCATCTAATATACATGCAGTGTTCTCGAGTTGCCTTGTAGAGCTATGCAGTTTTTTCTCTATTTTATTGTTTAATAATTTCATGTATACATATGTCTGTGTTTTGAATCAATATTCCTAATCACCTGCCCTAAAGTTTCCCCCTTGTCCCACCACCATCACCACTCCCCCACCCTGGTTTAAGTGCTCCTTTTTTCTCTTTATTTGCTTAGTTTTCGTTTTTGCTTTGTTTTGTTCTTAAGACAGGGTCTCACTATGCAGCCTGGGCTTGCCTGGAACTCACTGTGTAGATGAGGTTGGCCTTGAACTCACAGAGATTTGCCTCCCTCCGCCTCTTGAATTCTGGGACCAAAGGTGTGCAACACTTTGTGAGTCTTGCTGTTTTTTTTTTTTTTTAACCCACTTAGTCCACTTAATGCTGCCTGTATGTGCATGCGTTTAGAACCATCTACTAGAGTATGAATAGCCCATGTCTTGAAAGAAAATTGATTCTGCCTCCCTCAGGCTAGAGGTGGGGCTTCATGACCCCCTTCCCATCCCATGCTGGGATTTGTCTGGCTTGATGTTGACAGATCTTGTGCATGCTGCCACAACCACTGTAAGTTCATGTATGCAACTTCCCAGTGGTGACAAAAAAAACTTTTTTGTACTCATCCACCACCTCTGACTCTTAGAATATTTTTGTCCCCTCTTTTGTAATGATCCCCAGTTTGGGGAGGAGGGCATATGATAAACATGTCCCATTTAGGGCTGAGCCCTCTGCAGTTTTTTGTTTTGTTTTGTTTTTTGTTTTTTGGTTTTTGGTTTTTTTGTTTGTTTGTTTGTTTTTATAAGACAGGGTTTCTCTGTACTGTTTTGGAGGCTTTCAGTCTAGCCCGGCCTCGAATTCACAGCGATCTGCCTGCCTCTGCCTCCCGAGTGCTGGGATTAAAGGCATGCGCCACCACTGCCTGGCCTTTCTACAGTTTCTTATTCTTTGCCCCTTGACTAGTCGTGGGTCTGTGTTAATCACCATCTACGACAAAAAGAAATTTCTCTGGTGAAGGTCGAGAGCTGCCTTAATCTATCAGTATAAATCATTAGGACCCAGTTTAATACTGTGTCCATCTAGTAAAGTTATAACAATAGGTTCTCTCCTAGGGCCTGTGGCTGCTAAAACCCATAGGGTTTTGGTCCTGATAGCAGTGGCAGACTTGAGTCCCATCTTGGAGATCAGGCCTCAAATCCAATCAGAATATGGAATTTGAGACTGCTAATCTTGGCTGTATCTGGAATCTACTAGACACTCCTGTCAGGGATTTTTTGTGACTACATGGTTTTAAGCAGTGTCTTAGTTACAGTTATATTACTGAAGAGACACCATGGCTTTGTGTATCAGGCTAGTCAGGAACCCATGGCCCCCGTACCTCAACCTCCCTAGACAGGATTGCAGGCATCAGCCACCACACTGGCTGTTTCAACAATTCTTAAACGTACAACTCAGAGGCATTAATTACAAACACGGCATTGTGCAATCATTGTTACTACTTATTTTTAAATGTTTTTCATGACCCCAAATAGAAATTCTGCTCCCATTAGAATTAGGCAATACTTCCCTCTTCTCCCTCCCTTCAGCCCCTGATTAACTCTTGCCTACTTTCTGTTTCTCTGAGTATGCCTGTTCTAAATATTTCATGTAAGTGCACTCACACAATATTTGTCTACTCATGCCCGACTTATTTTGCCTAGTGTAATGTTTTCAAGATCTGTCTCTGTAGTAACAATGTGTCAGAGCCGCCTTCATTTTAGAGATGAAAACCCTGTTATATATACATCCACCAAGCTTTGTGCTTTGGGGGCTGCAATCAACATGTTGTATAGGTTTCCACTTCTCTTGATGTACAGCTTGAAGCGGTGTTGTCACGTCAGGCCAAAATGCAGTCTTTAACTTTTTGTGAAACAAAGTGTTTTCCACAGTAACGGCACCATTTACAGCCCTGCCAGCAATTGCAGGAGGGTCCCCAGCTCTCAATGGTCTTTTCAACACTTGTTCTTTTCGTGTTCTAGTTTTAGCCATCTTAGTAAGCATAAAGCCATCATCAATCGGATTTTGATTTCCCTTTCCCTGATAATTGGTGATACTGAGCGTGTCTTCACGTGTGTGTTGGTTATAAATCTTCTTCGAATGAGTGCCACCTATTCAAGTCCGTGTTCCTTGATGATCATTCCCTATGTCCATTATTTCAAGGGAAGATACTAGTGATTTAAAAAAGCATTCCCATAAACGCAAATGTGCTCTGATGCAATTGTAAAGTCCAGTTTTCTGATTCTAAAGTTCAATGTAGTAGAAAGGAACCCAACCAAAAGTTAAGACCCTGGCTGATCAGTACAGACTGCAGGATGCCCCTCTATGCTTCAACACACAAAAACAGGGTGCTGTGCGAGACTGTTTATTGTGGTGACTAATTTCATGTGTCGCTATTATGCAACTCGGCTATGGGATGCCCACCTTGGATAAGAATGTCTCCCATAGGCTCATACACTTGAATACTTGGTCACCACTTGGTGACACTGTTTGGGAAGGATTAAGTGGTGTGGCCTTTGTGAAAGAGGTGTGAGGTGTATCACTTGGGCATGGACAGAGGTTTCAATAGCTAATGCCATTCCCAGTTACTCTTTCCCTCCCTCCCTCCCTCCCTCCCTCCCTCCCTCCCTCCCTCTCTCTCTCTCTCTCTCTCTCTCTCTCTCCCTTTCTCTCCCTCTCTCTCTCTCCCTTTCTCTCCCTCTCTCTCTGTCTTGTGCTTGAGAATCAGATGAAAGCTCTCAGCTTCTGTACCAGAACCCTGCCTGCCTGCCTGCCTGCCTGTCTGCTGCCAGGCTCAACACCATGATGGTCATGGATGCTAACCTCCCGGAACCATGAGCCCCCAAATTAAATACTTTCTTTTATAAGTTGCCTTGGTTGTAATGTCTTGTCACAGCAATAGAAAAGTAACTAAGTCATCAGATACCTGGGAAAACATTATATCTGAATAAGGAGGTAGTTTCTGATAGATATTAGCATTTGATCAATAGACTAAGAGAAGAAAATCTGCCCTCATCAATGTAGTGATGAAGGGCCAAAAAGGCAGAGAAGAATCTATTTTAATGTTTGCTCAAGCTGACCTCAGATACAGAACTCCTGGTTCTGGGGATCTTTGGACTCAGTCTGAATTATACCGCACCAGATTTAAAATTGGGGGTAAGGAGACTTCTTGGCCTCCATAATTCTAATTATAAATCTCTGTGTGTATGCATCTCTCTCCCTTCCTCCATATGTCATATATACTATACAATTGCACTATTTATATGTACCATAGAGCATACATTTTATTACTATATTACCACTGCAGTGCTATGTATTTAATATATTTCTTCTGCGGTTTCCATTTGTCTGAAGAACCCTTACTACTATGCCTATGGAAGCTCCCCCCCCCCCACTATGCAGAAGTTTGTTATTTCAACCTAAACTGAAATGACAGCCGGAACTGGCAAGTTAGCTTTCAGGACTCTCAGTTTAAGTACATTCCTTTCATTTACTAAAAATGGTCCTTGTTTCAAAGCTTCATGCAGGACCTGGGCCAGTTAACTGCACCTCAACTTATGCTTACCAAAAGGGCATCAAGCCTAAGCAGGCTTCCTTTATTAAGGGGGTCCAGTGCTCCAAATAGATCATATACTTGACTGTACAATTCCTTTCCCCCATTGTCCTCCCGAAGCATCTAAGGTCCTAGTGTGTTTTCCCCCTAGGCAAACACTTGTCGGGAAGGGTTCTTGTAAAATCTTTTATCCAAAAAAAAAATGTAACCTACTGTGTTTAGTTTCTGGACTGCAGCAGATAACCCGAGACAATCAACTTATAAATTGAAAGGGTTTGTTTGGGATTATGATTTCAGAGATTTCAGTCCATAGTTTATTAAGTACATGGTGATGTTAAAACATCGAGGCAGGGAGCCTGTGGAAAAGCAAAACTGCCTCCCTCGTGACCAAAAGGAAAGGACCTATGGTCTCATGATATCCTTCAAGAGGGAGATAACATATAATCTGATGGTGATTCCAACACTCAGGAGACAGAGGCAAGAGGGTTACATCAAGTTCCAGTCCTCAGCAACATTTGTCAAGAGACAGAGAGAAAGAAAAACCTGAGGAAAGACATAACTTTTGGGTTTGTATATGCATGCATGGTCCATGTACAGGTATGTATATTCAATGTATTAGTACATGTATGTGTTAGTACATGTATGTGTTAGTACATGTATGTGTTAGTACATGTATGTGTTAGTACATGTATGTGTTAGTACATGTATGTGGAGACCAAAGGTTGATGTCAGTTATCTTCCTCCATCGTTTTGCATCTTATGCACCAAGACAGGGACTCTTACTTGAATCCAGGGCTCATCAGTTTCACTAGTCAGCTGAACAGCTTGCTCTGCAGATTCCCCATCTCCACCTCCTAACACTGGGGTTACAGGAGAGCTGCTGCACCTGCCTTAGGTTTGCATGGGTGTTGAGAAGTGAGTACCAAACTGTAATGATCTTTATGTCTGCATCTGATGTAAGGAAGACTGGATGGATGGAGGTAAGGTGGGCATCACTGAGCACTCAGTATCAGTGGGCATCCTTCCCAAGGTTCTAGCGTTACATGAGGCAGCTTCCAGAAGCTGCAGCAGCCTGTAACCTCACACACTTTTATTTGTCCACTCCTGCTGTTTGGAATGTGATTTCTTTCCCGTGCCCTTTCAAGTCTTAGCACTCCTTAGCCTTCATCTGCAAGTTCCTTCTTTGTGACATTTATTGAATCAGAGGTTTCTCCTTCATTGGAATCCTGCCCCTATAGATGCTCCCTCTCTCCTCTGCTCTTGTGATGAGGGAACTAGCTTCCTTCATCTACTAGAGTCTGGTACCTCTTAGCATCTCAAGCATCTACCCTGATGCCTAACACAAGGTTGCTCTCCATCTTCTCAGACTGATGAACACACAAATGGCACAGTGTGGAGGCTTTCTTTCTCAGCCACACTCTTCTATTTATTTGTTTTGTTGTTGCTGCTGCTTTCAAGGTAGGGTTTCTCTGTGTAGCCTTGGTTGTCCTGGAACTTGCTCTATAGACCAGACTGGCCTCAAACTCAGAGATCTACCTGCCTCAGCCTCCAGAGCGGAGTGCTGGGATTAAAGGTGTGTGTGTGCACCACCGCCCAGCTCTCAACCGTACTCTTGTAAAAAGTCAGATGGTGGTGAGTGGTAGCACACACCTTTACTTCCAGCAGTCAGGACACAAAGGTAAGTGGATCTCTGTGCGTTCCAGGTCAGCCTGGTCTACAGAGTGAGTTCCAGGACAGCCAGGGGTACACAGAGAAACCCTGTCTCGAAAAAGAACAAGGAAGAAAGGAAGGAAGGAAGGAAGGAAGGAAGGAAGGAAGGAAGGAAGGAAGGAAGGAAGGAAGGAGAAAAAAGTTCACTTGAGTTTTCCTGGATTGAATGACAACACAACAGAGCCAGCCAGTGATTTCTTCCCTCTGAGCAAGCAGTGCTTATCCTGGGTCTAATTTAGGTTCTGCTTTTCATGCTTTAAAAGGATTTTTCCCACGACAGACTCAAGACCTGAAGTCCTGTGTAGTCAGCACCACTACTGAAGGATGAGTGGTGAGAGACGCAGCCAACTGTGCTGACCCCTGACCTCCTTCTGCTTCCACACAGGGTTGGAGAGTTCTGCAGCCCTGAGCTTTGGCATTTCATTCCTAGTTCAATGGATGAGGCATGCCCATGTGGGGTACAGCCTCTGGACTTTCATGGGACGTGGGCTCGCACCTGTGATTGTTGTTTGGCTTGCTTTGGGTATATATAGCTTCAGTTGTGATTGTGGCAATGTTGAGTCTGTCACTGTGTGTGCCTCTGGTACAGGATTTATACGGGGAGTGTTTGTGCTCTGGGCACATTTGTGTGTGTGCTTGAATGGGCGAGCATTCTCATGGATGTTTTCTGTCTCCCTGAGTACCTCTGCCGATCGTATGGCCATCCAAAGAGAATGCCATCAGTCCTTTTGGTTCCCTAAAACAATGGCTCCTCCTTGTCCCCAAACCCTAACTTTGCCATTACATGAAACAGACTCCAGTGGGCTGACGGCTCTTCCTTCCCCTTCCTGAGAGAGGGTGAAGGAATGGAGGAAGCCCACACAGCCATAGCTAGGACATTTCTTTTTTCTTTCTTTCTTTCTTTCTTTTTTTTTTTTTTGGACATTTCTTCTTAATGCCATTTCATCGTCATGTTCTGTGCTATCAATGGGACTCCTAAGAGCAACAGGAGCCCTTGGCCTTCCATGTCCATGACATCATTTGAAAATTGTTTTGGGGTCTAGCTGCAAAGAGAAACAATCACTTGGGAAAGCCGGAGCAGTGGGAAAGCTGCTTCCCACTGTCCCACATCTCAGAACAGAACTGAATTGACATTCCCAGTATGGTTTACATTCTCTTCCTCTTTGCCTTCCTGTTCCCAACCCCTTCCAGGACCACTCTTCTGGTCCAGCAAATAGCCTGCCCCTATGTGCAAGGCCACCCTTGATGCTCTGGGAAGCCTGGCCCTCTCTGATTTGCCTCAACTCAGAATCGACTCTCTGTTTTCCCAGCATTTGTGTTTGGTTTGCTTCTGTTTGGTGTGTTGTCTTGGAGTGCTAGTGCCTGAACCCAGACTCTGCAACCCTTGGCTAAAGCTCCACCCCTGTACTTTGGCCCAAGCTCCCCATGCTCCCACTCCCAATACCCCACTTTACTACTGGAGCTGCCCTTTTGTCTCCTTCAAAGAACCAGGAAGCAACCAAACCCCAGGAAGCAGAGCTGGTGTTGACGGTTTCCCTTATGTGCCCTGCCTTCTTCCTCCATCTCTCTAACCTTCCACACACTCTCAAGTCCCCGTCCATAGAGTAAGAAAAAGATTGTTGGCTCAGACCTTCGAGAATTGGCTTTCCTTCCCAGCTCAGTCACCCCATTCTTCTCTGACCCTGCACAAGTCCCCTCAGTAAATCTGAGCAGCACTGTTTAGACAAGGAAAATACCACCCCCACTGCCTTCTGCTGCCAATAGCTTGCAGCGCAGCCATGAAGCAATGTTTCACAGAGACAGTGGAGACAAGCTTGAGTGGAAGAGAGGCAGGATATGTACCTTTTGATAGCACCATCTCTTTTTTGCTTGACCATGGCAACTCTTATAAAGGAAAAACATTTAATTGAGGTGGCTCGCTTACAGTTTCAGGGGTTTAGTCTGTTGTTATCATGGCAGGGAGCTTGGCGGCACACAGGCAGACATGGTACTGGAGAAGGAGTTGAAAGTGGAGAAGGAGATATATCTTTTTGTTTGTTTGTTTGTTTTTCTTTCTTAGAGACGGGGTTTCTCTGTATTGTTCTGGAGCCTGTCCTGGAACTCGCTCAGTAGACCAGAACTCGCTCAGTAGACCAGGCTTGGTCTCAAACTCACAGAGATCCACCTGCCTCTGCCTCCCAAGTGCTGGGATCAAAGGCGTGCACCACCATCACCTGGCAGGAGCTACATCTTGATCCCTCAGGCAACAGGAAGTAGTCTGAGACACTGGTTGTGGCTTGAGCATATATGAGACTTCAAAGCCCACCTCCACGGTGACACACTTCCTCCAACAAGGCCACACCTACTCCAACAAAGTCACACCTCCTAGTAGTACCACTCTGTATGAGCTTGTGGGAGCCAAATACACTCAAACTACCACAGCAGGTCTCCTCAAATATGTCACCCTTGATGACTCCTAGACACACTTTCTTTCCCTTCTCTGTCATAGGACAAAGCCACCCTTCCCAAAGATGCCTACCAGGATGAGTGGGAATCCTTTGGCAGACCAAAGTAAAACCCACTCCTTTTGTGAGGCTGGGAATCTTCTACCCAGAGGCAGGGGATGGATCCTGGCCACTTCCTCATCAGTATGCCTAATGAAACTACAAGTCAGGTAGGTGCCTGGGGAACACTGTATGAATGGTCGTGGGAAGCTGGAAGTCCAGGTGACTGCACCCCCACCAGAAGGATCTTCTTGTAGTGATTCAAGATCAATCACTTGGGTTGAATGACCCAAGGAAAACCATCTTCCTTCTATTTTCCATTTATTTCTCAAAGAGAAGAGTGTTCCCTCCCAACTAGAAAATAGGATGCCCTATCTCATCTTGAGGGTGGTGGATTGACATTTTCCCCTACACATGACTTCCTTGAAAACAGGAAATGTGTCTTTGTCCCTCTGCCCCAGCGTCTCCTGCTGGCAAACTGGATGCTGAGCATCCAGATAAGCCTTTGTTCCCCAGGAAGGTTCACCTGCCTTAACTGGAGGAGAGGCCTTCCTCATTAGTTTGCTCTCTGCCCCTCTAAGCTCAACCTACCACCTTTCCCTAGAAGGGTAGAGAAGGAAATGCAGTCTATTAGGAGTGGTGTAGCCCAGGGCTTCCTCCTGCACTTGTACCTCTTCATCACAGACACTCTGGTCTTGTTTGCGCCTTCCCTGAAGAAGAGGGAGAGAGCGGACAAGAGGCCCAAACAGCATGGCTGATCTGCCCTTTCTTCTGCTGTCTCCCCTCTCCATAAGCCACGCCACGACTGGAAAGGTGAGGAAACATTTCTCCACAGGAGACGGGTGCCTCTCCATATGTTCTTTTCCCTCACTGGTTTGCTTCCCTCCTCCCTCCTTCTTGGACAGAGACCTAAGGATTCCTTTCTGGGCTTTGGCTATGGCTGTGACCTTTCCCAGGACTTGGGAGGAACTTCTCTGATAGTCATTGTGTTCAGTGACTCTTCAGAGACAAAAGCAAGGATTTGTCTTCCTGCTCAGGAATTGAAGGACCAGCTCATTTGTGTGTGTGTGTGTGTGTGTGTGTGTGTGTGTGTGTGTGTGTGTGTATGTATGTATGTGCGTGGAGGCCAGATGAAGGTATCAGGCCTGCTGGAGCTGAAATTACTTGCAGCTGTGAGCTAACTGGTGCAGGTGCTGGGAACTAAACCTAGGTCCTTTGGAAGAGGAGAAAGTGCTTTTAACCATTGAGCCATCTCTCTATCCCTACAAGGGCCAACTCTTGGTCCCTTCTTCCACTGATGAACAGGATCTAAAAAAGAAGGAACAGGCTGGAGATGTAGCTCAGCAATAGTCCTACTGAGCATGCTCGTTGAGTCCTTGGCTTCCATCTCCAATATGCAAAGTTAAGTTAAATTAAAAGCAAAACATAAGGCACTTGTAAAAAACTTTGTCAACCCATTCCCACTATGATAGAAAATTCTGGTCCCAGGCCACCTCTTGGACATGTACCTCTTGTTTCCTAAGAATGGAAACCTTTTCTCTGCCTCTCCTTCATGCAAATTAGAGTTATCTTCGCCATGTGATGCAGGGCACAAAATGTCTTCTCTTAGGGCTTCTTCACAGCTCTACTTCACCTTGCTGACTCCAGGGAGAGGGTAATCCATTGTTGAGCCCATATAGGACAGAGCAGAAGGTGGTGCTGTCACAGTCAGGCTGGGCGTGAGGACAAGTGACTCTGGCAAAAGAGCCCTCTCCCCTGTGTCTGTGTGTGTGTTAGGAGTCAGCCTCTGTGTAGGATTGTGAGTGTGCCTGGGTTTCTTCCTTGTGCCTCTGCATTTAACTCTGTAAGCTGCTGGTGTTGGATCTGATCTTCAAAACCTGTTTTAGAGCCAAGTGTGATAACCTGTAATCTCAGGTACTGATGAGACCTTGTCAGGAAGATTTCAAGACCTGCCTAGGCTATAAAGTGAATGCAAGGCCAACATGGGCCACTTCATGAGACCCTGTGTTGAACTAAACAGTAAAATGAAGGCTGGGGATATAGCCCAGTAGTAGAAGGCTTGCCTAGCATGTGTGAGTCCCCATGTAAAAAAGGAGGGGAAGGGAAAACTATTTAGAGAACTTTTGTTTTCAATAGTAGGCCTCAAGTGTCCCAGACTGGCATCAAACATGGTGCTTTGCCAAGAACATCCTAAGCGTCTGACCTCCTGGTGGCTGGGATCACAGGTGTGTGCTGCCGTTTCTCGTTTATGTGATGCTAGATAGAAGCCCTGTTTTGTGAATGTCATAACCCTGGCCCCTAGCTGTTGTTCACAACCCACCTCCATCCAAACGATAAACACAAAAACCACTATTCAGAAGCCACACATACATTCATCCAATCACTAAAGGTAAATAGTCACTGCAGGATCTAGAAGAGAGAGACAACTGAAGGGAGAAGGAGGTGGCCACTCAGCCTTTCCTGCTCCCAACAAGTTCTTTATTGACTTTTGTTTTTGAGACAGAGTATCACTGTGTAACCCAGGAAAGCCTAAAATTTAGGATCTTCTTACTGTAGCCTCCCAAGTGCACTAATTACCAGCCACCACACCCATCTGCTTCCAAGAACCTTGAAGCAACATGGATAGATTATGAGTGGTAGAATGTAGACGCTTCATGTGTGCCTGGAAGTATATCTTAGAGTTAGAGGATATGCTTAATGAGAGTGAGGTCTTGGGTTCAATCCCCAGCATCAAAAACAGAAAACACAGATGTGTACTCTCTATACCCTCCTCTAATACATGTGGTCTTAGACAAGGTACAAGGCCACAGTCACACAAGCCTTCCCTGGTTTCTTCCTGCTGTGTCATGTAAACACATGTGCAAGCACCCAGTCTTGATGTTCATGGGCCCGCAGCTCCTTCTCACCAGGAGGGACAAAGTCTCCTACTCTTAGAACTTCTGCCCATCAGTGGCTACTGCCTCTGCTGGCTCTACTCACCACCATTGCTATTCTTCCCTACTCAGAACCCACACCTTAACCAGTGACCTGGGGGTCCACCCCCAGCATCTCAGGGGCCCACACTCACTGATTGCTTCCAAGGGCACAAAATAAAGGTCATGGGGGACTGAGGGCCTGAGTAATGCTCTCTCTGGGCAATGTATGTGTCTACCCAGAGTTGGACGACCTCTACAGAACAAGCAATGCTAATTCCCCAAGGCCCAGCCATTGGGATGGCTTCCAGAGCAGCAGGCCACTGGCCTGCAACCCCCAGCTGGCTACCAAAAGTGATAGTGAGGGTGGAAACAGACATGTTGTCTGGGGAGAGAAATGTAGCAATGACTTCCAAAACTACAGATGCCTACGCCTTGTTTATATATAGCAATTCTGTTCACAGACACGTTTACAAATACATTTACACAGGTGTGAAAGGACTGGGGAGCTAATTATACACTACAACATCACCTATTAATAAAGACAGGATGCAAATCAGGTATCCATTAGTAGATAGCTAAGACAGCTAGTTTTATGTATTATCTCCATTCATAAAAGAAATGGGCATCTTTTGTGTGTTAATCTAGAAGGACCATAAGCTAGTTCCGTATAGTTATGTTAAAATTTAAGAGTACAGGATGAGGTATATTTGTGAGGGAAAAGGTGGTTAAACGTTTTTCTTCTTTTTTTTTTTCAAGACAGGGTTTCTCTGTACTATTTTGGATGCTGTCCTGGAACTCGCTCTGTAGACCAGGTTGGCCTCGAACTCACAGAGATCCACCTGCCTCTGCCTCCTGAGTGCTGAGATTAAAGGTGTGCGCCACCAACGAGAACGTTTTCCTACTGAGTTGTTTGTACATCAAATGTTATTGGAAGAATTAATAAGATCCAATAGTAGTTACTTCTTGAGTTGAACAGTGGGGTGAGAACAACTTTCTGTCATATATATTTTCTGTATTCTGATGGTTGAATAATGGGAATACATTTATCTGTTAAAAGCTTAAACAAATTTCCAAGGAAAGCACAGTGGGAGCATCCTAAGGCATGAGAGGAGAAGAAAATGCCAAAGATGAAGGAGGCACAGTACATAGTTCTCTGCTGCCTCACAGGCTTGGAGAACAGGGGTCCAACACGTTTATTCTCACAGTGTTTGATTATGGAACTACACACAGGCATGCTTTTAAGGTTTGGGGACTCTTCGTCTTTTAAAATGTAAACATTTTTGCATGCTTTCTTCAAGTAACAAGGTCATTCACTAAAATGGTGACAGCCTTTGAACATGTCTTGGGACAACTCTCATTCCCCAACCTTCTCTGATGTCCTGGGGTAAAAAATTGCCAAATGGCATGTATTTGTTTTAGAGATTGCTTGTGGGGAATCTTATGACACCCCTTTGTGATAACTGGCAGCGCTCTGGGGTGTTGCAAAACACCAACTTGGGTGCAATCACCCTGATGATCAGCAAGCAGCCACAGCCAAATGCAGCCTGCACCATGCTGGCCTGCCTGGGACAGGGGAACAGAGGGGAGCTGTGAAAGCTACATGGGTTACTTCATGGGACAGGGAAAGCATCTGCTTGTGAGCCCCTGACAGTCCTGCTCATGGGTGAGTGAGCTGCTGGGTCCCTGGGAGCCCAGCCGGTCCTTTTTCCTCAGGGATAATTTTAGGTTTTCTTGTCCCCTTCCAACCTCTGACTCCCAGCCCCAGGCTCAGCCTCCCAGAGGGATTGCCTAGACCAGTGACTATACAGTGTGCTTTTGAAATACAGGGTTGTTCAAAGGCACATGCCAGGGGGTCACCCTGGAGGCATTTTCCACTGTACTTTTTTCTCTTTTGTCCCATTGTTCCAGGGGAGACAGCTTAATGGTCAGTCTTGACAGGCAGCACCAACTCTAGGATTACATGTGCAGACCATCACTGCAGGCTTCTTAATTCATAGGTCCTGGGAATCATCGAATGAATTCACAGAACTCTCGTTATTCTTCTGTTTACTCAGCAAGCACTTCACTGACTGTGCTGTCTCCCTAGTCACCAGAGGCTTATTTCTAAGCCTTTCATTCCCAACTGTTTTAAAGACTGGGTGCCTGGAAGGCAGAGTCAGGCCTTATAAATCTGGGTGAGGGGAGGGAGCAGGTAGGCACTGGTCTTCCAGGAAGGGAAGGTACTATATAAGAGACTTCAGAGGCATTAAATACCAAGCTTACCCTTCTACAAACTCTGGCAATGCACTGTAAGGGCCTAGAGAGATGACTCAGGAGGTAAGAGTGTTTGCTCTGCAAGCTTGAGGACCTGAGTTCAAATCCCCAGCACCAAGGAAAGAGTTGAGCATGGCTGCACATGCCCATAACCCCAGCCTCTGGCCAACAGAGACAGGTGAATCTCAAAAGCTCAGGAGCAGCCATCCTAGCCAAAACCAAGCTTTCTGGCTGAGTCAGAGACCCTGCCTTGAGGTAATAAAGTAGAGGAAGACACGCAATGCTCTCACACATTCACGTGCACACAAAGGAATTCCTCTATTTCTTAGGGATAAACCTCCAAGAAGTTGATGAAAATTCTTTATCATAGGGAAGGTGACAAAACATTTTTTTTTGAGAACTGAGGATGGTACTAGATCAGTGTTTCTCAGCTTCCTCATGCTAGGACCTTTCAGTTATGGTGACTCCCAACTCTAAAATTATTGTGTTACTACTTCATAACTGTAAGTTTGCTGCTGTTATGAATCAGAGTGTAAATATCTGATATTCATTCAGGACATCTGATATGCAGCCACTGTGGGGGTCACGACCCACAAGTTGAGAGCACTAGACAAACTTTAGCCTCAAACCTGCTTCTCTCTCCTTTTCCCTCTCTCTCCTCCTCTCTCCTCTTCTCTCTTTTCCCTCTCTCTCTCTCCTCCTCTCTTACCTCTCTCTCTCCTCCTCTCTCTTTTCCCTCTCTCTCTCCTCCTCTCTCTTTTCCCTCTCTCTCTCCTCCTCTTTTTTCCCTCTCTCTCTCCTCTCTCTCCTCCTCTCTCTTTTCCCTCTCTCTCTCCTCTCTCTCCTCCTCTCTCTTTTCCCTCTCTCTCCCTCTCTCTTATTCAGTGCTGATCCTCAGGCATGCTAAGTATGTGTTCTACCCATGAGCTACACCCCGAGTCCCCATTCTTCATTTTTGGTGTGTCTTTATTACTCCAGAATTTGAATGGGGCCTATCTAGAACTTTTCTAGGAGAAATGTGGGTGGGAGGAGCAGTGCAGGAGGGAAATGGAGACCAGGAGCCCTCAACATCCCAAGCTACACGATGCCAGGTCAAATGAATGACTCTTGAGACAGGGTGATGTCCCAGTAACTGGAAAAAAAAAAGAGTGGAGGGGATCAAAGGGTGAGCAAAATTGAAGACAGGAAAAGGGACAGACCTCGTCCACTGGGAGAGATAAGGACATCGGCCATATTGCTTCACAGATGAGACCTTAGAGTTGGGAGTGGTGGCACACAGGGTTGTAATCCCAGCACTGGAGAGGTTGAGGCAGAACGATCTGGGGATCCAGACCATTCTGAACAACACAGGAGATCCTATCTCAAACAATAAAATACCTTAGGGATGGCATCGGAGAAGAAGAGGGGCTACCTTGAATGGTTTTGCTGTCTCGGGAGAGGGTCACCTTCCTTGTTGGGCAAAGGGTAGGGTGGGAGGCTCTCCCTTCCTTTGCAGGGTTGCTGCGGGCCATGCCAGGAAAGAGCTGCTGAGCTCCAGGAAACCGGTGCTGAGGGAGTGCCATGGCAGATGTCCCTCTCTACCCTCCAGTTCCCTCCAGAGGCCTCTCCTCTCCTGACTATTGGATGCTGTGCCTTTAAAAGCAGCCACTCCTCCTGGGATCTAGGGTGTGGGGGTTGAGATGGAGGGAAGCTGACAGACTTACCCCAGCAACTAGGGAAGATGGCCCAGGCTGGAGGAGTCGTCCTGGAGTCCTACTGTCCCCTACCCTGAGCCAGGGGGTCAGGGGGAACTTTCCCACCCCAAGCGCGACACGAGATGGCTCCGTGGCCCCACAAGAACAGTTCTCTGGCTTTGTGGTCAGATGCCCCCACGTTGGACCCCAGTGCAGCCAACACGAGTGGGTTGCCAGGAGTGCCATGGGCAGCGGCATTGGCTGGGACATTGTTGGCGCTGGCCACAGTGGGAGGCAATCTGCTGGTAATCGTATCCATAGCCCGCACGCCGAGACTCCAGACCATAACCAACGTGTTCGTGACTTCGCTGGCCACAGCTGACTTGGTAGTGGGACTCCTCGTAATGCCGCCGGGGGCCACATTGGCACTGACTGGCCATTGGCCCTTGGGAGCAACTGGATGTGAGCTGTGGACGTCGGTGGACGTGCTCTGTGTAACCGCCAGCATCGAGACCCTGTGCGCCCTGGCTGTGGACCGATATCTGGCTGTCACCAACCCTCTGCGTTACGGCACTCTGGTTACCAAGCGCCGAGCCCGGGCGGCGGTGGTCCTGGTGTGGATTGTGTCCGCCGCGGTGTCCTTTGCGCCCATAATGAGCCAGTGGTGGCGCGTAGGGGCGGACGCCGAGGCTCAGGAGTGCCATTCAGATCCGCGCTGCTGTTCCTTTGCCTCCAACATGCCCTACGCGCTGCTCTCCTCCTCCGTCTCCTTCTACCTTCCGCTGCTGGTGATGCTCTTCGTCTACGCTCGAGTGTTCATCGTGGCTAAGCGGCAACGGCGTTTGCTGCGCCGGGAACTGGGCCGCTTCCCACCCGAGGAGTCTCCGCAGACTCTGTCGCGCTCTCCGTCCCCTGTCACAGGCGGGACAAGCGCAGCTCCGGATGGAGTGCCCTCCTTAGGCCGGCGGCCAGCGCGGCTCCTGCCGCTCCGGGAACACCGCGCCCTGCGCACCTTAGGTCTCATTATGGGCATCTTCACTCTGTGCTGGCTGCCATTCTTTCTGGCTAACGTGTTGCGCGCCCTCGCGGGGCCCTCTTTAGTACCCAGCGGCTTTTTCATTGCCCTCAACTGGCTGGGCTATGCCAACTCCGCCTTCAACCCGCTCATCTACTGCCGCAGCCCGGACTTCCGTGACGCTTTCCGCCGTCTTCTCTACAGCTGCGGTGGCCGCGGACGGGAGGAGCCACGCGCTGTCACCTTCCCAGCCAGTCCCGCGGGAGCCACCTCAGCCGAGTCCAGGCAGAGCCCGCCACTCAACAGGTAGGGGACTCAGGCACAGAAGCCGGAGCTCCGGGTGGGGACACTCTCTGCCTCTACTTTTGAGTTTGGGGGTTGAGGCGGGGGGGGTAGAGTGGAGGGGTGGACAGGGCCTTTTGCCTAGAGAGGACAGAAAGAGAGCAGGACCTAAAATGCAATCTAGGGTCCTTCCCTTTCTTGGATCCAGTCCCTGGGGCTGAGGCAAAGGGGAGGGCTGGTCGCTCACCCTAGGATCAGGTGAGCCAGCCCCACAAGCAATTGCTGCTCTGCCATCGGGTTTCTGACCTCCCTGGTCGCCTCTAGTTTGGGTTTTCTAGTTCCTTTCTTTAGCCACCCAGATTCCAGCAATCTCTACACCTGGCTGGGACTACCACAGATAGTAGCGGAGTTCCCAACCCCTCGACCTCAGTCCCAGTTTCTCCCAAAGGTTTGACTATGAAAGTGAGCAGCGATTTCCCACATGAAGGACCACCAAGATCCAGCAAGGAACCTGTGAGTTGACATCTGAGCTGCACCCCTCCCTCAGAGACAGGGTTGGAGCTATAGGGTGGGATTTGAGGGGGGTGGGGAGTACTGGATGGTCCCTTTGGAAAGTATAATAATGCTTCTCAGGGCTCCTCAGTCACTGCCCCCTCCCCTCCGGTGCTTGGTCCCTCCGCCTTGGCCAGTTACCGCCCCCCCCCCAATATTATCTCCATTTTGCAGGACTTTTGGAGAGTATTTTTGTTCGTTTATTCATTTGTTTTATCTTGTTTGCTTTTTTGCCAGAAAAACAAGAAACGACTCCGTGGATGCCGGACTTTAGTAAAACCCCTAATTTCCACTCAGAGTGGGTCCCGCCCCACCTCCGCGGCTGAGAACCTCCACTCTTAGAGCCTGCTGACTAGACTGCAGACGTGAAGGGGAACTCTTACCAAGTGGGTTTCACCGTTTTCTAAGACCCACCTTGAACTTCACCACTACCTCAGCAGTTGGGGTGTCAGGCCTCCTGTGCCCAGCTGCCCTTCGAGCAGCCCTATGACTCTGGAGGGACGCCCATCGCCCTGCTTCTGTGTGTGCTGCGTGCTGAGGGCAAAGAAAGCAGCCTACCTACCTCCCTTCTTTCTGCTTTCCTGACCCCAATAAGCGGCTGTGATTCTCTAGGCTCTGGGTCTCTGGTTAGTTTGAGGGCAAGAAGCCAGGAAAAAAAACAATAGAGTTTGAGGTTTTGTCCCTGGCTCCTCGCCATGGCTCTGTAAGCACCGTCTTAGAGCATCGCTCCCATCCCGCACCAAACAGCTCTGATCTACCTCACTGTCGGGTCATCAAGGTTTGGGGGAATTCCAGGGTTCATAAGAAGGTGAGCCATTGGAATGGGTCCCTTTTCCATTTAAAATCAAATTAATAAATACTACCGAATGTCGTTTGTCCTTTGCTCTCTTCTCTTTCCATTTGTTTTCTTTTCATAACCCACTTGCTGGCTTCCCTGCTCAGAGATGCCTTTTGACAGGGGCAATAAATTAGGAATAATCCTTGCCCCTCTCTTCCTAATCCTCCTCAGACAGAACCAAAAAGTCTGTCTGTGTAAACGGGACTGTCGAGTCTTTGCTTCTCCTTCCTCCAAACCCTTTCTGAAACTTCTGGGAGCTCGTCATGCATGACTCATCTGTCTTACTAGGGGAGGGGGCTAGCTGTGTCCAGGACCAGGAATCTTCCATACCATAAATTAATGTGGGTTAATACGGTCTCGTTGACATCAGCAGACACTCTGGATCTGTGTGTGTGTGTGTGTGTGTGTGTGTGTGTGTGTGTGTATCTAGAAGTACAGGGCACTGGTTTAACAAGGGGCAACAGGCCCTATGTTATATAAATAGATTCATGTATGTGTTTCTGTACCCTCTAGAATTATTATTCTAGAGGATAATAATTTCTTATTATCAGAACTGGAGTCACAACTGTCTGCTCATACTATTTTTCCTCATTTCGGTCTTTATAACTCTTATCTGACATGTTTCTCATGGGGGAAAAATCTATGGAAATCACTGGAGTATTGTGCAGGCTCCCCTTTAACTCCACGAGCAAAGACCATGAGCAGGCTGACTTTCAGGACAGCCAGTTAATCAGCAAATGTTTAGCATGCCTGTGGCATAGCGGGCCTTGCATTGGCTGGGTTTGGGGGCTCTAGAGATACAAAACCTCACATTGCCCACGAGATAAGCTACATGCATTTCCACATATGGGTGTTCCCTGTGAACTGGACCTCGTCTGTGCAGCTCCCTTTTCTCCTAGAGCGCAGGTTTTATTTCTCAGGATGTTTGCATACCAGAGATGACTTTCTCCTTCCCAACTCAACACAGTATGAGATCTCTGGTGTCTGAATGCAGACGGTTTCTTGGCAGGGTTTCTGCTTTTGAACTATGGCCCTTAGTAAGGAAGTCTTGGTTGAGCCCGGGGATCAGAGGGCCTCTTCTCTACATCTCTGGATATTTTCCCAGCATCTCTGAGAAAAGTTGCCCAGGCCTCTAGGAGAGGGTAACTTTGGGGTAGAGGGTCTTTGGTTTATAGAATTGTCCTTGAAGAGTGTCCAGGAGCTCATACTGCTTGTCTCGCTGGACACATATGCATGTGCCGACTGTTAGCCTCCTTTGGAGTGTTTAGGCTTGAGCTAGGCTGTGGATTCCGTCTGCAGATTGTCACCAGTGGGTCTGACAGCTGAAGAGACAGCCTTTCTAGTCCCTTCTCCAGCCAGGTGTCAAGCTGAAGGAGATTTACATTCTTGAATGGGAGGCAAACTGCTTTTGCAAGCACGAAGCCCAGGCGCTTGAACAGGGGAAGACAAACAGCTACGCTATGAGCCTAAAGATGTGAAGACTTGCAGACCAGTGAGAAATGGAGAGTTCTAGAAGCCCTGACCTCCAAGAGTCTGGGGGTAGGAGAGAGTGTGGGACTGAAATGACAAAGAAAAGGGGGTTGAGTTGAACAGGAGAGCTCTTGGGCGAAACTGCAAAGGAGAAAGCTGAATTGGAGAAAGAAGGGTGTGGTTAATAAACTTTTCTGGAACTCTTCCCGTGGTAGATTCTTCTAGGCAGTGATGGGTAAGTGTAGACTGTGGGTCTCATGGGCAGTTACTAGACTAATTCCATACTGACTTCATTCCTCAAACCTGTGGAATAGAGACCACTCCCCCGCCCACCCATTCATGCCAAAGAAAGTAAACACTTGTAAGAGGAAGAGAGAGGGTCTAACTCTGCAGCCAAGGCTGCTATAGAACGCATGGTCTTCTATCCCAGCGACCCTAATCCAGAGATTTGAGGTGTGCACCACCATGTCCTGTATTAGGATGGCATTCAATCAAGCCTTTTTAAACCATAGCCTTGTTACACAGACACAAGAAGTGTTAGGCGCCCCCTGGTGGCAATATGATATACAACAGGAGTGAAAAGTTCGGCTGTCTAGTTATAAATTTTCAAAGCTGAAAATCTCCTGTAAAAAACTTAGTCCAACTAGGTGTAGTGACTGACACACCTGAAATCTCAGCACTCTGAATGATCTCCAATTCCAGGCATTGGTTGCACAGCAAGAAAACATCTCAAAACAGAAAAGAAATAATTTAGCTCAATCATTTGATTTAAAAAAAATGAATAAAGAACCTACATTCTTTCTCGTACAAGGGATGTAGCTCTGTGACTCGATTGCTTACCTAGCTTGCCTGACACCCCCGGTTTGAGTCCCAGCACCACAAAAACTGTACATGGTGATGCATATCTGTAATCCCAGCACCGAGGAGGTGGAGGCAGGAGGACCGGGAGTTCAAAGTCATCTTCTGATATAGAGTGAGTTGGAGACAAGCCTAGGATACCTAAAACCCTGTCTCAAATATATATATATATATATATATATATATATATATATATATATATATATATTAGAGTAGTGAGCAGAGTAACCAAAATTTCTTCAGCTAAGCAAGCTTCAGAGCCAGAAAGACAGACACAGAGAGAGAGACAGAGAGAGAGAGAGAGAGAGAGAAGTGCACTTTACATGCTATGCTAACAAATCACAAAAAAAAAGTTCCACAGGAATCACATTGTATCTGAGGTTGATCCTACTCGGTGTTTGTTCTCTCTCTCCCCCCTCTCTTTCTCCCTCCCACTCTCTTCTTTCTCTATTTCTCCTCTCTCTCATCTGAGCTGACAATGCTCCTAGCAAGAGTCATAGACCATCTGATGAAATCCCCAATATCAGACACGGGAAGCCCTCTTTTGAATCGTTGGGTAGGGCTAATAGGGTCTCAAAACATACAGTCTATTGCTACTGCCTTTGGTTATCCTGTTTTAATTACTGTTCTATTGCTGTGCAGAAACACCTTGACCAAGGCAACGTATAAAAGGAAGCAGCTAATTGGGAGCTTGCCTACAGTTTCAGCGGGTGAGTCTGTGGTCATCATCCTTTGAAAACACCACCCATGTATGTGATGTGTTTTGTCCCTTTTCAACCACCTGCCACCCCTGCCCCCCCACCCCCGCCCTCCTTCATCCCCCTCCTATTCCCACTGGACTGTCTTCAGCAACTCTCCCTTTTACTTCTCCTTCTTTTATAGTTTGTTTGTTGGATTTAGTGACTCATGGAGTATAAATGAGTTCTTTGCAAGAGCATGGGTGGGAGATTATTACATGGGCAAATTATCAGTGGCCACATCACTGAAGAAAATCACCCCTCCATGGCCCCAGCATCAGCTCCTGCCTGCAGTTACTCAAGACAGAAAACAAGCGTGGTCTCCCTGCTTCTCTTTCAAGTGACCCTTCCTCTCAGGGTTCAAGTCTGAGTCTCACACTGGGCTGCAATCTCACAACCACACCGGGAGAGCGAGGAGGGCGGGGAGCTGCTCTTCCGGGGGGGGGGATGCCTATCTCTCTGATGAGGGCTAAACGTACACAGCTGATGGACATCCCTGTTTGAACTTCCTCAGGACTCCCTCAGCACTGGGGCTAGAGAGGTGCCTCAGCAGTTGCTGCCTTGCAGAGGACCCAGGTTCAATCCCCAGTACTCACATGGTGGCGGTAGTTCACAACCATTCACACGTCGAGTTCTAGGGGTCTGGTGCTTTCTTCTGGACTCTGTGGGTACCAGGCACACACATGGTACACACAGACACATGCATGCAAAACACTCACACACAAAAATAAATAAATAAATAAAGCGAAATTTGTTGTTGTTTGTTTGTTTTTAGAGACAGGCTTCTCTGTAGTTTTGGAGCCTGTCCTAGAAATTGTTCTATGGACAGGCTAGCCTTGACCTCACAGAGATCCACCTGCCCCTGCCTCCAAAATGCTGGGATTAAAGGTGTGTGCCACCACCACCCAGCCTAATTTTTAAATTTTAATTTAAGTGCATTGGTGTGAAGGTATCAGATCCCCTAGAACTGGAGTTACAGACTGCTGCAAGTTGCTATGTGGGTGCTGGGAATTGAACCCAGGTCCTCTGAAAGAACAGCATGTGTTCTTTTTTTTTTTTTTTTTTTTTTTTTTTGGTTTTTCGAGACAGGGTTTCTCTGTGGCTTTGGAGGCTGTCCTGGAACTCACTTTGTAGACCAGGCTGGCCTCGAACTCGCACTCACAGAGATCCGCCTGCCTCTGCCTTCGGAGTGCTGGGATTAAAGGCGTGCGCCACCAACGCCCGGCCCAGCATGTGTTCTTAACCACCGAGCCTCCAGCTCCCAAGTAAGTAAATTTTAATTCAGATATTAAAACAGAAGGGAGACAATGGGAAATAGGAGGAAGCCAGAGAGGACATGAGACCATAACAGAGAGTAGATATAATCCATGAACGTGCATGAAAAGTCATATCGTAATCCATTACTTTGTACAACTAACATGGTAATAAAAATTTCTAAAATGTTATGATAGTAAAGTTTGTAATCTACTGTTTGGGGACCTGTTGAGGCAAGGGCTTGATGGACTCAAGATTCTCCAACCCCAGATTCCCAAGTGCTGGAATTCCTGTCTTCCTGCCTGATCCTACTGTAAAAGCCAATTTCTCCAATCTTTATATTAAACCGTGGGGCCCAGAGAGATGCAAGGTGCTGGCAGTTTCCTGGTGTAGCAAGCGTTCTCACAGGGCAGCTCACGCCTTCCACTTGCTCCTGGTCCTGGCTTCTCGGCTGTCCCCAGTCCTCTTCTACCCCAGGTGTGGCTGCCGGAGCCTCACCCAGAGCTGTGACGTCCCCTCCTCCCAAGCACTGGGTCCAAACTCAGAAGCAATCTAAGAAAGTAGCTTTACCTCCTGCCATTTTCTCCTTCCTTCTCACGGTTAGGCTCAAGGTCATTTCGAAGGATCCCAAGGTCTTGAGGGGTGGTGGAAGGTTTGTGGGGAGCGCGTACCGAGTCCTCCAAAGGAGTGACTGTGGGGCGGTGAGGATGAGTTTAAGGGGACCGCTAGCTCCGGAAACACCCTCATGGAAACTGTTTGCACCCCCCAACCCCCCACCCCCGGCCCTAAAGCTGATGCATCTTCTTGTTGGCTCTTTAGCGCTATCTAGTGTCTTGTTCCTAAACAGCTACCAAGAGGCGGTTTTGTCTTTTGAATGCACTTTCAAAGTTTTGTGGACGCTGACTGTGCGCGACCTCCGCAGCTCTGAAGATGCCACACCAATCAAGCGTGGAATCGGTCCCCATCTACAAGATGGCACGATCTGACACAGAGACGCTGCCCAGTCACAAATGTCCCCTTCTCCCCTTCCTTCAGAGTCCAAGCCTCAGGAGGGTGGACCGGGGTCGCACACAAAGGGCAGTGTGATGGGTTGAGGAAGGTGGGCTTTCCCTAGCATCCTACGACTTCCCTCCGCCGCGAGGTGTTTCCAAGCGCAGCAGCCCCACGCCGCTCCTGCCCACGTCCACCCAAGTCACCTGTGGCGTCTAGACCGCCGAGGCTGCAAAGCTCACAGCCACTACAGTGCGTGAACCGCCGCGGCCAGGCTCCAGCTCTGCCCTGGTGACAGTGGGGCCGACAACCCCCCCCTCCCGCTCCCCGGTGACAGTGGGGCGACCCCGCTGAGAGGTGAGCAAATGCTTGTGGGAGCCGCGAATTCCCCGGTTCACCAACAAAGGTACTTACCCTGAACTAGCGGTGGCTGGGCTAAGATTTGGTGTGTGTGTGTGTGTGTGTGTGTGTGTGTGTGTGTGTGTGTGTGTGTGTGTGTGTGTGTGTTGGTGAATTTCATTGGGCTGCTTATAGAAGCATGGGTGAGGATTTATTTACAAAAATTTTGGTATCTTACCAATTGCCAATAGCCACACTAGGGAAGCCAAAGTCGTTCCCGCTCCCACCTGCCGCTAAGTGCGTATCAATCTTCAGGAGAAATGAGACTTCATAATCCTCTTCCTCTCTGTGGTGGTTTCAAAGAAAACGGCCCCCAAAGAGAGTGGCACTGTTAGGAAGTGTGACCATGCTGAAGTAGGTGTAGCCTTGTTGGAGGAAGTGTGTCACTGTGGGGGCAGGAAGGCTTTGAGGTCTCTTTTGCTCAAGCTTCCCTCGGTGTGACTTTCAGTCAACTTCCTGTCGCCTGCAAGCTGTAGCACTCTCAGATACTCCTCCAGCGCCCCGTCTGCCTGCATGACGCCACGCTCCCACCATGATTATAATAGTTTCTTTTATAAGAATTGCTGTGGTCATGGTGTCTCTTCACAGCAATAGAAACCCTAAGACACCCTCCATGACAAGGTAGTAACAGGTCTGTCCTATTACAGTGTGATAAAGGGTGTGGTCAAAAGCAGTTTAGGGAGGAAAGGTCTTTTGGGCTCACAGGTCCGGATCACCGTCCATCACTGAAGCTCAAGCAGGGCAGAAACCTGAAGGTAGGTGTTGTGGGACATTTTGTTTGTGCTCTGACAAAGCTTGCCTGGAAATCAGAGGGTGGGGCTAGCCATTAGTTAACCATAGAAGCTGGGCGGTGGTGGCTCATGCCTTTAATCCCAGCACTCAGGCGGTGGAGACAGGAAGTGATGAGGTGGGGTGGAGACAGGATCTCAGCCTTTTTAGATGAAGGAAGAAGACAGGTGGGAAGCAGCTGGCAGCTGCTCCTCCAGTCCTCCAGGTTTTTTTCCAAGGTATCTGACTCCTGGTTTTTATTGATTAAGATTAGTTAGATTTATGCTTCAGGTAGGAACTGAAGCTGAAGCCATGGAGGAGTGCTGCTTACTGGCTTAGTATTCATGGTTTGCTCCACCTCCCTTCTTCGGCAATCCAGGACCACCTGCCTAGTGATAGCACTGCCCACAGTGGGCTGGCCCTCCCACGTCAACCATTAAACAAGAAAATGCCACACAGACCTACCTACGGGCCAATCTCACCAAGGCATTTTTTCTCAGGCACTCCCCTCTTCCCAGAGGACTTGTATCAAGTTGACAGAAACCTAACCAGCACACAGTCCTATCTTGTAAAGGTTTTGTATAGATAATCACAGCTGTTGTGAGTTTAAGTGTGCAACGGGCATGTCATGGCTGGGAGTCAGTCATCGCAGCCTCCCCTGTCCCCTCCTCTAGCTCTTACATTTTTTCCCCTCATTTCTATGATGGTCCCTGCTGAGCTGTGGAGTGTGTGATACAGATATTCCACTTATATCTGAGTATTCATCAGTCACTTACTCTCCTCCTTGTGTATTTTATTCTATGTGCATTGGTGTTTTGCTTGCATGTGAGAGCGTCAGATCTCCAGGAACTGGAGTTACAGACAGTTGCAAACTACCATGTGGTTGCTGGGGTTTGAATTCTTGTCCTCTGGAAGAGCAGACAGCGCTCCTAACCACTGAGCCACCTCTCCAGCCCCAACGGCCACTTATTCTCAACACATTGACCGATTATGTCTCGGCAGTCACTGCTGGCTGCTGCAAAAGCAGCTTTTTCAATGAAAGTTGAACCTTTTTCTTAAGCCTCTCCCTCCCCAAATGCTCATGCTTAAATGTATGTAAAAAGTATTTCTTTATAAACTCAGATTTAGCTTTAAAAAAAAAAAGCCATGGAAGAAAATGTAGGGAGAAAAGAACCTAGGAAAAAACACCCTGTCCCTAACTAGACCTGAAACCTGGGCCAAGGAAAAACACTCTGACCTTGACTTGACCCCAGGGCCAGGGCTTGAAATCCCACCAATCCCTGACCTTGTCCCAGAGTCAGGCCACAAAACCCTACCTACCACCAGTGCCATCTATATTAGCCCCATATTTGGGAGTCACTTGCCTCGGACTGATGTCTTCAGGGCTATGATCAGAACCAGCCGAACAACCCCGGGTCCTGCCCTGAGTCGGGGAGTGTGGATGAGGCAAAGCTAGCTATCCAAAGGTTAAAGAAAAGATGGAGACATCTGATCATAACAGGAGGCAATCAGTTAATACTGAGGGTGCCCAGGTTATTGTTGCATCATTTAATTAACCACCCAAAGGTGGGGGCAATGGCAGAGGACATCTATTATCAAGTATAAAGGGCAGATAGCAATGATTTCCATTAATCCTAAAAATACTCCTTTGCAGCAAGTACTCAAGCCTTCAGGCACCTTTACCCCAGCACTAGCCTTCAGGGCGGGTGTAGACTTGCCCTGGCCCAAGTCTATTGTTATTTAGATAGGAGTCATTCTCTACAAAGGCCAGGCTATCCAGCAGCTATTAGCTGACATCTAAAAGACAACAGGAGCCGGTTGTTGGTGGAGCATGCCTTTAATCCCAGCACTCGGGAGGCAGAGGCATGCGGATCTCTGTGAGTTCGAGACCAGCCTGGTCTACAGAGCGAGTTCCAGGACAGCCTCCAAAGCCACAGAGAAACCCTGTCTCGAAAAACCAAAAAAAAAAAAAAAAAAAGACAACAGGAATCTTGGGCTCTCCCGAATTTGTGGCAGAGTGGAATAGATTTCCACTCCAAGCCTCCCTGAAGCTCCCCACCCTTCTCCCCCAAGAAACCCTGTATAAGCTCAGCACCCTGTTCAGTTTGCTGCTGCTTCTCACGCTGGAGGCAGCCGCCCTCTTGCATTCTTCCTTCCCAATAAATCTCTTGAGTGAAGTTTATTGCACAGAGTAACTTTTTTTTTTTTCTTTTTTTTTTTTGCAGAGCCCAACTTTTGCCAGAGCCAGAGCAGAGCAAAACTGTAACACTTTCCCTTAGGGGGCAAAATTGTTACACTGCAGGGGGACCTGAACAGAGCTGTAACACTTTTCCACTGTGCTGGGGAAACCCTCCCTTGTGGGAACCCTCCTCCTTTCCCTGGAGCGGAATCATAAGCTACTACACTTACAGTGACTGTGGTATTCCTTGACTGCCTAGATACCTTTCCATCCAAGCTACAAAGCTTACAAAAAATCAGAACCACCTTGTACTGCTTTTAAATCTTGAGGTCTTTGAAGAATGTGATTCAGGCCCTGAGTTCAATGCCCAGCACTGGAAAGAAATTTTTATTTTCTCTATTCATACCATAGTGTGATTTGAGCTCTTACCTAACCCCTTGCAAAATGGAAGTAGAAAATGTATCCCTTCTCCAAAGCTACACAGAGAAACCCTGTCTAGGCCTGGGGGAGGGGAAGTGATAATGTATCCCTTGACTGGCACTGTTGTGTGCCTTGGGATGTTTGCTTCTGTTGGGGAAGCCCTACCTAGCTTGATGACTGCCAGGATTTTCCTACTTTCTAGAGACTGGCTTGTTATTTCAGTTGGATGGCTTGGGGCTACAGAAGGCAGTAAGTTAGGTGGGGGGAAAGTTCCTGGAATCCCATGTCCTTCATCATTCCTCCCTACTGCCTACTCTCCCAGTGTCATGGAATGTTCCCATGACCCTGAACTTGCCACCATGGAGACTGGAAGTCCTAAGGTTCTGTTGCTCTGTTGCCCATAGTATCTGCATTGGAGGGGCCAAGGTTCTGGGAGAAAGAGCCCTGAGGCAGGGTCACAGTTATTGGTTTCATAAACACTCAGCTATGACTAGTCTTTCTGTGTTCAGGGACATACCCCAAGCCCAGAAGCTAGAAGGCAGTTTACTAAAGATCTACAAGCAAGATGATTATTCTAACAAGCTGTTCCTGGCCTACAGAGGTAGGAATCCATCATTTCAGGGTTCAAGATTTTCTGCACATTTTGACTGTCTGCAAGTGGGCAGTGCCTCCAGTGCAGGAATGAGGAATAGCCCATGCCGCTGCAGAGCATAGAAGAGCAGTGAGGGTTCCAAGTCATCCCATGCCCAGAGCCCTTTGCTAGGGACTTCTGGGTATTTGGGAGGAGCCAAGTCTTCTGCCTCTCACCTTTTCTTTATCTGCCCCTGCATCCCCCCCTTGTCATTCCCAGTTCTCTCTGTTTATTTGCTTGTTGTTTGTTTTTAGCAAGTCCACGTAAATCAGGGCGGCCTTGAACTCACACTGTAGCTGAAAATTACCTTGAACAGATTCTTGCCCTGCCTCCTTCTCCCAGTGCTGAAGGCACCACCACACTTTGCTTCTCTCTTTTTGTTGTTTTTTGTTTTTATTTTGTTTTGTTTTTAAGATTTTTTAATTGTGTGTGTGTGTGTGTATGAGAGAGAGAGAGAGAGAGAGAGAGAGAGAGAGAGAGAGAGAGAGAGAGAGAGAGAGTGTAAGTGTACAAGGCAGCCAGAGGCATTGATTCCCTCCCCCAGCTGTGGCGATGAGCTAGCTGATGTAACTGCTGAGAACTGAACTTGAGTTCTCTTCAGGGCAATATTTACTCTTAACCATGGAACTATCTCCCCCTCCCAACGCTCACATTCTTGAATCAAGAAATTAAGCCTTCTGAGGGGATGTGTCTCAACTGATAGATTCCTGAAGCCCTTCATTCAGTCCCTAGCAGATAAACCAGGAATGGCACTCACCTGTAATCGCAGCACCTGAGGGATGGAGGGTCAGGTGTTCAAAGTCATTCTCAGCTACAAAGCAAGTTCAAGGCCAGTCTGGGCTTCTTGATACTAGAGAAAGGGAGAAGGCAAGGGAAGGCAGACAGACAGACAGGCAGAGACACACAAAAAGAGGTGGAGAAAGACACAAAGAGCCCTTCTTATATGGAATCAGGCCTCACCATCATGGAAGTCAGGGGCATACTTTCACTTCTTGAACGCCGAATTCATTTTGTATGTAAATCATAACCTTTAAAATACATAGGTTGCAGCTGCCTTGGTTGATGCTCCATTTTGTTGTATTTTTGTTTTTGAGACCCTATCTTGTTATATAGCTCAGGCTGGTCTGAAACTCACTACGGACCAGGCTGGCCTGAAAGTGATCATCCTGCTTGACTTAGCTGAGGCGCTTGCTGTTGTGTTTTGTTTTTTAAACACAACCACTAACAGCACTCTGTTTTATGAAAATAAAGAAGTCAGGGCCGGGCGTTGGTGGCGCACGCCTTTAATTCCAGCACTCGGGAGGCAGAGGCGGGCGGATCTCTGTGAGTTCGAGGCCAGCCTGGTCTACAAGAGCTAGTTCCAGGACAGCCTCCAAAGACACAGAGAAACCCTGTCTCGAAAAACCAAAAAAAAAAAGAAAGAAAGAAAGAAAATAAAGAAGTCAGAAGGGGAGGGACCGAGGGGTAAGCTTTCATGGGTACTTTCCAAAGCCCCAAGAAGCAACAGACCAGACTTGTGGGTTATGGGCTACTGCCAAGTCCAGCCCCGGAGCCCAAGAGGTTGGGCATCCAGAACTCCCTTTGAAGTTTCTCCACAGTCTGCATGACCGATGAAGGCTGTCCCTGGGTTTCTTTTGTGGTGCGCAAGACTCGCCTGCAGATTGTACAGGACCCCTCTCTGAACTATGAGTACTTACCCATGATGGGCATGAAATCATTCATCCAAGCTGCCTTGGAACTCCTCTTTGGAAAGCACAGCCAAGCCATTGCAGAGAAAAGGGTGAGACACGGAGAGGAGATGTCGGGTTGAATGACCATGCAGGGGCCTCCACCTTGACAAAGGCGGTTCCAAGACTCTGACAGCAGAGCTGGGAGCCAAACCTAAATCCTCACTCAGTCACTCAGTTGCACCCACTCACGCTGCTGCTTCAAAAGCTATAAATAAACTGGGAGGTGGTGGTGCACTCCTTTGCTCCCAGCACTCGGGAGACAGAGGCAGGTGGATCTCTGTGGGTTTGAGGCCAGCCTGGTCTACAGAGCAAGTTCCAGGACAGCCAGAGCAACTGTTACACAGAGAACCCCTGTCTGGGGGGAGGAGGGGAGATCATTTCGATATAAAAGGAAAAAGCAAGGAAGAGAGCTGGAAGGCTCAGCATGTGCAAGGTTTTCAGTTCAACTCTAGCACCAAAAATAAGACATAAGTCTGAGTCTGGGGTGTGCTAGGGTTACCACCGCTCCTGTAAAATGTTCCTTCCACCTGCTGCTTGCTGACAGGTAGGGGGTGTGCACACTGTTGGTGACAGTGGGGCCTTCCAGCTCGGGGCCCAGTTTCTCCGGACATGGCGTAAGAATTTGAAAACTGTTAGTATCATCTCGTGTCAAAAGGGTAAGTGCTGCCAATTCCTGTCCTGTGTGTAATCTCCACTCTTGCCTCACTGTGTGTCAGGAGAATAATGGTGGCTGTGCCAAGCTATGTCCATCCTTCTCCTGCTATTCCTACCATCAGTCAGTAACCCTCACCCTGCTCTCTGGTATCTGCCTCTGTTTCTCCATTTCGGTCTGTGTTCCCACAGAACAGTATGGACTCATCTTCCAGGACATGGGCTTTACAGTTTATGAATATGTCATCTGGAACCCCAAGAAGCTGTGCACAGACACCAGCATGTTTTTCGAAGCGATGGAGGTAGGGGGTCCCCACTCAGGATTGTCTCCCATATACCTGGTTTATCGCCTACCCCCCCCCACACACACACACACTCTAGGCCTTTGCTGGGCTTGGATTTGACAGGTTATTTTTAGTGGGAACAAACCTAAGACATTATTTCTCCTCTGGTGTTACCTCCCTCACGGTAGAGGTGGCCCCTTGACGAGACAGTGTTTCCTACAGCATACCCCAGCTGACAGTATCCTTGTGATTGGGAACATTATTGACTGCAGGTTCTCGAAAAACCAGTGGACAAAGCTGATGTCCATCATTAAGGTCAGGATGGCTTCTTGCCACATAGCCCCTCCTTTCACACCTGCTTCTCCCCAGCAGCGGCCTCATACATTTGGTTTCCTTTTTTCTTTTGCAGAAAAAGCAGATATTCCCATTCTTTGACATTCCCTGCCAAGGTCTATCCACTGGGAACCTGGAAGAAGACACCAGACTCTTACAGTACTTTGTGTCTCTAGGGCTTGAGTTTTTCTGCAGCCAATCTCTGTCCAAGAATTTTGGCATTTATGGTATGGTATGGGCAGACGGGTACAGACAAGAGAAATGGGGGACAAAATTGTTGTATATCCACCCGAGTGATGCTGGTTTGATTTTTTTTAGTGAGATTACAAAGTAGTTTCTTATAATGTTCTCTATGTGTGGGTGTATATCTCTGTGTCTGTCTGTCTGTCTGTCTGTCTGTCTGTCTCTGTCTCTCTCTCTGTCTCTCTCTCTGTCTCTCTCTCTGTCTCTCTCTCTCTCTCTCTCACACACACACACACACACCCCAGACACTGTACTTTCTCATATTTTCCTCACTACCCTTTCCTACCCTCTTCCATAGATGTTTTTGACATCACTTAATCCCTTGGAAGGAGGCTAATACTCCAGAGAAACCACAGTGCACGCAGAAAAGAATACCATTATGCCAGAAGTTGGGCTCTGTGACTAAACCCAGTACCCAAGTTACCCATGCCTGTTCTAGTTAAAATTCTAACCTCTCAGACCTCTGCCTCCTCGGCTGGAAAATGAGGAGGAAGTACTTGGCAAATCTCTCTCTCTCTCTCCCTTACACACTCTGGCTTATGGATACTCTTTCAGCAAAAAGAGGCTCGGACTTTGGGGTCAAATACCGCTCTGGGCTGAGCTGGCAGCTCCGCAGTTTAGCCCTTTCTCCTACAAGGTTGGAGGGAGAGGTATAGGTGAGATTCTGAACGTAAGGGAGGAGCCTGAGGTTGAGGCTGTCTTCTCAATGCTGCAGATGAAGGTGTGGGGGTCCTCGTCGTGGCAGCCCTCAGCAACCGGAACCTACTGTGCGTCCTCTCCCAGCTGATGAACTATGTACGGGCCCTGTGGGGAAACCCTCCTGCCACAGGCGCCCGGATCATCACTTCCATCCTCTGTAACCCTGCTCTGTTTGGAGAGTGGTAAGGGGTAGGAGGGTCTGGGCAAGAGAGGGTGGCTAGGGCTCTTGTAGTCCTACAGACTGACTGGCTCACAGGAGTCACTTGGACTCTCCTGCTTCTCCTATGGTCGTCTTTATACCACTCATTCATCTCACATTCATCGAATTTTACTGAGGGCCTTCCGTGGTATATCGTGGCTCTAACTACACCAAAGGTTTCCCTGCCTTGCAGGAATGGACAATGGCACCTTTATTATCCTCTGACCACCAAGCGCCCCCCCCCGACACACACTCAGCTAGAAAAATCTGGGGGGTTTCTTTGCATGCTTAAATTAATATGGGGCCTGGATTACTCAGCTTCCTGTTACTAATAACAAAATGCTTGAAATGATTAACACCCCTCCCCGAGAAAAGAAAGGTTTTATGTTCACTCTCAGTTTTGGAAGTTCACTTGAAAGTGTTGCTTGATGTTGTAGTAAGGCAACGCACTGTGGTGGAGTTTGGGATAACAAATGTTCACCTCGTGATGTCCAGAGAGCAACAGAGATAATGAAGGAAGAGCCGTGATAGCGCCCCCCTCCCCATGACCTAACTTCCTCCCACAACCGACAGTGACACAGCCTTTAACACACAGGCTTTTAGGAGACGTTTAAGACCCAAACTACAGCAGAATCAAACCTCCTTCCCACTGTAGGTGCCACGGAGCCCAAGTTTCATCCGTGTGCTTCCTGACACGGGTCAGGGTGTGGCAAGGTGGAAGGAGTGGACGCCACATTGGGAAGCAGGGAGATCCGAGGTCCCATCTCTTGCTTCTTGCCTTGGCAGGAAGCAGAGTCTACAAGGTGTTGTGGAGAACATCATGTTGATCAAGGAGAAGGTGAAAGAGAAGCTGCGACTCCTGGGGACCCCTGGGTCCTGGAATCACATCACCGAACAGAGTGGCTCCCACGGTTATCTGGGCCTCAACTGTAAGTTCCAGCACCGGGCGACTCGCCCCTCCCTGACCTCAGACCTGTGTTTTAAGGCTGAGCAAGCCCTGACTGGATGATCCGTCTGCAGCTTTGCTCTGGGCTTTCCTCACACCCTTGGACCTTTATAGGCCCCCACAGATGCCGACACTTCTTTGCCTTTAATTCTGCCTGGGCTTGAGAGGAATTCTGAGTCCTGTGATTGTCACAGACCAACAGGTGGAGTTCCTGACCACGAAGAAGCATATCTACGTCCCCAAGAGCAGCCGGATCAACTTCACTTGCATCAACAACAGGAACATAGACTACATCACACAGAGCATCCATGAGGCAGTGATGCTCACGGAGGGCTGAGAGCAGGGCTGTCTTCTCAAGGTTGACCCTGATTGGAACGAAAGCTTTATGTCGTCTTTGAAACAAAATACTGAATTAATTATTCATTGCTATGCTTACCCTTTCATTTATTTATGTGGCGATGTGCTGGCCTGGGGGATGGGGTTTCAGTGCAACACGTGCCAAGCATACACGGAGCCCTAGATTCCATCTCCAGGAAATTGGAGGGGGGCTGTGTGTACAAGAACAATTACCCTCATAGGACATAGTTCAGTTCGTAGCCATGTGGCTAGTAACAAAATAAACAGAAGTCAATAGATTTTGAGAAGTGTGGGGTGTGTGTGTGTGTGTGTGTGTGTGTGTATAGTTGTACACATTCATCTGGTGTTTCTTCCAGAAACACAAGCCAAGTTGTACTCAAATAGTTTCCTAATATGACAATCATGTTTGAAAAATCCAAAAGCCGAACCAAAATTCATGTGTAAACACTTAAAATTACTTTGCCAGGATTAATTTTGAAAGACATCAAAGTTGAACAGCTGTAGGCAGACTTTTGGTTGAACCACCAACTCACAAAAAAAACAACTTGGAGACTTATTATTAATTATGAAAGCTTGGCCGGTAACTTAGGCTTATTACTAACTAGCTCATACAACTTAAAGCAACCCATTTCCATTGATCTACGTGTTTTCACGTGACTTTTGGCTTTACCTCTCCTTGGCACGGTAAGTTCATCTTTCTGCCCTCTGCATCTCCTGGCATCTACGCCCTCCTTCCCAGTGTTCTCTGTCTGAAAAAGCCTACTTAGCTATTGACCCATTTTTTTTTACTAAACCGATGAGAGCAACACATCCTCACAGTATGTAAGTACTCTGTAATAGATGGCTGTCTTAGTTGCCATTCTATTGCTGTGGGCAGACATCATGCCAAGACAACTTATAAAGCATTTAATTGGCAATGTGTTTACTGCTTCGGAACTCTAGTCCATGACCGCCATGGCAGGGGGCATGTCTGCAGGCAGCCATGGCACTGGAGCAGTAGCTAAGAGCTTGTATTCTGGTCCACAAGCTGAAAGAAAAGAGAAAGAGATAGGCCTGGCATGAACTTTCGAAACCTCAAAGCCTGCCATGAGAGCAGGTACAGTGGAGGCCAGAGACCTCTCCCAGGAGCTAGAGTCACAGTTGGCTGTGAGTCACCCAAAGTGGGTGCTGGAAACCAAACTGTGGCCCTCTGCAGGAGCAGTATGGAACTGCACCAGGCTGGCCTCAAACTCACAGAGCTCTTCCCATCCTGGTCTCCCAAGTGTAGGATTGAAAGGATGCACCTCCACATCCAGAATAATACGGTGCTTCCAAATGAGCAAAAGACGGGTGGTTGTCTTGGAAAGGGAGGGGAGTTTAGAGGCAGGGGGATGGGTGGGGACCACCAATGAATACAAGAAAAGGACCTTTGGTGACAGACTCGCAAATGCACACATACATACATCAAAACTCATCAGATAGTAGGCTTTAAATATGCCAATTTATTCTATGTCAAACTATTACTCAATTTTTGTCATAGAATAGAATACATCTGTAATACTAGCCCTTGGGAGGTTGAGGCAGGAGGATTGCAAGTTCAAAGCAGGCCTAAGCTATATGTAGACATGACCCTTTCTCAAAAAAACATATAAAAATGTACATGCGCCGGGCGGTGGTGGCGCATGCCTTTAATCCCAGCACTCGGGAGGCAGAGGCAGGCGGATCTCTGTGAGTTCGAGGCCAGGCTGGACCGAAAGCCTCCAAAACAATACAGAGAAACCCTGCCTCGTAAAAACCAAAAAAAAAAAAAAAAAGTACATGCATACAGAATGAAACCTCAAGAATATATTACATACATCATACATACATACAAATGACAGATCGGAAAGTCGAGAGGCCAGTGTGGCACAGAATCCTTAAGAAGGCAGAGGACAGGAAGCGACGGTGGCTGGTGCTGAGGTCAACATGTTGGGTGGGGTGCATTCATCCATAAAGCCAGTAAGTAGGCTACAGGTATGTGAGCTAGTGGCTAGCTGGGATGGTAGAAGAAATTATGTGGAGGCGGGGCTCTTGCTTCACTCCTTAAACACAGGTCCTACTGTACCTGCATGTTTTGAACGAGGGTGATTTTCCTGCTGGACATGTTGTTTCCCCAGTCGAGGAGTAGACAGTAACAATGCTTATTCTCAGGTCATGTTCTCCTGTTTATACAGACTCTCAGGCCAGGGAATGGAACCACCCTAGTGGGGGGACTCGTCTTAAGTCAATTAACCTAATCAAGATAACCTCTCACAGGCATACCCAGAGGCCCACTTCCCAAGCAATTCTAGATCTTCTCAAGTTCACATTTGAGATCAACCATCACATCTTGTCTCAAAAATAATAAGACAATAACAAGAATGTAAAAGCACAGGCACATACGCCATGGGCCACGTGAAAGGACTAAAAATAACTGACTTGTTAGAAATGGCCTTAAGTGGGCAATGCTACTATTTCAATTGCTGCATTATGGAGTGGACTTAGAACGGGAGGGGAAGCATTTTACTTCGGGAAATACCTGCCCATCCACATGAGCAGCTCAGCCCAAGACACTAGAGACAGGCAGGTATAGGTTCCACAAATGGTCAGTAAACCTCAGAGGGCATTAATAGTCGCTAGCTGCTTTGTTAGTGGTTACTGTGCTGCCATAGAGGTCATGAACGGCAGAGCTGTACTGTCCTAAGAGGTTCAGGTCCAACATGTCATTTAACATGTCGTCAATTCATTTGATAACGCATAGATGAATTGTTACCATTGTCATTTTTACCACCCTGCTCAATCACACTTTTCACTTATGGAATGAATGAATATATATGTGAGTATATATATATATATATATTCATTCACACTTTTAGTTATATGTATATAACATGTATAATTAATATATTCATTCATATATTCATTCTATAATATCTGTTCCTAGAGCGAACCCTGACTAGCACACCAACCCAGTTGCTTTCCACCCCATTACTCCCTCTTTTTCAACATCATGGGCTCTCGTACATCACCTCAGCGCATGCCCTGTTCCAAGCAGGTCTGCAGGGCGTATGCTTGCCCCCATTGGATGAAGGTGGGAAGTACGTAGACACCGGGCTAACGTAATTCATGACCATTCTCTGGGAATCCCAGGTATAGACCTGGTCAGTGTCCATCATCCTGGCCAGTATTTAATACAGCTTGCTTCAAATTTGACTCAAAAATGTGATAGTGGCCTTATTCTTGCCAGTGGTATTAACAATACCTGCTGCCTTGGGGACACCTACTTGATAAAGAGCTGCATCCCATCAGGCTGAACAGAATTTAAACACAGCAGAGTGGGAATGGACTCCACAGCATTCCATAGAACTAAGAAACCTGTTGCCTGCCGAAGGAAACCAAGAACTAAGAAATGACTTTCCTATAACTTGAACTTCAGGGGCAGCCTCACCTGGTGGCTACAGAAATGTTACCTTCAGAGTGATCAAGCATATCCTGTGAAGTTGAGGCAACCAAACTTGTTTGCGGAAGTTAAAACACACGGCCTGTTGTCTTACATGAACAACAGCCCCCCAGCGTTCAAGCAAGTTACCTGTCCTTGGGCAAGTGGGGCTTACAGGTTAAAGACACTTTTGTGTTATAGATTTAAGTACAGTAATTAATCCTAATTTTAGTCATCACACCCCCCCCCCCCGCAACTTAAGACATAACAGTAGCCCTCACACTGCCTCTGCCGGGCAGCACCTATCGACCCCGCCACCCTGCCCCCAGGTACTGACTCTAAGAGACAAGCAGATGCCAAGCACCGAGAAGTGGCGGGCCTCTGCCAGCAGCCTGAGTTCTGTCCTCTCTTCCCCACAAGGCCAACACGTCCCTGAGTCCCTACAAATCTGACCCAGGTCACGGAGAAGTGAATTTGCTCCACACAGCATACTTAGCAGCCCCCTATGACGTCTCTCTGTCTCTTTCTCCAGAGTCCCTGGCTGGCTAAGAATGCAGCTATTTCCTCCCTGTCTGGCTCGTTTATAGGTTCTCAAGCCTCCTGAAGGCCTGGGGCAGTCCTATAGTTGATCTTGGCTGTCAGTTTGACTGGATCTCATGGGTGAATTATTTTCTGAAAGGAGTAACTCAACAGAGAAGATCCTGTCCCTACTGCCCCTCACCCACCCCAATCCCCAGCATGGACATCACCTTCTGAAGGCAGCCCAGATATAACAAAGTCTGGGGGGGGGGAAGCAGTGTCCCTTTGCCTACTGGCTGTTCTCCTTACTGGTGATTGCATCTACCTTACTGCTGCTGCTGCTGCTGCTGCTGCTACCATTCCTTCACTAACAATCCAGCCTCTTTGGCCTTCCAAGATGGACTGAGGCCCGGTAGCTCTCCGGGAATTCTCCAGGACTTCAGCACCAGATTGGAAGTGACAAGGGATCCAGCCTGCAGCTACCAGAACTCTTCGTTTCTCCAGTGTGCAGGCAGCCATGTTAACCATTCCAATAGCTCCCCCTTTGTAACATATTCATCCTATCAATTCTTTTCCTCTTGAGAACCCTGGTTAACACAGGCAATGTGGCCAGACTCTGTGCTCTTCACTCAATACAATCCTGCTTTAGGAAGCGGTTTGGAATGCAGGAGACGTAGCTCGGTTGCTAGAATGCTTGCTTAGCAGGCACCAGAAGGGCATAAGGGTGTGGTGGCTGCACGCCTGAAATCTCAGCAGCTGGCTGAGGTGGAAGTCGGGAGATCAAAAGTTCAAGATCCAAGGCCAGCCAGGGATAAGAAACCCTGTGTAAGTGGTGTGTGTGAGTGTGTGTGTGTGTGTGTATCTGTGTGTCTGTGTGCATCTGTGTCTGTGTCTGTAGAACAATGGTTTGAGGCATCACCAGCCCAGCAACTTTCTTGTGTTCCTCCAATGAAAATGAGTTTCCTAGATAGAGGATTCTATAATGAAGGAAAATCAGCTTTTCTACATTTTTGTACAACTTTATTTAAAAAGGAAAGTCTGGTGATTTGGAAAGTGTGCTTAGGAGTGAGACAGTCCTGGGTTCAAATCTGTGTTCTGTCCTGCTCTGTTGGACACTAGAGAAGTTACCTGTTCTAAGTTATTTTTCCAATGAAAAATGAGGACAATGCTCTTTTACATGTCTGGGGAGGGCAGACAAGCTCAGTTAGGTCACTTATATTGAGTCTGACTCAGGGTGAGTACAGGATGAGTTAGCAAGACTCTTCCAGAAAGCCCCAGTGTCCCCAAAGTCTCCAGGAAGGACTGTAAAGAGCCCCAGGGTCAAGATGAGTTAGAGACGACAGCTGAGTGGCCTTATTGCTCCTCCAACTTCCAATGAATGTCCGAAAAGTTGGTTGTTTTTATTTTGTGAAATAGGGTCTCGCTACACAGCCGGGCTAGCCTTGAGCTCACAATCTTCCCCCCTCAGCCTGCAAGGTGCTAGACTCTGGGTGTGTGTCACTCCTGCCGGTGTGTCTGCAGATTGGAATCCATCTATCACACCACTTCCATCTTCCTAGCTCTTCATTCCGATTTCACCTTTGTGATGTCCTTTGTACTCTTAGATTTCCTCAGTCCACAACCATACAAAGTGGTGGCACCGTAGGACGTGTCTGTCACTCGTAGCCTTTGATTCTCCCAGAAAGGAGCGTGAGGCAAATGAAAACCCCAGATGCGTATCTGGTGGCGCTTAGCCTTTCTCACCTAAGGGAAGGACCAATGTCCCTAGAAAAACACAGATTCTCGCACACACAGGAAATGTATATGCAACAGCAGGAGCTCTTGGAGCCCTCGAACCCCAGCTGTTATCTCTTCACAGCAGAGGTACCCTGACAGAGCAGGTGCCATCTTCAGTGCCTTCCCCGGCAGTCACCCCAGCAGGAAAACAAGGCTCTGGGCCCCCTTCTGCCTTCACTAGAGCAGGAGACAGGGGCAGGCCAGCATAATGCCTGAGTCCTTACAATCAGTAGTAAGCTGTTGGTGGGAGAATCACTGTGGTCCAGCTGGTGAAATGAACACAGAGCTCTGGGAAATTGATGGGTGTTCTTGGAGAGGGGTTACAATGGCCCACTGGTTTGTCCTACCTTCCTTCTCTCTGCCATCTTGAGTCTCAAACTGAGTCTGAGGGTTTTTCTGGTTACCAGCTTTGAGACAGCAGGTGGCGCTGTTTAGCAAACTTGGGCTCTGACAAGGAACCTGAACTTTGAACTTGGGAATTGGTTACCTATAGCCTGGTAACTACCTCCTTTGATGACCACAGCCAAATATGGTTTGGGACGTAGGACTTTTCTTCCTTTTTAAGCTTTTTGGAGCTCTTCAGTAGGCCCCAGGAAGGAAGGCAGCTGGATCTGTGATCGTGTGTGTGTGTGTGTGTGTGTGCGTGTGTGTGTGTGTGTGTGTGTGTGTGAGAGAGAGAGAGAGAGAGAGACAGAGAGAGACAGAGAGACAGAGACAGAGAGACAGAGAGACAGAGACAGAGACAGGGAGGGAGAGACAGAGAGAGATCGAGAACAGAGGCAGAGAGACACACACACAGAGACAGAAACAGACAGAGACAGAGAGAGAGAGAGACAGAGAGAGACAGACAGACAGACAGACAGACATGTGCCTTGCCTTTGGAGGCCAGACAAGGGCATCTGATCTCCTGGTTCTCCTGGTTATGGTGGTTTTTTTGTTTTGTTTTGTTTTGTTTTTTGGTTTTTTTCAAATATGAATGTGGTTTGATTCTGAAATATGTCTGAGGTGGGGCTGGGGAATTGTCTCAGTGGTCAAGAACCCTTGCTGCTTTTATAGAGGACTCAGCTGTGGTTCCCAGCACACACTAGCTGCTCACATCCTTCTATAACACCATATCCAGGAGCCGGGCGTTGGTGGCGCACGCCTTTAATCCCAGCACTCGGGAGGCAGAGGCAGGCGGATCTCTGTGAGTTCGAGACCAGCCTGGATTACCAAGTGAGTTCCAGGACAGCCTCCAAAGCCACAGAGAAACCCTGTCTCGAAAAACCAAAAAACCAAAAAAAAAAAAAAAAAAAAAGCCGATGATCCGTCTCTCCACGCACTCTGTTCATTATGTGGGAGTGGGACATGGGCGGGACAGACCGTGCCCTGGAATTCAGGGGATAACTTCGGGGACTTGGAGCTCTCCTTCCATCATGCTTGTCCCAGAGATTGAACTCTGATCATCAAACTTGGCAGCAAGCGCCTTCACCCGATGAGCCATCCGATGACCCCTCAGATGTATTTTTTTTTTGTTTTTTTGTTTTTTTTTTTTTGAGACAGGGTTTCTCTGTGGCTTTGGAGGCTGTCCTGGAACTAGCTCTTGTAGACCAGGCTGGCTTCGAACTCACAGAGATCCGCCTGCCTCTGCCTCCCAAGTGCTGGGATTAAAGGTGTGAGCCACCAACGCCCGGCTTCCTCAGATGTATTTTTAACTTCCAGTCTTATCATCATCATAACCATCATCATCACCACCACCACCATCATCATCCTCACTACTGTTATGGAACACAGACAGGTTCAGAAGGCATGAGCAAGAGTAGCTGGCCTGTGGTACACAAACAATTCCAGCAGAAGTGAGGGGAGTGAAGTCAGGAGCATCAGGAGTTCAAGGCCATTCTCAGCTACGAAGCCAGCCTGAGCTACAGGAGGCCCTGACTCAGCACACAAATATGGGAGTGGAAAGATGTCTCGGGAGTGTGGGGTACCTGGCTTGTTACGCAGGCGCTGGGATCTGAACTCTGACCTCATGATGGTACGGCAAGTGCTCTCCCCCTTCCCCTTCTCTTTCTAATAGAACTTCCTTCTTAAGTTCTGTCTGCCTGGTGTGTTTGTCCCTCACTCGCCGTGGGATCCACTGAGGTCACCCTTGGGCCATATTATAACAGTCTGGACCCTCTCACAGCTCTCCTGAATCAGGGAAATGTCCCACAAGCTTGCTGATAGGTCAGGCTGGTAGAAGCATTTTTTTCGTTCTTTCTTACCAGGTGACCTTCGCTTGAATCGTTGACAAAATACCAACCAGCACATTGGGTAAAGGTGCTTGCCATGCAGGCCTGACAGTTAGATCCTCAAAACCCATGCTAAGGGAGAAAGAAAGAGCAGGCTCCATAACATTGTCATATGACCTCTACACACATATGTGCATATACATACATATATACATCATAATACACACATACATCTCACACAAATAAATATATACACATCATATACACATACATATGTACACATCATACACACATACACATATCACACACACATCTGAAACACGATGTTGGTTGAAGAGCTCCTGGACAAAGGTTGAGACTGAAATCCACAGCACTGGCTAGCCTGGATATTCATTCATCAGAAAGTGATTCCTATGCTGGGGCGGTGGTGGCACACGCCCTTAATCCCAGCACTCAGGAGGCAGAGGCAGGTGGATCTCTGAGTTCAAGGTCATCCTGGTCTACTGAGCCAGTTCCAGGACAACAAAAGCTACACAGAAAGACCCTGTCTTGAAACAAAACAAAACAACAACAGAATGATTCCTGACTACATAACATAATATGGCAGGGAAATTTTTATGCTTTGGTGGAAAACTTCATTATCTGCAGCACACTCTTATTAATAACTTATTAATAACTTAAATAAAGCCTAGCGGTGGTAGAGCATGCCTTTAGTCACAGCACGTGGGTGGGATGGCTGAGGCAGGAAGATCTCTGAGTTCAAGGCCAGCCTGATCTACAGAGTGAGTTCCAGGACAACCAGGGCTACACAGTGAGACCTTGCCTTGAAAAATCAATGATAACAACAGTAACAATTAATAGATTAATAATAATAATAATAATAAATAATCAAATACAAGTAGGAGCCAGGGTCTTTGCTTTCTTAGGGTGCTGGAGATCATAGCCAAGCCTAGAACATGCTGATCGTGCACTCTGCTAGTGAGGCATACTCCTGGCCTAATGACTTCATTTTTAAGAAGTAGCTTGCTGAGTAGTGGGGTGATGCAGGCCTTTAATTCCAGCACATGGGATTTTTTTCAAAAGAAATCCTGTATTGAAAAACAAAAAAAACAACTTTTTTGGGGGGAGGGCATTTCAAGACAGGGTTTCATTGTGTGGTCCTAGCTGCCCTGAAACTCATTCTGTAGACCAGGCCGGCCTCAAGCTCACAGAGATCTGCCTGCCTCTACCTCCCAAATTAATTTTTAGCAATACACACACAGACACACACAAAATAATTTTAGGGCTAAACTGTAGCTCAGGGGTAGAGTGTTTGCATAACACATAGAAAGCCCTGATTCAGTCCCTGGAATCACATAAATCAGACTTGGTGGCACATCCCATGACCCCAACACCTGGAAAGCAGAGACAGGAAGTTCTGAAGTTCAAGGCCATCCTCAGCTGCATAGGCAGGTTAAGACCAGGAACCAGTGAGATGGCTCAGCAAGCAGAGGTGCTTGCTGCCAAGCCTGGCAACCTGAGTTTGGTTTCTAGGACCCACATGGTAAAGGACAACACTCACTCCCACGTGTGCTCTGACCTACTGTTTTTTTTTTTTTTTTAGTCAAACTCCCCTTCCTCCTCCAGCTTTATTGGAATAGTTTAAAATTACATTTTCTATTTTCTAGGACTTCAGTTGCTTTTTCCATCTGACTTTTAAAAACTGATTACAGCAAATGAAACACAGTTGTCTAAGTGATATAGTATACAAAAATAACATCTTGATTTCTGTGAAAATGCATTTCTCTGCAATTCCTGAATAGCTCCAAATTATGCTAACTCTGAGTGATGTTTACTCTGGGTTTTAGATTTAGTCTTTGAAAAAATGTGTTCTACACCTTTGCCATCACCATCTGCATGGGATGAGGCTGCTCCTGTGTTAGGCTTTTATCCCGATTTCCCTGGCATAGCCATCAACACATTTGTCCTTTCAGTTTACTCTCCCACTCAACTGTGTGTTCTATGAGGGCCTGATACAGATGTTACTTGATGTTATTTAATAGCTACTGAGGTCAGACAATCCAAGGCCGTCATTATGCTAAAAATTAATGTTATTTATGGAAGCACAGGTGCTTCCAGAATTGGTTTTACCTCCTACATGGGAACACCCTCAAACCCAGAAGGGCTTATTGGTCTGACTGGACTCTTCCCATTCATTAATTCCTATCACCAGTGGCACGGAAAGGGGGGTTCTTTAACAAAGCATTATACATAACACCTCTACCAAACTAAACATAAACTTTTTTTTGTAGTTAAATGCAGAAATTCGGCCCCCCCCCCCCTTCCTCCTTTTACACTGCAAGTAAAGCTCACTGGCCTGGGAACAGCCTCTATCTGACAACCTTTGGCCAGTGAAGAGGATTCAGAGAAAATAATACAACCATCAATCAGAAAAAGGAGGGGCGACAAAGGAAAATAATTAGGCCGTAGCCTCAATTGTGCATTCCCGTGCAAGATGCCCTGACTCGCCACAGCGGTAACAGTTTTGACTTCACTTGTCTTGCTGCAATTGATGGCTACATGACCAGTTTCACCACACCTATAGCACTTCACCTTGGTGCAGTCTTTTTGAATATGTCCAAATTCACCACAAGAATAGCACTTCTGCTCATCCGCGTGGTCACAGTCAGAGGCCAGATGGCCTGGCTTGCCACAGTTGTAGCAGCATTGCTCACCCTCTCTCTTGGGCTCCTTGCAGTCCTTGGCAATGTGGCCACTTCTACCGCAATTATAGCAGGCTTCATCTTCCTGAAGATCACAATCCTTAGCAAGATGACCAGACTCACCACAGCGGTAACAGATGTCAGGAAGAGATGAGGAAACAAACTGGAACCCTCTATCCGAGGTAAAACCACCTCTGCCTCGGCTTCTCATTCCATGACCCCAACCTCTGCCAGTAGGGCATTCCCTGGCCCAGTGGCCAGATCGTCGTCCACACTTGAAACACTCGTTGCTGCTCATAGCTTCGGCGTCTGAGCTGTCCACAGCGGTGGATACTCGGACGCAGACCCAGGAAAGCGACTCGCAAAGCAGGGGCTGTTTATTTTCAGGGTCCTTGCCTGTGCCACACGCGGGTCTGCACACGGCCCCTCACACGCCGCTGCGCACGGCTCTTCTCCCCTGACCTACTCTTGTACGTCTCTGCACACACATGCTAACACATGCACGCATATAAATAAATGTAGTTTTACAATTGAAGAAAAAAGAAGAGAGTTTCAGGAAAAAAAAAAAACCTCCAGGTGACTTGCTAATCTAAATGGGAAAAGGAAAGCTATGCATACTTCATTGTAAAAGACATGTAGTCAGCCGGGCGTTGGTGGCGCACGCCTTTAATCCCAGCACTCTGGAGGCAGAGGCAGGCGGATCTCTGTAAATTCGAGACCGGCCTGGACTACCAAGCGAGTTCCAGGACAGCCTCCAAAGCCACAGAGAAACCCTGTCTCGAAAAACCATGATATTGAGATTACAAAGAAGTTTTTAGACATGGCACAAAGCGCTAATTATGAAAGAAGAGATTGATAACTCCAGTTGCATTTAGTTACACTCAGGAGCTTCTCTGCAAGCAATGCCACCGAGGGTAAAGGCGCTCTTCAGAGTCTGACAAGATACACGCATTATATTACCTGGCCTTGCTTTTCTTCTAAGTAGGATCTCCTTCCACTGCCCATGTTGGCCTTGAATTAATATGTAGTATAGGTTGCCTCAAATTCATGATTCCCCTGCCTCAGTCTCCTGTCCCTAGAGATGGAAAAAATGTCAGTAAGAAGACAGGAAAAGAAAAGGTATACTTAAATATATGCACAAGCATATCACAAAGACCTTGCCCATGTGGCAGAAAGAGAAAGAGAGAAAAAAAAAGATAATTAGATATTAGTGAACTATACATTTAAACCAACTCTTAGCCCACAGAAGGGAAATACTTCTTTAAAATAGATCAATAGTAAGGGTGGACACGGTTGCGGGAAAGCTCTTTCAAACCGTAGGAGTATGAATTGGTATAGCCTCTTTGGGAAACTGTTTGGTAATAGCTCTTAGTGACAAACATATATTTAGCCCATGACCTAGCAATTCCAATTTTGGGTGTGAGTATTTACCTATATATATGCACCTAGTCATAGGAGGATGTACAGCAGTTTTATTTCTAAAAAAATCCTGTATTAGTTTCCTTTGGCTGCTACAAAAATATACTGTAAGCTCAGGAACTTAAAAACGAAGAAATGTATTCTCTCCCTGGTCTTCTGGGGGTTAGCACTCTAAAGTCAGGCAGGGTATCAGTAGTGCTGAGCTCACTCTAGGGACTCCGGACAAGGTTTCATTCCTTGTCTCTTTCAGTTTCCAGTTTGTAGATACATATGCCAGTTTTCTGTTACTGTAACAAAAGACCTGAGACTATTAACTTAAATGGAGGACAGGCTGGCTTATTTTGGCTCATAGTTTTAGATGTTTCTTAATTGGTTAGTCCATTGCTTTGGGACCAATAGTAAAGTAGCTCAGTATGGTGGGAATGTGAGGCAAAGGAAATCCTCATCTCAAAATGAGATGCAAAAGAGAGAAAGCAGGCCGGGCGTTGGTGGCGCATGCCTTTAATCCCAGCACTCGGGAGGCAGAGGCAGGCGGATCTCTGTGAGTTCGAGACCAGCCTGGACTACCAAGCGAGTTCCAGGACAGCCTCCAAAGCCACAGAGAAACCCTGTCTCGAAAAACCAAAAAAAAAAAAAAAAAAAGAGAGAGAGAGAGAGAGAGAAAGCAGAGGAGGGTGGGACCCTGGTGGTCCCTCCAGGGTCTGCCCTCCTACAATGTCCCATTAAACCTTACCTCTTAGAGGTAACACAACCTCCCACTAGCTACTGCGCTGGGGACTAAGATGTTAGCACATAAGCTTTGGGGGGATGTTATGAGGATAAGCCCGAGACAGAGCACCAAAGAAAGGACTCTGCCAAACCTAACTTTGGTGAAGTAATAAATGAGCTGATTGGTGTTTCACTATGGGAGCATGGCCAGGGGTCACTTAGAGGAGTAAGAATGACTCAAAGGCAACCGGCTCACAAAAATCCACTCTGCTCAGGACAGCTGCATCCCAGGAGCTCCACAGGACCCTCTCCTCTCCCCCAGCACCTAGTTACTGCTTTAATAACCTTGGCAACCGGCCTTGTGGATCTTGGAGCTTCTTGAGCCTCACAAGCCTTGCTGACTCTCATAAGCCTCCTTCCAGGAGAGAGTGCTTCAGTTGGGAGGAAATAAAATACACAACAGGAGACCTTCCAGATCCAAACCTCAGCAGTCGATTGCTGGCATCTCGGCCTCTTTCTCCTGGCCTCTCCTTTCTGTCTGTGCAGTCTCCCTCCTCTTCACTCCTGTGCTCCACCCTCCACCCTTCATGTTGGAGAAGGAAGATTCTACACATGCTAGGCAAGCCTCTACTATTGCATTACAGCCCCTGACCTACACCCTTCTCCCCAGTGTAAAGAGAAATTCTTCTCCAGAGATCTTGATTGTTCTAGAAGACTTTAACTGATAAGGGCTTGCTGCCACTTGAAGTTGGAGGTATTTGAAAGAATGTCATTCCAGGAATAATGCACATACATCCTAGCATGGTTAAGAGGGTAGGATTGCCCCAAAGTGGACTCATATAAAGGACTATTAGGCTGAGTGTAATCCTCAGGTTAAAAGTTACCATACTTGTCCAGGCAGAGGCAAGTGGATCTCTGTGAGTTCCAGGTCAGCCTAGTCTACAGAGTGAGTTCTAGAACAGCCAAGGCTACACAGAGAAACCCTGTCTCGAGAAAAAAAAAAGTTAACATACTTGTACCATGTATAGTGGAATCAAAATGGAAGCAGAGTCAACAGGAGATAAGACAATCCACACCTGACCCTTGGCCAGTTCTGCCTTGTAGAGGACTATGCCCAGGAGTTCTGCCTTGCAGAGGACTGTGCCTAGGGGTTCTGCCTTGCAGAGGACTATGCCCAGGGGTTCTGCTTGTAAAGGACTATGCCCAGGGGTTCCAGCAGTTGGAATAATAAATGCTAGTGGCTGATGTTGAAAGGCTGGAAAGGGAGTGAGCACCTGAAAGATGGCTTTTAATGGGACAATTCAAAGTTATCTGAAAAACTTCTGCCTTCCCTGTATGTCATAAATGGCCCTAGAAAAGTCAAGTGGGGCTTGCAGCCAGAAATACAGAATACTTTCTCATCTGCAACCCAATGCTTTATTTCTGATATATACACCACTTTAATTTTATAACAAGAACAAAAAACTAAAGATTGAATAAAAAAAAGTGTACAGGGCAATGCTGTGGTGGTTGCTGAGATACAATGGCTGACTTTGGAAGCATTCGAGCGTGCTGATATCTTTCTTGCACAAATAAAGCCTGTCTGGGGGTCAGAGAAAGGAGCTTGCTACTAGCTAACCATAGAGGTCTGGAGGTCTGTACAGACAGGCAGACAGGAAGTGACGTAGCTGGGCATTTATATCTTTTCTACTTAGCTGTCTTCAACTCACAAGAAATTGGAAGGCCTAGCTAGCTAGAAATGGTGATGCAGAGGGAGATTCCTACTTTCTGTGGAAAGAATAAAACGGTATTCAATCAAAGTGCCAAGAGAGACTAGGAGACAGGAGATGCAGGGACGTCTTTGCCATAATGGGTAGAAGTGGGGGCACATTTGTCCTATGGTCTTGGAGTTGTAGAGGGATCCAGAACTTTCTCTGAAAGGTCTTGACAGCAACCTTCATGTTATCTGTGCCATAGCCTTGTTAAACAAAGGCAACAGCATCAAGTTTGGAGAAAAAAAAAAAGACCTATGGGCACTATCTCTGTCTTGCCAGTTTTTTTTTTTTAACTTCAATTTTTTCAGGCGTTTGTTTCTTCTTGGCAGTACTGTGCAATACTTCATGAATATCACACAAGGGCTCTACCACTAAGCCACTCAGGGCAATGGAAAAAGACCCTGATGTTGGAGACTTATACTTCCTCATCCCTCAATGAGTCAGCCAGAGACTGTTGTTCCTTCCTTGTGGTAGTTTGCTTTCAATTGCTGTGATAAACACCATGCCTAAAAGCCACTGGGGGGCTGGAGGGTTGATTTCCATTTTACAGCTTATAGACAATCACCAAGGCCTTATACAACCCAGGCCTGCCTGCCCAGGGGTGGCACCATCCACAGCGGGCTGGGCCTCTTACATCAATCATTAATCAAGAAAATTCTTTACAGACGTGCCCATAGACCAGTCCCATGGAGGCGGTTTCTCAACTGAGAGTCCCTCTTCCCAGATATATCTAGGTTTTTGTCAACTTGACAAAAAACAAACCGGCTTCAATCCCAGAACTCAGGAGGCACAGGCAGGCAGATCTCTGTGAGTTTGAGGCTAGCCTGGTCTAAAGAGAGAGATCCAGGACAGCCAGGCAGTCAGGGCTACACAGTGAAACCCTGTCTCCAAAACCAAAATAAAAAAAACCAACCAGCACACTCCCCAAACCTTCACAACAGAAGGCAGGCAGTCACAGCCAACCTAGGGGGCAGGTGCCATGGCAGGTGGACACAAGAGGCCAGACAGCTATTTACCAAGAGCTGGGTGAATGAATCACTGTGTGTGGACGTTTGTCACCACCACGCCCTGGAATCTTCGGCAAAGAATGAGAACAGGCAGCCATTATTACCAGACTCTCCCGGCCCCTCCTCTGGACTGCCACGCCAGCCACCTAAACTTCCCAAGGATCTTTTTTTGTTTGTTTGTTTGTTTTTGTTAAACCTTCTTGAGGTAGCGACTGGCAATTGGGAGGGCCGTGACAGTGTCCCTTTGCTTGAATAGCTCTCCTCTCCTCCCCCAACACGGATGAGGAAGCTGCAGCTGGCCACTACAAACACTGCAAATCTACATTCCTGATCAGAACTACCTGCCCATCCTGGTCACTGCCTGTGGAGCAGCCCAGGAGCCTTCCTCCTGCTGGCTGTGCATCACTGCTATTTACTGCAGGAGGGCAGCTGCTGCCCTGCCTGTCCAGTCTAACCTGCCAGGCACCTTGTCTGTGTGCTCAGGGCTGACTGAAGTGCTCTTCCTCTTTCGGGGCAGAGTGGGAGGAAGAACAGTTCTCTCTGTCTCCACCCCAGCCGCGGCAGGTATTTACAAACATTCCCAGTGGCCCCGTAAGGTTGCTGGCCTGCCTTTAGGATAGCCAGCTGCCCAGGAGTGGTAGTGTACTTGATGGGCATCCAGAGCCCCCTCGTCTGTCAGCCTTGTTTGTCATAGCCCTTGTCACAGCACCTGGGTATCCCTAGTCAGGTTACAGTGCTGTCAAAATGGGAGCAGACATAGTCTCACTCAGTCACTGAGTCTTGGGGACAGTGTGCTGAGACCCCAAGAATGAGAAGAAAACAACCACCTCGTAGGTCCACAACTGGCTAAGAAACGCCCTATCCCCTCTTTATTGACAAATGTCAGATTCCCTCCCTGACTAAGCCTAGTCCCAGGCAATTCCATTGATGCCGGCTCTGGGAGTCCACTGTCAGAGAAAATGGGCCTTACTTACTGGGTGCTGGCGGTGAAGTGCCACCGCCCTCCCCCAACCTGCCATCCCTGCTTAGTCAGTCTCTGTGGGACAGAAACCCAGACACACAAGGTCACAAAAGCTCATGTTGTCAACTTTCCCACTCCACCGCCCTCTCTTTACCCCTTCCATGAGGGAAGAGATGCTGTCCCCTGCTCACGCCGAGAGACTGCCCAGCTCTGGCTTAATCCTTGCTCTGTTCCTTGTGGAAGCAGCACACACACACACACACACACACACACACACACACACACACACACACACACACGTCTGTAATCTCAGCCCTCAGGACAAAGAGAAGTTTGAGGTCAGCCTGCTGTATGTGCAGATACCCTGTTTTTCTTAATAAAAAAAAGTAAATAATATAGTAAAAATAAATATTTAAAATTATTTTTATTTTATGTGTGTGGGTGTTTTGCTTGCATGTATGTCTGTGTACCGCATACATGCCTGGTCCCTGTAGAGGCCAGAAGAGCCTATCAGATCCTCTTGAACTAGAGATAGTTTTGAGTCGCCGTGTAGGTGCTGGGACTCAAACCTGGGTCATCTGGAAGAAGCAAGAAATGCTCCTGGCCGGGCGGTGGTGGCGCACCCCTTTAATCCCAGCACTCCGAAGGCAGAGGCAGGCGGATCTCTGTGAGTTCGAGGCCAGGCTGGACCGACAGCCTCCAAACAATACAGAGAAACCCTGTCTTGTAAAGCCAAAAAAAAAAAAAAAAAAAAAAAAGAAGTACTCCCGACTGTTAAGCTATCTCTCTAGCCCCAGTAATTCTGGAGGATATCAGAGCTGAAAACTTCCTCCCAGAGCCAGTTTTGGATGGCAGATCTAGACTTTGTCCAGCTGGAGGACGCTGAAGAAGCAGGAGAGCCGACTGAGTGGAGACAGCAAGGATGGGCAAGATGCCAGCAGACGGCACAGGGCAAAGAGGGTCTCCAGGGGGACACGGATGCCGGAAAATAGCTGTCGCCTGCATGTTCTCCGTCACAGCTGTCTGGCAACTGGGCATGGTTTAAGGATGCTGCCACGGCTCACAGCCCTCCCCAGGCTGGCTCCCCGGGTCTTACAGTGGTTGTTGATAATCCGCATGTCCTGGCCACCTTGGCCATCTTCTTTTCTTTTTCTTTTTCTTTCTTTTTTTTTTTTTTTTTTTTTGGTTTTTCGAGACAGGGTTTCTCTGTAACTTTGGAGGCTGTCCTGGAACTCACTCTGTAGACCAGGCTGGCCTCGAACTCACAGAGATCCGCCTGCCTCTGCCTTCGGAGTGCTGGGATTAAAGGCGTGCGCCACCAACGCCCAGTTTGGCCATCTTATTTTCTAAGACACCACCACCATCACTCCCCCCCCCCCGCCCCCGCCACGCCTAAAGACTGAGAAACAGGGCAGCTGAATAATCCACTTGCATCAAGTCAAACTTTGGAGAAATCTTTGTGAAGCAGTGGGTAGTATTTAGATAGATGGGGGGGGAGGGGCAGCAAGGGCAGATAAAAGACTGTGGAAGCAGCCCTTGCCTGGAGGGAGAGAAACTGTCTGGGCTGCAGGTTCGTTTATCCGGAAGTCAAGGAAAGCATAGGGGTGGGACCCAAGGAGGCATGACTTCAAGTCTCTAAGTGAGAGAGCAATGCAGCACCGCAGGGCTTCCCGACGTAAGGGGAGCAATTGAAGGGTCACGCGACGGAATCCAGTGGAGGGGAGGGAAACCTGGAGACCTTGGTCGACCTGGTGTCCTGAGAATGTGGTAGGACGGAGGGAGGTGCAGTAAATTGTAGCATGGAAACCAAGACACCAGAGTTCAGTTCCCAGCTTTAATGCAGGACCTCGGATGTGCCGCATCTTTTTCCTGAACCTTTCCTTAATCGCTAAAACCTAAAAGCCTTCCAGTTTGAAGACTTGCCACAGGAGGCCCCTGCCTTTGAAGGATGATGTCCTGAATTACACAGGGAAGTCACCAATCTACTAGACACTGGGAACAAGACAGTAGATGGGTGGGAGGTCAGAGATGGAGCCCAGTGGCATCGCAAGAGGATCAGTGGGAAGAAATGGGGAACCGAAGGGATTAGTTTGGCAATCCCATTTCCAGTTCCCCTTCTTGCTCTTCCTAACCCAACCTCACCTTATTTGGTGAGGGCAGGTACCACCGGCCGGCTCATCACTTACCCTCCCGTTCTCTGTTCCCTTTTGCAGGCCCAAATAACATCCTTACACTGTCCCTGGTGTCTGCCTTCCCTTAGAGCAGTACCCAGGGGACCAGAGCAAGAGGAGCAGTGCTTGTGGTTGGTCTTGGTCGTCTTACTTATCCTGAGCAGTTACCAATTTCGGAACTCCCCCCCCCCCCCGCCCCGTGGACGCAACTGTGCTGAAAACTTCAATGTATCACTTTCTTTACAGCAGTTCAAGGGATGACTGTTGCCTTGTTTCACACAGGAGGAAACTGAGGCAAAGTTTTAAGTAATCTACACAAGGTCACACAGCTGTGGTTTGCCGGTGCAGGTTTAGAAATTACGCATGATTTCCAAGCCAGGGCTTCTGTCTAGCTCCTGTCGCCTCCTAGGGACTCAGGTAGCTGAGGACCTCTTGTTGCATCGTTAAGTCTCTGATCCAAAAGCTTCAGTAAGCGCGAGTCCACGTGACCTTTAGGTCCCCGCCTTCTCCTGGCCCCTCCCGGGTCTCTGTCTCCGAAAGGCCCGCCCCACAGGCAGGTGGCGCGCGGACTCGGGGGCGTGGCGGGGGCGTGGCCGGAAGCCTTAAAGCGGCCCGGGAGCCGGGTGGGCGGTCCAGATCGAGGGCAGCGGCTACCTTCTGAATCCCCAGCCAGCCGGGTACGGCGTCGGCCACCATGTCCCTGGCGGCCTCAGCGGGCCGGGGCCTGGGGACCATGTGGTCCCCCACACATGTCCAGGTGACGGTGCTACAGGCGCGGGGCCTGCGGGCCAAGGGTCCCGGGGGCACGAGCGACGCGTACGCGGTGATCCAGGTGGGCAAGGAGAAGTACGCCACGTCGGTGTCCGAGCGCAGTCTGGGCGCGCCCGTGTGGCGCGAGGAGGCCACCTTCGAGCTGCCGCCACTGCTGTCCTCGGGGGCCTCGCCCGCCGCCGCCACCCTGCAGCTCACCGTCCTGCACCGCGCTCTGCTCGGTCTCGATAAGTTCCTGGGCCGCGCCGAGGTGGACCTGCGGGAGCTGCACCGGGACCAGAACCGCAGGAAGAAGCAGTGAGTGGGCGCGGGGCGTCTAGGGGAGGAAGGGCTCTCGGGCAGCGCTGCTCCTGGGGTGCGAGCGTAACAGTCACCGCGCGATGGCTTCGTTCTAACCCAGCGTCTCGTCCGGCTGTCACGTCCCAGCTCGGTGTAGGGGCTTTTGGGAGGCGGGAGAGGTTTTGAATCCTCGGGGCGCCTCGGAACGCACGGCACACACAGCACTAGATGAATATTTGATGAATGGAAACAATATGCGGGTAAGAGAATTCCTATTAGGTTGGGTACTGTGTGCTTGATGTGCGCTTTAACTTGGGTGGAAGGGCCCTCTGGGTATTTTGTTAAGCTTGACGCTTTGAGCTGAGAACCCTTGGGGCAGGGAGCAGAGAAAACTAATTGGAGTGAAAGCCCCAACACCCCAGAACTGGAGGATTGCTGGGCGGAAAAAGACTCCAACCTGGTGATTGCTGATTCAAATTCCCACCTGAAGACGCCCCCTCAGAAGTTTGGTGTTTTGCCCCGAATTAATGTCAGGCGATGGTTCCAAGATCAGTAGAAGTGAGCATTGTGACTCTTTGGAGTTTGGTAAATTCTCTCTGGTCCTAATTCCTGGTGGTGGCTACTCACTAGCCCACCTGTTGCTCCTCAGTCGAAAGTTCTGACAGGGCACCCCAATTCTGCAGGGAAAGCTGTGCAAACGCCAGTTCACCTTAAAGTCATAACAGATTCCTTTGTTCTTGTTCACCGGTTCTGGAAAGGGCCGCTTAACCAATAGAACACATTTGATTGTGTTCATCTCAAAGAAAGCTTAGACTTGCTTAGCTGGTTACTTTGCTTGACCTTAGAGATGCCAGTCATGCTACCATGTAAACCCCAGTTTATGAAACATGCCGGTTCGGTCCCTGTACTTTAGATATACAGAGTGTTTTAACTTTTCCCTGGGGTGGGGCAGGAGGAGCCAGAACAACTGTAGTTCCCAGGCTAGGGTGGTTCAGTTTCAGCCTGCACGTGTGCAATTGAGTGAGACACCTGATTCGCTTTTGTGGCCACAGGTGAATAGGCGTTTCTGAACTCAAATAAAAAAGGAGGCCCTTGATGTGAGGTTGGATGGGGTAGCCTGAAACAGCCACTTACCAGCCAAGCCATACCTACGTAGCAGAAACCAAAGCCCTCCTTTTTTCCATCTTGATTAAATAAATGGCACTTGAGGGGCTTGGGTTGTTGGCTCTCGGGTCTTCTTCATATTGTCCCATTCCAAGATGAATGTTCACGTCTCTGTTCAGTATCTGTTTCTTAAGTGACTATTTCATATCCTTGCAAGATAGAGTGTATCCCCTGCCAGAGTCCTGGGTCTGATGTCTACTCGATCCTGACTCCCAGGTGGGTTGCTGTAGCTCAGTTTCAACTATTTACAAAAGCAGCTTGCTGCTGCCCTTAATTGATGTTTGCAAAGGGTTCTGCTTCCTGCTTGAGGGCAGCCAGTGAGAGGTTCAAAAGGTCCTGCACTGCAGTGTGAGAGATGACAACCTCCTTGAGCTCCCTTTCATTGTCTCTATCATTTTTCCTCATTTTCTTGAAGGTAATCCTAAACTTAAAGGCTGTTCCTGTTTCTGTCACATGAGCGGGTTACCACTTAGTCACAATATTGACTATCAGGGAAATTGTGCTTACTTAGTGGGTTTTTATAACTGCCATAGACTGTCTTTGACTCTTCAATTAGGTGATATTGCAAAGTTTCCATCTACCTCTTTCTGGGACTTTCCTAGCTTCTGGGGGAACCCCGTTAACATAAGCCTGTCTGATGCCCTGATGTAACTCCAAGGTGCCCCAGGTAGCAGAGAATTGAAGATTAAGATTTAGCCTGAGAGTTGTCAGTTTTAACAGAAAGAAAGAGGTTTGGCTAGAAAATCTATTTGAACTAGTTATTAATGGTTTGATTATACCTTATATGTTAAAAATCAGAAATAAAACCAACAACTAAAATCTTGGTCTGCTCGATCTCTGGTGTGTGTGTGTGTGTGTGTGTGTGTGTGTGGCAAAACAGTTATTGAATAGAAGGTGGTTTCTTTGTTTGGTTTCAGACACTGAGATTTGAGGTCCATTATGTTAAGAGCCAACTTACTAATTGCTCTCTTGATAGACCCCTTTATAGCAATTTTGGAGTCAAGAGAATATGCTCTTTTTCCCCCAAAACAGGGTTTCTCTGTAGCTTTGGAGTCTGTCCTGGAACTAGCTCTTGTAGACCAGGCTGGCCTCGAACTCACAGAGATCCGCCTGCCTCTGCCTCCCAAGTGCTGGGATTAAAGGCGTGTGCCACCAACGCCCGGCGATAACACACACCTTTAAAGTACCAAGTAGTCTACTATATAGGGCAGCCTAATATGCAGGCAGGATGCATTTTAGTAGCAAGGAATGTATGGCCTTCAGTTGGGAAAAGCAGAAAGGAATTGATTTTACTCTTGCATCTGTTAAGGACCTGAGGCTTCAGTGGGTGTTGGTTAAATAGGAGCCAGATAAGTGTTGTGACAATAGCAGACCCCAGTCAGAAGAACATCAGGCAAACAGCATACAGGACCCTCCTCCCAGCTTCTAGTCTCCTGTGGTTGATTGGTTTAAAACAAAAACAGACAAACAAACCTTCCTGAGGCGCTACAAGCAACAAAATTTGGGAAATAGTCTCTTAGAGTAGATTTATTCCACCTGGGAGCTGGATAGGCAAGTAGGAGGGCCATTATGCAAGTAAACACCATAAAATTTGGGAAATAATCTCTTAGAGTAGATTTATTCCACCTGGGAGCTGGGTAGGCAAGTAGGGGGGCCATTATGCGAGTAAACACCATAAAATTTAGTATTGCAGTAATCTTCAAGGTGTTAAAAGCCAGGGAAGGAATGGTGGAGACTCCGCTTCCTGTATCAGTTGAGACTCCAATGGCTGCCTATGAAAGCATTTGGATAGCTTTGTAGAGGTTAGATGGTTTGAAAAGTTCTAAAAGATAGGAGGATGGTAAAATAAGTTACCCATGGAAAGTTTTGGACTATTAAAAATGAGAGTTGAGGAGTTGTTTTTCTGAGAGACTTACATGTAGAGAAATGGCTTAGCTGACCATCGGGGTCTTGAACTCACAAGTAAGCAGTTGGTGGTGTGCTTTAGGCTTCTTATGCACGTTTAAATTGTTTTATAGCAGGGTGGAAAATTTAAGCAATATTGTTACTGGTTACACGCCCCCCCCCCTTCTTTCTTGTAATTTCCCTTACAGATAACGTAGGGCCTTCCTGGCATCTCTCAGGCAGTGTGGGGCCCCTCCCTCTCCAGTGTAGAAACCAGAGCTCCTGGCTCTCTGAACATCTTGGGATAAGCACCCCTCCCTCTTCTTGGCTTTGGGATGAGATGACCACAGGAGAGGAGTATATCAAAGGTGTCACTAGGTGATGATGGCATTACTTATGATTTCACTTGTCAGACGTTCAGTAAGAATAGAGGAGGCTCTACCTGTTCCCCGCCGCTTCTCATCTCTAAAGTATATCTGTTCTTTTAATAGATGCCTTTTCCCCCCTGGCACTAGGAATTGAACCCAGGGCCTGATGTATGCCGAGCAGGCGCTCTGAGCCACTGAACTCTATTCCCAACCCTCCAAAGTACTTTGTGTGTGTTGTGCTTGTGTGCACAGCACATGTATGTGAGTGTGCATGTGTGTGCGTAAGGGTCCATGTAGAGGCCAGAGGCTGACATCAGGTGATCTCCTCAGCATTGCCCTCTACCTCATGTATAAGGCAGGCTCTCCCACTTGAACACAGTGTCTAGCTAGCCAACTTGCTCTGGGGATCACCTGTGCCTGTCTCAGATTGTGGGCCACCACACCTACCTGACATTAATGTGGATGTTTACTTGGATCCTCAGGGTTGTGAGGCAAGTGTTTTTACCTGTTAAGTCAAATCCCCATCCCCCTCCACCTTAGTATTTGAGGCGAGGTTTCTGGATCTCATTGATTTGCCTGAACTGGCTAGCCAATAAGCAGCAAGGTTCTACCTCTCTGTAGTTGGCCCAATGCTGGGGTTGTAGACGCTAGCTGCTGTGCCTGGCTTTTACGTCGTGTGGGTATCCAAACTTGGGCCCTTATGCTTGCCTGAAGGCCCTTTACCAACTGAGCCATAAGCACTTTTTAGGACTGCTGTATGCCGGATGTTGGGTTTAAAGTGCTAGAGAGGATGGTGCTTGCTTTCTGGAAGTTCGGAGCCTTGTTGGGAAGTAGATCGTAAACAGGAACACAAGAAAGAAATAACATATTGTGCTCAGTTGTGGAGAAGAACAAGCTATCAGAAAAAAAAAAAAAAAGATTGGTTCTGGAGAGATGCCTGGAGGTTGAGAGCATTGGCTGCTCTTTCAGAGAACTTGGGTTTGATTCCCTGCACGCATATGGTGGCTCACAACTGCCAGTAACTCCAGTTCCAGGGTTTCTGACACCCTCTTCCAGCCTCTAGGGACCCTGCCTGCAGATGATGAGCAGGTGTTTGTGCAAGCAAAAAACAAAACAAAAAACCCCGCACACATAAAATCAAAATAAAAAATATGTCTTAGAAAAAATATGTATTAAAAAATGACCAGTGCTCGAGAGATGGTTCAGCAGGACCTGAGTTCCATTCCCAGCACCCACGTGGCAGCTCACAACTTCTGTAACTCGAGTTACAGAAGGGATCTGATGCCCTCTGTCTTCCCCTCCAAGGACACTGCATGGACATAGCGCATGGACATGCACACAGGCAAAACACCCATACACATAAAATAAATAAGAGGAAATTATCTTTTTTTTTTTTTGGTTTTTCGAGACAGGGTTTCTCTGTGGCTTTGGAGGCTGTCCTGGAACTCGCTTGGTAGTCCAGGCTGGTCTCGAACTTACAGAGATTCGCCTGCCTCTGCCTCCCGAGTGCTGGGATTAAAGGCGTGCGCCACCAACGCCAGGCTGAGGAAATTATCTTTTAAAAAAAAGATCGATAAGAGGATGCTATAAAGGAGACTGGGAAGCAGGACGTGATGGCACCTGTCATCTCAGTTACCAGGGAGGGAGAGCCAGGAATATTGCCTGAGCCCGAGAACTCAAGGCTGTATGGCAAGAGCGTATCTCATAAAATAATAATAGTGAGAACTCAAGGATAGCCTGGGCTGTATGGCAAGAGCCTATCTCATAATAAGTAAGCTTTTGTTTTATGCATATGGTGCTGGGCATGTGCTGCACTACTTAACTATATCCCTAACTATGCATGTCAATGAGTCAGCTGGCCTCTGAGACAGGCATCTGAAGAATAAAGAGAGATTCCAGGGGCCTGTGCAAAGGCCCTGAGGCAGGAGCACCCAGGAAGCTGGAGGATTGGTTTTGTAGGGTAAGACCGAAAGAGAAAGGAATAGCTTAATTTGAGCAGGAAGCCACCAAGTGTTCAAAGCAGGATGGTGTGATCCAATTTGAACATGGCCTAGTCTGGAATCCCACAGATGAAATGGGAGGCCTTTGCAGTAATTAAAGCGGTGTGATGGTGATCGTTATGGAGACAGGAAGTAGTGGGTCCTTTGAGAAATATTTTATAGGTTTAATTGCTCTGCCTCCTGGTAGGGGCTGTGGGGGAGGAAGTGATAAGATTGAACAAGCAGTAAAATAAAGGGAGCTACGTGTTGAAAGTGAACCAGGAAATAGTTCTGCTTTCTTACCCCAGCAATCACCCCGAGACCAGGGTGAGGTCACCATGACAAAGACAACTTTGGGCAGTGCCCCTTGTGAGTTGAGTCTTCTGTTGAAACGAATGACTCGGGCATGCCACTGAAAGCAGGGTGTGGATGTGTGTGTACAAATGCCGACTGTTTCAGTGCAGACCGAGTACTCGGCTGGTAATTGTGGATGGTGTAACCTCATTGGTGTGCTCTGTGCAGTTGATGATGTCACAGTTTCAAGGAAAGCCTAATGTAACATGACAACAGAGAGAGAGCAGCCTGGTACCAAAACCTAAGACTCGAGTAAGCCAATCATCTACTTCACATCCGAGACGGCGAGTGTTGAAAAGCCTTGGGTCTTTCCATTTTGCTAAATTCCATTCTATTCAAAGACCTTTACGGTGTCTCTGTAGCTACCATCCGAGGAAGGGTTTTATAGGTAGTATTTGATAGGTCATTTGAATTGCAGCTATTAACTTTGAAATGTAATAATTACATTATAAGCAGTACGTGTACTCGTTAAAATGCTATCGACTCCAACATGTAGCTGCTGAGCTATCCATTAAAACACTCTGTCCTGGGAAATGCTGCATCTCCCTTTCTCCTCTTCTAGGAGGGACAGCTAGCTCTGGGTTTGCTCCATGGGGATTAGGGTGCTCAGGACTGAGGAGTCATTTGATCTTTACGTCTCAGAGCAATTCCCAGCCAGACCTTTGGTTCTGGGTCTAGTGCAGGCCTCTAAACACCAGGACCTTTGAACTTCAGCAAAACCAATACCCAAGCCTTGTACTGGCAACTGGGTCTTTGTCCTCACAAGGTGCCCTGAGTCAGACGGGGTAGGGAGGGGCATAGGAAACCATGCCTGAGGTGCCTGCTTTCACCTGACCGCTCCTGTCATGTTTATTGTGTGATCAGGGACTTGGTCATTGTTGAGAGTCAGTGAGTGGCTCTCTGAGTGAATAGCTGAGATTCCTGCATGGTAATGGTAGTTGGCATTCAAGGTTTTGATTTGTTTGGCTAGTTGGTTGGCTTGTTTGAACCACGCAGTCCAGTCTGGCCTCCAGCCTCCAGCCTCCAGCCTCCAGCCTCTGCCTCCTAAGCACTAGAATTACCGGAGTGCACTTTCACACCGGGCCCAGGGAGCCTCCTTTCCTGAAGGGATATGTTGATGATGAGGTAAAGAAAAACCCAGGGTCTGAGTGTCCAGTGTATCCCTGGGGGACCTGAGGAATGCGCCCTGGGAAGAAGAAAGGCAGCTGTAATGGTCTTCCCCGAATGCTGGCCTTTGAGCTACCCGAAGGAAAGGCATTTACAAGTGACACCACAGAAGTATTGCTGGAGCGGCTACTACACACTCATTTTTTTTTCATATGTGATCAAGGACATAGCTAACCTCCAGAAGACTCAGAGCTTCCAGAAAGCCTGGTGTAAAACGTCCTGGTGTTATGACCGAGAACGCTTGAGGTGAAGGGCAGCCGCAGCAGACTGAGTCCTGGGGTGTTTGTTCACGGCTGTGACTGCTCAGAGCACGGGTCTCTCGTGGTCAGTGAGTGTGACCTGTGCCCTTCACCAGCACGGAGCTTTCCACTTTTACTAATCATTTGTTATTAAGATGCGGTTTTAGAATAAAATGCTTTGGGTATGTTTTCTTCCTGCTTTGAACCGACGGTGATTACAAGATAAATCACAGGTTCTCTGCTCCCTTGCCAGGAGCTCATAGAGGGGTGTACATTCATCTGTGTACGGGGCGGGGGCAGTGGACGGAATGTTCTTTGATGTTAGTCACTGAAGTTTGTTTTCTTTTGTCTTGGCCAAGGCATGGGGGGGAGCATCAGGCTATGCACTTTCTTTTCCCATCCTTAAGCTCTCTTTTTGGGGAGGGATATCACTCACTGTCGTGATAAATTCCTTTGGCAGGCCACGGGTGATTCATTCATTGGTCACGGTTATGTAGTCTAGGCAAGAGCTGAGGTTCTAGGTCCCATCACACAGTAGTACCGTTTGTGGCATTCTTAGGTAGGATCAACTTTATAAGTAGATCACTTAGGCTTATGTGTTGAAAAATGAGGTTTTTTTTTTTTCCAAGACGGGGTCTCTCTGTGTCCCCTGGCTGTCCTTGAACTGGCTCTGTAGACCAGGCTGGCCTCAAACTAGGAGGTCCGCCTGCCTCTGCCTCCCTAGTGCTGGGATTAAAGGTGTGTGCCACCACTACCTGACTGAGTTAAATTTTGTAATCCTTAGAAAATATTTTCATAAGGGTACTTAGATAAGGGTGCCCAGTGGCATTGCTAACTTACCTCAGGAGCCTCTGTCTGCTTCCCATACACCCGCTGGTGTAAAAGCCATAAAGCCCTCCATGATGATTTTTACATTTCCCCAACAAGTTCCAGAACATTTACTTTGATCATGACATTTTAAAAGTCATCCATTAAAAGAACAGCTCTTGGAAATTATATAATATCAATTGTGTAGGCGAATGTTTTCCTACATCTTAAAATGCAAATTCATTGATACTTAGTAACGTTAGGTGGGCGTGTTTGAGTATTTGCTAACATAGTTAGAACGGTTTGTCCTCCATTTCCATGTCGGGAACCTTGTGACTCGGTCAACTGTAGGGTACTCAGGTGGTGGGATGTCATGTAGCCATCAGAATTGGTGGTATGATGATTATAAGGCGTGTGCCATGTGCTACAAATGGCCTGTGTGTTCTGATTCCGGCTAAGTAGTAATTATAGCTACAACTTACAGCAGGCCTTGTTCTAGAGACTTAACATGTATTAAGTCCTCTAAAGTTTATGACATCCTTCTGAGACAGGTACCCTCAACCTTGTCTCAGAGGGGGAGCTGGAGTCAGAGAAGGCTTAGGCAGGTTGCCCCAGATCTCTGTTTGGAGCTGTTACCTGGACAGGAAAAAAACATAAAGGGGGTGTATGATATGGTGGTCGTTGGGTCAGCATGGGATTGGGTGCACCTTTAAAAACATACTTGCTTTTTCTTTTTCTTGTAACATGTCTTACTTCTGTATGGGAGTGACTTTTGATTTTGTTTCTGTTTGTTTGTTTGTTTGTTTGAGACAGGATTTTGCTTTGTAGCTCAGGCTGACCTAAAACTCAAATCCTCCTGCCTCAAGCCTAAGTGCTGGATTCCAAGTGAACTCCACCATGCCCTGTTGTCTTGATGACTTTCTTAAAGAATTTCTAAAGACCAGACAATATAACTAAGTACCGAAAGCATTTTTCCACCCTTCCCCTGTGTGTGTGTGTGTGTGTGTGTGTGTGTGTGTGTGTGTGTGTGTGTGTGTGTGTATGTGCCAGTGCATATATGAAGTTCAGAAGACAACGTGAGTCATTTTGCTTCTCTCCTTCTATCACGTGAGTCCCAGGGACCTAACTCTGGTCGTCAGGGCCAGCCAGAGTCTCTTATCTGCTAAGCCATCTCCATCCAGATAGTTCTTCACCTGCCGCCCATGTGTTTTTTCTTCATGTGTCTCTTACCAGCTCTTAGGTCTGTTTTCGTGGCTCCGAATAAAGAGGTGGGAGTTAGAGCAATAGCAGGAACCGTCCTCCTCTCTCAGGATGCACTGGTTCTGCCAGCGACTGCCAGTGGGCAGAAGGAAGGGTTTGGGAGTGGAAGGTTAGCCAATGGCTACTTCTGCAATCAGAGTTAGGCCCTGTTGTCACCTACCCACCTCATTCCACAGCAAAACTTGCTGAACTGCATAGCTGCTGTAGAGTGCACACCGACAGCATGATGTGATACAGATCATCTCTGTCCCTGCTGCTCCGCACTGATACCATGTTCTCCAGGGCAGCAGTGCTTTGAACCTCAGCAGCCCACTGTGTGGCATTCTGCCCTATTCCCAGTGCCCAGGGAAGACAATTCTTGAGTTGCTTCATAAGCACTCTCCATCTGGGAAAAGACTGTCCTGTTTCCAGATACTCTTAGGATGCTCTTCTGGTCCTCCCTCCTCCCCGATGCTGGGTTTCCATGGGGATGGTGATGGTTTGTGTGCTACAGCCCGTAACTGAGATTTAGCCTGGAAAGGGGAGTGTGTAGTTCTGCTGACCCTGAAGTCTAACCTAGACCCAGAGACCTTGAAATGAACTCTGACGTCTAGAGTGGTAGAGCTGCTGGTGTTTCCCTCCACTGGACCCTTCTAGGGTAAAAAGTAGATGCTGCATCTATTAGTTTTCCAGGACAGATGCTTGTTTGAGATGAGTTTGAACTTTAGTAGGAGAGTCTTTTTATGTGGAATATTTTTGCATGCTTCACAGTGAGGAAGTTTCCAGCAGTGGCCCCCATGTTTAAAGTTAGGAATTGGCAGCAGGAGCAGTAGTGAGGTTCAGTGGGTAAAGGGACTTACTTGCTGTCAAACCCTTCCGTACTTGGGAGCCACTCCTGACCCCTGCTAGGTGTCACCATGGCACGGTTGCTACCGTACATACAGTGTGTGCACACATCCAAATAAACAAGTAACAAATGTCATTTTCAGATTAAAAACAAAAGGAAATAGAAGGCAGGCAGTCCCTGTCCCCGTAGCTGATGCTTTGTGGTGTGTGGTGCCCGTTCTCCTCCCCGACGGAGAGGCAAGCCGTGGGCCTCTTCACCACTGTAACTGCAGTGCAAAGCTGACAGATGTGTTTGCATAGGACCTCGAAGAGCGTGAATTCTCTACGTGTGGCCGCCTTCTGCAATGTGAAAAGCATGTTCGCTCCGCCGGCCACATAATGTTGCTTCTGAGGTGTTCCTGGCAGTTCTGAACCCACCAGTGGGAGCTGTAGGGATGTGATGGGAGGAGCCGCGTTTCCCTCATCTGTGGAGGAAGATCCTGTCTTCCTCAGCATTCCCTAGTTCACCCTCCCTTCTCCCTCCTCCCTGTCCCCCAACAAGAACAGGCTTTGTCTCACTGTGTACCCAAGACTGGTCTCTCATGATCCTCCTGCCTCCGTCTCCCAAGTGCCAGGATTATCAGTATTATCTCCTTTAAGACACCTCTGTATATATCTAGGAAACATAAACAATATTTGATAGATTTTTTAGCTGTTACATTATCTGGGAGCCCTCACACACTCCACCCCAACCCCAGAAAAGAAGCCCTACCTAAACACCACAAGGTAGATTATTTGGATAACACTTTTTTTTTTTCCACTTGGGAGAATACAGAACTGGTCATTGTTTCTAGGAGAGCATGGGGAAGGATTGGCACAAGTAAGGGACCAAGTTTCTTGTTCTCTGGCATCTCATGTGATCAGAATGCTTATGCTAACCTGTTGTCACTAGAAAATGTTACCTACAAGGGCACCCAGCCCAGGATGGAGCCCCTGCCTCTTATACACAAGACCCTAGGGTTTCATTTTTTGGTAGGTGAAAGAACTTTTCATATCGTGGACTTTAAAATAAAACTTGTTGCGTGGGATTATGGCTTTCCTGCTGCACTCTGCCCTTTGGACAGAAAAAAAGAGCCCAGCCCTGATGGAAAGATAATGGAAGCTCCCTGGCTCCGTGTGAAAGGTAATGCCGATCACCTACGCTGCAACCCTGCAACTGTAGGCTGGGTGGCCATGCTGGGTCACAGATTATTTACCAACTGCTTCTCTGGGTGGGCAGGAATGAAGTGAACTAAAGGCAAAAAACAACAGACAAAACCACCGAAAAATGGTGTTGAAGCCCACAGCCATAATCCGATTTGGGATTCCAGAGGGTGAGTCATTCGTGAGCTTTGTTAATGGAGTTTTCAGGCTCAAAGCCTGGGCTCTGGCAGATCAAAGGCTTGCTTGCCCACCTGCCCCAGTGAGCCACGGAAGAGACAAGTAATACTGGGAAAGGGGGGTTATTCAACACGGCCGGCCGCGGCCCCGAGTCTGACTGGGCTTAAATACAGCGCTAACGGTCCGCATAATTAAGCAGTCCTATCTTGGTGTGACTCCCCCGCCTCCCATCGTCCAGCAACATTACCTGACTCCGATGTATCCTGTTAAGTAGTCATATGATAAGTTGCCAGAACTGTGTGAAATCTCTTCCTGCGAGAGAGTTTCCTCCTCTAGCCAGCAGTGCGACTCTCCTGAGGAAATTTTAGTATTTGGGACACAGTATCTCTTTAGAATATCTTGTCTGACCACGAGAACGCAACCCGCAGAGTCAACTAAACAGGGCCCATAGGGGCTCACAGAGACTGAACCAGCAGCAATCAGGGCGCCTGCATGTGTCTGACCTGGGTCCTCCGCATGTGGGCTGTGGTTTCTGTGGTCTTTGAAACTCCTAACTGTGTGTTGGTAGGGGCGAGGCAGGGGGGTGGGGGTATCTCTCACTCTTTTGTGTGCCCCTTAGGACCATTTCCTCATTGGGTTGCCTTGTCCGACTTTGGTATGAGGATTTGTGCCTGGCTTATTGTGATTTATTATGCTGTGTTCAGCTGATGTCGCTGGGATGCCTGCAGTCTCTCTCCCCACTCCCTCTCCCCCCTCCCTCCGTCTTTAAATGGAAAAGGATGAGTGGATCTAGAGGAGCGGGAAAGTTGGGGGGGGGCGACTGGAAGGAATAGAGGAAGCGAAACTGTGATCAGGCTGTAATGTATATAAAGAGTTTTTTAAAAACAATAAAAAGAATGTCTTCTCTGCTGTCAGGCGATTTCACTGTGGCTTCTGCTTGGGCTGATGACAAGCATGTCGGGATTGTATTGGCAGAAGCATTTCTTTCCCTGCCGTAGTCGGAACATTCTAGATGGCATTTGTTGGGAGCTTGCTCTGCCTGTGATTCCGACCCTGCTTCTCATGCTCCCTCGAGACTCTGGAGCTTCCTCAGTTGCCGGCTGGTTGAATTCAGGTTTGCTTATGAAAACAAAGCAGCAAGAACAGTTGGTGTTGCTCACACGGGTGCAGAGGTTTGGAAAGGCAGTCCCACTCCAGTGCTTGGGCGGCGGGTAATAATAGGTGGGAGCATCCTGGGGTTGGCTACAAGGTTGCTTAGAATAAACACTTTGGCCGGTATAACCTTTAGGAAGGCAAGCCGGCCGCCGGGAATGGTCAGGTGGCATGCTCTGAAGGTCTTGAACGCGTTTGCCTGCCTCGGAAGACTGGTGGAGAAGCCCTAGCCCCAACCCCTTCTCCCTGCATGGCCCTGATGCCTGCAGCCCCTGCTATGGTCAGCAGTCAGCTGTACTTTACGTTCAGCTTTCAGCCACTTCTCCTTTTCAGGTGCCTACGAGTAATATTACAAAAGCCAGACACCTTTCATCACCAAGGCAACCACGCTTACCACGTGACTATCAGGGAAGGAAAAACACAACTAATCCTCTCAACCTCTTGACAAATATGCAAAGTATTCCAGGCCAGGCCCTGCCCTAGACGATGTAGGAGGCTTGCTGGGAGAATCAAGTTAGACCCGCATCTTCCAGCTACGGCTGTGCTCCCCCTGACCGCTGCTTCACATTTGTAGCTCTAAAACTGTGAAAGAGTTCTCTTTGCCAGTCCTGGCTGGCATCTGGCTTCACCTTGCTGGGTCTTGGCTGTGTTTCTTGATGCCGCTCAAGTCCTTCCTGGCAGTTTTGTGGATTGGATCTTCGGTGGTCATCTTACAGGTTCTGACAGATGGCAGATCGTGTTGGAGTTTTCCCCTCTCCTTTTATTTTAGGATATCTAGGTTGAAGGTGTATGGACTGGGCTTAGCACACACACACACACACACACACACACACACACACACACACTACAAAGGGGAGGGGATGTTTTAAACCCCCCTCAGAAAGAATTTGAAAATGAATCAGGACAATCATCTTAAAGTGAGCCTCAGGAAGAGGAACTTGGAATACGGGGAATCCTTCCTAAGGTCTGCAACGGCCCTGGAATCGGAGCAGTTTCTAAGCGTCGTCTCCTTCACCTGTAAAGTGCCCACCGTGCCCTCCTGTGGGGCTCCAGTGAGGCTCCGGCACACGTGATGAAGGCAGGGCATGCTGCAAATGCAGTTGGAGGGTTAGGGTTCAGCTTTCCTGTGTACAGAGTGAGCCAAAGATGGAGGGTGGGTCGCCTTTGCTGGGGGAGGGGAATTGACCTTTGCTGAGCTGCTGTTGGAGGTGAGAGGAAGTTATGCTCATTTGGACAAAACCATCATTTCCTTAAAGTCTAGGCCCTAGGCTTTTAAGTAGGTCACTGAAAAAAAAAAAAAGGAAGTTAGTTCTTCATTTGCGAGATGGCCTGTGGGTGACTCTCTGGAGGCTGGGTATTTGGAATTGGTTGTCCCATAATGCACCTGCAATGAATTGGGCTCCCAGTTCACCAGAGATCAGGTTTCCAGATGAAACATGAATGCCAAGGAGATCCCCCTTTCTGAAGTTTGCAGTCTAAGTCTGGTACCCCATTGTTTGCCATATCTTGAAGTAGCTTGCAAAGGGCCATGTAGAACACTTGAGGGATGTTTGAAATATTCTTTTCTGATGGCTAAGTCACATGTTAATGCTTCCTGGCCAGGTTTTCATTATTTCAAATTGTGACAAAGTGCAGAATTGAGCAATTTCTTAATGAACCAGGGGATTGAACCCAAGGCATCTCATAATGCCAGGCAAGTATTCCACCATTGACTACATTCCCAGACTAAAATGTACCATTTTAACCACCTCAAGTGTGCAGCTGTGTATCCATTCACATCCATCTCCAGAAACTTTTCATTTTTTCCAGGTTAAACCAGAGTTTAGTGCTCGTCAGGCATTGCTTCCCTGTTCTGCCTATTCCCAGCCCCCTCAACCACCATTCTGCTTTCTATCTCAATGAATTTCCCAGCTCTGGGTCCCTCATGTGAATGGAATCATAATTTAGTGTTTGTCATTTGTAGCTTTTTTGAAAATCCTCTTTTTCTTCTTGAAACAGAATTTTGTATGTTCTTTTTCTCCCTGTCAGGCTTTATTCCTTTCTATAAGCGTAAATTAAAAAAAAAAAAAAACGTTTGTTGGTGTTTTGCCTGCATGTGTATCTGTGTACCATGTGCGTGCAATTCCTGTGGAGGCAGAAGAGGGTGCTGAATCTCCTGGAACTGGAGTTATAGATGGTTGTGAGCCACCATATGGATGCTGGGAATTGAACCAGGATTCTCGGGAAGAGCAGCCAGTGCGCTTAACTGCTGTGCCGTCTGATATTTATATGTAAATTTGTACAATAACTTAACTGTCCTTACTGAAGGAAAATATGACATTGGAACTAATTTTGATATAATTCTTTTCTTTATTTTGAGGTGGGGTCTTGCTTTTTTTGAGGAGAGATTTGAGTATTATTCTGTCTTTTTCTTATTGGAAATAATTTTTTCATGCTATATATTCTGATAAAGGTTTCCCTTCCCCCAACTTCTCCCAGATCTTCCTACCCACCCAACTCCTTGCCTTCTTTCTCTCTTTAGAAAACAAACAGGCAAATAAAACAAACATACCAGACTTTTTTTTTTGTTTCATTTCTTTTGTTTTTCAAGACAGGGTCTCTCTTTGTGGATAAGGCTGGTTTTGAACTCAAGAGATCCACCTGCCTCTGCCTCCCAAATGCTGGCATTAGAGGAGTGTACCACCACTGACTGGCTTAACATATCAGAATTTTTAAAAAAAGAAAAGAAAAAGAAACACAGAAAGCAAAATCCATAGACACACAAAATCCAAAATCATAATATACAAGCAAAAGATCAATAAGGTTAAAAATGTCTGAACAAAGCAATATGAGACAAAAAAAATCTGCAAATGTATTGAATTCATTTGATTTGGCTATCTACTGCTGGGCCTGCCCTTAAGTGTGGTTTGTCTACCCATGGAAACTCCATTGCAGAAAATTAATTTTCATTTGCCAGTGTTTGTCAGCTGGAGGCTTTTGGGTTAGGGATGGGGGCACGTGTCCACTTCTCCCTTTCATCCGTGGGAGCCATCTGGCTTGAACCTCTGCATGCCCTGTGCACGCTGCTACAGTCCCTGTGGCTCATATGTGCCCCAGTCCCATTGTGTCTAGAAAGTCTACCGTCCTTGGTGTCCTCCATTCCCTCTGGCTCCTACAGTCTCTCCACTTCCTCTTCCACCGAATTCCCTGAGCCCAGGGTGGGGGGTGGGGGTGGAGAGGGATTTGATGGCGATATCCCACTTAAGACTTAATGTCCCAAGGTCTCTCACTCTCTGCATATTGTCCAGTTGTGGGTCTCTGTTAGTCCCTGTCTTTTTTATTTTCTGAGATAGGGTCTCATTATGTAGCCCTGGTAGCCTCAAACTCACAGAGATCTGTCTACCTTTGCCTCCCAGCTTCTGGGATTAAAGGCATGCGCCACCACACCTGACTAAGGTAGTGTTGTTAAAACGTTTAGGTTTATCCAGTAAGGAGACACAGACCGCGACTCAACGATCCCACGTGGAGTTTATTGGTGGACGGGGAGGGAAAAGGGGAGCAGAGAGAGAGAGATGAGAGAGAGAGAGAGAGAGAGAGAGAGAGAGAGAGAGAGAGAGAGAGAGAGAGAGAGAGAGAGAGAGAGAGAGAGAGAGAGTAAGAGCAAGAGCAAAAGAGTAAGAGAGAGTAAGAGAGGAAGAGGAGTAAGAGAGAGTAAACGGGCAGGGGTCAGTCCCTTAAAGGGGTCCTTTGCACCTGCCTGGTTCTCACGGAACTCTGGGCTGGCCAGAGTGTTGCCTGAGCGCATCCTGCCAAGTAACAGGGCAGGCCAGAGTAATGCCTGAACCTTTCATTCCCACCTTTATTTATGATTAAAAAGAGATGGGGGTGTTAGACGTGGCAGGTTCGGGATCAAGGACGTTGAGTTCTTAAGACTGCTTCCTGCTGACCTTGGGGCGTCGATCATCTTTGGGGGAACCTGAGAAAGTTGGGGTGTTGCCATGCTGGTTGTTCTATTGTAGTCCAGGGCGTATGGGACTCTCTGTAGTCCAGGCTGTAAGGGACTGTCTGGCGCCTCTGTAGATCTGGCAAGATGTTAGCAGAGTAGAGAACAAAGTTAGGTTTAAAATTTTCTTTTTTAGGTCCTGGCATTTGTAGGGAAGATTGTAAGATGAGGGAGGGGTTCCCGAGGGGTCCCAAGATGAGGGAAGGGAGTTCCAGGACCAGGGAGAGGTTGAATAATATTTGGAGTGAATCTGACCTGTTTGGATGGGTTCAATTTGGCTTTCTGGAACTGACAAGAATCCTTTGAGTTTGTGAAAACATAAGTATTAGACATACCCTTGTCTAGCATATGGACCAAAAAAAAAAAGTTCAGGGCTAGGCTAGGGATATAGCTTGAGGTAAGAACACTTGCCTGTTCGATGGCATGGTTCCATCCCTTGCACTACAAAACCGAATAAATAAAAGCAAAGTTCTGTATTGTTCCCCACCCGCTCACTCCTCATTGAGACAGTGTAGAAGAGCGTTCGTGTGAGAGCTGAGAGCAGCAGAGAGGAAATCACTGGTGACGTCAGGAGCCCCTTGGAGCTGCTTCCATGCAAAGGTAACCTCTCATCTTTTCCTCCTCTAGATGGTACACCTTGAAGTCCAAACCAGGAAAGAAGGACAAAGAGCGGGGAGAGATTGAGGTCGACATCCAGTTCATGAGAAACAACATGACCGCCAGCATGTTTGACCTCTCCATGAAAGATAAGTCTCGGAATCCATTTGGAAAACTGAAAGACAAGATCAAAGGGAAGAATAAGGATGGCGAGTCGGACACCGCTTCAGCCATTGTCCCCAGCACGACACCCTCAGTGGACAGCGACGAGGAGTCTTTCTCAAAAGACAAGAAAAAGAAATCAAAGATCAAGACTTTGTTTTCCAAGTCGAATTTGCAGAAGACGCCGCTCTCCCAGTCCATGTCTGTCCTGCCTACTTCCAAGCTGGACAAAGTGCTGCTTCGTCCCGGCGACTTGCAGTCCCGGTGGGACGATGATGACAACGAGGATGAGTCCTCCTCCGCCTCGGATGGTGAGTTCCTGTCTGCTAACTCATCTGCTTCCCTAACCTTCGCTCTGAGAAGGAAGAGGCGGGTCTTTGGGTTTTAGTTACCACAGCGATGCTGGTGACGACGTTCAGTGAGGCTTTGTTTCTCAAGAGAATACAAATGTCTTCTCCAAGGGTTTTGGAGCTCACAGAATAAGTGGGTTTGAGGGGGTTTTGCGGCTGTTTGGTTTTTTTCACAGTCCTGGGATCTGGCCCAGGGCCTTGAGTATGCTGGGCAAATGCTCTCACACTGGCCATACCCCTAGCACCTGCTGTATGTAATAGAGTGAGACTATAGGACCGTGTTGTAATAGGCCCATGTCGTATGTCTGACACTTCATTAATTCTTCAGACGTCAGCTGAGTTTCTATCACGTGCCTAACTTCCCATGTGGTACATCCCTGGCAGAAGCTAAGTAGTCCAGTCTCCTCGACTCAAATTTTGTATTTTGAACTTCAGCTTCAGTTACTGAATCCCTTTTACTAGCCAGATTTTGTTACTCTGTGGAGAACATAGCCTTTTCCACTGGTTTAACACAGAATTGCTTAACTTCGGCATCGATGACTGTTTGGATTGATAATTCTTCTTGTGGGGAACCATCTTGTGTGCAGGAGGATGCTTAGGCAACAGTAGCACCTTCCTATCGGTTACCACGATTGAAGATGTATGCAGATGCTGATAGATTGACAGATGCCCCTGCCCATTGCAACTACTTATTATACCAACCCCACCTCTGCGCCTCCCCTCTTCCTGTCTTTGTGATGCTGAGGATGAAAATGACGGCATCGTACGTGCTAATCAAGAACTACGTCACTGAGCTTTGCCTCAGATCCCTCACTCATGTAATTTCTCTTTTTATTTGTTTGATTTTGTTCCTAGAGATTGCACCCCAGTGCCTGGAGTACGAAAGACAAACGCTTTAACTCGGAGTTGTATCCTCAGCTTCATTTTTTAATTTAGTGTGTCTGAAGGTCAGAGGCTAGCTGGTGGGCGTGGGTTCTCTTTTGACCATGTGGGGATTTAACTGAGGTCACCAGCTTTGCAGTAAACACCTCTACTCCCTGAACCATCTCTCCAGAACTTATCCCTTGTGTTGTTTATTTTCTTCCCAGTCATGTCCCACAAGCGAACACCCAGCGCAGACCATACACAACTGAACCAGACCAAGAAAGAGGGGCTGTCCTTCCTCGGGGGCCTCCGGTCCAAGACTGACTCCCTTTCGAGATCTAACTTGTGCATCAACGGGAACCATGTTTACATGGAGCAGCCAGAGGCCAAGAGTGAGATCAAGGACAGCAGCCCTTCGAATTCCCCGTCCCCGCAGGCCTTCAGGAGGAAGCATGTGTTCTCTTCCACGGAGAACCTGGCTGCCCGATCTCCTAAGGAGCCAGGGGAAGGAGGTAGCGTGACCGCTGACAGGCGACTGTCCGACTCTTCCAGCAAGGATTCTGTGAAGTCCATGTCTTTGCCGTCCTACCGACCCCTGACCAGTGGGGACAGTAGAGAGAGCATGTCTCCAGCAAACACGGAGGCTACAAAAGACAGCAAGAAGCAGGAGAACAAGAAATCCTCTTTGCTCTCTCTGGTGACAGGAAAGAAAGATGTGGCGAAAGGCGGTGAAGGCGAGCCTCTTCCCACTGTCTCAGAGAAAGAGAAGGAGAGGCAAAGCGAGGGCACGGAAACCCAGCTGAGGGAGGAAGACCTTGGCCGCAGGTCTGAGAGAGATGTTGCACCTGTTACCTCACAGTGGGGCAACTCCCTGAATCCCTTTGAAGATGTTCAGATCTCAAACCCAGAAGCAGACCTGGAGTCTAAGTCTGAGCCGAAGCCACCAGTTCCCGCTCCAAGGGCTCCCCAGACCAAAGCTGTAAAACCTCGGTAAGTCCTAGTCTTTTTCATGTGGGGCCTTTCTCTGCCACTACCTGGTATTGAGCAGTTTCCACTAGAGCAAATCTGGTCAGTTTCAGGATGTGTGTGCAAAGGTCTGCTAGTCTTAAGTCTTCTGAACCAGTCACCTCTGCTGGCCTGGCTTGCCTGGCGCTGAGGACAGAGGTGTTTCCCAGCCTAAAGCCACACACAGCTCAGCCGTGCGTGGGTGGGGGTTGTTTTTCTCAGTGAGCTAACCAGAGACTCCAGTGAAAGGAGACAGTCTGTGGCCAATTCTGAGCATATGACCTGGTTGTGTCGGGTACATGGGCAGAACCGTGTCTAAGTTTTCAGGGCGCTGCCAGTGGAGACGGTTGCCTCTCCTGGCACTTGGCGTCAGCTTACTGATGTGAGAGACCCTTGGTCTACCCTTTAGTGTACCCGTGACCATTCTGTGTTTCCTCTGTGCCTGATCACGAGAGCCTGCCTCAACCTGAAGGAGCTGCTTTTCTGAGCGACTCCCACGTTGACATTTCTCTGGTGTGGGGCGGAAAGACAAACTTTTGGAGATTGTGCACACAGGTTTTTTTTTTTTTCCCTCCAAAATCCATACTTGTTGTTGCCTTTTGTTATGCCTTTTTTATTTTCCGTTCTGAACTTTTTAGGTGCATTTTGCCCAGTCAGTGCTCGTGACTTTCAGTATATCACTGAAAGGAACTGTAGGCTGTTTCTTGCTCCCACTGAAACTTTCCATTCGCATTGCAACAAATGTGTAACAGGTGTGCTTAGTGCCCGACAGTGTGTCCTTCAGTGGGGAGAGCACACATCAGCGGTGTAGTATTTAATTAGCATGTATGAGGCCCTGGCTTTGAGTCCCCAGCACTAAAGAAACAAAAGTGATCCATTTGTATGTCAAGAATTGCTGTTCCCTTGACTTTGTAGATCCTGTCCCCAGGTGTAAAAAAAACTGTCCCTCTTTGATGACAATTTTTATGTTTCTTGTAATGCATCTGCAACTGACCTGCAGATTTTATTTTGTCCTTTTTGCAGACTGGAAGTACCTCCAAAGGCCCAGCCCAAAGCCAGGCTTCCCTTCCCTGACTCTGCTCTGGCTCCTACTCTTCCTCCTATCTTTTCTGATGTGATGGGTGACTCCGAGACACAATCCTCTGAAAGTCCTTCTGCCTCCTCCTCTTTCTCCTCTCCCCTGGCAGCTCCCATCTCCACATCTACTCCAGTTGAACACTGGCCCCCCACAGGCAGAGGGGAGGCCGATCCTGAAGAGCCGCCTCTGCTCCTCAGAGCGGACTCTCAGAGGGAGAGCTTAACACCAGCTCCAAACACTGGTTCTTCTGCCTTGGGTTCACCTTACAAACACCTTACCATCCCAGCACCGAAAGGGGCTGAAGAGTCTTCAGGGGGCGAGACCAGGGAGACAGGCGCAGGGAAGGAAGCCGGCAGGGATGAGTCAGGGCAGCCTGAAGAACTTGTGACAGTTCCTTTCCCCCAGCAACACCATGTCCCCTCACCTGAAGAGGCCCAGGAAGAACCCCCTGTGCTTTCCCTCAGCAGTGGCAGAATTGCAAACCCCGCTGAGAAGTCCCCCACAGGGGGAAACACAGACTCTGAGCATCCGTCTAGGTCTTTTGTGGAGAATGATCACAACGGTGGAGTGACTTCTACAGCCAGAGAAGCAGCGCCCCTTGTTCAAGAGGAAGAGGCAGCCTCCCTGTTTGACAGCGCAGCCCAGAAACACAAAGGGATGAATCCGAATGCCAGTGGAGGTCAAAAGAGAGTCAGGAAGCGTGTGTCCTTTTCTGAACAGCTCGTTGTAGAAGAAGAAACAGAAAAACCCACTGGGCTTGAGGAAGAGCAGCAGCTGACACGGGAAGGACCTGTTGCTGCAAGCATGCCCGATGAAGAGTCTCCAGAGTGTCCCCACACAGAAGGCACAGGAGAGGATCCTGTGACAACAGCAGCTCAGTCCATCCCTTCTGAAAGTGACAGTTTCTCTGAAGACCCCACAAGTGAAGTCAGCCCAGGAAGAGGTGGTGCCAGGCTCTGGATGGTTGAGGAGAATGATGGCCTCGTGACACGGTATCAGAGCAAGGCCAGTGATCACGAAGGCCTGCTGTCTGACCCCCTGAGTGACCTTCCTTCTGCCTCTGATGGGAAACCTCCTGTCATGGCTGATCTGAGCTTTTCTCTTCCTTCCATTCCCGAAGTGGCTTCGGACGACGAAAGAGTAGATGAATCTGGAGATGGAGGGAAGGCAGCCGAGCCAGAAGCGGGAATTCCTCCTAGGAATGTGTCGCCTTCTGGTGTGGAGAAAGCAGAGGGACCCAGTGGCAGGGCACATGGGTCAGTGCTCGTGGAGAATCTTCACGACTTCAGGCCAGAGGTTCCCGCAGTGGCTCCTTCCCAGCACACGGCAGCATCGGGAACTCCTAAGTCACACGCTGGCAAGAGCTCAAGAGTGAATAAACGGTCCCCTGGCCCTGGTAGTGTCGAGGAAGAGGAACGGAAGGGAGGTGGGAGGCCAGGTTCGCCTCTCCACACGTCCCAGGGCTCCCCGGGGCCCAGCCCCTCACCCTCTGCAACCTTTTCTGCTGCACACTCTTTGCCTGGCTCTCCACATTCCGACACTCCCCATACCAGTGTAGCAGACTCTCCAAAAAAAACAACAGAAGGCTCAGCCGCTAAAGTTGAAAATTTTGGCAAGAAGAAGCCACTTCTACAAGCCTGGGTCACGCCCTCAGAGATACATCCAGCCTCAGCTCAGCCAAATGCTGGAGTTGGGGCGGCCAAGCACAGGTGAGAGATGATGGGGAAACGTGTCTTTGTGCATGGGAAAGATGTCCTCTCTTTGCTTTCACCTGCAGAGACTATGCCTCCAAACTGAATGGATGTCCCAGTGTCAGAATTGGCCCGCTTCGCTCGCTGGCCAGGCTTGGCAGGGACTCAAGATCCAGCCGTGTCCGTAGCAAAGACATAGGAGTCTCCAAAGATAGCTTAGGAATGCTTCTACAGTGTGACAAAGCTCTAGCTATGGAAATATGGGACACTTGGGTCTCCAGAGTCTCAGAAGCCAGATGAGACCACATGGTAGAACAAAGCAATATTGAAAACTTCCTCTGAGAACTGCTCCAAGAGCAGATCGCGTGATGTGCACCCTCCCTTACTGTAGGAGCCAGAAGGTTCTGCAGAGCCCCTTAGTGGAGTCCTAGTCTGTAGCTGCCCACACAGATGAGAAACTTTCTTTCTTCCTTTCTTCTTTATTCATTTTAATAAATTGAAAACTTTTTTTTTTTTGCAGTGCTGGGGATGGAACCTGAGGCCTTGTACATCCTGAGCGAGGACTATGTCACAGAGCTATGTCCCGTCCTGAGACACTGTCTGTCCTTGTGTCTATAAGCAGACTGGGGGACTTAACGTCTGGTGGGGCCCTCCTCACCCCCCAAGCCAGGGATGAGCTTTGCTGGTTGTGTGTGGCTCTCTGATCCATTTTACTTTGAATTCCACAGGCGCTAAGGCATAAGCTGGATGTTGGGCCAGAGATTATATCCTTCCCTTGGCTCGTCTTGCCAGCAGCCATCTTTGAGATGGGTAGTTCTCAGCTTCGTGGTTACTGAAAGTTTAAAGATCCATCTCTTGTCTTTCTAGGCTTCATCCCGTGAAGCCAATGAACACAACAGCCACCAAGATTGCAAACCCTAGCTTGGGAACTGCTGCCATCATCAGTGAGAACCTGATCAACGAAGCCATAATAAAGGTACGTGATCTGAGGATTTTTGTGTGTTAGGATCTGCGGGAGCTTGCACATATAGAGGCACCATGACAGCTGGCCTCAGTCATTGCAACCTCACTGGGGACTGATGGGAGGAGGACTTGAGCTCATTTAGTTAGGAGACCAGCCTGGGCAAGATGGCCAGATGCTGTCTCAGAATAAGCAACAGCAAAAGTTAAAGGCCTTAGGCAGGCAGTTCTGGGAATTACGTATGCAGACCTCTGATGTGTTTGGAGTCTGGATAAACTCTGCGGGCCCCCAGACTTTTCTCTAAATGGATAATTACATTTGCTTACAGTTACTTATTTCTCACTGAATTCTTTCTTGTCTCTAGCCACACGATTATCACTGGCACTGTTGAGTATGGTGGTACTTTTTTGCTTATTCATTTTGTTATGTTTTTCTTAAAGACAAGGTTTCTGTAGCTCAGGTTGGCCTAGAACTCACTGTGTAGCTCAGGCTGCCCTAAACTCATGGCAGTCCTCATGACTCAGCCTCTTGAGTACTGGGATTGTGGGCAGGTGCCACCACCATGTTTTTTTTGTTTGTTTGTTTTTTGTTTCTTCAAGACAGGGTTTCTCTGGGTAGCCTTAGCTGTCCTGGAACTCACTCTGTAGACCAAGCTGTTCTTGAACTCACAGAGATCCACCTGCTTCTGCTTCCTGAGTGCTGTCATTAAAGGCGTGCCCCCCTACCACTGCCCGGCTCCTTTTCTGTTTTTTTGTTTTTTGTTTTTTTTTGGTTTTACGAGGCAGGGTTTCTCTGTTTTGTTTTGGAGGCTGTCGGTCCAGCCCGGCCTGGCTTCTTTTCTATCTTTAGGCAAGAGTGTAAAATTCTTGATAACAGATGTACCGAGTTTTATCACTGTACTTCAACATATTTTCCGATATTTAACAAAGTTGCAGAAATAGTACAAAGAGCGCCTGTGGGCCATCATCCGCATTGGTCAGTTCTTCACATCTGGCCCAGTTTGCTCTATCTCCTCCCGCCCCCCCCCCCCTCTTTCTCTGTGCACCACTGCATGCGTAGCTTTTGCTTTGCTTTCTAATCTGAACCACGGAAAAGTAACTTGTGTGCATCATGTCCTCTTTTACTTCTAATTTTCTTGGGTGTGAATCATATGTGCGTCTCCAGGTGTTTGTGTAGGTGTGTGCGCACGCGTGTAGGAGCCAGGAGTTTAAGTCTGCTGAAGTCCAATGTCTTCATCTATGGCTTTTCACCTTTCTTCTTTCTTTCTTTCTTTTTTTTTTTTTTTTTTTGGTTTTTCAAGATAGGGTTTCTCTGTAGCTTTGGAGGCTGCCCTGGAACTCACTTTGTAGACCAGGCTGGCCTCGAACTCACAGAGATCCGCCTGCCTCTGTCTCCCGAGTGCTGGGATTAAAGGCGTGTGCCACCAATGCTCGGCCAACCTTTTTTTCTTGTAAATCATTTTTTTCAAATAATATATTCTCATACATTTAATATAATATATCATGGTTTTCCCTCCCTCATCTCCTCCCAGATCCTTCCCACCCATTTAAATCCATGTCTTCTTTCTCCCTCTATATAAAACATACAGGCCAGTAAAAACAAAACTAAAACCAGAATAAAAAGAAAAAAGCATACACACAGACACAAAATCAAACCTATAAAAATACAAAATTGGAAACAATATGCAAGCAAAAGTTGAGTAAGGTTAAAAAAAAAATCCCCAAACAAAGCAATATGAGACACACACACACACACACACACACACACACACACACACACACACACACACAAATCTACAAAAATACCATTGAGTTCTTTTTGTGTTGGCCATCTATCTACTGCTGGGCATGGGGCTTGCCCTTAAGTGTGGTTTGTATACCCAGTGAGACAACCTTACAGAAACTAATTTTTCCTTTGCGATTGGTTATCAGTTGGGGATAGCTACTGATTAGGGATGGGGACTTAGGTCTACTTTTCTATCTCAGCACTGGGAGCCATCTGGCTTGAAGTTGTGCAGGCCCTGTGTGCCCTGCCACCGTCTCTGAGTTTATTATGTATATCGGTCCTGTTTTTTCTAGAAGGACTTGTTTCCTTGGTGTTCTCCATTCCCTCTTTCTGCCTCCTCTTCCACAGAGTTCCCTGAGCCCTGAGGGGAGAGATTTGACAGGGACATTCCACTTAGGACTGAGTGTTCTAAGATCTCTTAGTCTTCTGTATGTTGTCCAGTTGTGGGTCTCTTTCTTAGTTGCCATCTCCTGCAGGAGGAAGCTTCTCTGATGATTGCGGGGTGACATAGTTATCAATGGGTACAGCAGAATATGATTAGGAGTCATTGTGTTGCTATGTTCCTTTAGCAGTATTTGGTTTTCTCCTGGGTCCGTGGCCTATCTAGTCTAAGGTTCTTGGCTCCTGGAGCATTGTCAGTATGAGTTCCATCACCTGGAATGGCTTTTTAATCCCATCAGACAGGGATTGGTTATTCCCACAACTTCTGTGCCATTTTTTTTTTAAAGATGGGTCTCTTTACATTAGCTCTGGCTGGCCTGGAACTCACTATGTAGAGCAGGCTGGCTGGCCTCAAACTCAAGAGATCTACCTGCCTCTGCCTCCCAAGTGCTGGGATTAAAGATGTGTGCTATCACTCCTGGTTTTTATGCCTGTATTATACCAGGCAGACAGACCACCATTGTAGATTGAAGGATTTGTAGCTGGGTTGGTATTTTCTTTGTCCTCTGGTAGCATGTAGAGCAACTTCTAGTACCATGAACTCTAGTCTGTAGAGGGGAAGGCTCTAGTTAGGCATCAGTACAACTTTTCTGTGTTTATTGAGTTATATAGGTGTTATCTTTAGCAATAGTGCTTTACTATAAGCAATAGCCTGTATTTGGGGGTGTTTCTTTGCCCAATAATTAGATATAACTCATTTCTGGCACTTGGTGTCGAGAGATGTCTAGTTGAGGCTTTGTCTCCCTTGTTATTTGGTGACTCCATTTATTTCCTTCGTGTATGTATATATTTTAAGCTTATACTGTAGTAGGTTTCCCTATGACTCAAGGGGTCTTTAGTGGTAGTTATCTCTCCCTTAACTTCCTCTTCCTTCTCCTATCTATGTAACCTTCGCATTCCAATCTCCCCCATCCCCCATTCTCTGTAACTAGACATTCTATTTCCTCTCCCTTGGGAGATCCTCCCCTCCCTCCCAGCCCCTTATTGTATCTCTAACCTCTCTATATAGCCTGTGTAAAAGCTAATATCCACATATAAGATACTTACAGAATTTGCCTTTTTGAGTCTGGGTTACCTCACTCAGGATAATTTTTTCCTAGTGCCATCCATTTGCCTATTAATTTCATGATTTCAGTTTTTTAAACAGTTGAATAATATTCCATTGTATAAATGTGTCATGTGTTCTTTATCTTTTCATTCAATGATGGGCATCTAGGCTGTTTCCAATTTCTGGCTACTCTGAATAGTAAGGAATGGGCAAGTGTCTTGGGAGTAGGGTGTTGAGTCCTTTGTGGATATGCCCAAGAGTGGTATAGCTGGATCTTGAGGTCTATTCCAGCTTCCTGAGGAACTGCCGCACTGATTTCCAAAGTGGCTGTACAGCAGTGGAGGAGTGTTCCCCTTAGGGTGCATGCTCAATAGTCTGAGCTGTCATTTGTATTGTTGATTGTGTTCGTTCTGACTGGTCTAAGAGGAAGTCTCAAAGTCATTTTATTTCCATTTTCCTGATGACTAATGATGCTGAACATTTCTTTAAGTGTTGCTCAGCCATTGGTAGTTCATCTTCTGAGCTCATTTTTTAATTTAGTTGTTTTCTTTATGTCGTCTTTTTTTTTGTTCTTTTTTTGGGGGGTTCTAGACTGGGTTTCCCTGTATTATTTTTGGGGCTGTCCTAGAACTCGCTCTGTAGACCAGGCTGGCCTCAAACTCACAGAGATCCACCTGCCTCTGCCTCCCCAGTGCTGGGATTAAAGGCGTGAGCCACCACCGCCCAGCCTTTTTTTAGTTCTTTAGTATTTTAGATATTAACCCTCTGTTGGCTATGTAGCTGTTAAAGATCTTTCCTATCCTGTAACCTCTCACTTTGTCGGAATAGTGATTTCCTTTGTCATAAGAAGCTTTTCAGTTTCATCAGATCCCATTTATTTATTGTTGTTCTTAGTCCCTGTGCTATCAGGGTTGTGTTCAGAACAGCTTTTCCTGCCAGTGAGTTCAGAGCTAATCCCTACTTTCTCTTTTTTCAGATTCAGGGTGTCTAGCTTTATGTTGAGGTTCTGGATTCATTTGTAGCTGAGTTTTGTGCAAGGTGATGATAAGATGAATCTATAGTCTTCTACATGCAGACATCCAGTTTGATCAGCACCATTTGTTGAAGATGCTGGGTTTTGGGGTGTGTGTGTGTGTGTTTTCTGGCGTGTATTTCTGGCTTCTTTGTCAAAAACAGTTTAGGTGTGTGGATATTGGGTTTGGGTCTTGAATTTGATTCCAGTGATGAACATTTCTGTTTTTATGCCAATGCCATGGTGTTTCTGTTATTGTAGCTCTATAGTACAATTTGAGGTGAAGGTTGGTGATACCTCCAGCGGTTCTTTTATTATTCAGGGTTGTTTTAGATATCCTGGAATTTTTTTGTGTGTGTTGCCGTATAAAACTGATATTGCCCTTTCAGTTTTTGTGAAGGATTGTGTTGGGATTTTGATGAGAATTGCACTCAATCTGTAAATTATTTTTGGTAGAATGACCCTTTTCACTGTTAATCCTACCAGTCCATGAGCATGGGAGATCTTTCCATCCTCTGATGTCTTCTTTGGTTTCTTTCTTCGGTGTCTTGAAGTCACGCCTTTAATCTCAGCACTTGAGAGGCAGAGGCAGGTGGATCTCTGTGAGTTGGAGGCCTGCTCTGGTCTACAGAGCGTTCCAGGACAGCCTCCAAAACAATACAGAGAAACCCTGTCTTGAAAAACCAAAAAAAAAAAAAAAAATTAAGTTTTTATTATATAAGTGTTGATTAGAGTTATCCCAAGGTATATTTTTTTATATTATTTTGAGGGGTATTGTTTCCCTGATTTCTTTCTCAGTCTGTCATTTGTATATAGGAGGGCTACTTTTTGTTTTTAAAACCTTGTATTTTTGGCCGGGCGTTGGTGGTGCACACCTTTAATCCCAGCACTCGGGAGGCCGAGGCAGGCGGATCTCTGTGAGTTCGAGGCCAGCCTGGTCTACAGAGTGAGTTCCAGGACAGCCTCCAAAGCCACAAAGAAACCCTGTCTCGAAAAAACAAAAAAAAAAAACAAAAAACAAAAAACAAAACCTTGTATTTTTGAGATATGGCCTTTTACTAAACCTGGAGCTCACTAATCCAACCCAAGCCACCGGCCATCAAACCCCAGGGACCCTCCTGTCTCTGCCCCTCCAGGCCTGGGATCACAGGCAAGCACCCCTGGCTTTTTATGTGAGCTGGGAATCCAAGCTCAAGGCCTCATGGCAAGTATTTTTACTGACTGACCCAGCTTCCCAGCCCCTCCTAAATTCTTGAGTGTGTAACTCACTCCTAAGAACAAAGGAATTCCTCAAATTCCAGAAGCTTACTGTTGAATTCACGGCTTTCTCATCTCGTGTATTTCACGGTTGTCCCGAGAAGGGGACTGCTCAGTTGTTTGGGCCATAATCCAGGCACCAGTCCTGCCCTGTATATTTAGGTATATTGTTTGTGCATCTTATTTATTTCTTTGTTTGTTTATTATGTATGCAGTATTGTGTCTGCACTTGAATCTCATTATAGATGGTTGTGAGCCACCATGTGGGAATTGAACTCAGAACCTCTGGAAGAGCAGCCAGTGCTCCTAACTGCTGAGCCATCTCTCCAGCCCCTGTCTATGCATCCTTTTCATTCTGGGATGGCTTCTTGGCTTCAAATACTCTTTTTTGGTCCATTTTTGGGGGCTGCTGGGGATAAAATCCAAGGCTTTTTACTTGCTAAGCATACATTCTACTAATGATCTGTGTCCCAACCCCTTTATGGTTTTAAAATCAGATTTAGAATACTGCCTTGTTGCAAAGCCCAGGCCCTTGACTGTTGCCCTGTAATGGCCAGAGATGTGTTCTCTTCCAAATATTTGGAGAGGGAGTTTCAGACTGCTGATGAGAACTGCACTTACTTTTATTTTTTGATGCAAGATATGTAGCCCTGAGTATCCTGAAAGAGCAGGGTGACCTTGAACTCACAAAGATCTGTCGGAGTGCTGAGATTAAATGTGTGCACCAACAAACACCTTTATAAAACAAACAAACAAGCAAAATATATACATACATGTTTCTTAAGGGTTATTTTGTTTTTGTTTTTGAGATAGAGTCAAAGCATGTAGTCCTGGTAGACCAGACTGGCCTCAAACTCAAAGATCTACCTACACCTGCCTCCTGGTGCTAGGCAGGGGCAGGAGGATCTCTGAGTTTGAGAGGACTTTACAGGAAAACCCTGTCTTGAAAGAACAAAACACAAAAAATCAAAATCAAATGTTCTGCTTGTGTCCTGTCCCTTCTGAAAGATTTTCTTGTAGGTATGTATGATACTGGCTTTGGACATGCTAGGCCACACAGTCCCAGCCCCCAAAAGCATTTTTTTTTTAAAGATTGTATTTTTATTATTTTTAAGATATTTGAGTCTGGCATGGCCAGCACTGGGAGGCAGAGGCAGGTGGATCTCTGTGAGTTCGAGGCCAGCCTGGTCTACAGAGCGAGTTCCAGGACAGCCTTCAAGTTCCAGGACAGCCTCCAAAACAATACAGAGAAACACTGTCTCAAAAAACCAAAAAACCAAAAAAAAAAAAAAAAAAAAAAAAAAAGAACTAAAGATATTTGAGTCTGTGTGGCCCTAGGAAGCCATAACCATTGAAATCCCTGGAGCTAGAGTTATAGGCATTTGTGAGCCACCTCAAGTGATTGCCGGGAGTCAAACTCAAGTCCTTTGGAAGAGCAGTTCATGCTCTTCACTGAGCCATCTCTCCAGCCCCCTGCAAGTGTTTTTTATGACTGAGATTGCTGCTTTCCTTGCATCTCTGCCATCAGGAGCTGGGTTAAGCATTCATTGGATTTTGGAGATCAGAGTCTTGAGTAAAAGTGGCTCAGCAGTGATAATTATTGCCAAAAACAAGTTAGCATCACCTAGCTCCATTCTTGACCTCTTTCCTTGTAAAATGGGCCAACAAAGCAACATTGCTTTCAGAGCTACCTCGGTTGTAATTAAAAAGAAAAAAAAAGTAGCTTTAGAGAAAAAGACGCCATGCAACAAAGCTCAAGTGGAGTTTTTGTTTTTGTTGTTGTTATTGTTTTTTTTTTTTAATTAGAGGGAGTGGGGGGAGGGAGAGTGCCTCTGGGAACAGGAGCATCAGAAGAGAAAGGGGGGATCAGAGAGAGGGAGAGAGGGAGGGTGTAACACACAGAGAAGGATGGGAGGTGGGCAGGGTCCTTTTAAAAGGAACTTAGTGAGTATACACAGGTGGTGCTCTTAGTGGCTGCAGCTGAGGGCGTGTCCTGTCAGAACCCCAAGGGCAGGCCAGTACAGATGCCTGAATCCTAACAGCCACCATTGTCAGAACCATGTACCTACGGTGGTTTAGCCCCGACAGTTTGTGCCCACTGGGTTTGCTGGCTTCTGTGAGATAGTTGCCAGTAGAAACAGCAGCACTGTCTCCCAGGAGGTTGTTTGTTTGTTAGTTTTTCTACCAGGAAGGTTTTTTGTTTTTTGTTTGTTTATTTTCCTGACATTTACTAGGAAGTTGAGCCAGAGGACAACATAAAGATGACATAATGACATGTAGCCATCCTGCAGTTTCCCCTTCCCACTTCCTGTTAATGCAAGATGCTTTCTGACTCTGTATTTATTTTTATTTTGTGTATATGGGTGTTTTGCCTGTGTGTGTGTGTGTGTGTGTGTGTGTGTGTGTGTGTGTGTGTCTGTGTGTGTGTGTGTCTGTGTGTGTGTGTGTCTGTGTGTGTGTGTGTGTGTGTCTGTGTGTCTGTGTGTGTGTGTGTCTGTGTGTGTGTGTGTGTGTGTGTGTGTGTGTGTGTGTGTGTGTGTATAGGCACAGAAAGTGTGGGCCTGGTTGACATGGAGGCCAGTGGAGGGCTCTAGGCCCCCTGGAGCTGGAGTTAAAGATGGTTGTGAGCCACCTTGTGGGTGTTGGAAGCCAAACCTGGTCCCCTGTAAGAGCAACAGATTCTCTTAAACTGCTGAGCCAGAGCTGATGCTCCAGCCCCTTGTCTGTCTGTCTGTCTCTGTCTCTGTCTATCTGTTTTTGATTGGTTGGCTGATTGTCTTAACTGATGTACTACACATTGAGCCCAGAGAAAAGCAAATGCCTCTTTTTCAGAAAGTAGGCAAGGCCCTTGATTCCTGTTTTATTTCCTCTTCTAAGTTCTAAGTTCATTTAATCAAAGGTTTATCTCGCCAGACGTTGGTGATGCATGCCTTTAATCCCAGCACTTGGGAGGCAGAGGCAGGCGGATCTCTGTGAGTTCGAGACCAGCCTGGACTACCAAGCGAGTTCCAGGACAGCCTCCAAAGCCACAGAGAAACCTTGCCCCAAAAAAAACAAAACAAAACAAAAAAAAGGTTTATCTCCTGGAACTTGCAAGAGAATAACTTAGAACCAAAGAGAGGCACCCTTTCTCCCCTTACTTCATGACTTGTGTGCCCCCTGCTGCCCGTGGCCTGCCGTAAATCTCTTGGTCTTGGACCCTCCCAGGTAAATATTCTAGGTAAACATAAAAAGCTCTTTGGAGACTGCTGTTGACTTACTGGAGAATAGCAGCTTTGTACTAAGCATACAGCAGCATTTGTAAAAATAACTTCAAAATAAGAGAGGTTGGGAAGGGAAGTCACACAGCTAAAGTCAATGAAAAGCTAGCAGGGTCATTGCGTCAGTGTTTTCTGTTTGCTTTTTCCCCTTGGCTCTATATATATATATAGAGAGAGAGAGAGACAGACAGACAGACAGACAGACAGACAGACAGACAGACAGACAGACAGACAGAGACAGAGAGTGAGTCATTTTTGTGTGTTTGACAGTTTCACAATGTACTGAGATTATGTTCACCTCCTAGTACTCCTGCCCCACCCGGCTTCCGTGGGTGTCCTTTTTCTTCTAACTAGTACTTCTCCTACTTACGTCCTGCCTTCCTGTAAACTGCCGATGCTGTGTATTGTGTATGCAAGGCCATGCTTTCCTGTCCAGAAGACATTTTCACAAGGCTCCTTCTCCATCCTCCAGCCCTTCCAGGCTGGCCTCCCTGGGCACATACACTCGTGTACACAGATAATGCCCAGATACATATTTAAAATTATAGCAAATCTCTTTTAAAGAAATGTGTGTAATTGTGAAAGTTGAAAACAACACAAATATCGAGTAGTACTGTGATGGTTAAAATGTACTGGAATTGAGTTTTTCTATTAAATCTATCTCCAATGAAGCCCTGAGGTTGATCCTCCATACCACATAAACTGGGTGTAGTACCACATGCTTGTAATCCCACTGCCGGGGAAAGACAGGAAGATCAGCAGTTCAGGACCCTCCTTGTTTGAGGTCCGCCAGAACCACATGAGACCTTGTCCCAAAAAGAAAGAAGAGGAAGACAGCAAAGAGGAAAGAAAAAGGAAAGCCGAGTGTGGTGGCACATGCTCGTATTCCCCAGAACTGAGTGGTGGAGGCAGGAGGATCAGGAACTCCAGGCCAGCGTGGGCCAGCATGGACCCTGTCTCGTAGAGAAGAGATGGAGAGGGACTGAGTTGTTATGGATTTGATAACACCAGGCCTCACTCTTGCTAAACACATACTCTGCCACCAAGCTATACACTCAACCACTAATTAGTATTCCTTAGTAAAACGTTTATATTGTAGAGGTGTAATCTAAAAACCTCAAGGGTATGTTTCTTTATGTGAAACATCAATAGACACCTGTTTTGGGAGAGGGGACTTTTCAAGACAAGGTGTTGTCCTCTGTGTAATAAGCAGCCCTAGCTGTCCTGTAGACCAGGCTGACCTCGAATTCACAGAGATCCACCTGCCTCTGCCTTCCATATGAAGACTTCCATGATATTTTTTTTTTTTTTTTTTTTTTTTTGGAGACAGCTCTCACTCTGTAACCCTGACTGGCCTAGAACTCTTGATGTATACCAGGCTGACCTCAGACTTGCAGAGACCTGTCTACTTTTGTGTCCTGAGTGCAAAGATTAAAGATGTATGCCTCCACAGCCCAGCCTCATCATACCATTTTAAACATAATTCAGTAGTGCTAAATCATCGACATTGTTGTGTATCCAAGTCCAGAATACTTCTAGACATAAAAGTTTTTCACTGAATCTGATTTTTTAGCTGTTTTGTTTTGTGGTTTGGGAGCTGCTGTCTCACTGTAGACAAGGTCATCATGCCCAATTTGAATCTAGTTTTGGAAGTCGCACACAGAGTGACAGCATTTATGTGTCAGCTCCCCCCACACACACACAGATGTCCTCAACAAGTTCAAAGAAAGAAAGAAACGGGTGAGGAAGGGAGAAATAGCCCAGCATCTCCATTATTCGTGGGCCCCCAGACTTGGATTCAAGCTTGCTGTGTATGTGAAAACAGCACTTGTTTTTCTTGTTTCTAAGCCAGCCAATGAGAGTAGGATTCCTCTGGATTCTCCTTGGGCAGTTTGCTCTCTGGACGGGGCAGGGAGGGGCTTCTGTGCTGTTGTTGAACTATTACTGTTAGTTTAGGTAGGCCCCTGGCTCTGCTTGCAGATGGTAGGTTCTTGACTTATTGGTCTTCCTGGTACAAGATTAAAGTGACATACTGCCTTGGAGTTCTTGGGCAGAAATCACCCTGAGTTGCTCTGGAGTCTTGTTTCCTTGAATTTATAAATGTGCTAAAGCTGCAGATTGCCAGGCCCTTCCTCTTACTCCCTCCTAGGGCCTTGATGTGACTTGTTACTTCTTACTGAGTCTTTTGTCTCTGTTTCCTTTTGGCTCAGAACTCTTGGGCTTGCAGTTAGAGTCTCCTTGGCCCAGATGATATATGCTCATTAAAAGTAACTGTTCCGGATACTTGCTCCCTTCAGAAACAGGAATCAGTCAAGGTCAAAGTCCGTGGCGGGGTGGCGCTTGGCTTTAGCTATACGTGTTTTGAGAGTGGGGAGTAAGTTTTGGTAGTCTCAAAGGGTGCCTAGGGGTAGCAGACAGACTTCATTGGCTGGTACCCTACAGTGTTGGCAGGAGGGTGCCCCCCACATCTTTCTGCTCCAACTTGGGGCTTGTTCCAGATCTGCATGTTGTATGACTCCTGGAGTTTTAAGGGCTGGTTTCAAACGTGAGAGATCGAGTGATTCATCGACCTCAGCCTCCCAAGTGGCTGGGCTCCCGTGTGTGTGCATACCACACCTGAGCCTGGCTGATTATGTGACTCCTGCTGCCACCTAAAATTCCTTTCCCTCTTTTCCCTCCTCCCCACCAAGGCCTCATTGTGACCCTTCTTTTCTTTTTAATGTATATGGTTGTTTTGCTTGCATGTATCTCTCTCCTCTCTCTCTCTCTCTCTCTCTCTCTCTCTCTCTCTGTGTGTGTGTGTGTCTCTGTGTGTGAGAGAGAGAGAGACAGACAGACAGACAGACTGTGTGTATGTATGTGTGGTGCCAGAGGAGGCTAAGAAGAGAGTCGTAGGTTCCTGGGAACTGGAGTTACAAATGGTTAGGAGTTACCATATGGATTCTGGGAATCGAACCCCGATTCTCTGAAAGAGCAGCCAGTGCTCTTAACCACTGAGCCATCTCTCCAGCCCCCTTATTACATTTCTTGAAAACATGTACCCAGGTCAAGGCCAGAGGTCTGAGAATTAGAAGCCAAGGATGGTTCCTGCTTCTTAAATGCTGTGATGCTGGTGATCAAACCAGGGTCTTTACATATGCTAGCAAGTGCTCAACTGCTGAGCTACACCCAGGCCCCTGGTTTTTACATTTTTCAAAGGATCATAAAGAAAAAGGAAATAAATAAAAAGTAAATAAAAATGCATGTAACCAACCTATACACAGTCTACAAAATCCATGGTACTTTTCTTAGGCACCTGTTTTCAACCTGTGTTGAAAGTGGATTTCCAAGCCAGCTGTGATTGCACGAACCTTTAATCCCAACACCTGGGAGGCAGAGACAGGCAGATCTCCATGAGTTCATGGCCAGCCTGTTCTGTCTACACAGTGAGTTTCAGGTCAGCCAGGGCTACATAGTGAGACATTGAAGAATAACAAAATGAGCGTTCCAGAAACTCCAATGACTGCTAATATTTCTTTGCATTCCTTTCAGAAGTCTGCTTTCTCTGCTGACTTGTAACCGTTTCCCTCTTCCTCCCCTCTCCAAAGAAATACCAGCCCTCAGATCCTGCCTTCGCCTACGCGCAGCTGACCCACGACGAGCTGATCCAGCTGGTCCTCAAACAGAAGGAAACCATCAGCAAGAAGGAGTTTCAGGTGCGGGAGCTGGAAGACTACATTGACAACCTGCTAGTCAGAGTCATGGAGGAGACCCCCAACATCCTCCGAGTGCCGACCCAGCTTGGCAAAAAGGCTGGAAAGATGTGAACCACAGGAAGGAACTGGAGATGCTTTGTGAGCTTGTTTCCACCGACTCTCAAGGTCAAGGGCAAGGTCTTCGTAGTAACCAGCACACAAGCTCTCATCACCGGGTGGGTGCCTTGTCTACCAAGAGTTTATTCTCCTAGTTCAAACCAGGTTAATCATTACAATGAGTCTTTTCTATACATTCCCAGCGGTTTGTTTTTAAATGCCACTGTGCCTTTAACTAACTTGTAAGATTTGATCCTGAGCCATCGACTCGGGAGGCATCATCGGAACCTAATGGATTTTAACTCTGGGGTTTTCGCCCTTTGGATACCGAGATCTTCAAGTATGTATCCTCCCTGAAGCCAGGCTTAGGGTGAGATCAGAAAGGAACTGTACAATGGATACAGCCCCCCATTTCTTGGCCTTCAGGCAGCTCAGGTGTGGGAGATGCTAAATTTTTATGTTTTGTGAACTTCTCAGACTCAAGGATTGTCTTGGTAGGGTTTTTGTTGAGGGGGCATTGTTCTGTTTTTCAAATAGGCTGTGGGATAGCCTGGGCTGCTCTTGACCTCACTGTATAGCTGAGGCTAGCCTTCTTCTGATCTCCTGCCTCCACTTCCCAAGCGTCGGGAATGCCGTCATGTTGATGCCTCTTGCCTGGAGCACAGCTGTTTACGGAAGCCTCTGAGCATGCTTCTTAGACTTGGAACAAATTGCCCTTCAGGTCTGCCTCTTAACCTTAAAACTACAATTTGTGGGCGGGGAGATTCAGCTTAGGGGGTGAAGGACTTGCACTGCAAACATGAGAATCTGTATTTGCATTCTTGGCACCCACGCAAAAGAGCCAACAGTGGTGGCAGGTGCCTGGGTGGGGGTGGGGGTGGGTGGGTGAGAGGGGCAGAGACAGGCAGATCCCAGGGACTCACTGGCCAGCCGTTCTAGCCGAGACAGGGGACTCTGGATTCAGTGAGGGGCCCTGTCTTAATAAGACGAAAAGCTACCTTAAATCTCTGCCCTTCATATGATCCCACATAGGTGAACACACCCCACACGTGTACATATGCACACACACACACACACACACACACACACACACACAGACACACAGACATGCCACCCACACCCACAGGCACGTATACACACTGTGCTTTTTAGGTTCATAGGGCCATCTCCTGGAGCCATGAAGGAATTAAGGAGGCACTTTTCAGGCTGGCTCAGCGGTTAAAAGCACTGGCTGCTTTTCTAGAGGGACCTAGGTTCAATTCCCAGCACCCACATGGTAGCTCACAACTCTCTGTAACTCCAGTTCCAGGGGATCCAACACCCTCACAGATGTCTGTGCAGGTAAAACACCAATGCACATTTTTTTTAAAAAGTCACTTTTCATTTAACTGGGAAAAATGGTCAGAGTCCCTCCTCTCATGCTGACAGGGTTCCTGTTGCTGGAGAGAGGACTAAGCGATGCAGACAATACTCCAGCCGTCCTGTGAGTTAGAGAATGACTTCAGGAAGGCTCCCTTGGCCATGTCCGTGCTTCTGTCTGCTTGATTTGTGTTGGCTTTCCTGGCAGCGCTCATAGAAGGGAGTAGCCAGAGCCCACCAGTTCCTAGGGGCCTTGGGCAAGGGGCTCAGTGGTAGCGAGCACCTGCCACTCCCACCCCCCACCCCCACCCCCACACTTGCTTTTTGATTGCCGCTTCCTGATTTGGGGGGGTTTTGTTGTTGCTGCTACGTTGAGACAGGATCTCACTGGCTTCAAACTTTTGTCCCTCTTGCCTTGTCTTTCCAAACACTGGGGTCATGGGTATGTGTCACCATGCCTGGTACATTGCTGTAGTTTTTAAACTAGAATATATATATATATATATGTATATGTAGTTTTAAAATGTAGATATATATCAATCCCATTTCATTGCTGGTCACTTCATGCTAGAATTAAAAGTGTTTCATGTTGTTCCTTTTTTTTTTTCCTGGTTGTAGTGATCTTAACATCTCTGCTAGGGGTAATCACAGGCCAATGAAATGGACAGGGTGGAGGTGGTGGTCGTTATCAATGAAGAATCTCTCTGTGTATGTCCTTGTCGTCGGAAGATGAGGACCATTGGTTACACTGAAGCACTTTAAGCTGATGGGCAGGACTCTAACTTGATTTATCTAATGATCCACACCTATTCTTATTTAATCTCTCCTACAATATTAGGGACCACTGCAAATTTCTGAGATAATTTGTAAATTTTTTAGTGTTGTAAAATTCATTAACATGCCTATAAAAAGCATATTCACTTGAATTCTGAAAATGTACATGTATATGTCTGTTCTGGGTCATGTTGTTTTACTTGATAAAAATGCATTTTTTACTGTGATAACCTAAGTGCATGGGGCAGGCACGGGTTCTCCAAAGAGCTGGCCTTGTTAGTGGCCAGTCTGGAGGTCTCTGCTGCAATCGGGACCTTCGGCATGTTGCTGAGTCAGCATTAGAGAGGACCATCAAGGTGGAGTGAATTCCTGTGCTCTGAAATGCCACTTGGGAACTCTGGAGAATGAAGGACAATTGACTGCAAGGGCTTCTAACTGCTGTAACTCACAGAGTACATAGAGGCCACGCCTACTTAGTAGCTGGTCTTGAATATGTAGTTGGGGCTGAGGGAAGATACCAAGGAAAGCTGAGCCCTGCAGTGAGAGGTTGGTGACTTGGATTGCCCTGGAGCTACTGAGGCTGGCCACTGGCTTGTGCCTGTAGCTACTACCAATGCCAACAGGAGGCGCCCTGGAAGGGCCTGCACTCCAGGAAAAAGGGGGCTTTTTCCTTGCGCTTGCCTGGCTGCCTCCAGAGAGCCCAGCCAGGGTATGACGGGGCATTGGATTAAATCCAGCAGACTCCGATTGGAGGCCAGCTTCCTAAAAATCTTTGTCCAGTTGTTTCTTAACTTACTCTTGGCTTCGCCACGTGGCCTGGCCTCCCTGTTTTATTCCAGTACGTTAGTTCCCCTTCAGCACCAGAAGGAAGGAGCGAGCAGCCCCGCTGAGCGCCATGCTCCACAGCTGTGCACAGACATGGCAGATGAGCTGCTTGCCTCCAGCTAATCAGTCCACGGACATCGAGAGAGGCCGGTCCGTGACGCTTTGTCATGCTCTCTCTTTATCCCTGGGTTCTCTCCTTTTAGTTTATTGGTGTTGGGGACTAAATCTGGTGCATGGCAATCCTGTGCCTTACCACAGAGTTACACCCTCAGGTAGACCCCCACCCTGCTTTGTGATGTTTTTGTCTTTGTTTTGTTTTGGTTTTTCGAAACAGAGTTTCTCTGTATTGTGTTGGAGCCTGTCCTAGAACTCACTCGGTAGACCAGGCTGGTCTCGAACTCACAGAGATCCACCTGCCTCTGCCTCCCAGTCTTTGTTTTTTTTAGTCGGGTTCTCATGTAGCCCCGGTTAACCCTGCACTGACTTTATGGCTACTGCTGACGTTTAACCCCTGATCCTCCTGCCTCCACCTTCCAAGTGCTGAGAATACCAGCATGCTACCATCCCAGGCTTTTGGTGTTTTTTTGTTTTGGTTTATTTTTGGCTGTGGGGGTGGGGGAGACGATCCTGATTAAGGATCCTAAAAGACTGAAAATCAGTCAGCTGCCTTAGACGGGAAACAGGAACGCACGCCAGCCCCAAGTCTGGATTCTCCTACCTACTTTGTGAACTACAAAATTGGCTCCCCTCCCTCTACCTGAAGGCTCAATGGTGTTTGTTTGTTTCAATTACAGAATTACCGTACCCTGCATGTTGCTTTGGTCTTTTGAACCTGCTTGGTATTGCTTCTAAGAAATACCTGAGGGATTAGGCGTGTAGCTCAGTTAGTACGGTGCCTGCCTTACATGCACAAAGCACTAAGTGTGACCATTTTTCCCCCAACCCTCTCTCCTCCAGCCCCCCACACCCCTCTCTCCTCCAGCCCCCCACCCCGGTACTACATAAGCTGAGCATCACAATGCACACCTGTAATTCCAGCCAGCACTGGGGGGCAGAAACAAGGTGACCAAAAGTTCAACTTCATCCTCAGCAGTGTAGGGAGGCTTTAAGTCAAACTGGAATACATGAGACCTTGTCTCAAAAAAAAAAAAAACAAAAAAAAAACACCACTGAAATTTCCTAACACTAAATAAAATGATGCTACCTTTTGAAGATTTGTGTCTGTATTTCACTTGGGGTGTGATAGAAGTTCCTTCTGTTGTGTTGGAAAACTTAAGGTGGTCATATCCCACAATGGTCTCTCATGTGAAGCCCTGCAACTACCTCCACAATCGTGCCAAAGGGTGCCTGAGCCCCTTGTGGAGAGGACAAACATGTCCATCCTGGCTTTCCATAGTCCTCATCTTATCCTGAGGGACCATGGCTTTGACACCCTGTGAATGTCTACCCCACAGTTTCCAGTGGGAAGTCTTCACCCGGGGCTTAGAAGTACCCCCATCAGAGAGGCCGATCCCGGGTCAGTCAGCTTGGATAACCTGATAGAAGCTACTAGGACAGATGAAGGTGTCTCCTCCTGACTTAACTTCCTCATCTTGCCTTTCCATCCAGGCTAAGTCTGTGTGAGCAGGGAGAGCTTCTGCTGGCCACAGGTGTGGAATGTGGTCCATAAGCCTTGCTCCATCCACTGTGGGGAGGGGCAGATACTGTTCCTCTTAGAGATGAGATCACATTGCAGAGCCCATGGTGCTCTAGTTTGGGGCCAGGGGTTTCCATAGGACACTGATAGTGAGCATCTGCATTAAGGAATTTGAAAATAGATTCATATTCATACTCTCATTTTGGTTTTTTGTGGTACTAGGAATTTTGTTTCTTTTTCCAAAGTTTTCATAAATGACTAGCATTGTGAGATTTGATTCTCTTCATCCCTCATTTGGGATTGTTTCAGTTTTGTTCCTGCTACTGCTACCCAGCCAAGCGCTTATAGTTGGTCAGCCTAGTGTTTTCAAATTCCAGTTCAACGAAGGACACTTGTCTTGTCCTTGACTATTACTAACAGAAAGCTTGATATGGATGGGTGGGTGGGTCAATGGATGGATGGGTGGGTGGGTGGGTGGATGGATGGATAGATGGATAGATCTAAAGCAAGGGAAATGGCAATAGAGTAGATGAAGAGCGTAGAAAGGAAACTTTCCAGTGCTGGATTTCTGAGCTGGAAGAAGTTGACTCCCAAGGCCTAAGGGCTCAGCAAGTGACTGCCGTGACAGCAAGGTAGCCTTGAGTAGTCCCCTGTACTGTTACTGTGACCTATGCCAGGGTTTTTCCTCTTACACAGCAGATACCCTTTAACAGAAAGATCACTGTTTTGTTTCCAGTCTCAACTCTTCCAGTGCCTCATTAAATGCTGGGTGAGCAGTACGATGGCTTTGTACTAATAGAGGTGCTTTCCACACAAGCCTGGAGACCTGAGTTGGATACTGGAACCCACTGTGGAAGAAGAGAAGTAGTCCCTATACGTTGTTCTCTGGTCTCCGCATATGTACTGTGGCACTATTATAGGGAGATGTTTTAAGTGCTAGCAGGGAGATGGAGTGAAATTAACTTAGGTCATTGGGGATGTCGGGAACTCTGCCCCTCTTATGTCTCTTTCCTGCCCACCATGAAGGATCAGCAAAGCTCTAACGTGTCCCAGCCATGATACACTGCTGTGATACAACCCAGAAGAGCCAACCAGCCTTGCAAGAAAACCTGAAATGGGAAACCCAAATAACCCTGCCTTTGTTGGTCACACCAGGCTCTTTTCTCCTATGGTGGGAATCTAACACAACCACACAGTACCTGTTCTGCAGCTACCTCATGAACATGACCGTAATTGCAACTACCTATACTTTTGCAACATGGACTGATAAGGATTCAGACACACACACCTCACTGACCCCCAGGTAACAACCACTCAAGACTGAGGTCCTTTCTGATGCAGCTTATGACTGCCACCTAGGGCCAAAAGGGGGACATGTCTTTTAGTCTTGGATGTGCCAAGAAGTTGGGCATATTCAACAGAGAGACACAGAGACAGAGAGAGTAAACAAAATGGAAAGGTGACTAAGACCCAGGAGAGTCGTGCCCATACTCTTCACTGTGTCTTTCTTGTCAGTGAGTATTGGAGAGTGAGAAATTCAGTCAGAGCGGCTCCAAGACCTGATGGAACGGTGAGAGTCCTTAGAGTGAAACTGGTCACCAAGTTGCAGTCAAGAGAGCTGAGAGGAGCCTGCCTGGGCTGAGTTACTCACTGGTGACTCACGATAGATTAGAAGGGTCTAAAAGTGATATAATCTGAGGAATTCCATCTATTTAGTGCTTCTCCCAGGCCCACCCAGGACAGCTATTCACAGCTCCCGGAACCTTCATACCCAGTACTAGCCCTTCCCAAGATGATCGAGTCTCAGAAATTTGCCACCAAGGGGAGGTCAGCAAGACTAACAATGTGCTAGAATGGATGTCTCTCGTCTAGGGTGGGGTGGGGGTGCAGGGGATTCCTTGTCTCCAGACCAGCCCCTCCATGAGCAGTTTCCTCTTCGGTCTCTCTCCTAGAAAAAGCCCAAAGTCAAAATTGGCATTGCACACATGGACCGTGCCTGGACTGTCTTTTCAGTGGTCTCTCTGGGCTGTGTGTGCAGCTGCCTCTCAACTCCCCGGGAGCTCTAAACCATTGTAGCATTAGCGCCTCAAATAAAACAGTCGTGGCAATGGGGGACCAGTAACTCTCAGGAGAGTAGTGTGCGCTGGGCTCTTAGGATGTAAATAGTCCCAAATACATTATGGAGAACCACTAGGCATACTCCACTCGGCAGAGTATGGCCTGGGTCTATCTGAGGAGTCCGTCCTGTCGCATAGGTGTCCTTTATCTGTGTCCATTCTTCTGACTCTTACAGTAGTAGGTGAGAGGGTTCAATATAAGGCTGTGCTTCCTCCTTGCATGATGGAGAAAATGGGACAACATCCAGGTTCTGTAAAGCTCTCTCTTCTCTTTAAGTGCACTTAAGTTCAGGAACTGCATACACTAAAGGATGCAGCAATCTGATAGCGGTCTCAATAGTCACACTGAGGACACAGCAATTTGATAGGGTTCTTTATAGGCACACTAAAGAACGTAGCAATCTGAGCGTTCTGTATAGTCACACTAAAGGACACAGCAATTTGATAGCGTTCTGTATAGTCACACTAAAGAACGTAGCAATCCCACAGGGTTCTGTACAGGAATGGAAGAATGACGTCTTAGCAGAAGCAGTGGCACAAGTCTATAACCTAGCACTCTGGAAACTGAGGCAGGAGGATTAAGAGTTGGAAGTCAACCTGGGCTACACAATAAGACTCTGTCTCAAAATTAAAAAAACAAAACAAAACTGGGGGCTGAAGAGATGACTTAGTGGTTGAGAGCACTGGATACTCTCCCAGAGGACCCAGGTTCAATTCCCAGCACCCGCATGGCAGCTCACAACTGTCTGTAACTCCAGTTCCAAGGGATCCAACACGCTCATACAGGCGAACCAACGTACATAAATAAATCATTAAAAATTTAGAAACCATTCTTTTGCTGGGTGGTGGTGGCATACACCTTTAATCCCAGCACACAAGAGGAGGAGGAAGGTAGATCTCTATGAATTTGAGGCCAGCCTGGTCTACAGAGTGAGTTCCAGAACAGCCAGGGTTACACAGAGAAACCCTGTCTTAAAAAACAACAACAACAACAATAACCCCACCCTCCCAATACTGTTTCAATGGAGACTAAGTTCCCAGGATTTAGGTATCTGTACCGGCCTGTCCTTGGATATATGCTCTCAGAGAGCACTACCTGTGCACATTCACTTTAAAAGGCCCTGCCCACCTCCTCTCTCTCTCTCTCTCTCTCTCTCTCTCTCTCTCTCTCTCTCTCTCTCTCTCTCTCTCTCTCTCTCTCTCTCTCTCTGTCTCTCCCCCCCCCTTGCTCTACCGTGTCATAATAAACTATGACTAAAGTACTCTCCCGTCCTGGTTCCATCTAATTTTAAATTTAAACAAAAGAACAACACGCTGGAAGCAATATCTTACTCAGAAATCTTTGATCTACATGAAACTCAAAAGTTTGGAGTCAGAATCTTAGGGGATCTTAAAGCTCAAAGTTTCAGCTGGGTGGTGGTGGCACACTCCCAGCACTCGGGAGGCAGAGGCAGGCAGATCTCTGTGAGTTCGAGGCCGGGCTGGACCGACAGCCTCCAAAACAATACAGAGAAACCCTGTCTTGTAAAACCAAAAAAAAAAAAAAAGTTCAAAGTTTCATTTTGTTTATATTTTTATTTGTTTATTTTGGTTGGTTTATTTTTTTAAACAAACTTTCATGTAGGCCAGGCTTGTTTCTGACCCTAGAGCTTCCAGTCTCCATTTCCTAAGCACTGGGATTACAGGCATGTAATCTTAGCTTAAAGTTCGATTGTTTTTACCTTTACTTTCTTTAAAAAAAATTTAGAAGCCGGGCGTTGGTGGCGCACGCCTTTAATCCCAGCACTTGGGAGGCAGAGACAGGCGGATCTCTGTGAGTTCGAGGCCAGCCTGGTCTACAAAGCGAGTTCCAGGACAGCCTCCAAAACAATACAGAGAAACCCTGTCTCGAAAAAAAACAACAAAAAAAAAATTTAGAGAGGGAGCAGGGCTTTGGTGACACACGCCTTTAATCCCAGCACTTGGGAGGCAGAGGCAGGCAGATCTCTATGAGTTCGTGACCAGCCTGGCCTACAAAGTGAGTTCCAGGACAGCCTCCAAAGGTACAGAGAAACCCTGTCTCAAAAAACAAAACAAAAAATTAGAGAGGGTATATGTAGCCCTAGCTGGCCTGAAACTCACTATGTACATCAAATCAAGTTGCCCTTGGACTCACAGAGGTCTGCCTGCCTTTGACTCCTGGGTGCTAGATTAAAGCTGTGTGCTACCAGGACAGCTCAAAGTTCAAGGTTTAAAACAGATCTAAACCTGCCTGTATCCTCCAGTTTGCCAAAAGTCTCCATATAACTTCTTCCAAAGATGTGCACTGAAGTTGAAAGAAGAGAGGATCAGGGGAGAGGAAGAGAGAAAGCATGCCTAGCAGCGAATGTATTTTCTTTTCTTAAAACAAAATGTAGAACAAATGTGGTGGCACGTGCCTTCAACCAACACTCAGGAGATAGAGAGAGGTAAGCAGTTTCTGTGAGTTTGAGGCCACCCTAGCCTATATAGTGAGTTCCAGGACAGCCAGAGTTAAATAGTGAGCCTCGTTTTAACAAACAAAAACAACCCAAACAAAACCAAAACACCAATAACTTGAGATGTATTCTTAGCCAACTGCTAGGTCTACCAGTCCAGAAACTAAAATGTCATCAGACAGATCTGAGATCCATAGGAAAGTTCTACCCACTATTGTCTAAAATGTCATCAGACAGATCTGAGATCCATAGGAAAGGTCTACCCACTATTGTCTAAAATGTCTCAGACAGATTTGAGATCCAGAGGAAAGCTCTACCCACTATTGTCTAGCATGCCTTCCTGTGGCCCCCACCATTGCATTTACTGGATATTTTGATATGTGGCTCTCTTTGTCCTGTAACTAATACAATCTCATTCAAGCACTTATGTGGTGTACTGTTATTGGATAAACTTGAATGTGTTCCTGGGTGTTAGTACTTTTGTCTCTAGCAAAAACTTTTGCTTACTTCTTTGAGGTGAGAACTATGTTTTTTTGTTTTTGTTTTTGTTTTTACCAGACAGAGTTTCTCTGTATTGTTTGGACCTGATGTAGCCCTGACGGGCCTCCAACTTGTTATATAGAGGAAGATGACCTTGAATTCCTGATCCTCCTGCCTCCATCTCCCAAGCACTAGGACTATAGGTGTGTACTGTCATGCCAGGCTCAATTCCCTTTTTTTTGTTTTAGATTTATTTATTTTATTTTTTAATGTTGATTTTTTAAATTTCATTTTCCAGTTTAAATTTAGATAAGAAACAAGGTTGCTTCACAAGTCAGTTCCAGGTCCCTCTCCCTTTCCCTCCCCTACTCCCGTGCCCTCCCCTCAACCCCCCCTCGTTATCCCCTCATTCCCCCAGGGAGGGTGAGGCCCTCCATGGGGGTGTCCATAGTCTGTCATTTCATATAGGGCAGGGCCTAGACCCTTCCCCAAGAGTTCAGGGTGAGAGTGCACCTCACATTGTTCTATGGGAGTCCAAAGTCCGTGTGCATACTTGGGATGGGTACTGATCTACTGCCCAAGGCTCAATAGATTCCCTAGGCCTCCTCACTGACACCCAGATTCAGGGGGTCTTGATCAGTCCTGGATTCCCAGGCTGATGCCTGGGATTCAAGAGTTAACCTTTGTCTGGTCAGCTGTTTCTGGGGGTTAAACCAGCCCAGTCTTAATCCCTTTGATCATCAGTCCTCCCTCTCTGTTACTGGCTTTCTGAGTTCAGCTCAGTACTTAACCAAGGGAGTCTGCCTCTTCTTCGATCAGCCACTAAATGAAGTTTCTGTTTCCCAGACTTTCTGGCCATAGGATTGTAGGCTGGCACTCCCCAGATCAATTCCCTTATTTTATAGTTTTTTTTTTTTTTTTTTTTTTTTTTTTTTGGTTTTACGAGACAGGGTTTCTCTGTATTGTTTTGGAGGCTGTCAGTCCAGCCCGGTCTCGAATTCACAGAGATCCGCCTGCCTCTGCCTCCCGAGTGCTGAGATTAAAGGCGTGTGCCACCACCGCCCGGCCTATTTTATAGTTGAAAACAAACAAAAACAAAATAGACTTTGAGAGAGAGAAAGCAAGCTGTCTCGGGAGGCAGTTCCTTAAAACAGGACACAATTGCTGGCCCCTCAGTGCACAGTGATCTAGTTTCTACTATGGTCACATGTAACATGCCTTACTACAGAGGAAGGCAGAAACTCATTCCACTGATTCCACTTGGTTTTCCAAAAGGAATCAGGCTGGCCGGGTGATGGTGGCACACACCTTTAATTGCAGCACTTGGGAGGCAGAGATAAGCGGATCTCTGTGAGTTCAAGGCCAGCCTGGTCTACAGAGCGAGTTCCAGGACAGGCTCCAAAGCTACACAGACAAACCCTGTCTAGAAAAACAAACAAAAACGGGGGGGGGGGGGCAGGGTCAGACGTGGTGGTGCAAGCCTGTAATCCCAGTAAGTAGTAGGTGGAGGCAGAAGTATCAGTATTCTAGGTCAGCCTGGGCTACATAAGCAGGACAGTCTTAAAATAAATTAAATGATACTAAAAAAAAAAAAAGATTTCTGGGTGCTGGAGAAATGGCTCAGAGACTGGTCTTCTAGAGGTCTTGAGTTCAATTCCCACACGATGGCTCACATTCGTCTGTAATGAGATCTGGTGCCCTCTTCTGGCCTGCAGGGATACATGCAAACAGAACACTGTATGCATAATAAATACATAAATCTTTAAAGAGAAATAGTGTTTCGTAGACAGCAATTCCTTATCTCTGGCATGTGCCATCTCCCAACGGGTCCCAATCTCAAGACACCAGAGGCCCTGAGACACAGTTAAACGCAGGAACCTTCCTTTCTACCTCACGTTTCCACCCGAGTCCACAGACGAGGTCGGAAGTGGCGTGCAGCCACCGGGCGGAGCAAACCACTAACCGGGTGTCCAGCTGACCGGAAGAGGAAGGTGCAGCCGGAATAAGGTCCCCTCCACTTTACTGCCGCGGGACCGCTAGTTTTATGTTATTAGAAGTGGGTGTCGCCATGGTACCGCGGCACTGACAAATGGTGAGATGCCGAGCGGAAGCCGCTGCCCGGACTGCGGCTCCTCTGAGCTCGTGGAAGACTCGCATTATTCTCAGAGCCAGCTGGTGTGCTCCGACTGCGGCTGTGTGGTCACCGAAGGGACCCTTACTACCACCTTCAACGACGAGGGCAACCTCAGAGGTACTGGTACCTGTCCTCGGGCCCTGGGGATAGCCTGCGGCGGTGGGGTGCTTAAGCCCAGACTCCTAGCGCCCCCTTTTCATGTGGGAGAAGCTCGCTTAAAGTAAATTAGCTGGAGAAGGGTGTTAGTCATCTATTTTCCCCAGTACCGCCTATGGTGTCTGACATTCAGTGGGCATACTGAATGGTGAATGAATGAAACGGAAAAGGTTTCACTCATCTGGTCAATGTCGAAGGCTTGTCGGTAAAATTATTTGAGGATACAACACGAACCATTACCCCCATAGTGGTTTTTAGCATTAACTGGCAAAATGCTCCTCCCTTCCTTCCACGCCGTCGTTTAGTCCAGCCGTTCTCAACCTGTGGGTCCTTGGCCCTTTTGGGGGATCGAGCGACCCTCTCACCAGAGTCGCCTAAGACCATCCTGCATATCAGCTATTTACATTCTAATTCATAACACTAGCAAAATTAGTTACGAAGTAGCAACGAAGCTAATTTTATGACGGGGGGGGGTCACCACAACTGTTTTAAAGGGTGACAGCACTAGAAGATTGAGAACCACTGTGCTAGTCCTTGGAATGTATCAGAGAACTAGCTGGAAAATTGGAATCACCAGTGCTGCTTTATACAGTTCTATACTGTCTGTCTTTAGTGCTATTTGACGACTTAAAAAGCCAGGTGAGCCTTTACTTTTACGCGGATGGGTATCTTCTCTGAGATGGGAAGTAGATAAGCAATAATTTGAAATCTTCCTGGTCTTATGTGGTCAGGGGGCAAGGAGATGTTGGGTGAATAGAGGCCAGCTGTGCTATTTGTTGTTCATTATTTTACAGAAGTGACATATTCTCGAAGCACAGGGGAAAATGAACAAGTTAGTCGCAGCCAGCAACGAGGTGAGAATCAACCTTTTGCCCTTAAATTTCAGCTTTGCTTTATTTACGAGACTCTTTGATGTTTTGTTTTAATATCTGTATGAGTGTTCTAATTGCATGTATGTATGTGCTCCATGTGTATGCCTGTTGCCCCTGGAGTCAGAAGAGGTGTTGGATTGCATGGAACTGGAGTTATAGGTGGTTGTGAGCTGCCATGTGGGTGCTGGGAACCCAACCCCAGGTCCCCTGCCAGAGCAGGTGCTCTTAACTGCTGAGCCATCGCTCCAGCCCAGAGAATCAACTGTTTATGATACAGTGGCTTTAAAGAAAATTGTCTTGATGTCCTAGTCCATCTGTGTGTGTCCTTGTTGTCAGCATTACCAATGTAAGACATAGACTAGAAGAGAACAGTTACTGACGGGGTGCATGCCCACAGTCCCAGCACTCGGGAGATGAGGCAGAGGGATAGGCTTTGAAGTCAACCAGTTTTCATAGCGTGTGTGTCCTAAAAACCAAAAGGAATAGAGGTAGGTGAAGGTTTGGGTCTGCTCGGGGCTTACAGTAGCCTCAAGGAACCTGGGTAAAAGCTTGGCTTTGGAGCTAGGGGGTAGGTTGGTGACAGAGTATGCACCTATCATGTGTAAGGCTTGGGGTTCAGTCCCTGGTACCAAAAAATAAGAAACTTTGCGCTGTCCATAAGTTACAATAGCTCATATGAAGGTTGTGGATTGAATGTGACTTTCCCACAAAATGTTCTGTACCTTTGGAAGGACTATGTTTCTTTTTTTAATCATTTTTTATTTTAATTTTAAATAGCTTGTTTTACATGTCAATCCCAGTTCCCTCTCCCTCCCCTCTTCCCGCACTCCCCTTCCCCCCCCCCCACCCTATTGCCAAATCCTTCCACATAGGGGATATCTAGAGTCTGTCATTTTACTCTTGGTAGGGTCAAGGCACTCCCCTAAGAGTCCAGGCTGAGAGAGCATCTCTCTTTGTGCTATAGGCACATGAAGACAGTTTGTATACCAGGGATAGACACTGATCCACAGCTCAGGGCCCCATAGGTTGCCCAGGCCTTCTCACTGACACTCACATTTGGGGGGTCCAGATCAGTCCCATGCTGGCCTCCCCACTGTCGGTCTGGGGTCCAAGAGCACTCCCCTGTTCAGATCAGCTGTCTCTGCTGGTTTTGCCAGCCCATTCTTTGCCAATTTGCTCATCACTCCTCTCTCTCTGTCACTGGGTTCCTTGGGTTCAGTTCAGTGATTAGTTGTGTGTTTGCCTCTGCTTCCATCAGTCACAGGATGAAGGCTCCCGGATGGTTATAGACATCAAGTTCATTATCAGGAATGGGCATTCGAGGTGGTCCCTCCACTATTGCTTAGCTTGCCAATTGGTGTTATCCCTTTAGATCACTCGAGGTCACTCTGGTGCCTGATCTGTCTTCGATCCTATGATCCCCTCTTCCCCCTATTCTACCCCCACCCACTCAACTTCCTGTTCCCCCATGACCAACTCCCTTCCTCTTTACCCCCTCTATTCTTCCCAGGACCCACTCCCCCCCACCCCTCGCCGTGTTCCCCATCCATTCAGAGGATCTTGTCTCCATCCTCTTCTCTTGGGTACTATGCATATATGCATATCTTTTAGGTTCTTTCCTGTTTCCCAGACTATCTGTGGAAGTGCAGACTGGCACTATCCTGATCCATATCTAAAATCCATATATGAGTGAGTACATACCATGTTTGTCTTTTTGCGACTGGGTTACCTCACTCAGGATGGTTTCTTCCAGTGCTATCCATTTCCCTGCGAATTTCAAGATTCCATTGTTTTTTTCTGCTGAGTAATACTCCATTGTGTAAAGGACTATGTTTCTAAGGGGCTAAGACTACAACTCATGGATAATGAGCTTGCCCAACATGCTTGAGGATCTCGGGTCTGGCTCCAGCACCACAAAACACATCAAATATCCCATTAGGACAGAAGGGCTTGTTATTTGCACATCTGCTATATATGGCAAGTTTAACAGAACTAAACTAAGCCCTAGGCGAACTTGCTAGTAGGTATATATAACTTCCTTTGGCCTCTCTGCTTGCGATGTGTTTTCCTAGATCTCCGTCGAGTGAGAGACCTGTGTCGAATTCTGAAGTTGCCCACCACGTTCGAGGATACAGCAATCTCCTACTATCAAAGGGCCTATCAGCTGTCTGGCATCCGAGCTGCTAGACTCCAGAAGAAGGAAGTGTTAGTTGGATGCTGTGTTCTAATCACCTGCCGGCAACATAACTGGCCCCTCACCATGGGTGCCATCTGCACCCTGTTGTATGCGGATCTGGATGTGTTCTCTGGCACCTACATGCAACTAGTGAAGCTTCTGGGGCTGGATGTGCCAGCTCTGTGCCTGGCAGACCTGGTGAAGTCCTACTGCAGCAGGTACTTGTGTGGGAGGAAACCCTGGGTGGGGAGGTGTCTGGCAGATGCATGCTGTTACCAGAGCCTATCTCAAAGGGTGTGAGGGTCTTTCCTTCCCATTCCGTGCTTACCATTGAGGTTAATGTCATTTGTACATTTCCAGAGCGCTGTAATCTTCAAATCCCTTTTCCATCACAGGACTGTGATAATGTTAAAAAAAATCCCTACCCAGCTGAGTTGCCCGACTCCCACTTTATGAATGGCGATCATGGGAATTATGTGGCAGGGGCCATGTGTCGCTATATGCAGTGTCCCTGCTCCAGCAGGGTTGCCTCTGTGTGGAGTCCAAAGATACTAGTTACTGGTAGAACTGGGTTCGAAGCTAAGGTCTTAGTGAGATTTTTAGTTGTTTGGTTTTAGACAGTCTCATACAGCCCAGGGTGTGTTGTACTTCTGATCATCTTACCTCATCTTCCTAGTGCCGGGATTACAGGTGTGGACCACTGTCCTTGGCTTGCCTTTCTTTCTTTCTATCTTTCTTCCTTCCTTCCTTCCTTTCTTTCTTTCTTTCTTTCTTTCTTTCTTTCTTCCTTCCTTCCTTCCTTCCTTCCTTCCTTCCTTCCTTCCTTTCTTTCTTTTCTGACAAGTATACTTTAAAACCAAACCAGACCACAAAATGACTGATAAGGTTTGGTAGCACACACCTTTAATCCCAGCACTTGGGAGGCTGAAGCAAGAGGCTCTGGAGTTCTAGATTAGCCTGGACTTCATGATGAGACTCTATGTTAAAAGAAGCAAAAAACAAAACAAAACAAAACTCAAACAGTAATGGTTGAAACTTGGTCGTGTCCTGGGCTGGAGAGGTGGCTCAGAGGTTAAGAGCACTGCCTGCTCTTCCAGAGGCCCTAAGTTCAAGTCCCAGAAACCACATGTAGTTCACAGCCATCTATAATGAGATCTGGTGCCCTCTTCTGGTATGCAGGGATACATGGAGGCAGAATGCTGTACACATAATAAATAAATAAATCTTAAGAAAAGAAACTTGCGTAATAGTACACTCTCTGTAGAGTAAATGAGGACATTGGAATTGTGCCAATAGGAAGGTGCTCAACTATGTTAGTGCCTTCGTCTGGCACATGCCTGTCCCCTTTTCTCAGCCCTCGCTTGCCAATGATCTTAAGTGTCTCTGGGACAAAACAGCTTCCCCATCCATCTTGGGTAGACTATCCTCTCACCCTGGAAGACCACTCTTACCATCATTCACTTGACTTCGTTTGGTTGTTTCAGCTTCAGACTGTTCCAGGCTTCCCCATCCATACCAGCCAAGTATGTGGAAGACAAGGACAAGATGCTGTCCCGCACCTTGCTGCTGGTGGAGCTGGCAAATGAGACTTGGCTAGTGACTGGGCGGCATCCCTTGCCTGTCATCACTGCGGCCACCTTCCTGGCATGGCAGTCTCTGCGCCCTTCAGCCCGACTGACGTGCTCTCTTGCCCAGTTTTGTAAACTGGCCAACGTGGACCTGCCCTACCCGGCTGCCTCTCGTCTGCAGGAGCTCCTGGCTGTGCTGCTTCGGATGGCCAGCCAGCTGGCCTGGCTGCGAGTGCTGAAACTTGATAAGCGGACTGTGGTGAAGCACATTGCTGACCTCCTCCAGCACCGCCACATGCTGGTCCGCATGGCCTTTAGAGACGGAACAGCAGAAGGGGAGACCCAGAAGCAACAGCAGGGAGAGCAAGGACAGCGCGAGGAGGCGGAGGACAGCACCTTCGATGTGCTCGAGAGGAAACGCCCTGCTAGCCCTGCACCCCTTCTCCCACCCTGCATGTTGAAGCCTCCCAAGCGGAGCCATCCCACGCCCTCCGTTTCTGCAGTGACTGGGGATGAGAACATTTCTGACAGTGAAATTGAGCAATATTTGCGCACCCCTCAGGAAGTTAGGGACTTTCAGAGAGCCCAAGCTGCTAGCCAGGCAGCCAAGAGTGTCCCTAACCCTCCCTGATGCACGTTCTTCAAGGTATATTCAATAATTCGGACCACAGTTTGTTCATAGACTCCTGTTGTGTTGCAAGAAGTAAATGTATATGACCCTTGGGTATTCCTTTCTTATTTAAAGGAACCAAGAGTAGCAGTTAATTGGATCCAGTGTCCTAGAGAAGGTTGGGGGTGAGTGTGGAATGTCTGTGGGTGAGAAAGTCCTGTCCCTTGGTGCGGGTCAGCAACTTGGCTGTCTAGGGTCTGGGATGGATTCCTCCTAAGACTGCTGAAGATCCGCCCAGCCCTCTTCTGCATGTGAAGTAAATGCATTGCTGTTGTGAAAGAGCTAGCATTCCTCATGGTATCGCTGTTACATGAGTAGGAGCAGAAATCCCTGGCCTGTGTTTGGTCTAGGCTCTAGGGGTCTTACCTTAAGCTTTCATAAGCTTCTTTACATCACCAACAAAAAGACCATAGGTGGACTACAGTTGTCGCTCAAAGGGCTTTGCAAGATTTTAATATATTAAAACAAAGAGGCATCTGCTAGAAAACATTCTATTGTATAAAACCAGAATTTTGAAACGTGTTTTCTTTGGCACTTACTTCCCTCCCTCCCTCCCCTTTCCCCGGCATATTGCAAAAAGCTCTCCAGTGCTAAGGCATTGGCAGGGTATGTAAACAGCAGCCAGCATACGTGGAAAGTAATACAAAGCTTTTCCTCTAATATCGACTGTGCAGCAAGCATAAATAACGAGACCCGCCTCAAGGAGTATGGGTTCCCCCTACTCTGTTCTCCCACCCGACCAGACCTGGCTTCCCTGCTGCTTCACAAGGCCCAAGGGTCCCTCCACTTCCATGTGGTTCGGTTGTAAAAGGCATTGTAAATTCGGAAAAGCAGTGGCTGGAGTTTTTAGCAAGTGGTGAAAGCACAGACTCTCGAGCAACCTGGACGAGGGTACTGCCTCAGAGTCTGGTTGGGTTTCAGTGAGTCGGGAGATGGTTTGGCATTTTAAGTTTCTAACTGGAGTTCGGAATCAGATTATTGCTATGGCTTTGCCCCAGAAGCCTCATGGAGGCATTTTCCCTCAGTCCCTTGGAGGTGGACAGCTGAGAGCAGGCAGTGGGTATTGGAACTGAGCAGCTAAGTGGAACAGCTCTTTAGACCACTGTACAGGTGGTGCCCAGATCCAGACATCAGCCCCTCCCTTTGAGGCACCTGGCAGCGTCGCTTTGTCAGGTGTGTAGGGCTCAGGCTTTGTTCTGAACCCTGCTGGAAGAGTATGTGCCACTCTCTAGGGATTATGTCTCCCTAATTGTGCCCCTCTCCCACCTGTCCCTCTCCCTCGGGACTAGCTGATCTCTGGCGTTGCCTACACGCTGACCCCTCTCCCTTGCATAGTTATCTGAAAAGGCAGCACCTGTTACTCCCCCTGGCAGGGCACGGGCTCACCTGCGAGGATACCTTCCCAAGCAAGAGGCCTGGGATGTTGGCAGTCACATGGTGGTGCCTCGTGAGGCTGGTGAGGGAAAGGCAGTTCCCAGGTTTCCTGAGCCTACCTGGGCTGGGCTCTTCCACTTGGTTTATGGGTCACCTACAGACCAACGGAACTTTTACACCTACCTGGAAAGGCACACCAAGAACTTGACCATCAAAAGTGGTCTAAACTGATGCCTGGGATTGTCTGTCGCTACTGCTGAGGGCTAGTCCACCAGACAAATGGCAAGCTTCTTTCTGTCTCTCCCTTCCCCAGCCTGGCTAACGAAATGTGGTGAGCCCAGGGACAGCCATCAGCACGACCACCTCAAACCTACATATCGGTAGACAGCTTGGACCACCCAGGAGGATCTGGAAGTAACCAGCCAGTACGGTCAGCCCATCCTAAATCTGGCCCACCTCTGCACTAGACAGTGGTCTCGCTTTTCCAGAGGCCGGTCTTCATGCAGCCTCCTGCTATGGCCTCTGCACTGGTCACGCTGGGATCCTCATACTTGGCCCCTTTGGGGGCGCCGTTAAGACTGCTGGTGTTGAGCGGGTATGAGCGGCGCTTGCTCTCCCTCTCCAGTGCACTGCCGCTGCCCTTGAGGTTGTCACGGCTGGCGCAGCGGCGCTGCCCGGGGCGCCCGGTCTCAGGGATCTGTGCTACGCTAGTGTCACTGCCCTCCGACGGCGTAAGCATGGGCTCACCCTCGAGGGGAAGGCCGTCGCCAGGGCTATTGCGGCTGCTGCCCGGGTAACTGTCAGAAGGGCTGTTGTGCAAGCTGCCACTCTCACTGGACAGCAGCTCGGGAGCTCCTGGGGACGTGCCCGCACGCAGCGCCTTGAGCCGGCTCTTGCCGCTAGTCTCTCCGGCTCGGTGCCCCTTGGCCCGACTCTTGTGTACTCGGCGCCCGTGATGCAGGTTGTTATGGTGCCGGGGAGCTAGGCTGCCACGGGAGCCCGCGGCCTCTGGCTCTCCATCCCCGCGGACAGCCACGCCAGCCTCGCACACCTGACTCTGGGCCACCTGCAGATTGGTGAGTTTGCAGGGAGGCGGCGGCGCGAGGCCACTGCTGCCACTTGGGGAGGACTTGAGGGAGGCCGGCCCCTCCCCCAACACTGGGGATCCATCTTCCGCAGCAGAAGGCAGGGCCCGGGGTGGGGCGTGGGGGGCCGAGGGTGAAGCAGGAGGACAGCAGGCGCGCCAGGAAGCCCGAACATCCCTACGCCTGGCACAGTGGTGTGTGAAGACAAACAGGCCCAGGGCTGAAGCTGCCACACCATAGAGACAGCTGCACACCACTCCGGGCAGCCAGCGCTGAGACACCGCCAGGGCGCCACAGGCCCACATAGCCAGGTACAGGAAATGTGTGGTCATCAGTGCCCCCAGCTGGACTCCCGGAGAATATACGCCATCACCATCCTCTGGGAGCGCAGGTGTCCCTACCCCTGCGCTAACTGTAGCCAAAAGGGAACCAGAGTCACTCAGGAGGACGCCACTGCTCCTGAGCCTGGTGGAGCCCCTCAGGTCTTCCCCGGGCTCCAGAGAGAACCTGCTGTTACCCTGCTTTGAATTCTGGGCCACATGACCCCGTAAGCGCAGGCCCGCACACAAGAAGTAGATCCAGGTGATGGGCAGAATCAATGCCACCGGTATGTAGAAGGCGCCAAGGCTTGGACGCCACACCAGCCAGCAACTAGGGGGAGACAGAGCGAGCGAATGAAGAAGCGTTGCAGAAGCCCGGTGCTGGGCACAGGCTGGGTGGTTGATGAGGTAGGATGTGGGAAGAGGAGGAGAGGCAGGACCTGGCTTAGCATGCAGGGGCTCTCTGGCTGGGTGGAAGAGCGGGCATGGGGTGGTGAGAAGGTGGGGGCAGGGTGATGATGAGGCAGGGGGGAGGTGCTCACTAGGGACTGTGGTCCCGGTAGTTGTGGATGTTGACCGCAGCGGTGATACCGCAGATTATGAGAGGGATCCCTCCAGCAATCAGATAGAACCTGGGGGCAGGGTTTGAAGGTCAGAGAGATGGAGCACTCGAAAGGAACCAGGTGCTTGGACCCCTCAAACTGATATCCCTGTCTTTTCCTCTGTCCCCTTGAAATCTTTGTGACTTGGGGAGATTAGGGAGGGCTGGGATGTAAGGCCCCCTAAGGGCAGGGCAGCTTCTTCAGAAGTTGGCCAAGAACTGTTCTAAGGGACAAGGGCCAAAATTGTTCTCTGCAGTCCTAAGCAGTCTGAGTGAGGGATGTCATGGAGGTTTTTAGGATCCCTACCCAAGTCCCTTGGTGTCACCTCCTTCCCTGTCCCCCGCCTCTTGCCTTTGAGGAGGGTCTTATACTCACCCCCATCCACCCCAGCCTCGCTACACCTGTCTTGGTCTTGAGGCCCCTTCCCATAGCCAGCTGAGAGCTGAAAAGTACTTACCGGAGCATGGGGCGAGGACCAGGGGGGGCTGCATCCCCTTCTTCTGGAGGGGGCGCCCTCCAAGTGAGCTCCTTGTGGAGGACTCGGGCCTTTACCCCCATCCAGAGCAGCGTGGACAAGGACGAGTAGTGCAGAGTCATGCCCACCTACAAGGTCAAGGCACTGAGGCTTGGGACCTGAGCTGCTGACTGGGCTACACCCTGGAACGTCAATGGCCGAGTATGTTCCCACTATTCCCATGTTTCCAGCACCCACCCAGGTACTCATTAATACTGGTCCTCGTTGGTGTCCTCTCTGCTTCTAGCCAGGGCTTGCTAGCTCTCTCTCTCACACCCCGGGGAGTCTCCAGGACCCAGGCACAGCAGTCTGGCTGACACATGACCTCTCCTCCACTGTGATCCCCACTCTTCACTTTGAAGCCCCATCTCCAGTGACCTTGGAGCTAGTCCGGCCATCCCTGTTATTTCACACATCGCCCCTTCCCAACCCTACAAGGCTAGCACAGACAACTGCAGAACTGAGAGCTATTTCCAGAAGCCTTCTCTCTCTTGCTCTGCCCCTTCTTCCCCGGGAGTCACTCATTTTAGAGCCCCCCTCCCCTTCTTACCGCTTGGCAAACTATCTGGTAGTTGGTGAGAGTGATGCCCCCTGCAAACACAGCGGAGGTCATGGCCATGTGGAAACACAGGTTCAACAGCATGTGCCAGCCCTTCCGGGTCACGTGGATGGAGCTGCCCCAGAAAGAGTCTTTTATTAGTGAGCTGTCCAACCCACTGCAGCAGTAGTTCTCAGTCTGTGAGTCAAGAACCCTTTGGGGGACTGAATGACACTGTCACGGGGTCACCTATCAGATACCTGGCATATCAGATATTTTTTGTTTTGTTTTGTTTGAGACAGGGTTTCTCTGTGACTTTGGAGGCTGTCCTGGAACTAACTCTTGTAGACCAGGTTGGTCTCGAACTCACAGAGATCCGCCTGCCTCTGCCTCCCGAGTGCTGGGATTAAAGGTGTGCGCTACCACCACCTGGCTAATATCACATATTTTATATTACGATTCCTAACAGTTGTAAAATTACAGTTATGAAGTAGCAACGAAATAATGTTATGGTTGGGGGTCACCACAACATGAGGAACTGTATTAAAGACTTGCAGCATTAGGAAGGGTGAGAACCACTGCCCTACAGGGTCTCAAGACCACTGGGAGAGCCAAACGGAGGAAGACAAATTATCTGTGAGCATGTGTATAAATGTGCTCCATGCAATAGGAAAGAAGTCCTTAATCTCCCTACCCCCAACCTTCACGATGTGTTCTCCAACCCCACTAAAGAAGCAGCATCTGAGCCGGGCGTTGGTGGCGCACGCCTTTAATCCCAGCACTCAGGAGGCAGAGGCAGGCGGATCTCTGTGAGTTCGAGACCAGCCTGGACTACCAAGCGAGTTCCAGGACAGGCTCCAAAGCCACAGAGAAACCCTGTCTCGAAAAACCAAAAAAAAAAAAAAAAAAAAAAAAAAAAAAAGAAGCAGCATCTGGCTAGGCAGTGGTGTTGCACGCCTTTAATCCCAGCACTTGGGAGGCAGAGGCAGGCGGATCTCTGTGAGTCTGAGACAAACCTGGTCTACAAGAGCGAGTTCCAGGACAGCCTCCAAAGCCACAGAGAAACCCTGTCTCGAAAACAAAAACAAAGAAGCAGCATCTGCCAGCCTGTGATGAGCCCCCCCACTCCCTCCTCCCTGGAGTACTGCTCACCTGCCCCCCTCCCTCCTCCCTGGAGTACTGCTCACCTGCCCCCCTCCCTCCTCCCTGGAGTACTGCTCACCTGCCCCCCTCCCTCCTCCCTGGAGTACTGCTCACCTGTGGTTGAGGATGTAGGTGATTATGGTGGAGAAAAGACAGAGTAGCAGCAGAGCCGTGCAGGGGTACACAACGGGATGCAACCCAGCTCCAGGACCTCCTACCTCCCGGGGGAATGCACTCAGCTCCTGGGAAGGGGGGTGGTGAGAGCACTGAGCAGACCCTGTCTTTCCCTGAGCCGCTTTCCCTTGCCTTGACCCCTGCCGGCCTTGGACCTGCACACCTGGATGCTTTAGTTTATTTGCTAGGTAAACTGCCAAGTGTGAGGTCAGCCACTCAAGAGGCTGTCGTCAGGAAGCACTGGCGGCCTCCCGCCTGCCTCACCCCGCCTGCCTCACCCCTTCTAGTATTCTGCTTTTCAGGGGACTTCCCAGATGGCCAATTGAAAACTCAGAGATAGGGTGGAGAGATGACTCAGTGGGTAAGAACACTGGCTGTGCTGGGTGGTGGTGACTCACACCTTTAATCCCAGCACTGGGGAGGCAGAGACAGGCGGATCTCTGTGAGTTCGAGGCCAGCCTGGTCTACAGAGCAAGTTCCAGGACAGGCTCCAAAGCAACACAGGGAAACCCTGTCTTAAAAACAAAAACAAAAACAAAAAAAGTTAACACTGGCTGCTCTTCCAGAGGACCCAGATTCAATTCCTAGCATCCACATGGCAGCTCACAACTGCCTGTAACTGCAGTTCCAGGGGATATAACACCCTCACACCAATGCACATAAAAGAAAAAGAAAAATAATTTTTTAAAAATAGGAAGAAGGCTGTGTGTCTGAATCAGCAGAAGCTGGGTGAGGAATGGGATAAGGAATGAATATACCCAGGTTGCTTTTACTGTTTGGAGGGGAGGGTATTATTAAAGACAGGGTTTCTCTGTGTAGCCCTGGATGTCCTGGAACTCACTTTGTAGACCAGGCTTGCCTCAAACTCAGAGATCTGACTGCCTCTACCTCCTAAGTGCTGGGATTAAAGGCATGTGTTATCATCTCCAGGCTCCAGTTTGCCTTTTAAATAGAATAATTCAGGCTAAACTAGGCATTTCCTATTATCCCAGCACTTGGGTTGTGGAGGCAGGAAGATACGCAATTCAAGGTCATTCTCAACTATATAATGGACTGGGCAACAAGAAATTTTATCTCAAAAGCCAAACCAACCAACCAACCAAAAACACAGGACCTGAAGACCAAGCTAGATGGTTTCAGATCCCTCTTGAAAGATGGAAGGGCGTGGAAGAGGCCAGACGGTCATTTCCCACGGACTTTGATGCCAACAAAGCACAAGGCTGCTGTCCTTTCTGTATTTTCTTCTGGTTCCAAGTGATCAAAGTACTACAGTCCCTATCTCCCACATGTTCCCTCGCCTCCCCGCATCGCTGCACACCTCCCCGCCCCCGCCCCCGCCCCCGCCCCCACTATACACACCATGAGCACAGCCACGTTGCCCAAGTGCTGACAAGACAGGGAGCTGACGTTGGGCTGACTGAGGCGGAGCTTGCAGCCTTCCGAACTCCAGCCCCCGGGCCCCTCCTGGTTCCACCAAGCCGCCATGGGATCCGCTCCTTCAGTCCAGTGCCGCAGTGAAACAGCCACTGGCTCGGTCAAGTTTCCTACGCCACAGCCACCTGTAGGGACAGGGCAGTCCACATAGACCCTCGGGACTATGAGGAAGACTGCCGCCCGCGAGAGCAGCAAAGTGGAGCAACTGTTGCATGCAGGGGTCCTGCCGACCTGGGGATAGAGCTAGACACCATGAAAGTGTCAGTCTACCAGGGAGACTCAGCCGGGGAGTGGGGAAGAGACCGGTGAAACCACAGGAGGCCTCCCCACCCTCGGTGTCCAGTGAAAAGTGACACTGGTTGCAGTGCTAACTCAGAGGGGCAAGCCAAGTGTGGAGGAATCCCTGGGGGGAACAGCTGGCGTCCGAAAAGAGGGATGGATGGGGACAGGGGAGAACCCTGAGAAAGGAATTAAGACAGTACCCTACCTCCACAGTTCTCCATTAATAGCTATTAACCCATGTGGTTGACAACACAGAGTGACCCTTCCTCTGGTGGCTTATCAATCGGGTCTCAGAGAAACCTGAGTTTTCAAGGAAGGCCTCTGTGGCCCCTAACTAGGTTCAGATGAACATCATGACTTCATAGTCCAGGCACCGTGCACTGCCGCTCACTTCTAATGACTCATTCAGGGCCTGTCGGCCAAAGTGTGCACTCTTAAGGGCGAGCACCCAAAAGTCTGTGGTCAAGCATCTCTCAGCCCAGCAGAAACTGGCACATTCGAGGTACTTAACAAGCCTGGAAAGCGCCCGTTTTAGGAACAGGAAGGGATGCCAGGGTAGTGACGGCAACACCTTCCTGGCACACAGGACCCTGCAGTGCATGTAAAATAAAAAGGTAGATATTATAAACCAATGATGCTTGAAGGGGCTCTGATGTGCACAGCGGTGTTTCCAGAAGGCAAAACTGATGCCCCGTGTCTGTCATACACAGCGTGAGTACTACTGTAGATGGAGGTTGTTGCCGGGTGAGCAAGCCCAGAGTTTGGAAGGTGGAAGGAAAGGGGGACTCAGACAGAAAGACACATGTGGGCAGGTGGTGTGGTGGGGTGTAGCTGCTCCTGATGGAACAGACCTACTAAGCACAGGGTTACAATAATCCACTCAGTTCCCGGGACCAGACCAAAAACAAGGCAGTGTATCCTTCCCCACTGGCTATCCCTCCTGCCCTAGTCTCTACCTTACATGCTGTGCCTGGAAGTCCTAACCACCCCTTGGGATTTAATGCTTTAGTCCCACCCCTAACCACAATGTCACAGCTGTCCTGCCTTTTAGGGCCCCGGGGCTGGGGGTCTAGAAGTCTGAGGAGCCTCTGGCTGGCACAGCGCTGGGGTGTTAGTCAAGTATTCCACTGCTTGGGAGGCAGCAGCAACTGTGGGGCAGCCCATGGCCTTTGTGTTTTTCTCCTTATAACAGTGAAAACAGTGCTAAGCTTCCAGGGTGTGTTCATGTAGTATTGCTTACCTGCCTGGGGCCCATGGGCGGCCGTGCAAGAAGTCTGGGGTTTGGTGTGGAGGGAAGGAACTGAGGCTTTGCTTACAAGCTTTATGATAAGTCATATGCTTAGGATATAAAATTGCCCAACGTCTGGGATGTAAAACCACGTCCCCCTAGTCCTGTTCGCCTCCAATCCCTTCCTTTACAGACCATCTCCACCCCCACCCTCCTTGAGAAATTCTAAGGTTTCTGCTACCCTCTGCCAACTGTACCAGGGCAGCAGGGAGTCATGAATGTGAAAGAGGCAAGACCAACATGCAGGAAGTTAGTCCCTTACTGGTTCCTGCAAATATGACTGGGGTGGCCACACCACGCCTCTTGCCAGGCCCAGCTGCTCCGGGACGGGAAGTGTTGCCGTGGCTGCGGAAAAGACGGCCATTTCTGAAGACCAGCAGTTGCAGGGTGCAATCTGGAGGGACTGGGGGAGCCAGGGCAGCCGGAAGGGTTGAGAACAGGCTGGGGGGCAGCTGGATGGAGGCCAGGGCCACGCTATTCTGAGGGGACATAGGAGGTCCTCAGAGATACTCGGCATCTCTGGCCTTTGACGTCTCCCAGCCCCTTCCTGTCTCCTGCCTTGTCCTCCCAGCTTCTGCTTCCCCCCACGCCCACCTGCACCATGGCGCACCCTCCCCAGCTGCCCCTACACACCCTGGCTCCCCCCCGGTGCCCACCTTGATGTGGAACGAGGACAGAGAGATGTTGGGCCTCCCAGTGGTGCAGCGGAAGCGGAGCTGCTGGTCAGCCAGGGGCTCCGGCTCAAGGGGGACACTCTGGCCAGGGCCACCCGGCTGTTGCGCAGCCAACACTCCTACCTCCCTCCTCTGGAAGGCTGTACAGGTCAGGCCCACGTAGCTGTGAGGCTTGATGAGGTAGGCCTCCAGTGCCACATTCCTTGAGTTCTGGGGACAGAGAGCTTGTCACCCAATAGCTGAGATCTAGCCGTCTCCTCTGCCCACGACCACAGTGACCTCATTCAGACCTGCTTCAGCCACGCCCCTTACCCCTGACTGCTCAAAGCATGGAGAGTCTTACAGATGCCATGGAGCACCCACATGGGCCCCCACCCCCAACACACCTCCCAGACTCAGGCCTTCCCCCTCCCTTGGAGGTATTGTCCTCACACACTTCCTTCTTCCACCTGCTCGTTCCGTTGCCCCACCCCAGCTGTCTGTCAAGTAGGATCCATGTCTATCCCCACCCCCACCATATGTCCCCGAGTATCTAGCACAGTTACACTTCGGTTGTACATTCTACCACTTTAAAAGTGTCCCCGTCCTCTTGTTGAACTTTCCAGCACTCCTCATTCCACTGAAAGTGCCGTCCACCCTGAGACAAAGCCTCCCTCTTCCCTGCCCCCATTCCCAGCATGCACCCCCCCCCCCGTTTACTTCCACCCGCCAGACCCCCAACTCGGCTCCCAACCAGAAAGGCTCACACCACAGTGTCGCCATCACAGCTACCTTCGCACCTCCCTGGCGGTGCACAGTGGAGCTGAGCTTGCCGCCACGTTACCAGAGCCCCGATGTGTGTCCGGGAGAGAGGCAAACACTTCCCGTCTAAGACTAACAAAAACTGACTCCGGTCCACAATCAGCCGCCCCCACACACACATACACTCCCCCCCCCGGCACCTGCCCCGGAAAAGCCCCTCCCACGCCAAGCTACAGTACCACAGAGATGTGCTGGGCATGGGGGCTGAGGGCAGCGCCTGCAATGCGCTCCAGCGCACCCACAATGCCGCTGCAGGCTTTGTCTTCTTGCTGTGCCAGCCACAGAAGGTGCTCGTCCACCAGCATCAGGTTGCTGGCCATGTCCACCATCACCTCCACCAGCTGGGGGAGGGAAAGCGGGGCAGTCACTGAGGGCAGGAGCGGTATTTGGGACCCAGGGCTGGCGTGTGTGAGGTCTGAGCTGACGGATGGCTTCCAGGGGGCCCAGAGGATACGCTGAACCTCACCTCTTTGATCTGGTCAACATAGCCCAAAAATTTCTGGATCATCTGAGCCACATAGACGACGTCCATCATGTCTGAAAAGCTGGCAGCCTCTGCAGTGTACACTCGCAGCTGGTGGGCCAAGGTCAATGCATTGGAGGCATTGATGGGCATCTGGGGATATTGGGGGAAAGGAAGGTCAGACTGGCTTCTTCTTTCCGTCCCAGAACCTAGGGCCACGGGGCAGGAGCGGAACCGAGACCATCTACTGGGACCATCATGATCTGAAGGGCACATCAGTCCCTGTAATCACAGCTCTAGGCTACGCAAGCTAAGCATCACTATCCCAAGGATGATGAAGGTGTCAATCACTGTGATGGGGAATAGAGTTTGGTACAGGCCTGACCCCCGGAAAAGACAAGCTGGAGGACAGCACCAGGGGAAAGGCCCATGGCCCTTGCTGTACCCATTTTTTGTTTGTTTGAGAGAGGGTCTCACTGTGTAGCTCTGGCTGTCCTGGAACTCACTACATAGACCATACAGGCCTTGAACTCAGAGACCCACCTGCCTGAGTGCTGGGATTAAAGGCGTGCAGCACTATGCCTGGCACCTGTACCCACTTTCTTTCCTTTTTTTGGTTTTTCGAGACAGGATTTCCCTGTGCTGCTTTGGAGGCTGTCCTGGAACTCACTCTGTAGACCAGCCTGGCCCCGAACTTACAGAGCTCCGCCTGCCTCTGCCTCCTGAGTGCTGGGATTAAAGGTGTGCGCCCCGCTGTACCCACTTTCAATGCACACCGGAGGACAGAGGTACAGCCTCCCCCATGAGGCATTAGGCTCCATCCCAGCCAATTGCAGCAATCAAAGTTGGGGGGGGGGTGCCCCAGCCTCACCAGCACAAAGGTGTAGAGCACCCGGGTGATGTCATTGGTGTACAGACAGTGGGAGTAGTCCCCTGGCTCCCAGCGGCCAGCTCGGTCACACCGGCGTGAGGCTCGGGTACCTGGGGCTCCCCCACTCAAGGGCACAGAGGTGAAGGGGTACTGTAAGCAGGACTGGTAAGCCGTGATGCCAGCCAGGGTTCGTGGCCACCTAGAGGTAGATGTACAAAGCTGCCATGACCAGGACTCCCTGACCCTCCCAACCCCAACCCAGGAGTACGGAACCAGACCCCCGAGGCTTGGTGAAGGGTTCAGGAAAGACTATCCTGGCAGCCATCAAGGGGTTAAATTCTGCTTTCTCTGCTTGTTCTGACAATGCTATTGCAGGCAACGCATGGGGGGGGTGCTACCCAGAGATCTGGGTTCGAATACAAGCTCTGCCATTTACTGGAAGAGCTGCTGCTCTTTTCTGGGCTTTAGTAATTCTCAGTTCTACAGTATGGAGAATAATGCCTGCCTTTCATATGGAGAGGGCCTCTGGAACAATAAAATGGGGGCACTGTTTCTAGAAAGCGTCTGCATACGAAAGTGGGAGGAGGCAATTAAAAGATGTTCATCTTGAGGTGTGACAGCCAGACTGTGGGCTAAATGACAAAGGGGGTCCTTGGGACTGGAGGAAGAAGGCAAAAGATCTAGTCTCTTGAGAGGGTGCAGATGCCCGGGCGGGGGCGGGGACAGCCATTTATAAAGCGTAGCAGCCAACCTGAAGTCCCCGCGGTTATTGGTCACACGCTCGGCAGTGCAGTAGGAGGCAGAGGTCTCCAGCACTACTATCTCCACCTTCTTGCTGGTGTTGCCTTGGACCGTGGACACGGAGCACTCCCACTCACCGGAGGCCCACACGCCGATGTGAGACAGGGTCAGCTCACTGCAGGGGAGGGGTGGGGTGGGGGAACTGGCTTGGTGCACCGGTTGGTTAGTTTTCTTGTCACCTCGACACAAGCTAGGGTCGACTGAGAAAATGCCTCCATCACAGTGGCCTGTAGGCAAGTCTGTGGGTACACTGTCTTGATTTATGTTTGGCGTGAGAGAGCCCGGCCCACTGTGGGCGGGGCCACTCCTGGGCAAGTGGTCCCAGCGTGGTTTAAGAAAGCAGGCTGAGCATAGGCATGTGTGTCAGTAAACCGTGTTCCTCTCTGCTTCAGTTCCTGCCTCCGGGTTCCCACCCTGCTTGAGTTCCTGCCCTGACTCCCCTTCCTTCCCCACAGCCAAGCTGCTTTTGGACATGAAGTTTATCACAGCAAAAGGAAGCAAACGAAGGCTCGAGGTGAGCACTCTCAGGCCCCGCCTCCTCTCCATGCTCCTCCCCCACAGCCCATCTACCTATGCCCTGTTCTGGTAGGAGATACTTACATGCTCTTTTCCTTCTGATTGGAATGCACTGCAGGCATTGTAGAAGCACTAACAAATGTCAAACACTACCTAGCCTCGTTTAAACAAGCATCTACTATCTTTTTTTGAGGGGGGCCTTTAATTCTAATCTCTGTTCAAGCCATTTATGATTGTATCTTAGCTGTCTACAATCTCTCTCTCTCTCTGTCTCTGTCTCTGTCTCTCTCCCATCTCCCAGGAGCATGTCTGGAGGGGAATGAGAACCGTAGCTACCCCCCTCCATGCCCTAGACTATAAAGGGCCAGCAGAGCCTGTACCTGGTGATGAAGGTGCAGTCATGGATGAGGTTTTCTGCAAGGACGATGCCTGCCTGCTCATCACTCTCCATCGGGGCCCCGTTGTGGTACCAGTGGATGCGGGTATCATTGCCCAAGTAGCTGGCAGAGCACTGGAAGGGCAGACGGTCCCCCTGGAACACCACTTGGCGCAGGGATGGGATGAGGTAGTGTGTATGAAGTTCCAGAGCCCCTTCTGAGGATGAGACATGGGTGATGAGACCCGAGCGCGTGCACATGCGAGCCTGTGTCTGAGTGACGCCAGTGGTGCGGTCCCTTAGCTCGCTGCACTTAAAGGGTAGCACATGGCGAGAGTGGAATCCCACAGGGTAGGTCCAGGCCCTCTTGTCTCTTAGTGACCTCAGGTTAGGACCGAAAGGGGTCAGAAAGAATCCACCCACCTAAGGATACAGAGGAATACACAAGGGGAGACCAGAGGAAAATATAAACAGGCAAGCAGTCACACAAGAGGTTTAGGCATGCTGGTGGAGGGCCACCCCATGGAACTCGGAGAGAGAGGTGGGCTGGAAAACATGTCCATCATATAACACACGTGACCCAGAGAGATTTGACCTAGCAAGTGAGGGGCTGGCTCATTGGGACCTGGGACAGGTTTCTCACCACAGCGGAGCTGGGGCTCCTGGAGACTGCTAAGGGCCTGCGCATGCAGGGCACTGGGGTAGGCACAGAGTGTGCGCTCTGACAGCTGCAGGGAGTGGTTCCGGGCCCAGGGCAGCAGCCAGCGCAGGTGACAGTCACAGGTCAGAAACTCAGTGCCAAAGTCCCTGCAGGGTAGGCACAAGGAACTGTGTGGGCTCATGGGGTGGGGTGAAACCAAGTAGGACAGGGGCAGAGAAGACAACCTCAGGCACATGTGTGCCCTGCTACTTAGGACATGATTAATTTGGGGGCACAGTCTGCCTACTCAGCAGGCATGATGAATGCCCTCAGGGCTAGAAATGGCCACACATTTGCCCCCAGTCAATGTGCTGAGTGGAGAAGGGGAGTTTGAACAGGGACTGGTTGGGGGTGGCAGGTAGGGAAGGAGGTTGCTCATAGGATCTGGAAGTTTCTTTAGGGTGAGGGGAGGGCTGAGGTTTGAGCTTCAGAGTCTCCCGGGTCTAGGTGTCTCTCTCCTGTGCAGAGGAAGGGACCAGGGGACTGTTCCTGTGCTGGGATGATACTCACACAACCTTAAGGGCTGGCAACTCATCAAAGACCCCAGGTTGCAGGCTGGAGAAGATATTCCCAGATATGTTTCTGCAGAGGGCAAGGAAGAGGGAGATGAGATCTTAGGGTCTCCCTGGGCCAGGACAGGAGGGCCCTGGAAGGAGAAAATGCAGATACCGAAAGGGTCGGACTCAGCCTTCTCTCTCCCAAGACCTCCCTGGCCCCTCCCCCCACTCTCTCTCTCTCTCTCTCTCTCTCTCTCTCTCTCTCTCTCTCTCTCTCTCTCTCTCTCTCTCTCTCTCTCTCTCAGAGACCTATCTATTACTCACAGTCTCAGAAGTCTGGGGAGACCTTGAAACGTCTCAGAGGTGAGACAGCCAATCCGGTTGTTGGAGAGATCTCTAGAGAGAGACACACACTCAGCAAGTCCACTACAACAGGGGGAAGACTCACTTCCGAGAGAGACATTCAGTTGGGGATGATGTGGGCAGTAGGCTTGGGCCCAATGCCATAGCAAGCTGGAAACACCCCCACACCTGGCCCCAGGCAATGTACTAGGTAGAGACTTGGTGTCTGAGAAGGGACAGGGCAGGATGGGTACTAGGGGTAGTTGATCATGGTATCTGGGAAAGTTGGGGGAGGGGTGGATAGAGAGCTGGGGACGGGGTGGGCAGGCAGGCCACTCACAAGCGTTTCAACTCTCCCAGACCCAGGAAGGCTCCAGGCTGCACAGTGCTGATGACATTGTTCCTCAGGTCCCTGTGGGAAGCAGTGGGAAGACCTTCACACTCCGGTCTGAGGGCCACCCTGCTCCTTGGGTGGGGCATCCTGTCACCACAGGTGCTGGCTTTCTGTGGAGCTTGATTTCCTCTTAAGTTGGCTTTCCTACTCACCCACCCAACTGGTCTCTTTAGCTTCTCTGGCCACTACTAAGGAGTACTGGTCAGAGAAATATGTGTAAGCTAAAGTCCCATGAAAAAGAACAGGTCTGGGGTTGAAGAGTCTGTGGGCTAACTCATGATTCACTCCCCTAATGACAGTGGAGAGCTGCTGTGTTCCAAATGAAAAGCCACAGTTATCTCGGGCTATCTTTCGTTAGCCACTTGGCCTCTATCTTTGTATCTGGCCTAACATCCTCTTGATTATCAGCTAAGACCTTTGTAACTTAGCAGATAACCAGCTTCCCCAAGCCCAAAGCTAAGGATGTCATCAGATAGCCTCGGAGACCGGGAACAGCTGACTTCTCCATGGTGCTGTAATGCCTACCTACGCTTTTCACTAATTTGGTGAATGCACTGATTTGTGGATTTCTTTGTTCTGGGACTATAAAGTTTATGCCGCCTCTTCCGTGGTGGAACATGTAATTCGGAGCAAGCTGAACCAATTCCTAGGTCACAGTCACTCATCTGTGGCTCAGAATGAACTACCTCCCCTTTGGGACAAGACTTGTGTTTTATGTCAACTTATCTAAGACAGTGCAGGAGGCAAGACATGTGATAGGAAGGGTTTTGGGTGGCGAAACAGGGACAAGGAGTGGAGAAAGATTCCCATCAGGAGTTAGGAGACTTGGTTTCCCACATTCCTTCACCAGAGCCGCTCTAGGACCTTACAGGATTTTTCAGGGAGGCTTTGAAAGTAGCTGTACCTAGCCACCAGAGGGAATTTTACTGTTATCGTAGTCCTACAAGCCTCTCTCTCTCTGGAGCCTGTGAGGAAACCGGCAGGGAAGCTGGTGGGCGAGCATGCCCTCTGTCGTTGTACAGCTCCAAGTTAAGGTGCCAATCATGGGTACAGATGAGGCGCAGGGCCAATAAAACCTGTGTAACATTTTTAGCCCTGCCTCCGTAAGAGGATATATGATCTACCCACTGCAGTCAGGGGGTGGCAAGGAAGCTGCCTCCAGGCTGAGCAGGTGACAGTAGGATGGACGATGGCTTCTGGGGGGGCCACATGGAGGAGCACGCCACTGGTGAGTCTTACAGCAGCCTCTGACCGCCCCCCCCCAGCTCAGTGGCTCAAACACCACTGAGGCAGCAGCTCAACTCTTGGCCCTGCCTCTTCTCCCCAGAGACTGAAGGTGACCCCCACCCCCAAGCAAGGGGACATGCTGGTGCTTATCTATTTGCAGCAGCCCCAATACCAACCATACAGGCCTCTGCTCTAAGGGCCAAACTGGATACTGGCCCGCTCATCTTCAGCGTTATCCTCTATGCTGTGCATGGCTAGGGAGGGCTTCAGATCCTGACCCACCTACCCAAGGCTCCACCAAACCCCGTCTTGTGTAAGCCAACACAGACTGGAACAGAGGTTGTGTCAAAGCCCGAGTCATCTTGTTTGGTCCTACCTAAAAGAGCTCCGAGGAGGAATCAGGGAACGAAGGGGAACCACCCCTGGGGAAGAAGACAGAACTCTTAACAAAGGTATCTGGGAGTCAAACTGGTTTCCAATGCTCCCTCGTCCCAGCTAGTTTCAAAGACAGGCAAGGCAACTTGGCTCTGCATACTAAAAGCCTTGGAGATAGCTCTGAATTATGGACAGGAGAGGGTTAACTGTGCTGGGTAAGAGGAAATGGGTGTTCAGGATGGGGAGGTGCTGTCCTATCCCACCAGGGGGCCTGTTTGTGCAGTCCCTGTTGGGGACAGAAACAGAGACAGGAGGCAGAGATGCAACTTTTCTTTAGCCAGGCTGGATCTCACACCAGACACGGGTGATGGCGAGTCCCTTGAGGAAGAAAGGAAAGCCAGCACCAGGCCTTGGCTTCTGAGGGAGAGCCAGAGTCCTGGGAAGGTGCTCCAGTGCTGGGCACATACAGAGAATGTAGACGGGCCTGGCCTAGCCCTGGATTCCCTGCATGCCAAGTCAAGAAGACAGAGTAAGCCCCCTGCCCAGGACTGCCCTTTCTGTGTCTCCCCCTTTCATCCCACCCTCCTCTGTTGATCCAGCATGTGCCCCCTGGCCTCTGCTGGGGTCTGGCCGTTCTCAGGGCTCTGCCTCCCACCCCCATGCGCAGGGGCGGGCAGAGGGAAACACATTCCTCATTGTGTCATTTCCCTTCATGGGCTGCCAAGGGGCTGAGGCAGCAGCCCCCCGCCCCTCCCTCTCTGCTCACTTGTGTTTATTCTCATTTCCTCCCTACCCCCCCCCACGTGAACCCCACCCGCCTGCCCCACTGATGCTCTGCAGATGCGAGCAAGGCAGCCCTGGGGCCCAGCCCCTGTCTCTGCCCTGTTTCCTGTAGCTGAGGCACTCGAGGCCCTTTCTACAGGGTAGCTTCCACAGGGATGGGCGTTCTTCCCCCTTTCCTCAAGTGTGGCTCAGGGGTGACCAAGATGCTCTCTTGAAGTGAGTTTTCTAGGAGATGAGCCAGCCCTGGGACACCACGTCTTGGGGGAACAGCCCAGTGTTCCTATGGACAGCCCAGGTCTCCTGGTCCCTGAGTAAGGGAAGTAGCTCAGGGCTGGACCTCCCCAGGGACAGGAGGAAATGCCACCCTAGGACCTGCATATTTAGAAATCCAAGGTTTTTATCAACTAACTGTTTTGAATCCTTCCTGTTTAGCATATTCCTGGGAAAAGCTGATGAAGCCTGAACTCCAGCCCCAGAAAATTGTTTGACACCTAACATTGGGCACACAGTCTTGGTGGGCTGTAGAATCCAGGCTGAGAACCCTTGCTCCAAAGAGTTGGGGCTTGGGCTTTAGTGGGAGAGCACTTGCCTCATGTGTACAAGCCCAGAGTTCCATTCCACAACGGGGAGCAGGGGAACGAGATACAGACAGACCACTCCAGGTATGGTGGTGCATATCTTTAACCCCAGCACTGAGGAAGTAAAGACAAGTGAGTTCAAGGCTAGCCTGGTCTACATAGGGAAACCCTCTTTAAAAAACAGGGAGGGAGGGAGACAGGCAGGGAGTGAGGGAGGGAGGGAGGAAGGGAGGGAGGGAGGGAGGGAGGAAGGGAGGGAGGGAGGGAGGGAGGGAGGGAAGGAAGGAAGGAAGGAAGGGAGGAAGGAAGGAAGGAAGGAAGGAAGGAAGGAAGGAAGAGAAAGAGCTGGCCAATGGCGGCATCCATCTTTAGTCCCAGCACTCAGGAGGCAGAGGCAGGTGGATCTCTGTGAGTTCCACCAGCCTGGTCTACAAAGCAAGTTCCAGGGCAGGGTCCAAAGCTACAGAGAAATTCTGCCTTGAAAAACCAACCAACCAACCAACCAACCAAATAAATAAATAAATAAAATAAGTAAATAAAAAAATAAAAGACCCTTGTTCCAGATTAATCTAAACTGTGTCTCCATTAATTAGCCGAGGTCACAAAGCTGTTTCTAGGATATGGATTCTCTGACCCCTTTGCTTCCACAGAGCTGTGCATGGAACCTGGATAAAGAGGACTGCATTGATGGGGTATCCGCACCCCACTGCCTCCTGCCCAGCCGCGCTCCTGCTCCAGTTCCCCTGGCTCTAGGTGCTCCACTCCTCTCCCCCTATGGCTGCCAGCATGCAGGAAGGGACACCTGAGGGTCTAGCTGGAGGAGACGTCCTAGGGCAGCCCTGCCCGGCCCCCTTCTTGGGAACACAGAACTGAGGGCTTGAGTACAGGGGGAAGGAAGACCAAGGCTGGCTGTGGCCTTGACGCACTGAGGAGGCTGAAGCAGGGGGTTGGGAGTTTGAGACCAGCCTAGGTTATATATCCTGAGCCCATTTCAAAGAGACGAGCAGAAGCAGAAGCCAAAGCAAAACAAAAATCCCACTAGGTGCAGGTTCCCAAAAGAATCCAATCATAGTAAAAAAAGAGCCTAAAAGAGAAAAAAGTATCTAAATACCCATCAATGTACACACAGCTAAAAGACTTAAAATATGGTACATTCAGTCAGTGAAGTGCTAATACATGTTAAAGCATGGATGAACCTGGAAAATGTTATACTGGCTGACAGAATCTAGTTACAAAAGATTACATACTATATTCTATATATGAAATGTTCATAACAGGCAAATCCTTAAAGTCAGGAAGCAGATTAGTGGTTGCTTAGGACTGGGGAGTTACAGCTAATGATTCAAGGTTTCTTTTGTGGATGACGAGAATGTTCTAAAATTAAAGTGATGATTACACAACTTTCTGAAACGTATCACGGCCCTTTAAATGGGTGACATAAATTACATCATGCTAGAGTTGCTAAGAGTGTGAGTTGACGTGACTGCGTGTGCAAGCGCTCACACACATTCAGGCAGGGTAGGCTTGCACAGAATTGGCTCCTCCTAGCCCCCACAGACCTCCCTGCTTGTAGGTCTGAACACCAAATTATAGGTTTGCTGGCCACACAGCAACTTGCCCTCAGCCCTGCAAGGTCTCCAGAGTTCAACTAGAAAGTGCAGGCTGGCTGCAAAGCTGGCCAGGTACAGAGGCCACTGGGGGGAGGAAAAAAGGGGTCCTGTGTCCAAGGAAATCCACTATGGTCCCAAGCTCCTACCTTCCCACCTCCTAGGACTTCTGCCCCTGACACCATTCTACAGACATTTATTGAGCACATACACTGTGCCAGGCAAACAGACGGCTTGTAAGCCACCCCCCTCCCCCGGGGCTTCAGCTGTATTGGAGTCTAAGTGTCATTCCTCCCCAGTGTTAGAGGGAACAAGAATTGGAAAGGAGAGGCAGAGAGCCCCAGGCCTCACCCTTGGCCCCGCCCACAGATTAATAGAAACCACCTGGCCAGCGAACAGCCCATTCCCATAAGCATCTGCTTCTAATGAGTGCCCCAGCACCCGCTGCATACCAGCCCCCAGGGCTCATTAATCTCATTAGGCAATGACAAATCATCCCAGGCCAAGCAAGCTCCTCCTTGCGCCCTTGCTTCACACAGGCCATGGAGGGCCCATATCCACACGGAGCCTCACATCCCCATGCCTACCAAGTCCCTCTCCCCTGACCTCGGCTGTCCAGTGGTCTCGTGGGTTGGCATGGAGGCATCTCACAGAGCCCCGAAGAATTTTCTACCAACCTGTTCTCCTCCTGGCATGTGATTGGTGGGGGATCGGGACAAACAAATAGGGCACCCGAGGAATGAATCCTCCACACGGGTGGGGGTAGCTCTGTGGTGCGCTGCTTGTCTAGAATGTTCTGGGCCCTAAGCATCATCACTGGTACCACGCACAACAAGAGCTGGGTCTAGTGACACACGGCTGATTGTGTCTGCAATCTCAGCCCTCCACAGGACAAGGCAAGGGCACACTGGAGTTCTAGGCTCTCATAAAACAAACAAAACCAAACCAGGCCGGCAAAATGGCTCTGCTGGTGAGAATAACTTGCCACTGCTTAGCTTGCCAACTTGCATTTTTGCCCTCAAAACCTATGTGGTGGAAAGAAAGGGCAGACTCCAGTAAGATGTCTTCTAATCTTCATACATGTGCCACAGAATAAACGCAAAACAATAAGACACTTCGAGTACTTAATGGCCTGAGAAAGCCTGGGAAGTCTGCACAGCTACAAATAACAGCGGGCCAGGCTAAGACCTTACGTAGACTCTTCAGGAGGGAAGGCGCTGTCTTTACCGGAACCTATGCTCTGTAGTGATCTATAGATAATCTCGTCTATCCCCATAACAATGTCTCAGAGAAGATATTCCTAACCCCATTCTCCACATGCAAGACCTGTAGAAACACCCGGAAACAAATGAAAGGAACACGATTCGATCCCAGGCCTCTTTACATCACAGTAAGGTCATGCTTTATTTCTGTTTGTTTTGAGAGGGTCTGGTGTAGAGCTTGGTAGCCCTGGCCTTGAACTTGCAACCTGCCTCTGCCTCCCCAGTGCCGGGATTACAAGGGTCCCCCCATGTCTAGATACCATACCTGGCCCTGGCTCATGCTGTCGCCAGTTTCTCCCACCCACCTACTCTGCCTCAAATGACTTTCTTTCTCCTTCGGGTCACAAACATGCTTGGTCAGGCTGAGGGACCTTAGGGAAAGAGCACATTAGGCACATCTGGGCCCTTCTGCACACTCCCTGGGCTGGCCATGAACTACCTGTGGCAGACTGGATTTCTGGTTCATCATGGCCAGCTGATAGAGACAGGTCCCCCTAGATTGTAGGTCTGCCGCTAAGGTCCTCTTCAACACAAGCTCTTCTCCATCCATTCTGCTTCCTTCCCTCTGCCCTGACTACCTGCTTGTACCCTTGCCAGCTCCACTCTGTCAGGGCCCTGAATTCCAAAGCAGATGGCACACATCTCTACTGCTCTCAGCACTGGGGTCCCTGCCTTACCACTGCAGCTACTAGGCCAGATCCCAACCCTCCCATTTGACTTGCTGACTACAGACCGTGAGATATGGAGCTGACATGGTCTCAGCTGCCCATGCCTAGACATCTGAGTCCCAGTGGACAGAGAGACCAGTGTTTCCTGGGCACCAGCTACACACCAGGCTACAATGTCACAGTTGTGATGAATAGGCCCACAGTCTAGGGGTCATCTGGTATGTGGGCTCCCAACCTCAGATGAGCATGAGAATTGCCTTCCTACTGGGTAAAAATTCCCAGGCCCTATCTGACCCAGTGACTTACCATCTCCAGGAATGGGACACAGGGCTTACATTACTTTTGGGCCCTCTCCCCACCCTAGCACAATGGTTAGTCATCCCTTCATGCAGCTGGATGTCATGGCTTGCACTTATAGGCCTATCTACTTATGGGGAGACTTATTTGGACTTGGCATTTCAAGGCCATCCTGGGCCACACACTGAGACTCCCATATCAGAACAACAAGCAAATCACTCATGTTAGTGTCTGCTGTGGAGGTGTTCTGCAGATGTGAATGGAGGTTTTCTGCAGATATGGAGGTGTTCTGCAGATGTGGATAGAGGTGCTCTGCAGATGTGGATGAGGTGCTCTGCAAATGTGGATGGGGGTGTTCTGCAGATGTGGATGGAGGTGCTCTGCAGATGTGGATGGAGGTGCTCTGTAGATGTGGATGAGGTGTTCTGCAGATGTGGATGAGGTGTTCTGCAGATGTGGATGGAGTTGCTCTGCAGATGTGGATGAGGTGTTCTGCAGATGTAGATGGAGGTGCTCTGCAAATGTGGATGGGGGTGTTCTGCAGATGTGGATGGAGGTGCTCTGCAGATGTGGATGGAGGTGCTCTGTAGATGTGGATGAGGTGTTCTGCAGATGTGGATGAGGTGTTCTGCAGATGTGGATGGAGTTGCTCTGCAGATGTGGATGAGGTGTTCTGCAGATGTAGATGGAGGTGCTCTGCAGATGTGGATGAGGTGTTCTGCAGATGTGGATGAGGTGCTCTGCAGATGTGGAGGTGCTCTGCAGATGTGGATGGAGGTGCTCTGCAGATGTGGATGAGGTGTTCTGCAGATGTGGAGGTGCTCTGCAGATGTGGATGGAGGTGTTCTGCAGATGTGGATGAGGTGTTCTGCAGATGTGGATGGAGGTGTTCTGCAGATGTGGATGAGGTGTTCTGCAGATGTGGATGGAGGTGTTCTGCAGATGTGGATGGAGGTGTTCTGCAGATGTGGATGGAGGTGTTCTGCAGATGTGGATGGAGGTGTTCTGCAGATGTGGATGGAGGTGCTCTGCAGATGTGGATGGAGGTGCTCTGCAAATGTGGAGGTGCTCCGCAGATGTGGATGGAGGTGTTCTGCAGACGTGGAGGCGTTCTGCAGATGTGATATATAATCAACTGACCTTAAGGAGATATCTTCAACAATGCAGTTGGATATCCTGTTATCAGCTGAAGGCTCAGGAGGAAAAACAAATTATGGAGAGGAAATTCTGTCTCAAGATAGCAGCGTCTTTTCCTGTCTGACTTCCCAGTCTGCCGAGAAGTGGACTTGACAGTCCCCATGATCATGCAAACCTGATTTCTTAGAACACACACTCATCTACCAGCAAGTAGTGATCAGCAGGCCAGAAAGCCTGATTTCCCCAGCCCCACCAGCTCCCTACCCTGCTGTGCATGGCATAGCCCTTTGCCCCCAAGGCCCCTCCTCCACTTCACTGAAGTTCTGATATCTTTGGCCAACACTGCAGACACCACACAGATCCCAGGAGAACAGGATGTTAAATCTATGACTAGCCTCACTCTATCCCCTCCCTATTTTCACAGTGGGTACCACCCCATACTTGGCAGCCATTATTAGTCAGTTCAGTCTACACACACACACACACACACACACACACACACACACACACACACACACACACACTCCATTACACCCCCCTGTTCTCTAACTACTCTGTAGTCATTTGCCTCTTCTCTTTTGAAGTGATGCAACCAAACATCACAACCTTCTAGGGCAGTGGTTCTCTACCTTCCTAATGCTGCAACCCTTTAACACAGTTCTTCATCTTGTGTTGACCCCTAAACACAAAATTATGCCATTACTACTTTATAACTTTAGGAATTGCAATGTAAATATTTGTGCTTTCCGATGCTCTTAGGTGACCCTGTGACAAGGTTATTTAATCCTCACAGGGGTCTCAACCCGCAAGTTGAGAATCACTGTTCTAGTGGCATTTTATATATATATACTTCGTTTTTTTCAGACAGAGTTGAATATGTCCTAGACTGGCCTTAAACTCAGTATATATCCACAGAAAGCTAGAACTTCTGATCTTCCTGCCTCCACCTCCCCAGTGCTGGATATTTTGGATATACACTATCATGCCAGTTTTATGGGGGACAGGAGATTCCAGGGTTTCCTGCATGCTGGGCAAGCAACCTACCAACTGAGCTGCGCGCGTGTGCGTGTGCCTGTGCGTGTGTGTGTGTGTGTGCGTGTGCCTGTGCGTGTGTGCGTGTGTGCGTGTGTGTGTGTGCCTGTGTGCCTGTGTGTGTGTGTGTGTGTGTGTGTGTGTGTGTGTGTGTGTGTGTGTGTGTGTGTATGTTGAGATGAGGGCTTACTTAGTTGCTCATACTGCCTGGAACTTCTGATCTCAAAGAATTTCTTTGCATATATGTCTCCCAACACATAACACATCCATTTGCTATTTCCTGGTCCTGTCAGGAGAGAGAAGGTAAATGACATGAAGGCAGACACTAGGTCTGCTGGGTACAATCCCATCACTGGGATCAGGGCCCAGCATATAGAGAGGCTCTATAAATAGCTGTCACATGAATAGAGTGATTCATACCAAAAGAGATCCCAGCTAAGACTTGGAATTTTATTTAATTTTTATTTTTATTAGTTTTTAAACAGGGTTTCACTGTTTGTCCTCACTGGCCCAGAGTTTACGATATGTACCAGGCTGGCCTCAAACTCACAGAGATTGAATTCTCCTGAGATTTAAAGGCATGTGCCACCATGCACAGATTTTTTTTTTAAAGATAAGGTTTCCTATAATCCATACAATCCAGAATGGCCTCAAATTCATTTATCGGCATTTATCACCACACCCAGTTCATAGATACTGAGGACTGAATTTAAGGGTTTGTGGTTTTTTGTTTGTTTTTTGTTTTTTTGAGACAGAGTTTCTTTATATAGTCTTGGAACTATCTCTGTAGAGCAGGTTGGCCTTAAACTCACAGAGATCTACCTAATTCTGCCTTCCTAGTGCTGGGACTAAAGGCGTGCGCCACCACCGTCCAGCTGTGTGTATTCTTCTCGACCAACTGGGCCACACTTGAGGCCTCAGAGGTGGGAACTCTTGTCTTTAGATTCTTTCTCATGGCACACTCCTCCAAGACCTAACTGGCAATGAAGATGTCGTCCCCCGTCCCCCGTCCCCGTCCCCCCCCCCCCTCTGAAGGACCCACTCACTGTGCAAGTTCCCTGTCTGCAGTGCTGGGGAGAGGAGCCCTGTTGGGTACTTTGTGTGGGTAGGAGGGAGAGAAGTTCCTGTACCTCTGAAGGAAAAGGAAGCAAACTAAAGCAAGAAGACAGATGGAAGATGTCAGAAGGGCCACTTGAGATTCAGAGAAGTGTTCAACTACGGGTGCCAGGAAGGAAAATATGTAGGTTTGCCTTTCTCCCAAGACTCCTGAAGAGACAAGACGTTTGGTTTCCTGCACTCTTAAGATCAAGACACAAAGCCGGGCAGTAGTGGCACAGGCCTTTAATCCTAGCACTTGGGGTAAACAGAGGCAGGTGGATCTCTGTGAGTTCAAGACCAACATGGTCTACAGAGTGAGTTCCAGGACATTCAAGACTACACAGAGAAACCCTGTCTGAAACAAACAAACAAAAATCAAGATACAATGGCTCCTGGGTTTAGTTCCCAACACCCACAAGGCAGCTCACAACTTCCTGTTAACTCCAGTTCCAGAGGACCTGATACCCTCACATAGACTTACAAGCAGGCATAACACCAATGCACACACAAAATAAAATAAATCTTTTTTAAAAAGGTCCATTCCCAAATGCTCAGTCACTTATGGAAGAATAAACATGTTTCTTCACTTGTAATCCCATCAGTTAGTGAAACTGGAGACCTGAGAGCTGAGACCAGCCTGGGCTACATAACAAGACACACACACACACACACACACACACACACACACACCTTTCTCTGTTTGATTTTTTGAGACAAGGTTTCTCAGTATAGACCTGGATGTATTGGAACTCACTCAGTATAGACCAGGCTGGTTTCAAACTCAGAGATCTGCCTGCCTCTGCCTCCCAAGTGCTGGGACTAAAGGTGTGTGCCACCACGCCTGGTCATAAGACTATCTTTAAAAAAAATTAAAGAAAGGAGGGAGTGATGGAGGGAGAAAGGGAGGGAGGGAGAGATCCTAACAGAAGATGCTATTAGAAGCCCAAAGGCACAGACTTCAGATGGAATGAGGACCCGGGTTCCCTCTAGGACACTGCTGTGTTCTATATAAATGCAGCATCTCAGGAGACAATTTGAGCTCAGGCATGACGATGGCCTTTGTCATGGTCACAAGGATGAGCTGCAGAGTCAGAGGACCCTGAGCTGTGGCCCTATACCCTAACACCCTTACCTTTTACCCAGGACCCTCATTTGTCCCCAGCTTGTCCCAGACCATAGTTTTCGGACCCCCACATGAACTTGGCCACTTCTGTCTCCCACCAAGGCCACTGAGTCTCCCTCTTCACCTCGGTGGATCTGACAAACTCCTTCACTTCCGCTGTGAAGCGGGCGGAGGGAGGATGCCTCACAAGAGAGCCCAACACCGTTAAGTGGCCATTTGATCTCTGCTGCCCTTCACCTCTCTAGTCCTGATGATGCCTCCTTTTGAACATGTCTGAAAGAAGCCCCCAAACTCCTTTGTGGTCACATGTACAGAGATGTCCGTGGTCTCCACGACACTGAAGCCACACCTCTTTCACTTATGTTGTCCCTCACGCTGATCCAAGGCTTGGGAATGCAATAGTACAAGAGGGTGCAAGGGTCCTGTTGCATGAATCGGGGATGCCTCGCACGGGGAGACTAGATGTTGTGGAGGTGGGTATGGGTGGGAAGAAAGCAAGACTCAGTCCCCAAGAGAGAAGACAGCTCAAGACGACAGTCCAAGATGACGGCCCGGGCTGGGTTCCCGAAGCATGGCAGTGGGTTGATGCAAGCCCTCATCTGGCAGGCTAAGTGACTTAGTGAGTCAGGTGTCCTCTCAGGGCCTTATCTCTCCTTCCCCAGGCCCTCTGACAGAGCTGAGACCTCAGCCTTTGTATTCTCACTTTCCTAATGCCTGTGGCCCCTAGCTCCTGCTCAGCAACTCTGTCCCACAAATTGCCCCCAACTAGCCCCAGAGGTCATCAGCAAGGGATGAGGGTGTCCAGGAGAGAGTAAGGACACTGCCCCAAATGCAGCTTTAAACTGGCAGGGGTGGGGGCAGAGAGTCAGAAATGACTGAGCTCCTGCCCTCAGTCCAGAACTCCACAGCCTCCAGGCTTTGTTTGTTGATTTGTTTTTCTGGAAGAAGGAAAGAGGGCTCAGTCATATTAAGCCTCCCTCAGCCATTTCATGCTGGGCCCCCAGCTGGGAGGAGGAGGCTGACTAAAGGGCTCTCTCAGCTAATTGCTCATTAAAGAGCATTAATGAGCTTCCCTTTGCCCCACCTCTGCCTAGAACAGTGAAGAGTCCCTACTTTGCCTAGTTCACCAGGCAGTCCCTACTGAAAAGCCAGGTGCTCCCTCTACCCGATCAGCAGGCTCTATCTCCACCAGGTCCTATACTGGACCTGGCTCTGCAGGTTCTAGCCTGGTTCTTCCCAGAGTGACACTCCTGCCCATTGCTGTCACGGGCACACACCCCCACCCCCCACCTTCTGGGTACTTACAACTTCTCCAGCAGGTAGAGTCCCAAGAAGGATCCATTTCGGAGCCCAGTAATCTTGTTGTTGCTCAAGAGCCTGAAGAGACAGGAAGAACGTAGATACACCACGTTAGAAGGTAGACTGTTTAAAGGGCTGATGGAGTGGGCCCCAGGTTCCCAAGATGGCCATGCTGCGCCGTGTAAACGCCACCGTCTGCAGTTACACAGCTGGCATCCCACCTGCCACTCTAGAGGGTGGCAGGGAGAAGCTGATGGACAGTCCAGCCACGGAGAGAGCCTCAAGTCCTGTGTTTCGGCCAAAGACGCAGTGAAGGATACACACTGGATGTGACTTGAGACGGGGCTGGGGAGATGCTAACTCATGATGGCCGCTTTCCACTCTGGAAAGTGATGACCATGCCTGCCGCAGCTCTGTCCTTGCAGAGAAGCCCTCCCTCAATCCAAAACCGAGAGAGAGTGATGGGGAAGAATGACCTCATCTGGGCCAGGCGTGGAAGAGGAGCCCTGAAGCCCTTCGTGGAGGCACACTCCTTTAATCCCAATGCTTGGGGAGTAGAGGCAAAAACAGCAAGAGCCTCAGGTCATCCTCGGCTACATAATCAGTTTGAGGCCAGCCTGGGCTACCTGGGACCCAGTCTCAAAAACAAAACACAGAGTTGGTGGTGCACACCTTTAATCGCAGCACTCGGGAGGCAGAGACGGGCAGATCTCTGTGAGTTCAAGGCCAGCCTGGTCTACAGAGTGAGTTCCAGGACAGCCTCCAAAGCTACAGAGAAACCCTGTCTTGAAAAACAAACAAACCATGGAGGAGAAGACCCTGGTGGAAGAGAACTTTCCAACACTCTCCTTGGGGTCAAGGACTCCACAGGAAGGTGACCATTCTGGGCCATCAAGGTCTCCAGTTCAGAGGGGTGTACTGTCACTGAGTCCTTGCCTCCCCAACCCGTAGAGACTGACGGAGCCTTGGATCAGACAGAAGGCTAGGCCTCCCCTTCGCAGTGTCTGCTCTGACTTTTGTTTAGTTTCTGTTCTGGGGGAGGCTCCAGTCTCATCTTTGCCCACTCAACCTCTCTCTCCCAGACTTCTTATAGGGAGGATGGAGTTCCAGACCAGTTAAAGGGCTCAACCCTCCAGTTAACTGCTTAGTAGAAAGTTTTAATGAGGCCTCTCAACCCGAACTCCTGGCATCCCTGGGCTGAAGCAAAGGGCTTCCCTTTCTTTGCTCTACTCTTAGTAATGGAAAACTCACTGCAAGGCCCAAAGTACAAACCTCAAGATGTCTCGGGAGCAGACAGCCTCTGTGCTCTATGGTATACAGAGGAAAGGGGCCAGGAACCAAATGCAGAAGAGCTGTCAAGGAGACCCACCACCCCACAAGCCTCATGGGAGGGAGAGAGGGAGGGAGGGAGGGAGGGAGGGAGGGAGAGAGGGAAGGAGGGAGGGAGGGAGGGAGAGAGGGAAGGAGGGAGGGAGGGAGAGAGGGAAGGAGGGAGGGAGGGAGGGAGAGAGGGAGGGAGGGAAGGAGGGAGGAAGGGAGTGAGGGACCCCAGGTCCAGACTGACTGTCCAGGGCCTTTGGAATTCTAGGTAAGTACTCCACCACTGGGCTACAGTGCAGACCGTACACTGGCGAGGGTAGAGGCAAGAGTGTCGGGGGTGGGGGGTGGGGGGCATCTCCGGGTTAGTGGAAAGGGGTAGACACCTCATCTCTTTCTTCTCCCTCCAGATAGAGTGCTCCCAACTTCCAGTACAGTCCAATAGTCCTCCCAAGGGTGACAAGGGGATGTTTTCCAGCAGAAGAATGACTTAGGGGAAATTACTGGGTTTCCAACATCACACACACACACACACACACACACACACACACACACACACACACACACATTCCATCTTGATATTTCAAAAAACCACATCATAGTTAGCAGCTGTGAACTGCAAAGCTGTAACTGGCATGGGAAAGCTGAGACAGGAGGCTCCAGAACAGAAGGAGAGCATCCAGTACGGGGCACACCATCTCAAAACATCCAGTACGGGGCACACCATCTCAAAACATCCAGTACAGAGCACACCATCTCAAAACATCCACTACGGAGCACACCATCTCAAAACATCCACTGCAGAGCACACCATCTCAAAACAAAACAGACAGAACCCCAAAAACATTTCACTACAGAACTGAGCTGCAGCTCGGAGGAAGAACACAGAGAACGTATGTACTCATCGTGCTCCAGGAGCCGAAGTCAATCCTAACACACATGGCAAAACCAAAACAAAATCCGAAGGGCTCCTCAAACAGGAACAATTCAGAGCTTCTTAGCAAGCTCCCCTTCTTTATTCTATGGATAAGGGTGTCAGCACAGGGCTCCTATTCACAGAGAGCAGTAAGGCTCAAGCTTGGAAAATGGATGTTACCTTGGAGTGGGAAGCAGGTCTGAGTTCTGCAGAATGTCTGAGGATTGAGGATTCCAGTTGAAAAAACATTGACATTAAAAATCCTACACTAGGCAACATGGTGGTGCATGCCTTAAATCCCAGCACTCAAGAGGGACGGGCAAAGGCAGGCAGATCTCTGTGAGTTTCCAGGCCTTGGGTCATTGAAGGCATACACAGTGGGGCACTCTCTCAAGATAGATGGATAGATAGATAGATGATAGATAGATAGATAGATTGATTGACAGAAAGATGTTAGATGATTGATAGATTGATAGAGATAGATGATAGATAGATAGATAGATAGATAGATAGATAGATAGATAGATAGATATAGACAGACAGACAGACAGATAGATAGAAGTAGATCTTGGACTGGAGAGATGGCTCAGCAGTTAAGAGCACTTCCTGCTTTTACAGTGTAGCTGGGTTGAGTTCCCAGCACCCAGCAGCTCACAGCCATGCATAATTCTAGTTCCAAGGGGATCCAATGCCTTCTTGTGGCTTCTGTGGGTAGCAGGCACCCAAGTGGTACGTATACATACACACATGTAGGCAAAACACAACACAAAATAAAGCATATTTTTTAGTCTTAAAAAAAGGCGCATCTTTAGACCAGGTATGGTAGTGCACACCTTTAACCCCAGCACTTGGGAGGCAGAGGCAGGTGGATCTCTGAATTCCAAGCCATCCAGGGTTACTACTAAGACTACCTCAAAATAAGTAAGTAAATAAATAAATCTGAAAAACAAACTGATTTTCTTAGCCCTCACTCAGGGCTAGTAAGATGGCTCAGTGGCTAGAGGTACTTGCTGCCAAGCCAGATGACCTGAGTTTGATCCCTAGTTTCAACCTAGGCGGGGGAGAGGATGACTCCTGCAAGTTGCCCTCTGACCTCCGCATGCACACCACACCCACATACATAAATGTAGGGGAAGTCCTGGACAAACAAAGTGGTCGCTCGCCCCTTTTCCTGTTTTCCTCCCTCTCCCTCTTCTTCCCTCCGCTCCTTGCATTCTCCTCTAAAAAAATAAAAAGTATTGTGTGTGCACAAGGAACACGCCATGTCAGAGGTCAACTTGCAGAAGTTGGGTTTTCTCCTACCACGTGGGCTCTGGGACCAGGCGTGGTGGTAAGTGCCCTGACCCTTTGGGCGGTCTTGCCAGCCCTGTTTCCTCCTCTTTTCTTATTTTATTATCCTTAATTATGTGTATGTGTATCTGTTGTGTGGGTGTGCGCAGGTGTGTGCAGGCCAGAAGAGTTGGATCTATCTCCTGGAGTCGGAGTTACAGGGCATGTAAGCCACCTGGTATGGGTGCCAGGAATTGAACTCTGGTCCTCTGGAAGAGCAGACTTAGTCCCTCCAGCCTCTGTGTTTCCTTCTCTTTTGAGACAGGCAGGGTCTTGCTTCATAGTCTGCTGTCCTGGAACTCATGATCTTTGTGACTCTATCACATGCTAGGATTAAGACATGAGACACCTCACCAGGCTAAACATGCTTTCTAATAAACAATTATCTTACATACTCCCAGATATATATATTCATACTCCCAAATTCCCAAAATGAGCACCTGAGGTCCCAAGTAAAGAATCCTGTTCAGAGGGGCTCATAAGTGATAATGGGGTCTTCACATTTCCATCAGTCCTAACCTCTCTCATATATCCCAAACATTTAATGGAGCCGGCCCATAGAAATGCAATGTGAACCACATGTGTAAATTTAAATTTTCTATCAGTCACATTTTAAAGCTTAAAGCTAATTTTAATAGAATCTGATTTAATCCAACATACCCAGACCCTTTTCACTTCAATAAATAATCTATTTTCATGGCTAATTGGGTATTTTATTTCTTTGTGCGTAACAAAGCTTTGTAATCTGGAGTGTATCGTATTCCACTAGCATATCTCAGTTCAGAGCAACCACACTCTAAATGTGTGCGACTAACATTGCAGGGTTCAGGAGCACTGCAAAAGATGGGGGCCAGCCAGTGAAACAGACCAGGATGGAACTCAGGACCACAAAGACTCATCTCTTAGCCTGGCCAGCTCCCGACCACATCCCACCAATTCTGCAAAGACAAAGACTTCTGCAAAGAGGAGTTGGCCTCTTCTCTATATTCCTCTGTGCTGGAGACAGCTGCGATCCAGATTCTGGCTTGACCAGTACACATGTCATCCCCTGCAATCTTAAAACTCACATTTTCTTTTTTTAGATGCAGACAGCACGATCCCGATCTCCACGCACACAAAGGCGGGCATCAGACAAACCGCTCTCATCCTTCCCAATGCCCCGACCCAGGTGGCAGTACCCACTTCCAACAGACTCAGGCAGATGCCCATGTGGTTTGAGCCCTCAAATACCCAGAACTGGACTTTTTGCTTTAACTCCCCTGAGCAGGTCAAGGAATTTTAGTTTAAACCCGCATCATCCAGAGAGTGTTTGTGGGTTTGTTTTGTTTTGTTTTGTTTTGTTTTTTCTCTCAAGTGTGTGGATATAGGAATTTATTTTTTTGCTGGTGCAGGAGATGGAACCTAGGATTTTGTGTACACTGTGCTCTCAGGTCTGGAGATGTCACAGGCACGTGAAAATCTGGGAGTCGCAGAGCTGGTGGTGGGGTGGGTGAACACAGACACACGCACAGCTCCATCCAGTGGGAAGAAAAATGTTCCCACCATTGTTGACTGTGTCGTGGCAAGAAAACCGGGAAGCAGCCCCGGTGGAGGAGGGAGCTATGTCCCCCATAGCTCCATCCAGCTGTTCTAGATCCAGTGCCAACCTGGGCTTTCTTTAAACTCCCCAGTCACATCGCTCCTCAGGCTATACTGCTCTCACACTACTGCGAGCCAGGCTGGCAAATCCCTTCCAACCGCACTAACCCTACAGGTCCCACAGAGACCTGGCTAAGCAGCTTTAACTCTGGCCCCACCCACCCCTCCTGCCCTCAGCTCATACTTTCAATGGGAAAGACGGCCAATCCCTGGGGTCCCTTCTTCTCTACTCCAGGGTTTGAAATCTGGCCAAACATCGGTTACACCAAGGCCATTCCAGAATCCTCTCCGGGTTGGGGTCCTATTTTCGGGAGGGCAGTGAACAGAGGAAGTGCCAATGAGGAGACCAATGGAGCAAGTGGCTGGCGTCCCAGAGAGCCCTTGTGGCCTCTGGGTAGCCACAGGAACTCACCAGATACCACTCCCACATCAGAAGTGACCTTGAAGGACTCGTGTGGACCCTGCTCTATGGGACGTGGAAGCAACATGTGCCGACACCGAAAGGTTCTCACGTGCCCGAGAAAGTCAATGTATGTTCAGTCTCCCTTCTCAGGTCCAACAGACTGGACAGTGAGGACCCACGCTCCCTAGGGTTCAGAGAGCCAGTGGTTTAGGCCTTCGCCGGCTTTGTGAGGTATGGGAAAGCCCTGTCACCAATGCCTGCTGCTGGTGTGTGGTAAGGTAGCTGAGCAGTGACTGGGAGGGAGGTTGTTTTCCTACCGATAAACTATGCTGCACCATCTGGGTCTAACCTGAGCTCCCAGGTTGTCCTATAGGATGGAGTTCAGGGCCTCTGGGTATTTCTAGGGTCTAATAAAGTACCTGAAACCTAAAACCAGCACCTCTAGGGCACAAATGCTATGCTGGTGTGTAACTGGGTGTTAAAGCAGTTGTCTAGTATGTTCGAGGTCCTGCATCTGATTCCCCAGCATAAATGAATACATGAATAAATAAATAAATGCTACGGATTGGACATTCGCAAATGCTTAATTTGCATGACTATCAAATGTCATACTTTATCAGTGAATAATGAGTATTGCATTTAAAGAAGGATACAGGCAAGGGACTGGAGAGATGGCTCAGCAGTTGGGCACACTGGCAGCTCTGCCGGAGGATGAAGGTTCAATTCCCAGCACCCATAGGGCAGCTCACAACTGTCTATAACTCCAGTTCCAGGGGACCTGACAGCTTCACACCAATGCACATAAAATAAAGTTAAATAAATTATTATTTTTTAAATGAAGGCTATAGGCCAACGCCTGCCCTTCCACGGCTTCCTTTCTCTTTCTCTTGGACAGGCAAGGTGCCCTGCCCGTTCCTGGGTTTCTTTACCACCTCTGTGCTTGACTGCAAGCCTGAACTCAGGTCACAGAAGAGTCAGGTGGATCTTCTTTTTCCAGCCCTGTCCAGACCAACCGAGACACGGAGCAAGCCAAAGACAGCCATGGATCAAGGCCAAAGAGTCGCTGTCTCATCCTGACTCCTGCCTACTGGCTTTCCTCTAAGTGAACTTTTCTTGTAGGTCTTGTCTCCTTCCTCTAATTATCTCTTCAAGGCACACGACTTGCTAAGGGGTGAGCAAAACCAAGGTGTTTAGGCTTAGATGGGAAAGGAATGGGTTTGGGCTTTAAAACTGAAGCTACAGGCAGAAACCTCAGACAGAGTGCTACAGGTGTTAGCGGAAGGTGATGAGGGGGACTTGGTGGGGATTTTGTGGTTCCAAACTCTTGCTGGAACACAAGAAACAGTGTCTGCTATAACTATCCACACCTAGACTTTCAGAGAAGCAGTCTACGGGGGAAGGGGTGGGGGTGGGGAGGTGGTGAAGGGAGGAGGAGAAGAAGGTAATTCCTTCCTTCCTCCCTCCCTTCCTCCCTCCCTCCCTCCCTTCCTCCCTCCCTCCCTCCCTCCCTTTCTTCCTTCCTCCCTTCCTTCCTTCCTTCCTTCCTTTCTTCCCTCCCTCCCTTCTTTCTTTCTCTCTCTCCTTCCTTCCTTCCTTCTTTCTTTCTTTTTTCTGAGACAGGGTTTCTCTGTAGCTTTGGAAGCTGTCCTGAACTCACTCTGTAGACCAGACTGGCCTCAAACTCACCGAGATCCACCTGCCTCTGCAGTGCTACGATCAAAGGTGTGCGCCACCATCTCCTGGTTTGGGAGGGACTTTCAATCTACTTTAAGGACTACGAGTTACCACCATGATATAAAATCCTATCAGTGAGATTCAAGCTCGTGGAGGTGGAAAGTTCTCCTCCTTCAAAATGCAAACAGAGCAGGTGACATAAAGGGTCTTGCATTTGATACTCAAACAGTCAATACATACATAAATCCCAATGGGCTAATTTTCCATTCCCTTTTCATTGATTTCGGAGACGGGGTTTCCCTGTGCAGCCCAGGCTGTACTTGATCCTCCTGCCTCAGAGGGAGCAGCACCACACTTACTTACTTACTTGCTTACATAGAAGTTAGTCCCCCAGGCTCTCCTCCCTGATGTTAATTTGGAGCCCACATCTGCCCAGCACTGGGCAGCTGAATCTTCTCAGTATCCAAAGCTGTAAGTACCCTGGGACAAAGAGCATGTCTGTCACCTCTTTCAGGGGACTGGATGAGAGTAGACACTGGCTGAGTGACAAGGGGGCAAGAGGGGCTCCCAGGAAGGGGGAGCTCCATGGGGAGGAGCTCAACACAGAGCCAGCTGCCCCAAGCCAGATTCCTTCCCCCTCCCATTCCTGTTCCACTATGCTACCCCGCCCTATCTTTAGGACAGAACATCCCTCCTCTCCCCAGGTACGTGGAACCACTTCTCCCCATCCGCAAGTGCAGCAGACTGTTGGCAGATGGTTCGGGAAAGGTAATGAAGACCTGGAGAATTGATTTACAGACCAAGGGTTTATACTTCCTGGACCAGGGTGTCTTCAAATGCTCTGTGGGGTACTTTACACAGTTGTCCCCCAACTCACTTGCACTAGTTTAGTCATTACTAGGGGAAGCGAGCCCCTTTCCCTGAATGATGAAAGACAGAGTGGATGGATATGTCTTGTCCCCAGGACACCTAACTGCAGTGCATGCCCAATCTGTCTGCCTGTCCTTGGACCTGTCCATCCCAGAGTGGGAGTGGGCTGAGGATGCTTGCTGGGTGGGCAATTCTGACTCTAAATAAGGGTGGGAGGGGTGGGGAGCTGGGGGTGCTTCTTATCTATCTTTTCTCTTGTTACAGATTGGCTTGGAGATTGTTCATTGTTTTGTTTTTAAAGACACACACCTTTAATTCCAGAACTCTGTAGGCAGAGGGATTTAGAAGCCAACTTGGGTCTATACCCTTGGAAGCCAGAAGAGAGTGTGCTGTCCCCTGGAGTAAACTCAGGTCCTCTGCAAGAGCAGCAAGGGCTCTTTTCCTCCAGCCAGCTCTCCTTCGCTCTGCTTTGATTTTTTTTTTTTGAGATTAAAGTCTTACTCTGTAGCCCAGGTTGGCCTTAAACTGGCGATCCTCCTACCTCAGCCTCTGGGGTTCTGGTGTTTCAAGTGTGGCACACCATATCCAGGTACTATCATAGCTATTGGCAATGATAAAACACTTCCATTGGGTGTGGTGGCACACAGATTTAATCTCAATACTGGAGAGGTAGAAGCAGAGGCAGAGGCAAGTTTAAGGCCAACCCGATCTACATAGACAGTTTAGGCCACCAGGGCTATGCCAGCCAGTGCTACGTAGTGAGCCCCTGTCTCAAAAAACAAAAACAAAACAAAAGTTGTTTTTTAAGTTTCCTTCTGTCTACCATCTTTTTCTATCTCAGCAACCCAACTCAAGTGCAGAAAGGGAGAGCTACGTTTTGGAGCACCTTCAATCACTCAAATTCTAGTGTTCCCTGCTTCTTCATGCTACCTGGGGACCTGAGAGATCAGGAACGCTCCCAGAGGCCTGGGAGGCTTCACAGTTCTCTCTGTCCTGATTGCTCTGAAGTCACCTGCAGAGGCCGCAGGGAGCCCTAGGGTCTGGAGGACCCTTTGTGATCTGGGGAGGGACAGAGTTCTGCACAGGGGACCCTGGCCCTTATCAGCCTTTCCCACCCTGGAGCTGGAGTTTCCTCCAGCCTAAAGCACATGATTGGACCTCCCCACACAATTCCCAGCAAGGCAGGAGGCCTGGCAGCTGTGAGGGCTGCGGGAGAGGGGCGCCCATTCCTCCCCTTTCCTTTCCAGCTGGGAGACGTCTGGCTTCTCTACTCGGGGCTACAACTCCCTCCTCAGGTCACTCCATAGCTTGCCCTCACCTGGGCCCATCCATCTTGCATACCCCGTTGTGCCCCCATCCTGTCTTCCCTGACTCCCAGGGGGAGAGGGAGCAAGGGCTGGGGGAGTAGGACCTCAGGGTCAGCTCACTCCAGTTTCTCTCTCCACTTTGCCCTCCCCCTCCGTGGTCCAGTCCTGAAAGCAAAGGAATGTTCTGGAGTTTGGGAAGGATGGGGGCCCCTCGGAGGAGGGAGGAAGGGGAGGAGGCAACTCGGTCCTGTCAGTGTCTGAGCCCTAAATAGAACAGAGCAGCCAGGCTAGGGGAATGAAAATAAACAGCCCCTCTCAGAGGCCTTCCTGATGGTCTCCCAGCCCAGCCATTTCCCTTCTCTTTTTCCCCTCTCCTCCCTATGCGGCCTCTCCCTAAGGGGGAATGGGAGAGTTACTGCTTCTGGGCAAGCTGTGTGGCAATGGGGAGCTCCCCTACCCTCTCTGGGCTTTGGTGAGGAAGCCCACCAGAGGCTAAATGGAGTGGAAAGACCTGGATCAACTTAAAAGCAGAAGAGGGTCTTATCCCAATGACACATGCGTGGGATACACTTAGAAACAGTTTTAAAAATCTGACCCCAAATATAAGAGTCAACCTACAGAGGGTTCACATTACAACTAGTTTGCCTGCACTTTAGGGGGAGATTCTCAGGCTCACCATCAAGGACTAGGTTGTCACACCCTTCACCAATTCCACAGAGTCCAGAGAGAGTCCATGCACATGTCCTGATTAATCCAGGCAAATGACCCATTCCAGTGACCCCCCCTAACCATGCCCTGGTACCATTTGGGGCTGAAGTGTATGTATGTCTTTGAGAGCCGGCCTAAGGGGTCCCAATCTCTTCAATGCAGTAAATAATGCAATCCAAATCCTGGGGGTTCTGCTCTCTTCACAGGGCTCCCCTGAAACAGGACCACGCATTGCACCCTAATGTCTGGCACCAGGAGTCTGAAGGATAGGGGTTCTCAAGGCCACAGAGTAGGGGCAGTCAAAATCTCTGGCACCTAGGCTGCCACCTACCGCCCCTCATGATGATGCATGGGAGGAGTCAGGGGAGGAGGCCCTGGGATTCCTCCTGGCTCCTCACTTGGGATAGGCAAAGGGTCCAGGGGCTTCTGAGGTGAGAATAAGACATTCACCCTGGAGGGCTTGGGAGTGTGCTAGACTCAAACCTCCCTCATCTCCTCATCTCTGGCCTCTTCCCTCCTTTCTTTCCTTCTTTCTCTCCACTCTCCCCCTCCCCCTCCCCTGCTCACAAAAGCTCTCTGTACACAGCCACTTCCTCTGGCCGCTGTCTCAGAGCCCAGACCTTATGAGAACCATATGGGGGAAGAGAGGGTAGAAGAGAAGGGGGTGGGGAGGCAGGCTGGGCCCGCCCCTCTCGCCAGCATCTTTCCACTGCCCTCAGGCTGTGTGCCTGGTGGTTGGCACACTTTGCCCCACACTCTGCTAACCAGATCCTGGTGCTTGCACTGCCTGAATCCCAGGCCAGAGCTGAGAGTTCCAAGGGTAATCTTTGCAAAAGAGCCACCTCCCTGAGGCAGGGGCATCGACAGAGTCCATCCCTAAGGGGCTTCCCCCACCTCTCCCTACCTTGGACCATCAGACTCCCGGCATGATCACTCAGCTAGTGCTGGGCACATCTGTGCAGACAGCCCCGTCTGCCCTGCACAGGGGCATCTGTGGTAGGCTGAGCAGGTTGCTATTCTGAGGGAATGAGCAGTGACACAGCCCATGCCTGTCCCTGCCTTACTTGGCCTGAAATGTTTCCAGGTTAAAAGGGCTTTGGTCCTGCTGGAGGGAGAAAAATGGATTTTTAAATGTAGAGTCTGTGTCTACTGGATCCCAAGTATGACAGGTCATACTTGGTATGATACCAGGTCATACCAAGACCCTCATCTGGTAAAAACATTGAGACTCTACTAGTTAATCCCACACTGATCCACCTAGGGATCCCTCTAATCTCTCCAGCATCAGCTACAAAGCCTTAAGAGGTGAGCCCTGGCTTGTTGATCTCTAAGACCCTTTTCAGTGCAGATGAAGTAGGAATTTATGGCACCGGCTCTTGTCCTCTGAGGTCCTCCTGGGGAAGATTTCCTTTTGCAGTTATCTTTTATCTGTCCTTCCTGGAATCCCTTATTCTCAGGCCTCCTCCCCCATCTACCTCTCAGAGCTAAGGACCAGAAAGCAGGCCTTTAGCCACTGCCCAGGTTGGAGAGGTTCCCATTCACAGCAAAATCCTCCCCACCATAAGCCTCCTACCCTAGGACCTTTCCCCTCAGAGAGCGGGCTCAGAAAGGCCCCAGCTCTGGGCATCTGTGCCCACAGCTGCCCCGCAGACTGGACTGTGAGGCTGGGGGTGGGGTGAGAAACGGATCAGGAAGGAAGCCAAGGGCTCTGCTTTCCTGGAAAACTGCAAATGAAAGTCCACCATGGGGGACACAAAGCAAGGGGTGGGGGAGGGGACCTGCAGTCCACCAGAACAGAAGGCAGGAGTGGAGCTAACAGGGCGGGGGAAGGATTTTTCAATGAGGTAAACAGGACTGTTCAGGGGAGCCTCCCCCCCCAGCAGACAGGGACCTTATCTGGCACTTGGAGTCCTAGCCCTAAGTGTCTGCCAGGCTTCTATCTTGAGGGCTCCTGTGACTGGAAGCTGGGGACCCATTCTGGAGGGGAGAAGGTCCTCAGTGGGAATGTAGCAAATGTCTCGGAGGGAGGACACAGCCACAATGCAAAAACAGCTGGATCAAGTCCTGCTGCTCAACCCGGTGACAAGCTAAAAAAAAAAAAAAAGAAAAAAAGGAAAATCTGTGTGGAAAAAAGAACAGAGGAGTTAGGGTGAAATGAACACTCTGCATTGTTTGAGACAGGGTCTCCCTATGTAGCCCAGGATGGCTTGGAACTTACCGTCCTCTGGATCACAAGCATCACCCTGCATTCGGCACTTATAAGGGGGTCTCCACGCTCTTGGCATGGAATGGAGGAAGCAGCAACCCCTTGCCAGCCCTTCTCTCTCATCTCAAGATGCATTTTGGGGTGCGACAGTATGCTTGGACTGACTCTCAAGGAAGGCTTGCCTACCTTCTACAGAGAAGGCCCTGGGTCTTTTCCCTTCAGAGACTGCTGGCCCGGGGTGAGGGACCATCAGGATCATAAACGTGAAAAGCTAAGAAAAACATCTGGAGGGAGATTCAGATTCCATCCCACTCCAGACTGATGGATGAGTGGGCTTCCCTGTTCTGTCCTTAGCACTGTTCTGCCGGGTGGGGACCAGTCTCTTTGGAAGGCACTGCAAGCCAGCTAGGTGATGGCCTGAGAGGAGAGGGGAACCGTTCCTCAAGGGAGGGCTTGAGGCTGGCTGGGGCAGGAGAGTAAGTTGAGTCTGCTGCTACTCTGTCATAATATATTCTCACCAAGAACTGGTCTCACTCCTTTGAGTGGCGTCCATGGGAATTAGCCATGGCTGGAAAGCATTAGTTGCCAAATCATTCTAAGATGTACTGCAAAACCACTTTTCTATGCCCCCCTTTCCTTCTGCCTTGACCATGTTAGGATTCCCTAATCCCCACCAGCAGACATACAAGAGACAGCTCCCACACACGTGAGTGTGCAGAGACGCAGGAGCGTGTGCGATTACACAAATCACCCCCACCCCCAGCTGAACCATCGCTGTGCAGCTGTGTGACATAAACGTCGAAGCAGCTATTCCTCACGGCAAAGCCTTTTTCTCCTCCAGAACTAAGTAGGCTGGGAATGCCCAAGCCTTCTAGGACCCTTAAGCGTTACTGGACACTCAAACCCACTGGGAAAAATCTTAGCAGTCACTGCCACCTCCCTACCTCCCCCCCTCCCCGTCCCCCCGATCCCCGCCCCCCCACCTCCCGCCAGCTTGCCTCCAGGCAGGAGAAGGGAGAAATGCCACCTCCACTACAAGGCACACAGGCGTGTGCATGCACACACCCCAGCTGGAGAAAATGCAGGCCAGCTGGCTAACATCACAGGCTGACCAGTTGTGTCCTGTCAGGAAGCCGGCAGCCTCTGAACCCACCAGAGGACTTACTGTATTGTTCTGGGGACAATCGAATAGATGAGGACAGCCTCATTTCTGGGCGAGGGGTGGTTGGAGAAACAGTTGCCTCCGGGGTCAGGATGACAGGGAAGGGGAGGCGGTTTTTAGGCGGGAGCCTGAACAGGAAAGCAGGGAGCCACCGCTAGGGCGCGACCCTCAACTCCACGTCGTGCGTGGAGCTTGGAGCACATGGCGGGCACAGGAAACCGCTGGGGTGCGGGAGGCTGATCTCGTGCGGTTGCCGGAACTTGAGACTCCGAGTCAAGGAGCACAGGCGCTCGTGGCCAGTAAGCAAGGGCTGAACCGGCCCCAGATAAAGGAGAACCATGGCAGGAGGCCGGGAGGCACGTGTCTCCCTTCAGTTAGATTTCTGGACCAAATCTTTGAGCAACCGAGTCAACCGATAAAGAGTCAAGGCCTGTTTTATTTCCAGGGGCAGTAAAGGAATAGGCCGGGACCCGTTACCCAAGTTCACTTCCCAAATGTGCACAGTAAGAGAGAGCCCAAGAGGCAACTGGGACGCCCGGGCGTGCGGGTGTTGTTCATTCAGACCAGAAGCGCCCGCATTCCAAGGACAGGCTTAGTTAGGGGAGCTCACTCTCCTCCTGCCCAACGAAGCCCCCGCAGGGAAGCAGAGTCCCGCAGGCCCGGGGCGGGGCACCGCAGACTCAGTTATCCTACTCAGAGGCCCCGCTCACCAGCTGAGCCCAGGAGGACCCCCTTCGTGCGGGTTCTGAAGTCTCAGTAAGAACCACAGCCATCTAGGGGGCCCCTGGCCCCGATCAGCCGTCCCATTCCCACCCAGCTCGGGGCACTGAGGACTGCATGCAATGCCAGCCCACTTGGGACGAGGAACACGGATGTCCCTTCAGCGTCCACTCACACCTCACCTATGCAGGTGAGCGGACTTCCACGGTGTCTATCTAGGGCACACCCTGGCTCCCGAAGCTCCTATCCTTCCCCTACTTCAAGGTTCCCGGCTGATGCCTGGATTCAGACTTTATCCAGTCTCTCAAGTGGCAAGATCGCTCCCCTACTTTTAGGTCCCACTCGTCACAGGGCAGGGTACTCACAGGGTGATGGTGCCGTTTGGCAGAAGGCCAGGGTCCGGAGGTTCGGGAAGGTCCCCACTGCCGCACACCACCCTCCTTCGAGCCGAGTTGTGGGCGCCGCCACTTAGTCCCTTGGACCGCTCCCCAGAGCACTTGCAGCCGCGGATGGGGACCGGGCAGCCAGGCGCACCCCGAGTTCCGGGAGCCAGGAGCAGAAGACACAGCAGCAGCGGCAGCAGCAGCAGGCGCACGGGCGGCACCGGCATCCTGCGTCCCCCGGCGCCCATCAACCCATCGCCCCGCGGGGACCTACAGCGCAGGGGCCAGACGGCGCGCCGGCCGGAGGGACCGGGGCGTGAGGGAGGCGTGCTCAGCGGGAGCCCGGGGCGCCCGAGGGCGGGGCGGGGGGGCCCTGGGCGGAGGCAAGCCTCGGGGTCCCCGCTGCGGCGCCCCGGGGGCATGGCTTGCGTGCACCGGGGCCCGGCGGGACGCGGGCGCCACTGACAGCGCAGCGCGGGTGGCCCCCCCGGCGGCGCCGCCCGAGTCTCAGCGCAGCGCTCCGAGTTGATAGAGTTGATAGGAGCCTGGCCCCCGCGCGTCGCCGGCTCGCTCTGCGCGCGGCTGGGACCTAGCGGATCGCGCCGGGCTCCTGCTGCTGCCGCCACCGCCGCCGCAGCTTCGTGCCATGGATGGGGGCAGCTCGGCGCCGCGCCGCTCCAGCCGCCAGCCCCCGCCCGCCTCCCTCACCGCCTCATCACTCTGCGAGGCCCTAGCGCCGCCAGATGCGCAGCCAGGCGGCTGCTCTCCTTCAAGTACAAGCCTAGAAGCCAACTTGAACAGCCACCCACTCCCAGTCCCCCTGCACCAAGACTATGTTTCCATCTCTACTCTTTCTACTGGCTAGGGCCCTTTCTCTCCACAACCCAACTCAGATCTGTAAGCCAACCATCGCTTTTCACAAAACCCTCTCATCCGCCTGCTCCCTCGTTGCTAGAACTTTTGTTGAAGTTCAGGCTTGACCTGGGATGTCTAGTCCTCCGTGTCAAGGGCTGAGTTTTGCTCGGGGATCTAAGGTTTTTCTTTGCCCCTGACACGATGAGCCGATCTAAAGTTGACTGTACTGTTCCCACCCCCAAATTTCGATTTGAGGCTGCAGCAGGAGGACACAAGCCCGAGACAAGGAGGCCATAGACCTTACCCTGTGAGCAGTGACCTTGCCCAGCAGGAGGTGCATGTCATTAGGCCAAGGAGAGGTCAAAGGCTAAAGCAGACACTGCCAGAGTTAGCCTCCTGTTAATGCATGCACGTTTGTGGTGTGTGTGTGTGTGTGTGTGTGTGTGTGTGTGGTGTATTTGGGGGGGTGGGAAACACTAAATGAAAAGAGGGAAAAATAAGAGAAGGCCCAGGGATCTGGGTGTGGGCGGAGTCAGGGCATCCCAGTGTAGGTTTCCAGGCCCAACGATGCCTTTCCTCAGTTGTTTGACTTCGGACACAGCACGTGACAGTTAGGGGTGTGTAACCCATTGGGTCCCGCCTGTCCCGTTGTATATGAATGTACCCTGTGGCATGAGGAGGAAGAAGACGGTCCAGTCGTGGGCAGGATCTGGTGTTGACAACTGGGGAGGAGAATGAAAGAGCCTGTGGACACGGCATCAGAAAGCAGCCGTTACAGCAGTCCATCAGCAGCTGGTGACAGAGGACTGCAATGTCAGCTGTCAAGAAGGCTGTGGTCAGAGGACCGGTGGTGACACATTCCCAGTTTCCCCACAAAAGATAACGTTTTTGTCTCTTAACAGAGCCCCCACTGCTAGGTAGCAGGCCAGCTTCAGAGCTGGGGCAGAACTGCTTCCCACCCTCTGTACCGGGAAGTGGCCCCACCTTGGACCTGTTGGGGAGCCCAGTGCCTTTTGCCACTGTGGTAAGTGAGCTAAGTCTCCCATCTCCATTGCTGGGAAGCAACTTCTCTCCTTGGCCTGAAGGCAGCAGACATTAGTTTTCTTTCCCAGCTTCCCTCACTAGATTCCTGGTCAACCCCTGTGGCAGGCTCTGTTTCCTTAAACTTCCAAAGATAAATAAATAGTGATTGCAAATGGAGGAAATGAGAAGGGGAATGGACGTCCCAGCAGGAGCCTCAGGCAGGCCTAATGGAGACTGTGTCCTCAGGAAAGGGGCCAGAGATGAGCAGAGACCAGGCACTTATAACAAGCTGCCTATCCAACCCACGCAGGTCTGATATACTCAGAGAAAAGCTGAGAGGCCTCTGACAGTGTCACAGCTTGTCCGTGACTTCTCTTTGCTAAAAGACAAAGTCTCAGAAGGAAGCCTCTCGTCCCATGAACCCTCCAAGGCTCACAAATTACAGATAACCCTGGCAGGCTATGGAGGGGAGGCACATTGCGGTAGACATGAGGTGCCTTGTGGGGACATTTACACAGCACTCACGTTCTGATGGGCATCATTTTGACTTCTGCACAATGCACAGAGTGTGGGGTGCATCCCTATTTGTATATCTGGAGCCAGAAACCCAAGTCTCGAAGAGCAGGGATGGGCACTTCCTTTTGAAATTCTTTCTAAACGCCCACTTGGCTGCTCAATGCTTTCCCACATAGGTTGCACTCTCCTGCCTGTACTTGGGTACAAGTATGGTGTGTGTGTGTGTGTGTGTGTGTGTGTGTGTGTGTGTGTGTGTGTGTTAGAGGGCTGCTACCTGATACTCACCTGTAGTCCCACTACTTGGGAAGCTGAGGCATGACATTCACCATAACTCAGGAGTTAACCGCCAACATTATGGGACTGCGCCTTAAAAGGAAAACAACACAACACAACCAATGGCTCATGCATCCCAGGCTGGCCTGTAACTCACTGCATAGCCAAGGACGGTTTTGAACTCCCAGTTTTCCTAGCCGTGTCTCCCAGGTGCTAGGATCACAGAAGGATGCTTCCTTGCCCAGTTATGCAGTTCTAGGGATAGACAGTACCGGGGCTTCGTGTGTGGGAGGCAGGCACTGTATCAACTGAGTCACACACACATACATCGCCCCCCCCCCCCGCAAAAAGTATTGTTTTGAGGCTTCCTTTTTAAAAACTTATTTAACTTCATTTTATGTGCCTTGGTATGAAGGTGTCAGATCTCCTGGAACTGGAGATACACATAGTTGTAAGTCACCATATGGATGCTGGGACTTGAATCCAGGTTCTCTGGAAGAACAGCCAGTGCTCTTAACCACTGAACCATCTCTCTTGAGAGTGAAGGGAAACTCGCATTTCATTCCCATTCTCAGGCAATCTGGTTAAGGAGCCTGACCAATTAAATATATGTTATTGGCAAGAGGCTTGAGACTTGGCCTTGACTGGCTTTGGCTACATATCAAGTTTGAGACCAGCATGGGATACCTGAATTCTTATCGCAAGGAATGTAAATAAATAAAAATTACATATATAATTATATATAATGAAATTAAATATATACAATCTGTATATATCTATGGGTATGTATGCATGCACATATGTACTCAATGTATAAAATTATATATATGTGTGTGTATATATATGTACATATATATATATATGTATGTATATATATGCTAAATGCAGACCATGGTGCATCTCCTCTCAACATCGAACCAATACTATTTATATTCTAGTCAGCCTCAGATGTTTTGTGGACTTCTTACACAGACTTTGTCTGCATCTACACACACAGAGAGGGAGAGAGAGGGAGAGAGAGACACACACACACAGAGAGAGAGATTGGGAGAGAGAGAGACACACACACAGAGAGAGAGATTGGGAGAGAGAGAGAGAGAGAGAGAGAGAGAGAGAGAGAGAGAGAGAGAGAGAGAGAGAGACATTCTAGGGTTGAACCTAGGGCCTCACAGATTCTATACAAGTGCTCTACGGAATCATACACCATTCCTTAACTATACTCAACAGACCTTTCAGCGAAAGTTAGAATTAAGTACAAGATAATAGAGTAGAGGGGATTACCAAGAGCAGAAGTGTAACTGACCTATTTCTAGAAAAGTGAATTCCACAAATGTCTGGGAGTTCACAAACTCCACCTCCCTCCCCCCACCCTCGTTCTTCTTTCTCCTCTTTTCTTTTTTGATAGTCTCTTGTTGGATAGCCCCAGCTAGACAGATACTCTATATGTAGCCTAGGCTGGCCTTGAAACTCAAAACCCTTCCATCTCCACATCTTGAGGGCTTGTATTACAGGTGTGTGTCGCCATGCCTCACCTCCGGTCTTACTCTTTTTTTTTTTTAAGATTTATTTATTTATTATGTATACAGTGTTCTGTCTGCACATTCATTACCTGCAGGCCAGAAGAGGGCACCAGTTCTCATTACAGATGGTTGTGAGCCACCATGTGGTTGCTGGGAATTAAACTCAGGTCCTCTTGCTCTTAACCTTTGAGCCATCTCTCCAGTCCCGTGTCCTTCTGTCCCCATCACCGTATCCATCCCCCCATCACTAACATAATGACCATGCTGCTGCAAGTGATGTAATTTTGTTTTTAAGGACCAATTGATATTCATATATATATCATATATTTATCACATTTATCCATTGATAGGCACCTTGGGTCTGGTTTTCTGTAGCACAGCAGGATAACTGCAGTTTATAATAATTTATGGTATAGTTCTGTCTTTTCTTTCTTTGAGGTGCTTGGGATCAAACCCAAGGCCTGAATATGATGGGCAAGAACACTTCCATTGAGCTACATGCTCAGACTCTGTGACATATTTCAGAATAGCTGTAAAAGTACCAGTACAAGCCGGGCGTTGGTGGCGCACGCCTTTAATTCCAGCACTCGGAGGCAGAGACAGGCAGATCTCTGTGAGTTCGAGGCCAGCCTGGTCTACAGAGCGAGTTCCAGGACAGCCTCCAAAGCCACAGAGAAACCCTGTCTCAAAAAAACAAAAAACAAAAAACAAAAAAAAGTACCAGTACATAGGAATAATTAATATTAATGTGTAAGGGGAACAGAAGTACTTTTAGTTTTCTGAAACAGTATCCTATGTAGCCCAGGCTGGCCTCAAATGACCTCAAATGCCCGATCCTCCTGCCTCCATCTCCTATGTGCTGAGATTATAGGCATGCATTATACCCAGCTTGGGAACTGCCTATTATACTAATTTGACAATTACATACTGAATACATAAACTACATTGTTGCATTGTTCTGCATACCCATGTACAAACACTGTATCTAAAAAGTTCTGAGTGTAGTATGATGGCACATGACTGTAACCCCAGCACTCAGATGACCCAGGCAGGAGGACCATCAGTTATAGACCAACCCAGAGTGTGTACTAGGAGCTTGTCTTGAAGGAAGAAGAGGAAATAAGATTTGTTTCTTTAGTTCTCACAGCAGAGGGAGGTCTCTCTCTCTCTCTCTCTCTCTCTCTCTCTCTCTCTCTCTCTCTGTGTGTGTGTGTGTGTGTGTGTATGTGTGTGTGTGTGTGAGTGTGCTTGTAGGGTCCAGAAGAGGGTTTGTACATTGTCCTGGTTAGTTTGTCAACTTGACACAAACTAGACTCATCTGGGAAGAGAAACTTCAATTGAGAAAATACCTTTAATCCCAGCACTTTGAGGCAGAGGCACAAGGGTCTCTTGAATTCAAGGCCAGCTTGGCGTACAGAGTGAATTCTAGGACAGTCAGGGGGAGAGAGAGAGAGAGAGAGAGAGAGAGAGAGAGAGAGAGAGAGAGAGAGAGAGAGAGAGAGAGAGAGAACACCTTCATCACATTTTCTCTGTAGGGTTTTCTAGACCCCTTCTGTGTTTCGTCATCTTTCAGAGGCAGGATCCTAGCAACACCATGGTGAGTTATTGGCAGGTCATTGGCTTGATTTGTAATGTGGCACTGAACTGTTGCTTCCGATTAGCCTGAGTCACTGTGAGGCATGGGGCTGATGCTGCCCAGACCTTTTCCAGAAGGCTTTAGAGCAGTGGCCCTCAAGCTTCCTAATACTGCGACCCCTTAATACAGTTCCTTGTGTTGTGGTGACCCCCAACATAAAACTAAGTTTCATTGCTACTTCATAACTGTAATTTTGCTATTGTAATGAATCGTAATATAAATATCTGATATGCCGATGGTCTTAGGCAATCCCTGTGAAACGGTTGTTTGACCCCCAAAGGGGTCATGACCCAAGGGTTGATTGAGAACTGCTGCTCTTGAGGGCAGTTGTCTGAGTCCACTGCACTGCCCTGTACCTGTCTTGTTAGAACACTCATATTGAGAGTTTGTGATGTGACTTTTGACTTAACAGGAAGAACCCAGGCTGTTGGGAGCTACCCAGGTAGTTACCGGTCAGGGAGTGCTTCTCATTGGCATTCAGATCCTGCCACACATGAAACACCCACTTGTGACTCACACCTTTACCAGGGAAAACTTACACTCTGCCTCTATTCAAACCAGACTCACTCAAGGTAGCGCCGGTGGAAGGAAAGGATGAAACCCCCCTGCACACAAGCGGACGTTGAAGCTGGATTCTAGTCTTGCGTCTCTGCTGTACTTTCTCCTCTCTGAACAAAGGTAAAATTAAGCGTCAAAAGGCTGGGGATGCAGGTCAGATGGTAGGGTGCTTGCTTAGCATGCACAAAGCCTTGGGGGTGGATCTACAAAAACTCTTTACAAACTCTTATTTCCAATACCCCAGAGACAGAGGCCAGAGGGTCAGGAGTTCAAGTCACCCTTGGGTAGATGGCCATTCTGGCAGACAAGAGATGCTGTCTCAAAACAAACAGTTGAAAAGAGAAAATTACAACACATTCAATTGAAGGAGTTGATTTGGCTTTTGTTTGTTGTTCTCTTTTTTCTATTTCTGTTCTCTTTAATGTGTGTTTATTGTTCTTGAACCCGGCAATACTTTATTCTGTAAAATGAGTGCGCCAGTGAGCCCAGCAGAGGTCTGATTTTACAGACCAAAAAAGGGCTGAGGGAAGCAGAAGAAGGAAAGAAAAGTGATTGGTGGTTTCAAAGTTATTTTTCTTGGCTCAAAAACAAGCATATAGACTAATGGGTTAGAATAAAACAACAAAGTCCAGAAACAAACCCGTATACCAATACTCATTTGAGTTGAGCCAAAGGAGTCAACTTTAAATATTGGGAGAAAGATAAAGCTTTAACAATGGTACTAGGAAAACTGGATACTATGTGCAGAGAAACAAAAGTAGATCTTGTTTCTCACCTTATGTAAAAATAAAGTCAAAATGAAGCAAAGACTTTCTGATACAAGACCCAAATAGATTAATATCCAGCATATATGAGGAACTCAAAAAAATTAAACACACAAATCAAAAGATCAAATAATCCAATTAACACAGAGGCAAAGGACTGGGCAGTGATCTTAAAAAGTACAAATGGTGATCTGGAGTCTGCCCACATCGAAGTTTTGGGCCCCTATGCCCTCTGCTTAAGCTTGAGCTTGAGTCTTGGCTCCCTATGCCCTCTGCGTGAGGAGAACACCAGGAAAGGTTGGACCATCCAGAGCTGTCAACATCGAAGTCTTGGCCCACCTACACTCACTGGGAGACAAGAGGAGAGGGACAGGCCCCACCTGTACCCACTGGAAGAAAGGATGGGAAGACGACAGTATAAGAACACATTCAATAACAGAAAGACCAATATGACACTACCAGAATCTAGGGACTCTACACCAGCAAGACCCGAACATCCCAATGCATATAAAGCAGAAGAGAATGACCTTAAAAACAACTTTATGAAGATGTCAGAAATGCTCAAAGAAGAAAGAAGAAAATCCCTTAAGAAATGGAAGAGAAAACATACAAAAAATACAGGAAATGGAGGAAAAGATAAACAAAAAATCCAAGAAATAAACAAATCTCTTAAAGAAAGCAAGGAAACCCAAGGAAAAACAACCAAATAAGTGAAGGAAACAATTAAAATAGTCTAAGGCTTGAAAGCTGACATAGAGACAAAAAAATGAGGGAATGCTGGAAATAGAAAAGCTGAATAAACAATCAGGAACTACAGATGGGAGCATAACTAACAGAATACAAGAGATAGAAGACAGAATCTCAGGCATTAAAGATACAGTAGAAATAGATTCAGTGACTAAAGAAAATCTTAAGTCCAACAAATTCCTAACACAAAATATCCAGGAAATATGGGACACCAAGAAAAGGTCAAACCTAAGAATAATAGGTATAGGAGAAATCTACCTCAAAGGTAGAGAAAACATATTCAACAAAATCATAGAAGAAAACATTCCTGACCTAAAAAAGAACATGCCAATGAAAGCACAAGAAGCCTACAGAACACCAAATAGAGAGGACCACAGAAAAAAGTCCCCTCACCACATTAATAATAAAAACCCCAAACATACAGAATAAAGAAAAAAAATTAAGAGTAGCAAAGAAAAATGCCAAGTAACATATAAAGACAGACCTATCAGAATTACACCTGATTTCTCAATGGAAACTCTGAAAGCCAGAAGGTCCTGGATAGATGTTCTACAGACACTAAGAGATCATGGATGCCAGCCTAGACTACTATACCCAGCAAAACTTTCAATCACTATAGATGAAGAAAGCAAGATATTCCATAACAAAACCAGATTTAAACAATACCATGTCCACTAATCCAGCCCTCAGAAAGTACTGGAAGGAAAACTCCAACCCAATGAAGTTAACTACACTCACAAAAACATAGACATTAGATAATCCCACCTTACCAAACACCAAAAAAGGGGGCGGGGAATCCACACACAACACCTCCACCACCACCAAATCCAAAACAAACAAGAATTAATAATCAATGGTTATTAATATCCCTCAATATCAGTGATCTTAACTTGCCTATAAAAAAACCCAGGCTAACAGAATGGACATGAAGACAGAATTCATCCTTCTGCCGCATACAAGAAACATGCCTCAACTTCAAAGACAGAGGTTACCTCAGAGTAAAGGGTTAGGAAAAGATTTGCCAATCAAATGGACCCAAGAAGCAAGCTGCTGTAGCAATCCTAATATCTAAAAAATTAGACTTCAAACTAAAATCAATCAAAAGAGATGAAGATGGTCATTTTATATACATCACAGGAAAAGTCCATCAAGATGAAGTCTTAATTCTAAACATCTATGCCCCAATACAAAGTCACCCACATTTGTAAAAGAAACATTATTAAAACTTAAATCACACATAAAATCCCACACAGATATAGTGGGAGGCTTCAACACTCCACTCTCACCACTAGACAGGGACCACCAGACAGAAACTTAACAAAGAAACAAAGGAACTAACAGAAGTTACGGCCCAATTGGATTTAGCAGACATCTATAGAACATTCTGTCCAAACACAAAATAATATACCTTCTTCTCAGGGTCACATGGAACCTTCTCTAAAATGGACCACATATTTGGCAACATAGCAAACCTCAACAGATACAAAAAAAAAATAAGAATAACCCCTTGTATTTTATCGGACCACCATGCTTTAAAGTTAGAATTCAACAACACAAATTGCAGAAACCCTACGAATTCATGGAAATTGAACAATGTGCAATTGCACCATTTCTGAGTCAAGGAAGAAGTAAAAAAAATTAAAGACTTCCTAAAATTCAATGAAAATGAAGACACAACATACCCAAACTTATGTGACACTGAAAGCAGTGCTAAGAGGAAAGTTCATAGAACTAAGTGCCCACATGAAGAAACTGGAGAATAGTAACACTACAGAATTAACAGGACAACTGAAAGCTCTTGAACAACAACAACAACAGCAAAAAAGCAAACTCACCGTGGAGAAGTAGATGCCAGGAAATAATCAAATTGAGGGCTGAAATCAATAAAGTAGAAACAAAGAAAACAATACAAAGAATCAATGTAACAAACAGTTGATTCTTCCAGAAAATCAGCTAGACAAACAAACCTTCATCCAAACTAACCAAAAGGCAGAGAGAAAACATGCAAATTAACAAAATCAGAAATGAAAAGGGAGACATAGGCGCCTAGAGAGGACCCCCCCCCCCCGTCCAGAAGGATCACCCTGAGTCTGGCACACCTCAGTCTTCAGTCCCCTCCATCCTCTGCCCTGTGCTCAAGTCTTCAGTCCCCTCTGGTGCCCTTCCTGAGCTTGAGTCTTCATTCCCTCTCTGGTCTCTGCCCTGTGCTTGAGAGTGTCTCAGACTTGCCTGCACCCATTGTGAGACCCTTTGGAGTATTGGACCTGCTTGAATGCACTGGAAGAGATCCTTAGACCCAAACCCACCAGGAGGGGAAGAGACCCCATGAGCTCTCACTGAAAGAGGGGAAGGGAAGACGGCAATATAAAAACACAGCCAACAATAGAATAAACAGTATGACACCACCAGAGTCTAGAAAAACTCTACACCAGCAAGACCTTAACATACCAACAGATGAAACAGAAAAGAATGACCTTCAAAACAACCTCGTGAAAGTAATAGATGCCCTCAAAGAGGATATGAGAAAATCCCTTAAAGAAATGGAAGAAAACACAAACCAAAAAAAAATGCAAGAAACCAATAAATCTCTTAAAGAAAGCAAGGAAAGTGAAGAAAAAACAATCAAACAGATGAAGGAAACAATTCAAACAGTTCAACCTGAAAACCAAAATGGAGACAGTTAAAAAAAAATACAAACTAAGGTAATGCTGGAAATAGAAAAGCTGAATGAACAATCAGGAACTACAAATGCAAGCATAACTAACAGAATACAAGAGATGGGACACAGAATCTCATGCACTGAAGATAAACTAGAGGAAATAGATTCACCAGCAAAAGAAAGTCTTAAATCCAACAAATCCTTAACACAAAACATCCAGGAAATATGGGACACCATTAAAAGACTAAATCTAAGAATAATAGGTATAGAAGAAGGCAAAGAAAAAAAAACAGCTCAATGGTGCAGAAAACATATTCAACTAAATCAAAAAGAAAACTTTCCTAACTTGAAGAAGGAGATGCCTATGAAAGTACAAGAAGCTTACAGAACACCAAATAGACTGGATCAAAAACAAACAAACAAAAAACAGTCCCCTTGCCACATGATAGTCAAAACACTAAATATTCAAAATAAAGAAAGAATATTAAAAGCAGCAAAGGAAAAAGGCCAAGTAACATATAAAGGCAAACCTATCAGAATTACACCCGACTTCTCCATGGAAACTATAAAAGCCATAAAGTCCTGGATAGATGTTCTACAGACACTAAGAAACCACAGATTCCAGCCCAGACTACTATTCCCAGCAAAACTCTCAATCACTATATATAGAGAAAACAAGATATTCTATGAAAAAAAAACAGATTTATGCAATTAGTATTCACAAATCCAGCCCTACAGAAAGTTCCAGAAGAAAAACTCCAACTCAAGGAAATTAACTACACTCAAAATAACATGGACAATAGGTATTCTTACTTTACCAGAAGTCAGAAATAGGGGAAAAACTCACACACAAAACCACCACCAAAAACAGATCCAAAGCAAACAAGAATCAGCAATCGATGGTCATTAATATCCCTGAATATCAATGGTCTTAACTCACCTGTAAAAAGACACAGGCGGACAGAATGGATACGAAGACAGAATCCATCCTTCTGCTGCCTACAAGAAACACACCTCAATTTCAAAGACAGATGTTACCTCAAGGTTAAGGGTTGGGAAAAGATTTTCCAATCAAATGGACATAAGAAGCAAGTGAGTGCAGCTATCCTAATATCTAATAAAATGGACTTCAAACTAAAATCAATCAAAAGAGATGAAGATGGTCATTTCATATTCATCATAGGAAAAATCCATCAGAAAGAAGTCTCAATTCTGAACATATATGCCCCAAATATAAAGGCACCCACGTTCATAAAAGAAACATTACTAGAACTCAGATCACACAGTAAACCCCACACGCTTATAGTGGGAGACTTCAACACCCCACTCTCACCATTGGACAGGTCCACAAGACAGAAACTTGTCTCACTAGACACTGAAGACGCTGAAAAAGCCTTTGACAAAATCCAACACCCCTTCATAATAAAGGTCTTGGAGAGATCAGGGATAACAGGAACATATCTAAACATAATAAAAGCAATATACAGCAAACAGACAGCCAACATCAAACTAAATGGAGAGAAACTCAAGGCGATTCCTCTAAAATCAGGAATAAGACAAGGATGTCCACTCTCTCCATATCTCTTCAGTATTGTACTTGAAGTTCTTGCTAGAGCAATAAGGCAACAAAAGGAGATCAAGGGGATACAAATTGGAAAGGAAGAAGTCAAACTTTTGCTATTTGCAGAAGATATGATAGTCTACGTAAGTGACCCAAAGAATTCTATCAGGGAACTCCTACAGCTGATAAACACCTTCAGTAAAGTGGCAGGATACAAAATTAACTAAAAAAAATCAGTAGCCCTACTATATATAGACAGCAAAAGGAATGAGAAAGAAATCAGAGAAATATCACCCTTTACAATAGCCACAAACACCATAAAATATCTTAGGGGTAACTCTAACCAAACATGTGAAAGACCTGTATAACAAGAACTTTGAGTCTTTAAAGAAAGAGATTAAAGAAGATACCAGAAAATGGAAAGATCTCCCATGCTCTTGGATAGGTAGGATCAACATAATAAAAATGGCAATCTTATCAAAAACAATCTACAGATTCAATGCAATCTCTATAAAAATACCAGCACAGACCTCAAAAGGACAGTCCTCAACTTTATATGGAAAAACAAAAGACCCAGGATAGCCAAAACAACCTTGTACAATAAAGGAACTTCAGGAGGCATCACCATGCCTGACTTGATGCTCTATTATAGAGCTATAGTCCTGAAAGCAGCTTGATATTGGCACAAAAACAGACAGGTAGACCAATGGAATCAAATGGAAGACCCTAATATCAACTCACACGCCTTTGAACACCTGATCTTTGACAAAGAAGCTAAAACTATACAATGGAAAAAAGAAAGCATCTTCAACAAATGGTGCTGGAGTAACTGGATGCTGACATGTAAAAGACAGCAGACAGATCCATATCTATCACCGTGCACAAAATTTAAGTCCAAATGGATCAAAGACCTCAACATAAATCCAGCCACACTGAACCCAGGAGACTGCTTCATGAACATAACACCAGTAGCACAGATACTGAGAACGACAATTAACAAATGAGACCTCCTGAAACTGAGAAGCTTCTGTAAGGCAAAGGACATAGTCAACAAGACAAAACAGCAGCCCACAGGATGGGAAAAGATATTCACCAACCCCACATCTGACAGAGGGCTGATCTCCAAAATTTACAAAGAACTCAAGAAGCTAGTCTCCAAAACACCAAACAATTCAATTAAACAGTGGGGCACAGAACTAAACAGAGAATTCTCAATAGAGGAGTCTAAAATGACTGAAGGACACTTAAGAAAGTGCTCAACATCCTTAGCCATCAGGGAAATGCAAATCAAAACAACACTGAGATACCATCTTATCAGAATGGCTAAAATCAAAAACACCAATAACAGTCTATGCTGGAGAGGATGTGGAGAAAAGGGAACACTCCTCTACTGCTGGTGGCAGTGTGAACTTGTGCAGTCACTTTGGAAATCAGTACGGTGGTTTCTCAGGAAAATGGGAATCAGTCTACCTCATGATCCAGCAATTCCACTCTTGGGCATGCACCCAAAAGATGTCCTTTCATACAACAAAGACATTTGCTCAACTATATTCATAGCAGCATTGTTTGTAATAGCCAGAACCTGGAAGCAACCTAGATGCACCTCAATTGAAGAATGGATGGAAAATGTGGTACCTTTACACAATGGAGTAGTATTACTCAGAGGGGGGGAAATGAAAATCTTGAAATTCCCAAGCAAATGGATGGAACTAAAAGATATCATCCTGAGTGAGGTAAGCCAGTCACAGAAAGACAAGAATGGTATGTACTCAATCATATATGGATATTAGACATAGAGCAAAGGAGTACCAGCCTACAGTCCACACCGCCAGAGAAGTTAGGAAACAAGGAAGACCCTAAGAGAAAAATACATGGTCCCCCTGAAGAAAGGGAAAGAGACAATACCTGCTGAGCAAAATTGGGAGCACAGGGGGAGAGGGGAGGGAGGTAGTAAAAAGAGAAGGGGAGAAGAGGAGGGGGGAGAAAAACAAGAGGGATCTGTAGAGGAATAGAGGAGAGCAAGAAAATAGATACCTTAATAGAGGGAGCCAATATAGGTTTAAAGAGAAATCTGACACTAGGGAAATGTTCAGAGAGCCACAAAGATGACCTCAACTAAGAATCTAGGCAGTAGTGGAGAGGCCGCCTTTATGCCCTTCCCCTATAATGAGATTGATGACGACCTTAACTGCCATCCTAGAGCCTTCATCCAGCCGCTGATGGAAGCAGAAGCAGACACCCACAGCTAAGCACTGAGCCATACTCCTGGAATCCAGTTGTAGAGAGAGGAGAGTGATGAGCAAAGGAGTCAAGACCGTGCTGGAGAAACCTACAGAACCAGCTGACTTAACCTAGTGAGAGCACATGGACCCCAGTCGTAAAGATGGGGAACCAGCATCGGACTGAATGTAAGTGCCAGTTAGGAGGCCTGGGCTGTTTATGGGACCTCTAGTAGTGGAACCAGTCTGTATCCCTAGCGCACAAATGGACTTTGGGAGTCCATACTCTATGGAGGGATACTTTTTCAGCCCAGATACATGGAGGAGTGCCTAGGCCCTCCCCCAAATGATGTGACAGACTTTGATGATCCCCCATGGAAGGTCTCACCATCCTTGGGGAGCAAGTGGGGGTGGGTTGGAGAGGTTGGTAGGGGGCATGGGAGGATAGGAGGGAGAGGGAATGGGGAAGATTGATATGTAAAACGATTGTTTCTAAATAAAGGAAAGAAAGTATAAATGGTCATTAAATGGAATGGAAAATGTTCAACATCCTTAGGCATCAAGGGAATGTAAATTACAACTATACTGAGTTGAGGTTGAGCATCATGTTATACACTAGCAGTTTGGGAAGTTGAGGCATCCTGGGTTGCCTGAGACCTGCCTGGGCTATATAGTAAGACTGTTTCAAAAACAAAAGCAAGAAAACCCCAGTATATTGAGATTGCCCCATCCCCACTTCAGTCAGAATGGAATGACTACGGTCAAGAAAGAGGCAAAAAGATTGTACCATCCACAGGGCTAGGGATGTAGCTCAGTTGACAGACTGCTGGCCTAGCATGCATGACACCCTATACTCAGCTCCTAGCACCCCATAATGCAAGCATGGTGGTATACACCTGTAATCCCAGGACCCTGGAAGCTGAGGTAGGAATATTAGGGATCAAGAGTTCAAAGTCATCCTTGGCTATCCAGAGAGTTTACAGGTGTCTGGGCTACATGAGAGCTTGTTTTATAAAATAAAGACAGAAATGTTGCATGCTAATAATCCTAGCACAGGCAGAGGCAGAGGCAGAGGCAGAGGCAGGTGGATCTCTATGAATGTGAGACCAGACTGGTCTACATGAGTTCCAGGCCAGCCAGAGGTACATAATAAGACCCTGAAGAGAGGGAATGTGGTAGAAGGAGAGAGAGAGAGAGAGAGAGAGAGAGAGAGAGAGAGAGAGAGAGAGAGAGAGAGAGAGAGAGAGAGAGAGAGAGAGAGAGAAGTGTATAGATGAGGATAGGGCAACAAAACCCAAGCAGCATTTGCGAGAATGGAGACTGGCGCAAATCAGTATGGAGTTTCAAATAAATAAAAAGTAAAACCGGAACCAGCATTCACTACAGCTACGCTACTCTGGATACACAGCAAAACAAATCAAGGCATCCAGACTAACACTGCCTGCCCACCCAGGCTTATAGTAGCACCAGTCACAATAGCCATGGCATGGACCAGGCTAGGCGACTACCAATAGATCAGTGGATAAAGAAAATGTGGTAGGAGGTAAAAAGATCGTAAGAGCCAGAGGGACAAGGAGTTCACTGTGAGACCGTGTCTCTTAGAAAAGTCAGACGCTACACCCACGAAACCACACCAACATGGCTGCCTGAACTTGACCTGAACAAGGATAACACCAACGGACACGCTAATATGGAAGGAGGAAACCCATGGAGTCTTCACCCTAGACAAAGAACAGTAGGCAGCTAAGGAACGCGGAGAGCAGGGGAAACAGTCCAAACGGTCTTCCTCAGGGAAGAGCACAGCAGCTGGTTATCCAACACCACATGGTCAGACCTGAAAACACACATGTGAGTAACATTATGCATACTGAGCAGGTTTAGTCATGTATTTAGAAACACACACGTGTGCACACATTCACACACACACACACACACATCTAACAACTATTAAAGAAGGAGGACACTATGAATTTGAAAAAGAACAAGGGATGGTGGGATATGGAAGGGTTTGGAGAGAGGGACAGGAAAGGGGAAATGTTGTGATTATATTATAATCTTGAAAACTTAAAACTTAAAAGAAGATGTAGTATACATACACAAATTTAATCATAAAGAACCACAAAAAATAGAAGGGATTGGAGGATGTCACATAAAGCAAAGTAAGTCTGGCTTAGAAAGACAAATATAGCATGCTTTCTCTCCTATATGGAACTAAGTTTTTTAAAAAATGAAAAGGAGCCGATCGTGGTGGCGCACGCCTTTAATTCTAGCACTCGGGAGGTAGAGGCAGGCTGATCTCTGTGAGTTCAAGACCAGCCTGGTCTACAAGAGCTAGTTCCAGGACAGCCTCCAAAGCCACAGAGAAACCCTATCTCAACACGCCCCTAAAATAAATAAATAAATAAATAGAAAAAATAAATAAAAATAAAAAGACATGGCAAGATGGCTCAATGCGTAGTACAAGCCTGACAGGTGAGTTCCGTCCTTGCAACCCACAGAGGAAGCAGAGACCATGGAGGTCATCTTCTGACCTCCATATGTGTGCCATGACACACTCACTCACACCACACACTTGCACACATCTACACACAACAATAATAAGCAAATAAATAGAATGAAGCGATATGAGAAACTATGACTTGGGGGTGTGAGGCTCAGCAGGAGAGGACAGTGTGCGTGTGATAATGTCCGAAGCTGGCCTGCCCAGCTTTGTTGTTTCTAGCTCCTGCCTTCCCAGAAGGTTACATAAAAGAGCTTAATTGAGCTTTTGGACATGAAACACAGGTGAGTCCATTTTGTTTTGTTCTATTGAACCTATTGCAGGAGTTCAGTCTAAACCAATGGCTTCCAAAACCAACAAATTTCATTTGTGTCAAACCCAGGCCATTGTACATGTGAGACAACAAAATCCCCCGGGCTACAGTCCCAGCCCAGTCACTTCCCGATTTCACTTGACAATTATATCTACCCTGAGGAAATGTGGTGATGGTAAGCATCGGATGTGCGCAATAGGCTGCGTACCGTGTGTGCATGTGTGTGCATGTGTGTGCCATGGTCTCGCTATGTACAGTGGGCTGGTGTCAAATCAAACTCAGTTAGCCCAAGTTGGCTTCAAACTGGAGTTTCTTCCACTCCTGCCCTGCTCCCACCCCCTGCTGGGGCTGCTGGCATTACAGGTATGGAGAAGTACAGGCATGCCTGGTTCCCAACAGAGATTCTAAAATGCTTGGAATTTCTTGAGTGGGTGTTTGTTGTGGCATTTCCTCCTGGGTCCCATCGCCGCTTTAGCCCCCAAATAACACACAGGATACTATATTGATTATGAAGCTGTTGGCCGTTTGCTATGGTTTCTAATCGGCTAGCTCTGACTTAATCATTAACCCATAATCACCCATATATATTTTTATAAGGACTTATCTTTCCGAGAACTTGCCTTCTCTCCTCCAGGGATCACAGCTCGATGACTCTCCTTGACTACATTTCCCAGAATCCTCCTAGACTCCTAGTCCCACCTATCTTGTTTCCCGATTGCCAACAGTGTTTTATTTATACCAATCAAACATATACACAGAAGGACTTCCCCCATCGGGTGTTTGTTTTGAGACGAGGTCTTGCTGTGTGGACCATGCTGCCTCCGTCTTACGGCTGCCCTCCTGTTTCTAGCCTGGAGTTCTCAGTTTACAGGAATGCAGCACCTTAGTGGTGGGTTAGCTGATGTTCCCCCTCGGTTCTAGGGGTCCAGCCCAGGGCCCTGTGAGTGCTAGGCAAGCGCTCTACCGCTGAGCTGCTTCCCCAGGCCCCTTTTCACTCAATTTTGAAAAGAGGTCCCATTTAAGTTGCTCAGGCTGCCCTTGAACTAACTCTGTACCCTGGGCAGATTTTGAGCTTGGCAGTCTCCTTTGTAGTAGCTGGGATTCTAGGCCTATGCCACCAGGCCCTGAAAATTGTTTTGTTCTATTGATTCCTTGGTTGGCTGAATTTTGGCTTTAGTCTTGGTATGATTTCCCCCGGCCCCCAGATTTATACATTTTAGCCATTTCGTTGTTCCCTTTGAGCTGTGCTTCTTTTGTTGTTGCTTCCAGGTATGAAATCTAGGGCCTTGCACATGCTGAGTACAAGTCCTTACCAAAAAAAAAGTACACAACTTACAACTAAATTGACCTGTTGTGTGGCTGTTTCTTCAGAGAGTAAACCTTTCATCTGAAGGGAACACTCATTAAGACATAGGATGTTTACAGGGAGGTGAAACAGCAGAATATTCTAAGCAGAGGGGAGACACTCCATTCTGCAAGGAGACTTATTAAGCTCAGGAAGTAAATAGCTCAAGATAGCTTCAGGAAGTCCCTGAAACTGACCAGATTCACTAGGCCCTGCCCTCCCCAGGTGGACTACTGAGCGACACTCACAGACCAATTGAGTCACCTGCAGAGGACACTTCCTAGTGCTGTGACCCTTTAATATAGTTCACTGCGGTGTGGTGACCCCCCAACCATAAAATTACTTTGTTGCAACTTCATAACTATGGTTTTGCTACTATTAAGAGTTGTAGTGTATGTATCTGATATGGAGGATCTCTGGTATGTGACTCCTGTGAAAGAGTCGTTTAACCCCAAAGGGATCTCAACCCACAAGTTGAGAACCAATGCACCTGTTGAGTTGCCTGTAGGCTGTGCAGTATGCTCCTGGTTTTCAGATTTGTAAGCTGTCACTGGTGGTGGGGTGGGCTTCTGTGATGCACCTATCTTTGAGTCATTTTTGTTCCTATAAGTAACCCACACTCCTGTAAATAACCTCTGTAAAATTCATTTGGCAGTATCTATAATTTGATCTGTTGTTAGTTCCCTATTTGAGATATGTAGACTTTTGTTCATGTCTCCCCAGGAATAGTGTCACTTGAAATACTCCCACCTAGGGGTTCTTTCATTTATTTCTATGTTTTTCACACTATATTTTTTGTTGTTGTTTTTAAAACAGGGTTTGTCTGTGTAGCCCTGGCTGTCCTGGAACTCACTCTGTAGACCAGGCTGGCCTCAAACCCATAGATACAACTGCCTCTGCCTTCCAACTGCTGGAATTAAAGGTGTGTGCCACCACCACCTGGCTATTTCAGATTATGTTAATGCCCAATAAGCAATCATAGAAACTTCTTTTATATGATCAAAGCATTACTGAGACTATCATCATGAATCTAAACAATATTGATTAAGCATCTATGGTGTGCCAGATACAGTTGTAGGCACTGAAGACACAGCAATGAATTAACGAGTGTCTAGTTTCATACAGCTAACATTACAGAAGACAGAGAGAGACAACATGCAAACAACTAACTAGATACACATAGCCTAGTGGTCGAAGAAAAGACAAGTGGAATGAAATCAAGCAAGGTAAGGGATGGCGAAAACAGGAAAAGTGCCCTTGACCTAAGTTCTGGAGGAATGAAGGAGTAGACTAAGGATCTACGGGAACAGAGCATTGCCTGCAGAAGGAACAGCTAGTTCGGGGGTGGGGGGGCAGGCATGGGGTGTGTGCGTTCAAGGAAGAGTGGGGGTCGGTGTGGATGGAGGATGCAAGACAGAGAAACATGAAGAACAAGGAGAGAAGCAAGAGCTTGTCACAGTTACTTTGGGGATATATACAGACAAGGAAGACCTTAGATTCTGTTCTACATGAGAAGAGAGGACTGGAGAAAGAGAAATACATGTAGGGAGAGAGAGAGAGAGAGAGAGAGAGAGAGAGAGAGAGAGAGAGAGAGAGAGAGAGAGAGAGAGAGAGAGAACGAGAACAGTATTAGGGATTGAACTACATTCCAGGACACCCTACATTTTAGGCAGGCAGGTTCTCTACCACCAAGCTATGTCCGCAGCCCTGTTTATCTTGGAAGAGGTTTTACTATGGGCAATCTTACTGTGCAGCACAGGCTGGCCTCATACTCAGGGTCCTTCTGCTCTGTTTATACTTTAAAGTTATGCTCATGTGGGAGAGGTGTGTGCGTGCGTGCGTGCGTGCGTGCGTGCGTGCGTGCGTGCGTGCGTGCGTGCGTGCGTGTGTGTGTGTGTGTGTGTGTGTGTGTAGGTCAGAGACTGACCTTCGGGGTTCTCTGCTCATTCCAAGTTTGTTCTGGGCTTTGAGCTCTTCTACCCACGGAGCCATTTCCTGGCTCCACGCCACCTTCTTGAGTGATGGAATAACATTCATCCCACCACCACCCTGGGCTCTGAAGTAGATTTAAGTTGACCGTCTCTTGGGGATCCAACCGGAGTGGAAGAAGTGGGACTCAAAGGAGACAGTAAGGAAAGCTGACCTACAGTCTATCTGAGAAATGAGTCTTAGACACAGAAGGTGTCCAAGCCAGGCACGGTGAAGCCCTCGGGAGGCAGGAGCATCTCTGTGAGCTCAAGGCCAACCTGATCTACACAGGCTATCCAGGGCTACAGAAAGACCTGTCTGAGAGAAGAGAGAGAGAGAGAGACAGAGAGAGAGAGAGAGGCAGAGAGAGAGAGACAGAGAGAGAGAGAGAGAGAGAGAGAGAGAGAGAGAGAGAGAGAGAGAGAGGGAAAGATGGGGAGAAGGAGAGAGGGAGAGGGAGAGAGGGAGGGAGAGAAGGAACCAAGATGTTTGTAGTGAAACTGGAGCTTAGTGACACCATGAAATAAATATTTGGTCTTGTTCCCACTTCCTGGCATAGACTCTAAAATCCTTGGCGTCTCTGAAATAAGTATCTTTTGTATGCTAATGAGTTGAATGAGGGTAGACATCCCCTAAAGGGGGTTGGTTGGAAGAAAGACCAGGACAAGGATTAGTGGGCTGGAACGTTATGTCCCATCCACTGATCTCCTGGGAAGTAGTGGGAAGATTAACTTAATAGCCAATGACACGATCAGTCATGCCTATGTAACTGTGCCACTATAAAATCCAAAGGGGGACTGGAGAGATGACTCAGTAGTTAAGAGCACTGACTGCTCTTCCAGAGGACCTGGGTTCAATTCCCAGGACCCACATGGAGGTTCACAGCTGTCTATAACCCCAGTTCCAGGGTAGCCAACACCCATGGCAAGACACCAATGTATGCAAAAGAAAAAGAAAAAGTTTTGGGGCTGGAGAGGTGGCTCAGGGGTTAAGAGGTGGCTTAGGACCTCTGCTCCTCCAGAGGTCCTGAGTTCAATTCCCAGCAACCACATGGTGGCTCATAACCATCTGTGATGAGATCTGGTGCCCTCTTCTGGCCTGAAAGCATACATGCAGACAAGATACTACACACAATAAATAAATAAATCTTTTAAAAAAAAAGGGGGGGGGGATGGATTTGTCCAGCTTCTAAGTAGTTGAGCGACCACAGATCTTTGCCCTTCCCTGACACCTTGTCCACTGTATCTTTTCATCAAACAGCAAATGTGAGTAAGCATCTTCCTGAGGTTTCCGAGCAACTGCAACAAATACGTCAAACCCCAGCCGAGAACCCAGATTTATAGCCAGTTTTCAGAAGCACCCCTGGGACTTGGGTTGATATCCAAATGAGTTTGGAGCCAGACATGGCTGTGTCTGCCGGCCTTTAATCCAGCCTTTGGAAAGTGGAGGCAGGGAGGATCAGGAGTTCAAGGTTAGCCTGGGTTATTTGCAAACAAACAAGGAAAGAAGAAAGAAAGAAACAAACAAAAAGAACAACTCCCTACGGTCATTTGTTGTGGTGGGTTTTTGTTTGTTTTATTTTTTGTTGTTTTTTATTGTTTGTTTTCCAAGAGATCTGCCTGTCTCTGCCTCCCCAGTGCTAGGATTAAAGGCGTGCACTACCAGCGCCCAGTGTGGTTTATTTTTTTAATGACACTTCTTCTCCCTGTCACTCCCTCTGCTAACTTCTAACTAAAACAGTGACTCTGTGCTTATCTGTTTAGTTCTCTGTGTTAACAGAATGTTGTGGGAACAACCCCTTTCTACACTAGCTGGCTGCCCTCCCTTCCCTTTGGTCTTGGCCGTTCATGGGAGCAGGACCAATAAAGGATACTTGAATCCACAGTACATGGAGAGATCAAGCTGTGCTTACCCATGAGTTTCATTCCTACTCGTTACCTTCTGTGGTCCTGGAATGTGCCATGCTCATTGCCAATCACTGATGTTACCCAGCTTACCCTGAAAACTACAGTGGCTAGCCCGACAAGTTATGGCTACTGGTGCCACAGTGGCATAAATGTTATAGGAGTAACCATTTACTTTCTGGTTGGATCTAAGGCCCACTGCTTGTGATAGCAGGATCTCTCTGTATATGCCTGGCTGTCCTGTAACTCACAATGTAGACAAGACTGACATCAAACTCCGAGATCTACTTGTCTCTGCCTCCCAAGTGCTGGGATTAAAAGTGCATGCCTTTACACCTGACTTTCCCTGGCATTGTTAAAGGGGCCAAGAATCTGTGGCTGGATTGGTCATAGGCCCACGGGAGAACCCAATACTGTTATTCTGTTAAATGTACATAGTATTAAAGATTACTCCTACTGACATATTGCTATACCCATAGAGCAGAGCATCTCTCAACCCTCACCAGAGAAGCTTGTCCTTACAGTGGATGGAAATTAACATAGAGACCGTCGCTGGTCAATGTGTAGAGAGTAAGAGACTATGGAGAGCCCTAAAAGGGACATACACATTACACTCCTTCCCCCAAGGTTCAGTGACCTTCAAGGAAGAGGTCACAGAAAGATAAGTGGAAGATGATACCAAGGAAGCAGTGTTTTCTGAACACAACAGCACATATGAACTTACAGCATTTGTGACAGCATGCACAGGACCTGCCTACAAAGGCTGAGGCCGGATAAAATACCAGCATAGAGGAGGTGGGTTGGGCATGAAATCCCACATTAGCTGAGGTGCTACTGGCATTTGATAACTCCTGGGAGGGGGAGAATCAGTTGCCTTTATTGATATGACCACAGTAGGTCAATCGCATGCAGGGAAGGCTCACTTTTAAGATTATTTGGCCAGCCGGGCATTGGTGGTGCATGCCTTTAATCCCAGCACTTGGGAGGCAGAGGGAGGTGGATCTCTGTGAGTTCGAGGCCAGCCTGGTCTACAGAGCTAGTTCCAGGACAGCCTCCAAAGCCACAGAGAAACCCTGTCTCGAAAAACCAAAAAAAAAAAAAAAAAAAAAAAAAAAAAGATTAGTTGGCCAACATAAATTGGACTTGATGGGCAGAAAAAAAAGAAAATTCAAATTAGATGGGAAGGGGTCATGTCCCAAAGAAACCTGGGACATTCAATACCTACGACTCCTCCCAGCATTTCTCACCAGCCCTAACCCTCTCAGGCCAAGCGTGGGGCTTCCCTTCCCCCTTCTGATCCTATCCAATTCAACTATTCTGATCCTATCCAATTCAACTATTCTGATCCTATCCAATTCAACTATTCTGATCCTATCCAATTCAACTATTCTGATCCTATCCAATTCAACTATTCTGATCCTATCCAATTCAACTATTCTGATCCTATCCAATTCAACTATTCTGATCCTATCCAATTCAACTATTCTGATCCTATCCAATTCAACTATTCTGATCCTATCCAATTCAACTATTCTGATCCTATCCAATTCAACTATTCTGATCCTATCCAATTCAACTATTCTGATCCTATCCAATTCAACTATTCTGATCCTATCCAATTCAACTATTCCGGCTGTGTGTGCTCTTGACTCTCTGGCTTGCTCTTGGTTCTCTTAGTTCCATGTGCTCTTTTGGTCCTCTTGGTTTCTTCTCTTCTCTTTCTCTTCCTCTCCTGGTCTCCCCACCTGCCCCTCTCCTCTCGAGGCCCATTCCATTCTGCTGGCCATGTTCCGTCTGGACACTTCCAGAGCCTCTGGCTGTTCTCTTCCTCATATCCACAATAAAGCCCTTCTCTTCATACCAATGAGCGGCCATGTTCTCATTTTCATTTAGTGTGGATGAGAAAGTGGAGAGGGTCGTTATGGGAGGAGTTGAGGTTGGTGGTGTATATACTCAAAATTCTCAGAGTTGATAACGATGTTGTTTTTATAAGATACAATAAAAAGGCTAATTAAAAAACCACACTCTCGCCGGGTGTTGGTGGCGCATGCCTTTAATCCCAGCACTCGGGAGGCAGGGGCAGGCGGATCTCTGTGAGTTCAAGACCAGCCTGGACTACCAAGCGAGTTCCAGGACAGCCTCCAAAGCCACAGAGAAACCCTGTCTCGAAAAAAAAACCAAAAAAAAAAAATCACACTCAAGGCACTAATGGAGTACAGCATTACAGTTGTCTGTGAGGGTGTTCCCAGACAGTGTTAACTGAGGGGAGAAGATTCATCCTGAATGAGTGTTACCATCCCATAGTCTTTCTTTGCTTCCTGGTCTATGGACATGTGAGCAAGCAGCCACACCTTCCCAGCTTCCTGAACTGTGTGCCAAAATACACCCTCCTCCCTCAGTACTGCTTATCTCTCATTTGGTCACAGCAATAATAAAGTCACTTACAAGAGCAAAGTTACATACACAAGGTTTTATTGAACACTCACCACTACTGGGCGCTGTTGCTCAGTCGCTGAAACTTAAGTACTCAGTGTGTGTGTGTGTGTGTGTGTGTGTGTGTGTGTGCTGGTGTGGGGAGGCTCACCTTCCTTTGGGAATTGGTCTCTGCTTTAAACAGGGTTGAGCAGTGGTGAAGCCTGGACTTTATGCTGCCTTGTGCTTTGGTGTTGAGTGTCGGCAGGCATAAAGCCTGGTGTCCTTACCCCAGAGCTGAGGTTTCCCCAAACCGCTCACCACAGAGGGTCAAACTAAAAGAGAGAGCGTGACGATTGGCTCAGGATTAGACTGCTTACCTAGCACGTGAGGCCTTGAATTTTACACCTCCACACACACACCACAAACAAACAAACAAACACAAAACACTTAGGAGGTTGGGGCAGGAGGATCATGGTTTCTAGGCTAACCTACTCTATGTATAATGATTTTTTAAGAGGCTGTTCAGTAGGTTGTGCAACTACATCCTTGGAATTGAAACATTCCCTTTGAGGGGAGAAAGAAGACTTGGACGCTCAAAGAGAGTGGTACTATTAGGAGGTGTGGCCTTATTGGAGGATGTTTTCCACTGTGGGGATGGGTTTTGAGATCTCATGTATGCTGAAGCCATATTCAGTGTCTCAGACAACTTCTTGTTGCCTGCACATCAATATGTAGGACACTCGGTTATTTCTCTGGCACCATGTCTGCCTGCATGCCACCATGTCCCACCATGGTGACTACATCTCTGAAAATTAAATGTTTTCCTTTGTAAGAGTTACCGTGGTCATGGTGTCTCTTCACAGCAATAGAAACCCCAACTAAGACAGATCCAAAAAGCTCATGAAACACACAAGGCTCCAAAGTGTTAGAAAATTCCAAGACTTGTGGAGCCATTCCTTGAGATCACGAAAGTGGTAAATAATTGCCGGATCTCTCAGTTCCGATTTCCATTGCTGTGATGAAACACCATGACCAAGGCATCTTGGGGAAGAAAGGGCTTCTTTCATCTCACACTTCCAGGTAACCGTCCATCAGTGAGGCAATAAGGAACCTGGAGACAGGAGCTGAAACAGAGACCATGGAGGAGTGCTGCTCCCCACAGCTTGCTTTCTAATACTACCTGGGACCACCTGCTCAAGGGTGGCACCCCCACCACAATGGCATGAGCCATCCCTATCAATCACCAATTAAGGAAATACCTCCCCCACAGGCTTGCCTATAGGCCCGTCTTCCAATGCATTTTCTCAATTGTTTTCTCTTCTCAGATAACTGTGTTGAGTTGGCAAGAACCATCCAGGTCTGGAAGACAAGCAGAGCTGCCCAAAAGTTGGTTCGGGAACTCTAGATGTACAGATTTCATGAGTTATCACGCACACTGGGGCAGGCTGTTTGGTGATGTGGCTGCCCATGCTTCTCCAACAAACTCATTGGTTCACCAGGTTCAGTTTGGAATAAACTATCGGTGTCCAATCTGGGGTGAGTGGAGACTTGTTCAGTTTTCTAGGAAAAGTCACACAGCAGAGGAGAAAGCTCTAGGTTTTATCTCAGGTGGGAAGACCAGAAGCCTAGTGTCCAAAGGTGTCCTGGGAGGCTGGCTCAGGATGGGGCTGGGCAGAGTGAGGAGTGGATTTCTCTTTTTGAGATGTATGTGGAGAGTCGAGGTTGAAGAGTCTGTCTGTTGCTCAACCTGCTTCCTCGACCACCACCAGATTTGAACTGATGTAGTGTAGAAGAACTTAGAGTTGGAAGTAACAGTCTCCTCTCCGTCATGCTCCCCAGAGGCTGACACTTGGACCTGATTCTACTTTTCATTATTCTCTGATCTCTATTGAAACAGCCACTAAAGGGACGAGTGCTCAAGAGATTCAGATACCTGTCTGTCTTAGCTACTTTTCTATGACTGGGATGAAACGCTGTGACCAAAAGCAGCTTGGGGAGGAAAAGGTTAATTTGATTTATACTTCTACATCACTGTTCATCATTGAAAAAGTCAGGCCAGGAACCCAAAAGGGACAGGGACCTGGAGACAGGAGCTGATGCAGAGGCCAAGGAGGGGTGCTGATTACTGGCTTGCTCCTCATGGCTTTCTCAGCCTGACTTCTTATAGAAGCCAGGACCAGCATCCCAAGGGTGGCACCACTCACAATGGGCTAAGTCCTCTCCCATCAATCACTAATTAAGAAAATGCCTTACAGGCCTGCCTACAGCCCTATCTTATGGAGGAATTTTTTTCAATTGAGGTTCCCTTATCTCAGATGACTTTAGCTTGCGCTAAGTTGACATAAAACTAGCCAGGACACTGTTCGGTAGTTTGGTACTTTGTTTGTTTTCAAATCCAGCTTTCATGTCTCAGCACCCCACCAGGCTATACCTGTCTCCGAGGTGGTGTTCCCTCCATAACATGCAGACTGGTTTTCTTTGAGTCATTTATAGATGTTCGTCAACACCATGGCCCAACTAGGAGTGCAGAAACATTGGGGCTCAGACAAGCACCTCCATTAATACACAGTCCAAGTTGGTTGGCAGCCTGGGAACTTGAAATTTCCATTTGGTGTGAAAATCCATGTCCATGTGGAACCTGTTGTCACTTCTATCCCCATCCTGGGCATTGCTATGGAAAGGTTAGAGTGTTTGCCGGAGTCTAGAGGTCCAGATTGCATTTTGCTCCAGGCTGATTTTGCTGTTTATATGTCCAGGTTACAGTAAGGCTTTTTTGTTGCTTTTGTTTCTGAGCATGGGCAAATGCTGTGCACTGACCAAGTGACCTGTCACTGAGCTACACCGCCAGCCCCATGCCCCAGTACTTAGGTCTTTCTGCGTTAAGCTGGAGGGACCAGAGGGAAGGCTTGGATGCCCATATTTGGGCAGCAGCTAAGAGACTCAGAGCCGTCCCACCCCCCTCATCCCAGCTGGTTATGTCAGTGGTCATCCATGAGTGACCCACGCTGGGAGACTGTTCAGAAAGTGGGGCTTGGGTTGCCTTCTTGAGCGGCCGGCCTTACAGTGTCAGGTTTCAGTTGTGAAGGCAGGCAGGCAGCTATTCCAGAGGTCCTTATCTGCTCTGTCCATCGGGGCTCTCCTTCTGCTACTCCTTTGCAGATCCAAAGGAGGGAGGACAAAGCTGCTGAGGCAGCGGGGTGGGCTACACCCCGCCTTCCAATATGTGCCAGGATCTGGTCGTACGTCACCTTCACAGCAATGTCATGTTGCTTGGGACATCAGCCCCTACTTAGAGATAAGGCCACTGAGCTCCCCTTGTCAGTAAGAATTTGGTCTAAGGTTATCTGCTTGGCAAGGAACAGATTTGCTGTTTAAAGTCAAACATACTGACATCAGCCTCCGAGCAACCATTGCAACTTGTGTGTGACTGTGCTTGTACATGTGTGTGTGTGTAGCTATGTGCATATGTGTGTATGTGTGCATGCACATATATCCATGGCTGTAAGCGTGTATGTGTGTGTGTGCTATAGTGTGCTGGTGGTTGTATGCATATATAGTCTGACGTAGGCTTGGACTGTGTGTGCATGTGTGTATAGCAACTCTCCACTTGGCAAGGCTGTCTTTTCTATTCCTGCTCTTGGGGTATGTTCTCTAACTCACTGTACAAAGTCCTTTTGGTGACTGGGCTCCTTGAAGTGGACACAGTGAGAGCCCTGCTCCCCTTTTCCTCAACCCCCGCCCCGGGCTCTGGGCCTCAGCTTAGAGAGCTAAATGGCCCACTGGCTGCCAAGGTGGCCCTGGGCCTCACAGGTGAGTACTGGCATGCTACAGACAGCAAACACCAGAACAGAGCACTTACTTGTCTCCAAGGCCTTTGGAGGTACATAAGGAGGCACACAGAGATCCTGGAAGGACACCACACATATCCAAAGAGGGAAAGCACGGTTGTCTCCACAGACTTGTCCCTTCCAGTCAGAAGGAAGCGAGCCAGATGCAGGCAGAGCCATTGCTACTGTATGGTTCTCACAGGGCTGCCCACCATAATCTCATTCTGAGGCCCAGTATAGCTGCAGCAGCAGCCTCATGTGGTCAGCCATGGCCGCCTCACTCAGAAGTGCTGGTCAAAGTAGTGAAGCAAGCCTGTAATCCCAGCACTCGGGAGGCAGAGACAGGCCGATCTTTGTGAGTTCGAGGCCAGCCTGGTCTACAGATCTGAGTGCCAGGATAGGCTTCAAAGCTGCAAAAAAGAAACCCTGTCTTGAAAAACAAAAACAAAACAAAAAAACAAAAACAAAACAAAAACAAAAAACACCCCTCCCCCTGCCCGCGCAAAACAAAGCAGTGAAGTAATACCAGGGCTGTGTATGCTGTGGACATTCAGAATGCAGTTGTTTCCAGGGGGCTGTGGGAGAAGAGAGACAGCGGGCATTAGAGAAAAATGGAGACGGAGAGAGCATACAAGGAGGGGGAAATAAGACCGGAGAGATGGCTAGGTTCTTCCAAGGACCCCAAAGTGATGAGGCACTTTCCATTTTCCTCCAATGTGGGCAATGTCTCCTATGAGACTTAGGAAACCAGATGGCGATACAGGACTAGGATGAGCTAGGGATGTCTGGTGCTGCAGACCCTGCAGCTCAGCTCTCTATAGACTGGGGAGTTTGTGGGCCAACAGCAAACCTCCCTCCCCTGAACCCTAGCCCGTTCTAGTTGGGGAGTGCAGTTGGCAGAGGCTGTCTCCAATCTCTGGCTTTATCTTTCCAACACATTGAAACCATCAGGCCCAGGCTGGACTACAGAGGCCTCACCGTTGGGTTGGGTAGTCTCTGAACACTGTGACTTCAGCCAACCAAGACAGGCCTCCTGCATTACCCCCCCCCCCCCCCCCCCATCCCGCTCAACAGGGAAGAGGGGCAGGCCTTCACCGCATTCCAGACGCAGGCCTTGTGAACTATTGTCTCTGACGCTTTAGAGGCCAGCTTCCCTTTCAGACCCTCTCTCAACACTCATCTTCCATAGGGAACTTTCGCTGATGCTGTTTGCAACAGTGAGAGGCTAGTCCCCGCCGCCCCCAACCAAGCTGTCCCATCAAAGCAGGACCCTTCAGTGCTTTGGGTTCAGGGGGGAAGCCAAATCAAAAGCAAACCCTGGATCCCTCTTGCTCATGGCCAATAAAAACCTTGCTTTGGAGCTGGCTTCCTTTGCTGAAATCAGATAGCCTGCTAATAAACAAGTCCTCAAGGCACAGGCAGAGCCTCGCTTCTTTCTACTGATTAGTTTTTCTTCCTTTAAAGAGGGCCTCTCCTATAACAGGATGCCTGGCCTAGAAACTTGAGCACAGAAGGTGGCCTGATTTGGCCCTGCCCTGCCCAGCCCCGTATCACCCCCTCCCCCCCAGAACCTTCCCCTGGGTTCCTATGGGTGGGGTGGGCCCTGCTTCCTGAATGCTAGGCCGTTTAAATCAAAGTCAAAGGGGCTTGGGGAGAAGAGGGCCTTAGCTGCCGGGGAACTGGCAGCGGTTTCCAGGGCAAGCTCAGTTCTTAGCTTTTGGCCGCTGGCACTGTTGGAAAATGGAAAGGGATGCTATCACAGGTGGGGGTCCCTTTCTTGTTGGTTTTTGTTTTTTGTTTGTTTGTTTGGTTTTTTTCAAGACAGGGTTTCTCTGTAGTATTTGGAGGCTGTCCTGGAACTTTCTTTGAAGACCAGGTTGACCTCGAACTCACAGAGATCCACCTGCGTCTGCCTCCCGAGTGCTGGGATTAAAAGCATGCACCACCACTGCCCAGCATTCTTCCAAATACTCTTGAGCTCTCCATGTTTCAGGCATGTGAAAAAGCCTGGCTCCGTGGTCTTTTACTCTTTTAGTTTGCTTTGCATCGCTAGGGATGGAACCTTGAGCCTTGTGTATGTCAGGTAAAGTAGTCTGTCACTGAGCTACAGTCTCAGCCATCATAGGAATTCAGTGTTGACTTCAGACCTAGAGAAGCCACACAAGGCAGCTTCTGGGGCATCAGAGTGGATAGCAGGGTAAAAACCACTTGGGGGCTAGCTTCCTGGGGGCAGCCTTAGCCTTGCTCATCTGCTGTCCCTGGGCCCCTCTTCCTGTCCTGCCTAGTCAACATGTAGTCAGTTGTGGAGAGTGCCCTCTCCTGATATGTTGACATCTCCTCTCTTCTCCCTTCCCCCCCAAATAGGTTTTTAAACGACTTTGCTGTCAGAAGATGTTTTTCCTTCCGACACTATCTCTCCGGAGAGTTTCTGGTCAAGAGAATTATGTTGAGGCTGCAGATTGTGAGAGAATTGCTCCTAATGGGGAACAGACGGACAAGACACCTTTCATGTCCAGCCAAGTTTCTCTCCCCTCCTCTTTCTCTCTCTCTCTCCCTCTTCTCATCTTCCCTTTTTGGCTTCAGAATTGGCCCTGGTCTTCGCTTGTTTCTTTGGTACATCTGCTGAATAAGGTCACACATTGATTTTATTTTGGAAATTGGCAGCCCCCAGTCAAGCCGAGCTCCGAGGCTGCAGAACCAGGCCACTGTTGGATGCCGATGGGGACAAACCTAGCATGCATCTGGCACAGGGCAGCCTAACTCATTAACAGCTGAGAAGCACTCCAGTACCCAGATTGAGCCATCTGCTGCTGAAGCATCTCAGAGTCAGGCTCGTAGAAATTAAATATAAGGAAGGCGCTGCGTCATCGATCTGGTCCCCTTCCAAACGCTCCTTCCGTTGACCTGTCCAGACCTTTATAGGGAAGAAAGTGTTAACTCTGAGGCCCGTGGGGACGCTTAGGTCGTTAAAGGGGGACTTAAGTGTAAGCACCTTGTAAATGCCCACTCAAGTGCTGGTGAAACAGCTCAGCGGGAAGAAGTGTTTGCTTTGCAAACACGAGGACCCGAGTTCGATCCCTGGATCAGGGTGGAAGGAGAGCACTGATTACAGCAAGTTGTCCTCTGATCTCCATATGCACACCTGTGCTCAAGCATGCCATGCACACACGGTGTAATTATAAATATTTAAAAAAACAAATGTCTACGCAAACAAACAAAACCATGGTATGCACAAGTTGATACAAAACAGTTGGGAAAGTATCATTTTCTTGGGCTGGGAATGTAGTTCAGTGGTAGTATACTGGCTTAGCATGTGTTAGGGTCTGGGTTAGATTCTAGAACAAAGGCAAAAACAAAACAAACAAACAAACAAAAAACCTTCCTTTCTTTGTGCTTCTCCAGAGAAGGCAGACTAGCAAAACATTTGGGAGGATGGTGGTGGTTTGGATTCCTTGGCCCTTAGTCATGAGGATGATGTAAGAGCATCCAACTGATTTCATGGTAAGGACAGTCACAGTTCTCACAGTAAACAGTTTCCAACTGCACCCTGGCAACACCCCCACCCAACCCCCTTTCAGGAACTGTCCTCCTCCTGAAGCTTTGTCGGGAAGCATATGAGTTACTTGCTTTCCATATACAAAGAGGATGCAAACCTCATTCCTTCCCCGTCTAGCCTTGGGTAACAGGAGTCACGGCCGCTCCAGCCCAGGGCTTGGGTGGGGGCAGTCTTGTACACTTGGAACCCTGTAGCCTGTGTGAGAACGGATCTGGAGGAGGAATGTGCAAGCCAGGGAAATGGGATGATGGGAGGCTGATTCTCCTTGTGTCTGGGCTTAATTCTCCTTCCTTCTCACCCCCTCTGCTTGTGGTTTCAGAGTTTGTTCTGTATTTAGATACACCAGCTCTCAACCAGCACAATGGGCTGAAAAATGTGCATTTATTTCATAGCAATATGGCTTTCTGAAGTTCAAGCTGCAAATCTAATACACCACGTATCACCGGTTAAAGCAATGGAGGCCAAGTGTAGCTTGGTAGACTGCCTGCAGGAAACCCCCCAGGTGCCAGTCTTAGCATTGCCAGCTTAATATCAACAACAACAATAATAATAGCAGCCAATGATAGTCATAACAGTCTTGCGTTTACTTCTTCCTCTACCTCCAGTTTTTTTCTGACCTTAAACAAGGTTACGTGAGTGTCCCTACTTCCAAAAGAGGGATACTTACACAGAGCCTGAATATCTGATGAGGTGTCATGAGAGAATACAGGGCTGGGGAGACGGCTTAGTGGATAAATGAAGACTATGCAAGCATGAAAACCTGAGTTCCAATCCCCAGAACCCATGTAAAGCCAGGCACAGTAGCATGCGTTTGTAACCCCGGTGCTTCTATTGCAAGATGGAACGCAGAGACTAGAAAATCCCTGAAAGTTTATGGGTCAGGCAGTTTGGCATACAGAGTCATGAATGACAAAGTGACCCGGTCTCAAACAGTGTGAGGCTTGGATGTCACACATCTGAGGCTGTCCTCTTTATCTCCACACGTGTGCAGTGGCAAGGGCATGCCCCCACTTACTCACACGCATGTGCACGTACACACACAGATTAAAAAGAGGAGGGAGACCTGGAGAGCTGGTTCAGCGGTTAAGAACGCTGGCTGTTCTTGCAGAGGTCCTGGCTTTGAATTCCAGCACCTGCTAACATAACTCCAGTTCAAGGGGATCTGACGACCTCTTCTGGCCTCTGTGGGAACTGCACAAATGCAGCACATGGACACACACGCAGGCAAGACACCCGTACTCATAAAGGAAATATTTTTAAAAGGGGTAGGGGCTGGAGAGATGGCATAGCAGTTAAGAGCATTTGTTGCCTCTTCAAAGGACCCAGGTTCATTTCTCAGCACCCACATGGTGACTTACAACCATCCACCCAACCAACACCCTCTTCTGAACTCCATGAACTCCAGGCATACATGTGGTGCATACCCACATTCAAGCAAACACCCATACAGATAAAAAATTGGATGTTTTCTTTTTAAAGAGAAAGAATACAGGGGGAGAGGATTCAAAGACCATGAAGGTTTAGGAAAGTGAGTGGGGGAGGTTGGAGAGATAGCTCAGTGATTAAGAGCACTGGTTGCTCTTCCAGAGGACCCAGGTTCAACTCCCAGCACCCACATGACAGCTCACAAGTATCTGTAACTCTAGTTCCAGGGGATCTGATGTCCCACACAATATGCACAGGCAAACGCCAATGCACATAAAATAGAAATTTAAAAATGGGGAGTAGGGTGGGGTACAGAGTTTGCATTATTAAGATATGTGGTGAGGGGGGAAAAGGTTGGGAAGAGTAAGAGGACCATCAGGGTGGGAGGGGTCAAGAGAGGGTGATGGGTGGTGATTATGATCAAGATACATTCTGTACATGAGAGTCACAATGAAGTCTGTTACTGTGTATAATTAGTGCACATAAACATGATGTAAAGCGGTAAAGGTCAGGGCACAGCCTCACGGCACTGCACGTGCCAGGACGTTCCATCTCCAGTGCCATAGCTGTGTCTCTGTGTGTGGACTCTTTCCAAGAGACCAAATCCCATAGCTATGTCTCTGTCTGTGAGTGGACTCTTCCCAAGAGACCAAATCCTTGGTACATCGCCCCGGGCCTCCTGAGCCTCTCAAACCCCATGCTGCCTTCTGGGATATGGGATGGCTAATCTGGGTTGTCAACTCGACAACATTCGTAAGTAACTAAAACCCAAGCGGCTGGGCACACCTGTGAGGGGTTTTTCTTGGTTGGCTATTTGAAGTGGGAAGACCCGCTTAAGTCGGGATCTTTTGAGGTCAGAAGACCCACCCTAAATCTGGGCCACACCTTCTGGTGGCTACCGCATAAAGACTCGGAAGAAGGAAGTTTGTTACTTCTGTCTGCCTGTCCCACCCTCACTGGCAAGCTTATCTATCACGAGCCATTCCTTCGAGGGTGTTAAAATCTTCCTTTTGGGGTTCCAATGCGGTTTGAAAATTGGCAGCTCCTAGGACCTCCTTGGACTCCAGCGCCTGGACTGCTGGGATATCCAGTCTTGTGGATGGAGCGACTACCGCATCCTTGGCCTTTCTAGCAGGAGACATCTGTTGTTGGACTACTTGGACCTCAGCCTGTAAGTCACTCTAATAAATCCCATATATATGTATTTTCATTCTATCTGTTCTGTTCCTTAAAGAACCCTAACATGATAGGGGATGTATGAGCTCCTGTACACACATACACACACACACACACACACACACACACACACACACACGCCCCAGAACAAAACCCAGGGCATGGATTGTCAGGGAGAGATGGCTAATTCTGCATTGGGTGGATGGGTGGGTCAGACTCTAAACTTGCCCTGATGCTGTCACTGCTGCTATAAAAACATGGGAGTAACCAGACCAGCTGTCTCACATTGAAACAAAGACAGTTTCATAGCCTGGCCGAAGTTTCTCAAGAGAGCCACCCTGCTGTGGGAGCACTGGTTATAGTCTGGCTTCCTTCGACTGGACTAAAGCCTCTCCTGGCTTCTCCTCTGCTTCATCTAAATCTCTAGGTATAAGCCAGGGGGACCTTTTATTGCTTAACTATTTCACTTTCCCCAAAGCTCCCGGAATCACCCTCAGATCCTTAATCAAGTCAGCACAGATGTGAGATTGCCAGAAGCACCCGAGAGTCTGAGAGTCCATGTGTCACCCAGAACATGTCCTCTCTGGCCTCCATTTCTACTCACAACACAAGTAAGACTAAGTGCCCAGGGAGCCAAGTATGTGTGCTCTTCAGGTTGGCCAATGTCGCCATCTAGAGGCAATCGAAAGAGCTTCATGCAGGGAGTGGGGGCAGGCTCCTTTCTGATTCCTGACATGCATTTTCTTTATTGAGGCAGCGTCTCAATATACAGACAGCCCAGGTGGCGTGAAACTTGCTATGTAGCCCTGGCTGGTCCAGAGCTTGTCACCATCCAAGTGTTGTGTTTACAGGAACGTCACTAGGCATTACAAAGACTGTTAGAGGTTCAGGACCCTTCTTGTATATGTGGCATGGCCTTGGTGGCATCCCTGACCCAAGGAAAGGCCTCTGCAGAACCAGGCTGGCATGATGCCAGACAGGGAACACAGTGCTTCCCATCAGCCCCAATGTCCCCTTGGTTACATTCACTCATTACACCAGGCCATAAAAATAAACCTTTAATTTCTTGGTAGTTGGCACAGATGGTATAATTCAAGCTCATGTTCGTTTGTATTTAGCAGACTCTGGAATACCACGTGAGCTTCGACTGAAACAGAACAAGGACCGCAGTGGTTTAAGTTTATGAAATTACATTCAGCAGTAGCAGCAGCAGCAGCAGCAGCAGCAGCAGATTCTGAAGTTACTGGGTAAAGGAGGGACAGGGCGAGGCAGGAGTGATCAAGAGAAAAGGCAATCAGGAGACAAACAGCCTGCACGGAGGCTCTTCTCTGAGGGCCGGAGACTTGAGCGTCCTAGTTTGTTTTGTTATTTACTTATCTGGTTTTTAAACAGGGTCTCATTGAGCCTTTGTCTGGTGTCTAATTCTCGTTCTTTCTGCCTGCACCTCCTGAAAGCCAGAGTTACAGGTAGGCGATACCACACACAGCTGCTTCCTGGTTCTTGAAGATCTTCCTGCATTATGAGCAATCAAGAGCTACAAGACCCAGTGCTTACAAACTTCCCCGGGAAAAGAAAAAGCAAGTGAAGCCTTGTTGAAACCATGTGCCGGAACTGATCCTGAAGGACCATGTCTCCGAGTGGGAGATGGTCTTTGCTGAAGCCACAAAAGAGTTATGATCGAGAAGAAATCCTGTCACTCTCTTTCCATCATTATAGTCCTCAAGTCCCTCAGCAGGATGACGTCAGAAAGGCCCAAGTGCTCTTTACAAGTTATCCTGGACTTTCAGGTCAGCGCCACAGAGGAGCTGTGACTAGAGACATCTACTGGTCAGGGTAGAAACTGGGAGCAAAGATCACTCATCCCAGAGTAGCGAGGAGTGTTCGGTGAGGACTTGTAGGGTGTTCTATTAAGAGGGGGATGGCAAATGGGGATTCGTCTGATTTTCAGGGTTATGGGCACCAGCAACAGGGCTGGGTCCTTCTAGCAGAGTTCAGTTGATTTCAGTTCCTGGCTACTGATTCGGTGTTGGTTCTGAAGTCTCAGAACTCCTCAAATTCAAGCCTGAGCCACTGCTTAACCCAGCTTTCCAGAGCAGAGGCGAAGCACGGGTGGTTTCCATCAAGACATGGCTCCTCATGGCTCTATACAGGCCACAGAAGAGTGTGATTGGGAACATGCGGACCACCATGAAAACCTAGGCTGGTGCATAGTTGATCTTTCTAGCTGGCCTCACTGTTCTTGCACCAACGGCACTGACGCCTTCAGGTCTGTCGGAGTCTTGTCTAGGGCGGGTTTCTTGGAGTAATCCCGCTCTCCAAAAATGGTGCTTCCTACCCGGACGTTTGTAGATCCCACCTCAATCTGCGGGAGAGAAGAAAGCACAAACACACACTGACGTAGCTGGTGCTGAGGCTGTACGTAGTTTTGGATGCCCTGAGACCGTGTAAGGAACAAGCAAGCTGCAGCAGGAGACGGCCAGGTGCTCTGGTGCCCTGGAGCAGGGCCACCGTTCAGGCAGTGATCTCCGCTTGCACAGTGGTTGGGCAGTTTATCCATGTGGCAGCAAAGGATGGTAGAGACTGAGGTGTGGGGGACAGAGCAGCTTATGACCAAAGGGCCATGGTTGGCTAAGTGGAAAAACCCGAAATTACCCAAATGTAGGTTCAAACTCCAGTTTAGAATTTTTATACTGTTTTCATATATACAATTTCATACTTTGATTTTTTTTTTAGAACTTTGCATCTGTCTATTTATCTATGCATGGTTTCACTATGTAGCGGTGGCTTGCATGGAATTATGGGGTAGACCATGCTGGCTGGAAGCTCAACAGCAATCCTCTTGATTCTGTTTTCCAAATGCTGGGACTACAGGAGTGTGCCACAGCACCCAGCTATTATTTACTGTCTTAGAAATTCATGTATGTGAGTTGAGCTTCCGGCACGAAGGTCACGGACAAGATGGTACCCCCAGTTCAGGTCTCTCTGCTCATCAAGCTTGGCCGATACCCAGCCCTGGTCCTCGGCATGGTGTCAAATGCTACAGTTACCTAAAGCCCCGGGCAGAGGAGGAGAGGAGGGGGCAGCGGAGGAGGAGAAGAGACTAGATGAGCTGAAACGGACTGAGAGAGAACTGGCAGAAGGTGACACCAAGTGAGGCACCCGCGAGCTTGCCTTTCTTTAGTTTCTGAGGATGAATAAAGCTTTGTCATGTTATGGACATTCACGTATGTGAGGTGCTAACACAGTACTTTGCTTCAGTTTATTTATTTATTTTTTTTGGTTTTTCGAGACAGGGTTTCTCTGTGGCTTTGGAGGCTGTCCTGGAACTCACTTTGTAGACCAGGCTGGCCTCGAACTCACAGAGATCCGCCTGCCTCTGCCTCCCAAGTGCTGGGATTAAAGGCGTGTGCCACCAACGCCCAGCTTTGCTTCAGTATATACTCACTGTCATATAGCTAATGCCCGAGGACTTATGTATGAAAACAACTTTAAAAAATCAGTTTTAAATTTCTTTTTTGGTGCTGGGGGACCAAACCCATGGTATAACACATTCATTAAACCCTAAATTATACTTCAGCCTTTCCCCACATTACATGGAGTGGATTACGTTGAGTTTTAAGTGTTTGGCTGTAATTTTTTATAAATGTTAGAACAATTGAATCACTGTTACTAGGATGAGGCATTTAAAAGACCCCCCCCCCACCTATTCCAGGGCCTACCCTGCCCCTTAGCCAGCTGGAGAGGGCACTCACAGCATGCTGGAAGTCCACGGACATGCCCATGCTCAGCTCCACCTGGTCCACGGGAATGCTCAGCTTCTCACACAGCTCCTGCCGCAGGCGCAGTAACATCTGACCAAACATAAGGGTTACCATTTTATTCTGGTTGTTTCCTGTGATGTCAAAAGAGGACCAAGTCTGTTGGGCATAGTGGTGCTTGCCTGTAATACTTGGGAACAGGCAGGAGAATCCTGAATTCAAGGCCAGCCTGGGCTACACAGGGTGCTGAACTCGTCTCCAAAACAAAGCAAGCCAAACTAAACCAAAACAGAAGAAAAGCAAAACCCATACAAATGAAACCAAGGAAAGTTACCAAACCAAAATATTTCTGATTATTCTATTCTTCATGATTTTAGGGGATGTAATAATTATCAGAAATTACTATAAGTGTTTTGGCCACATCCCCTATTTCAAGAAAACTACCAGGGCCAGGGTGCTTTCCCAGTGCGTTCCAGACCCCAGATTCCACCCCAAGCAGGGGGGACAAAACCCAGCAACACCCTAAAAGTAAAGCAAAACAAACCCAACAACAATAAAAATGCCAACTGCCAGTCACTAGAAAGAAAGGAAAGCTTGCTCTAAAATTGTTTTAGCCAATTAAAGCTGAGTTAAGGAAGGTATGTATGTGTCCGGGGGCCCAGTCTTCCTTTTCTGAGGAGAGTTCAGAAGAGGCTGTGACATTGTGCCTGACAGGCTATGTTCTGAGAGGTCCCTGAAGTGCCACACTGCTGTGGAATAACCCTCTACACTGTGAAAACGTGTTGCTCTCAATGTTAGTAAGAAGCTGATTGGCTGGTAGCCAGGCAGGAAGTACAGGTGGGACAACCAAACTGAGAATGATGGGCAGGAGAAGGGCGGGGACAGAGGAGTTGCAAGCAGAAACAGAGAGAAACAAAATGCGCATGCCGTATTGAGAAAAGGCACCAAGCCATATGACAAGGCATAAGAAAGATGGGTTAATTTAAAATGTAAGAGTTAGTAACAAGCCTGAAGTATTTTAATTAATATCAAGACTCCTTGTTGGCTACTTGGGAGCTGGTGGGTGGGAAAGAAACGTCCACCTACACCACACAGTCAGCCCAGCAAGCAGTGTGATGCTACTGAACCCACCAGAGCTGGGACCAAGCACAGGCGAGGCACATGCTGGATACACCCTACCAGTGCCACACCCACAGCCCCAGGATGCTTCTGAGACACAAGAGCATCACTCTGACCCCAGTACCTGGAAGTCTGGGTTTGGTCCTTGACTAAGATCATGTCCAAAGCTTCCTATGGTCATGAGCCCCACGAACTCCAGGTTGGGGCAACTGGCCTTTATGTGTTCCACCACGGCTATGGTCTCTGAAGGCGGAAGGCCATGTTTACCTTCACAAAAAGAAACAGAAGAAGGGTATGCCAGCATGTCTTAACTAGCCAGAAGGAGGCTACACTTTCCTACAACAGAGGTGACTGAGATGAAACCTGATGAAGTAAGGTTACCCTAAGCCTAAAGAGTGACTGTGTATGTGAGGGTCCTCATGCCTGCGTCTCTTCCATTCAGGGTCTACGTTTAGATCAGATTCTCTTTACTCCATCTTTTTTTTTTCAGTACCGGAGACTGAACCCATGGTTCTGCACACACAGGCTCTACACACTAAGCCACACCCCCTAGGATTTTAGCTGAGAATGGCTGGGAGGAACGGAAAAGGAAAAGTACATTGTAGTTTGAATGAGAATGTCCCGTATAGCATCCTGTGTTTGAACGCCCCCTTCCCAGCTACTGGCACTGTTTGCCTAGGCCTAGGAGTTGTGGCCTTGCTGGAAGTATGTCATGGGTGCCAGCTCTGACATTTCCGAGCCACGTCTCATTCCTAGTTCTCCCTCTGCTCCATTCTTGTGGTTCAAACGTGAGCCCGCAGCTTCTGTTCCAGCTGCCGGCTCCCCTGCCACAGACCTTATCCCCCTGGAACCATAGGCCAAATAAACGCTTCCTTCTGTAAGTTGCCTTGGGACGCGAGGGAGAGCCACACTGACTAAGTCCTAGATGAATCTTGGAACTTTTTTCTAAACTTGGCATCCTTATGGTTTTACCAATTTATTAACAGAATGCAAAACAGAAATGCAAAAAAATAAATTATGTACACATAATAAATTTGGGGCTGTATATTTGCGAGGTTTAATTTACTAGTTGCTGGGCATTGGTGGCACACGCCTTTAATTCCAGCACTTGGGGAGGCAGAGGCAGGTGGATCTCTGTGAGTTTGAGGCCAGCCTGGTCTACAGAGCGAGTTCCAGGACAGCCTCCAAAGCCACAGAGAAACCCTGTCTTAAAAAACCAGAAAAAAAGAGTGGCTGGGGACTGCGAAGATGACTATGTGTTCTGTAGCTTAAGACTTATCACTGTTGCTTTGCCTTTGCCCCTTTTAGTAAATGGAGTCAGCAGGAATTTTCACTGTTATTTAATTAGGGCAAATCACAGCTAATTGTCAAGAAATGTAATAAAGACACTCTGGAGTCAGTTTTGTATCTACTTACACGCAATGTAGTAAGTCAGGGAGCACTCATATAACATAGTAATGGTAACCATTAAAATCTATTGAACACTGTGTCAGCCCCAAGACTTTACATTTCATACAGTACTCTAAGTATTCTTACTAGTATCAGTCTCCAGAGGAAACAGAGGCAGGGAGGCTAAGTCCTTTTTAGGTTACACGAGTAGAACTGTGAACCTGAGATTTGAACCTAGCCAGGCTGACTCTAGGGCACATCTGGGAATCATGCCCATACCGAGCTCCTTCATGCCAAGATCTGCTGCACGTGAGTGCTTAGAAGATGGTTGTACGCAAATGCCTGGCATTCACTCTTTTGTTTTGGTTTTGTTTTTAGTTTTTGGAGACAAGGTTTCTCTGTGTAACAGTCCTGGCTGTCCTAGAACTTGCTTTGTAGATCAGGCTACCATCAAACTCACCGAGATCCGCCTGCCTCCGCCTCCCAAGTGCTGGGACCAAAGGCGTGTGCCACCACTGCCTGGCTTATGCATCTACTCTTAACAAAAAGCAAGTGAGCGAGACGTCCAGGGTTTCGCATCACTGCACTGAATTGTCATACACTCTTGACAGTGGGCACTCGCTCATGCCACTGCCACTTCAGAGGATTCAGGTACGAGACATTAGGGTAACTGACGGAAAGTTCCAAAGCTAAAGAGTGGTAGAGTGCAAACACTCATCTGTCTGCAGTGGTGTCCATGCTGCTCTGTAACTCACTGCTACACTGTTAAGCCAGGCCCGTGAGACAGTCACTCACTGGTGTTCAGCAGCTTCTTGTCTGCTCTCTCCCAATGACGCACTAAGGAGTATTATGTACCCAACTCTCAACCCCTTTGGTGGGGGGGGGGCGGGTGCTGATGCTGATGAGGATTTCTAGGACATCAAATTATAATAGGGTCATCACACTGCTACGTCGTGACAAAGCAGCTTACTAAAAGGCCGGCATGTCGCCCCACAACCTGCATCAGCTGCTTACACCCCCCCCCCCCCACCAGTCACCTAAGGTACCAAACATCTATGGCAGGTTAGCTCGCTTACTCTCCTCTCCACTGGTGTTGATCTGGACCATAACCTTCAGCCGTTCAGTAGAGCCTTTCTTCTGCCAGGAACTGTTCACCTTGTCTGCCAACTTCATAGAGTCCACCGTTTCCAGCATAAAGAGGTTGGGGACAGCTGTAACGAGAAAGAGGGAAGGTAGCAGTCTTCATTTTCCCTGTTGCCGGAGGAAGCATGCAGCTTACAATTATCTGTAACTCCAGTTCCAGGGCATCTGACACCTTCATACCAATGCACATAAAACAAAATAAAGCTAAATAAATTCTTTTTTAAAAGAAGCTGGTAATTAAGATTTACAATAGTAGGCCTGATCTAATTCTGTCTTAGTTCAAACTGAGTGAACCAGGTCAAATGACAAAGAATAGAGGCTGCCATGTGGGTGCTGGGAATTGAACCTGGGTCCTCTGGGCAAACTCTTGTGTTTGTCTTCTTGGCCAGTCATAACATTTAACTGTCCTTTTCTTTTCCTGGAATACTTCTCCCTCTATCAGATTAAAGGTTTATAGCATGCTTCCTCCCCAAGGTTCTATAACCTTCCTAAACAGTGCCACCAAGGGTGACCAATGGTTCAAATACATGAGCCAATGGGGGATGTTTTCCATTCAGACCATTACAGGTCTTATCTCACACACACACACACACAAAGCAAATAATGCAGGCTGGGGACGTGTGGTTTAGTGGCAAAGCACTTGCCTCCCATGTTACAAGGCTCTGGGTTCCATTTTCACCATGGAAGAGGAAGACAGGAGGGACAGAGGTTAGCCAACTGCCTGGAAGATTTCCGTGCTCAGTACAGTAAGCTAGTGGGGTTGCATCACAGTCATTTGTCTGTGGCAAGGGTCATAGTTCATCTTCGTAGGTGGCTTTGATGACCTCACTGTCTGACTGAACATCCAATGTGAGGTCTGGAGTCCTTGTCAAATAAGGAGAGCCGTCCCACAAAGTTTAAGAAGGGGAGGTGGAGCCTTGCTGGAGGAAGTACATCTTCGAGGGCAGGGCACAGCTTTTAGAGTTTAGTCTCATCACACTTCCTGTTCTCTCTCCCTCAGCCTCTTCTGCTTCCTGTGTGGAAGCAAGTGTGATCAGCCAGCTTCCTATTCCTGATGTCATGCCATGCTTTCATTCACTGAGCCATCTGGTCAACCTTCCTCATCTTTTAAAGTAGTCCAAGCTGGGAGGGTATTATACATCTCTGAAGCAACAATTTATAAGGACCAAGTGCATGGAATAAAAGATCATGATCTCTGAGAGTGGGAAACAAATGATGTGAGCCCCACAATTGCCCTAGCTTTCCCCAACAGGGCACTGGGAGGAAGACACAGGTGGAATGTGTGAACTTTGAGCTGTGAGGATAGGAAGGGTCCAGAGCTCACTCTGCTGAATGTGAGTGACTCAGTGAACCAGTCAGTGATCTTAATGGACTAGAGTGTTCAGCTGGGCACTGATGCGTGCACACATGCAAGGAAGTTACAGGTTAGGAGAATCACAGCCTGAGATTCACAAAGCACATGCAACACTGGTCAGCATGGAGATACTCGTATATAAAGGACAGCTATGCGGCTATGCCTTGGTAGTGTAAATAATTCTAAACTCAGATCTGGCCTGGCTATCCACCAACTGCTATTAACAAAACCCAAAGCTGGATACTGGCACACAACTTTAATCCCAGCACTGAGAGGCAGAGGCAGATCTTTGTATTTGAGGCCAGCCTGGTCTCCTGAGGGAGTTTCAGGACAGCCAGAGCTCACAAAGAAACCCTGCTATGAGAGATCAACCAACCAACCAAAAACCCAAAACCCTAAAGGGATCAAATTGTTCCAATAAAATATAAACTATGCTCTAGAACAAAACCAGAAGAATATTTATAGGAATATAAAAATAGCTAGAACTAAGCAAGATAAAATTCATGTCTGAAATCCAAATGAAAATGTCAGGCATCTTGCTAGGTGTATTGGTGGCTCATGTCTGCAGTTCCAACAATCAGGGTGAGACAGGAGGATTACCACAGGTCCTAGGCCAGCGTAGATTATAGAGTAAGTTCCAGGCAAGTATGGGTTAGAGTCAGACTCTGTCTAAAAAAAACAAAAAAACCCAAAGCCCAAAAACAGAAAACAAAGGCAAACCAAACCAGCAATGTGAAAAGCAATTATTCACAGGACGGTATATGATGAGAAATTACATTAGCTGAAACTGATCCAAAACAGAGAGAATCAAAGAATTAGTAGATAAGGACAGTAAGTTATTTCTTCCATGTATCTAAAGACTCAAACTTCTAGCCAAAACAAGCGCCTCTCCCCCAAACTACAATGTATCAGATGACAGACTCTGATAACTGACTAATTAGGCATTAGGCACAGTCAATGAAATTATTCAGAATGGCAAAACCAGTTGTCATTGCTTTTGTCAACTTGACACAAGCCAGGGTCATCTGGGAAGAGAGAGCCTCAACTGAGAAAATGCCTCCGTAAGAGACTAGCCTGTAGGTAAAAGTCCACGGGCATTTCTTGATTAATGATTGATGTGGGAGGGCACAGCTCACTGAGTGGGGCCACACCTGGGCAGGTGGTCCTGGGTTGTAGAAGACAGTGGGCTGCATAAGCCATGAGGAGCAAGCCTTTGGGATTAATTCTATAATGACTATCTCATTTTATGCTTTTATTAGCCATAACTCCTTGTTGTATTATTTCTATGGTGGTCTTATAATTTATAGCATAAAAATTAAAGCTCCAAAATCTTTTTTTTAAAAAAGATTTATTTATTACATATACAGTGTTCTACCAGAAGAGGGCACCAGACTGAATTGTAGATGGTTGTAAGCCACCATGTGGTTGCTGGGAATTGAACTCAGGACCTCTGGAAGAGCAGTCAGTGCTCTTAACCTCTGAGCCATCTCTCCAGCCCAAAGCTCCAAAATCTTAACCTTCTTGGGCATCACATACATGTTTAAACCTCACACTATAAGGTTAGTACATTTAAACAATTAATTAAAGATTGTGGTGGCACACACCTATAATTCCAGCATTTGGGGGACAAGGCAGGAAGATGGTAAGCTCAAGGCCACCCTATCCTACATAGCCAGGCTTGTCTCAACAAAATAAAACAATTCAAAATGAAACACAGGAGAAATTTATTTAATTTTTTTAAGTTTTATTTTAAATCTTTTTATTTTATTTTAAGCACATGGATGTTTTGCCTGCAGGAAGGTCTATGTACCACATTTGTACCATTAAGAGTGTTGGATCCCCTGAAATTCGAGTTAGAGACAGTTGTGGGCTGCCATATGGGTGCTGGGTAATCAACCCAGGTCCTCTGGAAGAGCAACAAGTACTCTTGACCTCTGAGCCATTTCTCCATCCCCTTAATTTTATTTCATTGAGGCAGCTAGCCTGAAACTCTCTATGTAGACCAGTGGCCTCTAACACAGAGATCTGCCTGTCTCTGTAGAAAGAATGAAAACAGTCATGTCTAAAATAGTATAAGTGCCGGGCGTTGGTGGCACACGCCTTTAATCCCAGCACTCGGGAGGCAGAGGCAGGCGGATCTCTGTGAGTTCGAGGCCAGCCTGGTCTACAGAGCTAGTCCCAGGACAGCCTCCAAAGCCACAGAGAAACCCTGTCTCGAAAAAAAACAACAACAACAAAAAAAAATAGTATAAGTAACTGGAGATGAAAGGATACAGTGTGAAGAAATAATGGTTCAAAATCTTCTTTTATTTTTTGTTACATTTACTTATTAATCCTGAGTGCTGGGAATTTTGGCTTGTGCCACCACATTTGGCAGAGTAGCTTATTTGTGATACCTCAAAACTAGAAACTAAATATTCATCAATGTGAATGGAAGAACTGTGATATATTTATTCAGTGGAATACTACTGAATAAGAAGATGAAGGAACCACATAAACATGATAAAGGTCAAATGCTTGGTGAGGATAGGAAGGAATCAGATACTTTTGTTGTAGTTCCATTTACACAAAATTCCAAACCATGGCATTTATAGCATCGAAACTGAGAAGGAACACTTGGGCAAGAAGAGAGAAGAAGCCTCTGGGGTGATGGATGCCTACTGCTTGATTCTCGTATGGTTTCATGGCTGTAATCCTATGTCAAAATTTATCAAATCACTTTCAATCTATTCAGTTTACTGTAGTTGGAGTGCTGTTTTCAATTGTACTCTGGTAAAGCTGTTAAGAAACAAACAATCAAACAAAACAAAAAACCAGGGGAGGCAAGATGGTTTAGTGTATAAAGATGCCTGCCGCCAAGCCTGACAACTGAGTTCAATCCCTGGGACCCACATCCTGGAAAGAGAACCAACTACTCTATGTTGTCCTGTGACCTGTATACACACAATCAGCCCTGCCCTGTCCCCCTCAAAACAAACAAACAAACAAACAAACAAAACCAAAAAAACCAGGATTCTTAAATTTTGATATCCTGAGAAAAGTAAGTTATTTGAAATCCTCACGTCATATGGTTACGCCTTTCTGTAATTAGTAATTACTTTTTAACTCTGCTGGGGATTGACTTAGGGCCTTGTAATGCTAGGAGCACCCTACTGCTTAGCCATACCCCAATCCTTAATGCTTCATTCCTATTTTTATTTTAATATGTTTTATTCCAAGAAACCCCACAACACGAATGGTGAGCTGGGAATGTTCTCAAAGCTGCTTACTCAGAAGGTGTAGGAGCTATATATACACTCACAGAGAAGGCCTGTCTTGTGTTTAGAGTTTTGTCTTACCCATCAGTTTGTTGACATTCTGTTTCTGTAAATGGCCAATGAAGTGCCATTTGATCTCAGGACATGAAGACAGAACCTGAGGAGAAAGAGGGAACCATTGATACGGATTTCACGGAGGCCCCGTCAGCTCAAGCACCCTTCATTACCATGATCTCCTTCGACTGGGAAGGACATGGTCTCTCACTGAGACACAAGGAAACTCAGCAGTCACCTAAGCCCAATGCTGTTTCCCTTCCTTGTTCCCAGCAACTCACTGTATTTTTCTAGTATTACTCATTAGAGACAAAAATGGCTTGTATTCAAGGCAAATGCTCTGCCACTTAGCTGCATCCAACACCCTTTGATTTGTGCTTTCAAATATCCCAAGATTCCAGTAGCTCCTAGAGTCACTATTCACAAACTGCCACAAAAGAGAATATTAAAGTCTGGATAAGGACAGAAAAGTTAGCTGAGAATTATTTGGGGCTCAAGGGAAACATGGATACTTTCCATCCCTAGCCCAGCTTTCTGCTCTAAAACTCCACCACCAACACGGGTCTAACTTTCAGCTAAGAGCTAAGACTTCTATACAAAACCAACACTTCCCAGGTCTACACACCTTAGGGTTTGATGCCTTTTCTAGTAGTTCCTGCACCTAAGGAGCAAGAACAAAGTGAGTCAGAGGCCTGGTAGTCACAACTCCTCCAAGGGCTCTTTATAAGAGGTGTCTTACATAGTTCTCTCCAAAAGTGCGCTGGCCGTGACCATAGGCCTCAATCACCATGTCTGCAGGTTTAGTTTTGCTGACCGCTACTAGCCGGGGTTGGATGGCTGGGAGATCCTGCCAAGAAAGAGCAATATAAGTGAATGTGTGAAAATATTGATTCAATAAGATACACAGTAAGGTAAGTAGTGCCAGGCAGTAAAGGTGGATCTCTGTGTGTTCAAGGCCAGCCTGGCCTAAAAAAATGAGTTTCAGGATAGCCAAGGCTACACAGAGAAATCCTGTCTGGAAAAAACAAAAGATACGCCGTATAAAATAGATTGGCACAGATTTCAGCTTGAGTTGGTAAGGCTCATTTTCCCATTCTTTGTTTGTGTGGTACTGGATAAAGAACCCTGGGTTTTGGGAGCACCAGGTTTTACCACAGAGCTAGTGCTTCACCACAGAGCTACAACCCTGCCTGCTGATTTCCTTTTGAACCAGTATTCTGGATGATTCTCACAGTGCCGGAGGTTTAAAGATCTGAAGCAGAAAAGGTAGCCCGGTGGGTAAAATGCTATCCATGTAAGCATATATGCCCGTGTTTAGACCCCAACCTCCACATAAAAGGTAGGTGTGTTGACACTTGTCTGTAATCCTAGTATTTGGGGGGGGGTCGAGACAGGTGGATCCTTGGGGCTTGCTGGGTAGCTAGCTCCAGGTTCAGGGACTCAAATATTAAGTGAAGAGGGACAGAGAAAGATGACTGACCTCTGGCTTCCACACATACATGCACTGGCATGTGCCCTTGCACATATGTGAGTATACCTTTCGAATGCTTGGGTGTGTACACAAACATACCACATACAAGGTATGCACTTGTACATACATTCATATAACACATGGACACGAGTTACTTTATTGAGTTGAAGCTACAGCAATAGTGGCAGAGTGTCTGCTTAGCACTGTGAAGCTCTGAGTTGTATCCCCAGCCCCTAAAACACAAACGAAAGATAAAACCCAACAGAATCAGTTAATTAGGGAAGGTAGCATCTCATTTAGCAGGGAGGCCACTTCTGGCTTCCTCACCACACAGCAAACAGTTGAGACACTTACTTTGGGCCTGATGTAATTATTGATAATGCTTTCTTTCACTCTGAAACAGGCTTGATTTAGATAAAGACATTTTTTTTTTAATGTACCGTTCAACCTCTGATTCAACCAACCACTGGCAGAGCTGACAACAGGACACAAACAATTCTGCATTCAGGATTAGATTCATCCACACTTCCCACGTCTGTTACACAAAATGCAGGGTTTCCCTGCTTTCGGCTGCAGCAGGTCCTCACATAGCTGTCTTCATGGACCCCACCATTTCTGAGTCTTCCACAGAACCACAGTATTCTCAAGTACTCTCCATCAACATCCAGGCTCCTGTTGCTTCCCTCTGAGGGACTGTCATGTGTGTCTCGTGGATGGTGTCTAATTGCTGGCATCACGTTGATCAACTGAAGGGATACAGTATAAGCAGGTCTAACTCCCCGAGAACCTCCCAGCGAGGTGCATTAGGGAAATCTCAAGATTTCTCTTTGGAGAAACAGAACACTGGTACCACGAAGGAGGTAGGAACTCCTGGGGTCATCTCATTTCCTCCAGCAACAAGGAAACCGAGAGTTACAGAAGCTACCAGGACTTGTTTAAGGTACCGTCTAGACTTCAGTTAAGACAGTCTTCAGCCATCGTTTTGAAATCTGAGACCATAAACACTAGATCAGAAAAGGCTTAGTTTGCATGGAGAAAAGCAGATACTGACTCTAGTCTAATAAAAAGTTCAATAGGGGACAAAACTACCAATACGAAAATTAAAAATGCATGTGACTGGGCACCTGACAGCTTCCCCTACTCTGTGGAGGTAAAACCTTGAGGGTTCTCTCGCACCCTGACCAAGGGTCGTCGCCGCAATGCACGTGATCACGGGTGGATGTGGCCCTCTGAGGGCTCTAGTACTGTGGCGTTGGGATATGGGAAACGGAGAGACACCTGGACACGGGCCACTTTCCCTAAGTGAGCAACAAGCCAACCTGTAGGAAGCCCCGAGCGAGCCTTAAGGTCAGACCGCGAGGAAACCTCGCGAATCCCGCGGCCCCTCCCCACCGGGAACCCCTTCTGCGTCACTGTGACACCTAGCCCCACGCTGGTGTCCCCCTCAGCCGGTCCTCACCCGCGGTCGCCGTGACACACTCTGCTGGACACGCTCGTTCACGGCCCGCAGCGCAAACCCGACTCCCAGCTCCGCGGACATGCTGCCAGCTCTCCACATTCCCGGGAGGACGCCTAGCTGAGCCCTCGCGACCCACGGAGACCAACTTCCGGTCACGCCCCTCCACGCCAGGCCCAATCACCGCTCACCATCCAGCCACCGCCCCCAATGGAGGCTGGCGGAGGAGGTCGGCGCCATCTTGGTGAAGTCGGAGGCTATGCCGGCTGAAAATCCGAGGGACGACCAAGTGCCAGAGCCCGCGCGGGGCCAGGATTATCTATAAACAAAGACTTTTATGTGTATCGACTGTTTTGTAAATTCACACTACTTGTGAGCACCATTAAAAACCCCAAGAAAGCAGGGCTTTGGTGTTTTATGTCTGTAATCCTACCACTTGGGAAGGTGAGGCAACTTTTGAGTTTGAGGTCAGTCTGTCCTGGAGTGACCCCAGTGTCCCCAAACACTAAAAAACAATACCAAATCCCCGGGCAAGCCTAACTGGTGTTGGCAAAAGTTAACAGAAACACCAGACATGGGTGGATAATGCTGCTTAGGTTATTTGACGGGAATCTGGGTATGGGACATCTCTTTAAAAGTTGTTGGTCAGGCACACCAGCAACACAGGCTATTGCTGCTGCTTTTAGTTACTCAACTAGATGATGAGACCCTGTTGCTGAAGATACCATACTCTTCGGTTACAGGACGTAGAGAAATCAGGCTAGAACTGAGCGGGAAGCTTCCTCCTTGCTGGTTAACGTTGGTAATGCCAGAAGGTGCCAGGCAGGCTACTGGGGAGAAAAGCCATCAGTGGTATGCAGCATTGAACCTCGTGAGCATTATCAACCTGCTAGGCAGGATGTGCAGTCGTGATATGCCTATTAGGGGAGCAACCAAGTGCTTTTTGATTGGATTTGAGGCCTACTCGATAGGAGGAATTCACACCTACTACTGTAAACCAGGCGAAAAGCCCATGGTCAGAGAGGACATAGGCCCTAGTGGATTACCTACTACTATTGTTTGCTGAATGGACCTGGTATGAAACTGTCTTCTAAGTATTTATATTCATAGATTAGTGCTGACTTTCAGCCCTGGTCAGAGAAGCCGTATTTTCTTATGAGAAATGAATAGTCACAACTGGTCCAATTGTTGAAAATTCGTGACTATTGAACCCTAACGGCGTATCTGTATCACACCGACCAGGCTCCAAGAACTCCTTGGAAGAGAGGGATGGGAAAAGATGTAAGAGTCAGAGGCTAGGGAGGGGAGCTGTGAAACGTCTTCTGGGTATACCATGGCTCCTGCACCCTTCACGGCAGCAACAGCGGTCACCTGTACAAGTCTGTGTCCATCAGCATCCCACTGTGGACAAGGCAAGAGTCCAAGAGGCCCCACCAGTTTCTGGGGAGCTTGAGGCAGCTGCAGTGGCTGGGGGATGGGGAGGGGGCATATTTCTCAGTGGTGTTGCCCTTACCCAAGTAACTCCCCACCCAGGCTCATGAAAGCAACCCAGAGTAGGAAGGAGACTTGTTGTGAAGAAAAGGTTTGGTGTGTGTGGGGAAAGACTAAGAGGATAATGTGTGGGGGGGTATGATCAAAGTACCAATTGTGAATCATTTTCTCTCCTTTTTTGAGGGGGGGTTGCTTTTTGTTTTTTGTTTTTTTTTCAAAACAGAGTTTCTCTGTGTAGCCCTGGCTGTCCTGGAACTCATTCTGCAGACCAGGCTGGCCTTGAACTCAGAGATCTGCCTTCCTCTGCCTCCTGAGTGAATGCTGGGATTAAAAGCATGTGCCACCACTGCCAGTGGAAAGAATCTTTTCCAGAAAGAAATAAAACATACTTTGACATAAGAAGCCAACGAGAACTACTACTGGAGGGCTGGAGAGATGGCTCAGAGGTTTAGAGCACTGGCTGCTCTTCAGAAGGACCCTGCTTGATTCTCAGCACCCACGTGGCAGCTCATGACTGCTTATAAACCAGCTCCAGGGACTCCACGCCCTCTTTTGGCCTCCACAGGTGCTACGCATGCATGCGGTGCACACACATACATGCAGGCAAACACCCTGCACTACACGTAAAAAACAAAAACAAAACCCAACTTATTTTAAATACTTTTTTTTTTTTTTTTGGTTTTCTCTGTGGCTTTGGAGGCTGTCCTGGAACTAGCTCTTGTACACCAGGCTGGTCTCCAACTCACAAGAGATCCTCCTGCCTCTGCCTCTCAAGTGCTGGGATTAAAGGTGTGTGCCACCACCACTGCCTGGCTAGCAAGTACTTCTATAGAAGTAGGTTTGTGCAGTGTTTGGGATGGGATACAGCTGTAAAATTAACTGACATTCACATTTATCTGATGACACTAAGCTAGGCAGTTTGCCAGTGGCCAGTCTGGGAGTTACCTACTTACACTGCCATCACATGAGTTTGAGGTCAACCAGGAATGCCTTTATCTTTAGGAGATATGCAATAGTGTGTTTATTCTGTTTGCTTTTGAAAGGGTCTTACTATGTAGATCAGACTGGAATCAAACAGGCCCTCCTGCTTCTGGGGCTAAAGGCTTGCATCATCATGCTGGGAAGAATATATCACCTGGATATATATTTAAGGAAAGCCTAACAGGAAAGTTTATTTCTATTACCTCTCCTAGAATTAGCTACTGGTAAATTTTATTTATTTATTTATTTATTTATTTTTTGTTTTTGTTTTTGTTTTTCGAGACAGGGCTTCTCTGTGGCTTTGGAGGCTGTCCTGGAACTCGCTTGGTAGTCCAGGCTGGTCTCGAACTTACAGAGATCCGCCTGCCTCTGCCTCCCGAGTGCTGGGATTAAAGGCATGCGCCACCAATGCCCGGCAAATTTTATTTTAATGAAAAAAAAAAAGACAAAAGACATTTTATTTAGCAAGACTGAAATTAAATCCAAGATATAAGTATATTCACATGAGACCTTTTGTGTTGTCTACAACAATTCCTGGAGCTATTAACCCAAAGTAATTAATCTAGTATTTATGGAATGATTAATACAACAAGAATCATTTTTCAGTTTTAAAGGCTCACTAATGCCCTTGGGGCAGACTGAAAAAACTGCTTTGACTATTCAGTCACCAGTTTACACAGAAGTAGAGATGAGAAGGAACGGAAGTACAGACACGATTGCCCTTTACAGCTTTTATAAGGAAACAAACAGTGGCTAGAATTCCACTGAAGACAGTCAAATAGGTGAAGTTTACAGACAGAGTGGCTATTTGTCAAGGTACAGCTTATCGATTTCCAACTTACGATAGTCCAGGTCAGCAAACATGGCAGTCTCACTCTTACAGGATACAGACACACCCACAGTCGTTCTTGAAACACCTCCCTTCTTTACATCACTGTATTACTCAGATCATTCAGGGGTTCCCCGCTCCTCAACTCAGCAACCACGCTGACTCCTCTACATATATTTTTAGTTATAAAAAGTTATTAAACTTCCTTACAAACGTTGACCATATATTGAAAAGTCATTAAAAACTGTTCTGAATAGGAATTGCTTATGTGAGCTTTAGTGAGTGACGAACATTCTACCAAGGTGGCTGTGCCCTGGGAAAATCCTACAAAAACTGAATTTACAAACAAGTTGCTTACTTTGATAGAAGTTTTTATATAAATAGCAGCCATGACTTCACTGCCTACAAAACTGCAGGCTTATCACACTTCACATCTTTCTAATTTAAATGCTTTACAATCAGATTTTCTAGTCTTACAAAAACAAAATCACACGGACAGATGGGCTAGGTGTCCCATGCTAAAAAGACAGCTGAATTCCATGATTTGACTGCTGGGACAGATGCCAACACCTACTGAATTTGTGTTAGTGACATTCAAGGTTGGGGAAGCAGCACTTACAGCAGGAGTTTACAGAGGCTCTTCGTGATAAGTGACCAACTATCTGAACCTAAGTAGCAGACAACTTTCAGACTCACACCTGAACTGACTCCAGTGAATTAGTGTTTCTGAGGCTCAGAAGGAAGAGGGGATGCTGGCTATGGCATGTTGCTCTCAACAAGTGATTATCAGCAGCAAGTGGGAGGAAGATGAGTTGGTCTTGGGTGGGAAACCCATTTTTGCAAGAACTTCTAAGCACATTTAATCTATCCTTTCCAGGAGCACTTTGTAGTCTGTACAAAGTGTGACCAGGACCAGTGACCTGAGAAATCTCTGTACAAGAAGTTAGAACAGAGAAGGGCAACATCTGAAGTATTCAGAATTAACTCTTTGCTTCTTTCTAGGCAGGCCAAATGCTACCCAAATGCCTGACAAGTACCTGCCAGTCACTTACAAGCAAACTGGCCTGACTTCTAGAACCAAAAATGAGGATTGATACCAGAAAATAGCATTTATAGTATTCACCTAAAGATAACAGTAGGGGCTTTGTGTGTGTGGGAAGGGGGGGAGCAGCTAATAACAGGGTCAAGTCCTAAGCTGGAGCTGGGCATGGTTACACAGGTTACCGCCATGGCAGCATTAACTCTGCATAGCTGCCGTCACAAAGGCCTTCTGTGCAGCACTCACAGGCCATACGAGTTGCAGCCCTGCCCCAACCCGGTCCAATTTCAGGATCTAAGAAATACTCTTCTTTCATATTTGTTCTTTCCATCCTGAATCTCCTAGGGTGACTCTTTGTTTTCCTAACTAGCAATGAAAAGCAAAACATGGGATTCAATGCTGCCCAGAAGGCATGGGCATCTGCTCTGACTTGTATCTACATAGCTGCTCTGTATTTAAAAGATCTCTTTATCAGTGAGTCAGATAAACCCCCAGCACAGGCCATAGGCACTACTACTTGGATGCCTACAGACTGGCTCTTTCTTCTCCACAGTGCCAAGAGCTCTTCAATGAAGAATCTCTACAATGATGAGCTCTTAAAGGTATACACTTACATAGCCAAATAGTACTACAGAGCCTAATGGTCCAAGGACACTACTTTATCAGCCAACCAATCCAGCACTTCTTGTTCCCATCTTGATGCTGAGTGGAACTAATAGATTATTCAACAAGAAATCAAATCACAGATCAGGTGAAAATCTGAAAAAGGAGCGTGGGGGGTGACTGAGCCCGCTGCGGTGAGATGTCATCAGAAAACACTAGGGCAAGAGTAGAGTTATAGAAAATCTTGCAAAACCTAGCACCAGGTTCTTCCTAAGGAGGGCTCAACCCAGCTTAACTAGAGTAACGCTCACACTGTCACAAAGCCCAGCAGACCACTGCTCTCTGCAGCTGATGTGCCTTGGCAGATGCCTGGGCCGTTAGGAGCCCCACATGCAGACACCGCCGCCTTCGTCAGAGGCAAGGAAGAGAACTGTGGAACCAATTTTCTCATGAAGAAAATCAAACCATGAGGAAGCAGCAGCCACACATCTCCCACTAAGCTGGTGCCTGCAGGTCAGAGGTCAAATCTATGGTGTACACACCTCACCAGAAGTCATATAACCTGCTTACCTGGATTAAAATAAAAAAACAACCCTCCATCTGCTCTCCCTTCCCAGAAGGGGGGTAGATTTATGTCCACTTCTTCCTTTTTTACAGTAACTTGAAGAGTCTAAGAAGGTGGCTTGGGAAGGAGGAGCATTCTGTTTCATCTTAAAAAATAAAGCTCTCTCTAAGCGTCACAATCAGAGGTTGTATACATTTTTTTTCAATTATCCTTTGTGGTCACCTCTAGGGGCTCATCTTCTAAGCTGAAGCCCAGCTTGTCAGTCAGCCCCTCAAACTGCTTGCCCAGACCACCTGCAGAGTCCATAAACATGTTGGGGATGTCTTTGCCAAAGTAAATCTTGCTGTTGGAAGAAATGGCCTTGTACTTCATCAGCTGCAGATACTCTGGAGTCAGCTTGACCTGTAGTAGAAAAAGAGAGGAAAGCTTAGGAGAGATGACATTAGAGAAAAACTTGGTGGCGACCTTTCAACCTTCACCTCTCATCTGGAGAGGGTCTCTGTCAAGCAGACATGCTCCTTCTACTTTTCAGTCTTCCTGTTACCCAGAAACCATTTGTCTAAGAGAAAGTAATCTAAGGTCTTATGACAGAGTAGCAACAGTGTCAAAGTTTCCATGTTTAACACAAAAATGGAACTTCTACTAAGGCTTCCCACCTAAGAGAGTGCCTATCTCACACAGCACGGGGCTCCTCAGTACCGTTGTGCAGACTCTGGGTAGGGAGCAGCAAATCCAAACACTTCCTCCGTACGGTGGGATCCGGCCTTTACCTTATTTGCTTCTGCTATTTTCAGAGCAGTGTAGCACTCAGCGTCAGCCTTCGCCTTCTCCCGGGCCAGAAACGCAGCATCTAAGGGTGAAGGGTGCAGGGAAATGGATCAAGTGAAACCCTGGGAAGGTGCAGAAGCCCATGCTCTGGGGTTGGCAATTATAGCTCAGTGGGCTAGCACTCGCCCAGCATAAACAAAGCCCCAGCTTCCATTCCTGACACTGTAGAAAACAAAAACCAACAAAGACATTTCCTGGTCTCTATGACCTTGGAGAGATACTTTCTGCATGTTTTGTTTTTGAAATGGCCTCACCTTATAGCTCAGGCTAGTCCTGAATTATGTAGTCTTCCCATTGTACAGGGAAAGCATTTCTCAAAAACAAAGTAACCTAAGATCTTTAAGATAGTAGCAAGAAGTCTGAGTTGGTGGCAGCCTTTAATCCTAGCAGCACTGGAGAGGCAGAGGCAGGCGGATCTCTGTGAGTTCCAGGCCAGTCTGGTCTTCAGAGTATGTTCCAGGACAGCCTCCAAAGCAATACAGAGAAACCCTGTCTGGAAAAACCAAAAAAACCAAAAAAAAAAAAAAAAAAAAAAAAGAAAAAAGAAAAAAAAGTAGCAAAGTTGCAGTTTAATGCAAAAAGGAAACCTCTACTGTGGCATCATCCTGCCTCAGCCTCAGTACTGGGATCACAGACATGCACCGCCATGCCTGCCATGGGTCTACCCTAAGACTGAGTACACAAATGAAAAACAGCTCAGTTCCCTTTCCAACTTCAAGCTGGTCAACTCTAGAATTACACATGGTGGTCTAGAGGAACACTGTAGACTCAGACCTGCTTCATCTCCCTGCACCACTCAACACTGAGCCCCCTGCCTTGGGAACGCGCCAGCCAGCTTCAATCCAGCCACACATCTCAAAATATTTGGGGACAAAGGTCACTTTTTGGTGATGCTGTTTTGTGGCTGTTACTGTTTCCTTTCACCCCTTTAACAAATTAAAACCTTTTAATGATTACATTCGTTTATTATTTAGGGGCGGGGCATGCACACCATGGCACATGTGTAGAGATCAGAGGATGACTTGGGGAAATCAGTTCCCTCCTTCAAGCACGATCATACTTAGGCCCTCAGGCCCAGCAGCCAGGGCTTTCAGTGGCTGAGCCATCTTGCTGGTCTGTTGCTGGTGACTTGGACAGAGTCTGGCTTGGAATGCTAAATCCTCCTGTTCCATCTCCAAAGTCCTAGGATTATAGGTATCACCATAGGAGACAACTCTAAGGCCTTACTTTCTTCACTGCTGTCTGTTGAACCCAGAGCCTTGAGCAAGTATGTTAAGACTCTGAGCTACACTTTGGGATATCTTACTGCACTCCACCATGACATGTCTTACTAAAGATTTATTTATTTTTAATAATGTGTATCTGTGTATGAGCTTGTGCATGTAAGTGCGGATGTCCATGGATCCCAGAGGTGTCAAGTACTTTTGGAGTAGGATTTAAAGGTGGTTGTGACCTGCCCAATGTGGGCATTGGCAAATGAACTCAGTTCCTCTGCAAGAGCTGCGCCTCTCTCAGTCCCAGGACAGCCTCCAAAACAATGCAGAGAAACCCTGTCTTGAAAAACAAAAAAAGACAAAAAACAAAAAAACAAACAAAAAAGACTTACAATCATGTGTGTGTGTGTGTGTGTGTGTGTGTGTGTGTGTGTGTGTGTGTGTATGTATGTGCGTGCATGCGCACGCACAAGCTGCCATAGTGAGTGTACAGAGGTCAGATGACAACTTTCAGGAGTTGGTTCTCTTTCCACCATGAGGTTCTGGGTATGGAACTCAGGTTCTCAGGTTTGGCAGCAAACACTTTAACCCACTGAACCATGTCACTGGTGCATGATTTCTCAGGTCTAAGCAGAGGAGAGCTAACTTCAGAGACATCACACACCCCAGAACAGAGTCTAAAGAGCACAGGGAATGGCTCAGTCACGTGCTCAGCCAGGCACGACATCACGTGTGCTCACCTTCAATTTCTGAGATCTTCTTCTCCGTCTCCTTCTCCATCACCTTCTGCCCATAGGTGATTTCTGCAACCTGAGCCACTTTTTCTGCCTCTGAGAAAACGAAGTAGAGAAACGATTTAGTGCCGACATGCCAAAGCCTGGCTAGGGCAGTGAGATGATGCAAGTTCAACCCCAGGACCCATGTGGTAGAAGGAGAGCTGATTCCCACAGGCTGTTAGCCTCCGCATAAGCAGCCGTGCACGCATGTGCCCACACACAGTCAATGTAAAAGCAGAAAACCTGGACTGACTGTACCTTCCCCTGACCTGAGTGCCCTAACACCTGAATAGCTATGCTCACAGAGCCAAGTCTACAAGGGGCAGCTGCAATAGGTACACCTGAGAGACAAATGTCCCAGTGAGCATAGGAGTATATCAATGTATATCAGCATCAAACAGTAACTGGAGACACTGACCCAGGAGAAAGGCATGCTTCCGGAAGTCAGGGGCACAGCCTAACTTCTCTCCCAAGCCAACCCTTAAAGAATAAGTTCCACCTGACACCCACTTTAGGAAACAGCTCAAGGTGATAGCTGTGACCAGAGATCTGGAGCAGAGCTCCAGTGTGTCCTCTTACTTGCCACAAGACCTCAGCCATGTTCAGTAAAACACAGCAAGCACCTCAAGAAGGCTCAGTGGGTAAAAGTGATTGTCAGACAAGTCTGGCAACCTGAGCACACAGTGCAAGCAGTGAACCATTCCCCAAAGTTGTTCTCTGACCTCCGCAACTGTGCCATGGTGTATGAGCTCCGACTCACAGGCACATAACACACACACACATACACACACACACACACACACACACACACACACACACAAATAAAATTTAAAAACCAAACAAGCAATAAAGTCCAAGCAAATGACAGTACGTTCCTCTGGTGGTGATATGACAATTGAGTCACTTCACATTTGAAAAACTCAAGACTCACTAGCTGTGTCCGACCATTTCCACTTGGCTCCTGAGATGAATGCCACCCCAGCACACTGGAGGCATTGTGGAGGCCTTAACTGTGCCCTGGCCTTCCTTACATCCCCCCTCTTCCCTGAAGGATTAGAGAACCATGTGCAGACCAATGAGGGCCTTCTTCCTCTCTGTCTCTGCCTCCTTTTCCACCACCTTCTGCTTCTGGGCTGCAATGAGAAGCTTCGTCTTCTCGCTTTCCCTGGAAGGAAGAAGCACACAGCTGTGAGGCTGTTCTGGACAGTTGCTGGAGACCAGTGCTCACTGGCTGAGGAGAGGCCCACTAGTGTGTCTTTGCGCTCCTGTGCAGGGTGTTCAGCGGCTCAGCCTTGACTGATCTGTGTAAGGTTTCCTTTCGTGGGAAATAAAACACACGACGCCTTGGTATACATATGCTTGCAGACCCAGCGACTCAGGAAACTGAGGCAGGACAGCCTGAACACAGGAGCTGGACACTTACCATGGCCCTTTCAGAGTAAACCAAAACAGGGACATTCTACTGTAATAAAACAGAGCTGCCAGCAAGCTTGACCTGTCTGTCCCTGTTATCTCCACTTCTGCTTTGATTCTTTTGCTTTTCAGACGCATCGCAGCCCCGCGTGCTGACACGCCAGCCCAACTTTAGAGTATAAAAGACTAACAAATGCTCAAGGAAGGGGAAAATTTGAGCTTGTGGCTCGGGGAAGGGTGGGGGTAGCTCATGCTGGACAGCTTAGGCACAGGGCATACTCACATCAGCTCATAGTTCCTGCGGATTGCCTCGGGTATATTGGGCTTTGTCACTCGTACAGCCTGGAGAAGGGCACAAATAACAACTGATGGGAGAATGGAAATGGTCAGGGACGTATGCTCCAATGGGCTCCCGGTGTCCTGTGCTAAATCAGCATCCCTTAGGAGAGGGCATGCAATGTCAAATACAAGCACTCCCCACCGGGGCAACGCTTACCTGGATGACAAGCCCCGGGGCCATGGAGGTCAGGTCCTGTTGCAAAGCCAACTTGAGGTTTTCATCAATTTGATCTGGAGTCAAGAAAGACACAAATGGAGTTGTTAGATTATCTTGATGAGGAGAGAAGAAAGCACGAGTGAAAACACTAGTCCACTGACTCAGAATAGTGAACATAACAAGCCAGACGCCTAGACTGAGACCCTGGAGCAGTCCTCCACCAAGTGAGAGCTTAGTGTAAACTCTCACTTTGACCTCAAAATAAAGCTCCTTCATTGTTTAGAACATCAGCCAGACTTTCCAGGGTGCCTGGCTTAAGAAACAAGAAGCAATTTACAGTATTCCTTGAGCAGCCTTAAGAGAAGGCAGGCCCACAGTGCCTTGGAGGAGGGTAGCAGAGCTATGTCAGGTTTTCAGAAAAGCAAGGGAAGTTGGGAATGGAAGCACATGCCTGCAACACAGACCTGGGAAACCAAAGGAGAACCATAGGGCTGGCCTGGGCTACACTAGGAGACCCTGTCACCAAAAAGTAGTTATTAAATCTAGTAATTTTATTGGTTAAAACACAAAACAAGGGGCTGAAAGATAGCTCAGTGATTAGGAGCACTTGCTGCAGTATTATAGATATTATCAAATCAAGAATCAATTTTGAAGGTATGGGGGGGGCTCATTTGTATGACTCCAGTATTAAGGAGGCTGAGGCAGGAGTGTCACAAACTTGAGATCCATCTAGGTTACACAGCGAGCTCTGGGTCAGCCTGAGCTACAGCCTAAGACCCTGCAGCAAAAACAAACATCACTGGCTGCTCTTCCAGATGACCCAAGTTCAGTTACCAGCCCCGTGTACCACTCACAAGCACCTGTAACTCCAGCTCCAAAGATCTGACGTCCTCACTGGCCTCTGCAGACACCACCCCATCTCACAGGGCACAAACCTACCATTGCCACCGAAGATCCCTGGCACCGTGCTCTCAGTGTGAAGAACAGTCAAGTGACGGCAGGGGAGGGGGGGTCTGGTTGCAGCTCTCCTGTCTACTAGCAACAGCTCTCTCGCTTTCTTGCTCTAGGCAAGAGTGTGTGAGGCTACATGGCCTTGGCGGATTCTTCTAGAAGCCACTATAGAATAGCAGTGAGAACACTGTTCCAGTCCTCTGTCCAGGCCAGCAGGGACCCCTTTATTACACTCTTACTCCAGCGCTACGTCTGACTACTCCAAAGATCTTCCCATTGTCCTTAACAACTTGGCTTGTCTTTTTGGGGGGTTATTTATTTAGGAAAGCCCTTACTTTGTAGCCCAGGCTGGCCTTGAACTTGCTTTCCTCCTGCCTCAGCCTCCTGAGTGCTAGGATAACAGGTATAGACCAGCATGCTTGGCTGTTCTTGGTATTATCTGGAACTCTCTTGGTGACTGCTCCTGTGTACGTCCCATTCTGTGGTGTGGTAGCTCAGAAGCAGGCAGATATAGGGCTGCTGAAGGCTGACAGGCCTCAGGAGGGGGGTGGGGTGGCACTGATGACGGTCACATTCTTACCGAACAGCTCGATGTAGACTTCCTGAAGTGTGTGTACGCTGCAGAACTGGTTGAGCTCATGATGGATCTTGTTGAAGATGAGGGCCTTGTCATAGTCCGCAGTATAGTTCTTCACTATATCATACACTGCGGGAAGGAGAGGGCGCAGCGTAAGAAACAGTCAAGACTCCAAACCTCTCAAAACTCTCTTGGCTTCCTCAGTTCTCAGTTCTTGTGGTGCCCACAGATGGTATGTGCATGCGCAGGGACAAGCTGGAAGACATACCTGCATTCGGGACCAGGAAGTTCACCACTTCAATTCTATCAAAGTAGATCATCACACCACCACTGTTGGAGTGAGAAGCAACAAAGAAGTCACCAGTGAGCTCTGGAATCTGGTGTCACCTCCTAAGGAGAGGGCTTAGACACGTGACTGGAGGGACGGAAGCTTAGTGTTCATGGCACGTAAGGCAGCTCACACCTCCAGCAGATGTGCAGCACCCCACGAGGAGACAGCAAGACCTCTGCAGCGTGAGGGAGGAAGGGTAGCGCCTATCTTCTGAGTCTGCCTCTCACCCTGGCTCCACCTCACCTCAGCTGGGCTCTGCCTCTCACTCACTATGCTCCGGCCACTGCCTCTCATTGCAGCTGTCAGTCAGCCTTTCCTCTTATCTTACTGGCCAGAGCTCACCAGCTGTCCTCTTGGTAGCTTACCTGGTCCCACACGGTACGTTCTTCACTTCATCTGTTTGGAGAGTGGTCTAGAGACAGAGAAACAGCAAATCATGTAAACGGGCAGTGACAGAAACCAACCTACGATTTGGAAGCCCCAAAGCCTTTGTAATTGACTGCTTGTTTGGACTGAGCTTCGCCCTTGCTAAACACGACTGTCCCACCTAATCCCCCTTAACAGGCTGCGCTTTGAAACCAAGCAAAAGTACCACCTACTCTGGTGTTTCTGTGCCTGAAGCACATATGGATGGCAGGGTCATAAAGAAACGGCACTGTGTTTGGAGCCTGATGAGTGTCTTACTAGTGCTGAAGCACAGACTCCCTTTCTGACTGGTTTCACAATACAGTAGCTGCTCAACATTACTGTGGAGCCTCAGATAAGAAAAAGCACCCAATGCGCTGTGAAGTCCACACAGCAAGGCAGAGGCAAGCTGCTCGCTGCTGGGCTATTTTCATCTTCTCTCCCTCTCACTCTTTTGTGCTAAGAGCCTTGTGTACGCTAGCCTCTGACCCTATCTCTGTCTCTGTGTGACAGCCCCACCCCCTGCCTGCGGTGCCTGAGTTTTCTTAGTTGGATATACTCTAGAGATGCTAAGTCTACCTCAGCCTAGAGAAGGTTGGGTACAACCATATAACTTCCTCCCATTTTACATGGCATTGGCCCTTACCCAACCAACTTCCCTCCCCATGCAATTAAGTTCACACAATATAGGCAAAATTCCATGTTTTATCTCTACCTGTCTTGGCAATCTGTGATTTAATATATACAAACACCCAACTTTTCTTCTAAACATTCATAACAAATTCTTCTTTAGTCCACCTCAAAAGTGAGGAAATAATTTCCACTTGGGCTGATGGGCCAAGGCAAGGCAATGGCTCCATTCAGCTATTTCAATGATCAAGTAATATCATAAGACCCCCTTCCCCCGCCTCCCTCTCTGGGTGTGTGAGAGAGAGGTCCTTAAGAAAGCCTCTGAAAAGGCATTTGACTCATCTACCAACTACGTCATTTCAGACTGTGTATGAATCAACAACCCGTATATGTAGTGATCCAAGCACACCGCAGCCACATATACCTGCACAGACTTATAGGATGTGATGAATGGGAGCATGAGATGGAAACCGGGGCCGCTGGTGGAGGTCAGCAAGGCGCCACCTCTGTAGAGGAGGAGAAAGGGGGTTCAATATCCCAGTCATCTCTCAAATCAGTGATCGCAGCCTGAGGGCCACCACCCCTCTGGGGGTTGAAAAACCATTTCACAGTGGGCACCTAAGACCACCAAAAACACAGGTATTTACACTATGATTCATACTGGTAGCAAAATTAGTTATGAACGAAAACAACTATGGTTGGGAGTCACCGCACCATGAGGAACTGTACTAAAGGGTCACAGCATTAGGAAGGTTGAGAATCACTGCCTCAGATGAAGACTTATGGGCCAGTCATCTCTCTGCTCCTATAAAAATGTAGTGTATAGTGACACATGTCAGTCACACGTCCACCCCCTCTCCCTTTCTCCCTTCTGTCTCAACTCCAATACTCTAGGGAGCCTGGTGAGAAAACAAAAACCCATTAGTCATACTTTTTCCACCCGAGAAGTAAGTATGCAGACAAAGCAAAACAAAGACAGCAGAGTCCCTGGCTACACGAGAGAAGTCTGTCCCAGCTGCTGGGCCTGTGGTATAAACCCAGTAATACAGTCATCAACGAGCGGCATTTCTCTTGGTAGGCCAGTGACACGGGCAATTAAAACAGTAATTGTATCAGCAATGCTAGGATTGAACCCAGGGTATCACACATTCTAGTAAAGTATTGTCATGAGCTACACCGTGTTCCAGAAGCATCCAGGGACTCACAATATCCGACTATTTTTGAGACAGATCTTGCTACATAGCCCTGATATCTGTAGTACTTCCTATATAGCCCAGGATGATCTGAAACTCACAGCAGCCTTCTTGCCTCAACCCTCACCCAATCGGTGGAATTACAGGTGTTGAGCCACACTTGGTTCAAGAATAATTTTTTTTTTTGGTTTTACGAGACAGGGTTTCTCTGTATTGTTTTGGAGGCTTCAAGAATAATTTTAAAGTCATTTCAATACATACCAAGTATACAATATATGTTTTGACGCATATATATTCCTGATCAAGCTGTATGTGAGTGACAAAATTAAAAGCTTTGGGGGAGCATGAAAACAGAGGGTAGAGATAAATTACTAGCCAGGCGGTGGTGGCGCACAGCTTTAATCCCAGCACTTGGGAGGCAGAGGCAAGCTGATCTCTGTGAGTTCTGCCTGGTCTATCAAGCAAGTCCCAGGACAGGCTCCAAAACAATACAGAGAAACCCTGTCATGAAAAACCGAGAGAGAAAGAGAGAGAGAGAGAGAGAGAGAGAGAGAGAGAGAGACAGAGAGAGAGAGAGACAGACAGAGAGAGAGAGAGACAGAGAGAGAGAGACAGAGAGAGAGAGAGAGACAGAGAGAGAGACAGAGAGAGAGAGAGACAGAGAGAGAGAGAGACAGAGAGAGAGAGACAGAGAGAGAGAGAGACAGAGACAGAGAGAGAGAGAGACAGAGAGAGAGAGAGACAGAGAGAGAGAGAGACAGAGAGAGAGAGAGAGACAGAGAGAGAGACAGAGAGAGAGACAGAGAGAGAGAGACAGAGAGAGAGAGAGAGAGACAGAGAGAGAGAGAGACAGAGAGAGAGAGAGACAGAGAGAGAGAGAGAGACAGAGAGAGAGAGAGAGACAGAGAGAGATAAATTACTAAAGAGGAAGTGGGAATGCAACAAAAGATTAAACATTTTTATTATTATTACTTTTTAATTAGCGGTCTTGAGTATGCCAGTCAGAAATGCTTCCCCTGAGCTACAATTCTAACTCAACTTCAACGTGTTGATGCCTGCATTTAATCCTAGTACTTGAAAAGTATGGGTAGGCGAACCTCTGTGAGTTCAAGTCAACCTGATCTACACAGAGCGTTCCAGACTAGCCAGAGCTACACAGCAGGACCCTGTCTCAAAAAGGGGGCGGTGGAAAAGCCTGGAGGTGTAGTTCAATTGTAGAGCCAACAGCTCAATATGCCTGAGTTTGATCCTTACCACCACAAGCAAAACTATCAGTCAAGCAAATTCCCCCTTCTAAAACCTAAAACAAAAACCTTGGTCAAAGAAGCCACTGGAAAGAAAGTAACTCAAGAGTATTTAAAGGGTCACTCTCCCAAAGCTGCCTTGATTGATATAAATAAGCCTGTAGAGTCTTTACACTTTCTTTAAATACTCACTTTAAAACACTCTCTCAAGCCAGGACTGGTGGCACACACCTTTAATCCCAGCACTCGGGAGGCAGAGGCAGAGGCTGAGGCAGGTGGATCTCTTCATTTGAGACCAATCTGGTCTACAGAGTCAGTTCCATGACAGCCAGAACCACACAGAGAAACCCTGGCTCTGAAACAAACAAACAAACAAACTCAACAACACAAAACAGTCTCTCCAGTTAGCAGAGCACACTCCTCAAGTTGCCATCAAGAACTGAGACTCCACAACTTTTGGAGGGGTAGCCTGGTGGTGTGGAGACAAGATACTTCAAAGGGATGCAAGAGAAAACAGTATCTCAGAAATGGTCTTGAGAGAGTAGTGATTCCTTGAGACTTTTGTCTGTAATCCTATAAATACAAGTATCAGTATCGCCTTAAAATGCTAAAGACAATTTTAAATTTAAATAAACACACACACACATGCCCTTGCCCATGGCTGCCGCCTTAGAAGCTCCACCTGAAAAGCCAGTCCGCTCATTTAACAAAATATATGGATGTTAGCAGGCTCTGCTCGCCGGTGACCACGGAGAGCAGCCACCTGTTTCTGCCTTACCTGTAATATACTCCAATATGTCCCTCTTCTATCTTGTGCACAGCAGAGAAGAGAGACGCACAAAAGAAACTGGAGGCCACGGCCACAACTGCTCCCAGCTGAGCCATCAGTGAACCTGTATCCTAGAGATAAGAGAGGGGATAATGCATGGCCTGGGACGTGGGAGACAGGCTGCAGCACCGCGAGTAGCTCGCCAAGCTGTGGCTCACGGAACGCCTGTTGTAGTAGAAACACAATGCCAGCCAGAGCTACAGCTCGTTTCATCCTTGTTCTGGGTCAGCATTCCGTTCCTTAACGGTGGGAGTATAATGCCCACTGCAGAGAACAGGCCACTAGCTCCAGATGCTGCCATACCTAAGGGAGATCCGGTGCCAACTGGGCAGGGCTCAAAACACAGCCGCCTCTTCACTTCATTAATGTGTTGTCACTGGAGTCACTTTAAGTAAGGGAAGAGAGGCAGCTGCAGTGTGTTGGCCCAAATTACAGAGGATGTCGAACGACAGGCAGCTGTGGCTATGTGTTTCTGGACAGAGCCTCCTACTTCTAATTGCCTGCCATTTCGAAGGAAACCATCAGTCATTCCCTTGGGACTCTGAGAGAGACAGCAGGCAGTTGAGCTCCGAGGCAGGAATTCTCTGGCCTGTCATCTGTCTTCCCAGTCATTCCTTTGGATTTAAGCGGGACAGATCTCTGAACAAAACTGAAACCAAACTCTCCCATATCCTTTGCCCCCAAGTTCGGTGGTTATAGGAAACTGGGAGTGCCTCGGCTTGGGGTACTCTGGACTCCTGGAGGCTCGCAAACGGCCAGGCACCACACCGAGCGTCTGGAAAGACTATGGTGACGGATCGGCACATTGGCACAGTGCGCGGATTCCAACGCTCAGATCTAACTTATTTATTTATTTTTACCGTGGCGGCTTCCAGCTGCCGAGCAGCGACAGCGTCCTCTCTGCAAATGCCCTCACCACCCCGCCGCCCCACCTCGCGCCCTTTCCCCGCCCTCCTCCACGGGACGGGCACGTCGGAGGGCTTCCGCTCGGACCCGTGGGCAGGAGACTGGACACACAGGGCTTCTCCCTGCTCCCGGGTGGGCGGACTGAGGGTGAGCGGCTGCGAGGGCCAGAGCACTGGAGCTCCGCCAGGATCAGCTCCATCGCCGAGCCGCGGCGAGGCCCAACGTGCACTGAGGGGCGGGGGCTGCGTACCAGGCTGTCCCTCCAGGCGCTCCGTACACGTCTGAACCCCCCGTGCAACCGCAGAAACCGCCACACCCCTCAGCACGCTACTTCCTTCCGGACCAGTCGCTTCTCGATGACGCCATCAATCCGCGCAAAACTCCGCCTTCCCCACCCCGGGCTCGTCCGCCCGCCCCGCCCCTCGCGCAGCGAGCGGCAGTGCCCGGCGGTGCCACCAGGGGGCGCGCGCGAGCCGACCCGGCAGCTGCAGACGGACCTGCGATTGCGGGTCTGAGGATGCCCAGAGTTGCAGGTGCCCTGCGCTGGGAGAGTGGGTGGGCTCCCGACACCTTCCGAGGTCCTGACTTTCGAGATGGCTTAGATAGTCACCTTCGATTCCGTTAGAGCTGGATTTCTTTCTTTCTTTCTTTTTTTTTTTCTTTTTCCGGAGCAGCTTCCAGAGCGATGCAGCGTTCTCGTCCTCTGTCCTGCCTTCCTGCTGCACCAGCCAGATGAAAAAACTTCCAAACGTGCAGATTATGACGTCGCTAGTCAACAGTTCTACTCTGAATTGCTCTTTATATTCTGAGAGCTTTGTTTAGCCTTGAGGTCCCCACAGCAACATAAGGCAATTAACAAGGGATTATTGTCCTGGTTTTAATGAACGGAATCTGACTCTGTGAGGGGTGAGGCCAACAACAGTCATTGAAAACTTCCTTTGCATTTCCTTAATAGTTGGGGCTTCCTGTCTGGGTTAACACCTGCCACGGTGAGCTCGTGTCCGCCATCTGCACCTAGGGACATAGTGGACCAGAAAGAGAACCAAACTTCATGTCTCTTAGTCTAAGGTCTTCACGTGTTCTCGCTCTGCAGCAGCGTGGTATTGGGACACTCATATTGAGCCTTTCTCCTCTTTTGTTTGGGGGTGGAAGCAGGGGCTTTGTGGTCCCACTCTTTCTCCAAGCTGCTTCCTTAGCAGGGAATTTCTGAACCAGCCACTGAAGCCATTTTATTTGCAGGTCAGGAAGTGCCTGCTTTAATACTAGCTTTTAGTAAATGAAAAAAACCTTTCCATACAGTAGATGGCCACTTGTCAATGTTAGACGATTTTAGGACTCAGGAAAGGGAAAGAACCTCTCTCAAAGTCAAGGCCCTGAAACTGAATTCAAAGTTCCGGGAAGCCAGATGTTTGGGGACTGCAGAAGAAAAGCAGCCCCCCCATACCCAGTGGCTGCAAAAGCAGACAACAGACCGTGTAGTTGTCTAGGGGAAAGGGTTAATTCCCCATTCTGTCCCTCATGAGCCCTTCTCAGCCACTCTTAGCTACAAACCCCAGATTGAAGCATGGAATCTGCATTACCCCTGAACTCTGGTTCCCGAGTGACTGGATCCTGTGCCCTGATGAGGGTGTGGTCACAGTTTGAGAATGCATCTCTCCATCGTTAAAAACAGAAGCCTGCTTCAGCTGTTTGAGGTCATCTAAATTCTCATCTTTTGTTTCTCCTTGTAGGTAATTACTATTGGAACCAAAACCCAGGAAGGGCTTCCAGGGTATTATAGCCCTACAGGCCCCTTTCCTTACCTCTGTCCTATCCCCCTGTCTCCAGTCTGAAGTTGCTTTCTCTTCCAAATGCCACTCCACCTTAGTCCTCACTAAGGCTAAACAGCAGGCCTCATCTGGCGCCTTAGCAGCCTCACTGATAGGTGAATGGGGAGGTGCTGTTTAGTCTGAAGTCCATGTTGGCAGAATTGGTAAGTGTTCTTGCCCTTACCCTCTGAGGAGACCTGGAGTCCCCAGAGGCCTACCTTTGCTATTTCTAGAGCTATACCCCACATCAGCCGCTCTCCCTCTTAGCACACATGTGGGTAAGGATCCATTTGTTCACAGCACAATCCTGGGAATTCAACCCTGCTTCAGGAGTCTTTCTCCTCTCTGGAAACTCTCGGGAATTCCATTCCAGTGAAACTTCTGTCCCTGGAGGACATTCCAGACCAGGAAACTGGCCTTGGCCCTACAAACATGGGCAATAGTCCCTCTGTTCCCAAAGACAGTCCTTTGGCTTGCTTTAAAATTTTTTTTTCAAACAATTGGGCCTCAAGTTAGATGTTGATCTGGGCCTAATATCCCCATGACAACCCAAACTGCTGGCCTAAATTTGTCAGGTTCCAATCAACCGTCTTGCAGGACCTCAACAAAAATGTCTGGAATGAAATGGCAAACAGAGGTTCCCTATCCCCTCTCCTTCCACTATAAGTTTAGAGGACCAAACTCAGGCTGTCAAACTTGTATAGTAAGCCTGCCACCCCAACCCCCTTGCCCTCTGAGCCACCTAACTATTCCTTAAGTGAAGGACTCTGAAGAGGATTTTATGTGAACCCTGTCTTATGGAAGGAAGAATTTACCTGATGGGGGCTGTCCTTCTGTATGCTGTGAATATGTTTCTCTTATTGGCTGATGGATAAAGCTATTCTGGCCAATGGACAGGCAGGATGTAGCCAGGCAAGAAGTATAGGAGGAGTTACCAAACTAGGAGAATTCTGGGAAGAGGAAGGCAAAGAGTGAGTCGTAAGGGAGACACCATGTAGCTACTGGGAAGGAAGGACGCCTGGGCAGTCTCTGGTAAGCCAGGACCATGAGGAGACACACAGACTAATAAAAATAGGTTGATAATTAAGAGAGAGCTAGCCAATAAGAAGCCTGAGCCATCAGCCAAACCGTTTATACTTAATATAAGCCTCTGTGTGTCTATTTGGGACTAAACCACTGTGGACCCAGTGGGACAGAAACTTCTGTCTACATTTACCAGATGATTAAGAAGCTCACTTGGGGGAAAATGATACGCTGGCCATTTGTGATTGGATGGCATCTGGAGGAGTTAGTGAAGTTACACAGCGCTCTGTTTGAGGACAGCCCTGATTTAGGAAGTTCCCAGGCCTCCCTCTCAAATCACCCACTTCCCCAATAAGAAGGGAGACTTAAAGATTTCAAATAGGCGGGATGGAGCAATGGCTCGGCAGTTAGGAGCACTGACTGCTCTAGCAGAGGAGCCTGGTTTGATTCCCAGCCCCCACAGGGCAGCTCACTGACATCTATGTTCTTGGTTTTAAGAGCTTTGGCACCCTCTTCTGGCCACCATGGGCATTGCACACACACGGTGCACAGACGTGATAGGATTTGCTTTGCTAGTTCTTTCCAGAGCCTGCCTAGCTCCTCCTTTTTCTGCTCTCCTCCCTGCTGCCTGTCTTCCTACAAATGCTACGTTTCCTGGGCTTCCATTCCAGGCGTTTTCTTTAGAATGTCTGCGGCTCCTCGACTCTCTTCTCAGTGAATGGCTGAAAAGGTCCTGATGGGCAAATGATTGTTTCCCCCTCTTTCTAGGGAGCAAAGGGCTCCTGGGAGGCCACGGTGACTGATGAGCCCTGAAGTAGGCGGCTGCTATCTGCTGTTTCAGTCTGTCACCATTTTCTCTGGTGACCGCACTGCTGTTCGGTGTTCTGTGTTCTGGTGGCTTGTGCACAGTGAACAGAGTTGCCTTCTTGAAGGGACACCTACAGCATATCCAATGTCGGTGGAGTTGTCCTATCCCGAAGCTGCTCTCAAAGAAACACGTTGAGGCTTATATTAAATATACATGCTCGGCCCATTACTAACTAGCTCTTACATTCTAAGTAAACCCATATTCCTTATTTACGCTCCACTATGTGGTGGTACCTTAATTAACATGGCATGCTCATCTCCTGCGCCCTCTGTGTCTGGCTGGTGACTCCAGACTCCGCCCTTCTTCCTCCCAGCATGCTCCTCGACTGGCTCTCCTGCCTAACCTTAGTCTGTTCAGCTATTGGCCAGTCAGCTCCTTCATTGAACCAATCACAGTGACGTCTATTCACACAGTGCTATTCCGCAGCAGGGCAAGCTCTGGAATGAAATTCTAAGTGTTCATCCTCTGATTTCTTCTTCGCCTCTTACTCCTCAGTTCATGTATCAGTTTTCGAGTCAAAGCAAACAGGCTGGCGAGGTGGTTTCTCGGGCAAGAAGTGCTCAGCTTTAAGAATTCTGGGGTCAAGTCCTGGGGCTTTGAATTTGTGTTGCTGCGGTTCCTCCCCCCCTCTCCCCTTCTTTGCTGTAATTTTGCATATCGCAGGTCTTGCCCGCTGTCTGGTTTACAGTACGGATGTCTGGGGACCTCATTCCTAAAACAACCACTTATTTCCTTTGCTGTCCCCACCGAATTCACCCAATTTTCATCTATGAATACTGAGGAAGATACTGAAAATGTAGACTTGTGGTGAAGCCAGGAGCGCAGGTACTGCGGCTGGTGTGCCGCCTGCAAGGTAATAGGTTTAAAGCAAGTACTTAGGAGCAAGAATTGGAGAAGAGAATGAGAGTGGATCAGGGGGTGGTGGAGGTGGGGGGGGGGAGGATGAGCAGCTCAAGAAGCTTTCTCTAGAAGGTGTAGGCAGCCTGTGACGCAATCCGTGAGCCACACCACCAAGGCAGCTGCCTTCCACTCCCACACGGATGAGGGCTCCAACCACATCCTAAGAACCAGGAGGAGTAGAAGGAAATGAACTTCATGTCCGAACTGTGAAAGCACCGTCCATCTCCTGCCTGAGCAACTAAGGATGTACTATAATTAAACCTTCCAACCTGTCCACAGGAAAGGAAAGAACTTTTGATGAAGCAGCTTCCACATGCCCGCCTCTTGCACAGCGGGTCCAAGCCTCCCACAAAGGAACCCCTGGTGGATCGCATCTGAGGAGTAAGAAGAGATAGATCGCATCTGAGGAGTAAGAAGAGATAGATGGTCCTGCTAGCATGGACACCATCTGTGCCCATGATCTCCATCAGACCCAGGAGGTAAGATTCACTGGGACATCTCCACGAGGACTACAAGGAGGACTACTCTTCGTGTTCATCTTGTCGTCACTGGACTCAAGACTGAGCATCCTGTCTAATATAAAAGTACTGGGTCCCGTTTTATTAAACAGTGCCCTTTTGACTTAGATGATGTCAGTAAGTTGTCACATGTGTAAAAGGATGGCTCTAGCGATGGGTTCTGACCCACCCACCTCAGAGTTTCCTCACAGACGAAGTTATCTTATATTTGCCATTATAATTTAAATCCAACTTTCTCTCATTAAGATGATGTCACACACTATCTTCTCTGCTTAGCAACTGACATCTGCATGCCTTCAGCTGTGCTTGCCTTAAGTGATTTGTTATGTATTTGGACTTGTTATATATTATTAATCCTTCACAGAAGAAAGAAATGGACAAGGCCATCCCAGCCAATTGTTTATGATTAGGCCCTAATTACTTAGGGCGGCACACACACACACACACACACACACACACACACACACACGACTTAAAAGTGGCCTCCTGTTTTGCAGGTAAGGTAAAACTGTCATACATAAATAGTGTTTAATTTTCTTCCAGGGAAGATTTCTCATGACAGTAAGTTTGTTAATCATGTCTCACAGTATTAAGAAAGGTTAAAATGTCTGAATGTTTCCAAAACTTGGAGAAAAAAAAAAACAAATAAGAGGGAATCGTCCTCAATGATTTCCTTTTTTTCTTTTTTAACTTTATTTTATGTGCATTGGTGTGAAGCTGTCAGGTCCCCTGGAACTGGAGTAACAGACAGTTGTGAGCTGCCCTGTGGGTGCTGGGAATTGAACCTGGGATGTCAAGAGCAGCCTGTGCTCCTAACCACTGAGCCACCACCCCAGCCCCTCCTGGATGATGTCTAATGAGGATTAAAAAGCATGAACAACACGGCTTGTCATGTAAGTCAACAGTTACAGGTCAGCATTAAAGATCTTTAGTTCTGAGGACGTTCCCCCTGTGAGTTCTTGTTTACAAAGACTGTTCCCTCATCCCAAACTACTGATATGTCTAAAGCTCTTGTTCAGATGTAAACTCATCCACTCAGGATCTGTGAGACCAAACAAAACCATAAAAGTTTAAAACCAAGTCACTAAAAGTCCAAATAAGCCCCACAAGGTTTACAGAAGATGTCTTGAGGCAAGTTTGTTAATTCTTAAGGTGATGGTATATTCTGTCCATGCTGACAAAAACTGACTTTAAAATGTATGTCTAATCACTTAGGTCTTTGTTAATGTCATTAAGCTTTAACCCTTTGGGGGAAACTGAGTCGCAACAGTAGCCGTGTTAACGATTAGCTGTATGTTTTTATTTTTTTAAAAATTTTTTAATTTTGTGTACACGGGTATTGTGGCAGTGTGATGTCATGTGCTGTGTTAATTTTGTGTGCATGGGTATTGTGGCAGTGTGATGTCGTGTGCTGTGTTAATTTTGTGTCCATGGGTATTGTGGCAGTGTGATGTCATGCACTATGTACATGTAGTGCCCGAGGTACCCAGAGGAAGATCCCCTGGACCTGGAGTTACAGACAGTTGTGAGTCACTGTGTGGGTGCTGGGAATTGAACTTGGGTCCTCTGAAGAGCAGCTGGTGCTCTTAACTGCCCAACACCTCCCTTCATTTTTATTCTCATGAAAGCCACCTTGACTGTTCTCTCCTGTTATTATATTCTTTATGATAAACACAAGCATGCTTCAGCTGGGTTCCTGGCAGGAACGTGTTAGCTTCCCACCGCTGTGGTGAAAACGCCTGAGGTAAACAGCAAAGGTTCCCTTTGGCTCGTGTCCTCAGAGGTTCCAGTCTGCGGTTGCTGGGCAACGTTGCTTTTGGCCTGGTGGGTACCATATGTCATGGCAGGGGTGTGTGGTGGGAAGAGAGCAGTGTGCATCAGGCCAGAGAGGAGAGAGGAGAGCAAGGGACCAGGGCACTAACAATCCCTTCTCTAATGACCTAACTTCCATGAGGCCTAGTGTCCTAACTGTTTCCCCGCACCCCGTAATACCACAAGCTGGTGACTGGCCTTTGGAGGCATATTGAAAATCCAAATCCACAGAGCCCGTGAGGAGTTCTAGAGGAAGATGGCTGACGGGGAGGGTGAGTTCCCATAGAAGTCTGGAGAACAGAACCCACTGTCTAGGGCAGGGGTTTTCAACCTGTGGGTCACAACCCCTTCGGCAAACCTCTATCTCCATAAATATTTACATTACGATTCATAACAGTAGCAAAATTACAGTTATGAAGTAGCAACAAAACTAATTTTATGGTTGGGAGTCACCACCCATGAGGAAGTCTATAAAAGGGTGACAGCGTTAGGAAGGCTGAGAATCCCTGGTTGGTGGTTGGTGATGGGTAGGATGGAACATTTGTGTGATGTAGGAAATCCGTATGTCAGCCCATCCCACTGAACCAAATTCCAAAGAGACGAATCACTTGTTTCTTGGGAAAGATCAAGCTCGGGGAGAGGTTGGGCTGTAAATCCTGGGAAGGAAAGACTTTAATGCACTTCGAAATCAGGCAATCAGGCCTGAAATGCCCATAATGTTTGTCAGTCCACACTACAGTGTTCTCAAGCAAGTGTACAGGGCGTGGGGAAGGAAGTATGGCAGGTATTTGATTTAAAAAGCCTGCCCAGATTTAATGTCCTGATAAAATGTATTAAATCTTTTAAGGGTTTAATGAATCTAGTATGTGTTTCATAAATCAAGAACTCTGCTAAGCCGTCTCCTGGTTTAATAAGAGCAAACTAGGAAATGGCTCTAAGCAGAAACAAAATGCATTTATATCACACTGCAAAGTAATAGATTTTTACGCTGAGGGGGTCTTTCTGGGCCTTTTAAGCTGTTTGCTTACGACATTGCTCCAACTCCTTCAAATATTAAGCCACAGGCAAGCATGTGCTTAACCGTATCAAGATGTGGGCTAGGGCAAAGGTAAATATTATTTGTAAGAGGGAAGAAAACAAAACCAGTGTTTCCTTAACCCTCACACAAGGACCGTCTTGGTTTCTGAACTTAAACTTGGATCTCCGTTAAGGTGAGGGTTGAATAGTTCTCCCCCTCTTCTTCATTTCTTGGAGTGGCACTCAAGGACTTGTCAGTGTTACTAAGCCAGTGCCCAGCTAACTAAGTGAAGTAGGCCCTTTGCTTTAGAAATCTTTATTAATGGTTCTAAGCTTTCTATCTCTACTCAGATTTCCTCTGCATCCTAACCCCCTTAACATATTGCAGGCTGACACGGTGAGTATGTAAAACCAGTCTTGAGATTTACAGCTGACCGGAGTGGTTGTCAAGAGTGATGGACCCGGATGCAGCCGTCCGGAGCAAGCCTTCAAACAACCGTTCGCATTTCCTCCACTGCCTAGGCTGCGATGCTGGTCTCTGTTACTTTTCCTTCTTCCTGTCCTACTGCTCAAGCCCCAAGGTGGGTGGGGAGAGGGCCTTGGGGACTTAGGTGTCATAGATGGGTATCTCCCGCAGGGCAAGCTCCACTACCCTGCCCCTTTTGTAGATGGGCGAGGTTCTGGGTGAGAGGGTGGTTGGGGAGCTGGGGGAGGTGGTGTTGGAGGAATGAAGGGGGGGGAGGGCCTGAACATTCCAGTGCACAAAAGCTGGCAAGACTGTGAGCTCTGCAGGGGAGGGAACGGGCTCCATAAAACTCAGTGTGGAGAAGCCTGTCCAACCTCATTAGCTGTCACGGGCAACAATACTGATCTGGCAATAAAGGCGATTCCAAACCTGTTGGTCATTAATCACCCGCCTGACAGTTGCGAATGGAAGTGGAAAAACTTCACCCCCTCTTCCTTACCCCCCTCCCCTGGCCCACTGGAGTTTAGAGTTACCTCCGGGTAGACGGGTAGCCGTGTGGTTCCCTGCTGTGCCCTGGTCTCCTCTCCCATGGCTGCTTTGCCAGGCCCTTTTCAGTGTAGAGGCCTCAGGATGGTCAGGGCTTGGAAGCACACAAGGACCAGAGGGGAAGGAGGAAGTCGAAAGGGGTGACCTCCAGAGCCTGCCTTGTGCCCTAGACAGCCGCGAGATCCGGAGGTTTGTCATCCCTCCTCCAGGCCACCTTTCCACACCCTCTGGCACACCTTCTCCTCGTCTTCGGCCACTGGATGTCAACACACTTCCTTCACTTCCTTTTCTTTCTTCCTTTCTTTTTTTGTCTTGTTTTGTTTTTTTGAGACAGGGTTTCTCTGTATTGTTTTTGGAGGCTGTCCTAGAATTCGCTCTTGTAGACCAGGCTGGCCTCCAACTCACAGAGATCCACCTGCCTCTGCCTCCCGAGTGCTGGGATTAAAGGCATGCACCACCAATGCCCGGCTAACCAGCACACTTTCTTTAATGTTTCTTTCTTGGCCCCTACCCTCCACTCTCAAATAAGCAGGATCCATTCTCAGGAAAACTGCATCCCCTGCAACTTTCCCACTGCGTCTTTGCCATTCCCAGAGGCCCTTTTGTTCCCAGCTTCATTCCTAGTAGGAGCATATGGTGAAAAGTGATGTCTGGTGTGTGAGAGGGAAAGTGTGTGTGTGTGTGTGTGTGTGTGCACGGGTGTGCTTGTGTAGGAATCCCTGAAGTCAACTCACAAGGAGAGCAGCTTGGCTACATGCCGTGTTTCCCAGAGGAGGAAAATGGAGTGCAGAGAATCTTTGCGGGTCATTTAGGAGACTGCCTGGTTCTTAAGGTTGCTTGCAGGTGCTCCAGGACACTTGGATCGAACTGTCACTTGGAAGGAGGACATTGGACTTTTGCTCAGTTTCGCAGCAGGCAGAGGACTAGGGGTGTGAGGGTTAGCCAAGACGTTCTGAAACAGTGGCCTCATAGCGCTTACCATGCCCGGGCCCTGCTGGCAGGCATCAGAGAGTAAGCTGATCGCTAACACTAAGGAGGGGAGAAATTGCGACACACAGTTTCCAGTGGCTGGAAATAGCCCTCCATTTCCCCACACCTTCCTGTTGCCTGGAGTTTCACACTGACCAGGGTCTTGGCTGCATCAGTTGGTGAACTGAGTTCTTGCTGTCCCTCCAAGCATTAGGTAGAGGACGGTAGCTTGTGACCACAGTTGACATGTAGAGCTTCCTCTATGGGTAAATGGAGATAGATGGGTAAGATGGAGAGGAAGGTGAGGTGGACCATATTTCAGGCCATTTCCCAATTCCTTGCATACTCTTACTTCTCTTGCCCCTTATGTTTTGTCTAATCCTAATGGTTGTTCTTAACGCCAGCTACACACCACAGTCACTTTGGGGGACTTTTGAAAATATACTGATGCCTGGGTCTTTTTTCCTTCATACATACATACATACATACATGCATGCATACATACATACATACGTACATACGTACATACGTACATATGTACATACATACATACATACAAATGTACATATACACTTTAATTCTCTCTCTCTGTGTCTCTGTCTCTGTCTCTGTCTCTGTCTCTGTCTGTCTCTCTCTCTCTCTCTCTCTCTCTCTCTCTCTCTCATACACACACACACACACCTTCCTTGCTTTCTCTCTGTCTTCCTCATGCTAGGGATCCTCTCATCTGAAATACCTCCTCTCGCCTGAAATACCTACTCTCTTTCTTTGCCTGGTAACTCATTAATGCTGCTGCCTGTAGCCTGCTTGTTTCTATTTACATAAAAGGAGAAACAAAAAACTGTGTTTCTTAGCTGGGTAAATAATGCACCTATACACCTTAGAGATTATCTGATTATTTGAAACAATGTGTATGTATGTGGGTCTCTGTGTGGGATTGCTTATGTGAGGACCAATGGCTGCAGGGGGTCCGAGGGGTCAAGTCCCTTTGGAGCAAGAATTACAGGCAGCAGTGAGTCACCTCATGTGCACACTGCAATAGAACTCAGGTCCTCTCAAAGAGTAATCTGTGCTCTTAATTTCTGAGCCATCTCTCCAGCCCCCACATACCCCCTTCCCCCATGTGTTTTTACTTTAAGACTCGGCATGAAGCTCTGTGTAGGTTCTACAGAGCTGAGAGGGGAAAGAAACAACGAGAAACCAGGAATGCTGCACAGAGGACGGGGCTTGGGGCTGAGCATCGGCGGGTGGGAAGCATCAGGGTAGCGGGGCACAAACAGGCAAGGGCGCCACAGTCCACGGAGCAGCAATGGCAGGCGAGCAGGGGCTGGGACGTTCGCGCGTGTGCTCGGGACAGGAGACAGTACAACTGATGAGGTAGAGGGCTGCTTAAGTCCTTTCTCCTCCTTCATCCTGACCCAGTTCCTCCACGCGTCCACAGCAACACTGTGACTCTCCCTAGCCCAGTGCTATAGGCTGTCCAGGGGCCTTGAAACTAACGGGTGTCTCCAGGTCTCTCAATCAGCCGTGTAAAAATGGAAGAGCAGGGGCTGTCCACTGTGTGTGCACGAGTCAATACAATGTAAATCAATCTGATTCAATCCAGTCCAGTCCAGTTTGGCGTATTTTTATTAAGTGCCCATTATGTGCCAGTTCTAGGCTTTTGTGAGTCTACTAAATGGACAAAGATATTGACACTTCTGAGCATAGATTCTTTTTTTTTAATTCTTCTGTCATAGATTAATTCCAGCCAGTCCTCCCCTCCCCCAGTCTTTATCCCCATCTCCTCTCTCCCCACTCCAGATCTACACCCCCTCCATCTCCCCTCAGAAAAGAGCAGGCCTAACAGGGACATCAACTAAGCACGGCATGATATGCTACAGTAAGACCAGTTCACACACCATCATATCAAGGCTGGATGAGACAACCCAGTAGGAGGAAAAAGGTCCCATGAGCAGGCAAAGGAGCCAGCGACTGCCCACGCCCCCAGCCATAGCATCTGCCCACACCCCCAGCCATAACATACATGCAGAGGACCTACAGCAGACCTCTGCAGGCTTCCTGATCTCTTCAGGTCCCCAGGAGTCCCAGTCAATTGGTTCTAAGAACCAGGTTCTCTTGGTGACCCTGACCCCTCTGGTCCCTCTGATCTTTCCTCCCCCTCCTTCTAAGAACTTCCAGAGCTGAGCATAGACTCTTCTAGGGAGACTCAGGCAACAGTAGCATGATGGCTAACATAGAGACAAATTATATAGTATGTGAACATGGAGGTGAGGGCATGCATGTGTGAGTGCAGGCTGCATGCTAATTAATGGAATGTATGAAGTAGAAGCAGTCATTCCTTGAGGTAGTAAATAGGAGGTCAGACCAGGTCTCACTGAGAAGACTTGAAGGAAATAAGTTGTCAAGTGGATACTCAGAAGAGAAGGCTCAAGTCTGAGCATGCCTGGCATGTCTGAGGAATAGCAAGGAGACCATGTGGCTGGCAGCCAAGCCAATGAAGGAGACCATGGTGAGAGAAACTAGAGAAGGGACAGGGTGTTGGATCATGAATGCCCTCAGAAGCCACTTTGGGGACCTTGGCCTTTACTCTGAGGTTTCTAACCAATGAGTGACAATCATCTAACTTGTAGTAGCCAAAGATCTCTTTGGCTGTTAAATTGAAGGTAGACGAATAGGGGTTTGGAGGTATAGAATAAGACCAAGACAGAGGCTGTGTGTGTGTGTGTGTGTGTGTGTGTGTGTGTGTCTGTGTGTCTGTGTCTGTGTGTCTGTGTCCATGCATGCATATTCGTACTAGGCACTGTTGCCAGGGACTCACGAATGTTAGGCAAATGCTTTACCACTAAGTTGCACCCCAGTTCCTATCTTTTTTTGGCCAATATGCAGAACTTAGGCAACTCAATGAAATCTGACTTTCAGAGCACTCATACTCTTATTCCTCAAGGTGTGCTTTTAGTGGCTCATGTTTACCTAGAGCTTGTTGTGTAGCACAGGCTAGCCCAGGACTCTTGAGAATGCTCCTGCCTCCACCTTCTCAGTATTGAGGTTCAGGTGTGAACTACATGTTCATCAGGGTTCCATTATAAGATACATGCCACTTAGATTTTTTTAAAGGTTTAGTGTGTGTGTGTGTGTGTGTGTGTGTGTGTTTGTACATCTCTGTGCAAGTATCTGCACCATGTATATGCAGGTACCCAGTGGAGTTCAGAAGAGGGTGTTGGATCCCCTGGAACTGCAGTTACGTGCAGTTGTGAGCTCCTTGACAGGGTGCTCTTAACCACTGAGCCATCTCTCTGGCCCTCTGTTTAGATTTTGGGCCTGACTAGGAAAATCTCGACTTTCAGAGTTGGTTTTAATAGTTATTCCCCGTTGCTATGGACCTGACATGCTCCCTAAAAACCCATGTGTTGAGGGCTTGGTCTCCAGGCTGTGGGGCTGCCAGGACATGGCTGAAGAATTTAGGTCACGGCTGAGGATATGTCCTGTGAGGGGACACTGAGAAACTGTCCCCCTTCTCTCTGTTCACGGCTGCCATAGAGTGGCCGGGCTGCCTCTGCCATGCATCCCTGCAGTGACATACTGTGCCCCGCAGGCCCAAGCAACAGGGCCAAGTGACAATGGCCTAGAGCCTCTGAAGCTAGGAGCCAAAGCTTTCTTCTTCATAAGCCAACTTACCTCAGGTATTTTATCACAGTGATTGAAAACTGACAAACACTGCCTGCATCAGTACATGAAGACTTGTCATTGCCAGTACGGAAAGCCACAAGCTTTTCAAGATGGATTTGAGCAAGGCAGCAGAGTACAGTAAGCACACATTCCTCCAAGTGGCCATTTGGAGCGGACAGTATTTTTTTCGCTAAGTCCTGCTGTGCACACCTGTAATGGCAGCACTTTGGAGGTGGAAGTGGGAAGGTTGAGAGTTCAGGGTCAGCCTCAGCTGTGTAGGGTATTGGAGGCCAGGCTGGACTCTTCAGGGTGGGACCTTGTCTCAAACAAACTGTCATGGGCCGTTATAGCTTCTGTGTTTCCCTTACTGCTAAGCCAGAGCTTGGCACACAGCATACTCAATAGGAACCTGGGGAGTGGAATTAAACTGTGGGCCTGTTAGTGTGGTGTTAATTTGCAAGGCAGTATTAGAAATTCCATTTGGATGTCTAAATAAAGCTTCAAAATTGTCTTGTGTGCCAAAATATTTTTTAATTTCTTTTATTTATTATTTCACAATCTCATACATGTGAAAAATGTGTTTTGATCATACTCACACCCCCCTCGCAACTCTTCCCTCCCAGCTCCCCTTCAGGAACTTTCTGACACAGCCCTTACCCAATTTCAGGTGCTCTCCCTTTTCTTCCGAAACTCTCGTGAGTCTGGTTGGTTCTGTGTGTGTGGATGTTGACTGATCTTACTGGCTTGACCTTGTGCCGGTAACTGAAGTGCAGTGAATTCCTGAGAGCATCGGTCACGTTGTGTCTGGAAGACAGCATTCCACAGCCCCTTCCCCTTCCTATGTGTCCTCTTTAGGGCTGGGTGCTCAACGGCCACTTACTTATTCTCAGTAACTCGGAAGGACGCCCTCTCTGGCCAAGGGTGAGGGTATCGCCAATATGTGGGTTTGAAAGATAACAAAAGCATGTTTTCAGATTATTTCTAGTGTACGTGTGTGCGTGCTTTGTAGGTCAGAGGACGGCTCTGTGGAGTTGGTTCTCTCCTTTCACCTTTCTAAGTGGGAACCAAACTTAGCCTGACAGTTTATGGCAGGCAAACACCGTTAGCCACTGAACCATCGCACAGCCTCTTTTGAAAGACAGGATCTCACTGTGTAATCCTGCTACTTTCAAGCTTATATTTCTCCAGCACCAGCCCCAAGTCCTGTGACTGTCAGTGTGTACACACACCATCTTGGCTCAACTCCAGCCAATGTTGAGGGCTAAGCTAATTTTGTCTTCTTCCAGAGAAGTGAGATGCACGCGCATGTGCGCACGCGTGCGCACGTGTGCGCACACACACACATGCACACACACACACACACACACACGAGAGTGGTTTTACTTGGTGACCACTTTTCTGTTGAGCGTCTAACAACTCCATTTAAATGAATAAGCATCCAGAGGGCAAACAGCATTGGAGAGTGGCTTCTGTGGGTGTCAGGCACTGGAAGGACATAAAGAAATGGAAGCTTCCATCTTTGCTGTCATGTCACCTCCCATCTGGTGAGGAAAATAGGACCACGACACTTTCAGTCACTTGCTGGTGGGGTCCCTAGCAAGCGAGCCATCTCCTTAGGTCAGGGAGCTAATAGTCTTTGAAGGTGCTTTAGTAGGGGCTGGAGAGATGGCTCACACTTAAAAGCACCAGGAGGACCTGGGTTCAATTCCCAGCACCCACATAGCAGCTCACAACTGTTGTAACTCCAGTTCTAGGGGATCCAACAGGCACACATGCAGGTAAGATGCCAATCCTCATAAAATAAAAATATATCATTAAAAAAACAAGAAGAAACTGGGCAGTGGTGGTGCACGCCTTTAATCCCAGCATTCGGGAGGCAGAGGCAGGTGGATCTCTGAGTTTGAGACCAGCCTGGTCTACAAGAGCTAGTTCCAGGACAGCCTCCAAAGCCACAGAGAAACCCTGTCTCGAAAAACAAGTAAATAAATAGATAGATAGATGCTGTAGCGAATTTTAACAGCTCTCATTTCCGTAGTCCTCAAAACCATTCTCCAATAAAATTAGTGTCACCACTGAAAGGAGATTGGCGATCAACCATCCCAAGTAATTCCTTATTCTATGTATCAGTATCAGTTACTTTTGTATAGTTGTGACCCAATCACCTGATGGAAACAACTCGAGGGAAGCAAGACTTACTTTGGCTAAGGATTTGACAGGGAAAGCGTTGCAGTAGGAGTGTGTGGGCAAACTGTTCATGTAATAACTGATCCAGAAACAGAGACTGGCCAGAACTAGGGACCTGGGCTGTATCTTTCAGAACCCTACTCCTTGTTCCCTCCTAGGGCTCACTTCCTAAAGGGACAGGCAGCCTCCCCAAATCCTGCCAATAGGACCTTGAGTCTGGAAGACATATCAATCAAATCACAACATTCTACAAGGAGGAAGATGGAGGCTAGTAATGGGGGAAGCTCGCTTGGAACACAGAACTAGACTCCAGGGCTCTGGATTTCAAGCTGTAGGATGAAGTCACAGGAGACAAGTCGGTGCCAAGTGAAGAGGCCCTAACAGTGCCTGTGTGATGGTTTCTGAGAGGAGAGACTGAGGTAGGGAGGCATGGTGGCCTGAGCCCCAGCAGGGGCACCCCTAAGCAAGTCACAGTTGGAAAATGCCAGCTGATAATCCTGTTTCCCGAGGCACACAGCCCTCCCACAGTTGGAGGGGCTGGAGCAGGGCAATCAGGGAGGCTAGGAATGCCTTTTGGGCTGAGCATTAGCTGGCAGTAATTACACCAGGCCTCAGTAATGAGCTGGATTCCTCAGCGTGCGGTCCTTAGGTTCCAACCACTGGACTGGAACAAAGACCAGAGCTGGGACACCCTCAGGAGCATCACCAGTCCCTGTCCCTGACCTGAGCCCTTCAGGGCACAGGGTCACCGTGCCTTATGGAGTTTCTCAGTGTGTTGAGTTTCTCAGTGTGTTCTCATTGTAGCTGGAGAACCAGGACTACGTTTTCTCTATTCCTCTCCAGCTCCTCTTCTCACCCTCCCCCCTTCCACTCTCTTCCCTTCTTCTCCCTTTCCTTTTCCTCCCCTCCCTTCCCCATGTAGCTCAGGCTGCCCTTGAACTGGCATATTCCTCTTGCTTCAGCTCCCCAAGGCTGGGGCGATAGGCAAGCACCACCACATCTGGTCCACAGAGTTCTCTCTCTTTCTCCCTCCCTCCGTCCCTCCGTCCCTCCCTCCGTCCCTCCCTCCGTCCCTCCGTCCCTCCCTCCGTCCCTCCCTCCGTCCCTCCCTCCCTCCCTCTCTCTCTCTCTCTCTCTCTCTCTCTCTCTCTCTCTCTCTCTCTCTCTCTCTTTCTTTCTTTCTTTCTTTCTTTCGTGTGGAGGAACTGTGGGTCCCTGTCGGGAATGCCAGGCATCACGTCTTTGGACCAGACTTGCTGTTCCGTGCCGCTTCTTGGCCAACACTGTGAGCACATCTCTCATCTACAATGTACGCCCGTTACTTAGGGGCTCAAGTGAATTACAGCTGTGGAGTCGTGGATCCAGAGTCGTGTCCCAGAGTCTGCATTGCAACAGGCTGCCAGGCCATGTGGATGCTGCAAATTTTCTAAAATTGGGGGCACAAGCCTTGAGGTAGTTAATGGGGAGTAATTAATGGGGATTAGCGTTCCCCAAGTCATCACCTGGGAGACTGTGTTCTCAATGTTTCCAGTGCTTCCAACCTTTCGGATTCCTTTACACACTGCGTTTCTGGATTTGCCTCAGCCCCTGTGCTGGACTCTAAGAACACCCTTGTGACACTGACTGTCTTTCCTGCTCACGTCTAGGCTTTCCTTCCCATTCTCTGTCTAGGCTGCTCCACATGTCTGTTTGTTATCCGCCCCCCACCCCAGCTAGATGGCTTGTTCCTTGCCTGCCCCTCGCTTCCATCTGTCTGTCCTTGTAGGACATGAGGCCGGAGGGCGAGCCAACGCTCTATGGGCATTGGTTCCCATAACTGATCTGCCCTTTGGCACCAACATCTCTCCTAAGCCCCATGTCACCTTGCTCAATTGGCCCCCCAAAAAAAATCTATGCCAGGCCTGTCTCTCGGCCCGGATTGCCTGGGATGCTGTTTCTAGAACAATAAGATGGATTCAGCCCATCTCCCAAGAGAGCCCTGAGTTCCGGAATGGGGGTGACACAGTTTTCTTTTGTCAAAGAAGGAACCGCCCAGTGAGGCAGGCCAAGGCACCATTGATCTGAGTCCGGTGAAAAGTGGCTTCTCAGGAGCCCTGGATCCTGGCCCACTTCTGGGCAACTTCCTCTTTCAATTTCCTTTCATGTGTTTTAACCTCACAAACACGCCAGCTTCCAGCTGCTCCTCAGAGACAGTGGCAGGGAGAGTGGTGTGGTGGTGGGGGGAGGAGCCCACAGCAGGGCACTCATACGGTTGGGTGGGCAGGCTTCATCCCACCGGGGTCAGAGGTTATAGTGTATAGGTAGGCCAGTGCAGCATCAACCCTGACGGTGATAAACCAGTCCGGCACGTTAAAATGGAGAAACGCACTGCCCACAGAAGGCAAATTCACACTAGGACAGCTTGTCTCCCCACCCCATGAACATATGCACCACACACACACACACACACACACACACACACACACACACACACGCGCGCGCGCGCGCACACACAAATACTTAACCAATTAAGTCCATCGAGCACTATTTGCAGATGATGGTGTGGAATTGTGCTGGAGTTGTGTCCGGCCTCATTAAATGTCAGGCTTAACAATACGGCACTTGGCAATCAAGGCTGCTCTGTGGCTGTTAGTCATTAATCACCACCTGACAGTCCTGAATTGGAAACGAGGAGCTGCTCACATGTGCTCCGGGTACCTCCTTCCCTTCTGGGTAATCAGTTTTTTTTTTTTTTTTTTTACTTCCCAACTGACTGTGAGGGCCTCTGGTCTGGCAAGGGCCAGAGGGTCACTAGGCTCACCCTGTTCCCCTGCCCCCTACCACTTGGAAAGAAGCTGAGATCCTGAGGGAAGAACTTGTGTGAGAGGTGAGCGTATTGTTTTTGGCCTCCTCTTTCCTTCGTAGGCCTGTTTTATATAGCCTTGTGTTTCCATCCTGGCTTCATGGGCAGGAAAATCATTATTTCTTCACTGAAGAGATCCTGAAAGACAGGAGGGAGCTTGGTTCTGGTCTAGGGACCATTGGGTACATTTGTGAAGTGCACCTTTCCCAAGCTTCTGGCATAGACCTGGTTTGCTGGGAGACGCGCTCCTCTCATTCCAAGTATGGCTTCTGCATTCCAGTGTGCCTTCCAGGGCCCTCTGCAGGGCAAAGATTAGTTTTCCTAGTTTTCCTTCTCAGGTCTATTTTTTAGCATATTTCACAGTCTCATTCATTCATTTATAGTTTTTTTGTTTTTGAGATGGGGTTTCTCTGTGTAGCTTTGGAGCCTATCCTGGCACTCGATCTGTAGACCAGGCTGGCCTTGAACTCACAGAGATCCTCCTGCCTATGCCTCCCGAGTTCTGGGATTAAAGGCGTGCGCCAATAATACCCGGCTTCATTTATAGATTTTTAAAAAACATTTTGTAGTCAAGAAATATCTGCGGGCCACTGAGATGACTCAGTGGTTAAAAGGAACTTTCAACCAAGCCTGGTGGGACTTTAAGGGGCGGGCCCAGGAGAGGGTTTAATGTCACTGGAAACATGACAAGGAGGAAGGTTGTGGGATTCTGCCCCATTCCTCTTTCTCCCCATTCCCTCCCCTACTCTCCTTACTCCTCTTCCCCGTCTCCTGAACATGAATAGGATGATTTCTCTAGCATGTGTCCCTCCATGATGTGTTACTCGGCCACAGGCTCCCGAGGGACAGGGCACATGCTATGGGTTGAAAATGTGAGCCAAAACAAACCTTTTGTCTTTGTTTGACTGTTTGCTTCTTTTTGAGATAAAGTGTCACTCTATAGCCAAGGCTGTCTAGAACTCACGGTGCAGTTCATGATGGCCTCAGCTTCCTGAGTGCTTGGATTACAGGCATAAGCCACCAGACCATGCCTAACCTTCCTGTTTAAATGCTTTCACAATGTTTTACTTACTTTTATTTTGTGTGTGTGAGTCTTGTGTGTGTGTGTGCGTGTGTGTGTGTGTGTGTGTGTGTGTGTGTGTGTGTGTGTGTGTGAGAGATGTGTGTTCCTGGTGCATGGGGAGGCCAGAAGAGGATGTTGGATCCCGCAGAATTGGAGTTACAAATGGTTGAGTCACCATGTGGGTGCTGGAACCAAACCTGGTTCCTGTGCAACAAGTGCAGAGCCCCTTAACTCCTGAGCCCCTCTCCAGCCCCGAAACTTTCACTTTCTTTTTTTTTTAAAAAAAGGTTGATTATCTCAGATATTGTATGTAAGAAAACCAACTAAAAATAGAGCCTACGGGCTTTCCAAAAGAAAGAAACACACTCTTCCTTAATTTCTTTAAAAATTACCTTCCAGAAGAGAGAAGACTGTTTTCTTCAGGTTACACACTTCCAGCAAAGGGCTTGTAATTATTCCATATTGAGGTGCGGGATGACCTGTTGGCTTTTGTCTCCCTCAGTGGCTTTCTTTGTACAGTTAGTCCAGGAGCTAGAAGGCTGCCTAGTGCCTCCCCATGGGTCCTGCAACATGCTGAGAGACATTCATTCCGCATACGCTTGCTCTTGTCAGCCTTGAGTGCAGAGGTCCTGCCTTACCTAGGCTGTCGTGGTCAGCAAACTCCTGCATTCCCAGGCTTCCTTTCTCTTCCCAGTTGATTGCTTGGCTGATTCTGTCAAGGTGTGGTTGGTTTCTGAGTTTTTGTCCTTCCCTGAAGTCTCAGGTCAAGATCACAGGACCCCTATGACAAAGGAAGTTAGCTGACAGTCACTCATGACTTTCTCCAGCCTGACACATTTTTCACCTGGCCAACTGTCATTTAGCCACTGGGCGTTAGTGTGAATGTCATGTTCCAGTGAGTTCTTCTCAGAGCTTTGTTCTAAATGAGGGTTCCTCATTATACCTCCTGTATGTCTCATACAGTGCTTGGCGTTTCTCTGACCACTACCCTACAATCAACAATTATATATCGATTTCTGTGGGCTTCACCTCCTTACCTGTCAGCTGCACGAAGGTGGAAGCTGCATGTCTTGACTGACTGTTATCTTCCCAGAGCCATTCAGTGCCTACACAAAGGGCGCATGGTCTCAGGTTCGAGCGTGGGTTGAGGGGGAATCTCGAAGTTGGTTAGGCATTTACCCAGTGGGATGGGTATATTCTGAAGTTCCTTTCCCTCTTCTCAGAGGAAAGGAAGAGATAAAAGAGGACCCTCTGGTTACAAGGACTCTGTTTCGTCCCCAGACCTCAAACCTAGTTTGAAAAAGAAATGGACGTGTGCTTTAAAAAAGACAGAATAAAGCCCAGTTTGAAGTGGTATAGGCATGTAAGCAGTTACTCCTGAGGCTGGCCCCTGAACAGCACAGCTGGGGTCTGTGTCTCCTATGGTGGTGCAGACCTGTAATCCTAGCACCAGGGAAACAAGAGGGTTGTAAGTTTGAGGCCAGCCTGGCCTATTTGGGGAGAGCCTGTCAAAACTAAAGAAAGAAAGAAAGAAAGAAAGAAAAGAAGGAAGGAAGGAAGAAAGAAAGGGCAAGTAAATTCCTAATCCCAACTACCTGCAACCTGCTGATTCCTGAAGGGTTCTGAGCTTGAAGTTTAAGAAAATCTGGCCCCTGCTGGTCAACAGGATGGGAGAGGGAGGGAGAGAGACTGGGAGGAAAGAGGGAGGGTAGGAGGGGAGGGAAGAGGGATGGGAGGGAAGAGGGAGGGTAGGAGGGGAGGGAACCCCCCCACAGTTTGCAGTAGAGTGGGGTGGGGAGGGTGGGCGGGGCTTGAAGGGTACAGGAGTTCATGGAAACTGCACTTGACTCTGGTTCCTTAGTTTAGCTGGTAATGCCTCAGGGGTGTTTGGAGCCCCTGGGAAGCACTTCTGACTATCTCCATGGTGGCTGTTAGAGCATTGCCTTCCACCAAAACAGTAAGCCTTCTACGGCCCACAGGTGCCTTCCTGGCCTGAACGGCAGTGGTTGCAGTAGTTGTCCGGTTTAAGAAACACCCAAAGATAAGACAAACAAACAAGGAATTTGATGTTTTATCTTTTGGATCCCCTGAGACCCCCTGAAGGGAAAGCGGAAAGGCCCACTCTGCCCATAAGGGACATGGCCTACACACAAGTCCACAGGCTACAGTCCTCCACAGTCCCTGCCCGGCTGTCCCTCATCAATCCCACTCCCCAAAAGATGTCCAGAAGGCCCCACTCCCTCAAGTTGGCCCCTCAGCTTCGAGGCTAACTTTTTCCATGTGTGGAACTCCCACTAGAAAGGGCTGGCGGCGATGGTGCCTGGTGGAAGGGGTGAGCGATGGAGGGGGCGGTCTGAAGGCTGGTGGGAAGGGACTTTTGGGGGTGATGCCTGGAGGACTCATGGGGGAGTCAGAGGCGACACGTTCTGGCCTGTTGGGAGGACGGCTGTTGGCACCAGGAGAAATCCATGCAGTGGAGCCAGCTCTCATTAATCATCCGGGCGCTGGAACTGCCAGCTCCTTTCAAGACCTTTCAAGAACGGTTTTCACCCAAAATAGAGTTGAAAATGTGCTGGGCCCTACTCAGAATCTCATCAGTCTGGGCATTATGGGAAGTGTCAGGCGGGCTGTGACAGACAAGGCCCACTCTGTTCAAGGGGTCCTGACTCCCACAGCCTGTCATATCAAGCGCCTGATCAAATTTGACAGCTTCATTTGTACCTACAGAATAGATAAAAGGGTCTGTTCATTGAAACAAATGGAGGGGAAGGGGGGGTGAGGGTAAGAGGGAGCAAGCATGTGAGTGTGTCTTGAGGGAGGAATGGCTCTCGGGGGGGAGGGGCACAAGGGGGAGAGTTACATCGAGGTACAAGGGTGCAAAGAAATATGCCTAGAGTTCCGCGGTAGTCCGGAGGGGAGGGAGGAGCCGAGTCAGGGGAGACAGGCGACTGTCAGGAGATGTGGGGGGAAGTCCAGGCTTGCAGGGGTGACCATGGAGGAGTTCCTGAGAAGCCCCTGTGCTCTGGACCCCGATGCTCTCACGGTGTGGGGATGAGAGTCTAGGGTGGGCAGCTGGGACCTGCCAAGTTGGTACTGAGGAAGCATGGCTCTCGTTTCAAATAGGAAACGCCCAAGTCAAGGGCTGCCCCTTTCTCCCGCTGAAGCCCCTCGGTCATGCTACTTTCCTGCACTGAATCCCTGGCCCTCTTTTGTCTGCCTGCTTGAGTGGCTGAACCTCTGAAGGAGGCCCAGAAGCAAAATGAACTGTTGGCCATAGGTGCCTTTCTGTTCTGCGTGTAAGCTGGTTCATAGGTGCCTGGGGGTGTCTCCGGCACACGCCCACAGTCATGCTTCGGCTGTCCCCTCAGCACGCTCTCTTCTTCCTCTTCTGGGAGGGGCCTCTAAGGGTGCCTTGAAGGCCTTGCACTTTGGGGGGATCCCCCTTTGTTTATCAGAATCGTATTTGCATTCTTAGCGTGAGTTTGTGTTTTTTTTTTTCACACTGGATCATAGGCAATTTGGTGCACACGGTGTGCCCAGTAGCATTT